>NC_088689.1:29602500-30852500 GCF_028017835.1 Emys orbicularis | reverse complement strand
CGTTAACAGACTTTTCCAGTAGCTGTACTGGCCGCGATTGCCAGGGCAAATTAATCATTAATCATTAAACACGCTTGCTTTTAAACCATGTGTAATATTTACAAAGGTACACTCACCAGAGGTCCCCTGTGTGCCCCCAGGGTCTTGGGTGAGTTCGGGGGTTACTGGTTCCAGGTCCAGGGTGATAAACATATCCTGGCTGTTGGGGAAACCGGTTTCTCCACTTCCTTGCTGCTGTGAGCTATTTACATTATCTTCATCCTCATCTTCCTCGTACCCCGAACCCGCTTCCCTGTGTGTTTCTCCAGTGAGGGACTCATAGCACACGGTTGGGGTAGTGGTGGCTGCACCCCCTAGAATGGCATGCAGCTCCACGTAGAAGCGGCATGTTTGCGGCTCAGCCCCGGACCTTCCGTTTGCTTCTCTGGCTTTGAGGTAGGCTTGCCTTAGCTCCTTAATTTTCACGCGGCACTGCTGTGCGTCCCTGTTATGGCCTCTGTCCTTCATGGCCTTGGAGACCTTTTCTAATATTTTGCCATTTCGTTTACTGCTTCGGAGTTCAGCCAGCACTGATTCATCTCCCCATATGGCGAGCAGATCCCGTACCTCCCGTTCTGTCCATGCTGGAGCTCTTTTGCGATCCTGGGACTCCATCACGGTTACCTGTTCTGATGAGCTCTGCGTTGTCACCTGTGCTCTCCACGCTCAGCAAACAGGAAATGAAATTCAAACATTCGCGGGGCTTTTCCTGTCTACCTGGCCAGTGCAACTGAGTTGAGAGTGCTGTCCAGAGCGGTCACAATGAAGCACTGTGGGATAGCTCCCGGAGGTCAATAACGTCGAATTCCGTCCACACTAACCCAATTCCGACCCACTAAGGCCGATTTTATCGCTAATCCCCTCGTCGGAGGTGGAGTAAAGAAACTGGTTTAAAGGGCCCTTTAAGTCGAAAGAAAGGGCTTCGTCGTGTGAACGTGTCCAGGCTTAATTCGATTTAACACGGCTAAAGTCGACCTAAACTCGTAGTGTAGACCAGGCCTGAGAGTATAAAGGAGCCTATGTTTATAAAAGGAATTCAGACTTGCATCTCCTTACACATCTCTTGTGAATTTACACCATTTATTTCCAATCACTCAATGGCAATGAGTAATTTTCTAACTGGGTTGGGGGAAAAAACGCTCAACACTAGAGGAACTGTTGTTTCAAAGTAAAATCACATTTATGCTGTTTTATCTATAATCTACGTACTATAGTATCTTGTCGTTCCTCTACCTCTCTGGATATCAGATATGTTCACTTATATCAAGGAATATAGAAAATAGGTCTTTTTAAAACCTTTTGGGAATAACATGCAATTAATTTTTTTTATTTAAATAACCCAAAATTCTTATGGTTCAAACAATTGGGATCAAAGTAAATGTAACAATTCCAAAGCAAGGTACAAAAGCAATTTGTCTACAGAAGGTATCAGTATATCTTTTGTAATAAAAAGCCAGAGTTTATTATAATTTAATAACAAAATCTCTACTGATCAAAACAAAATAATCATTAATAGCTTAATTTTGTATTGGTGCCCTGTGGCCTTGTGGCTATATCTTATAGTAATAAAGTTGTGGCTGAAAATGAAATAGTAATTCACAGTTCATCCAAAAATATTTAAAACTTGACATCTTGATGTGACATTTTAAAACTTTCTTTCTAGAGAAACTGATAATGATCCCCTAAAATCTTGGTTTAGGACTTGAAACACCCTCTTCCTGGCTTCATCGAGCCCTATAGTTTAAAAAAAAGTCAGTTACATTTTATGGTTTCTTAGCAGCCAGAATTGCTTCAAGAAATGATCAACTGCAACACTAAAATGACAGTTGTATTTTCAGAAGGGTAGGTCTGCTAAATGTCTTTCTGGCTTCTTTTTCTATTTGCATGTCTAATGTACAGATTTCTGACATGTGCCTTTCCATGGTATCTGTACTCAAATTTACGTAGAACAAAGTTTTAAAGTATGATAACAATGCAAAATGTACTCTTGACTTTAATATAGGCTAGATTCTGATCTCAGTTACAAAAGTGTAAATCTGGAGAAACGCTATTAAAGCCAACTGCATTGATTTGTGGCTTATGTGAACTAAGTTGGTGGTCTTGGTCCATCTGCAAATGGGAAAGAATACATACCATTAAAATCATCATTACTGGCACCATTCTAGTCTGTCTCCACAGAGAAACTAAAAATTGACTGGGTATTCCCCTCCTAGTATAATCTCCTTTTAAGGACTCAATCCAACACTGATAGCAGTCAATGGAAAGATCACACTGACTTCAATAGACATTGGATTGGGTCCTAAATCAGCAATAACCCTTTTAACTAACCACACCATCTGATGGAAAGAATCAAAGTCCTTATGTGAAACACAGACCCTATCTGCGTCACAAAGCTGCCAGAAAATTTCAAACTTCTCTTTTATACAGCAGCTACTGAAGCTGCTGAACCCATCTGGCGCACTTCATGTGATTGCTTCACCCTCATCTCCTTCATATGTATTTTGAGGTGAATTGAGGTTTCACCATCAGAAAGAAAGAAAGGAAAAGAGAAGGGATTAATGAATTCCCAAAGGCCTGCTTAGGCTGCTTTTTGCTTAGAAATGTTATTTTGGATTTATGCAGGGCCGTCCCTAGCTTTTTGGTGCCCTACGCAGCCTCAGGCCTCCGTGGGGGGGTTGTGAGGGGCCCCACCCCAGGCCTCTGTGGGGGAGGGGGCTGGCCACTTCCTGCGGGAAGTGGAGTGACCTGGCCCCAGCCTGCTCTGCTCCCCTGGCTCCCAGGCTTGGGGGGAGGGAGTAACTGCCCCCCAGCACTTGCCGGTGGCGCAGCTGGGAGCCAGGGGAGCGGAGCAGGCTGGGGCCGGGTCGCTCTACTTACTGGTGAGTGCAGGCCTGACCGCTTCTGGAGTCCTCAGGGGAGTGGGGGTGGGGCTGGGGCAGGGCGGAGGCAGGAAGTGGCAGGGCTGGGGTGGGGAAGGGGTGGAGCCCAGAGAAGAGCCGGAGCAGGGGCTGGAGCAGCATGCAACTGTGTTGGGCACCAAATTTCCTGGTGCCCAAGGCAGCTGCGTACTTTGCATATGGGTAAGGACGGCCCAGGATTTATGTATCTGTGACTTGACTAGTCACATAAGTGAGGGACTGTGCACCCAGAACATAGGTAAAACACTACAATTATACATGGATATATGTGTGTCATTTTTGTCAGACACTATCAAAAGACACTTGCCAGCTTTGACCCAGAGTAATTAGCGTGCATATTTTAATACTTTTGAAATAGAAAGGAATGCTAATTTATATGAAAAATATAAAGCAGACCAAATACTTCTCTGAAGTGTTAAAATATGCTTCTAAAAGTTTTGCAGACGTCATGTGTCAAAGTGCTGTAACATGGTAAAAAAGTGACCCACTTTAAATTTTGCCCTTGCAAAGCTTGAATAACTCAAAGAAAATGTCTTAAAGCATAAAATTTGCTATGTTTATCATTGCATGGGACTTTTGTTCAACTCTCTGTATTCATCTTGCTTTGTCAAACATATTTTTTTTCTTAATAAAATAAACTCTGTTGCCTTAGCAATCCACTCTCTATACAGTGAAAGTCTCTCAACTTCCATTGAATTTCTGCAGAGTCAGCCAAAACATCCTTTCTCCCTCCTGCCACTGAGTCTACTCAGTTTATATAAACACATGCATCATGCACATTCTTATTTATCAGGTCTCAATTATTGTGATAAATATTTACATATAAGAAAAAAGCCTATTTTGCTGTTTTCCTGGGGAAGGGCACATCAATTTTGTGATCTAAAAAAAGATAGAAATATGGACAGGAAATAAATGAAAGGAACTATAAGAAATGCAAACTAAACTTCTGGAGAAAATGAATCCAAAATGCAGATGCTCAACAGAGGAAGGTGGTGGGAAGGCTGTTATACTCAAAAGGTTCTGGGAAAGGAGCACCTAATAAACAGCAGATTAGATATGAACTTGCAGTGTGTTATGTTGGCAAAATATGAGGCAAATAGTCCTCCTTCACTGGTGAGACTACTCCAACCGGTAGAACCGTGCACACCATTCTGGGTACCCAGTATCAGAAAGGTGTCAAATTATATAGAGAACTCAGAAAATGTAACAGGGCAGATTTCTGCATTGGCAGGGAATGAATAAACTGGTGTCTCCTCACTCTACTTCTTATGGGGTTTGATTTCTTGTTTGTTACTGTCATACAATAATTTGTGAAGGGCCACATTCTCCAGGCTTGCTGAGCTATGGGGCGAGGGTGGGAGAGACACAGTCCAAAGATGTCTTTTAGCTGGACCAGTCCACAGAAGAGATCCATTTCCTGGACACTACAGTGCAAATAAGTGATGGTCACATAACTACCACCCTATACCAGAAACCTGCTGACCACTATACTTACCTACATTCCTCCAGCTTCCACCCAGGACACATCACACGATCCATTGTCTACAGCCAAGTGCTAAGATACAACCAAATTTGCTCCAGTCCCTCAGACAGAGACAAACAACTACAAGATCTTTATCAAGCATTCTTAAAACTACAATACCCACCTGGGGAAGTGAGAAAACAGATTGACAGAGCAAGACGGGTACCCAGAAGTCACCTACTACAGGACAGGCCCAACAAGGAAAATAACAGAACAACACTGGCCATCACGTACAGGCCCCAGCTAAAACCTCTCCAGCACATCATCAATGATCTACAACCTATCCTGGAAAATGATCTTTCGGAAGCAGGCCAGTCCCCGCCTACAGACAGCCCCCCCCCCCCCCACCCTGAAGCAAATACTCACCAGCAACTACTCACCACACCACAAAAACACTAACCCAGGAACCAATCCCTGTAACAAACCTCATTGCCTACTCTGTCCCCATATCTACTCTAGCGACACCATCAGAGGACCCAACAACATCAGCCACACCATCAGGGACTCATTCACCTGCACACCTACTAATGTGATATATGCCATCATGTGCCAGCAATGCCCCTCTGCCATGTACATTGGCCAAACCAGACAGTCTCTATGTAAAAGGATAAATGGACACAAATCAGACATCAGGAATGGTAATATACAAAAGCCAGTAGGAGATCACTTCAGTCTCCCTGGACATTCGATAACAGATTTAAAAGTAGACATCCTTCAACAAAAAAACTTCAAAAACAGACTTCAAAGAGAAACTGCAGAGCTACAATTTATTTGCAAACTTAACACCATTGATTTGGGACTGGGAGTGGCTGGCTCACTGCAAAAGCAATTTTTCCTCTTTTGGGATTGACACCTCCTCATCAATTATTGGGTGTGGACCACATCCACCCTGATTGAATTGACCTTGTCAACACTGGTTCTCCACTTGTAAGGTAACTCCCTTCTCTTCATGTGCCAATATATATTTATGCCTGTATCTGTAATTTTCACTCCATGCATCTGAAGAAGTGGGTTTTTACCCATGAAAGCTTATCTCCAAATAAATCTGTTAGCCTTTAAGGTGCCACCAGACTCCTCATTGTTTGTTTTTAACCACTGTTGCACTCCCCAGTATGGTACCCAGCACAAGTTAAAAGGCTGTTTTGCATAGGCTGCCAATTGCTCCAGGGGCCATTCCATCAGCCAGATCAGATGGACACAGAGTTGACCTGGGCTCCCCTCCTTTACCCAATCATACATTCTCTTCTGGGAGCTGGGGTTGGCCAGAGTTTCCTGTTGGAGCATTGGACTGGGACTGGATTGAGACTCAGGCATTGGACTGGGACTCAGGAGATGTGGGTTCTGTTTCTGGCTCTGCTACACGCACACCCAAGCAGCACAAGTTACAGTGACCTAAGCGCTGTCCACACCGGCGCTATGTCGGTGGGAGATGCTCTCCCACCAACGTAGCTTCCGCCTCTGATAGAGTGGAGTAATTATGCCGATGGGAGAGCTCTCTCCCATCAGCACAGAGTGTCTTCATCAGACGTGCTACAGCGGGCATAGCTGAATCGCTGCAACTGTGCCAATGTGGCGCTTCTAGTGTAGACTAGCTCTTTGTTAACAGACCCAAAACCTCTCTCACTTTTTCCAGGATCACACTGTGCTCACCAGCTACTGCTTGGCTTTCTTGCCTTTGCCTCTATCTCTGGTTCTTCTGTTCTCTGAATGAATGCATGCTCTGCGTGTGCGCACACACACAGCAAAATCCTCCCCCCCCCCCCCACCCCAGTCCAAACTCCTGGATGAGGTCGTGACCTTCTTTTGTCTCAGGTGAGGACTTCTGATTAACTCATCCTGACAGTTGTTAGTTGACACTCAATCTCCAAGAGGTTTGTGATTCATGCAATCACCAGCCAGCATACCAATAACAATATCAAGTAGTGTGAGAGAATAATCAGCTCTTTATCACTTTTGGTTGTCCCTCCAGTAAGCTCTCCAATTCCCATTTTTACAATGGAATTTGCTTCACCTGCATAAAGCTTGAAAATCAGCCTCAGCCCTTCCATGCCATTTTCTTAAGGTGTTAAGGACACTGCATCTGCAATACAAAGATCTGATTGCAGATCCCATGGCCCACCTTCTGGCCCACCAGACAGCTGCCCTCTGCAGCAAACCCTCTGTACAACCTCCGCAGCAGTTCATCTGGTGCAGTCTCAGGATTTAAAAAGTGTAGTGTGCCCTATCCAACAGGGTGAGTTAGATCCTTCAGTTTTCTTACGGATTCCTACATTCTTCTTGAAGAAGTAATCATGCAGAGTATGAATATTGTAATCACTGAGCAAAATCCCTTTGTTTTGGTAGCCATACAAGCTATTTGCATAATTTAAAAATTTAGTTGATGCCCTATTGACACCACACCAGGACCATATTGCATAATTAAATTACACTGGAACTTCAAAGTCGTGTTCTAAAAGTGTACTGCAGTGTTGATGTAGTTTCCCTTTAAATTATTGTATCAAAACTGCAGTTAGAGGGTTTTGTTTTTTAATTTCTGCTCAGTGAAAAAAGACCAGTCCATATTCATAACTTTTATCTCTGGACAGCAGCTGAAACCTGCAGACTTAATTTCGTAACTATTTAAGTTTTTTTTCATCCAGATAAAATGTTTCTGATGTGTTTGGATTAAACCACAGAGGCTATTCCTCTCAGACCTTCCCAGAGGAAACACCGCACTTTTTCTTGTTGAAATCATTAGATATAGCTGTGATATAATATTATTTCTGAATATTTTATTTGGAACATTTTATGAAATCTTTATATATTCACAAATTATTCAATATTAGGCTCTATATGCTGGATGAGTAACAAATACCATTTGTCAATTATTATTTTTTTTTAATTATCACAAAATTTGTCCTATACTTATTCGATGGAGATTACTCAGCTAGATAAGGTTATGATATAAAGCCCTAGAATCCATCACTGAATTTATTTCTGTGTAAATCACTCTCACCGGTGGAGGGTGGATGATATTAGAAAGCCCATTTTTGATACTATAGTGTTTCCCTATACATAAACACGGGGGGCTGGAGGAGTTCCAGGGCACAGTACTGAAGCTTGATTGAATTTAACCACCCAAGAATTACAAATGTTTCCTAAAATGACACATAGATATTATTACTACTATGAAATAGAAAATATAGCTGAAATGAGGATGAAAGTTGCATTTAATGGGTACTATTGGTATGAGTCTTATATTGACAATTGAAGTCATTAGTAGCCAGAACTCTGAAAATGTACATAATGTTTAGTATGTACAAACACATACAAGAATATTCCAAATGTGAACACGCGTTGAAAAATATACGTTTCTACATACTTTTTCTCCACTTAATAGAAGAATACCCCTATACTATTTTTGCTATGCTGTCCTTAGTTTTCAACATTTCTGTGCTTTATTTAAAAAAAAAAAACCACAATAACATTTTGGTCTTTTTTGTGTGTGTTGCAACAATGACATTTACTATATTGGATTACTCCCCTTGCACAGTGTAATTAATTGCCTCAGCACTGCTGTCAAAGGTACTCTTCCACAGCTGAGTCTGGCTTTGTGCCAAGCTCCGTAGACAGTTGTGTTAGCGTCTTTTGTAGATCCTTGTTTTATGGTTAAGCTTAAAACAGACAGACAATTTAGGCTGCTTTGTCCTCTTCAATCTAATTTTCTTTGAACTTACCACTGAAACGGTGGAATTTGTTTATGTATTATTGGAGAAGTACCAGTACTTCAACATCTGCCAGTCTAAATTACTTAGCAACACTGGGAGTATTCGTGCTATCACAAGTATTTCTAACAACTAATTGCCTGTGAAAATTCACTGTTATTTGCAATTTGAAATGACAGCAAGTATAACACCAGTAGTAGTAGGAAGCTATTCCCTCCCCACCCACCTCCAATTTCTAGTTTTACTGTGTTGAGGGTTAGGGTGTAATACTGTGTGTCAAGGTACAAAAGTGTCAAGGTGTATAGTGGGGAAAAATTTCCCTAATATATTAATAAAGTGGTGGGCTAGATCCTCAGACTGGTTAAGTTGTCATAGCCCTATTTGATGTAACTATGCTGATTTACAGCATTTGAGGATCTGGCCCTATGTTTTATTTCTTTATTTCTTTTGCACCAACCTTAAATTGAATGTGACCTCAGTAAATCTCTGCTAAGCCATTTCTTTTGCTTTACAGGATCATGTGACCTCTGAACCTATAGTTGAGCTCTAGCGGGTTGGGCTCTATCTAAGCTGCCATCTTGGGTCAATGTTAGTGAAAAATGTCCTACGTATTTATATTTTCTTTCCTCACGTTAAGTTTTACATCTTTATTTTCATTTAGAACATTATTCTACAGCTATAATGGACAATTAATCCTCTTGTTGGGTTTCCTTCCCTGAATCCCTATATGCACCATGTTATGGGATGTCCAGCTCTAAGGAACCCTGCATGTAGATGCAGAGCTATTTTGCTGACTCAACCTGGCAGCAAGAATAGGTGGATATTATTAATTGCTGCTCAGGAATATGCAAGAGTTTATATCTCTCTGAGGTAGCAATAGAGGAGAAATAGGCTTAAAAAACTTAGGCTATGCTGCAATGTATAAATAGCTGAGAACATAAAAATATAGAGGCTGCTATTGCAGAGCAGAGCCAGAAAGATAGGTTTGCTGCAAATAACCTTTTTTCAGCACAGCAATTGAAAGAAACGCCATTTTGATTTGAGTAGGAGCCACATTTACACCTGTCTTCTCTGTTTGCTGAGCTAAGCTTGTTTACAGGGTTTATAAATTAATGTTGCTTAGTTTTGCACATCTGTAGCTTTTATAGGTCTGTGAAGTTCTTAGTTTGAAAATTCTCCGAGATATTTAGCCCACACTAGTGGAAGACAAGTTGTCTGCATTCCCATTCATGTTTCCCCAGAATTGCAGTTGTGAATCGTGAATGAAATCAGGGATTTTAAATCTTACTCCATATACACTGTGCTATAAATATTAGATTTATTTTTTGTATCTTGTACCCTCCGCATATTTTTTAGTTGAGTAGCATGTTGATTGCATGCATTTTATAGTGTAATTACACTGGCACTATTCATACCATTATGTTTAAGACTCAGCTAGCATTTTCATGTTAAATCTATATTTTCAGGGTGTTAGTTTAGCCATAAAAAATCAGGCCCTGCTCAAAACGGAGACAGAAGATCTAAGCCAATGTATTTATTTTATAGTTTTAAATTCTGGCCTTTTAAAAAGTGACAATTTTAAAAAATACAAATAACTATTTTATAGTCTCCAGATGAATGATGACTTTTTTTCCCTACAAATGGAAATTCAGTAGGTAATTTCACCAGAATAAGAACTAATTTCTTTCACTCCTTTTAACAAAACAGTTATTTTTTTTGTTTAAACATAGCTTTTCCTCTCAGTAATTTTGATTTAGTGCTGGTTGTAGAAAAATTGCAAATGCTCAAAGTATTAATGGAACAAAAAGCTTCCTTACGGCTTATAGATTCTGCATAGTGGCCTGATCCTGCAAACACTTAACACCAGGTGTAATAAGTATCAGGGGGTAGCCGTGTTAGTCTGTATCTACAAAAACAACAAGGAGTCTGGTGGCACCTTAAAGACTAACAGATTTATCTGGGCATAAGCTTTCGTGGGTAAAAACCTCACTTCAGGTGTAATACTTACTACTGTGATGTCAATGTGTTACTCATGGTATTAAGCACTATGGATTTGATTCACAAAAGTATCCCTATTCTGGAGGTACATGCTTAACTTTAAGCACATGTATAAGTGCCTTTGAAGTCAGTGGGACTTGAGCATATGATTAAGTGCTTTCCTCCAAATATGGGGTAAAATTTTCAAAACACCTAAGTGGCATAGAAGCCGAAGCCCCATTTTCAAAAGTGACTTAGGCTATGTCTACACAGCAACTAGACACCCGTGACTGGCCTGTGGGGCTGTTTCATTGCAGTGTAGACTTCTGGGCTTGGGCTGGAGCCTGGGCTCTAGGACCCTGTGAGGTGGGAGGATCCACCTCTAGGCCTGCAAGCAGCAGTAGCTAAAGCATCATTGGAATTCATTGGGGCTGGGCTCAGACATGTAAGGATTTGCACACATGGAACAACTTGCAGGATCAGGAGGACCTAAGACAGGAACAGACTGCCCTCAGGCACAAATCAGGGCCTTACACTGTAATATACACAATCAATATGACTACAAGTCTGATGGATTTAAAAACAAAAGATGGAATTTACTGAGCTCCAGAATTGCAGAAAGCTGTTTTCTTTATTGCCTTTCGGCTCAGTTGGGAAATTTTTAAAATTCATTTTTGTTTTTGTGGTGGAAAGTCTGCATGGAAGCGCCTGAGAAACAGCACAAAATCACTGCTGACCTCTGAAACAAAGACCATTTCTGTCATTTTCCATGTGGTTTTCTTGTATTAAAGGAAGTAGGGAGAGAATTGTGGGTTCAGAAAGGTTTAAAATGAAATTTCACAAATTCCTGTGTGTGTGTGTTCATTTTGAAAACAACAATCATTCTGAGACTTCCCCCTCTCCCCCTTAGAGCACTTGTGTTAAAACTCTATTATTAGGATTCTATACATAACTTCTATATGTGTGTCCAGTTAAGTTATATGCAGTGCAGTTGTAGCCGTGTTGGTCCCGTGATATTAGAGACAGTAGATGGGTGAGGTAATACCTTTTATTGGACAAACTTCTGTTTGGTGACAGAGACAAGCTTTCAAGCCACACAGAGTTCTTCTTCAGGTCTGGGAAAGGTATTTCCAGCATCACAGCAAAATGCAAGGTGGAACAGATTGTTTAGCATAAGTAGTTAGCACATATTGTAAGGGACATTTCAAGGTAGAATTGCCCATTAACACCTCTCCCCTCATGAACTCAACAGAGACTTGGGATTTATGGTTTATTACAACAATCTGTAACTCACTAACCCCCTCTTTTTGTGCTATGACTGCAGAGGTGTTAACAGGCCACAGTCCCTTACAATATGTGCCAACTACTAAAGGAATATTAAGGCCTTGGCTACACTCGCAGCGCTGTATGTACTCCACCTCTCCGAGGGGAATAACTTGCAGCGCTGCGAGCGAGTGTGCAGCACTGCAGGCTCTGATTACACTGGCGCTCGGGGGGGGGGGCATTTTCACACCCCAGAGCGCAGCAAGTTGCAGCGCTGTACAGTGCCAGTGTAGCCAAGACCTAAGTCATGTTTTTTTCATAATAATAGGTGACTTCTGTCATGTGCCTCATTGTACTTGAAATATACCATCCAATATTGCAGCTTGCCATAGGAAGGACAGACTTGTAATCAAGGGATGGGATGAAGATCTGGGGTTTTCATTTATGACTGTCTGCACTGAGGTTCATGGTTATCCTGATTTCTTCTGGGCATGACTTCCCGTTTTGCAGGCCAGTCTCTGAGAAAGCTGTCTCCTGCACGTGAAACTAAGGCTATGTCTACACTACAGACCTTACAGTGGTACTGCTGCAGCTGTGCCGCTGTAAAGTCTCCCTTGTAGCTGCTCTATGCTGGCGGGAGAGCTCTCCTGATGGCATAATTAAACCACCCCAACAAGTGGCAGTAGCTATGTTGGCAGGAGAGAACTGTCCACACCGGCACTTTTGTCAGTGAAACTTATGTCTGTCATGGGGGTATGTTTTTTTTCACACCCTTGACCGACATAAGTTTTACTGACAAAATTGCTAGTGTAATCATGGCCTTACTCTTGAGGTTGACAGTAGTACATAGCTGTTCTGGTCCTGCTCCTGTCTTCTGCTCTGTCACTCAGACTGAGTTTGACAGACTAGAAGACAGGAGCAGGAGTTAGCCCAGTCATGTCTATTAAACTTCCCAGTGCAATTTGTTTACATTTTATCTTCCCACTTATTAATCCATACACCATAATTATTTACAGTTTTAGTTTCTCCTCCTCAGTTTTATGCCAACAGAAGGGAAGAGATCTTTCTGCCCTGAGATCCTTTCTGACTGTAGCCAGCCTGTCTGTCTCTGTGTGTCTCTCTTTCCTTCATGTGTTGTCTTATACCTGTTTGCTCATTATTCCTCCCTCCGCCTGTTCTAATTCACTAATTAGGTCCTTTCAGGTCCACCCTGAGGGGAATTAATTGGTGTTCAAGTGACTAGAGTACCCACTCAGCTGTGGGTTCCTAGTACTCTGTCCGGGGGAGGAGGGGGTGTCTCAGGTAACTTGGGCCAAACATAGGTAGGACTTGGAAGATGAGCACTGAAAACCTGAGTTTGAACTTGTTTTCTATGAGGAGCTGGTGAAGAGAGCAGAGCGGTGATGTGCTCTTCGTGTCCTATGTTGCTGAACTACTGGATTCTGAACCAGTTATAGCTTTGTTAAGGTCAGCAATTTCATTCCTAGCTGCAATAATCAAGCCTGGAAAGTAAGAATGTGTGGATCACCATGGCTGAGTTCAAATCCAAGAACAAAGGGCACTCTTCTTCCCAGCCATAGACAGAAAAGTGCATTATTCATGGCCTTATCAGCCTAAGTATCCAGGAGCAGTGAGGAGGCCTGCTAAACATTTAAGTGTACATTTATCCAAAGCAGCTGAGCAATTTATGAACACAAGTCCTATTGATTTTTCCAGGCGTCCTGTGAAAAAAAATAGTAAGTGATAATGTAAGTAAAGACTGGATCATAATGGATATGCAAAAAGGGACCAAATTAAAGTTGCACTGGCAGCCTTAATTTTGGCATTTGCTAACTTTTGAGTGCTTGACCCTTTTAACATAGTATTTCTAATATACTTTAAATAAGTTCAACCTAGCCCCTCTGCTTGGGCACTTCTCTCCCATTTTTAAAGAAAAGTTGAGCTTTTTTTCTGGTTTCTTTTTCCTTTTTGTTATATGGAACATGTATTTATTTTGAGAGATTTTCAATTTAATAATATTCCCTTATCTTTCTTTTTCTCTTTACCATCTACAGCTCTTTTTGTACAATACCTAAAAACATTTTCTTTTGATGTTTTTCAGCGTTCAAAGGTCTAATGTTATCATCTGAATAATGTTACTAGATTTTGTTATTGATCTGCTATCTTCTTTGTCCTTCTTCCCTGTTTAAACTGTAAGAAATTTCTGCCTTTTTTTTATTGGCACAGCCAACAATGAGAGAATTAATCTCCAAAATAGGCACAATTGGTTCCCCTTTTTTGCTGGTGATTGCTTATTTGATCTGTCAGTCATGTCACCAATTTCAAACACAGCTAGAAACAAAAAGTAGGACTAAAGGAAACATATTAAAGATGCTCACATTTTACCACTATAAAATCCAGGACAAGCCTATCAATATAAATTAGACTTCTATTTGTCACCTTTATCACAAAAAATATATTCTTTTCATTTTGGGAGATTGCATTAAACACAGATGGAAATATCTTTATACATAATTTAACAACTGAAGGAAGCTAAATTGGGAATAGACAAAGTCAAGTGTGAATTCAGAAAAGCAGATATCAGTAAATGGGAGATGCCTACATTTATTTTAGATGGACAGTAGTGCTCAAAGTTTTAGGAGGGCAAGTTTCACGCTTTTCTTAAAACAGAGTGGTTTAGCTTGGTTAGGCCTTGATCCTGCAAAGATATACACATGTGCCTAATTTTATGCATATGGATAGTGCCACTGAAGTTAATGGGAATACTAACACACTTAAATATAAGTATGTGAATGAGCTTTGTAGGATTGGGGTAAAATTAGTGATTTTTTTTTTTTTTTGGTATATTTATAGGCAATTTTTGTAACCAATAAGCAATTTTCAAAGATAAGATGTTACTTATGCTAAAAGTGCTCTAGTCCCTATGCTCTTGAGTTATGGTTGCATACACATTTTTGAGCTATAGCTCCCTACTTTCATTATTTTCTAACATTTTAATCTGTGGACACATTCAACCACTTTTGTGGTTGAATGTGTCCACAGATTAAAATGTTAGAAAATAATGAAAGTAGGGATCATTACATATATATGATTTGTAGGAGTTTTACTCCTGAGCCCCCTTTAATAGTCTTCTGCTTGATCCCTCTCGAAACCTTGTAGTGAGCCTAATCCAAAGCCCATAGAAGTCAATGGAAGGAATCCTATTAGCTTCAGTGGATTTTGGATTGGCTCAGTATCACATGGAGAGCATCCTCTTGATTAATCTTGGTTCTGTACCAAGGCTAATCTTGGTGTGAATGATGTGTAAAGATACTACTGGTAACTAACAGAATTTCAGAGGGGTGCCATTGTGGTCTCACAACTAAACCTTGCTGCATCCAATGAGATTCCACTTTTACCTAGCAATCGGCATAATATATTAGTCATAATTTGACTTATTATGAATAAATAAGTATTACGTACATAATTGTGGGATCACCAGCAGAAAGGAAATCTACAAAATAATTAAAACCAGCAGATGTCTTACCACCTGCTCAATTTAGGGCACCCCGCCTATACCCTACCAAGGCCTCAAGGCATGACCCAATCAATTTAGGCAACCCCACCCTTTCCCTTCCGTGGGCTCAGGGTGTAAGACACCTATCCTTACCCACAGTGCTCAGGAAGAAACCCGATCAATTTAAGTACCCACCCTTTCCCTCTGGACTCAGGGCTCTATGGGTCTGCAGAATCTTTTCACAGTGACAGAGCCTTGCACAGTTGGGCTCTAAACATCTATTTATTAGCAATACACACAGAATACGTATACCAAGCAAATCTCTTATGCTCACCACTCCCAATATACAGACAAATTTCACCCAATGGCCAGTTAGGATTCATTTATCTGGGGATTCCCGGCGGCGATACCTCTGCACGTCTCATTCATTCAGAGGAGTCAGAGTTCCAGCAGCTTGATCTTGCACTGCAGTCCAGAAATGGTTCCCAAAGAGCATTGTTTTTCATTTACATTATATAGGTAAAACTAGTTACCTCCTTTAAATTTACTAAACCTATCACATTATCCCACACTCCTAAATAACAATTTTAACCACTTACATACTGGCACCTATGTGTCCTTCCTGCCCAAGTTTTTTACCTTTTATCTTTCATGCCCAAATTGTAACTTAGTTGTGACCTTCTCTGTTTATGCAGATGGTCAGCATAAAAACACTGGTTAGAGCTTATTTTACCATTTATTGAGTCTCTCTCTCTGTATCCTCCCTAATTTCCTAGAGCCTGGGTGTCTCTACTTTACAACCTTGGTGGTTATAACTCTTGTTAGGGACATTCCTGGGGTGGAGGTGCTTTATCAGCAGCAGAAAATTCTTTTTTTCAATTTTAGTGGTGAACTCCCTGAGTTTCACCCAAAGCTGGTTTAATATGAGGCGGGGGGGAGCTTGATCAGGTCTCACAATTTCCTGCCGTGATGACGCTTTCTGGGAAGTCTGGTGATAGTTGTGATGTCTAAACATGGTGCATCCTATGGTGATGGGGAATCTTAGTACAGAAGGAGGTATAGTTGGCTGAAATGAAGCAAAAAGTTTAGCTGTGTGCTGAAAGACCCATTTACCCTTGCTATCCATTGCATCCAGCACCCCAAAATACATGTAGTGCCTTTTAAAAGGCAACTATTTGATAATAAAAAGGAAAATGAATGTGTCTGTTTCGTTCCAGATTTCAGACACAACCAAAACTTGGGCATGTTCCAATTAGTCAGGTTTGGCCCATCATAGAGAGAGATGCTAATAATCAAGTTTGGACCTGAGTCTAAATTTTTAAACTCTCCCTTCATCTACCTCAAAGTTCAGCTCTGTTCAGACTCAGATCCCAGTATGGATTCATCTCTGTTTTATTGGGGGTTTCATGGGAAAGACAATAATAAACTTTAACTAAATATTGTGCATATAGGCATATTATAGGGTATCAAATAATCATCTGAAAACTCCAGTAAATTCTGCTATTAATTTTCAATATGCAAGTCACACCATATGCCATGATGGCTCTTCACTATATCTGCATACGAACAGTGGTACAACCCAAATATTCTGAATGTAAAGTTGGCTGTTTGTGTACTATTTCAAGTATGTATTTAGAGCACATATCCTGCAATCACTCCAGCGGTTCTGAAATAAAATACAATATGCTGTTAATTCATGTTAACTTTCAGACACATTTGTGGATTATGGCTCTACGAGTTTTTCTGAAATATAGATCTATCACATGAAATATGCAATAAAAATCTTTATGAAAAATAGTTACTCCACACTGACAAGGTAGCTCTTCTTATACTTCAATATTTCAACTATTTACATTTTTCCTAAATACCAAAGCTGCCAAGTCCACACTGTAGATTACTAGTTTGTACCTTTTAATTTTAGAACACAAAACTGTTTAAAGTGATATGACTGCTAGGAACTTAGACTTGGATGTTAAAAATAAAACTTTACAATGTATATTTTAAACACATTTCTGAAAACATCCACTCTTTTGCTGAACCATTGTATGCCAAGTTTCATCCTGGAAAAAATGTTTAGAGCTGAGTTACAAATGCCTGAAATTACCTCTCGGTAATGGGAACTCTGATGGCCCCATTACGGTAGCATCAAATGCTGGTGGCACTATAATGACATCTTTATAGAGAATATAGGCTAAAGTTGTAAAAATAGGCTCTGGATCCAGACATTAAATACTCCAAAGATTTTTGGTGGTGTTTTGCTTCTGAAGTTTTAGTTCTCCTCAAGATAGGGGTTATTTTCAACACTGGGATCCCAACATGGGTTCAGATTTTGAACAGATCCAGGATTTTGATTTGGCTTCATCTCTATCTGCGGTCACAATGGTTTCAGTGTGCTGATGACACCCAGCTTCATATACTCCTCTCCCATGAGAGGTAGTGGAGAAGCAACTTCTCCAATGTCCAGCCATCAGAGCTAGCTGCTTGAGAATCAACCCAGACAAAACTGAGATCCTACTTATTGGATGGCGAAAGTAGCCAGAGGAAATAGTGGACGATACATCCGCCTGTCTGATTGATTCCTGATTTTGTTTCTAATAGTCATGTCGGATCCCCAGCTATGGCTGGGTATCCAGTAAGGTGTGCTGCTTATCTTCTGTACTTTGCAAGAAGGTGGTGTCCTTCTCTTTCAGAGACAGATCTCACTATAGTCATTCATAGTTTTGCCACCTCTAGGTTAGACTATTGTAATGTGCTGTATATGCAACTACATACTAACACTATTCAGAAATTGCAGAATGCAGCAGCCTGTTTAAGTGGCCTTTCCTACCAGGAGCACATATTACCTTTCTTCTATAAACAACAGGATCTACCAGTTAATTTCCTGGTGAAATTCCAGATGTTGGTTTGTCCTATAAATCCCCAAATAGTTTGGAGCCTGTATATCTGAGACTGTCTCGCATGATACCATGGCAGTTGTGATCATCTGAGGAGGATGAGTAACTGTCTGCTGTAACAAGGAGATGGATGGTGGCCGGGCATTTTCAGTAAGAAGTTAGCAGCTCTGGATTGATGTTTTGCATACTCTGCAAAACTCACTTGTTTTGCAGACTTTTCCTGGGGAAAGGGTTTTAAGAAGTTGGTTGAGGTTGATGATGGTTGAGATTGGGAAGGTTTTCTTTCACTTTGTATGAAGGCTTATTTATAGATCTGTAAAATATTGTGCCATTTTAAATCTGCGTAATGCATCTAGAGTTCGAGAGAAATACAATAAAAGTCTAAATAAATAAATCTTCATTCTGTAAGAACACAAAACCTGGGAACTCATTAACTGAATATCCAGCTTTCATAGTTTAAGACCTTGCTTAGTGGCGTATTGAACTGAAGTACAACTGTAGTGGCATGGACCATGCCTAAGCCGTTGTCTAAAGCATCGATCTAAAATCCCTCTTCAAAAATTTCATCTAAAAATGTCAGTTTTAATATAAGTACATGTAAAGCATCTCAACGGCTGGCAATTGCTGGAAATCCTTTTTTGGAGATATCCTACCTCTGGGGAAGGGGATAATTGTCTCTTAAAAATAGCTAGCAAAACCAGACTATAGGAATTACCCCAAGATGATACCATCCTTGTTGGGTGGCAAAGAAGCCAATCTCATTTACAGTGGGCTCCTTTAAATTGTCCCACTGGCTTGAAAGATTCTACCAGGTCTAATAAAATTCCGTATTTTTAAGACAGGTAATATACCTGCAACTTGCAGACTCTTTCAAATCAGCGGTACTTTTTTAAGGATGCCCACTAGATGTCCAGTGAAATCACTGTGACCTGTTCCTACTGCTAGACTATATGTTTATGTTCCTTTTAAAGGTGATTTCTAATGCTGGTTCCCTATAAATGTAGACATTTATATACGTAACTTACAAATTCTGTGGGCAAGATGCAAAGTAGACAGATTGCTATGACTAGAGGTGTACGAAATTCAGCCATTTCTCTTGGCAGAGGTGCAAAACTTTTCCTTGGTTTTGGTTCATATGGGATGGGTTCATAAGCTCAAAGTTTCACTTTGAATTTTGAGTTCAACAGACTTCAAAATATAAAGATTCACATCATAACCATGTGAAAGCATGAGCTTTATGTGATTTCAATGCAAAATTTTGAATTGGCCCATGTTCCCTTAAGAGGAATATAAATATAATATATTTTTTTTAAAACCTTCAGCAAACTTTAGTCTCATTTTGTAACACATCTGCAACCCAAGCAATCTTTCCTACCTCAGTATCTATTACAAATCTTGCAGACATCTTGTTTTTGTTTGTCTGTTTTGTGCTCCCGTAGATGTGGCTGCAGTTAAAATTCTGTTACTAGCGTTAGAATTCACAACTGTTTAAAAGAGGTAATTACATGATTTTGAAGAGGACCCTTTCTTGACATGTATGTGCCTATTTTGTAAGTAGAGATTTTATATTGTATGCAGTAAATTTATTTCCATACAGTGTATACTTGATACTAATTGTTAGTTAGTTTGCTTTACAATTTGAATGTTTTGACAATTATTTTGAATCTGAAGTTATGTACTCAATGTCTTTAAAGATTTCATTTATGCATTGCAGCCATATGTTAGCCTTTCCCAGTAGTATTCTTTAGGAAGTATGTTCTGTAGTCAAACTCGTGACTTCATACTTAAACATACAATTCAGTTTCCATTCTGAGACCATTTTGATAATATCATTCCCGCCCTCACTCCCCCACAACCAAACAGTCACGCACAATCTCTTTTCAGCCTAACATATTATATGTCTAGTCTTATGCTGGAGGATAATTTTTGGGGGAGAGTATTGAGTTTAATTGGCGAGAAAATCTGCTTTTGTCAACTCATAATTTTAAAACACGCTATCACAATTATTTTTAAGATAATTATTACAAAAAAACCACAATTACTGTATTATTAAAACACTTTGGCCTGTAACATACATCTGTATCTGAATGAAAACAAGTGCAGTAAGCTTATTGTTTCTTTTCAAGGCCCACAAGCACATCACATATACATGGTGAACTCCAATATATTTAGGGTGACCAGATAGAAAGTGTGAAAAATTGGGACGAGGGCGGGGGGTAATGGCCCATATAAAAAAAAGCCCCAAATATCAGGACTGTCCCTATAAAATCGGGACATCTGGTCACCCTAAATATACTGGCTATTAGAGGGTTTATAGTGCCTGAAGATGATGCCTCAGTCTAAAAATTGAATATCAGGGTTGGAAGGGACCTCAGGAGGTCATCTAGTCCAACCCCCTGCTCAAAGCAGGACCAATCCCCAACTAAATCATCCTAGCCAGGGCTTTGTCAAGCCTGACTTTAAAAACCTCTAAGGAAGGAGATTCCACCACCTCCCTAGGTAACCCATTCCACTGCTTCACCACCCTCCTAGTGAAAAAGCTTTTCCTAATACCCAACCTAAATCTCCCCCACTGCAACTTGAGACCATTACTCCTTGTTCTGTCATCTGCTAACACTGAGAACAGTCTAGACCCATCCTCTTTGGAACCCCCTTTCAGGTAGTTGAACGCAGCTATCAAATCCCCCCTCATTCTTCTCTTCTGCAGACTAAATGATCCCAGTTCCCTCAACCTCTCCTCGTAAGTCACATGCTCCAGCCCCCTCATCATTTTTGTTGCCCTCCGCTGGACTCTTTCCAATTTTTCCATATCTCTCTTGTAGTGTGGGGCCCAAAACTGGACACAGTACTCCAGATGAGGCCTCACCAATGTCGAATAGAGGGGAATGATCACGTCCCTCGATCTGTTAGCAATGCCCCAACTTGTACAGCCCAAAATGCTGTTAGCCTTCTTGGCAACCTAGGGGGCACACTGTTGACTCATATCCAGCTTCTCGTCCACTGTAACCCCTAGGTCCCTTTCTGCAGTACTGCTGCCTAGCCATTCGGTCTCTAGTCTGTAGCAGTGCATGGGATTCTTCCATCCTAAGTGCAGGACTCTGCACTTGTCCTTGTTGAACCTCATGAGATTTCTTTTGGCTCAATCCTCTAATTTGTATAGGTTGCTCTGTATCCTATCCCTACCCTCCAGCGTATCTACCACTCCTCCCAGTTTAGTGTCATCTGCAAACTTGCTGAGGGTGCAGTCCACGCCATCCTGTAGATCATTAATGAAGATATTGAACAAAACCGGCCCCAGGACTGACCCTTGGGGGACTCCGCTGGATCCCGGCTGCCAACTAGACATGGAGCCATTGATCACTATCCGTTGAGCCCAACAATCTAGCCAGCTTTCTATCCACCTTATAGTCCTTCATCCAACCCATACTTCTTTAACTTGCCGGCAAGAATACTGTGGGAGACTATATTAAAAGCTTTGCTAAAGTCAAGGAATAACACGTCCACTGCTTTCCCCTCATCCACAGACCCAGTTATCTCATCATAGAAGGCAATTAGGTTAGTGAGGCATGACTTGCCCTTGGTGAATCCATGCTGACTATTCCTGATCACTTTCCTCTCCTCTAAGTGCTTCAGAATTGATTTCTTGAGGACCTGCTCCATGATTTTTCCAGGGACTGAGGTGAGGCTGACTGGCCTGTAGTTCCCCAGGTCCTCCTCTTTCCCTTTTTTAAAGATGGGCACTACATTAGCCTTTTTCCAGTCATCCGGGACCTCCCCCAATCGCCAGGAGTTTTCAAAGATAATGGCCAATGACACTGCAATCACATCTGCCAACTCCTTTAGCACCCTCGGATGCAGCACATCTGGCCCCATGGACTTGTGCTTGTCCAGCTTTTCTAAATAGTCCTGAACCACTTCTTTCTCCACAGGGGGCTGGTCACCTCCTCCCCATGCTGTGCTGCCCAGTGCAGCAGTCTGGGAGCTGACCTTGTTTGTGAATACAGAGGCAAAAAAAGCACTGAGTACATTAGCTTTTTCCACATCCTCTGTCACTAGGTTGCCTCCCTCATTCAGTAAGGGGCCCACACTTTCCTTGACTTTCTTCTTGTTGCTAACATACCTGAAGAAACCCTTCTTGTTACTCCTAACATCTCTTGCTAGCTGCAACTCCAAGTGTGATTTGGCCTTCCTGATTTCACTCCTGCATGCCTGAGCAATATTTTTATACTCCTCCCTGGTCATTTGTACAAGCTTCCACTTCTTGTAAGCTTCTTTTTTGTGTTTAAGATCAGCAAGGATTTCACTGTTAAGCCAAGCTGGTTGCCTGCCATATTTACTATTCTTTCTACACATCGGGATGTTTTTTTCCTGCAATCTCAATAAGGATTCTTTAAAATGCAGCCAACTCTCCTGGAGTCCAGGGTCCGTATTCTGCTGCTCTCCTTTCTTCCTTGTGTCAGGATCCTGAACTCGACCATCTCATGGTCACTGCCTCCACTTTTGCTTCCCCTACTAATTCTTCCCTGTTTGTGAGCAGCAGTCAAGAAGAGCTCTGCCCCTAGTTGGTTCCTCCAGCACTTGCACTAGGAAATTGTCCCCTACACTTTCCAAAAGCTTCCTGGATTGTCTGTGCACCACTGTATTGCTCTCCCAGCAGATATCACAGTGATTGAAGTCAGGGCCGGTGCAAGGAAGTTTCGCGCCCTAGGCGAAACTTCCACCTGGCGCCCCTGCCCCAGCCCTGCGGCAGCTCCCCGCCCTGAGGCCCCCCCGCGGCAGCTCCCCTCCCTCTGCCCTGAGGAGTCCCCCCTGCGGCAGCTCCCCCCCGGGGAGCCGTGCGGCAGCTCCCCCCCCCAGCTCACCTCTGCTCCGCCTCCTCCCCGAGCATGCCACCCCTGCTCTAATTCTCCTCCCCTCCCAGGCTTGTGGCGCCAAACAGCTGATTGGCGCCGCAAGCCTGGGAGGCGGGAGAAGTCGAGCAGCGACGGCGTGCTTGGGGAGGTGGCGTAGCAGAGGTGAGCTGGGGTGGGGAGCCCTGCGGCAGCTTCCCCCCCCCTGCCCTGAGGCAGCCCCGTGGCAGCTCCCCACCCCTCCGGCCCGGGGAGCCATGCGGCAGCTCCCCACCCCAGCTCACCTCTGCTCCGCCTCCTCCCCGAGCATGCCGCCCCCATTCTAATTCTCCTCCCAAACAGCTGATTGGCGCCGCAAGCCTGGGAGGTGGGAGAAGTGGAGCGGTGACCGCGCGCTCGGGGAGGAACGCTGTAAAAAAAAAATTGGGGGCACCGCTTTTTGGCGCCCCCAAATCTTGATGCCCTAGGCACCGCCTAGTTCACCTTAATGGTAGCACCGGCCCTGATTGAAGTCTCCGATGAGAACTGGGCCTGCGATCTAGTAACTTCTGTTAGTTGCCAGTAGAAAGCCTCGTCCACCTCATCCCCCTGGTCTGGTGGTCTATAGCAGACTCCCACCACAACATCACCCTTGTTGCTCACACTTCTAAACTTAATCCAGAGACTCTCAGGTTTTTCTGCAGTTTCATACCGGAGCTCTGAGCAGTCATACTGCTCTCTTACATACAATGCAACTCCCCCACCTTTTCTGCCCTGCCTGTCCTTCCTGAACAGTTTATATCCATCCATGACAGTATTCCAGTCATGTGAGTTATCCCACCAAGTCTCTGTTATTCCAATCATATCATAATTCCTCGACTGTGCCAAGACTTCCAGTTCTCCCTGCTTGTTTCCCAGGCTTCTTCCATTTGTGTATAGGCACTTAAGGTAACTCGCTGATCTCCTGCTTTCTCAGTATGAGGCAGGAGTCCTCCCCTCTTGCGCTCTCCTGCTCATGCTTCCTCCTGGTATCCCACTTCATCACTTACCTCAGGGCTTTGGTCTCCTTCCCCCAGTGAACCTAGTTTAAAGCCCTCCTCACTATGTTAGCCAGCCTGCTTGCAAAGATGCTCTTCCCTCTCTTCGTTAGGTGGAGCCCATCTCTGCCTAGGATTCCTCCTTCTTGGAACACCATCCCATGGTCAAAGAATCCAAAGCGTTCTCTCCGACACCACCTGCATAGCCATTCGTTGACTTCCACAATTCGACAGAATGCTACACAGCTTATGTAAGCTAATGCTCACAGCTTAAAATCTCCGCATGGACTGCTACAGTGGATTACAAAGGAACTCTGTGGCAAAAGTAGAGTTAGAATCCACTTCTCCAGGACAGCATTCCACTGCTTTAACCCGTTCCAGTATCCAGCCCACCCTGGCAGCTGGCCTGGACCAGCAAATACAGGGAAGGTTCTTCTGAGTCCCAGTTAGTCCTGGGCTGGAGCATACTTGGTCATTCTGTGGGGGTGGCACATATGCAGTTTGGTTAGCATTGGGAGCTGTGACAGTCTGGTAACATGCTCGATGTGGACAGAATCTTCAGAGATATTAGCCATTAAAATCACAGAAGTCATCACAGAAATCATGTGCAAACTGAGATTTTTTTCAGAAGTAAAAGGCTCATCCCAGACACCAAAAGCCAACCCTACAAAATTTGAAGTCCCTGCCCAAAGCATGAGGGCACTAGAGCTCTTCAAATAAATAAATAAATAAATAAATGAAATCCTGCAGCCTGTCCTGGGAGTCCAGCTGGTACACGCCAGCTGAGGGTTTTTCTTTGCTGTGTGGACATACGCATTGTGGCTGGCAGTGTCCAGGCTCAATACAAGATTTGTAAGAGAATTTTAGCAGCTCTCTCATCAAGGAAGAAAGGTTTTTGGAGTAAATCATGAATGAAGATTTCAGACTAATTGTACACTGTACAAATTAACCAGTGCCAGACGCTGGCAGTGCTGCATTGTGTCTTATTGTGCAATCATGATATGACAGCCTAGAAATCTCAGAATTGTGTCACTGTGGGAACCAGTGCAAAGAACCACCTAACAAAAGGAGAGAATGAGGGACACTAAAGAAAATCAGTTGTCTAAATCTATATATGTATTGAAAAGAAGCAAAAGGGAACTTTAAAATAATTGGATCACCATATGCCATTAGTTTTCAAGCATAACTCTCAAATGATTTAAATAAGTTCTTAAAACATTGAAGTAGTCCATCTTTTGGGCTGGGGGTGGAGGGGTCTGGGATTCATCTAATTCCTCCCTGCTTCTGACACCCACATCACCTTGACATTACTATTTCATCACCTTCAGGCTAGAGTTTGGTGGAAACTGGGTTTTCTGTTTCATGGCAAAATCTGAAGTTTCAAAGATTTTTCTGTTCTGAAGTTCAAACAAAAATTTTCAACATTTCCTGCAAAACTAAGTTCAGGAAAAAAAATTGTTTTGGGTCAAATTGTTCTGATTTTGATTTTTTTTTAAATGTTACCGTGTATTATACACCATAAAATAAAAGAATTGAAACCTTCCATTCAGAAAAAAGTTGAAACAGAACATTTTGACCTTATTGAAACATTCTCCATTTTCTTTCTGAATGAAATGTAAAAAAAAAGAGGTTTCACTGTCAACGAATCAGTATTTTCTGACTGAAAACTGAACATTTCCAAGTTGTTCTACTGTAGGCCGTACATCATCAAGGCCTTCCCTCTGGTTTAGAAAGGCTAATTCTACGCTCTCTGGTGTTCTTCAACAGGGCTCTGAGTTCTGGCCAGAAGGTGATGCTTCTTCTTCCAACATCTGATATCATGCTCCCCACACCAATGGGGGAGCAAGCCACACATTTAAGTTTAAAGCATATATATCTAACACATTAATGGCACAGTCTAATTACCCCTGGTCAGCACGGATTACAGTTAGTATAGATTTAAAAACTCTATTTTGAATAAATCATGAAAACAGGCTTTTTGATTTCAAGCTTTATTAATGTTGTTTGCATTGCAGTAGTTCCCCAAAACCCCACTCAGGATTGGGCCCAGTTTTGCTAGGTGCTGTATACAGTCAGTTAGGAAAACATGGTCCCTGCCCTGAAAAGCTTCCAAGCCTAATGGGAGAGACAAGACACCACATCAAGTGTGGGGAACAAGAGAAGAGAGTCTGGAGATAAAAATAAGCTCACACAATATAAGTGATCAAAAAGCATGGTGTGGTGATAGTCTATTATGTTACAAGCAAGGAGAGGGAAGAAACTGGTAGGAAAAGGCAAGGGAGAAAGACTATGCTTTACATTGCAATTTAAAAGCCAAGTTATTACACACAAGGAAAGATGGTTATTCTTTGAAGAAACTGATTACAATTGTTTAAAAGGGGGCTGATGTGTGAAAAGGATGAAAATATTCCTGGTGCCTCATACTCAGCAGTTACTGCATTCAGAATATTTTGGCTGTTATTTTGTTAGATTGCTATGGCTTCCTGCAGCTTATTAGGTGCAGCAGTAGTTTTCCCATGGTTCTCTACTTTGTCTGGAGCATAGATTTGGACACCTTTGGAAAATTAAATTGAAGTGGGTTTCAATAAGATTGGCAGAAGCAGCTGATGCTGGAGTTTTTGTATAAATCCATCCATCCTAATTTTGAAGGAAGGTGAACAGGACATCAAAAAATAATGAGACAGAAGACAAATGGCTTGCCTGTTTGGTCATGTGGTGTGCGGAACTTCTGTTTCAGATGTATTTGCACACTAACCCACAGTAGTCAAAGAAAAGGAAAAGCGGTAAGAGCTGGAGGAGAAAGAAAATAGTTATATTAAAAATATATAGCATGGCTGTTAAGACATGCCACATAGTGACCCACAATCTAACCCTCATCACCCTTTACCCGTTTCTCTCCCTCCTGATTGTATGTTACTCTCACTCATTGTGTCACCTCTAAAATTACATTGTAAATTCTTGTTTGTTTTGGAAAGTGCCAGCAGTGCTAAGGTGCTGTATAACAATATGCCTGGATCTAATGTGTTTTTAGATGTGATATTTTGATACAGTTAACAGCGTGAGTTTGGTTTGTTAATCAGCTTAGTCAAAATTATGTTAACTATTTCCACTAGCCCCCTCACACACACACAGTGCTGCACAGCTTTAGCCGCGCTGCTGCAGCGTGTCTGGTGAAGATGCTCTATGCCGACGGGAGAGAGCGCTTCCGTCGGCATAATAAAACCACTTATGCTGACGTCAGCTGTAGTGTTACACAAATCCTAAGACACAGGAGCCTGCCCATATAGAGATCAGTGCGGGATCAGGGCCAGAGGACTGGTCTACACTGAAGAGTTACATCAGCATAGCTGTTTCTCTCAGAGGTGTGAAAAATCCACACTTTTGAGAGACGCACTAAAGCCAGCCTAACTCCTGGTGTCGACAGCGCCTCTTGTGGAGGTCGATTACGATAGTGATGCTCCTGTCACTGTAGTAAGTGTCTATACTGAAGCACTACAGCAGCGCCACTGTAGCATTTCAAGTGTAGACATAGCCTAAGTGGCTATTATCTCCTTTTCACTTATGAATGAATGAATCTTGGGGAAAGAATTAATAGCATTTTCTGTGGGACCAAATCTGAAGTTCATACTTGGGGTCTGGTCTTATAAGGAGCACAGGAAGGTGCAGGTTCTCAATACATCTCCGGATGTGCTCAGTAACTCACAGGATCTGACCTTTATCCCTTACTCGAACACTTCAAATGAAATCAATGCAGGAAAAGCCTGAGGAGTGCTACACGCTTGCAACTCTGATGGACTGCAGTGGGAATTGCATATGCTCAGGAGCTCTCAGGATTTGGCTGAATTGGAGGTTTGTCTGAATAAGAATGTGAGGTATTGAGTTCCTTCATCTTCCATTGACTTCAGTGGGAGTTGAAAGGTGCTCAGTGGGAGTTCTCAAGAGGCACTTAGCACCTAGAAGGATCAATCCCTGTGGCAGGAGTGACGAGCCTTAAATAAAGGTTAGGTAAAGAACTCCTAAAAATTGTATTTATTTTGTTGCTAGTGAATTGCTTAGCTGCATATAGAAAGAGAAAGAATTGATTTATTTTAGTGAAAACTATTAGAATGCATATACCTGTACAATACATCCAAACACTGTCACATTACTGTCTATTCATAGATGGTGTGGGTTTTCATTTTGAGACTTGTGATCGCTGGCGCTGTCCTCACAGGACCACTCAGAGATGCTAGATTGTCAGAGTGATTGGCTCTGTGACAGAACTTTGAACTTGTTCTGGAAAAGAAGGCTTTCCAGAAAATACAGTTGAATTTTCAGGCTCTTTCTTTGAATTACAGCTGAGTGACACTTATCCGTCCAGTTTCCACCTTGATCATCATGAAACCTACAAAAGAAAGAAAACAAATATGAGAGTAATTAACCTTAGGAACAACTTACCAAGGGTTGTGGTGGATTCTCCATTACTGACCTTTTTAAAATCAAGATTGGAAGTTTTTCTAAATGATATGATCTAAGAATTAATTTGGGGACGTTCTATGGCCTTTGTTTTACAGGAGATCAGACAAGATGATCACAGTGGTCCCTTCTGTTCCTGGAATCTGCAAATCTGTGAAAATGGACTAGAAGCAAAGAGGGAAGTTGGATATGGGTATACAACAGGACACATTTGGGACGGTTTTCCTTTCTTCCTAAATTTACTTCAATTCCACAGCTTTCACTCAATTTTCATGATTCCTATATTGAGCCAGGTGAAATAACGGACCTTATGCTGACAATCGCATTCAGTGATTTGGTGCTTTTTTCCCTCCTGTGTTGAATCCGAAAACTGTTGTCACCAATAATCAGTAAAGCTATAACAAGACTCTTGCAAATTTCCAGAAATGTTATAGTTCTCATTCATCAAAAACTTCAGATAACTGAAAGACTGCAATTGCTCCAGGTTGCGCTGTTAACCCAGTTGCTCTCTATAATGTGCTATTTAACTTGATTTTTTTTTGACATTCATATTAAGGCCAAAATGAGGAGCAGCTGTAATTACTCTTGCATGAGGATTCTGTATGGAACTTTGTGCTCGCGATGAAAACCACAATTTTCTGCAAAACTCATGGTTTGTGACCATGGTAATGTCACCATATAATGTACTCTGCCTTTAAAAAACAGCACGTTTCTTATGCTGTTAGCTTCCTGCTCTCTGTTTTACTGCTGCTTTAGCATAACTTGGGCTCAGGAGCACGAGGGAAGAAACGGAAAGAGTAGTATTCCATTACAACTCTGCTTGTCCCTCCTTTCTTCCCAAAACAACAATTTTCTATTTGGGTGGGGGGACTCCAGAGTAATTAGACTTAACTCTTGTACAGGTTCTGAGTAGAGATGGGTCTGGGTTATGAAGATAGGCTCCCAGTTTGGATTCTAATCCAAATGCCTCCACATTTGGGAGTGGTTTGATTGGATGATCTAGCATGTCCCAATACAGCGTTCTGTATTCTAATGGCTTGATACAGATTCAGATCCAAACTACAGTGGTGTTTGGATACGATGTTCTAGTCTGGGACCATCCCCGATTCTCCAGTTATAAATTTGTTTGAAGCAGTAAGTCAGTCTGTCTGCCTTACTTTCTCGCTCCCTGAAAGATGTATGCATCATTACAATCCTGAAAAGGATAATTTTTCTTACCTTTAGTTTTGAATGGTCCAAGGTCCAATAGAAATATTTTGCCTACCTCTAATTGTGAGTCTTTGATTCTGGGGAAGTTCTAGAGTACGCAGGCACTAGAGGCTGTTGGAAGCAGAATACACATTGACTCAGGTAAGGCGGATGTTTATCCAAACCTCCAAAAAGATTATCTGGTTCGGTGTAGAGATGGGGCTGAACATAACACCAAATGAGAGTCCTTCCCCATCAAAACTTTGTAGCAAATCTGGATCTGAATTTCATCTCTCAGGACTATTTTCAATTCTGTGCTTCAGCTGCAGGGCCGGTGCTATCATTAAGGCAAACTAGGCGGTTGCCTAGGGCGCCAAGATTTGGGGGCGCCAAAAAGCAGTGCCCCCAATTTTTTTTATAGCGTTCCTGGGCTGGGCTGCCGCGCGGTCGCCGCTCCACTTCTCCGGCCTCCCAGGTTTGCAGCGCCAATCAGCTGTTTGGTGCTGCAAGCCTGGGAGGGGAGGAGAATTAGAGCGGGGGCGGCGTGCTCGGGGAGGAGGCGGAGCAGAGGTGAGCTGGGGTGGGGAGCTGCCACACGGCTCCCGGGGGGGGGGGGGAGCTGCCGCGGTGGGAGCACCTCAGGGCAGAGGGGGGGAGCTGCCACGGGGGGGGGGGGGGGCGGGGAGCTGCCACAGGGCTGGGGGGGGCGCAAGGTGGAAGTTTCACTTAGGGCGCGAAACTTCCTTGCACCGGCTCTGTTCAGCTGTGGTCCAGGTTACTTCCCATGTTTTTCTGAACCATTTTTCCCATCTGTACAATGCTATGTATGGATATTGTAACACAACATTCTGATATGAAGAGTTCATTTCTCAAAGAAAGTTTTGTTCTTCAGGAAGAAAAGTGGCAACCCTGAAGTTCCTGTAATCCCATTACATCCGTGCTTAAGCAGCATGTATGGCACAAGTCATTCCTAGAACAATCATCTCATGGAGGCCAAATTTCAGGGGAAATGGGCCACGAGTGTTGGAAAGTAGTTCTGTGTATAGCAAAATCCCTCTGTCAGTATTCCTCCTTTATGTACAGAGGTACCAAGTGACAGGTACCCTAGCAAAGATTTATCAAATGCATAGTGTTGTCAGATGCTACCGGTGTGGTGCTCTGGTTGCTCCTATGTTGATATCACTCGGCTGCGTGCGTGTGTTCCCTCTGTGTGCGGTCCCAGCTCTGCAGATAGCTGACACAGCAAACCCGACGAGAACCCCCAATAACCACAGAGTCCAGTAAGATGCAAAATTACGTCGAGTAGGTTTATTGCGACCTCGGACACAATTGCAGTTCCCCGTAGATTACTTAGTCTACCGGGCATACTACTAATAGATGCCTCTTGGCAAGGACCCAGCTCAGTGGCGGGACTTTCCACTGCCCCCGTGGCCGGACAAAGACACCACCCCAGGGATACATTTTTATACACAGGTACAAACAAGTTACACATCACTCCTGACGTATTGAGGTGCAACCCCTTCACGTAGCAAGGTACAACCTCCCTACGTAGTAAGGTGCCGCCTCGCACCTTGTACCTGTTGGTTCGATCAAAACAACTCTATCCATCATTTTACCCTTTTGCCCCTGTCATTGGGATGGGTCGGCCTGTTCCATGTTATCTGTGGAATGTTTCGGTATAGTGTGTCTTGGTACCATGTTTATACTGTAACTATGCTAAGTGGATATATGTTTATGCAAAATCAGCCCTTTCCTTGCCAGCTTCTGTGAGCAGGGCCTGCCTCTTGCTCACAACTTAACTTTGCTTTATGCTAGCAACGTCTTGACCATTACTTTAGTTCAGGCCTCAGGGCCTTTACTTACTACACATAGTACTACAGTGATTCTGGAACTAGGGGTGCTGCCACACCCCCTGGCTTGAAGTAGTAATAAACACCAAATACATGGTTTCCATCATCAACACCTCCACTATAAGAATTGTTCCAGCACCGTGTAGTTCTATGTGTTAATTTGACTACAGCTCCACTTGACCTCAGCTTGCTATTTGCTTTATATTAACTTCTTCCACACAACTATGACATCTGAAATTTCAAGTTTATAGGGTTGATTATAGAAACTATTTCTCAGGCAAGTAGTCCTATTGATTTTAATGGGACTGCTCACATAAATAAAGACTACTCAGTAAGGGTTTGCAGGACTGGGCTCATAGGGTTCATGAACTTTTGTACAGATAAGAAGCAAAGGCCTGAACACTAACCTTTTTGGAGCAATAATACTTTCCAGCTCCCATTACCACTCTCCTCTTTGATATTTCTTAACCAATTATTAATCCACCCCCTTGTCTGACCCAGGATTCTTGTAGTTAATAGAAGTTTGCCATTAGGAATTTCATCAAAGGCTTTCAGAAAATATAAATAAATAATGTCATCTGCCATTACAGAACTTTTTGTAGCCTCCCCTAAAATATCAAGGAAGTTAGACTGGCAGAATTCATCACATTCTGTACTATGCTAGTTATCCTTTATTAAATTATTGCTTGTCCTTAGAGACATGCTAGTTCTGAAATATCTTCTACCTACTTATTATTTCAATACTATTTCTGATTGCTAATTACCTGGAAAAAGTTAGGTGACATCTGACCCAAATCTTATGAATAGCAGAGATGTTTTTCTAGTCTTTAAAAAGTAACTGGTAATTTTCTTTTGGTTGTTGTAGAGTATCATTTTTTTGCATGTGATGAGCTGGCTAAAAAGCTATACATACCATGGGCCAGAGTTGCTTGGGCTATTGTCAGTGTAAGACTCAGAGAGAGCTTCCTGCTCCCCTGGCCCACTGCCTAATCAAGGTCCAAACCAGCTCCCAGCACAACTTAGCGCAGCTAAAGGTCCAGTTTGGATGACCATGGATCACCCAAGTACAGTGCAATCTTGCTCCCTTCTCTAAACAAACTAGGGAAATATGCCCTAGATGGAGCTACTATGAGGTAGGTGTATAACTGGTTGGTAAATAATTTCCAGAGAGTGGTTATCAGTGGTTCACAGTCAAGCTGGAAGGGCATATCAAGTGGAGGTACTGCAGGGATCAGTTTTGGGTCCAGTTCTATTCAATATCTCCATCAATGATTTGGATAATAACAGAGAGAATACACTTATAAAGCCTGTGAATGATACCAAGCTGGGAGGGGTTGCAAGTGCTTTGGAGGATAGCATTAAAATTCAAAATGATCTGGACAAAGTGGAGAAATGGTTTGAAGTAAATAGGATGAAAATCAATAAGGAGAAATGCAAAGTATTCCTACCTAACTGGAGTAATCAGTTGCACTCATACAAAATGGGAAATGACTGCTTAGAAAAGAGTACTGCAGAAAGGGCTCTGGGACATACAGTGGATCACGAGCTAAATATAAGTGAATAGTGTAATGCTGTTGGGGGGGAAAGCAAACGTCATTCTGGGATGTATTAGCAGGAATGTTGTAAGCAAGACACAAGAAGTAATCCTTCTGCTCTACTTCACACTGATTAGGTCTCAACTGGAGTATTGTGTCCAGTTCTGGGCACCACATTTCAGGGAAGATGTAGACAAATTGGAGAAAGTCCAGAGAGAAACAACAAAAATTATTAAAGGTCTAGAAAACATGACCTATGAGGAAAGATTGAAAAAATTGGGTTTGTGTAGTCTGGAAAGAGAAGACTGAGAGGGACATAACCGTTTTCAAGAACATAAAAGGTTGTTACAAGGAAGAGGGAGAAAAATTGTTCTCTCCAACCTCTGAGGATCGGACAAGAAGCAATGGGCTTAAATTGCAGCAAGGGTGGTTTAGGTTGGACATTAGGAAAAACTTCCTAACTGTCAGAGTGGTTAAGCACTGGAATAAATTGCCTATGGAGGTTTTGGAATCTCCATCATTGGAGATTTTCAAGAGCAGGTTAGACAAACACCTGTCAGGGATGGTGTAGATAATACTTAGTCCTGCGTTGAGTGCAGGGGACTGTACCAGAAGGACCTCTCAAGGTCCTTTCCAGTCTTATGATTCTATTATTGCTTGCTCCACCCAGGAATGTTCCCCACACATAGAGGAGGTGAACATATCCCGTAGACCCAGGTATGCCAGCATAATGCCACTCAGAAATCCATCTACTTCAGGGGAATCCCTAGCTGCCCTGTTAGAGCAGCTCTGTCCCTTAGCGCAAAAAGGACAGAGGCAGGGGATTGGGATCTGGCTTTATGTGTAAATGATGAAAACTGGAAGCTCACTCCTGGGAGTGAAAGTCTCTGCTCTGTCCATACCTACATTAGCAAACACCTTCTTATATTGAAAAATGGGAGTGGTCCATTCCAGATGTTCCTTTCAGAAGGAAGAATTCTCCAGGCACTATGAAAATTATATCTTTCTATTTGAGCATTTTAATGATTCCAGAAGCCTATCCTTAGATTTCTGTAAATATCTTGCTGAGCTGCTCCAGACAATGTTAAACTGTAATTGTTTGGGGGAAGGAAAGCTCAAACAGTGGCAAGAGTTAGTGGTCAGTGTACTGAGAATCTAGGCTCTCTGTTTTCAGTGCCAATGTGGAATAATCATTTTCTAAAATTAAGATGTTATCTAGTGAAGGGAGCAGGGATGTCTAAGTACTCCCTAAAAGTGTACTGTATGATTCACTGTAAAAAATTAGAAGAATGAAAGCATTAACACGTATTATGCTTCTCTGTGCTGTTATGAACTTCTATTCTTGAAAAGCAATCTTTAAATAACATTTAATATTTGTAAAGTTTAAAAAAAAAAAAAACACCAGCTCAATAAAACACAAGTTTATATGAATTGTTGATGCAAAATCAATTGTAGTAACAAAACTGGGTAATAGTGCATTTTGGTAGCCAATTAAGAAAAAAGCACTAGTTTTATATTTTAAATTCTTACACAAATTTGAGAGTAAGCAACTACATTGTATATTTCAGCTATTTTATCATCATCTACAGTTTTTTGTTCCTTCCGTCTAATCGGAGATACGCATGACTGTTCAGATACATAAGTGGTGCCATTGCAAACATGGGTATCTTCCTACCTTTGCATATCTGGTGTGCAATTGCTTTCCCTCTCATTCTTATGCAAGAAGACTAGTGATAACATTACTTGATTACATTTTCTATGTCTGGTTTGGATCCTGGCCACTTCAAAGACTGTCTCTCTTCCTCTAGGCTATCACAACAGTTGAGATGGCGGGGGGGGGAGGAGGGGTTTCTTGCTAACATTCCATAGATTGTCTGGGGATGGAGGTAAATCATTATCAGTAAAGAGATATCAGACCTCAGAGCTCCAAGTTAGCCACACTCTGTTGATCTTCTGCCAAAATGTATGGTCCATCAGCCCACTTTTCTGTGGCGCTGCCACGCTGGTGGAATTGTGGGTTGGCCATGGGAGGATTCCTTCAATGTATGTGGATCCTGCAATGTCATGGATCTCAAGTATCATCTCCTAAACTGCTCTCCTACTTATCAGGTGGCCTTACACGCTGCTGTTCTCTTTTTGTATTGGCTGATATCAGGCAAAGGTTGCTCTAAGTTGCATTGGGGGACCAGGAGACATACCCCTGCTGCCCCATGATCTTGAGGGGTACAAAGTTAAACTTTGCATTCCCCTTCTTGACCAGTGCCACGCAGTGCCATAGCTGTAGATGAAAGATTAGGGCCCTTGTATTTACATAGCCTTTTGCCTGAATGGGGCTAGGGGCTGATTGTGGGGCAGGTACATACATTGTAGTTTTGTTTGTAACTTATTCATGCTGGACACAATGTAAACAAATAGCCCCTGATCATCTGAGCCGGCAAAAACAAAATGATGGAAAATTGTGCTCTCTGTCCCTCTATTTATTTCCAGACACCATTTAGTTCAATACTTGGGAAGATGGAACTGTTTGAGAAAGAGGAAAATGTTCTAAATGACAAAAACAAAATGTTAGAGGACTCAGTGAATAAGGGATGGTGGTTTGGGGAGGATGCCTGGGGGGACCTATTCTTTCCAGCTCAATGAGATGTTACTTGGTGCACATTGTATTGGAATTAAAATAATTGAAACAGACGAGCCTAAAAATACTTTTCACAATCATGTGCAGTGTTAGAGATGGGTACGAATGGGACTGCCTGATTGTATTGCTGTAATACGCAGTACAAGAATGAAATATATTGTTATGTTATGAACATATTTATATCCTCTTCTATGGAAAAATCCAAATGATACTAGTTAAATATATTTAACACAACATTTTATAAAAGGATAACTCTGGATCCATCATTTATTTTTGTGAGTTATAGATGACCTCATAACTTATGAGCGATGGAGCAAAGAAGAGCTGGAAGTGAGTTATAAAAGGTCATCAGTAGAAATAAATGGTGTATTCAGAATCAGCCCGCTCTACAAGGTCTGTTTATGCAACACCAATTTTAGCTGCAGTCTGCACTGATGGACTATAATAGTTTTTATTAAGTGCTGGAGCACCATGTGTGTCTTGGTCGCAATGTGCATGACTGGTTGTATTGCTGATGTTTTGAAAGTAGGAAATGAGCAAGCATGTAAAGTAGTGGACTATATCACAAGAGCAGCCATTGCCACTGATCCCTTCCAGTGCTGATACAAGAGACGAGGCGATAGTGACAGGATCACAGGAAGGCAGTTAGCAGATTTAAAACAAAAAAACTGAGGGTAAATTCAATAGATCAAGTCATGCTCCCAGGATCCACACATGTGGGGACCCTCCATACATGAACCTTAACTGCTCTGCTTAGGAGAGGACTTGGGAACTGTCTCCCATTCCAGAACCTGCAAAGACCTCTCTGTGTGATCTGGGGACTGTGTGATCAAATGGAGGAGATGGTGATGGGGCAAGGCAGGAGGAGTGGTGAGACCTGGGAATGCCTGGCAATTCCTATTTTTGCGCCTCTAGTGGAAATTACCTGGAAAAGGAATACAGTTTGAGGCACACCAAGGGATTCAGACATGCATTTGTATGTGTCTTTCATATTACAGTTGCAAACCTTTCCTGTGCCTATCATGTTTTTCTGTGCCAAATAGTTTGCTAGGTAAACAGGCAAAATTCCATTGGAGTTCTGAAAAGGATTCAAGGGTTATAGTGGAGAAGCAACTCAACATTATGTAAGCGGGGGAATGGTCCTGCTATTGTGGGGAATTTTCCTGGCTTCTGCACTACCCCAGTGAAATGGGCTAGTGGAAGGATCTGAGTTCTCACTCCCACTTCCTTTACCAGAGGCCTCCCTGCCCTCGAGGACTCCCCTTGCACTCTCCTGTCTGGCAGAGTCCTTGTAACCCCAACAAGGCTGGGCCCAGGATTCCTGGGGGGCTCAACCCCCAACCCTGCTGTGGTCTCCTAGGTCAGGGACTAGGGTGTCCCCACTCCAGAGTACTCTCTCTGCACTGGATGCTTTCCTGACCCACTGATCATTACATACAATTTAAAGCAATACAGTTTATTTAATTAACAATTAGTTTTAAAAGGAATAAGGAAAAATGGGAAAGGTTAAAGGAAAACACATCACCCTGCTCTGTGGCAGGGAACATCACAAACAGTGTCTCTGGAACGTCAGGGCAGTTCACAGTCTGTTTCTTGTAGGTCCCAGACCTCCTTCTCAGGCTCTGGCTGTGCTGCAGGGATGCTGTGGGTTGGACACTTGCTCTGGCGGTGGCGACACGCTCTCAGGCTCTAGGTGGCAGGACCCTTCTTCCCAGCATCACCCCCGCCCTGTCAGGGTTACAATCCCCCTCCAAGTCTGGCCTGCAAGGCCTCTTGGCTGAGGCGTCTCCCTGTGCTGGGCCCACTGCCCAGGGTCCCCCTCACTCTCTCCAGCTGCTCACCATACCCGGCTCTGGACTGCTCCACTCTGCCTCAGCACGGCTGCTGCTCTGCCTCCAGCTCCCTGGGCTGCTTCTCCGGCCCCTCTGGCTCTGGTTGCTACAGCTCTGCTTCCAGGACAGGTCTGCTCTGCAGGCGGCTTCTGTGACTCTGCTCCCAGCTCTGACCTGCTTCCTGGGCTGTTTTTCTGGCCCCTCTGGCCAGGGCCGGCTCCAGGCACCAGCTTAACAAGCAGGTGTTTGGGGCGGCCAAGGGAGAGGGGCGGCACGTGCGGCAATTTGGGGGCGGCAGGTCCTTCACTCCCTCTAGGAGCGAAGGACCTGCCGCCAAACTGCCGCCGCCGATCATGGCTTTTTTTTTTTTTCCCCAATTGCCGCCGCCGGTCACGATTGTGATCGCGGCTTGTTTTTTTTTTTTTTTGCTTGGGGCAGCAGAAATGCTGGAGCCGGCCCTGACTCTGGCTCTGGTTGCTTCAGCTCTCCTCCCAGGGCAGGTCTGCTCTCTTTGGGCTGTGCTCTGGCTTTGGGGCTGCAGCTCTGCTCCCAGCAGCTTAGCTTGGGCCCCTGCTCTCCCCTTAGCTCGGCCCCACTCTGTCTGATGCAGGCAATTCCAGCTCACATGGAGGACGGGACCCCCCTGGCCTCCTGACTCCTTGATTAGCCTGCCCGTCCTGTCAATCAGGCTGACCTGGAGCATTGGCCTGTCCCCATTGCCCCTGGGGACTGTCAGTCTCAGGGACCTGATTTCCCATTGACCCTTCCCCTTTTGGCACTGGGAGCTAGCCAACCAAACACCCCCACTGAATGTTAGTTAGTAAGGGGATAACAGTCACCTTACAATTAGTTCCCAGTCCTATGCTGTGACAATAAGAGCCAAATTGATCCTTGGATGTAGTGAGTAGGCATAGCAAGGTAATTTTACCTCTGTATGTGGCATTGGTGAGGCTGAAACTGTAATACTACGTACAGTTCTGGTGTCAACATTTTTAAAGGATGTTGAAAAATTGGAGACAGTGCAGAAAAAAGCCATAAAATAATTTGAGGACTGGAGAAAATGCCTTGTAGTGAGAGACTGAAAACTTGACTTCACTACTGGGGAGATCTACACTGCTGCAATCAATGCAGGGTGTTGATTTAGCAGGTCTAGTGAAGACCTGCTAAATCGATGGCAGATGCTCTCTGGTCGACTCCGGTACTCCAGCTCCCCGAGAAGAGTAAGTGAAGTCGACCGGAGAGTGTCTCCCATCAATGCAGCACAGTGAAGACACTGGGGTAAGTTGACCTAAGCTACGTCGACTCCAGCTACCTTATGCACATAGCTGGAGTAGCGTAACTTAGGTCGACTTACCCCGGTAGTGAAGACAAGCCCTTAAAGAGCTCAATCTGTTTAATTTATCAGAAAGAAGAGAGCTGACTTGATTACGATTTATTAAGTACCTTCAGTGAGAAAACACTGGACACTAAAGGGCTTTTTAATCTAGCAAAGAGAGCCTAACAAGAGCCAATGGCTGAAAGCTGAAGCCAGACAAATTCAGATTAGAAAAAGGGTACAAATGTGTTTTTTTAAACAAGGACAGTGACTAATCACTGGAACAAACTACCAAGGAAACTGGTAGATTTTCCATCTCTTGATGTCTTCACATCAAGTCTGCATACCTTTCAGGAAGATAAGCTTTAACCAAGCACAAGTTATGCTTTAGTCACACACAAATTTAATGGGCTTAATATAGGGGTAACTGGGTTAAATTTAATGATCTGTGATATACCAAGTTCAAACTCTCTATTGCAACTCTCTATTGCCTATTTTTAAAGTTGGTCTATATAAAGTTATATATATATATATGGCTTTACTTTCAACTTTTTATCCTATTTAGTAATGCACTGAGGTACATAGGCTTAATTAACACCAGATAATTTGCTTATTTTATAGTATTGTCTCAACTATTTTGAAAGCACTAATGCCCTCCTTGTCATTGGTGTTAATACCAAGCTAATATAGAACCTATTAGCACTAGAGTTTTGAGTTTCTAATTAATTCAGATGATGATATTCACTACATCTTCATATCTGTATCTCTCCTTCTCTGTCTCAGAGGTTTTTGGTAATTAGAGGATTGGAATTACCCACTCTTGTAGTCTTATTATTTTTTACCTTCCTTCTCTCATCTCATCTTTGAGCAGAATTTTATTCTCACGTCTTTTCTTTGCCCTGGAGGTCTGTACAATGTCCCTAGTTCTATCCTTATTTTTAGCCCTGTCTAGTAGCTTAATCCCAGATTGATTCATTATATTTCTCTGAGGTTCACTATTGCAATTTTTCAGTTCCGATTTTTCTCCTGATACACACAGTTCCACTTTTCCCTCTCTCGTACTTTTGTCTTCCAGAAAATCCTGAAGCCCTATACTCAGAATTAATACCCTTCCTTGGGAATAAAGCATGTTTCTCATGTAACTGCTACAGTAACATGCATTTGATTAACAGATGCTTGATTTTTGAATATTGTACTTCTGGAGGAGTATCCCCAGAAGCAACATCATAGTTGCAAGCTGGGTGAAGAGGGGTCCCATTAATATTTTATAACTCAGTTCATGGTAGGTCCTCCTAAAGTGTAGATTTCATATCTCCATTACATGGGGAATCACTTGTACTATTTTTCAGGAAGCTGCAGCACTGTTGCTAGATTCACATGACTGTTATCAATAGTTCCACTAGGTCTGACCCTCAATTTTAATTACATTATCATAGAATTGTAGGACTGGAAGGAACCTCAAGAGGTCATCTAGTCCAGTCCCCTGCACTCATGGCAGAATTAAGTATTATGTAGACCATCCCTGGCAGATTTTTGTCTAACCTGCTCTTAAAACTTTCTAATGATGGAGATTCCACAACCTCCATATAACATAACATATAAATAGTTATGCTGCATGTCTCTACTGTTGTATATGCGCATCTGCTGGAGAGGGAACTTGGAGGCAAAGTTTGGTTCCTCAGTGAATGAGGTGTTTGGATCTGTAGGTTTGGAATGCAAAGACTGCAATACTGGATATAGAGCTCAGCAAAACTTGGGATTTCACGAGAAATTTCAGGATTTCATTGATCCTGGAAGCCCATTCCAGGACTTGTAGACTACCATCCCCACAGTGCTGAGCCTGCAAGTCCTGATAGCCCCTAGGATTTCCAGGTTAACTGTTGCAGAGCTATACACATAGACTGACAGCCCTGGCCAGAGCTGGGTCTTTAGAGCTTCCATGCTGCCATCTCCACAGTCAAGAGACTGGAAGCCCTGAAAGTCTGAGTCAAGATCGGGTTCTCAAGGCTTCCAGGCTCCCTGCTGCACAGCCAGGAAGCAAGGTCCTCCAAGGGCTCTAGGGTTGCTTCTGTTGCAGACTCAACCACTTGCCTAAAAGGAGTGGGAATTTTGGGTCAGAGTGATTAATTAAAGAACCATAATACCAATGGAAAAAGTCTCTTAGCAAGTTATGTACTTCTGGTACTTACCAAAAAAAGTAAAAAAAAAAAAAATTCCTTTTTATTTTGGTAGTTTTCTGCCATTTCCCACAAGCAACTTTCTACATAATTAAAAATGCTTCTACAAAACCATGCAGTAATTTTATCCTTGGGATAAATGAGTTCAATCACTGTCTGAATTTACAAGCAGAAATGACTTTTGTGGTCTTGTTCCAATCTCCATTTATCCATATCATCAAACTGCTTTATAATTTGACATCATTCAAGACAGGTAATCTCTACTGTGGAAGGGCCTGCAACTGTTGCAAGTCAGGATTGAGGTACATTATATCAAAGAAATTGTCCAAACTTTGCCAGCCTTGTGCCCCCAGCTCAAAGCACTATGTGAGCATGAGCACTAAATTCACTCACAAGTTTAAAGAGAAGTTAGAAAAAGTTCTATGAAGTAATTTTTCCATATTTAAATTTTTTTCACTGCAGATATAACTTTGTAAAAATAAACAAATGTACTATAAAAAGGTTCAGTGTTTGCTTTGTTCCTTTTATGGAAATGGAAATAAAAATGTTTAGAGATAGAGTATGTTATACTTACATACATGGTTGTAACTCTTCCGAAAACTATATTTGCTATAATGTTGAAAGTTGCATCCAAGACCCCAATACCATCTTACCTTTTTATTACTTTTATTTCCCCATAGCCAGAGACCAGCTATCCTAATCTTGATTTAAGCTATACACCGGAACTGCATTAGCTATCATTTTGATATTATGCGTTCAGTATTGAGAAGGAGGGTGCAAAGTTTATGTATTAAAGTGAGGCTCAATCTTCCCTAATGCAGTTATATATGCTAAAATTTGCGGTTTTGACCATACATTCTTTCCCATGGTTTATAATATACTGGAACATTTATGGCTTTTTTCTGGAATGCTGAGTGAGTGTTAAGAAAATACTCTTGGCTTGAAAAGCGTACTAGGAAACTTAGCTAGCTACTCCATTGAGAAATGCTACTAAGCACTGAAATACTGCAAAAGAGCTGCTTCTCTGATCATCTCTGTGCATAACTCCTATTGGCTGGGAATTAGAAGGACACAGCAAGAGCACAGAATTTCCAATATAATATGTACTTAAAGGAAAACTAACATCATTAGTGATAAATAAAATAGGGCTTTATGTTCCCATTCACTTCTTCAAACAGATGTGTCTGTACCCACAGATCTGATTTGGCAAGTCATGGAAGTGGGGCATGCTGCCTTTGCAGTATGCGCTCCTTTCCATGCCTGATTATGCAGAAGGCCCTCTGTGGGAACTCCAACTGACGTATAGAAACATTGTTTGGGAAGGAACAGTTAAGGCTTCGGGGCCAGCTGCTCTGTACAGCAGGTTTCCCTTACCAGTCCATGAGCCAAGTAGTGCTGAGCAAGATGTGTCCTTTTTTGCATTATCGAACCCTTACTGATGGAAGTTTAGTGCATAGTGAATACAGGCTCTGAGATTGCATTTTTTCCTAATGCTACTTACAGAAATGTAACTACAAAGTCCTATTTTACACCACTTCCTAGTTATGTTGGTGAATGTATAGCAACTCCTCATAGGGATAATTAATACAAAATCACCCATATTGTAGGGTGGTTGTGACGATTAGTTAATGTTTGCAAAGCACTTTGAAGATGAAAAGTGTCATCAAGATGCTAAATATTATTGAATACATAATTATCCAAAGGCTTTATATTCCCTCTTCAGGTTATTTTCATGTAGGGGAGCATAAACTCTGAGCTTCTCATCTTGAAATTCAAATCTTGAATTTCTGAACCATGGAAGACATTTTAAATACTATTGATTTCAAATATAGTTCCTTCCAAAGGCTTGAATCTGATCCCATTGAAGTCAATGGCAAAAGTCCTATTGATTCCTATGAAGCAGGATGTACAAACAGGAATAATCCCAGGTCTGGACTTCTTTCATAATTATTATTTACATAGCATAATACATATGCATGATGCTTTGCAGACAAATGGGGCAGACTGCATATTTCTTAAGAATTACTGTCTCTGCACCAGTCTTGCATCAAGATCCACTTTTACAGACCCTTAGGGAGACCCATTGACCTCACTGGGGTTTTATACAGGCACAATAGATCCCATTTCAGGTTAAGGACCTAAATTTGATTTTATACAATGAGGTAACGGCAGTAGGGAAGAGTAGGAGGGGCAGGAGTAATTGGAGGACAACAATTTACAATAGTGTCCTTAGGGATTCCGCTTTGTGTCTTGAGGTGCCACTTTAAAGACTTTTTAAAGACTTTGTTATTTATAACTATAAAAAGTTTTTAAATGTATGTTTATGGGGTTTGGGAGCATTTTCTCATTTTTCCCACCCAGCCTCTTTTTTCCCCCTCCCCATCTCTCTCCTCCTTATGTCCCAATTTTTATTGGTTTAGTATTGTCCTGATGTATTAATGATCCCTTTCCCTTGACGATGTCGTCCATCTTCATTGATTCCCTTTCCCGCCACACCCCTGAGTTCCCTAGTTAAAGCAGTCATATCATGTAAACAAACTGAGGAAAAGGAAAGGCAGATAGACTGTGAACCCCACCTCAGAAGATAGGTCCCTGCCAACATCAGAAGCACTTGATACAAGTATCTCTCCTGCCCCATGTATTTCAGCTGCTGCTTCACCATAAGGTGGGGGGAACAAGGTCCTCCACTTGCTAATGGGGGTGGGGTGAGCAGGAGGCCTCCTTCAAACTGAGCTCATTGGGAAGTGCATACAATGATGTTACAGAAGTAGAGTTCATAATTGAGTCCTCACTAAGATAAAAAATGACATCTCAACATGAGCTCATTTAAATTTGACCTTTTTAATGTGTTACAGCAGCATATTATCTTATGCTTTTAGCTGTGTTGGCTCTTAAATCAGGGTCTAGATGTAAAAGGCCATTACTGAGTCCTTGAATTACATATTTCACAAGAGACAATATCTAATTTTTTCATGGTTAATGCTCAGAGCATACAGGGATATTTAGAGGAGAAAGCAGGAAAGCATGTGACAATTCAGTGTCTTTGCATACCATATTCCACTGGTTGCAAATGTTTAGTAAAATGGTAAGAATAAGCAAAGTTAAATAAATAATGGTTAAAATGTAATGCTATGAAATAAAATCCTTTGATTTCCTGTGAAATCAAATGTAAATCTTTTTTCATTCAAGAAAAAAAATTGACCTATGTGTCAGATACTCAGGAATTACAGAAGTTAATTATAAGTTTATGATTTTATGGTTCTAAAAAATTCTTTTCCCATAGGGAAGCATGAGATATTTGTGTGTTTGCAGGAAACTGTAGAAATAGTGACTCATCTTTTCAATAATTTACACAGGATAACAACTTGAAAAGCAAGATCAGCATGGCCTTTTTTTTTTCTGAATAAAAAGAATTTGGCCAGCTAGTTTTGTATGCTCAGAAAGCAGGGGGACTTTTCAAAGCAGAACATGGACAATGCTTGTTCTTTGCTAATATGCTTCTGTATTAGGTGCTGCAGCTCTCTTGGCCATTTCAAGCCTCAGCTTGGTGCCTCATTTTTGAATGATGCTGTTCTCCATGTTTCTATAGGTCATAGTGCCCCCCAACTCAAAGCTCACTCAGACACTTCCCCAGTCTTCTCAAGGGACATTTGTGGCCTTCCAGTGTCAGGACACTTCTCTTACCATCACTTAAACAGATAGATTGAAAATAGACTTGGGGGATAAGGAGGGGTTAGTCAATGTTTTTTTAAATGTTATTCCAAAGCAACTTTACACATTCTGTGCTTGAATATGACAAATGTGGAATATGAAGCAAATGAGGGTCAATTTCTATGTACCTTCTTCTGAACTAGGCATTTATTTTTATCTGCTGGACGGGAAGTCAAGAGAGAGAAAGATCCAGTTTGTGTAACTCTGGGACGTCACTCTACCCCACTTTTGTGGACTCCAGATTCTTGAGAAGCTAAAGATTGTTTAGTCCATATTGTAAATTAGAGGACTGTCACAGGGTGCTGCCCCTTTAAGAGGAAATGGGGGTCCAGTGCTCAGTTGGTCTTAGTGGAAGGTACCTGGATCTTAAAAATGGGGAGTCAGCAGCAGGTGAGGTAGGCTACTCTGACCTCTTGCAACCCAGAGAGGTAAGGGTGCTTTTAGACTAGAGGAAGCTGTGGTAGAGACCGAAAAGAGCAGGAGGCTTCTGAAGATCACCCTGAGTAATAGGGGGAAGACCAGGAGAGGAGCAGAGGGGTTTTGCCTGCTGACCTCTCTGAGACAGAGAAGGTATGTCTACACTGCATCTGGGACGAAGGTTCCCAGCCCGAGTCCACGGACTTGTGGCTGTGGGGCTTGCGCTAGCGTGATTAAAAATAGCTGTGTAGATGTTGCAGGTTGGGCTCTCAAGCTGGGGGTGGGCTTGAGAGCCCAAGCCGCAATATCAAAGCAAAGTCTACTCACCATATTTAGTAAGCTAATGCAAGCTCCACTAGCACAAGTCTGGGGACTCAAGTTGGGAGGCTTGCTCCGGGGGGGGGGAGAGCTGAAGAAGGCTGAGCTCTAGCTGGGAAAGGCTGGGAATGGCTGCTTGGCAAAGACAGATTGGGTCAGAAGAAGATCATCTCCAGACTGGCTGAAGATGGCAGAGCTGAGTATGAGCTTTTGTGTTGTGGTGATGGACTTTATTTGGGGTTGTTGAGGATTATTTTGAACTGTTTGTTGTTAAACCAGCCCCAGGCCAGGGTACTGGTAGGCACAACAAAACCTGCAAGGAGTTTACTACAGAACCCTAAGAGAAGGGGAAACCATAACAGTCCTCTGCAGAGCCAAACCGGGTCACATGGGGGTGCTAGGGAAGTGATGCACCCTGTTACATGGACTCTTTTCGTTTCTCCAATTCGTAACCAGGTGACCACAGCCCTGGAAGCCAGAATAGCTGGCGTGCAGTACTTGTGTTGCCACTTTGCTTTGGCCACATCCCTTATGCCAGAAGCTGGGAGAGGGGATGGCACAGAGCCACTTTAGTAGTTTTATACCCCTAGGGCAGTTCCAGGTAAAACACCATCAAGGCTATTGTTAAACAGTGTCAAATAATATACACATAAAAATATTTCTATCAGATTTGCTGGTGTTGTACACAACAGAATTTTGACTGTGAACAGAATTCAGAAAAAGTTTTGTTGCTAAAAATTAGAACAGGGTCTTGTGAAAGCCTGAACATGACTTGATGTACAACATAATGAATATGTAAAATGAATAGCCACAGGACACAGAAAACACATTAAACGTGTTCCATTAAACTTTTAACAGTGGGAATCTGCTATGACATTGCATTTTTCTTTTGGGCATTTCTAATTTAAAATTTATTCTAGTATACATGTCACTCTGGAACCTGTAAATGGTAACTAGGATAGAGGGGTATAAGAAAAAAATTAGTACCAATCAATAAAAAGTATTACCAATAAACACACATTTGAAAAGTACATATGTAAAAAGTACAATCCCAGACTGCAGAATATTCTAAATGTTTGAGGTGAACTGAATAACCCATGCTTAGCTATGCCATACATGAATAATGCAGTCACCCTGAACTCATGCTATTAGAAGTTGTAATAATAGTATGATATGAACACACTACATTACATTAGGGATTTATTTGGCCCAGAGCATTCCATTACAACACACACAGTAGGATTCAATGTGTATGTTAAAATGAAACATCCAGTATCTGCTAAAATGGAAAAGGAAACTATATGTTTCTAGAACAGGCCCTAGATATTACCATATGTTTTCTCTTTTTAAATGATTTTTGGACCTTTCACAAAATTGGAAGTAGGCTGAAAGTGATATCAGACTATATTTAATATTCAATCAATGCTCATTTTACTATTGCTTATTTTTATTACAAATTCTATTTGTAATATATATGTATATATATCTATATATAAGACACTTCAGGCTGTGCACTTTAGAGATATTACAGTGCTACTTGAATACTTGCTGCTATTTAATATCTACCTTATAGTTATACCTGGACTGTAGTCCTTTTGTGTTAGCCACTGAAGGAAGACATGATTCCTGATCTAAAGAGTTCACAGTCTAAGTTTAAATTACCTGATCTTTGGTCCTGTGCCTTAATGTCAGACAAAACCTGTTAGAGTTGTCTGGAAATTGAACTGTTCTTCATGTGTTAATTCTTAATTATAAAACATCCAAGAATGTGCAGCAATTCAGTTCGCTCCATTGGCTCAATATCCTGGTCTCAATTCATGCAGTGGAATAGTTAAGGGATTTTGCCTTTGTTTTTGTTTTTAAATTGCATTCTATTTAGAGAGTCTTCAATGTGCTCAGCACTCCCATAGCATCTGATGGCTTCACATACATTAATGACTTTATCCTCATGACACCCCGAGAGGTATGATCCTCATTTTACAAATGGGGAACCCAAACACAGCTACAGTAAACCAACGTCCTCAAAAGGTGTTACTAGCTTTGGGAGCCGAAATTGAGATACAGGCATCTCGTGTTGGACAAACAAAAACAGCCACCCAAAATTCTAAAATTTTAACATATTAGGGCTTATCTACATTGGAATACACAAAAACATTAATCTGAATTATTTTTTTTAAATTGATTACTTGTCCTAGATTACATAAGAAAGCTTTGACAGAGTCATGAATAAATCCCAGGTCTCCTCTTACAGAACCTTGCTAGTTAAAGGGCCTGGGGGGTGGAGGGGTAGGGGACTTTCCTTTTAATTATGACATTAATATTTTATTTTTAAACCAAAATTAAGTTATACAAAATTCTTGAGCATTCTTCACAAAGTATTATTAATATATAGCTGCTGCTGCTGCTGCTGCATGTATTTTTTGCTTCTTGAGTGAGCTTTGGTTTTCAGTTTAATCCAAACTGCTCCTGTGAGTAATAGTGTGGGGAGAAATAAGCCCCACAGCTGCACTTATTGACACACAAATGCAAAAAAAAATCATAATAAATATTAAGGCAATGATGCTGCAAAGAGAATGGCATGGCTAGACCCTTCACCCATCTGGTGCTTGCCCATACAGTTCACTTTGCAGGATCAGGACAGAGATTTAAAATTTAAATGCTGAAAAGTCAGGAAATTCAAGGGTAATACAGTGGAGTGGAGTATTTAGCCCTTTAAATGCTATGAAAGGAAGAGAGATATTACAATAACGTGTATCTCTATTTCTTTAAGAAGGGCTTGTTTGTCAGTGGGAGAAATAAGATGCAATTGATTCCCTTTATAAAGTTTGTGGGAAATTCTGTGCAAGAAGCATGGACATAAGATAAAAAGCAATTATTTCAAAAGTTGCTAAATGACTTAGGAGCCTATGTTCCATTTGAAATCAATAGGAGTGAGATTCCTAAATCGGACACTTTTCAAAACTTTACTCCCACTCCCAAAAGTAACATCATCTGAATAACTGAAAAATAAAAAAGAGAATGTCCCTAATTATTTAATAAGATTAACGTCTTTCCTCAGATATTTACCTCCTGTTATTTGCAGCATGAATGAGAATTTATAGCTAATCTACTCAGGCCCTCTCAGCAGTCCAGAGAGGCCCGGACCACTTCCAGCTTTTGAGGCCCTTAGCCATAATAAAAATTAAAAATGACGACACATGAAAACAAAATAAGGCACCAAAAAAAGAGTGAGACATAATTTGAATATTTTTTATTTAACAAATGCTTTTCTAGCTTTTTCCTGTGCAAATGCAAAACTGTTTCTTGCAGGGCTAAACTAATCCAGTGCACACCAAATTTCAGCGTAGAGTGAATTTTGTAACCAAGTGGTAAACAAGGGGTTAGAAAAGAAATGCTGACAGTGACAGGTCTGCTACTATGCTGGTGGTAACTTACACTGCTGTAATAGTGCCAACTGTGAGAAGTTTCTAAAACTGCCCTACTATTTCCATCTTGTGTAATTACAGTACTTACAAAAGCATTTCCCAACATAGAAAAAAGGCTAAACTTAGCTGCAGCAGACCTGTCATTTTGCCTCTTTTTCAGCATTCCTACTTTTCTTGGAGGTCATTTTTAATGAGTGCATAGAGCACCTGAAAAATCAGGTGCATAAATTAACTACCAATTAGAGCAGTAAAAAAAGAAAAAATAATTACTAGTTTCTATATTTAAGTCCACTCATTAGCATGCAGTACGCCTGCATGTTTATCACATGGCAATTACTGAAGCTCCAAAGAAAAGTGATGCTTTCATTGTGTTGCAGTCCTGAAACTGGATACAATATGTACCAAAATCTGCTTTCAAGTTTATATGTCAGTTGACACAGTTGAAAGACTATTATCACATTTTAATAGAAAAAGTGCTTAATTATTTCTTTATAAGTCCTCTCCCCTCCCCCCTCCCCCTCCAATTTAATATCATCTGTCTGGAGTGGCTGTTGACCTAGTTTTCAATTAATTGCAATGGGAATACAAAATTGACTTTAAGGCAGTGAATTTCTTCACTGGGTTACCTGTGATGGCTCATCTGAAATGATGAATTCCTAATTGCTAAACTCTATCAACAATGAAGTGGCATCATAACACAAAATCTTACTCCACAGTATGGCATTAGAAAATATACAGAGTGTAGAAAAACAGGACTGTATAGGATACATAACATTTAGCCACAGGATGGGGGAAGGAATGAAATATACGTCATCAGGATTCAAGATGCCAGTTACCCTACACATTCTGCCTGTTTGGTATCTATTTTATGTAACTTTGCTGGGGTTCAACTAAGGAGCATCATTCAGCCGCATAGTCATGAAGCTAAAGAGCAAGTGGTTCCCTTCAGCCTCCAAAGAACAGAAGGTGATAAGATAAAGTACGAACCAAGCGAAGAAAAAAAATTGGCCATTTGCTGCAAATCTTCTCACTCTAGTGGATCAGGTGTACAACCCAGCTTATCTGAAACAGTCAGGCCATGGTTTAAAGTGCAAAAGACAGAGTCAATAAGCTGTATGTGGCAAACTATACGTTTGGTGAAATTTTTGTCAGTATCAGCCAGATTTGGGGGAGATTCTCACATGTGTTATAAGGAAAGGTGACCATATTTCATTAATTCTCTTATAACGTCCAATTCTTAAACGAAGAGCCTCCTGCTCCTTCTATATGTCTGGATATCACTGATTCCTATTCCAGATAAGATCTTCCAAACAGAGGCCTTGACTATGTTAGAAAATGTGCACTGCCACTGTTGTAACTAAACTGATTTTAAATCAGTGTTACAGTGGTACAAACTCCTGTAACATTGCACTTATGCAAAGTGGGGTTTAAACAATTTTAGTTCAACTTGGTAATTAAAGCCATTAGAGATTTACACTGGTGTAACTGCATCAGTTTTAAATCAATTTGGTTACATCAAAGCAAGTCCTCTAATATAGACCAGGTCTATAGAAGTAGTATAAAGTCAGCAGGTGGCAAATACACAGTGGTATAGTGGTGGGTATCTAAGCACACCTCTACTTAAAGGCCATTTTTCTGAACCATCTCTCAAAGCAAACATCAGGGAGCAAATGGATTGTAAATTGGTTGTTGTTGGCATCTCAGATTCCAAACTAAGTGAATACAATTTAAGTAATGTGCAAAATGCAGCACACTGCATTACGGACATTTTACTGTTTGAGTGCATTCAGCCCCATAATTGCTATGGATTGTGTTCAGAACTTGCTGTCCAAATTAGTGTCAGGGAACACACAGCTAACACCGAGTTACCATTTCATTATTCTCCATCATACTTTGTTGTAGCACATAAGCCTACAATAAAATACAAAATGAATCACCTTAAAGTAATTTTATCAGCCAAATTCTCCTCTTTTACATTGGTCAACTGGGGCTGCAGTGTTGTAATGAGAGAGCATAATTTAGCCCAATAACTGAAAGTTAAAAGAGATGATGCTTCTGTATAGATTGCAGTCTTACTTACAATTTGGACTTCAAGTTGGTTGCATTTTAGTAGATCCTGTATGCTTAATATGAATTATACACAGTACAGTAATGACAGGGGTTAATGGTGGCATTATTAGCTATTAACACAGCGCTCCTCATATGTGCTAGTGATTGCTTACTCTCATGCCAGTTATTATTCCCCATAAAATTACTATTAAGCATGCAATTCAGGCATGTCAACACTTTCATCCTCAGCCATGGAGAGTTCATTATCTATAAACACACACAAATTATTCAGAGCCTAATTTATTTAGAAATTATTGGCGAGCTGTATGTGGTTTTTAGTTCAGTCATTTTCCATATGACCGTATATGTTTACAAGTGTGCTGATATCAGCAATTCAGAAAAGAAAGGCGGTAGATGGACCTGGGGTGAGAAGCCCAGGTAAGAGCATGTTAACTAAATGTGGGACCCAAAATAGAGGTATGTACAGACAGAGGGACTGATTACAAAATCATAGCTGAAACAAGTCTGTAGGGTTTCATTCATTAATATGAGCTGCAAAGCCTGTATTTTGCTGCTGGATAAAACAACTGTACAGAAGGGTATAGACTCCACACATCCACAATGCCGATGTCCAGTTCACCTACACATGCTGATACAAATCCATGTACAGAACTAAATAATACGAAAGCACAGTAGCCCTCTATAATGATCAGTGCACATGAACATGGTGCATCTAGTCTGAGTACATTTGTTGTATAGGACAAAAGTGGAGATACCTCCCATCCCATACTCACATCCAACGTAACTGAGGATGAGGAGGGGAAGTGATATGTGGAGATGCCGAATGACTTAACTGCTTATTTCCTTGCTTTGTGTTGCTGTGTTGTTGGGATAGACAGCCCAGCAACCTTAAATCAAAAAAGCAAGAGCTAGAAAAGAGCAAGTTTCACACTAAGTGGTAAATTTAACCTGAAGGAGACTGTTCCTGCTTCTCATGCAGATGATATCCCTCAGGTATTTAGATTTGGGAAATGAGCAAATACTGTTGTTTGAAACTTTGTGGGTAATTACCAAACAAGTAGCCTATGAGAAGTTGGTATCTCACCACTGCTAGTCGCCATGCATATGCATAAACTGTCTTTTATTAGCTTTAACATCCTGGCCAGAGGCGGATTGTGGTTTTGTGGGGCCCTGGGTCAGAACAAGTGGAGGCCCCTCCCCACCCCTTCTGCCTGCAGTCCCCCTGGACCCCTAGTGCTCCTGACAGGGAAATGGGGTCAGAGCCTGGGGGCTTGGCCCTCTCTGCCCACCTGGCACTTCTGCCAGGGAGCGGTGTTGGGGTGGGGGGTTTCCCCCGCTCCCTGGAAGGAGCATTGGGTGGGATGAACAGGGCAAGCCCCCCGACCCCTGTCTCCAGCAGAAGCGCTGGGCAGGCAGAGCAGATTGGGCAATGAGGGCGCCCATTTTGACCCTGAGCCACCTAATTGGCCCAATGAGGGCGCGAGCCCTGTTGGCCCAGTGGCTAATCCACCACTGATCCTGGCAGACAATGTCATAAGGAAGGGTCTCAAACTAAGGGACTCAAACACATGGCACCACAGATCATCAAATTACAGCCCAAAGATGTGTAGCAGTTTTATACCCATGTCTATAGTACTTCTTATCAGATCCATATAATTGACTGTAGATTATTACATGATGAACAACAACAAATCTGATGTCCTCACAGGGTAAGTTATTGACCAGTCAGCAGTTATATGTTACTGTTATGCCAGACAGAGAAGTTAATGGTATTTAGAAGCTTAATCTGGGTTTAGAGTGGGACAATTCAATTTGCCATGCAAATGGTGACACCATGAGTTTGTGTTCATTTAGGCCAATTTAATGGATTATTGAGTAGGACTGATTTAATTAAAAAAAAGGAGTCAAATCATAATTCGTTTTCTGTTTGTCCCATACAGAATGCCTATTTCTGAATATTAAAGCTGGTTGAAAATTTTCTATCAAAGTGGTTGTAGATGGAAATTGTCTTGTCAACAAAATGGAAATTTTCACAAAAAAGTCTCCATTAATGTCAAAAATGTTTTGGTTTTTGACAAAAAAAGAAAATGTTTTGGTTCTCAGCATCCAAAAAATGTTCTTTTCAGGTTTTTGATTGAAAACTCAAAAAAAAAAAAAATTCAAAGAGGAAAAAAAGTGGTTTTTATCTAAATTTTTGGCAAGGGAAAATTTTTTCTGAATGGCTTTACTGGGTATTCATTTGGATTTTCTGAAACCAGAAACAAATACTTGTTGTTCTCTGTTATACATGGTACCTATTCATGGTACACAGTTGGTACCTAAAAATGACTACTTGCTCCTTACATGGAGCCTGATCTGACCCTTACCTCTGATTATTCACCGTAGGTTTTTGAAGTTTGGATATTTGGATAAATATATATATCAGATATTCAGCATCCTAATGTGCTTCATGGTAGTCTTTTACACAATAAAACATTGTACTCTGGGATCCCATCCCTTCATGTGCAGATCCATGGATCCATCCTTAAACCTCTATTGTGCACCATATGCTAATTTACATGTGGGAAATAGCCTTTTTTATAGTTTTGCATCTCTCTGCACTTTAGAAGCTCACTAAGGAGAATGCTTAGAAAAGTATCTCCTAATTAGGTGATCATTCCACGATAATAGTGCCATGAGACACTTTAGGAAACTTTTCACTTCCTTTTCAATTGAAATTACATAATTTCTGAAAGCACCCAATTAAGATGCATTCCCAGTTCAGACTGGTGACTTTTTGAATTCTTCAAGGGATGAGTGCAAATACAATATCCTTTCATTTCATAGCTCTTGTCATTCATTTATCTAGCAGAATATAGAAAAATGGCAAAGACATATTTCTGAAAGGCTTTGTGAAGGTGTGTAGCTACAGTATTGTGCATTGTGTTTGGGTTAAACAAAGGGAGGGGGCGCTGCAGAAACAGGAGGCAGTGAGGGTGACAGAGAGGGTGTAGAGAGAGCCTGCTGGGGTGGGGTAGAGTGTCTTAGTGTTTCAGAATGATTTTAATTAATAAAAACGATGTCACTATCAGTGTAGTTTTATTAGTAAACAGTAGAGAAAATGTCTCTTCAATACATAACCATATTCAGGACCTACTTCTCAACTCCGTTTTTCAGAATTAAAAGTGCCTTAATTTGTTCCTCCATCTCAATCTCCTCCTGCCCCATGTAAAAAGCAAACACTTCCAATTAATTTCAAGCCTTATGTTTATTTTCTTAATAGGATTTACAAAATTCTCTGTTTGAGGATGACTGGGTTTTATCTGCACATCTGTCTAGGCAGTGGCTAAGAATATCTTATAAGGATGTGAAAAAGGAAAGGGACACAGAGGAAGACTGGGAAAGACCTTATGTACAAACAGGACTACATTATTCCCTTCATCTCTGCAGGTGGAGATTACATGAACCTGATGAATTCAGGTAACACGAAGTGGAGAACCTTCAACTCAGGGTTTTGCATTTTCTCAACTTTGCAATTTTGGGAAATTTGAATCTATTTTGTAAAATCTGGCAATTTTTCCTCAGTAATAGGGCTATTTTATTATTATTATTATTATTATTATTATTATTAATTAATAAATTTTCATTCAAACATGCATCCCATTTTGAGTCCAAACCTTTACAATTTAAATGTTGAGTTCTTGGTTCAACAAAACAGTTTTGCATCAAAACTTTTGACATTTCATATAGTTCAATGTGAAATTTACTTAAAAAAAAACTTGTAAAAAAATGCTGGGGCAAGAACAAAAAGGCAAACATATTTTCACCAAATTTCTTAAAGTCAGTGGGAAAAGGCTCTTGTAATTTCTGCACAATGGTATCTTGTCATTAGTTTACATTAAATTCTCAACTCTGAAGCTCATGATTGCTATAATGAACCGTAAAGATGTTAAAATGTAGAGAAAAAAGTAATTTTTTGGGTGTAAAAGTTGAACCACATGTTTCAATAAATACTGTGTTGTGTTTTCAAGGCCCTGATCATGGAAAGACTTCCACACATGCTCAACTTTAATACATGAGTAGTCACATTGCGGTCCAAGGGCCCAATCCTGCAAACTGTTACTCATGCAAGTATCTCTATTGCCATCAACCCAGCACAATGATGATAGGGATGAGCAAAGATTTGCTGGATCTGGCCCCAGTACAAAAACCAGTCAGAGAGCAGGTTCTCCTTAACATTCCATTGGCTTTAGAATATTTTAAAAACATCAGTAGCTATAATAGGTATTTATAGGATAGTTATCTGTATAATTTTCTTCACTTTTTACAGTTTTTGTTATAAGCCATAATTTGTGAGGGGAAGCATGGAGTTGAATCCATAATACAGTGCTCTATAATACTAAAAGCAGACCCATTTTTGAATCAGAGGTATATAACTCTTTCTTAGAACTGTGGTAATTACAAAAATTATTCAAGCTTCAGTCTCATGAATGGTCAGCACCAAAACCATTCAATGGAATTATCATCCCTCTGATTGGCAATTATTTGGTCCTTTACAGGTTAACGACTCATAATGAGCGGTGAAGTACCTCTTGTATGAAAGAGCCTCCATTTCTTTTAAGAAAAGTCATTTCAAGAAGGAATTATCCAGTTGTTTAATTGTGCCCATTGTTAAAGTAATTAAGACTGGAAATGGGAGAGAAGTATAAAACGTGTAGCTAGAGCAGCTGTACCATAGAAAATCTATAGCTGGGTAGGTTATTTCACTGGGAATTTGAACATCATTTTAGAGGCTTGTCTACACTGGCAAGATTTGTCAATGAAACTAATGTCAACAAGGAAAAATCGACAAAAGCAAAGTCGCCAAAGCGTGTCTACATTTGCTCCCTCTGTCGACACATCATGTCCAAATTCGGGGCACCTTTGAGGAACCACTTTGACAATAAGGGACAGTAACACATGTCTGCTTTGGAGTTGCTTCCCTGTTGCATCTATGTACAGTTTTGGGGCCCAAGATCCATGCAACACAATGCTTTCGAAGCCTGTACCCGAGAGTGAATTGATTGCTATACCCTTCTGTAGAACACAGAATAAAAATGCTGTACCATTAAATACCTTAGCCTTTATTTATTGTTTAAAAGGGTAAAACCTCACAACTGTGTGTAGCTCCAGCTTTCATTGTGCAACCTGTGAGAGGGGGTGGAGTGATGGAGAAACTCAGGAATGCTGGGGAGTGAAAAGGAATGTGTGGGCATAGAGGGGGTGGGGTTGGCAAAGAATTGTGCATCTGCTGCAGAGGCGCTCGAACTCGGATCTGCTCAGTCTGCAGCCGTACCAAGGACTTGAGCATCTCTGTTTGATCCTCCATAACTTTTATCATCCGCTTTGTTGCTTGCCTAGCAAAAGCAGCATTTTCTTTTCTGTCCTGCTTTTCGGCTTCCCAGCACTCTTTCCGTGCCCTGGTCTGTCTCTCATCATGCTCCAGTACCTCGCGGAACATCTCCTCTTTGCTGCACCTAGGATTTTTTCTTATCTGTCGCAGCCGGTCCGCGGGGGTGCGTGATGTGTTCCTCAAGGTCTGTGCTGAACAGAAGAGGGACTGTTACATTCCAGCAAATGACTGAAACATTTTAGTAAAAAGGGCATTTTGCGAGTAGAAATCACTTTCTCTCTGAGACTGTAGGCTGGCATACAACTCCGCGAGCACCCCAATTATGGTGAGTTTCGGGAGTGGGGGAAAAGTCGGCTGTGCATACAGACAAAAAGGTTTCGGCTTGCAGAGGAGCTTTGCAGGGAACTCATTATAAAATTATCCCACAATTTTTCACAGGTGGCCAACCTGCTGGCTGACATCTCGCTGATGAGGGTGACTAGGGAAACCAGGGCTCAGCTTCTGAATGCTTGCGGCTTTCACCCCGGTCTATATGCAGCTCAGCTATGTGCCGCTTTGGTCTCAGCTCCAGTGACTGCTAAAAGGCATGGTACAGTTTCCTACAATGGGGAAACTATCAAGGCTGCAATCCTTTGGAATCTGCGGCAGAGGATTAACAAGTACCTCTTGGAAACTTTCCAGAGCCTCTCTCTGTAGGGTTCCCTGCAGGTCTCGATGTCCATTGACACCCTGCATGGCCATGCAGATTAGCTACACACTACCTGCCTCCCACTTTTCGATTCCCTACACAAGCCATAGCAACTTACCTGGAGTCTCGTCTGCTTCGTGCTCCCCGTTGAGCACTTCTGGAGTTGAGAAAAGTTCCTGGCTGCATGTCCCACCAAGCGACCCCACTGGGAGCACCACAGCTTCTTCTAGCTCGACTTCTTCATCCACAATTTCAGTCTCAGGGTTACCCCCTCTTTCAGCAGCCTTCGAATTCTCCATGGGGCAATCGGTGATGGAGGTGGGGTCACCACCAAGGATAGCATTCAGCTCCTTATAGAAGCAGCAGGTCTTTGGTGCACCACCGGAGCAATGGTTCGCCTCCCGCGCCTTATGGTACGCCTGCCTCAGCTCCTTTATCTTCACTCTGCACTGTTGTGTGTCCCAATCATAGCCCTTTTCACATGAGCCTTGAGAAATTTGCCCATATGTGTCCCGATTCCTGCAGGTCACTCGCAGCTGCGACTGAACAGACTGCTCTCCCCATATACTGATCAGATCCAACAACTCAGGGATAGTCCAAGTGGGAGTGCATTTGGGGTGATAGCCAGCCATGTTCACCTGAGAAGCTCCTCTGGGAAGCCAGCAAACAGAAAATGAGATTTAAAAGTCCCAGGGCTTGCAAGGGGGAGGGGTGGGTTGGCTGCAGGGCAGTGTAGTTCAAACCGCTGACCAGAGCGGCAGCAGGGGAATTGTGGGATACTTTCTGGAGGCCAATAAAATCAGGGGGGGAAACTGTGGTGTCTACACTGGCTGTTTGTCGACAATAAAGGGAGGGGAAAAGACAAAAGTCTCTCACAGGGGTGGAAGTTTTTTTTCCGCCAAAACTTGGCGCTTTTTTTTTCCGAAAAAAGTGACCTTGCAGTATGTACGCTATTGCTGTTTTGTCGCCAAAAGCCAGTTTTTGGTGACAAAACTTTCAAGTGTAGACAAACCCTTAGAATATTGGAAACAACTGAGAAGAGTTTCATAGAGTTTAAGGCCAGAAGGGACCATTAGATTCATCTAGTCAGATCTCCTGTACACCACAGTCTATTACATTTCATGCAGCTGCCTCTATATTGAGCCCAATAACTTGTATATTTGACTAAAGCATAACTTATGTGTGGCTAAAGCACATCCTCCAGAGATCCAGTCTTGGTATGAAGACATTGAGGATGGAGTCTCCATCACTTCCATTAAAAGTCTGTTCCAGTGGTTAATTACCCTCACTGTGAGAATTTCCAATTCCCCCTACTTGATATCCAGACTCCTATCATTGCTATATAAGTAATTGAAAATGTTCTTCTTTACATTCTTTGTCACATTGGTTCAATTTGTTCATGATGTGCTGAGTTTGAGTTTGTAATGCATTTGCCTTCTTAGCACTCTCCCCTTGCACTAATGCCCTCTTGGCTGCTCCAGCTAGCCTTTAAGAGAGAAGATTAGCTCCCCTTCCTGTGAAATACAGGCTGTCCCATTCATACAAGCCTCTTTCCCACTGAAACATGGCCCAGTACTCCACAAACCAAAGCCTACAGTCACACAGCCAAAGCCTTCAGCTACACACCAGTCACACAGCCACTGGTGAAGCTCATGTACTTCCAGTGGCAGGCAGACCCCTATAGACCTACTGCTAGTATTTTCATTACCTCTCATAATGTGAAACACAAATCTGTTCACTTCATAACAACTCCTTCAAAACCATTTCAATTACAGATAGGCCAGCCTGGTTTGGAAATCTTTGAATGTGGAGGTACCCAGCACTGATAGGTCACTGAGACAGAGAGAGACCAGAGCTTAAAAATAATGCACTGATGCACAGATGTGCAGTGATATTTGAAAAACATGCACTGACCTTTTAAAAATGTACACATTGTTTAAAACAAAAAATCTAAAGTCCTTCACTCTTTGACTCTGTCGTATAATGTATCACAACTTTTCTTATTACAACATTCAGTTCCAGAGCTCTACCTTTTTTAACTGCTTCATGTTCCTTCCAAACATACTAGCTATGACTGACTGGTATATACCGCCTTTCTGGCCAAACATACCTAGCATGTCCTGACATTCCATTATGCATTTTAAGATCTCCAGCAGAGAAGAGGTTAATCCATTGTTCATGACTGCCCAGCTCCCATGGCTATACCATTTCCTTTCCGGCACTTGTATTTTATTGAATGCTGCCTTGAGTAGACACATGATCAATGTGTCCATCTCATCACACTCCTTTTCTCTTCACAGTAATTTCAGACTTCATTTGGAGTTTGGGGAAAGCAGTGAATTTCATTATTGCAAATAGTTCTCAGTCTGTTTTGATGCCAAGAATTAGTGAAATTGTATAAAAAAGGCACCATCATTCTTAAAAAAACATTGCATTAATTTTAAAAATCATATTTTTCAACTTACTTAGCTGTGTAATTAATAAGACAATAGAATCTGGTAAATGAAATCTGATTTCAGACTGAACTAGATGTTTTCCATTTACAGCATGTAACTTTTTTATGTTAAACAGTTCTTAAAATTCATATTTTCTCTTTTCAGCCTCCCAGTCTTCACAACAAGTCCAACACCGTATCCACCATGCCCAGTTCAGATTTCTCTCCAAGCTCCAGTTGCCCCTTCTTACCCCCATATGTCCCATTTCTGAGACATCCCAGGCTTGCCAGCGTAGGATGTCTGCAGTGAGTTTCACTATGCTGCTTCATCTCTAGGGACCTGATCTAAAGCCCATGAAGTCAATGGAAAGACACCCATTGGTTTCAATGGGGTTTGTATCAAGCCCTAGAGGAGCAGGATGTTCAGTGAGAAGCTTTCACCTCAGGCCCAGGGTACCCTCATCAGATACCAAGAAAACTTTAGGGATAGCCTGTCAGTAGCAAGAAATTCCTTAGTAGGCAGACAGTTTCCCTGATAGAAACATCTGGGGGGAAAGAGCATGATAAAACTCTGACAAAACCTCATTCTGCTATTCTTTGGTGTCAGCAATGAAGATACAGTCCCTGCCCTGAGAAACTTCCTCTCTGCAAGACAGGCAAGTCAAGACAAGTTAACTTAGCACGTGTGTGTGTGTGTATAAGTGTAATTTAGAGCCACATTATCCATGACCCTTGCTCATGTACAGAACACATGGTAGGGATGTGCTAAGTGTCAAGTGGACCATGTTTAAACAGTCTTTAGGCTCCATCAGGCCAGAATGAATTGTGCTATTCAAATAGGACTGAATTCTGCAAGGTGCTGTGCACTCCGGTCCTGATCCATCAAAGTTTTTGAGCATGGGAACTGTTTGACTAAATGCAATGGGACTACTCATATGCTTAAAGTTAAGCATTGGGCTTAAATGGGTTGCTGAAGTGGGGTCAGTGTCTTCAGCACCTTGCAAAACTGAGCCCACAGAGGATAAGTGGATTAGGTCCTAATTTTGCCTTGAATACTCGTTTGTTATTCCAACAGTATTTCTTATATTAGAAAATATTTAGGCCTTTTTTGTAATAATTGGGAATATGTGATTTTTAACTGTGCTTGTATCTTTACAACCTTAAAAGATCACATCCATTCTGTTCTGCAGTCAAGGCAGCTCTGTGGGGAATCTTATCTCTGACATATGCCAAATTATACAGAATCTCCTCCATCTAATTGCATATCATGTACAGTGACTTTTTTAAAGTATTTTTAGGCCCTGTGAGTCTTACTAACCTTTAAAAAGTGCTCAATCAACTTGCTGTGCCATCACCTCTTTAATTTTTGTCTTCTGGCCTTTAAGGAGAAAAAAGCTTGGCTGCTTACTATGTATGGTAAGTATATAAACAGATGCACAAGTCCATCTTAAGGTATGGACTCACAGGCCGAACAATCACATTGGCAGTGGATGGTGCAATGCACACCTGTGGCTTGATGAGAGTGCGCTGGACTCAGACACCGACTCCATGGTTGCTCCAGGGCTGGAGCACCCACGGAAAAAATATTGTGGATGCTCAGCACCCACCGGCAGTCCTGCCGATCAGCTCCTCCCTCTCCTCCCCCACCCCTCGCCAGCACCTCTTGCCCACTGGTGATCAGCTGTGCAGGAGGCGGGGGAGGGACGGAATGGGGATGGGAAGAGGCGGGGCAGGAAAGGGGGGTTAGGGGAAGGGACAGAGTGGGGGTGGGGCCTGAGGCAGAGTGGAGGATCAAGCACCCCCCAGGAACTCCATCGTCAAAGTCAGCCATTTTGTTCTTTCATGTGAGACTTTCTTTTCAGTTTTTTTTCTGACCAGTACATAGCTTCACTGGATCGGTGGACTCTTACACTCACAGAAATCAGCTTGCAGGATTGGGGCTTATATAAATATTCAGCATTGTCCACATATCTATTTTGCCACCATTTAAAAAGTGCTAAATATAAGTGCATCTATGAAAATAAATGCACTGGGATTTAAGGAAGTATGTAGTGGAAATAAAAACCCTTTAATAAGCATAAAATCATTGAATGGGGTTTTCTAAGTGACCCAACTGATGTTAAGTTTCAATGGGAATTGAGTTTGTAACTATGAATCCTGTCCATTGCCCCTACCTTGTTTTTGTATTGGGATAAGAGTGTTGCCCCAACTTTTTATTTTTAAATCTAGAAATTAAAATTATTTTGCCACACTCTGAAACCTCAACAATTGACTTTATTTTATTGAAATGTGAAACATATTTGTAGAAATAAAATGTCCAGGGTCAGCTGAAAAAGTGATTTATTTTTCCAACTAATTTAATTTGACCTGCTGCTGTTTTATTTCATTATTCTGTCAAACTTTGATTTGTTCCTCTTCAGCTGGGTAGTGTGCAGTGCCCAGATCAGATTCAGTAATGCTGTAGCTATGTATTGTTAACGATGGAATCCTGAAAAACTCTCACAGGCAAACCTATCAATTCACATGGGGCACAATTGCAAGAATTCCCCTCCCAAACTCCAATGCACCCAAGAAACTATTTTTGAATATATAACTTGGTATTTGGTCCCTGGAAAATCTGCAGAATGCTGTGAGAATTGGAAGCTACAAGGTTTGACAGCTCAAACCATAATCCCTAAAAATGCTTCATCTACAATAATTCTCCCTTACTCTTGTGCATTAGGATCAATAGAACTTAATGCTGTTTCTTTTTACTGCATGGGTGGCATAGATTCTTAAATTCAGTTTTAACAGGAACATAAATACTTAAGAGAAGCTGTAATGTATTTTTGTGGATTTTAACCCTAAAATACTTTCCCTGTTTATACCTAAACCAAATAGACAACCATGAAACTATCCCACTGCCTGGGGGAAAAGGATGAGATGTGAGGGGTATTGAAGATTCAGGTAAGGGTGGTTTTGTTGTTGTTTGTTTTTTAATATTATGAAGGAGCAATATAAATGTGTTTCAGTAACTCAGACACACTGGGGATAACCGAGTAAACTTTTCCTCCTAAAATGCAATGTTATCTAGTGTTAGCACAAAGGCTGTAATTAAAAAACACATTTGAACATTAGTTAGGCCAAGACCTGTGGGAAGTTCTTTTTTGTTTTTTAAATATTTTTACAGTTATAAAAAGAAACTCGGCCAGGTACAGCAATTCTAGTTTTGGCACTTTGAATTATGCAGGTGCGCCCCAGAAGTCCAGATGAAATAACTGTCCTTTTGAGGAGGGTGGGGATGGGAAGAGTTTTATACATGTGTTTCATACTCATCCCAAGGAGCACTTGTTCCGTATGCTATTATTTAGATATATACCAGTATTTTGAAAATGTAAAACAAATACCTTTCCCCTTTAAAGACCATGTAAGGGGCAAATAAAACTGGCGTGACAAGGGCAATGTATCTCACTATGTGCATGATTGGGGAACATAATAGAAGATATATAGGAGGGTCCATGATAAACTTCAGGATCCCTGACCCATGGTTTCCCCAGTTGCTGTATGTGGTAATTTGGGATGTCTTGGGCTCCAGTCCATAGCAAAGGTGCCTTTCCTTTCCACCTCTCCAGAAGCTTCCTCTGCTGTTCCCCACTCCACAGTATTCCAGAGGGTCTAGGGAAAGTCTGCCCATACCATACCAATGTTCCTAAAGATATAAGATTAAGGACCAGGCTAGCTGACCACCCTCAAATATCCCAGGATGGGGTAGTGTGCCTGTCAGTTCCACCAGAAGAACCTTGGAGGGAAGAAAATAGTATCAAAAGGCCCTGCTCATCCCAAAGATGGCTTTCAGAAGTGGAGGGAGGCAGGCAATCTGGGAGAGATCCATAATCCGCTTACCTAAAGGGATCCAGGATGGCGAGAGCTGGATGGATGTGAATGGATATTTCTTAAGCCCTCCCCTGGAGTCTACAGATGAGTGTCTGGCCATGGGCACAAATGTGCATTATTTGGAAGACATATTATTTGATCCATTCCTGTTCATTTTAATGTGGCTTGTTTATTGTTGCCAAAGACGTTTGGATACCAGTTTGGTTACCTTTTTACATGTAGAGTAATGTAGCAGTATTCATGGATAGTTGATATCCTATTTTAACTCTTTTTTTTTTTTTAGATAATTAACCTAGTCCCTAAAATTCCAAAGTGAATAAAAGTAAAAACATTGTGTAAGGCAGGTATACAAAGGGTAAGTTAGTGGCAGGTCTCAGAAAGCAGCTTAGGGCTCTCCTGTACACTTTCACTCCTCCTGGGTCTGCTGTGTGTATGGCTGTTCCACTTGTCCTGTCTTAGAGTTCTCTTGTTTTGCACTAGCCTTTTATGGTCAAAGGGGGCCAAAAATGCAGTCCAGGATCAGTGTGGCATAAGGGCATCCCATCCATGCCTACCTTCCTCCATTACACTAGCAGCAAGGAATCCTGAAGTCAGCTCTGTACCATTGCAGGAGCACTTTTGCAGTGGGGTGATCTTTCCTGGGCCAGATGCAGTGAAGTTCCTTCTGCAGCTTAAAGATTTGTTAGACTCTTGGAAAGGATTTTCTCTCCATATTCTCCTCAGGGAAGTCCTAGTCCATGCACCCTAGGTTCTGAAGTCCTGATGATCTTTTCAGAATGGTTCTTACTCTAAATTCTCTCTTCACTACTCTGTCAGTCCAGCTACAGAGGACTAAATGCCAGTTGTTTCAAAACTTGTCAATGAGACTCCTTAATTGACGAAAGCAAGCTACTACTTTTCTTTGGAGTAAAGTCACCTCTGCCAAAACCTGCCTGCTCATAGACAAAGAAAGGACATTCAGCATTCTTTTGAAAAGCCAAAGCCATACTCATGCAAGTGTTGTTGGGGGGAAAAAATGTATATAATATACAGAAGCATAATTTCCTTTAACTCTTAACCTCTTTTCTTGAACAGTCTTTTCTCACAAAGGTAATACAAACTTTTGATCCCTTAAGGGATTTCATTCTCTTTCATTAGCATCATAGCATTTTGCGAACAGGGGCTGCTAACAGGGAGTTTCGCAAGGGAGTTTGGAAGGGGAGCAGGAAGGGAGCGCGGGTCCCTTGCCAGTTCTATCTTATACCCTTTATTCCCCTTAAAACCTATAGCCCAAACTACATTCAAACGTCTTGCTTTAAACAACCCCTCCATTAACTAGGAGACAATGCAGGCAGAAGCCCAGCTGCAGAGTGGGGGCTATCCAGTTTATTGCACTGAGTGTAGCATGTATGATTACCTGCCCTGTGGGCGGGTGGCGTATGTGTGCATTCGGTGCAAGGAGCTCCTGGCCCTCAGAGACCACATACGGACTCTGGAGGCAAGGGTGGCGGAACTGGAGGAGCTAAGGGAGGCAGAGAGGTATGTTGATGAGGCTTTCCGGGACACTGTAGAATTGTCCCACCTCCGGTCAGACAGCCCCTGCGCTGTTGAGGAGGATGAAAGGCCCAGGGAAGCAGAGCAGTCAACGGGAGCAGAGGGAAACCTTCCCATAGTTGGGACCCTCCTTCCAGATGGTGCTGGGGTTGCCTCCCGCACTGAGGTTGCCTCTCCGGGGGAGGGAACTCCAGTTGCTAGGAAAAGGCAGGTATTAGTATTGGGAGATTCGATCATTAGAAATGTAGATAGCTGGGTTTGTGATGACCGGGAGAACCGTATGGTGACTTGCCTGTCTGGTGCAAAGGTTGCGGATCTCTCGAGGCATCTAGACAGACTTATGTGTAGTGCTGGGGAGGAGCCAGTGGTTGTGGTACATGTAGGTACCAATGACATAGGGAAGGGTAGGAGAGACGTCCTGGAGGCCAAATTTAGGCTGCTAGGGAAGAGACTGAAATCCAGGACCTCTATGGCGGCATTCTCAGAAATGCTCCCAGTTCCACGCGCAGGGCCAGGTAGGCAGGCAGAGCTTCAGAGTCTCAATGCGTGGATGAGACGATGGTGTAGAGAGGAGGGGTTTACATTCATTAGGAACTGGGGAAACTTCTGGAATGGGGGAGCCTATACAGGAAGGATGGGCTCCACCTAAACCAAAGTGGAACCAGACTGCTGGCACTGAACATTAAAAAGGTTGCAGAGCAGTTTTTAAACTCGGAGATGGGGAAAGCCGACTGCTGCAGAGGAGCATGTGGATCGGACAGAGACTTCTCTTAGGGGAGAGTCTAATGATAGAGAATCTCCAGGTTCTAGTCAGGAGCCGAGGATGGAAGAGGATAAAGTAGGGGCCAGATCAGATGATAAACAGTCACATAAAAAAGAATATGATACATCAGAAAAGGGCAGACAAATAAATAGTGACAAGTTTTTAAAGTGCTTGTACACAAATGCTAGAAGTCTAAATAATAAGATGGGTGAACTAGAGTGCCTTGTGATAAAGGAGGATATTGATATAATAGGCATCACAGAAACCTGGTGGACTGAGAGCAATCAATGGGACACAATCATTCCGGGGTACAAAATATATCGGAAGGACAGAACAGGTCGTGCAGGGGGGGGAGTAGCACTATATGTGAAAGAAAATGTACAATCAAATGTAGTAAAAATCTTAAGCAAATCCGCATGTTCCATAGAATCTCTATGGATAGAAATTTCATGCTCTAATAAGAATATAACATTAGGGATCTATTATCGACCACCTGACCAGGACGGTGATAGTGATGATGAAATGCTAAGGGAAATTAGAGAGGCTATCAAAATTAAGAACTCAATAATAGTGGGGGATTTCAATTATCCCCATATTGACTGGGAACATTTCACTTCAGGACGAAATGCAGAGATAAAATTTCTCGATACTTTAAATGACTGCTTCATGGAGCAGCTGGTACGGGAACCCACAAGGGGAGAGGCAACTCTAGATTTAGTCCTGAGTGGAGCGCAGAAGCTGGTCCAAGAGGTAACTATAGCAGGACCGCTTGGAAATAGTGACCATAATACAATAGCATTCAATATCCCTGTGGTGGGAAGAACATCTCAACAGCCCAACACTGTGGCATTTAATTTCAAAAGGGGGAACTATGCAAAAATGAGGGGGTTAGTTAAACAGAAGTTAAAAGGTACAGTGACTAAAGTGAAATCCCTGCAAGCTGCATGGGTGCTTTTTAAAGACACCATAATAGAGGCCCAACTTCAATGTATACCCCAAATTAAGAAACACAGTAAAAGAACTAAAAAAGAGCCACTGTGGCTTAACAACCATGTAAAAGAAGCAGTGAGAGATAAAAAGACTTCCTTTAAAAAGTGGAAGTCAAATCCTAGTGAGGCAAATAGAAAGGAGCATAAACGCTGCCAAATTAAGTGCAAGAATGTAATAAGAAAAGCCAAAGAGGAGTTTGAAGAACGGCTAGCCAAAAACTCCAAAGGTAATAACAAAATGTTTTTTAAGTACATCAGAAGCAGGAAGCCTGCTAAACAACCAGTGGGGCCCCTTGATGATCGAGATACAAAAGGAGCGCTTAAAGACGATAAAGTCATTGCGGAGAAACTAAATGGATTCTTTGCTTCAGTCTTCACGGCTGAGGATGTTAGGGAGATTCCCAAACCTGAGCTGACTTTTGTAGGTGACAAATCTGAGGAACTGTCACGGATTGAAGTGTCACGAGAGGAGGTTTTGGAATTAATTGATAAACTTAACATTAACAAGTCACCGGGACCAGATGGCATTCACCCAAGAGTTCTGAAAGAACTCAAATGTGAAGTTGCGGAACTGTTAACTAAGGTTTGTAACCTGTCCTTTAAATCAGCTTCTGTACCCAATGACTGGAAGTTAGCTAATGTAACGCCAATATTTAAAAAGGGCTCTAGAGGTGATCCCGGCAATTACAGACCGGTAAGTCTAACGTCTGTACCGGGCAAATTAGTCGAAAGAATAGTTAAGAATAAAATTGTCCGACACATAGAAAAACATAAACTGTTGAGCAATAGTCAACATGGTTTCTGTAAAGGGAAATCGTGTCTTACTAATCTATTAGAATTCTTTGAAGGGGTCAACAAACATGTGGACAAGGGGGATCCAGTGGACATAGTGTACTTAGATTTCCAGAAAGCCTTTGACAAGGTCCCTCACCAAAGGCTCTTATGTAAATTAAGCTGCCATGGGATAAAAGGGAAGGTCCTTTCATGGATTAAGAACTGGTTAAAAGACAGGGAACAAAGGGTAGGAATTAATGGTAAATTCTCAGAATGGAGAGGGGTAACTAGTGGTGTTCCCCAAGGGTCAGTCCTCGGACTGATCCTATTCAACTTATTCATAAATGATCTGGAGAAAGGGGTAAACAGTGAGGTGGCAAAGTTTGCAGATGATACTAAACTGCTAAAGATAGTTAAGTCCAAAGCAGACTGTGAAGAACTTCAAAAAGATCTCACAAAACTAAGTGATTGGGCAACAAAATGGCAAATGAAATTTAATGTGGATAAATGTAAAGTAATGCACATTGGAAAAAATAACCCCAACTATACATACAATATGATGGGGGCTAATTTAGCTACAACAAGTCAGGAAAAAGATCTTGGAGTCATTGTGGATAGTTCTCTGAAAATGTCCACGCAGTGTGCAGAGGCGGTCAAAAAAGCAAACAGGATGTTAGGAATCATTAAAAAGGGGATAGAGAATAAGACTGAGAATATATTATTGCCCTTATATAAATCGATGGTACGCCCTCATCTCGAATACTGCATACAGATGTGGTCTCCTCATCTCAAAAAAGATATACTGGCACTAGAAAAGGTTCAGAAAAGGGCAACTAAAATGATTAAGGGTTTGGAACGGGTCCCATATGAGGAGAGATTAAAGAAGCTAGGACTCTTCAGCTTGGAAAAGAGGAGACTAAGGGGGGATATGATAGAGGTATATAAAATCATGAGTGATGTGGAGAAAGTGGATAAGGAAAAGTTATTTACTTATTCCCATAATACAGGGAATTACAGATTCTAATTCTCTTAAACCGAGTAGTGCTTTATTCTCTGAGCAGCTCTTTGATTTCAGTGGGGTAGTGAGCAAGAGCACTAGAATCTGGCCTACAGTGGAGAGTGATTAGAAACATATTCTATGTCCACAGGAATATCTTATTTCTTGACAGCATTAGGAAGGGAACTATAGAAAACATATCTGCTAGCATAGGGCCTGATCCTGAGATATGTTGCTTCTACACCTCCCATTGACTTCAGTAACTTTCAGGACATTTTGGTAAAATGTGATATTTTTGTTCATTTTTGAAGTAGTGGCTGTATATCTGAAGAAATCAAATGTCAGTCTCCAGATTTAGTCCAAGGTGCTGAAATTTTCTATTTTAGGTCCCAAAATATTATTTTGCTTGAAATAAAGTGGTTTGTTTTGTGAGAAGCATCTATAATTCTATGTGTAAACTGCTTAGCTCTTCAGAACAGCATAGAGATTCTGAAGCTGCTGTGTTGCAGAGGCGTCACTGCATTTTTTCTGTTTCACCCACACAAGTTATGTCCAACAGCATTTCAGATGTATATACATTTGGCAAAATATTTGATTGAAAAAAGTAATAGCTTTATATTGGCTTGCTGTTTCTTAAGAAACATAGTGCTGTACGTTTACATGGCAGGAGTTAATAAATGATGGCAAATTTCTTAAGGCATAATCAAATGTTGTGAATTTGTGTATCTGATCAAATATTTATTAGCTGCAGTCTTTTCCTGCTGGATGATTTCTCTTTTCATTTATTGCTCTAGGCCTTACTGCACAAAGCTAAGGTGACACTCTTCGGCTTATGGCCCCAAAGAAAGGCAACCATTATGAAATATCTGACTTCAAAACCACAGGCTGCCTATATTTTAAAATGTTTAGTATTATTTCTTTAAATAAACTGCCACACTATTTAATTATCTTTTCCAGCTCATTTACTTGCCCTATATTAAAACTAACCAGAAACAAAATTTCATTATTTATGCTGATCACAGACATTAATTTCCACTGATGTGACCTTTTAAGCTTTTTACTCTTGTATTTAAGCCGTTCTCACCATTGTAGTTTGCTACACTAAGAAAATGGATACTTCTGATTGATTGTTTGACATCAATATTTACTGTTTTGTATTGTGGGGGTCTGTTATGAATTGGCTGGCTGCACAAAAGTCCTATTGCACCAAACTATTTGTGCAGTTTTGGATCTTGCTGTGGCATCAGTGAGGGTCATGAAAGAGCAGAGGTGGTCAAAATTGTTTTGAAATTTCAGTGAAAACAGGAAAAGGCACTACCTCAGTGTTATTTCCCCATCGCTAACACTGAGCCACCAGCAAAGCTGCTGGACATAGTGCTTTGTTGCAATCCAATCAGTTGAAGTCAGCCAAGGGGAGCAGGTGCTCTGTAAGGATTGGGCAGCAAGAACGTGGTGCCCAACATATTATAGGAGGCACTGAGGGGCTGGCTCTGGAATATATTGTTTTATGGGAACTTTTGGCAGTATTTCTGTCAGTGGCTGTCCCTCGTGGCTCCCCTGTTTCCAGCTTTCCCCTAACATGAGTCCTTCTGCATCTTCGAATGAAGTAGCACTTCAGCATGGTGGCAGGAACAACTTAACATAATGACAGTGGCAGCTATGCACCTTATTTGCATGCCTGTGATTGGCCATAAGCCAATGAGCAGACCCTATCTCAGCCTGACCCAGCCCATCCACCACGCCCCACTAATCCCGAGTGCTCATTTTAGAGGTTTACGCATGCTGTCATATGTTGGACATGTTTCTAAAATATGGAGGACTCTTTCATGGCCATTGATCCCAAGAAGCATGCACTTAGGGTGACCAGATGTCCCGATTTTATAGGGACAGTCCCGATTTTTGGGTCTTTTTCTTATATAGGCTCCTATTACCCCCCACTCCCTGTCCCGATTTTTCACACTTGCTGTCTGGTCACCCTACATGCACTGCTGAGCAGTAGCACTCTGCCTCTCCACACACCTCTCAGCAGCGTTCAGCAGCATGCTAGATGGAGCCCTTTCAGACTGTGAAAAACTAGGAATGTCTGTATGGCTCACTGCAAATATAACAAATTCGATGTCTAAAAATGTCCATTTTCTGCTCCGAAAATATCACATCCTCAGCTTTTCCATGGGCATCTGAAGCACAGAGGAAACCCAAGCAGTCAGCATGATCTTTTTATTGCATCATGGGCCATTCCTATTCCTAGGAAAGTCAATAGGAGTTTCCCCGTTTACTTCAGTAGGAGCTTCCTTTGAAGCTCACAGCTTAGATCGAAATTCACCCATATGCAGGGCCAGCACAAGGCGTATTCTGAGGACTTCAGTTGTACATTGAGGTGCATGTCATCCTTAGGACCAGATCCTCGGTTTTACAGAGCACCAGAAAGTTTCAGTAAGGAATGGATAGGAATTTCCTAGGTGCAGTGTTAGAGCTGGCCTACAATGAACTGTGAGGTGGCTAGGCTATGACCCTTAGATTATAAGCTCTTGCAGGGCAATGGCCTTTCCCGTGGCACTGTATAACTAATACTTTCTTTGTCGTACTGTCTTCTCTTAAAACCACAAGTGATCTGTATTAATATATTCCTGCAGGAGGCAAATACGCACAAGCAGAATCCTTCTGAGGTAAGGGTTACAAGAGTACACATTTTGCAGAGAGCGAGTGGGAGAGAATCTCAGGAGAGCACAAAGACACAACACTTGTATGATATATTTATATATTTGTTTAGATTTATACAGACAGACAAAAAGATAAGCTCCTTGACACTTATTTAAAAGCAGGCTGTAGGCATTTGGGATTAATGAAGTTTACCAGCCGGGGTAACCGCTTGGGGCAGTATTTGGTTTACTGCAACCTGCCTACAACAGGGTGTAAAGACAGTCCCTTAGGATGAAGCATACATATTACTCTGGCCCACATTCACTATTACAGCTCACAGAGGTTCTTTTCTCTGAGCTTCCCCACACCGAGGTTCCTTGCAGAGGCATCTCAAGGAGTTTTATAACGTCACCGACTTATCACGCCTTGATTTTATATTGTCACCTGCCCCTCTCGTGATGGTTGGGTGGCTTAGGTAATTCCTGCCTTCTGTAGTCATAGAATCATAGAATATCAGGGTTGGAAGGGACCTCAGGAGGTCATCTAGTCCAACCCCCTGCTCAAAGCAGGACCAATCCCCAGCTAAATCATCCCAGCCAGGGCCTTGTCCAGCCTGACCTTAAAAACCTCTAAGGAAGGAGATTCCACCACCTCCCTAGGTAACCCATTCCAGTGCTTCACCACCTTCCTAGTGAAAAAGTTTCCCCTAATATCCAACCTAAACCTCCCCCACTGCAACTTGAGACCATTACTCCTTGTTCTGTCATCTGCTACCACTGAGAACAGTCTAGAACCATCCTCTTTGGAACCTCCTTTCAGGTATTTGAAAGCAGCTATCAAATCCCCCCTCATTCTTCTCTTCTGCAGACTAAACAATCCCAGTTCCCTCAGCCTCTCCTCATAAGTCATGCGCTCCAGACCCCTAATCATTTTTGTTGCCCTCCGCTGGACTCTTTCCAATTTTTCCACATCCTTCTTGTAGTGTGGGGCCCAAAATTGGACACAGTACTCCAGATGAGGCCTCACAAATGTCGAATAGAGGGGAATGATCACGTCCCTCGATCTGTTAGCAATGCCCCTACTTATACAGCCCAAAATGCCGTTAGCCTTCTTGCCAACAAGGGCATACTGTTGACTCATACAGCACGGCGGCGAGAGTGATGAGGACATGGACATGGAATTCTATCAAACCGCGGGCCCCAGCGCTTTGGAGATCATGCTGTTAATGGGGCAGGTTATAGCTGTGGAACGCCAATTCTGGGCCCGGGAAACAAGCACAGACTGGTGGGACCGCATAGTGTTGCAGGTGTGGGACGATTCCCAGTGGCTGCAAAACTTTCGCATGCGTAAGGGCACTTTCATGGAACTTTGTGACTTGCTTTCCCCTGCCCTGAAGCGCCAGAATACCAAGATGAGAGCAGCCCTCACAGTTGAGAAGCGAGTGGCGATAGCCCTGTGGAAGCTTGCAACGCCAGACAGCTACCGGTCAGTCGGGAATCAATTTGGAGTGGGCAAATCTACTGTGGGGGCTGCTGTGATGCAAGTAGCCAAAGCAATCGCTGAGCTGCTGCTACGAAAGGTAGTGACTCTGGGAAATGTGCAGGTCATAGTGGATGGCTTTGCTGCAATGGGATTCCCTAACTGTGGTGGGGCGATAGATGGAACCCATATCCCTATCTTGGCACCAGAGCACCAGGGTACCCAGTACATAAACCGCAAAGGGTACTTTTCAATGGTGCTGCAAGCACTTGAGGATCACAAGGGACGTTTCACCAACATCAACGTGGGCTGGCCGGGAAGGGTTCATGACGCTCGCGTCTTCAGGAACACTACTCTGTTTAAAGGGCTGCAGCAAGGGACTTACTTCCCGGACCAGAAAATAACCGTTGGGGATGTTGAAATGCCTATAGTTATCCTTGGGGACCCAGCCTACCCCTTAATGCCATGGCTCATGAAGCCATACACAGGCAGCCTGGACAGGAGTCAGGAGCTGTTCAACTACAGGCTGAGCAAGTGCAGAATGGTGGTAGAATGTGCATTTGGACATTTAAAAGGTTGCTGGCGCTCATTACTGACTCGCTCAGACCTCAGCCAAACCAATATCCCCATTGTTATTTCTGCTTGCTGTGTGGGAGGCTGAGGCAAATCGCCTGGCTGCTGATTATGCGCAGCCAGACACCAGGGTGATTAGAAGATCACACCAGGAAGCGCTGCGCATCAGAGAAGCTTTGAAAACCAGTTTCATGACTGGCCAGGCTACGGTGTGAAAGTTCTGTTTGTTGAAAACCCGCCCCCTTGATTGACCCATTCCCTGTAAGCAAACCAACCTCCCCTCTTAAATCACAGCTTGCTTTTAAAGGAAATAAAGTCACTATCATTTAAAAATCATGTATTCTTTATTAATTGATTATAAACATAGGGAGAGAACCGACAAGGTAGCCCGGGTGGGGTTTGGGAGGAGGATAGGAGGGAAGTAAAAGGCCACTGAAAAAATTCAATATAATGACAGCCTTTTGGTTGGGCTGTCCACTGGGGTGGAGTGGGAGGGTGCATGGAGCCACACACCCCCCCACGTTCTTACACATCTGGGTGAGGAGGCTATGGAACATGGTGAGGGGGGAGGGAGATTATACAGCGGCTGCAGCGGCACTTTGTTATCCTGCTGCCGTTCCTGAAGCTCCAGCAGATGCCGGAGCATGTCCGTTTGATCACGCAGCAGCCCCAGCATTGCAGCCTGCCACCTCTCATCTCGAGCGTCCCTCATGACCTCACGCTCACTGGCATCTTTCCTGTACTTAGATACCGTGTCCTTCCACTCATTCAAATGAGCTCTTTCATTGCGGGTGCATTCCATTATTTCCGAGAACATCTCGTCTCGCGTCCTCTTTCTCCACCGCCTTATCTGAGATAGCCTTCGGGACGGAGGAGGGAGGCTTGAAAAATTTGCAGCTGCTGGAGGGATGGAAAAAAGGAGAGAAGTTTTTAAAAAGATACATTTTACAGAACAATGCTTATACTCTTTCACGGTGAACAACACTATTCACATTACATAGAACATGTGATTTCAGTACAAGGTCGCATTTTGCATCTTAATATTGAGTGCCTGTGGCTTTGGTGTTAGAGATCACAGACGCAGGTCCAGGCAACAGAATTCGGCTTGCATGCAGCCATGGTAAGCCATTGTCTTTCGGCTTCTGCGCCCTCCTTTCCCACATGCCAAGCAAAGTCCGTTGAGTGCTGTGGTTTTCCTGTTAACCTTCAGCAGCAGAAAACAAACTAACCCCCCCCCATCCAATTCTCTGGGTTGATCGCTTTATCCCTCTCCCCACCGCGTGGCTGGTATCAGGGAAGATCCCTGCTAGCCAAACGCGAAAAGCTCAGCGCCAATTTCCCGCTCCCCCTCCCCCGCGCTTGGCTAACTGCAGGGACGGATTTCTTTTCAGCCACAGGCAAACAGCCCAGTAGGAAGGGCCACCTCTGTCCCCTTAATTAAATTCCCGTATTTCAACCAGGTTACCATGAGCGATATCACTCTCCTGAGGATTACACAGCGAGATAAAGAACGGATGTTGCTTGAATGCCAGCAAACACTGGGACCATACGCTGCCAGGCTTTGTCATGCAATGATACCAGATTACTTGCTACTAGCATGGCATGGTCAAGTGTCCTACCATGGAGGACGGAATAAGGCTGCACTGCCCAGAAACCTTCTGCAAAGGCTTTTGGAGTACCTCCAGGAGAGCTTCATGGAGATGTCCCTGGAGGATTTCCGCTCCATCCCCAGACACGTTAACAGACTTTTCCAGTAGCTGTACTGGCCGCAAATGCATCCCAAGTCCTCCGGGCAATTTAATCATTAAAAAATGCTTGCTTTTAAACCATGTTTTATATTTTAAATGGTAAACTCACCTGAGGTCCCTTCCCATGGGGTCATGGTCTTGGGTACTGGCTTGGGAGGTTTGGGAGGGTACTTCAGTCAGGCTGAGAAAAAGATCCTGGCTGTTGGGGAGAACGGAGTGCTGTGTGCTCTCCGCAAGCTCGTCCTCCTTGTCCTCCTCCTCCTCCTCCTCTTCCCCGTCCGCAGAATCCTCAGGTGTGGCTGATGAGATTACCCCCGCCTCGGAATCCACGGTCAGAGGTGGGGTAGTGGTGGCGGCCCCCCCTAGAATTGCATGCAGCTCAGCGTAGAAGCTGCATGTCTGTGGCTCTGACCCGGAGCGACCGTTTGCCTCCTTTGTTTTCTGATAGGCTAGTCTGAGCTCCATGACATTCACGCGGCACTGCTCTGAGTCCCTATTGTGGCCTCTCTCCATCATGCCCTTGGAGATTTTTTCAAAAGTTTTGGCATTTTGTCTTTTCGAACGAAGTTCTGCTAGCACTGAATCCTCTCCTCATATAGCGATCAGATCCAGTACCTCCCGTACGGTCCATGCTGGTGCTCTTTTTCGATTATCGGCCTGCATGGTTACCTGTGCTGATGAGCTCTCTGTGGTCACCTGTGCTCTCCTGTGCTGGGCAAACAGGAAATAAAATTCAAATGTTCGCGGGTCTTTTCCTGTCTACCTGGCCAGTGCATCCGAGTTCAGATTGCTGTCCAGAGCGGTCACAATGGTGCACTGTGGGATAGCTCCCGGAGGTCAATACCATCGAATTGCGGCCACACTAACCCTAATTCGAAATGACAATATCGATTTCGGCGCTACTCCGCTCATTGGGGAGGAGTACAGAAATCGATTTTAAGAGCCCTTTATTTCGAAATAAATTGCTTCATTGTGTGGACGGGTGCAGGGTTAATTCGATTTAATGCTGCTAAATTTGATTTAAACTCCTAGTGTAGATCAGGCCTAAGTGTTTCAGAATTGATTCCTTGAGGACCTGCTCCATGATTTTTCCAGGGACTGAGGTGAGGCTGACTGGCCTGTAGTTCCCCAGATCCTCTTTCTTCCCTTTTTTAAAGATGGGCACTACATTAGCCTTTTTCCAGTCATCCGGGACCTCCCCCGATCGCCAGGAGTTTTCAAAGATAATGGCCAATGGCTCTGCAATCACATCCGCCAGCTCCTTTAGCACCTTTGGATACAGCGCATCCGTCCCCATGGACTTGTGCTCGTCCAGTTTTTCTAAATAGTCCTGAACCACTTCTTTCTCCACAGAGGGCTGGTCACCTCCTCCCCATGCTATGCTGCCCAGTGCAGCAGTCTGGGAGCTGACCTTGTTCGTGAAGACAGAGGCAAAAAAATCATTGAGTACATTAGCTTTTTTCACATCCTCTATCACTAGGTTGCCTCCCTCATTCAGTAAGGGGCCCACACTTTCCTTGACTTTCTTCTTGTTGCTAACATACCTGAAGAAACCCTTCTTGTTACTCCTAACATCTCTTGCTAGCTGCAACTCCAAGTGTGATTTGGCCTTCCTGATTTCACTCCTGCACGCCTGAGCAATATTTTTATACTCCTCCCTGGTCATTTGTCCAAGCTTCCACTTCTTGTAAGCTTCTTTTTTGTGTTTAAGATCAGCAAGGATTTCACTGTTAAGCCAAGCTGGTCGCCTGCCATATTTACTATTCTTTCTACACATCAGGATGGTTTGTTCCTGGAAGCTCAATAAGGATTCTTTAAAATACAGCCAGCTCTCCTGGACTCCTTTCCCCCTCATGTTATTCTCCCAGGGGATCCTGCCCATCCTGAAGTCTGCTTTTCTGAAGTCCAGGGTCCGTATTCTGCTGCTCTCCTTTCTTCCTTGTGTCAGGATCCTGAACTTGACCATCTCATGGTCACTGCCTCCCAGGTTCCCATCCACTTTTGCTTCCCCTACTAATTCTTCCCTGTTTGTGAGCAGCAGGTCAAGAAGAGCTCTGCCCCTAGTTGGTTCCTCCAGCACTTGCACCAGGAAATTGTCCCCTACACCTAGTCCTTCAGGTCTGGATACAAAAAGGGTTTTAGAAACCATTTAACAGAGAGCTGGAATGGTACCTCTCCCCATTTCAAGGGCCAAAGAAAGATTTCCTTTATTTTAATGATTTATAGCATGTCTAATTAATAGACCTGAGCAATCAATTGATTTTTCTGATTCAGTGGCTGAATTGAAAAAATAATTTTAAAAAAGACTCTTTGAGCCAGAACTTTTTTGGGGGGAGTGAAGGGGAGGAGGATCTTGCTCAAATGAAAAAGCAAAAAAAATTGTTCAGGTTGAACAAAACATTTCAAATGTTGTTTCAAATTGATATTTTTTTACATGAAATGTCAAAATAGTTCATTTGAAAATGCCAACACAAAGTATTTTGACATTTCTCGGGGGGGAGGGGCGTAAATTAGTTTTTTGGGGGAGTTTTTGGCCAAAACTGTTGGCCGAATTTGACCCAAATTTGCAAATAATTTTGGAGCCCTGAAAAATGCATTTTTTGGTGAATTTACTATTGGCTAAAAAAATTTCACCCAGCTCTATAAATGACTTAGCAGATAAGTGCCAATTTACTAAATCATATAAAACTATAGAAAAAAGAGGAGAAAGAAGAGGTGTTCACGTTATTGTAATGTTATTTTAAATGCTTTTAATCTCACTGAAGACTGTCACAAATTATCATCCCTCACAATGCTGAGTCAGCTCTCCCATAGGCACTACTTCTAGTGTTCTCAACTGGGGACAGCAGGGGACAGCATCATCACTGGCTGCCCATAAAGGAAGAAGGATTGAAATTAACCCAATTATGCAGTGCAGTTGAGGGAATTTGGTACTGGAAGAACTGAATCAGCACAGGCAGCAGGTACTGTGTATTCCTGCATAACATACCCCAGCCCCTTCAAACTCAAGCACTAACCAGGTTTACCTTTTCTTTTCTGTTCCTTAGCCACTGCTGAGCTGTGTTCAGTTGCCAGTCTCAGCTCCAGTAGTGCTAGCCCAACCTTTATTTATGTTGCCATGACAGATGCCTAAATGTATATTATAGTGTTTCCTAAAATACTTCTACTTGATGCAATGGGAGCATGAACTGTTGCTGAGTGGTTCTGGCATGGTAAAATCAAGGTACAATATACACTTCATACAATGCATTGAAATATGAAATAAGCTTTCTTTTATTATAATTAATATTGTGGTGTTATCCCTCTAAGAATAATCTTAATATATTCCACCATTTGGACGCACCATCTGTGTGGTTCCCTGGGCTGCTGTAGCTGCAGGCTATGAAGGAGCCATTCCCACAAAATAGGCTCCTGTCTGGATCAGTGACTGAAGGATGGTGACTAAGGTCGCTAATTATTGCAGCCATTCACTGCAGGGAGCTGGTGGCTGCGGTAGGCAGGTTTATTTTATATCCTTTTCCCTTCTTTATTCTTTTCCCTCCTCCCCAATCTGTGCCTGTGTTTTTGGAGCATTTTTGTTTCTCATTTAGGTGTTCGTTTTTCTTAATAATTATACTATAAGTCTGTGGAGAGATCACAGTCTGTGTGTTGATTTTTAATGAGGCATTAGGGCCTGATGCAACTTGCACTGACTTCAATGGGCATTGGATCAGGTCATTAGAGCCTCTTTCTTTGCATGAGTGGGTTTTTTCTTTTTTTAATGTATTGCTTTCGAATGTCTGAGGTGGGAGGGGAAGTAACAGTTTCCTTTCCGGCTTTGTTTTATTTTGTTGTGATTGTGAACAAGAGAAACCAAATAACTATTCACTGTTCGATATCTGGTTAATCGAATGTACCAGTAATGTGCCTTGGTGGAGTTTAAAATGTATTTTTAATTGGGCTTTTCGGGTCTGCACTGGCAGTGTCACATGTACGCATTTCTAGCTTGTGTATATAAGAGAGGTTTCCTATGAACCCCAGCATTCCAATACATCAAAGTTGAAGAGTTCCTTGACTTCTAGACAGGGCCGGCTCCAGGGTTTTGGCCGCCTCAAGCAGCCAAAAAAAAAAAAAAAAAAAAGCCGCGATCGCGATTGCAATCTGTGGTGGCAATTCGGCGGAAGGTCCTTCGCTCCGAGCGGGAGTGAGGGACCGTCCGCCAAATTGCCGCCAAATAGCTGGACCTGCCGCCCCTCTCCGGAGTGGCCGCCCTAAGCACCTGCTTGCCAGGCTGGTGCCTGGAGCCGGCCCTGCTTCTAGAAATTCATGACTCTAAACTAGTTTGAAGAAATCCAGATGGTGGAAAAACAAAGGGCTTGCCTTCACGTATAGCACTACAACAGCACAGCTGCACCAGTGTAGCACTTCAGTGAAGACTACACCAACGGGAAAGCTTCTCCCATCAGCGTAATTAATCCACCTCCCCAAGAGGCGGTAGTTAAGTTGACAGGAGAAGCTCTCCCACTGACATAGCACTGTCTACACGGGGAACAGAGGGCGGGAGGTTAGAGAAGGCATTAGGCCAGTATAACTACATCGCTCTGGGGTGTGGATTTTTCACACCCCAAATACTGATTATAGGTCTGTAGTGAAGACCTGGCCAAAATGTTAATGAAAAATATTAGCCCTGTTTTTGTTGTATCAGTAGCTGAATTTGGATCTGCACATATGCAGAACAATAGGCTTTATGGGAGCTTTGTTAAGGCTTTTAGAAAGTATCAGTGTTCTAGATCCTTCCGGTTTCAAAGCTGTTTAAGTCCACTGGGCCAATGAAGTCAATGGAGCTTGTCCATTAACACCAGGTGAGAATCTGGCCTATTGTCTTCTAAAGTCCCCAATGCCTAGCTCAGGAGGTTTATTAAATATTTCATATTCCTAGATAATGTCATTTGAATAAAATGCTTTTCTCTAATCAGTAAAAGGGAGTGTAACTTCATGTAAAAGTGGAATGTTACATCATTCTGTCTAAGAGACTGTGAAGTTAACACATATATATTCTGATTAGTCGTGTTTTGGCTTCGTCTGTCTAGCTAACTAGGTTTATATACTACATGCAGCACTGGGGTAGGGAGCTTTCAGAGCACCTTGTAGAATTAAATATTCGATGTGAGTGATCTATTTAGAGTTGATTTTTTGTTTGTTTGTTTCTCTCCCCATACTCAGAAGTAGGTAATATTAGTGAGAACTATTTTTGTCCTCCTATTCTTGCTCTTCCTTCTTCTGGCCTCCCCCATCCTGTGAGTAGGCTGGGTGAAGTCATGGTCTGGGTTAGGTCCTAACAGCTCTTTGGGGGAAACCCTTCTTTCAAAGATGTAACTATGCTCGGAATAGTCTGACTTTTAATAGGAATATGAGGATTTCTCTTTATTCACCTTAAAACTGTTACCATATGTTATGAAAACTACAGTGAATGGGATTCAAAACCTCAAACACTATTGTCAGCTGCTGAAACCCCTAACAGACCAGTTTCCTTCCTGAGACTTGGCTAAGTTTTGTGACGCTAACTGTGAAATATAAGCTTGTGTCCAGAAATAACACTACAGTCAAATTGTAATAAAGTCTGATTCTGCTGTCTTGATTTGATTTCTTTTTCCAAGGATGCTCTGACTCTCAAACACAAACAGCCTAGGGCACAATGTAGGTGCCTTTCTCTGTCTGTTACCTTTTCATACACTACAACTAGGCAGTCTGCTTAAGTGTAAGGATTAAGGGGGAGATTTTCAAAGGCACAAATGGCAGTAGGTGCCTGACTCCCACTGAAAGTCTCAATTGAAATGTACAAGAGCTTGTCTTATTTTATAGAAATTGGTAAAATCTTCACTACTAATAAAAATGCAAATAAATGTATTTTGATTTTAACTTGCAATATGAAATAGTGGTTCATATTCCAAGTTAATGTTGTAGCTGAAGAAAAAATGATTGCACCTCGGTAACTTAGACTTTATTTTCTCTAAAATTATAATAGATATATCTATTTCCATAACATGCTATTGTTGTTGTCTCTTCATTTACATGCACTATAATGATATTGAGCACAACTTTGAATTTTAAATCTCATCTCAGATATGCTGTTAATCTTTCAAAATGAAAAGACCAATGACTGTGGTATATAAATGAATGTTAACAGCAATATAATATAATATTGTATGTAGAGCTGGCCTAAAATTATTCATGAATAATTTGTTGGATGTGAAACCACTTTTGCATTTCGTACACATTTTCTGGGAACATTTCTGTTAGCAAGTCAGTTACATATAGAACAATGTCCCCCCCCCCCCCCCCATTTGCTGGGGTTGGGCTTTAGCCTGACAAGGCAGGGAAAGAGTCACCTGAGAGAGAGCAGAGTTCAGCTCTGCCTCCTCCCCACTCCCTTTGAGTGCTCTTTGTAGGTGGAGGGAGGAGAAACAGGAAGAGGTGGGTTTGAAGTGAGCCTCTGGTCAGCCATCACACCCATGCTGGGCATGACTCTGTGGTTTGGATGTTTCAGAAGGGTCTCCACTGGCCAACCAGGCCCACACCCATCTGGTTTATAAGGGGCCTCCTGAATGGTGTCTAGCCAGTGCCTGAAGCCCCTTCAGGAAAAGTGGAAAAACCTTTCCAGAACAAACCTTTCCACAGTAAAGGAACCAGGACTGGTTCCGTCTCTTTGAATTCTTCTGGTAGCACAAAGGAACTGGATAGTCACTCTAACAGGTAAAGGTGGCATTCCTAGGGGAGCCAGGGGCAGGCGTGCAGCACTGCATTCTGGCAATCTCCTCTTGGAGGTGTGGTCCTAGGGAACTGCGCTGGCTGGCATAATTTAGAGCAAACTTGCGCTCGGGAATGGTTTGGCCCCTGGTCAGCAGAATGGAAAGCTGATCCACCCTGGGTCTTGCGCTGAGTGCAGCTCAGCCAGATCTGGAACCTGGCCCCAGATATTTCTTGTGTGCCCTGTTTTCAGAGGGTGGCATTTGTTGTTGTTTGTGTGTTAAATTGTTTGTTTTTATTCATTGTACAACACTCCGAAGTTGGGTTTATGGTGAAAAATGTAAGGCCCCAATCTTGCAAATGATTACAAGGGTGAGTAACTTTATGCACATGTAGTTCCACTGGGCCTGAGCCTTTGCCTGTGCCTGCATGGTTTGAAGTAGTTTACACCAGCGTGATGTGGGTGTTAAAAGGCTGACTTTCTGATTTGAGTGTGTCTTATATCCACTTTACACTGGTGTAAATGACTTCAAACCAAGCAGGGCAACATAGAATCAGGCCCTCTGGGGTCTGGTCTACACTACAGATCTACATCGGTATAAACATCACTCAGGGGTGTGAAAAATCCATACCCCTGAATAATGTCATTATACTAACCTTGTAGACAGTGCTGTTAGCAGGAGAGCTTCTCCTGCCAACATAGCTATCGCCTCCTAGGGAGGAGGATTAACTATATCGACAGGAGAGCTCTCTCCATTGGCATAGAATGTCTTCATTATAGCGCTACTGCAGCACAGCTGCACCGATGTAGCATTTTAAGTGTAGATGTGCCCTGAGTCAATGGGGACTCTCTTGAGTAAAGTAAGGCTATGTCTTCACTACGGGGGGGGGGGGGGGGTCGATTTAAGATACGCAAATTCAGCTACGCGAATAGCGTAGCTGAATTCGACGTATCGCAGCCGACTTACCCCGCTGTAGGGACGGTGGCAAAATCGACCTCTGCGGCTTCCCGTCGACGGCGCTTACTCCCACCTTCGCTGGTGGAGTAAGAGCGTCGATTCGGGGATCGATTGTCGCGTCCCAACGGGACGTGATAAATCGATCCCCGAGAGGTCGATTTCTACCCGCCGATTCAGGCGGGTAGTGTAGACCTAGCCTTACTCATGTGCATGTGTTTGCAAGATCAGAGTCTCTGCCAGCCTCCGCTGAAGTGACAGCACCGCCACCAGTATTTCATTCTCCTTGGACTATCCTCTACAAAGCTAAGAAATGCTATCACAACTAGCTATGAGTGCAAATGTGGATTTTTGTAATTGGGAGAAGTACAGTAGCTTTAAACAAAGGGCATATCATTACAAGGAGACTTATAATGAGGGTGATGAGTACTTGCACTGCTGCAACAAGAACCTCTGAACTATACTGTATGGAAGTCTAATTACTGTTTTTTAAAATTAGTTCTGTGATGGAAGAAATCTAATATGACTTTCCCCTATTGTCTTTTTGTGACATTAGATCATTTTCTTCAGTTAACGTTTCATCGAATCTCCTGACTGCTCTTTGTTGTCAATAGAACACTCTTCTTTGTTAGCGTATGGAATTATGACTGGTTCTTTAAAAATATAGATCACAGTATTGCAGAAAAAAGCGTATGGGCACCTAAGGTAAAACCAAAGGTTCCAATCTGTAATAGACTGGCATTTTCCAAATAGTGTCTCTTGGAGACAAACCAAAAGCCTCTGGCAAACTGAGTTTCCAACCAGAGTTCCATTATGAGTTAAAGTTTCCCTTTCCCTGAGAACTTCAGAAAGGAAAATGATTCAGGCATAAATATTTTTGGTTAGTCTCAAGGAAGAGTTGATGATTTTTAAAGTTTGAAGTAAATTGATCGAACCATATTGTGTACAAGAGCTTGTACATACATATATATGTGTATGTTACTGGACTAAAAAAAGATTTTGGGGGTGGGGGAGGGGCACATTACATTCTAATGGAAGTGTCTTACATCTGCATCCCTATAGTTTAAAATGAATTAATTTAAAAATAATAAATAGGAGTATGATATAAAAAATCTTGCATTTGGAAGCTGACCAGTTACTTGAAATTTTCATGTTGTCTAGTTTTCTAAAATGTTCAGTATAATGTGCATCAACTTATCTCATTTTTATCTATTTTTTTATTATATCTATGTGAAATTACATTAGTTCCAGTTATAAAATGCATATTCTACTCTCAGCATTCTTATTGGCTGTACTTAGCTTAAATTAACATGTTAGATATATTTTCCAGTCAATGTATGCACATAACTTTGATATATAATACCATTTCTGGTAATTTTAGAAAGGTCTCTCAATGATGATTCAAGCAATATAAGTTTCTATACTGCTACACAGAACAGCATGAGTCCTGGTAGTTTATACTGGCCTAATTATATTTCACATTTAGATTTTGTTTATTCTGGATAGCATTTCAGGAGTGTATCAACTCAAACACACCAAACCCAGCCTTTAGAGAAATGTATAGAATGTGCTGATAAAAATCAATATATATTTTGCATAGTACATCCCACAGGAAACATAAAATGTGTGTGGCTTGAGATTGCTTAGTGCACTAAATCATAATATTCATGCAGTGCAGAAGATAACAACTACACTTAGCTGTGAAGGCATTAAAAATGAAAATAAAATAAAAAAGCCCTGAAATTTAATGTTAAGATTCATGCAACATAGAAGAGTAAAAATATGGTCCTCTCAGTGGGACTAACTGCATAACAAGAAAGAATGAAAGTGATACCAGGTCAGAATTTGAAAGTGCACAGACCCAAAAGGCCTGAAAAGATCTTGTCAAAATTAGATAATTTCAACTGTATGTTTTAGTGTTGTATCATAAACAATGTCTAAAACTTACAAAAAGGTTAAAATAGCTTTCTTTTTACCATTTCACAATATGGGAGAATTTTGAATTCACAAGTTTCTGACTGGGCCATAAATTCCCTAACAAGCTGATTTCTGCCTTACAGAATTTTGAGTTAAATGTCAGTGTTAAATTCTGAAGCAGTATTTGTAGGTTTTGCCTGACAAAGACTCTGCACTGGAGTTGACCGATTTAGAGACATGATGATCAAATGGGCTACATCACTAGTCCCAATACTTGTGACTGCGGCAGAGACCCTCACAATATGAAGCATCTCCTGCTATGCCAGCTGCATGAGCATGAATGCTTTTCCAGTGTTCTTGCGGAGTGCAATGATTGGGTAATCACATATGCCTGGAAGTGGTAGGAAATAGCATGAGGACATGACAAGAAGCAGACTTGACAAAGAGAGAGCCAGGAAACAATGTATGTCTTTTATTACAGCAGTGGCTGTTCGTGTTACATGTTTGAGATCAGTTTTGCAATCTGAGAGCTTTGAGATCAATAGAGTAACTATCAGAGAGTGGATGAAGGGACAGCTTATAACCAAAATAATACATGAACAGCCTCTTAACCTACTTGTCCCTTGTTTTCAATGGACCAGACTCACCTCTGTTGATGCAAGGATGCACAAGTAACTCAGCTCCCTGTGTCACCATACACAGAAGGACACATCCACAGGGCAGGGCTGTTGGTGCTTCCATGTTTGTTTTTCATTTGTGGGATTCTACATGGGGAGGTAGCTTCTAGTTCCACCCAGGAGTGTAGAAGGAACCTAACCAGTGGAGACTGCTTTAGGAAAGTGTTGATACATAACATTCGCTGACAACTCAAGTCATGCTCCTTCCCCAGCCAGCACTGCCCATTGTTTGGTTTGTGTTGACTGCTTGTGGACCCATTAGCAGAAGGGAAGTCACTGCTAGTATAGACAATGGGTAAAATTTTCAAAAGTACCTACACTTAGGAGCCTAAGTTCCATTTTCAAGTGATTTAGGCATGTAGGAGCCTAATAGTATGTCTAATGCCACTGCAAAAATACCCCTTGGCAGTGAGTCTCAGAGCCTGGGTCAACTGACTCAGGTTCATGGGGCTTGTGCTATGGGGTTAAAAATAGTGTCAATGTTTCCACTCAAGCAGGAGTCTGTCCTCTGAAACCCGGTGCAGGGGAAGGATCTCAGAGCCTGGGCTCCAGTCCAAGTAGGAATGTCTACACAGCTATTTTTAGCCCCATAGCGCAAGCCCTGCGAGTGCTAGTCAGTTGACCCCATCTCGGAGACTCAGTATTGTGGGGTTTCAGAGGGGTAGCCATGGTAGTCTGTATCAGCAAAAACAACAAGGAGTCTTTGTGGCACCTTAGAGACTAACAAATGTATTTGGGCATAAGCTTTCGTGGGCTGGATGAGGCCACACACGAGATCCACTTCCTGGACACTACAGTGCAAATAAGCGATGGTCACATAAACACCACCCTGTACTAGAAACCTACTGACCGCTATACTTACCTACATGCCTCCAGCATTCATCCAGACTACATCACACGATCCGTTGTCTACAGCCAAGCCCTAAGATACAACCACATTTGCTCCAATCCCTCAGACAGAGACAAACACCTACATGATCTCTATCAAGCATTCTTAAAACTACAGTACCTACCTGGGGAAGTGAAGAAACAGATTGACAGAGCCAGAAGGGTACCCAGAAGTCATCTACTACAGGACAGGCCCAACAAAGAAAGTAACAGAATGCCACTAGCCATCACCTACAGCCCCCAACTAAAACCTCTCCAGCACATCATCAAGGATCTACAACCTATCCTGAAGGACGATCCCTCACTCTCACAGACCTTGGGAGACAGGCCAGCCCTCGCTTACAGACAGCCTCCCAACCTGAAGGAAATACTCACCAGCAACTACACACCACACAACAGAAACACTAACCCAGGAACCAATCCCTGAAACAAACCCTGTTGCCAACTCTGTCTGCATATCTATTCAAGGGACACCATCATAGGACCTAACCACATCAGCCACACCATCAGGGGCTCGTTCACCTGCACATCTACCAATGTGATATGTGCAGCAATGCCCCTCTGCCAGTACATTGGCCAAACCGGACAGTCTCTACGGAAAAGAATAAATATTCAACGAAAAAACTTCAAAACCAGACTTCAACGAGAAACTGCAGAACTGGAATTAATTTGCAAATTTCACACCATCAAATTAGGCCTGAATAAAGACTGGGAGTGGCAACAAAAAATAATTTTCCCTCTGTTGATACTCACACCTTCTTGTCAACAGTTGGGAATGGGCCACATCCCACCCCTGATTGAATTGGCCTCGTTAGCACTGACCCCCCCCCCCAACTTGGTAAGGCAACTCCCATCTTTTCATGTGCTGTATATTTATACCTGCCTTCTGATTTTTTCACTCAATGCATCTGATGAAGTGGGTTGTAGTCCACGAAAGCTTATGCCCAAATAAATTTGTTAGTCTCTAAGGTGCCACAGAGACTCCTCGTTGTTTTTCTTGTGGGGTTGTTGTTTTTTTTGGTTGATTTGGGTTTTTTTGTGTAGACGTGTCCTGAGTCAGACTGAAAGTCAGTGGGACCTAAGAGCCACATCACTTTTGAAAATGGTACTTGGGGAGACTAAATCATTTGGTTATTTTTGAAAATCTTATCCAGGGTGAGTGAATTTAGGCCAGTTTCAGACTCATCTCTACTATCTAAAGTTGCATCATTTCCCAACTCTGATTATCCAGCTTTTCCCCACTTTTTTGCCCACTGCTTTGGTGGAACACTTCACCTTATGAAATTCCCTTTATTCCAATTTAAATCAAAGCTTTGGAACTGTTATTTTTCTTCTATATATTTTCTTCTTAATTCACTCTGAAATAATTGCTTTGGGGCTTGTGAAAAACACTCCTAAATTTGCAATCAAGTGGGGATTTTCAGATTCCCTGCTTTGCTATCCATGGCTTCAATTATATGAAATCTTTGAGGAAGAAGGATTCCAATTTGAGTTTTTGTAAGTGGTCCAAAAAAAATCCAAAAGCCCAAGAGCAGTAAAGTAGTTAATATAAAGGCAAATTAAATGGCAAATACGATTAATAAAACTGTCATGCTTTATTCAGCAGATGGATGCCTTCTGTATTGTTGTGGAGGGTTATGGATTTGGCTTCTTGGCAGAACTAATGAGTAGGAGCTAGGCCTCACTGCAAAAAGCCTATCTGAGGTCTTCTGTGTGTGCAGGGTTCCTGGAGAAAACCATTCAAGAATGGAGACTTCATTAAAATGATTTAGCCCAGGCCTTTTCCCCCCTTCACAGCTGTCTTATTCAAAGGGTGTGAGGATGATAATTGACCTTCTGGATACAAAATGACATTTTAAAATAAATAAATGCAATAAAAAATTAGTCCGCTTATTAAAAAAAAAAACATAGTGTAAGATACTCCTTGTTTTCATTATTACTTGGAGCAAAATCCTGAGTCCATTGAAGTCTATGTGAGTTTTGCCATTGATTTCAATGGAGCCAGGCTTTCATCCTTGATCTCCCACATTCAGTGGGTCTCCCTCCTTTGGAGAGTGGTTAACATTAGACCCTGGTCATGAAATTTTTGACAAAACAGTTTTTTGTCAAGACCAAAACTTTTCACGGGAATGTGCCAGATTTGACTAAACTTTTGTTTGGGACGGTTTCTCTGGTCCAGGATGAAATTTCTGGTCAAAAGCCAAGGGAGAGAGCTGCACCAATAGCCTAGTGGTTAGCGCACTCACCTGGGATGTGGGACACCTAGGCCTCCAATTAGGGACTTGAACTTGGGTCTCCCACATCCCAAGTGCCCTAACCACTGGGCTACAGACTTCATTTCTGTCTGTCTCTCTCTCTCTATCCCGCCTGTTGGAGCTAGTCCACTTTTTATAAATAATTAAATGTTCATTGAGCCAGAGAGAGCGACTGAGATCAATGATTGGGCCCTCATTGTGTTAGGTGCTGTACACACATGTAGAGGAAAGACAGTCTTGGATTTAGTAGATGGATGTAACCAACAAACAGTGGAGGGGGTGGGTGGTAACAAGGACTCTGAATGAGATAACGGACAAGCAGGGTTTTTTTGCACAAATTAGCTGTGTTCATTATTAGTCTGCACAGACTTAGAAAATAGATTTCCCCCCTGCATCTATTGGAGATACCAGTAAATGTTTGAGCTGTAATGCATTCTGATCTTGTCTAGAGCTCTGAGACCGTCTGTGAAAGCTCTAAAAGATTCATTTTTACTAATTCCACCCTTTGGGTACCCTGAGACATAATTGGTGCATCTCAACAAGAAGTGTGAGCCATGAATGTATCTTGGGTTCATGATGCTGATTATGTCTCCCTCAGAATAGATGTCTGTGGGTGGGGCAGGGAATGACAGGCAAGGATTTAATGCATAGTGGGGCTTCATCCCCCAAGAAAAAAAGTGATTGATTTTTTCCCCTCCTGCTAAGAAAGAAGTTAGACTAATAATTTTCTCATTTTCAGATGGCTTTTCTTCTTCCTATTTGACCCCTTTGAAAATAAAGATATTTTACTGAGAGACTCAGGCCTGGTCTACACTTAAAATTTAGATTGTCCTAGCTACATCACTCAGGGGTGTAAAAAATTCACACTCCTGTGCACTGTAATTAAGCTGATCTAGCCCTCCCCCACTCCCAGTGTAGATGTGGCTCAGTTGAGGGAACAATTCTTCTATTGACCTAGCTACTGGCATTTGGGGAGGTGGATTACCAGTGTGGGAAGTCTACATTACAGTGGCATAGCTGCAGCTATAGTACCCATATTGTAGACATGGCCTAAAAGTGATGTGACTATATTTAGAAAATATATACCAGAATACCTCTTTTTGTGGACATTTTTAGAGGGTTCTGTATTCTGGTGACTAGAAGATTGAATTCTCAGTGGAAAAGGTTGAAGAAATATAATCAGATCTGACTGAAAGCCGATGAGAAGGAGATAAAAATGGGGGGGGGGAGGATAGACTTTTTTTTTTTTCTTCAAACTTCACACACCAGAGTTGCAATTTGCAACACAGCTGTCATCTTCAGCAACGCAGCTGACTTCTTCCACCGCTTCTGTCTTAATGCAAGGCAGTGCATTTAGTGAGTTGCTATACCAGAATAGACAAATTTGTCAATGCTGGATCACAAAAGATTAACTTCACAAACTAACAGGCTGCACAGCTATATGATGGGATAAAATAAATAAACCATGAGTTAAAAATGATAGGCACATGGTGATGCCACAAGTGAAATAAAATGCCTCACAATTTAAAAAAAAAAAAACAACAAAACTTAGTGGTTTAATTTAAAATTGAGATTTTTTTTTTTAAAATTAGGCTTGGGCAAAGAATGTAATTCGCGGGAGTCTCTGTTAGAGATGTGGCCAATCAACTAATTTTTTAAATCTTGATTACCATAGATTAGGCTTTAAATTTAATCCGACATTACATATAACTCTGGGGGAAAGGTCATGACACAGCATATTTGAAAAAGTATACTGTTTACATACGGCACCAGGAATATTCTATCCTGGAGGAAGGTGGGGAATATCTTCTGTACCTTTCATAACTCATCCAATACAGCAAAAGGCAATGCGGGGACGGGGGATGACTCCCAAAATACTTCATGGTGACCAGTTGCGGAATTAAATGCTTTAGAAATTAAATTACATATTTATTTTTGGGAGAGAGTAATGAGAACAGAGGCTAGAAGTCAAGAAATCTTGGTTCCATGCTAGCACAATGCCTCCAGGAGCTCCCACAGGAAGAGATCTTCTCTGTACAGCCCCCACACATGGCTCTCTTAAAGGCCCAATAAAGTTATCTAGTGTGTGCCTCCATTTTCCCATCTGTAAAATAGTGCTAATAAAGCTTCCTTTGTGGCTTAATTCCTTAATGTTTGTCAAGTACCTTGAGATTCTTGGAGGGAAGGCACTATACCATGTGAGTGCACTATATTCGGTTTTTTTGACAAGCTGTTGTGTATAATTTTTGCTATATGATTTTTGCTAAATGAGTCACATGGTTTCCACTTCTTTGGTCTCCCTACGATGTAGATATGCTGCAAACAAGACTCTGCCAGGTCTGGATAGCTCTGAGTAAGGCAGAGCTTTTCACCTGCTTCTCGCCATCTAAGCTGCAGCTGTACTTACAGACACGCCTATGGTGATGGGTGTTTCCTAGGGTACGTCTACACTGCACACTCCTTATGGTGGCATGTAGAGCGTACACTCTGTACACCCCCTACTAGGTGTACAAACAGCAGTGTAGATGGTGAGGCATTGCTTAGGTGAGTAAAGACGCACCTTAACCTTTTGGATATGTACCCTACATGGCTCTCTACATGCACAAGCAACACCTTCCCCATCTACACTGCAGTTTTTAGCAGTGTGGTGTCCTGCTGCCTCCCTGCTTCTGGAGACTTTCCATGGGCTTCGGCAGTGGGAGCCACTGGGGAAAGGCTCCGGCAGCTCCCCATCGCTGAAGCTTTTCCCTGCTGCCTCCCCCCGCCACAGCTTTTCATTGAGTCGTGTAGCTACACACTGTGGTGTGGAGGTACCCATAGTCACCTGACAATAAACTGATACATTTTTAATTGGTTACATTGTGTCTGTACGTACATGGAAAATTTTACGGCCGCTACTAACAAACTTTCATTTTCCTTTCAGATCAGATGAGTAGAAGAAATCCTCCTAGAATAAGGTGCCCGCTTAAGGAATAACAAGGCCCTAATCCTACAGTCAGAGTTGTATTAGCAGACCTTATGCCCACACAGTCTAGCTAAAGTCAGAGCTCCCAGTTCAGATTCCCCTTGGGTTTTCATTTTCCACCAGAGAGGAGGAAGAGCTCTGGAGAGCCAGCACTACCTCAAAGCTGCTCTCCTCCTGATCCTCTGTCTTCCCCTGCATTCCCTCTTACTTGAACCTTGGAATGTTTTCAGCTTGCACCTGGGAAGATCAAACTTTGTGATTTCTGTGTTAACTCCTAAATCAACCCAGGTTCACAGGAAAGGTTCATAAGCTCTAATAAGCCTGGCTGGCCTGATTTTAAAGGTGGTTATAAAACCAGAAAATAAGTGAGTTTCTTGTTATTTTAAGGTTTTATTGAAAAGATTTTGTACTGTTCAGGTCTCAATCACTTGTGTCTTCAAGAAAGTTATGAAACCAAGTCAGTAATATTTCATAGCAGTGGGGGCGGGAAGATATGTTCAGAAATCCTGTTAACAACCAATAAGATTTATATTACTCCTGTGCATTGCTTTTAAAATGCACCATTCGGTATCTGATTTTAGCTATGTAGGTAAGAAATCCTAGGTGCTTGCAATTGTGAAAATGTCATTTCTCTGAAAGTTGGATTCAATCTTTTCAAGCATTTTTTCCAAAGAACTGATTTTTGATATAACATAATTAGTCGTGTGTGCACTAAAGTAAATGAGAGATGCAAATTCGTGTTGTTTACACCCAGTTTACTGTTGCCAGTTGAAGTTGGTGAAGTTGCAGTCACACAACCATAATGTGTTAAATGTCAATGTGTTTAATTTGGCATTCATTCAATCTGATATTTTAGTGGCATAATGTGACCATATTAGAATCACTTCCATTGATTGTATCAGCATGACTTAGGTATATTAAACTTTCTTTTCCAGAGATGTATCCCCATATCCCCACCTATGGGGAGACTTATAGACTCATAGACTTTAAGGTCAGAAGGGACCATTATGATCATCTAGTCTGACCTCCCGCATGATGCAGGCCACAAAAGCTGACCCACCCACTCCTGGAATAATTCTCTCCCTTGACTCAGCTGTTGAAGTCCCCAAATCATGATTTAAAGACTTCAAGTTGCAGAGAATCCTCCAGCAAGCGACCCCTGCCCCATGCTGCGGAGGAAGGCGAAAAACCTCCAGGGCCTCTGCCAATTTACCCTGGAGGAAAATTCCTTCCCGACCCCAAATATGGCGATCAGCTGAACCCCGAGCATGCGAGCAAGATTCTCCAGCCAGACCCTCTGGAAAAAAGTTCTCTGTAGTAACTTTTAATATCCCATCATTGACCATTGTTACTAATTACCAGCGATGGCACGTTATTGACCTATTGACTAAAATCACGTTATCCCATCAAACCATCCCCTCCATAAACTTATCAAGCTTAATCTTAAAGCCAGAGAGGTCTTTCGCCCCCACTGTTTCCCTCGGAAGGCTGTTCCAGAATTTCACCCCTCTGATGGTTAGAAACCTTCGTCTAATTTCAAGCCTAAACTTCCTGACGGCCAGTTTATATCCATTTGTTCTCGTGTCCACATTAGTACTGAGCTGAAATAATTCCTCTCCCTCCCTGGTATTTATCCCTCTGATATATTTAAAGAGAGCAATCATATCCCCCCTCAGCCTTCTTTTGGTTAAGGTAAACAAACCGAGCTCCTCGAGTCTCCTTTCATACGACAGGTTTTCCATTCCTCGGATCATCCTAGTGGCCCTTCTCTGTACCCGTTCCAGTTTGCATTCATCCCTTTTAAACATGGGAGACCAGAACTGCACACAGTACTCCAAATGAGGTCTCACCAGTGCCTTGTATAACAGAACCAGCACCTCCTTATCCCTACTAGAGATACCTCGCCTAATGCATCCCAGGACCACATTAGCTTTTTTCACGGCCACGTCACATTGCCGACTCATAGTCATCCTGCGATCAACCAGGACTCCGAGGTCCTTCTCCTCTTCCGTTACTTCCAACCGATGCGTCCCCAGCTTATAACTAAAATTCTTGTTAGTCATCCCTAAATGCATCACCTTACACTTCTCACTATTAAATTTCATCCTATTACTATTACTCCAGTTTACAAGGTCATCCAAATCTCCCTGCAGGATATCCCGATCCTTCTCCGAATTGGCAATACCTCCCAACTTTGTATCATCCGCAAACTTTATCAGCCCACTCTTACATTCGGTTCCGAGGTCAGTAATAAATAGATTAAATAAAATCGGACCCAAAACCGAACCTTGAGGAACTCCACTGGTAACCTCCCTCCAACCTGACAGTTCACCTTTCAGTACAACCCGCTGAAGTCTCCCCTTTAACCAGTTCTTTATCCACCTCTGGATTTTCATATCGATCCCCATCTTTTCCAATTTAACCAATAACTCCTCATGCGGTACCGTATCAAATGCTTTACTGAAATCGAGGTATATTAGATCCACCGCATTTCCTCTTTCTAAAAAATCTGTTACTTTCTCAAAGAAGGAGATCAGGTTGGTTTGGCACGATCTACCTTTTGTAAAACCATGTTGTAATTTGTCCCAATTGCCATTGACCTCAAGGTCCTTAACTACTTTCTCCTTCAAAATTTTTTCCAAGACCTTGCATATTACAGATGTTAAACTAACAGGCCTGTAGTTACCCAGGTCACTTTTTTTCCCCTTCTTGAAAATAGGAACCACATTAGCTATTCTCCAGTCCAACGATACCACCCCCGAGTTTACAGATTCATTAAAAATTATCGCTAACGGGCTTGCAATTTCTCGCGCCAGTTCCTTTAATATTCTCGGATGAAGATCATCCAGTCCGCCCGATTTAGTCCCGTTAAGCTGTTCGAGTTTGGCTTCTACCTCGGATATGGTAATGTCAACCCCCCCTCCTTTATTCCCATCCATCACGCTGCCACTATTCCTGAGTCCTTCATTAGCCTCATTAAAGACCGATGCAAAATATTCGTTTAGATATTGTGCCATGCCTAGATTATCCTTAATCTCCACTCCATCTACAGTCTTAAGCGGTCCCACTTCTTCTTTCTTTGTTTTCTTCCTATTTATATGGCTATAAAACCTCTTACTATTGGTTTTAATTCCCCTCGCAATGTCCAACTCTACACGGCTTTTGGCCTTTCTCACTCCATCTCTACATGCTCTGACCTCAATAAGGTAGGTTTCTTTGCTGATCCCTCCCATCTTCCACTCCTTGTACGCTTTCTGTTTTTTCTTAATCACCCGTCTGAGACGCTCGCTCATCCAGCTCGGTCTAAATCTCCTGCCTACAAACCGTTTTCCCTTTCTCGGGATACAGGCCTCCGACAGCTCCTGCAACTTCGACTTGAAATAATCCCAGGCGCCTTCCGCCTTTAGATCCATAAATATGTTAGTCCAATCTACTTCCCTAACTAGTCGCCTTAATTTATTAAAGTTAGCCCTTTTGAAATCGTAAACCTTAGTCTCCGATTTAATTCTGTTAATCCTTCCATTTAGTTTAAACCGAATTAGCTCATGATCACTCGATCCAAAGTTGTCCCCTACAACCATTTCCTCAACGAGGTCCTCACTACTCACCAAAAGCAAATCTAAAATGGCATCCCCCCTCGTCGGTTCAGCAACTACTTGATGAAGGAATTCATCAGCTATCACGTCTAGGAAAATCTGAGCCCTATTATTGTTACTAGCATTTGTTCCCCAATCTATATCCAGGAAGTTAAAGTCTCCCATGATTACACAGTTCCTATTAGTATTTACTTCCCTAAAAACATTAAAGAGTTCTCTGTCCATATCCAGGCTAGATCCCGGCGGTCTATAGCACACCCCAAGCACTATCCCAGGGGAGGTTCTAGTAGTTCTTTTACCCAGTGTGAGTATTGCCCAGACAGACTCCGTCTTAGCCATTCCATCACTTATTATTTCTTTACAGTTTATCTCATTGTTGACATACAATGCTACTCCCCCACCAGCTTCTGGGATATGAATTCTGCATACCTAGAGCGAGCAAAGGAAGAACTTTTTTTCCTAGTCTCCATTATAAATTCAGAAATATAAAGAAAAGGCTGGTTTTTCCTTGAATAAACTGTCATTTTTTAATGAATACTGCATTAACTCATTAATGTTACTTATGAAATTTTATAACCATTTAATTTATGCTGTCCTTGCTTATTGAAATTATTGTCATGGGGTTTGTAAGCTTGTAAATGAACAGGGCTATGTTTCGTGTTTCCTCCCACCCTTAGCTCCTTTCCCTTTCAGTATCTTTAAAAAGGCATTGGAGAAAATATGTCGCGCTGATCTCCCCGGGTAGAAATCTGTACTTTGCCAAACTTTGCAAACAGCATTAACTGTTCCTGTTTCACTTGCCTCTAGAGCATACTCATTCACTAAGTTGATGCTTATGAGTAAACTGTGTCTGAGCTATGCTGCCTCAAGAACAGTTCTTATTTTATAGCTGCAGTATCCACTGCAGGGGATGGGGGAGGGGGAAGCCTTCCTGCTCTGTTGAAACTATCTATGTTGACAAATTTGCTGTGTGTAAATTTTAAAGGCTTCATTTCAATAATTAAACTATCTGACATTCAGTAGGAAAAATCTATTCTCTTTTCAACTTGAGTTTAATTATATCAAGAATAAACGGTGCACAAATACAGGCTGTTAAACTGGAAAAGTCTTTGCTCATGCTTTCTTCATGCACCATTGATGAAAAGTCAGACAAAACAAGTAATGATTTAATCAGTTTATAATAAACTTTGATATGGCGATAAGCGGGGTATGCAGGCAAAAAATTCCCAGTGGAAAAACTCCGACCCTGGTTTTCCATTGCATTTCTCCTCATACAGACAGTCACACCAGTGCAATGTGAGTGTTAAATGCTACCATTCTGATCTGAGTTGATCTACCTCCCATCAGCCACCAGCCAGCACAGTCTATTGGAGTGAGGTCTGAGAGTCAAAAGTTCATGGCTTCTAATTCCATCTCTGCCACTGATTTGCTGTTTGCTCTTGGGCAAGTCACTTTGGACCAGATTTGTAAAGGTACCTAAAGATGCAGGTAAGTGACTATTGGGATATTCCAAAGCTCATATGTGCCTAACTCCCATTGATTTGGAATATCCTACTAGGCACTCATCTGCATCTCTCTTGTTTTTACTTTATCCATACAGGGCCGTCCTTACCCATATGCAAAGTACACAGCTGCGTAGGACACCAGGAAATTTGGTGCCCCAAATTTCCTGGTGCCGTGCACAGCTGCGTGCTGCTCCAGCCCCTGCTCCGGCTCTTCCCCAGGGCTCCCGCCTCTTCCTGCCCCAGCCCCGCCCCCACTTCCCTGAGGACTCCAGAAGCGGTCGGGCCTGCACTCACTGGTAAGTAGAGCGACCCGGCCCCAGCCGCGCCACCGGCGAGTGCTGGAGGGTGGTTCCCCCCTCCCTCAAAGCCTGGGAGCCAGGGGAGCAGAGCAGGCTGGGGCCGGGTCACTCCACTTCCTGCAGTAAGTGGCCAGCCCCCGTCCCCCCCGGTCCCCTATGGAGGCCTGGGGCCAGCCCCCCCTCCTGCAGAGGCCTGGGGCAGGGCCCCACACAGCCCCCCAGCGGAGGCCTGGGGCCAGCTCCCGCCCCATGGAGGCCTGGGGCCTCACACAGCCCTCCTGCGGGGGGGGCTGCGTAGGGCACCAAAATAGCTAGGGACGGCCCTGTCCCCATGTAACTTCCCAGTTAACACAGTTAGTGATACCACATAAAAACCTATGTAATAATATGAATCTGCCTAACACTGGTGGTGTGAGGATGTTTGTACAGTGGTTTGAATAACATGAAGCCTTCAATAAGTGTTCAGTATAATTATGAATAATATTAAACATGTTTGACAGGGGAGGGAGAGATTGGACTGAGTGATATTACTCAGTTCTGTTCAGAGTACACCAGTTAGCAGAAGGACACTCTGAGTCACTCCTTTAGGCTATATCTACACTGCAGCTCAGAGGTGTATTGCCAGCTCAGGTAGATCTAAACACACTAGCTCTGACTGAGCTAGCGCACTAAAAACAGCAGTGTGGCTGCAGCAGCACTGGCAGTGGCTTGCCGGAGTACACTGAATAGCTTACATGCAGACAAGATATTCTGGAACTCCTGGAAAAGAAAGTGAAGTCAAGGTTCTCCCACTGACAGATATTCCCATCAGGTTCCCTTCTTTTGACCCTCTGACCGCACTCCTGTCCCTGTTATTTCATTAGTTGTCCCCCGAAATCAGTTGGGTTTCAGGTCCTGTAGATCCTCCCCTTAGGCTGCGGGGGGGGGGGGAATCCTTTAGCAGTGGGTACACTGAATAGCTACCCGAGTACAATCCTGTCTGAGATCCTCAGTACAGGTACATACTCGGGTGGCTAGCCCGAACCACTGCCCATGCCACTGTGGCCACACTACTGTTTTGGGAAAGGTCAGAGCATGGGCTGGGCTGACACTACTCTAGGGCAGTATTCCTTCATGAAGACTGTTTTGGGTTTTGCTGATCTGAGGGTACAAAGGTCAATCCTGGTCCTTATGCTGAGCAGAGTGTAGGTTGGGAGCTTGCTGGTGCAAAGTTTTATACAGGGCAAAATTTGCTAATGGCTGCAAACATCAGTTCTCACTATGAAAAAATCTATGCCGTAAACCCAGGGGATTTTACGTAGCTCTGTCACCAACTTAAACTAGCAAACAACATAATTAAAGAGAGACTGTCAAGTTGTTCACACCAAACATGTGACTTGCCATAAAATTAGAATAATGTCCTTTGATTTCCAAACACCTTTACCCCTAAAATCCACCCTTTTAAAAATAGAGAAATGAAAGAAGAAACAATTGACACTGTCTATATTGTAGCTAAACTATCTTGGCATGACACCTTTTTTAAACTAATGAAGCCTTACTCTATACAATACATTTCTATTCTAGCATCCTCCCTTGCTTAATTATGTACTAATTACTGCCTTTATATAGAAGTATAGCGTCATCTTATTCACTGCAGAGGAGGCTGAGGAGCTCACATTTCTGCATTTGGCCTTTTAGCCTGAAGCAGTTTTAAAAATAGATATGACAATGGATGTTCATTTTTCAACCCTCTCTTTATTCCACTATAAATTGCCCATTTAAAAATCAGTGGCATGCATTCACTATATCACAGTACATGTAGCTGAGTGACACAAGTCTCTGCCCTCTTGTGGCAGATCAGGCTGGCAAAGTTAGATAATTATTGGGAAATGTTTTCTATTCATTAACTGCAACAGCCTAGCGTTATTATAAATGATGCAAAGTATTAAGGGCTCACTGCTGCACCCACTAAAATCAATCTGCATGTTGGATGCAGGATTAAGCCCTAACTGTTCAGTCCTCCTCTTCTGGAGGTGCCCACGAAAATTAAGTAAAGGGACATTAGATCCTGATTGGGGTGTACTGCAGTTTAAATATTACAAAATAAAACTAACTTATAAATATATGGACAGTGCAATGGGAATCGACATCCTGGCGTGGGAGATGCTTTTTCCCTCCCTTTCTATTGCGCCAGCATCAGGATACAGTACAATGACAACTTTCCAGGCACTCACTGATTAGCTAACTCTTTTGAGCTTCTGACAAATCAGGTGACTGGGAACACTGTGAAGAGAAAAAAGAGAAGGAGTGGGAATGATTATCAGCAGGAGGTCAAGAGAACGATATGGAGGAAGGCTAACATGCCATGGCTATGATGGGCCAAATGTGACAGGAAGTGAGAAGGAGGTAATGGGTTACAATAAATAAAAGGCAAGGGTTCAAATGTGTAAGGTAAATAGTATAATTAAAAAAAATTAAGTCACATTTAGCTACTTTTCTTTGTATGTCTGTCAGGTGTCTATCATGTGCAGAGTTATTCTGCTGGCTTTGTTAGCCAGACCAAAGGGGTCTCATTCACTCCAATTCAGGAAGTGAATGAAAAGTGAACTCAAACTAGAGTCCTACCTCAGTGATTTGTGATATAAAATAAGGGTAAAGAGGAGCTCCAAGAATAGGGTTATTTTGGACTATAATCCATTGTGTGTCAGATGCCTTAGAAGTAGCATTGGAACTCATACAGATTTACAAGGAGAAAAAAGTGTCTGCCTGATTATGGTCCAATCCTTCAATAGGAGTCTTTATGGGAGTAAGGTTCTGTGAGTATGGGTTCTGTGTGGGTCTCTGTAAGCTCCTTAGGGAACAGACCATTCTCCTGCACGTCTGTGAAGTGCTACTGGGAGTCAGAGAAATAAATAAACAAATGTGACAACCATAAGCAAAAGAAATGCACATACCTGGCTCTTTGTTTATACAGCCAATTGCTACCATGTAGCATAAAAGCCAACAAAACCCACAAGAATATAAAATAAAAATGAATCGGTAAAATAAATTAATGTATTTAAATGCAAATAAAAAATAAATTGTGGAATGGCATCAATTTATTGTGAGCATATTTCAATTCAAATTTGCTGCTGCTTGTCTTTTGTGTACTGCTAACATTAGCAGACAGCCTCCCATTTTTCAAACATCTGTTTTGAAAGGCTTGTGAATATTTGCTTACAGTAGCATGTATTTAACATTTAAGCACTTTCAGCAGCTCTTTGAACAATTAGCTCATAATGAGCAGCCTCCATGCTAGCAAGCTATACTAAAATGCTTATTAAATACTTTAAAATGTTAAGGTTTTGATTCTAACAAGAGAGAGGCCACACAATCCTCAGCTCACCCTGGGTAGCCACCATGATGTGTTATATCTAAAAAGTCGAAAATAATTGCTGTTAAGAAGTTCTGTTTCACTGTATGCTTTGTTGCTAGGTCAATGCCTCAAGGTGTACATCAAAGCCTGCAGAGGTCCAGGGCTTTGTAACAGATCCCTGAGGTGCTACAAGAATGGATCTTTGACATGACACAACATAAAAGTTTTGGGGATAGACTTGAGCTTCTTCATAAGAAGTTACTCACCTTGTGCAGTAATGGCGCTTTCAGATGTGTGTCTCTATGGGTGCTCCACCGTAGGTGTGTCTGCGTCCCTGTGCTGCTGAACAGAGAACTTCAGTAGCAGTGTCCATTGGGCCCACACGTGAGCTGTCTCTCCTCATGCTGTGCCACAAGGCTAGCCAGCAGGTGGGCTAACCATCCTCAGTTCCTTCTCTAGCACAGAGTCAAAGCAAGAACTCTGAAGTAGAAGGGAGGAGAGTGGGTAGTGGAGCACCCATGCAGGGACACATCTCGAAGAACCATTATTACTGTACAAGGTGAGTAACTTCTTTCTCTTCTTCGAGTAGTGTCCCTATGGGTGCTCCACTGTAGGTGACTCCCGAGCAGTACCCCTCTTGGATGGCTGCGGCTTTGGAATCTGGTTAGTCACAGGTGATAGTGACTGGGCAGCCAAAGATGGCATCAGAGGCAGAGTTTCCAGTGATTGCATAATGTTCTGCAAAGATGTGGACTGATGCTCACATTGCCGCTCTGCAGATCTCTGAGATAGGGACATCCTTAAAGAAGGTGACAGATGAGATAGATCTTGTGGAATGTGTATGGATCGAGTCTGGAGTGGTTATGTTACAAATTTGGTAGCACTGTCTGATGCAATTTATGACCTACTTGGAGAGTCTTTGGACTGATATCGCTGAGCCCTTAGACCTTCCTGCCATAGAGACAAATAGGCCTGGTCTACACTATGACTTTAATTCGAATTTAGCAGCGTTAAATCAAATTAACCCTGCACCAATCCACACAACGAAGCCATTTATTTCGAAATAAAGGGCTCTTAAAATTGATTTCTGTACTCCTCCCCGACGAGGGGAGTAGCGCCGAAATTGATATTGCCATTTCGAATTAGGGTTAGTGTGGCCTCAATTCGACGGTATTGACCTCCGGGAGCTATCCCACAGTGCACCATTGTGACCGCTCTGGCCAGCAATCTGAACTCGGATGCACTGGCCAGGTAGACAGGAAAAGCCCCGCGAACTTTTGAATTTCATTTCCTGTTTGCCCAGCGTGGAGAGCACAGGTGACCACAGAGAGCTCATCAGCACAGGTAACCATGCAGGCCGATAATCGAAAAAGAGCACCAGCATGGACCGTACGGGAGGTACTGGATCTGATCGCTATATGGGGAGAGGATTCAGTGCTAGCAGAACTACATTCGAAAAGACGAAATGCCAAAACTTTTGAAAATACCTCCAAGGGCATGATGGAGAGAGGCCACAATAGGGACTCAGATCAGTCCCGCGTGAAAGTTAAGGAGCTCAGACAAGCCTATCAAAAAACAAAGGAGGCAAACGGTCGCTCCGGGTCAGAGCCGCAGACATGCCGCTTCTACACTGAGCTGCATGCAATTCTAGGGGGGGCCGCCACCACTACCCCACCTCTGACCGTGGATTCCGAGGCGGGGGTAATCTCAGCCACACCTGAGGATTCTGCGGACGGGGAAGAGGAGAAGGAGGAGGAGGAGGACGAGCTTGCGGAGAGCACACAGCACTCCGTTCTCCCCAACAGCCAGGATCTTTTTCTCAGCTTGAGTGAAGTACCCTCCCAACCCTCCCAAGGCAGTATCCAAGACCATGACCCCATGGAAGGGACCTCAGGTGAGTTTACCTTTTAAAATATAAAACGTGGTTTAAAAGCAAGCATTTTTTAATGATTACTTTGCCCGGAGGACTTGGGATGCATTTGCGGCCAGTACAGCTACTGGAAAAGTCTGTTAACGTGTCTGGGGATGGAGCGGAAATCCTCCAGGGACATCTCCATGAAGCTCTCCTGGAGGTACTCCAAAAGCCTTTGCAGAAGGTTTCTGGGCAGTGCAGCCTTATTCCATCCTCCATGGTAGGACACTTGACCATGCCATGCTAGTAGCAAGTAATCTGGTATCATTGCATGACAAAGCCTGGCAGCGTATGGTCCCGGTGTTTGCTGGCATTCAAGCAACATCCGTTCTTTATCTCGCTGTGTAATCCTCAGGAGAGTGATATCGCTCATGGTAACCTGGTTGAAATATGGGAATTTAATTAAGGGGACAGAGGTGGCCCTTCCTACTGGGCTGTTTGCCTGTGGCTGAAAAGAAATCCTTCCCTGCAGTTAGCCAAGCGCGGGGGAGGGGGAGGGGAGAATTGGCGCTGAGCTTTTCACATTTGGCTAGCAAGGATCTTCTCTGAAACCAGCCACGCGGTCGGGGGAGGGGTAAAGCGATCATCCCAGATAATTCATGGCGGGGGGCGGGGGATTAGTTTGGTTTCTGCAGGGATCTTCCCTGATACCAGCCATGCAATGGGGGGAGGGATAAAGTGATCATCCCAGAGAATTGGATGGGGGGGGGGGGTTAGTTTGTTTTCTGCTGCTGAAGGTTAACAGGAAAACCGCAGCACTCAACGGACTTTGCTTGGTATGTGGGAAAGGAGGGCGCAGAAGCCGAAAGACAATGGCTTACCATGGCCGCATGCAAGCTGAAGTCTGTTGCCCGGACCTGTTTCTGTGATCTCTAACACCAAAGCCACAGGCACTCAATATTAAGACGCAAAATGCGACCTTGCACTGAAATCACATGTGCTATGTAATGTGAATAGTGTTGTTCACCGTGAAAGAGTATAAGCATTGTTCTGTAAAATGTATCTTTTTAGGTTTCAGAGTAGCAGCCGTGTTAGTCTGTATCCGCAAAAATAACAGGAGTACTTGTGGCACCTTAGAGACTAACAAATTTATTAGAGCATAAGCTTTCGTGGGCTACAACCCACTTCTTCGGATGCATATAGAGTGAACCATATATTGAGGAGATATATATACACACACATACAGAGAGCATGAACAGGTGGGAGTTGTCTTACCAACTCTGAGAGGCCAATTAAGTAAGAGAAAAAAAACTTTTGAAGTGATAATCAAGATGGCTCAGTACAGACAGTTTGATAAGAAGCAAGTGTGAAAATACTTACAAGGGGAGATAGATTCAATGTTTGTAATGGCTCAGCCATTCCCAATCCCTATTTAGCCCTGAGTTGATTGTGTCTAGTTTGCATATCAATTCCAGCTCAGCAGTCTCTCGTTGGAGAGACTGCTGTTTTTGAAGTTTTTCTGTTTTAAGATAGCCACCCGCAGGTCTGTCAAAGAATGGCCAGACAGGTTAAAGTGTTCTCCCACTGGTTTTTGAGTATTATGATTCCTGATGTCAGATTTGTGTCCATTAATTCTTTTGCGTAGAGACTGTCCGGTTTGGCCAATGTACATGGCAGAGGGGCATTGCTGGCACATGATGGCATATATCACATTGGTAGATGTGCAGGTGAACGAGCGGCTGATGTGATTAGGCCCTATGATGGTGTCACTTGAATAGATATGTGGACAGAGTTGGCATCGGGCTTTGTTACAAGGATAGGTTCCTGGGTCAGTGTTTTTGTTCAGTGATGTGTGGTTGCTGGTGAGTATTTGCTTTAGGTTGGGGGGTTGTCTGTAAGCGAGGACAGGTCTGTCTCCCAAGATCTGTGAGAGTAAAAACTTCTCTCCTTTTTCTCGTCTAGGGGCATCCTGAAAGGCTTTGTCCTATCGAGGTAGAATGCAAGGGCTCTCCTAATGTCTAGGGTATGCAGTATGGCCTCCCTATTGTCTTGGTGATGCTTGGGGTAGAAGACAGGAAAGTAAATAGACTGAGTCATGTGACATTAGGGGGTCTCTTTAGGGATGAATTTTGGATATGGCCTGAGTGTAACCTTATCTGGGAAGAACACTGTGTATGGGGGATGCACCATCAGAGCTGCTATTCCCCCTATTCTTCTAGGTGAGGAATTGCGATTAAAAAAAACTCATCGATAGGTGTGCTAGCGAACAGGTAGTCATAGGTTCAAAGTGGAGCCTAGTCAGTCCTTTCAGGACTAGGTTTTGATCTTGAACTTCTGAGCTTTGACGAACTTGTTGAGAGCTCTGAGGTCCAGGATGGGTCTCTAACCTCCCTTCCTTTTGGGTATTAGGAAATAATCAGAGTAAAACCCCTTGCCTTGTAGGTGTTGAGGTTCTGTTTCTATGGCTTCTAACTGCAGGAGTCGATCTATCTCCTGCCGTAGTAGACTCTCATGAAAAGGGTCCCTGAAGAGGGATGGGGAAGGGTGTTTTGGAGGGGGTAGGGAGGTGAAGTGGATGGAATATCTGGATCTAATGATCTCTAGGACACATCTGTCCAACGTTATGCACTCCAGACACTGTGGAACGCTGCCAAATGGTGGCTAAATGGGTGCGTGGTCACAGGTAGTAGTGGGGAGTGGTTTTGCGGTGTCTTGACCTGCTTGTCAATAGTGACGCTTAAGGGCAGGTGGTTGGGTCGAGGACTGGGAACCTGAAGGATTTTGTTTTGAGAACTTTCTCTTTTTCCTCTGGGGCTCATAGTGCCTTTGTGGCAGGAATTGGGATGACTACTCTGTTGGTGTTGAAGGCTAAAGCATCTCTTTTGCTCTAGTGTGTAGATTCCCAGTGATCTGAGTGGCCCTGGAATCCTTCAAGGAGTAAAGAGAGGCATGGGTCGTCTTGGTGAAGAGCTTCACCCCCTCAAAGGAGAGGTCCTCCACCATGGTCTGCACATCCTTTGGGAATCCCGAGAGGTGAAGCCATGACGCCGGTCTCATCACCACAGCCATGGAGATGGTCCTGGCAGCCATGTCGGCCGCGTCAAGGTCGTACACCTTAATACCAAAAAAATCAAGGTGCTTCCAATGTCTGTTGTAGGGTGTTGTTGGCCACGAGATTTCACAGAATCCACCACGATGGAATTGGATGGTGGATGGGTAAATAGGCACTCTGATTCCTTTGCGGTGATATATTTTTTGCTTGACCACTTGCATGTTGGGGGCCACCGAAGCCTGGGTTTGCCACACCATCATAGCTGGGTCTAGGATGGCCTCATTGATTGGGAGGTCGATTTTGGAGGTAGATGAAGCATGGAGGATATTGGTGAGCTGGTGGTGCATAGCTTTAACCTCCTCCAGTGGTATGCAGAGGGTGTCCACCATTCTCTTCGCCAGCTCTTGGAATAAGCAGAAGTTGTCCACATGGAAGGTGGCGATGGCATGACCACTTCGTCCAGTGAGGAAGAGGATATAGCCTTAGATGTGACCTCCCCCTCTGTGTCCACCTCCTGCTCTCCATTCCTTGGGGTTCTGTGGCCCTCGATGCTGTGGCTGAGGGAGTATGCCTGGGAGGCTCTCGGGCAATGCTCTGTGCCCTCAAGGCAGGCTGTCAGTGTGCCGCCTAGGGTGACCAGGTGTCCTGATTTTATAGGGACAGGCCCGATTTTGGGGTCTTTTTTCTTATATAGGCTCCTATTACCCCCCACCCCCATCCCAATTTTTCACACTTGCTGTCAGGTCACCCTAGTGCCACCTAGGGATCCCAGTATGGCCACTGCAGTGGCATAGGGCCTGGTTGAGGTGCCCATGGGTGACCATAACAAGATGGTAGCGGTACCATCTGGTGGTACAATCCCGGACCCTGTTGATATTGGGTCCCATATAGAGTACTGGAAACACCTTCCAGTTCAGTGTGATCCCTCACCTGACATTGAAGGGCATGGCATGATTGTGGAGATATACCCCTTGGTAAGCCATGGCTCAGTGCCGTGATCTCCGAGGGGCGGAGAGTCAGGAGCTTCCAACATGGCCAGGTCACATTCTGCTGGTACTGAGCGTCCCAGTTCAGTGGTGGTGCTGGGGGAGATGGAGACCTCACCCACATTGATCTCTCCAGTGCCGGATGGGCTGATGCTGCTGGTGGTACCTATGTCAGTTTGTGTACCGGGACTGTCTTTGGGCATTTGCCCTTATCTTTCTGTACTGAAGATTCGGTGCCCGTGCCCAAAGGGTCTGTGGACCTATCAACAGTACCGGACACCAACGGTCGTTTTGAGCTGTTGGTGCCAGACAGTCTCGGTGCCAGCGGTGCCAAGGATACCCAGCGAGATGATGATCACTTTTGGTTATCCCTAGGCTCTCTGAGGGGACTTCCTGCTCTCCTATTTGACCTGTGAGAGGAGATCCCAGACCTTTTTTTCAACCCACTATCCTTCAAAGTCAAAGGTTGAAGGGAAGACTTTCACCCGCCAGGGGGCTGGGGTCAGAGGGCCGCCTCCATAAAGATGATTTTCTGAGCTCTCTGTCCTTGCAGGATCTTGGTCGGGGCTGTTGGCAGAAGGAACACTGTCGCTGGATGTGGCCCTCGCTGAGGCAGCGAATGCATTGGGAGTGCTTGTCTGCGATCAGGATCGCCTCACTGCCAGTACAACATTTCTTGAAGCCCAGAGAGCCAGGCATGCCCTTGTCCAGGGGGATCCCACTCCTCCAACCAGGGTCGACACAAGAACAATGTCTTTTCTTTTTTCGATTTTTTCTTTTCTTTTCTCTTTTTTTTTAAAGCACTGCCAATTAAAAGTCAGAAGGAAGCTAAAAGGTTTCTGAAAGCTAAAGATTAACAAATGAAAAGGACAGTTAATGATCTGCTAATGGACAGCTAAAGGCTCTGTTTCTAGCCAGGGGCAGATCAGAAGGACCTGAGGACGATTAGCCCATGCATGCTGGCTAGCCTTGTAGTGCAGCATGAGGAGAGACAGTGCATGTGCACGCCCAATGGACACTGTTACTAAAGTTCTCCGATCAGCAGTTCAGGGATGCTGACACACCTACATTCGAGTACACATAGGGTTTCTTCTTTGAGTAGTGCCCCTATTTCCCAGCTTCTTTGCTGCCAGCAGCCCCAAATCTACAAAAGCCTAGATTCCTGGCCACAGACCCTGAATATGACAGATTTCATTGTGTGCCTTTAATGGTGTGTGTGTACCTGAGACAGGTGGAGAAGAGGTTAATAAACTTCCTTGAAAGAAACAGAACTGCCCTGGAGGTAGGGGCTGACAGCTGGGTCTTGTTAAGGAAGTAGATCATTAAAAGGAAGGGCTTAGGCCCCCTTTCTCCTAGGGATATGTGTGCTTTTCTGGGTGGAGATGGAGAGTACCCTGTTTATAGGGCTTGGAACTGAACAGCATGCAGGGAGAGACTCTGAGCTTGGACTTTTTGTGAACTCTGACTTGTAGCATTCTCTGGTTTGTGGTGGAAGAACCCTTCCGAGGGAATGAAATAAAACCCAGGTTAAGGTATACAGTCGTAGTGTGTGATGAAGTTTGAGTCCTGCAGTCAGCTGAACCCCAATGGCCCTGTGGGGATGGTAAAGACTCAGACTGAAGCTGCAAACATGAGTTATATTTGTTCCTTGAACTACTTTCAGGAATCAATGGGTTCCTGGAGGAGTCCCTCCTCTTCTTCTCCCAAAATGCTTTCAAGTGGCCAGTTACCACCCCCTCCTCCCAAATTTAGACTTCTCTTACCTAAATGAGTCTAATCCATAATTTTCAGCTCAAACAACATAACTTCATTGTATGACACAATTCATACCAGGCTCTTAAGCCTATGCTATAGTAACTATAAAAGAGATGTTAAAGTGTATCATGTCAATAATCCATAGTATGGCACTATTGTGGCGCTAACTCAAACATGTAAATCACCAATGTTATGAAAAAATACAAAAGTACATCTGTCTAATTGTATAAAACATAGAGATGTTAAATTATGTTGTTAAAAAGCCAAAGTCCATGTTTCTGCACTTTTTAATTTAAAACTGAATACAGGTTTTCAAAAACATGTTAATGGAAATGGTAAAAATGCCTGTCTTTTGTCCTTAAGTAACTAACCAGCTGCAGAATTGAGCTTCAAAAATTTACAAGAAAAACATTGTCCCTGAGCTGGGAACTTGTAGTGTACTGGATATAACAAGTCTCATCCCAGAGCAATTTTCACCAAGCTAAGAACCTTAGGAGGAAAAAAAAAATATTGTAACATAAATACTGACAGAACCTTGACTACAGCATTTGTAGAGTTTTCCCTATAATACAGTCAACCTAGCAATACTGAAAAATGTGTCTATGTTTTGGCTAAGGGAAGAGGTCAAAGCTGACCGTTCTTTAGCTACTCAGCTTATATTGATATTTGTTTGTTCCTCTGTATAGTGCAGAGCCTTAACTCCCAAGAACTAGGACTGGGACTAATCTTTGAAATAAAAGCTTACTGATGTTGTTGAAAGGTTCTCAGGTACGGTTTACTTGTGACCATGTTACAGACAGCAGTAGCAGTGATTTTATAAATATTATCCTTTGAATGTGTAAGTCTGAGAAAAAAGCCCAAAGGAAGAATGCTCCAAAGACAAAAAAATGGTATTAAAAATGTTTCTGGTTTTGATGTAAACATAGGTTTAATGGGTAGAAAAATCTCCTGGACTACAGACTACATTGACACCTGTCCCAAGGGAAAATGTTTTAAAAAATGAATATTTCTGATTCTCTAAGAATTGATAGTTTACTTTCCTTAGAACAATGAAAGGGCACATTGTTCTGGAAGTGAAATACTTTATTGAAAGCAAACATACAAAGAGCAGGATACATGAACATCTTCAAAATGTCTGATTATCTCTTATACTGCAGCAAGAACATGTCAAAGCCTGCAGTAAGTTATTACAATAATGTATAGAGGCACCAACCAACACTGGGGCTCAGTTATGCTTGGCTTTATACAAACACATAGTAAGAGACAGCCTGTACCTGGAGAGCTTACAACCTAAACTGACAAGACAGAAGAAAGGAAGAAGTATTATCCCCATTTACAGATGGGGAACTGAGGCACAGAGAGATGAAGTGACTTCCCCAAACTCACATTGGAAGTCTGTGGACTAGGAAATGAATCTAGATCTCTTGAGTCCTCATCTAGTGCCTTCACTACAAGGCCATCCTTCCTCTAAAACATGTTGGTCATTTAAATGTTTACTTAATTGAAATGATTCACAAACTTTAACATAAGAAATGAAATAACAGTGGTATCTAAGTGGATTACAAATAATGTGAAATCCTGGGCTCACTGAAATCAATGGAAGTTTTGCCATGAACTTCAATGGGGCCAGGATTTCAGCCATTATATTAATCGTAAACTTTATTACACATGTATATTTTCTTTTAACAGGAAACACAAGGTAGAATCAGGATGGTTTGAAAGCTTTATGAGGTGTTCTTGTTAGAAATATGCTTGGACTAAAACACCGGTTCCCCACAATATGGCAATGTTCTAATCCGGAACTGAAGTTTTTGGCAGTCCCCTGTCTGTTTGGTGTGGGTCCTTCTTGAACTTTCGAGCACAGCATGAATTGCAGCTGCTACGAAGTATAGATTCACAGGAGTTAAACCTACTTTTGACACAGGCCACCTCTTCCAACAGCAAGTATAAGGCTTCAGAGCTTCATTCCTTCCTAAATGCAATAGTCTAGGTCAAGTGTTCAAGCACTAGAGATTGATTCTTCCTTGAGTAGTTACATGTGTATTCCTTTCAGGTGTGTGCACTCCCAGAGCACTGAAGCCTGAGAAATTTGCATAGCAGTACCCATCAGGGCAGTGCACACTTCCTACACCTCATTGTGGTGCCTCCCCCAATGCCACCCTGACCCTTCCTTCTCACCACCCATGGCTTGAGTCAGAGCTTTCTGTGTGTGTTTTTCCTCATGGTTACTGTGCCACAGTGAAATTTCTCTGTGTGCTTTTTTAAATAACTAGTTTAGTTAGTAGTACCCTTTAGTTAGTTAGTTTTAGCTCTTATATATATATATAGAGAGAGAGAGAGAGAGACCTATCTCATAGAACTGGAAGGGACCCTGAAGGGTCATTGAGTCCAGCCCCCTGCCTTCACTAGCAGGACCAAGTACTGATTTTGCCCCAGATCCCTTAGTGGCCCCCTCAAGAATTGAACTCACAACCCTGTGTTTAGCAGGCCAATGCTCAAACCACTGAGCTATCCCTCCCCCTTAATTAGTGTTCTTTAGTAATTAGCCTGGTACTCTGCCCTCACCAGGTTTTAAACACTGTCCTTCATGTGGGATGGCTGTCCTGAATAGTGACCCCCACACTTGGTATTTGTTCTATCTGGGAGAGGGGCACATGAAAGAAAAGTGTTCTATCTGCAGGTCATTCAAAAAGAGAGCCCAAGTTGCCAGAGACTTACGCCTGGAGCAACACCTCATGGAACAAGCCATGGGGCCCGCTTTGTCTCCAGGACCTCAGATTGCCTGGCCCCTCAGACTACTTTGGAACCAGCACTGACTGCCAAACTCGGATTCTTGTCTACAGAGAAGAAGAGACCATTCTTCTTTCTCTGATCCTCAGAGGAAGAGAACTCACCAGATTGACTGGAGCCATTCTAGGGATTCTTTCGCCTCTTCTCTGAGGAGTGCTGGCATCACGGCGATTCCTTGGAAGCCCAAGATAGAGCATGACCATCTATCTGCTGCCCAGTATTGAGATGAGAACAGACAGGCACTGTGCCCTTGACTCCAGCACCATCCATTGAGTGCTGTACCAACATCTATTCCGGCACCAATGATATCAAGTCCATAGGCTTATCAGGCAGCAGCTGATTTACTCTGCCTTTCTGTCACAGACTCTCCTCTGAAACAGGAGTCCTCAGCTGTGATAGTGTTCCTGGCAGCCCAGAGACAGTGAAGGTTGGTTGCTCTGGACTATGAACTGTTGCCAGCATATTCCGTGGTACTGATTAAGAAGCTTAAGAAGGAGGTGAATCTGGTCCTGTCATTGGCACCAAGACATCCTTCTTTGGTATTGATACCATCTTTGCCCCAGTGATAATGCTAACTCGAGTCTCCACACTTTTAGTACTGACTTATTCTTCATATATGGTACCAACTTCTGCTCTGGTAGCAATGGCCTTTCTGGTACCGAATTTTAGTGTGGCTTCTATTTCCCAACTGGTACTCTCAATACCGACTACTGTATCATCCTTGGTATCAATGTGGCTTTCTCACTGAACCTCCAATAGATCAGGGCACTTGATGTCCCTAACAAGTTCGGCCCATCAGTTGCCTGAAAACTATTTGGGGAATTCCTCATACTCGGGCTCAGAGTTGTCTTCTACTTCTCCATCCTATTCCAGGTACCAATCTCAGAAGTCCTTTAGATCGCCTCTGGAGGCCACGAGATTGGATTTAATGGGGAGAAAGATTTATTCAACATTGTTATTACAGATGCATATGGCTAATCTGCGGGTACTTTTATTTGAATAAGATTTTGTAAATTGGATCTTGATGTCCAAATTTATGGATAAGTTACCCAAAGATGCCAAGGGAGATTTTAAGCCATTCTTGGAAGAAGGTCAACTAATGGCCGATATCACTGCAATCAGCAGTCAGTGTGGCAGATGCTGCTGCTAGGGTTATTGCTTTAGCTGTACAATTACAAGGGCTTCTTGGTTACAGAACTCTGGGTTTGCTTCTGATGTCTGACAGAATATAGAAGGACCTCCCTTTTCATAGATGGTTCTTGTTTACTGATAAAACTGGTAAGACTGAATTCTTTTAAAGACTCTCAAGCCACTTTGCAAGCATTGGGAGTCTATACCCCACCCATTAAGAGAGTGCATAACAATGGACAGCAACAATATTGACAATAGTCAGCAGTTTCTCAGACAGCTAGCTTATTCCTCCAGACAGCAAGACTTCTCCAAGAGGAGACACAAATCACAGTGGAGAAGGTCCTCTGGTTCCAACTTTAAACAACTGTCAGATTTGGGCAAACAGGCAATTTGAATCTTCTCTCAAGGTTAGCATTCCAGCTATCTATGACTGCTCAGTCATATCCCCTGTTTGTGGACAGGCTGTCCCACTTCTTCAATTCTTGGGAAGCAATAACCACAGAGGGGTCTTAAGCACTGTGGGATTGGGATATGTCATCCAATTCCTAACCATCCCCTCTTCACATCGTCCTACCCTGTCCCTTTTCAGGGACCCATCTCACAAGTTGCTTCAACAGCTTCAGACTCTGCATGTTTCAGGGGCCACAGAAGAAGTTCTCCCTCCAACACTGGGGAAAGAGGTTCTATTCACATTTCCTGAACCCCAAAGTCCAAGGGGGAGTTGAGACTGATACTCAACCTCCAAGGTCTTGACAAGTACAACAAATATATGAGACTCCACCTGGTCACCTCAGCCACAATCCCTTTCTCCTTGAATCACAACAGCTGGTTTGCTGCCCTCAATCACCAAAACTTTACCAGCCACAGGAAGATTCTGAGATTTGCAGTAGTGGGTCAACATTTTCAATACACAGTACTCCCTTTTGTTCTGTCCTCAGCCCCATGGGTATTTACTAATAGGCTGCCACTATGGTCATACATCTCAGGAGAATGGAGATTCATATCTTCATATACCTGGATGATTGACTAGGGAGGAGAAAGTCCAAAGACCAAGTCCTCTACCACATCCAGTTCACGCTATGTCTCTTCAATCATCTGGGGCTGATTTTAAACAAAGGAAAGTCCACATTAATTCCAACACAAAAAATCAAGGTCATTGGGGGCACTGCTAGACTCTAAAGTTCAAGGGCCTTTCTCCCACATAAGCAGTTTCAGACAATTCGCCGCTTATGTTTGTCTTTCACACTCTGATTCAGATGAACAGCACCTGCATACACTGGATGTAAGATGATCCCGGGTATTCTATCTGGACAGGACTAAACTGTTTCATTTATCGCCCTTATGTGGAGCAGATGAGCGGTCAAATGATTTCAGCATAGACAGCTTCCAGATGGATTACTTTCTGCACTATGACAGCATATGATGTAGCAAAGGCCACACTTCCACAAAGGCTATTGGCTCATTTGATAAGGGCCTAAGATGCTTCAGTTGTGTTTCTTAGGGATGTTCCCCTATTGGACATATGCATTCCTCTACCAAGCATTATGCTATCATGACTGCTTCTAGGTCCGGATGCAAGCTTTGGAAGAGCAGTTCTGCAGTCACTATTTAAATAGACTCTGAACCCCACCTTTTTCTGTTACTGCTTGTGAATTAAGCGAGTGGATACTCATCTGCAACCACTCAAAGAAGATGAAATGGTTACTAACCTGTACTGTAACTGTTGTTGTTTGAGATGTGGATGTAGACATGTATTCCACAAACCACCACCTGTCCCCTCGGTGTTGGAGTCTTCAGACACGGATTACAGTGTAAAGGAATTGAGGGGGCTCAGGATGGTGCTGTTCCTAAATAGTCTTGGGAGGGGGCCATGAGTGGAGGCATAAGGTGCATGTACCATCCTGATGAGTACTGCTCTGCAAAGTTCTCCATCTTCGATGTGCTGAGTCTGCGCATGCCTGAATGGAATGCACACTTGCACCTACATCTCAAAGAACCATAGGCGCCAACTCCATGGGTGCTCCGGGGCTGGAGCACCCACGGGGAAAAATTAATGGGTGCTCTGCACCCACTGGCAGCCAAACTCCACTCCTCCCCGCCCCCCCCAGCATGCTGCGTCCCCGCTCCTCCATCTACCTCCCAGCGCTTCCCGCTGCCAAACGCTTAGGACTTTCCAGGAGGGAGGGGGGAGGAGCAGGGACACGGCGTGCTCAGGGGAGGAGGCAGAGAAGATGCGAAGGGGGAAGGGTGGAATGGGGGCGGTGCGAGGGCAGTGCAGGGGCAGGGCCAAGGGTGGGGGGCGGGGTCGAACACTCACCGGGAACAGTGGAAGTCAGCACCTATGCAAAGAAAAATAGTTACAGTACAGGTAAATAACTGTTTCCTCTGTTAGATACACTTCATGGACCAAATGTGTCCGAGTCCCAGAACTGATATTGAGGAGTCACATGGATTGAATCAGTTGGGAGTGAATTGTGGACCAAGGCCTACAGACATAGTTTGCTCTAGGGAAATAGGAGTTAGCATGAAGTGAGGGGAGAATCATAGAAATGTAGGGCTGAAAGGGACCTTAAGAAGTACATCCCGTTAGGCCATCCCTGACAGGTGTTTGTCTAACTTGTTCTATGGGTATTATTCATGCTTTTTATTTTTTTCTGAAGTGCTGAAGTCTGGGGATTGCAGGAGTCAATTCACCTTATTTAAACTTGCTGGCATGCAAAGTTTTCCCCGTGGAAAGAGCTTGGGACTAAACATTTCCCTTAGAAAAGTGCTCTCTTTTAAATTTTTGCCCAAGGGGCTCATATTAAGATTTCTCTGTCAAAAACAGCTTGAAGATGAATTAGTTGTTGAGGCAATTCCTGACTGTATTCCTGTGGTGACAAAGTGTGGGATGCTATGTCCGTTGAAGTGACAGCCCCACATCTTAGCTTTCTCCGCAACATGTGGGCCACAACTCCATGGATCATTTTTTGCAGTATCCAAGGATACCCTGCTCCTAAGCAGACCAGAGAAAGTCAGTTCATAAAGAGCCCACATGACATAGGTGTCTCCAGGGAATGATCTGGGCTATAGTTTTTTGGAAATGCTTCATTTTCCCTACCTGCTCAAACACAATTTGAACACTGGTATAAAATGTATAAAATATGCATTGAGTGTGTCAATGATAAAAGGCTCCTTTCAGATTCTGTAAATAGACAAGAGCCCTTGCTAATTATGCAGGTTTTGAAGTCCTAAATCAAATAACCAAGGCATTTTCTGCACTCCTTGTTTTCGGTGATTCTCCATGCAATTACCATAATTGCTTATTGTATTCAATGCATTATATTAATAGTCTAATAACCAATGTTTTGCTGAAAATGTCATATTTCTAGGCATTGTGTAAAAGTCAATGGAAAGTGCATGTGTTTTGCATGATAGCAGGCATATCGTGTCAAAAGCTAACATATAGCTTTACCTCATGCTATCTTAACAGAATATTTTATTTTTAAAAATCTATTTTCAATATTTGTTTAGACTATGATGTTTGTTTAGATTATGAAGGTAGTGAATATGAATGAGTTGAATAGGTATAGTATGTTTGCATAGCACCTTATATCTAGAAGAATTTGCGAAGTATTTTATAAATTTAGGGCTAGATTCTTATATATGTACACTGAGTAGTGCCTTGATCCTTGAGTAGTCTCATTGCAGAGAACAGGACTTCTCAGAGTAAGGTACATTCAACAAAAGAAAGGGTATGAGAATCTGGCCTTTACTAGACTGAAATACACAAACCGTGGGATATACAAGGATCACTTCTTCCACTGCTGGAATGTATCCATCTCTGGGGTGAAAATAGCCACTGCGATATAGCATAAAATAACATTCATAGCCATTTAGGACAGAAAGTGATGAATATTTTATTCATTTGAAACTACAGGAATAAATTAGTTATGAACATTTTAATTACGCAAGTTGAAATTTGGCCAGGACATTGGGGTGAATATCTCTACTTCTACAGAAGGTGCCCAGATGACTGTCTCGCAGCACACAGAAAAATAAGACCGTGGGCTCCTGACAAACATGGGAATTGTTATTAAAGTCTGAATTAAGTTTTCACTCTTCTTTTAAATTGCACTATTTGGCTTTGTGATACATTCAGAATGCCTGTGCCAAATCTTATTGTGCGTTTACTAAATTCCCACTCCGGTCCATGAGACTTTTGCATGTGGAAGGACTACAAAATTGTGTTCCCTGTGGTATACAGGATAAGTTAATGTTCTCAAACCCCTAAAATATCTATGCACAACAATATGAATTAAGCCTTTACTTCAAATTGCCTTACTTTTGTGGATTTGTCTGATCCTTAATGTTGTTTGAACACAAGGCTTATGCTGTAATTGATTCACAGGCAAAACTTCCATTGACTTCAGTGGCAGTTCTGCACAAAATCAATACCACATAGAAAGCCCATAGATCTAATTTGTTTGCCCTCAAGTTCTTCTAGAGAAACCATGGGTTTAGTGGAAGTTGATGTTATAGCAATTTTAATAAGGTGTATCTTGAAGTTGATTGATGTTCCCATGCCTCCATTTTGAATCTTCATTGACAAAGTAACTCCAAATGAATTTTGAAATTTTTATGATACATTCTGTAGAGGTTTGATCTGAATGACTGTGGGCGTTTCTTCTAGGAAGCCAACCTGATTTGAAGGTACCTGCACTATTGTCCCTTTGCATGCTATTCACAAGGAACAAAACTGGACTAAGGAGTGACTGAAAGTGATTTTTCAGTGTTTCCCAATATGTGATGCTTTTGTTCCACAGTGTATCAAAAGACCAATGGTTTGGACTGGGAATATTATGTGAAAAATTGGTCATAGAACTATTTTAAAAAAATCTTTTTATAGAACAAAATGTTTATAAGTGGCCTCTGATTTGGGATGCCTCCATTTTTGGGTGTCCAGTTTGAGAGAACTTGAAGGTCACTTTTCAGCAGAGTTGAGCATCCAAAGTTCCCATTGGATTCAGCTGGAACTCTTATTGCTTAGCAACTCTGAAGATCAGGCCGAAGTTGTCCACAGTTGTCAAAACTGAGGCATGTTTTTGAAAATGTTGGCAATTATCCATTAACCATAGACTTAGTAGACTAGTAAGGTTATCGACCAAAAATCCTGATGCAAAAGGCTCCATTATTTAAGTATTAATCCGCACTATAGCCTTAGCCTATAAAATGTCTGTGTCAGAAGGTTTATTTTTTTCCTGTGTTTTCACTTTTCGGAACACTATGTGAAGTCTGAAACAACAGGAATACGATGATGATTATTGGGGTTTTTTGGGGGGGTGGAGGTGTCTAATTAAACCATAGTTGCAGCCACTGCTGTGAGAGAATTGACTGTGACATGAGTTATGGATCCTAAGCCAAAAATGAGATTGTGCAGTAGAAGTCTAGTTTATTATCTCACAGTGGTACCCATAACAATAGAGAATTATGATTAGAAGAGTATAGATACCATTTCATTTTCTTGTTTTAGTATTTCTCCTGTGACGAGTGTGTTAACTCATTCTTTTAAAGGACCATAAACATTTTCTCACAGCATAAGCATCATTTTCTGGGATTAACCCATGAGTTAGAGTCCAGTGAGAAATAGATTCTGGGTATCTAACCATGTTCCATAGTATTCTAATTTGTTAAAATGACCCAACTAATGTGTTTGCCAAAAAAACACAAAAAACCCTGAATTATTTAATATTTATATACTGTCAAATACAATCCAGCACAGGCAGGAGGATGAACTGAATAACCCAAAGACTGCCCTTTTCCATCTCTAATTTCTTTGGATCCTTAGATCCCCATTTGTAACATGAGATTAATAATGTTTCCTTAGTCAGTCTTGTCCAGTTAGACTATAAGCTCTTCAGGGCAAATACTGTGTTTTGACTGTGTTTGTAAAGTGCCTAACCCAATGGCACCCAACTTTGATTCAGGTCTCTAATCAGTATCATGATGCAAATATTAAACATTTATGTTCTGCACCTAGTGGCTTTGTTCTGCTCCCACTGGAGTCAATGACAAACCTTGAATGATTTGTACAGATACAGGACTGGGTGCTAGGTGCCCTTTTCATGATAGGTGCTCAATAGTTATTTAAACAAATGAATATAATTTCCCCAGTGATCTGGGACTTTGAGGATCTGGGAACATGCAGCCTAATTACCAACTCTGAAAACTGCAGGTTATAAAGAGAACTTTGACAGGCCCGGTCTCCCAGGTGCAAGTAGAAAACTACGGTAAGTCCATCAGATATTTTAACCCAGAGTTCAATAACATTTAACCAACCCATTAAGAGGTGTTATTTGTTTCATAATATTGTATTTAGAACCCTTCACATTTCCTCCCATTCATTAAATTAAAATTACTCTGTCTACACAAGCAGGAATAGAAGCCAAACTGGCTTTATATATTAAATTAATTCATTTGTATTTTAGACATATTTCTTTCTTTTTAACCCCAAGCATTTCATTTGAAATATTTTTCTTTTTGAGTCTGATCCTGCTTCCAAACCCTTTCTTTCATAAGAAAAGTTCAAGTTTTAAGCTTGTGGCTCAAAACCATTTTAAAACATTTAATTAAATAACTGTTAACGCAACCATGCAGATAAAGGGGGAAATTGAACTGCTTTTATGGCCTGAAACGTTACGTACATGCAGGGATAAATAGGTGGAGGAACATAAAAACTTTAGTGAATAAGTTAAAGGTATGTAATGTGATTCTTTCATTGTAAATGTAATCATTTATCAGTTAACCTCCGTTTCATTATGCTGATTGATATGACTTCACATTCTCCTTGGAAAATAGTGGGGTTTTGCCTGTTCTCTGCATTTTTCTCTTCTGTATCTATCACTGTCATCTGTTAAACCATAATGAATATTTTACTTGATAAAGAGGATAATGATCATTCCCCAATGTCTGGATAAATAAAATCCCTGTCTCAGATTTTCTCAGCACCTAGATGAATAAAGCTGAGATTAACTGCAACTTTCAAAAACTGGAGGAAATATTTTTGTAAGTAATTCTTGTCTACCAAATTCTGGTCCCTATTTCTCCTTCATAAAAGAAAGGAGAGAAAATTGTTTGCCCAGTGCCAAGGGATATATTTACATTTAGGCCTAGTTTGTGATTGGCCCTTGTGTGGTAAAGTTGCAAAGAGCCTTACTCCCTTTACAGCCCTGGCACAAGAGCCAGGCACAGTTGCAGACTCTGTGCTCCACTCAGTTTAGGGACTGCTCCTTTTTCAGCACACCCTGTGTCTCTAGCCACCCCAATGGGGAATGGAGGAGATGGAGTCTGTTGACCAGAGTTGCTCTGGTATAGGGACCTAATGGATGATAGTGTGTGTTCATCTTCCATGGTGATCTTTGGAAATCCAGGGGAGACTATTTTTTCCTGGAACAGAATTCCTGTCACAACTGCCCTGGGGAATGAGGTTCTGCAATGCCCCCAAGTGGGGCCAGCACCATCAAGGTATAGTCTGGTCCTTAAGATGTGTCTGAAACTTCCCACCATTGTACTTCCACCTGTGCAAACCCAGAAGTAGCAACAACAGTGATGCCAGCATAGACAGGTGACTGGCCTTTTAACCATATCATCTAATCCTGCTCAAAAGAAGGTCTGCCAATAGATGTCATGGTGGTTGAAACACTCTTGGTTTATCTGCACCAGGGTTTCTATCATTACTACTACCAGTTGAACTGTACAACCGGTATCAACAGTAGATTGTTTAAGAAAATGTTTACCGTGGACAAGGACTTAATGAGCCAGGTAAGTTTATTCAAACATAAAGTTAATTGGTCAGTGTTATCACGCCAATCAGACCCAATATATTTTTCACCTTGAAGAATAATCAGTTATGCAACAGTATAGATTGGCAAACTGTCTGCCATATATCTTGCATGACAAACTCATTCACTGAGCATTCTGTCTTAATTCCCTATGTGTTGCAATCATTGTGCTGGGATGCCTGATAATGTCAATGCATTAATCAAGGGGCTAGAACTCTGTGATTTCTTGAAAATGTATGAGTTTAATATATTATTAATGGTTATTTAATGTTTGTATAGCACGATAGTTGTGAACAGCAACTTAGACTAGGTCCTTGTATGAATTAACCAATATAACCCTTCAGTTCAGTGAAAACCAACGCCAAAACTTTTCAGCATTTTCGATAACCCAAAAAGTTGATTAATTTCATTCTGGCTCAAATGAAGCATTTTATCTGACCCAAAGCTAATGTTTCATTTTGTTTCTGGGCATTTTTAACCTTTCCCCCCCCCTTTAAATAAAAGCAAAGAAAATGATAGGGTAGATTTACAAAACAGAGGAGGTGTGGGTGCCCTCTGCCCCCGATAAACTTTACCCAGTGGGATTAGGGCACTCAGCAAGGATGTGGGATACCTAGATCTGAATCCCCACTCTGGAACAGAGACGTGAACCCAGAGTCTGCGCCCCTCCTTAATGACTGCTCTAACCACCAGGCTATAGAGTAGTCTGGAGTGGGTTACTCTCAATCTCTTCTGTTGAAGCTATTTCACTTTGTATCACTAATAAAATAATCCTTGGGGTAGGGATTTGAGTTTGGTGTCCCATATCCCAGGTGAGTAACATAACCTTCAGGCTAAATGTTATATGGGGTAGCCGCACCATCACTGTTTGTTTTGTGAATGGCTGCTAAGCCTTCTTGTGAATCTAGCCCAAAACTTACTTTTGTCTACATTTGCAAATTGTTTTGATTGTCCTGAAACTGTATTTTTCAGTGAATAATCTATTTGTCTGAAAAAATTTGCTCAGCTCTGGGTCATTTTCCTGAGTACTGAAAACAGAAGTAAGAGTCAATTTCTTCCTCATCTTAAGAATCTTTCTACAATTCTGGTATTATAATTGATAGGCAACTGTGAGCTAAAAAAAGAAATAAATATGTTGAGGGGTTGTGTTGACACATTGTTATCCATAAAGTGTGGAAAATCTTGCATCACTAAAGTCAATAGGAGTTTTGCCATTGACGTCAATGGAGTCAGGATTTCACCCTCAGAGCACATAGATTGGCTTTTTTTATTTTGAATAATGTAAGGTTCATCTATTTTCCTGTCCCTCCTCCCAGTTACTTTTCTCCTCTTCCTACTCTCCCTTCCTTTAATTTAAATTGCCTAGGGAGGTTGTGGAATCTCCATCTTTGGAGATATTTAAGAGTAGGTTAGATAAATGTCTATCAGGGATGGTCTAGACAGTATTTGGTCCTGCCATGAGGGCAGGGGACTGGACTTGATGACCTCTCGAGGTCCCTTGCAGTCCTAGAATCTATGAATCCTTACCTCCCTTTCATTCTTGCTCTGTCTGCTGTATCTGCCAAGCAGTTAAATTTTAAAATAGCATTTTTCTTTTGAAGTGCTAATGCCTGCACTGATGTTTCTGTAGCGTTTAACTTTGCTGGCTGTTGTGGTTCACTTTTATTCTTTGTTTTGTGTATGTGGTTTTTTTTTAGTAATCAGGAGCAGAGAAAAAAAAACATTCCTAATTACGTTTTCTAGATAAAAGTTAAATCCCAGCAGCCATACAACCTCAGGCTGTGATCTTGTCAGATCTCACAAACTAAGCAGGTTGGCATTGGTTAGTAATTGGCTAGATCTCCAAGGAAAACCCAGGATACTGCTTGAAATGGTGCTGGAGATTCAGTAGTTGCCCCTCTTCCTTCTTTCTGAATCATATTAAACCATTGCATATAAGTCTTCTTTATTCACTATTCTAAATTATTGTGTAGTTTTTCTGTGAGCTGTTAAACAACTGCCACCATCCATCTCAATGATGGCTGCTTTTCAGTACTGAACAAAATTACTCTATAAAGATGTGTGTATATATGTAATTATTATTTGTATTATAGTAGTGCTTAGAGGCCCCAAAAGGGTTGGGACCCCATTTGTGCAAAGTATTCAACAGACATATAATAAAAGACAATCTCTGCTCCAGTTATTTATCTATTTAGTTATATAAATATGTTAATATATTAAATGATTTGGGATCCTTATAGATGAACTATAAACATGCAATATTATTAAAGCAGCCATCATGTTGTGTAAATGATACGTACATTGTAAGAGGTAGAAAGTTTAGAAGGGTCTCCTTTTTAGCAAGGCAAATGTTTTAATTCATGAGTGGTGCTTTATATTACATTTTGGCGATTTCAGGTTTTTCCAGCTGCAAAAAAGTATGACCAATTAGCAGTAAAGCCACCAGTTGTGTTGCAATAAATTTACTAAAGAACTCTGGCACTGTTAATTAGCCAACATTGCCTACCTTGTGATCCCCCAGTAAATGTATTGCCAAACTATTACATTTCCTGGTAGAAGCAGACTTTGTCATTATATAAGTTAGCTAATTAGTTGTATTTAGATCTGTCTGGTAAAAGTGAAGAAGAGGAGAGCAGGGAGAGAAATGAGGGTACAAGGGGGGGGGGAGAGAGAGAGAGAGAACAAGCACTGTTGCCCTGGCACACTCTGCAATGATTTAACAGGTGTATGTCTTGCTGTTTACACACTGAGAATATTCATTTATTGCACTAGGATCATCAGATACCTGGATATATACAATTATTCTAAGGTTCACTTTTGCAAAATAACTTGAGAAGTTTCGAATGCAGGAAGTGAGACTGTGTATATCCATATAACTGAATATTATCACTGCCACCATAAATATTGTTACAAACCATAGTTCAGTTAAAGACTCTGAGCTAGCTATTCAATCTCCAATAAGTCCGTTTTGTGCTGCAGAGTGGCACAGGGAAATCCTCTAGGCTATCATTTTCCATGTCCAGTACCGGTGCTGGTTAGAAGGCACACGGGCTGTAGCACATTGCACACCAAAGATCCTTGGCTATTGTATTAGCCTTGAGAAGCTGTTAAGAGTCGGTGTAATTTATAACAGACTTATGGCTACTCTAATTTATGCCAGGGGCTAAGACTGGCCTGTGGCTGCCTGCATGAGCAAGGGAGTGCAATGGTGGCTTTAATCCTTTATTCACCCTCTGCCCTGGTCCTGCACAGCTCGGTGAGACCCAAGGATCTGGAGAAATGTCTCCTTTTTTTATATAATCTTTCATTAGTCCATACCCACTCCAATTGTTCACCCCTCCTGTTTTCTCTTCTCCCTTCTTTTTCTTCAATTCAGTCTCTCAGAAGAACCAACTCAGTACAGTGCAGTGGATGCAAGAGTGAGTAGATTTAAAATGGGAAATAGAATAAGTAATAGGTGTGGCAGTTTTAGAAATTATCTGTTCTCAATAGGAATATCCTCATTAGCCACTGAAGAGTGAAATGATCACCCCATTTTATGAAAAGAAATTCCAATATTCATAGAATAACACTGACATACTCCAACTAACTTGTCTGTCACTTTAATATTAATAAGAATTTCTAACTGTCTTATGACTTCAGTGAGAAAAGTCATTTCATGATAATTAAGAGGTCATGGATTACAATACCCAATTACCAAATAAATATTCGAGAAGATGCACTTCTCTGGAGTCTTTCAAAGGTTAGCACTGCATGAATACCAGATGCTGCAGATGTCAAGCCCTGAGGTTTAATACGATGAAGTTCCTGTGAGTTTTATGCAAATTTAAATCCATATTTGTCTGAATAAGCTCACTTTATTATACTACTGTGAAGAAAATTTCTAAGGAAAGTAATAAAACCTTGGGCCAATGGTCCCAATAGTGTCAAAACACTTTAAACTTATTAAAAATTAAATATATATTCTACATAACATTTATATAAATATAACAATTAAAATTGATATAACAAAAGTCAAAAGGAAATGAATCAAAAAGAATGCAATGAATGAATCAAAAAGAATGTGTTGAAATCGACATATTCCCATGAAATATTTCAATTTTGATGAAACTGCATTTTTAGACGTGAAATTTCTCTCAAAAAATTTTCCACCAACTCTTCCCTGAAGCCTAGGAATATGTGTAGAGCACTACTGGTAAGTCAGGGTTAGAACTGGTCAGAAAGTTACATGGAAAATTAAATTTATATGAAAAAGAGAACCTAAAATTTCAAACAAATTATTCATGTTTAATTAAAATGTTAGGGAGCCAGGCTGGCAGTTTCTGAAGGCAGAAACAGAAGTAGTCATCCATTTGAATCACCTTGGTCAAACTGAATTAGGTTGTGACAACTAATAGAATAACTGTGTCTGCTTAAAAGTTCATAACTGGCTTTTGCCTGAGTTATCACAGCATGTATGCAGTTATTGGAAGATTGGTGGTTAGAATTACAGCAATCCCAAACGTGAGGAAAATGGTAACATTTCAGAAAGGAAGAATTTGAAAATGTTTCTTCTGCAAAAATTAATATAAAACAAAGAACATGCAATTGTCCTCTGAAGGGACAAGTAATGAAGTATTACTGTGCCAAACTTGTAGACTAAATTCATTCAGTCAAGTATGAAACGGGCTGCTTTAAGCACAAACCACAATCCAAGCTCAACTGTGGAATTACTAGTGCTTATTCCTTTGAATATAGCCAACACCTAAAAATCGACCACAAAAAAGGAAAGAAAGAAAACATAAAACAACACTGTGCCATGTAAATTAAATTCCTCTAAGAGCAGTTTTCCCTTTTCCTCTTGTCTTTTGTTCTCTTTCCTCAGTCTTTGTCCTCATTTGGCATGATGTGGGCTATATTCTCGTCAATTACCAATGTAACCCTATTGCTCCCCATCCACTTGGTGTAACCAAGGGGCAATTGGTCCTTAGGTTCTGATTCCTGGGGAGAGCCCTGTTCCCACCTGGAGCCCCATTAATGTCGCTGCGGGATTCGGACCCTCGTTTGTAAGTTGCTTGGGACAAGGGGCCTGTCTCTTTATTTGGCAGCAAGCAAGGCACCATGTGGGGCAAAGGACTAGCCACGGGTGGTGCCATTGAAGTCAATGGGGGTTTGGTCCAACATCCCCAAACCTCACCATTCAAACGAGCAAGCTGCTGGAACCCGCTCAGCCGCCCGGCCCCTCTGCAGCGCCCTGCCCGCCTGAGTCCCTCTCCACGGGCGAGCCTGAACTTGCCCCGCGGTCTAGCCCGGCTTTGCTGGAGCAGGGGCTTAGGTACTGCGCTGGATGCCCCGGCGCTACCGCCTCCCTGCCCGGGAGCTGAGCGCTACCCCCGCCCCCTCACTCCCAGCGCCTCGGCAGTCACCGCAGCCTGCTCCCCGAGAGCAGCGTGCGGGCGGGGCAGCGCCCGGAGCCCGCCCGAGCCCAGCCCGGCGGTGGCCCCGGAGCGGGAGCGGTACCTTCCGAGGCAGGGTAAGGAGGAGCCGGGCTCGCTCCGACAGCGGGTGTCTAGTCACCTGCCCAGACTCCTCCCCTCTCTCGGAGCCAGCGCCGCGCTCCCCGCTGAGCGGCCCCCCTCCGCTCTGTGCCCGGCCGGCCGGGGAGCCATGCGTCCCTCCAGCAACTCCGGAGTGACCGTGCGAGCCGCCTGCCCTCCCCTCGCGCCGCGTCTCCTGCTCTGGTCACCCGCGCTGATTAATTAATCATGATGGGGCTGCTGCTGTTCCTGCATTTATCTGGAGCGGACGGGGCCACCGGCTCCAGCCGCAGCACTGTGGGGTGAAGCGACTGCGCGCCTGCCCCCCGCTCCCTCCAGCATCTGCTCCAGCTCGGCATACCCTGACGCCGAGGAAGCGTCGCTCTCTATGGCTCCGGAGGAGGTAATGAGAGTAAGGACTTGCCGTAGAAGCCAGGGACTGGCTTAATCCCTGGCTCCTGTTTCCAGCAGCAGACAGGAAACAGGGCTGGATTTGGGGGGCAGTTTATGGTTGTGCATGAGTAACTGCTGCTTTTATTGTTAGAGATCCCTTGGTAGCCCAGGAAGGGTAGTAAACAGACACGCAAGTAGCCTGATGTCCTTAATCCTTTCAATAGTTAAGAATCGGCTCTCCCTGCATAACTCTGCATGATTCATTCCTACTTTTACCGCTACTGATGCTGTCAAAAACATTGTGACTTAAACCTCCGGACTTCCAGGTCACTTGAAAATATATGAAATAATAAACACAGCTAGTACATTCATAGTTCCCTGGTTACACCATAGGAATGAAGACTTGCTAATTAATTTACATACTAGGAAATTATTTCGTGGGGGGGAACCACACCCCATTGCACCTGCTCCATAGAGATTTGTCATCTGAATCTAGAGAACAGCCATAAATCATGTAAAGTGGTTGCCTTAGATTATGCTTGTGAGATCTGTGGAATTACGAATCCAAGTGCTGAATTTAAATTTTCCACTAGGAAAAGACAGACACCATTTAAACTCAGGTCAGATCCAAAGTACCTCATTTCATTTAAAGCTAAGCTGCAGTTATTTATTGTAATTCTGAAGAGAGCACTCTTGTCTTGTTCTGATACAAATACAGGTAATCCTTTTAGAGTACATAATATTGGGTAAATTGTTAAACTGGGATATTTCTCAGTCTCAAAAGTGGGTGACTAATATAAGGATTATGTTTTAGACTTAAATGCATCCTTTTATTTTGACACCTGTCAATGATAAAATGAGAATCATTGGGCTATGTTAAATTTCACTGTCAAAATTCTGGAGAGTAGGCATGCAAAATCATGTTCTCCAATTTATATCATGGCTGAAAATTTGACTGGAAAAGCTGCAGCTCCCAGTATAATGATTCACTTTCTCTTTCTCTTTTTAAAAAAGAAAATCCATGCCAAATGTATATAGACTGCCTTGATCCTCTGAATCACCCTTTTAAAATTGTAGTAAACTTCATTCTCTGTAGATTTTTGACTACTCCAAGTGAAACACTTTTAAATAGTTTTTGGTTCATGAGAATGAAATGAGATTAGCCAATATTTTGTTACTTTCCCCCCCCCAAAAGTGATTGCATGTGACCGCTATTTATAGGAATCTCTTATCAGTATGGCTGATATTGGTTCACTAATTGGGGAATTTGATTATAGACTGGTATAGTTCTAGAAAATCGTTTGTTTCATGTTATAGTATCTTTAAGATAAAAATTTAGATTTTTTTGTTGTGACATCAGTTAAGCTTGCCTATATTTTATTAGTCATACTTGCAGATTTAAACAGATGGCTTGTGTCTGTACATATGCAAATAATATTTATGTTGGATTAATATTAGCAATCTATAATATTTGTAATAAGTGTGATTCCTATATGTAAATCTTATGGCAGGAAACAGTGAAAGTTGCAAAAACTACAAAAGTTTTGTTCTTCCAATTGTGCAAAAATACTGATGTCCGTACTAAAAAGACAAATTGTTATGTTTTGCAAGTTTATTTGAGGCACAGTGACTGAAGAAAATGAGGGGTGCTGTTGTTATAATAGAAGTGGTGTTGACCTTTCAAATAGAATCTGGTTTGACCTTTCATAACTTGCAGGTTTAATGAAGAGAGATTGTTGTCAATTAGTGTAAGGGAGGCTTCTATGAAAATATTTGATAAGCCCAGGTATGTCAGAAGTAACAAAAATAATCACAAGTGAACTTACTACTGGACACATGTACTCTTAAAAACAAAAATGGTTGCACTAACTGTCTCATCAAAATTCAGCACTACAACTAAAGCATGAAGGAGTCAAAAACAAACAACCAAGATGTATAAAAAGGACAAAATATAAAAAGAAAATATTGAGGAGGAAAATATATTTGTGAGTTGTGGTTTTTCTGTCAAACCCAGTCACTCAAGGATTGACAGAGCACAGCAGATAGTTCATCAAATATACAGCTGAGGGGGGGGGGGGTTAAGTTTGTCAATAAGCCCATCAAAAAGGTGGGGTATCAAGTATAGATGTGCGTGAAAAAAGGAAACTACAGGTCAAACCACTGTGAACAAGGGGGTCTTCTTTATTGGCTTCTTAGTTGGTTTGAATATCTTCAGTGGCAATTGGAAGGCAGTTGTTTTTCTTTAAAAGCATAGGGTTTGCCAAATATCATTCTGCTATCACTATCAATGGCATGCTCAGAACTGTCAGTAACATTGGAACATCCAGGGTGTTCAAAATATACACTGAGTGGTGAGCAACTCCGAGAATAACATTTTGGATATTTGGCTGGGGGGTGGGGATGATGGGAATGGTGAGGTTAGCACCATAGTTAACTTTTTATTTTTGGATATATCAAAATGTCTTCCCTTATGTGTTGACTTTTTTAAAGAAAAAATATTTAGCAATAATAATTTTTCACTGATCTAGAAGCTGATTGAATTTGGATTGCGAGTCCTGAACCTGTATAGATTGATAAGAGAAAATAAAGTGTTCTACATGCTCTGTAGGAGTCTGGGGTGGCAGGGACACGATGTTCGATTGCTACTTTTAGTAGTCCTCTTGCTGTCACTCTGGCTGGTGTTCTGCCTGAATACGTTGCTGCACATGGCATGGAAGCTCTGGAAAAAAAAGATGATACCAGAACTACCATCACAGTTTGAGATTAGTATCCATATAAGGCTGAAGTATAATATATGTTTGGCCACTGAAGCCTGGATCATATTATGTTGGAAATCATTTGTTTCCATTTTAATCAGAATGGGAAGTCATTGATCAGCCAGCAGCAAGGAAGGAATGTGCATGTACAGTCGTCATGCTTTACGTCTCAGACTATGTTGACACCATTGGTTGATGCAATGAATCCAGGGCTCAGTGACTTGAGTAAGTGACAGTCCCATCTGGTTTTTCAACTGCTGCAACAGGTTGAGTGTTACTTTTCTTAAAAGTGTGGTGCTCCATGCCTCTTGGTGACACGTGGTTTAAAAGGAGCAGGGCAAAGCAGAGTTGGCTGACCGCAGCATTTACTCAGCGTGCTATAAATGACCTATAGTTCACTATTTGACAACTGGTCCATATCTGTGATAATGTGCCTTCCTTACTGTCTATAGCTTGTTTTTCAATCATATGGTATTGTCTGGAGATACCAGAGGGATATTACCTGGGCATCAGCTGCAGCCATACATTTTAAGAGTGGTTGCTATGAAATATTTAGATGGCAGCATAAGTCTATAGAGTGCAATGCTGACAGCATAGGCCTGTATGCATGAGCAATTCACTATCCAGTCACTCTTCTTGTTTTATACATTGTCACTTTTCTTGAACATGTCTCTTCAACTTGTGCTTCAAAAGGTGGTGGTGCTTTCAGGGTTCAAAACAAGCTGTTCACTTCAGCAAAACAGGAAGGAGTTCCATAGGCTTTGAGAGTGGACTCATAGGGGCGGTCAATTACAGGCTAGCAGTGGGTGGCAGTAATCTAGGGAAATAAAACCACACTGAGAATTGGAAGGCACACACAAAGACACAGGTAATTACAAACCTGGTAGCTGGTGAGTGGTGGAATGTTAATTTTCTTATGAGCCTGTACGCGAGGCAATACCATTCCAGGCCATCAGTCTGTTTGGTAAAATTCCCAGTCTCTGCTTGAATCTCTTGATTTGAAGAAAAGAGTAAGTTTTCTTCCATGCAAAGATAGCCTTGAAAATGTAAAAGGATATGAACCAATCGCTAGTGGTTAAAGCTTGGAGCTGATTTTTTCCTAAGCATTGTGGGTTATTAACAGTCATCCCGGTTTAGGATTTGGTGTCCAGAAAAAAGCAAAACTCTAGGTCTTTGGTGTATTTTTGTGGGTTGGTGTATTTTTGTGGGGGGAGGAGGGGTTAGAGTGGTGGTGAAGACTGCATACCGAGTTTGTGGTTGTAATCAGTGTCACGTAAACTATTGCTGAAGGCACTAGAGCCACCGCAAGCTCCCTAATAGCTAGCTGCCTGGGCCTGTCTCAGTGCCTTTGCTGAGCACCCTGCATGACCTGTGACCACAAGGAAGGGCAACTCGGTAGTATGAAAGCCGATGTGGTCTAGTTGACTAATCAAAGGCCTGAGAGCAAGGGACTAATTCCAGCTCAGGCACTGACTCTATCTGTGGCCATTGTTAAGTCACGTAAGCCAGATATTTCAAACTTGTGTGCCTAAAGTTAGGCACCCAAAGATGGAGGTGGAATACCCTAGTTCACCCTTGTGTCTCCTTCTTCTCCCTCTACAATGTGTTTCTATCACATTCACTAGTCATGCTAGAGCTGGCTGGGAAATACGTTTTGTTCCTATGAAAAAAAGATGAAAATTTTACTTTTACTTTAGAAGATTTTTCTTCAAAAGTTTTCAGGTTTTAATTAAGAACCCCGAATAGCTTGTTAATTTTTGAAAACAATAATAATTAATAATTGAAAACAAATTTCCAGGTTGATGAAAAAGCCATTTTTAATTTAAAAAAAATCTGGAATGAAAGATTTTGACCTGCTCTAATCAGTCCCTCTTATTCCCTTTGTTCTTTTGCCACCATCATACTACACTCTCTGTGCTCACCTTTGGCCCAGAGACTATGAGGAGAAGCAGGAAGACCTGGCATTGGCCACTGTTGGAAGACAGGATACTGGGCTAGATGGACCTTTGGGCTGACCCAGTATGGCTGTTCTTATGTTCTAACACCAGCCCAGACTTTTTTCATCAGTGGTTGCCTGCATGTGTTAGTGCGGCTGCACTGCTCGTAGGCTCACCATTGGCAGAGTGTCCAGAGTCTTGCACTTTGCATGGATCTGACTCTGGCTTTGTCGACATTAGAAACTTTTACCAGTATAGCTGTGTTGGTTAAGGAGATGTTTGTTTTTTACTGACATAGCTGTGACTGCAAAAGTCCTAGTATAAGTGCGGTTTTACCAGTTTACGTCAGTACAGCTTATGTCCATTCGGCCAGGTCTACACTTAAATGTTTTGCTGTCATGTTGGTTAAGAGTGTGCAAAAAAAAAAAAAAATCTCACCCCTCCCTACCTGACAGACCTATGCCAGCATAAGCCCTAGTATAGATGGAGTTGTACTGGCAAAGTCTGTTGGCTGGTGTAGCTTATTTCATTTGGGAACTGATATAAGCTATACCAGTGAAAGAACTTTTTGCCGGTATAAGCTATGTCTCCACTAGGAGGGTTTGCCAGTAGGGCTATTCCAGCAAACCCTGTCCAGTGCAGATACTGATACTAGCAAAGCCTTCCTCATGTAGACAGTACCTTTGTGTGGAAGAGGATTATCATGAAGAGGTTGCTTGTTGTGAGGCTTCCTGGGGACAGGAGGGCAGCATGACTTATGTCAGAGCTGGAGTGCTCCTTGAGGTGCATATGTACTGACCCATCCTGTTGTCTGTCTTACCAGCTCAGCTGGCCAGTGGCTATTCAGGTGACAATTCTTCTAGGGCTGACAAAAACCATGAGACAACATTCTGGTTTTTTTTTTTTTTTAAACTGACAGGGACAGGCCCTGAAAATGAAGTAGTTGAGCTTCTAGCAAAAAACAGACAGTCTGTCATGAAAATCTGCTACTATATAGGATACTACATGGGGAGCTCTGGGAAATTACAGCCCAGTAAGCCTTACATTTGTACCCGGTAAATTGTCTGAAACAATAATTAAAAATAGAATGATACCTAGAATATCATGATATGATAGCAATTAACAAGCATGGCTTCTGCAAAAGAAAATTGCCCCTTAGCAATCTGTTAAAATTCCTTGAACAGATCAATGAAATAGTGGCTAAAAAAGAGCCAGTTGATATTTGTTTGGACTTTTTTAAAAGACCCTTGACAAAGTCCCTCATGAGAAGCTACTAAAGAAATGAAGTAGTCGTGAGGCAGAGATAAAATGCTATCATGGATCAGAAACTGGCAACAGACAGAAAACAAAGAATAGGAATAAAAGGTCAGTTTTCATCATGCTAAAGGTAAATGGTGGGGTGCTTACAAGATTCTGTACCAGGATTGGTCTTATCCCGTATATTTATTAATGATTTGTGAAAGGTGGTAAGCAGTGAGATGGCAAAGTTTACAGACAACACAAAATTATTCTTATTATAAAAGAACAATGGAGGATTCAATGAAACTGAAAGGGCAAATTCAAAACTATAAAAGCAAATGCTTTTTCACACAGTGCACAACCAGCTTATGAAATGTATTACCCAGGGACATCTTGTGGGATGTCTACACTAATAAAAGACCCGTGGCTGGCCTGGGTCAGTTGACTTGGGCTTGCAGGGCTTGGGCTGCGGGGCTATAAAATTTCAGCATAGACGTTTGGGCTTGGATTGGAGCACAGGGCCTGAGACCCTCCCCACTTGTGGGGTCTCGGTGTCTGGGCTCCAGCCGAAGCCCGAATGTCTACGCCGCAATTTTATAGCCCCATAGCTAGAGCCCTGTGAGCTGAGTTAGCTGACCTGGACTCTGAGACTCAATGCCACGTTTTGTTTTGTTTTAAATCAGAGTGTAGATGTACTGAGGGTAGGACTTGATGTTTTCAGTAGTAAAAGGAGTATCCATAGTTACAATAACAAATATTAGGGTGGATAAAAAATTATAACTTAAAAAAATTACTTACATTTATATTAAATATAGGTTTATTTTTTAAAATTAAACTTGAAATTATGGTAGCCTATGTTAAGGCCTAAACTTACTATAATCAATTGTCAACATCAGTAGCATTTTCTGCAGGGTACAGAGAGAATATTTTCTTCAATTTATTCAACTAGTTCAGTTCAATGACTAGTTCATTCATAGTTAAGAAGCCAAGCGGGAGTTGAAAATGCAGGAAAGCTTGTATTCCTCTTCCTATCTATGAAAGAAAACTATATGTGAGAGGCTGAGATCTACAAGTTCTAAAATTTTGAACATAAGAACAGTCATACTAGGTTAGACCAATGGTCCATCTAGCCCAGAATCCTGTGGCCAATGCCAGGTGCTTCAAAGGGAACGTACAGAACAGGCAATCAACAAGTGATCCATCCCCAGTCGTCCACTCCCAGTTTCTGGCAAATAGAGGCTAAGGACATTCAGAGCATGGTGGTGCATCCCTGACCATGTTGGCTAATAGCCATTGATGGACCTATCCTCCATGAACTTATCTAGTTCTTTTTTGAACCCTGTTATAGTTTTGGCCATTTTTGAAGGACAGTGGTGGCTGGAAACAAATCAATTCAGTTCACTAACCTACAGATAATACTTCCTTTGCTTAATCAATCAGTTAGATTTAAATGCAAAGCATGTTTTGATAAACCTTTTTTCTTATGTATCCTGCATATTTACAGTAGTTTTATTTAACTAATTTTTTAAAATGTTGGTTTTGTGCATTTTTAGTTGAATTCAACTTTTCATCCAAAAAGAGCTTGACACAAATCACAAGTGAGAAATGCATCATTCACCATTTTCTAACTTAATAAAAATGTAAAAATTAAGAATCTGAATAAGTGTACTGACCACTATCAGAGACAGGATACTGGAGTAGAATGACCACTTGACTTATCTGGTATGGCAATGCTAGTATTTGAAGTTCACATGATAAGCTTATTATTTGTAAAACCTGAAATTGTGGTGGTCATTTATATTAATGCAGAATGGTTGTGATCATCATGGACAGTCAGAGTTATTTTTGTTTGCTTTTGGTGGGGGACAGGAGTCAGTAATTTTGGTCAGAGGCGCCGACTTTCTAATGTGCCGCGGGGTGCTCGACCCCTGCTCTACCCCAGGTCCTGCCTCCACTCCATCCCTTCCCCCAAGACCCCACCCTGGCCCTGCCTTATCCGGACCTGCCCCGACCCTGCCTGTTCCTGCCCCTGCTCCGACCCCTCACTCACTCCTCCCCCTCCTCCCCAGCGCCTCCTGCACGTCGTGGAACAGCTGATCGCGGCAGGCGCTGGGGAGGTAAGAGGAGGCGCTGATATATGGGCGCTGGGGAGAGGGGGAGGAGCTGATCGGGGGGCTGCTGAGCACCCACTGTTTGTTTTTCCCCATGGGTGCTCCAGACCCAGAGTATGTACAGCGTCAGTGCCTATGATTTTAGTGGCTCCAGAATGGCATTAGTGTTGGATGTCATCTTTTGTATCAAACTTTAGCCAGTAGATGTTGGATAAATTAGTAGCCCAGGCACCTGTCCACTGGAATGAAAAAGGAGCTTTCTTTTTCCCACTCCCCTGTCAGAGTATCCTGACTGTTAAGGGGAAAAGAGGAAAGATTTCTGCTACTCTCCCTTCCCCAGGACCTTGGTTGCTGCTAGAGTAAAACTGGTCTCTGTGACACTCACACACAGAAGCAGCCCTAGCTGTTTTGTTGGCCAGGATGGAAAACATTTTAGGTATCCACACCCATGAGTGTCTGAGCAAAAAAAATATCCACACAATTGAGGAGAGGGGGCCGGCCAATCAACTGATCAAAACCAGCTGCCCTCCTCTCCCCAAAAAGCCAAGCAGCACAGTGGTCCAGCACTCCCTGTAAGGGCGCGCCCAAGGTGACCAACTTGGTTGCCCACCCTTAGGCCCTGCATGCACACACACTCAGTTGCTGTTTTGTTGGTCTTCCTCACCTGTGTGAGAAACTCCAGTGCTGCTTGCAGCTTTCCCTAGCAAAGTGAAATTGACATAAATGTTGTCCATTTCACTGCTGCCCAAGAAGTTCTGAATGAAAGTCTCCTGTTACTTTCAATGTAAAGGAGCTGCATGAACAGTAAGGAACTGTTAGTCTGTGGGCTCAAGAAAATCCTGTCCCTTCAGTGCACATTTAGAAGATTACCTCTACAACCAAAAACTTAAATTCTTTTAAAATAAAGGGCTAACTTCTGTACAAAATAGAAGGATTTAGGCCCCATTGGCTACTCATCTACTCTCAGGCTACGTCTTCACTGGGGGGGGATCGATTTAAGATACGCAAATTCAGCTACGCGAATAGCGTAGCTGAATTCGACGTATCCGAGCCGACTTACCCCGCTGTGAGGACGGTGGCAAATCGACCACCGCGGCTCCCCCGGCGACGGCGCTTACTCCTAACTGCGCTGGTGGAGTACAAGCGTCGATTCGGGGATCGATTGTCGCGTCCCGATGAGACGCGATAATTCGAGGCGGGTAGTGAAGACGTAGCCTCAGTGGTGAAGTTTTTTTCCCCAAGCCCAGACAACAAACATAAGTACTCCGTATTTATGAAATATATATGTTCAAGAGGTAAACAAAAGAGTTGGGAACACTAATAGAAAACCATAAGTACTATAAAGGCTTGGATAAATGGAACTCAAATAAAAATGTCCATGCATTTAACATATTTTTTTCAAATGTAGTATTTTTAATGTACTTTTGAGTTTGGTTAGTACATTGACTAGTGATATTAGTGTATTGACCTTATTTTAGTTCATGTTGACATTATAATTAGGTTTGTAAAGACTTGTCCTGGTATTGATTTGTTTCATCTTGACATTGTAACATGATCTCCGTGGAACTGCACTCTTACAATTTTGCTAGTGGCTTAAAATTAGAATGTAAACATCAAGAGAACAATACAAAAACCCTGTGTGAATGACACCTTGAAAAGTCAGGACAAGATGTACAGATTCTTATCCTAAGTAGCACTAGTTTACTCTTACACCAGGGGTGGGCAAGCTATGGCCCGGGGGCCGCATCCGGCCCTTCAGATGTTGTAATCCGGCCCTTGAGCTCCTGCTGGGGAGCGGGTTCTGGGGCTTGCCCCTATCCACGCGTACCGTGGCTCCGCACGGCTCCTGGAAGCAGCGGCATGTCCCCCCTCTGGCTCCTATGCGTATCGGCAGCCAGGGGGTTCCACACGCTGCCCCCGCCCCAAGCGCCACCCCCACAGCTCCCAGTGGCTAGGAACCGTGGCCAATGGGAGCTGCAGGGGCGGCGCCTGCGGACTGAGCAGTGCACAGAGGCACCTGGCCGTGCCTCCACATAGGAGCCGGAGAAGAGATATGCCTCTGCTTCCGGGAGCTGCTTGAGGTAAGCGCCATCCAGAGCCTGCACCCCTGACCCCCTCCCGAGCCCCAACCCCCTGCCCAGCCCTCATCCCCCTCCGTCCCAGCCCAGAACACCCTCCTGCATCCCCAACCCTTTATCCCCAGCCCCACCCCGAGCTTGCACCCCCAGCCCGAGCCCTCCCCCCCGCACTCCAACCCTCTTCCCCAGCCCGGAGCTCCCTCCCGCACCCTGAACTCCCCATTTCTGGCCCCACCCCAGAGCCCGCACCCCCAGCCGGAGCCCTCACCCCCTCTCGCACCCCAACCCCAAATTTCATGAGCATTCATAGCCTGCCATACGATTTCCATACCCAGATGTGGCTTTTGAGCCAAAAAGTTCGCCCACCCTGTCTTACACACACAACATTTACCTTGTTTAGATGGTTATACTGTTTGCTCAACACACTTCCCTGCGGGGAGCTGTCCTGCCCTTGGGAAAAAAACTTCTCCCTCCTTGTACAGGCAACACAATAGTGGGGCGGGGGGGGGGGGGGGGGCAGAGGCAGGAGTGCCTGAACACACATGGCCACATCATGTTCCTGAGTATAATCTGATCCCAGTCTGGCCCATACAGTACGTGTGACGTGGGTAAGTTAATGTTACTTGTGTGAAATAATATGTATGATCTAAACACTACAACTGTATTGTTTGTATGCATGTAATTTCCATTTTCCCCTTTAAAGTGGGGGAGAAACCCTATCCAGGCTTAAAGTTTAGAGTGGAGGGTTTGAATTGGATAGCTCTTTAAAGTGAATGGATTGTGGGAAGGGAGGAGCTAATGAGTCAGATCTTGGGGCGTAGATGAACTGCACAATGCATAGGTCAGGGTGTGTGGGTGCAAAGATGACAAAGCTCACATTAGTACTCCTTGATACAGTTGTATGTAGGAACCTCTCTCTTTTACCATGTTAGAACAGCCTAAAGGTTCTTGTCATTTACTTAGGCTCCAAATGTTCACAAGAGACTGAAAATGCCAATGACTGCTGTGACGCGCACACCCCTATTCTTTTGGCCATGCCCCTTTTATCTGCTATGCCAGTAGCAGAGAACGGGAATGGCATCTGAGTACCTACATTGGCACTGCACCGTGGGAGGATGGCCTGTATACTGCATTGATACTCCATGCACTGGGTAACCTTGTTTAAGGGCCAGATTGCTGTGTGCCAGGAAATCTGTTTCGATATCTTGACTATTGCTTGGTTGGAGATAGATGTCTGCAAGGTTGGGTTATTAGGCCAGCGGTGCATCTATTTCCAAATGGACAGCTGTACCTTCACAATGGAGGGGGTTGGGGACTTATCGCTAAAATGAAAGCTTAACATTTTACAGAATATTGCAAAATGCAGAGAAATCATAAATTGATGGGATCCACAATTTTCTCACATTGATGATTTTTTTTTTCTTCCCCCTGATGTGAAGACATGGGTTTCTGGAGGTCTGAAGATATATGTACTTGAGGTTTATAATTTGGTATAGTATTTCTCAAAGTCTGTGTAATCTCCGTATGACTATATTGTAATGCTGCCTAAGGCCCATCAACTCACAATTCACATCCTTTAGGGTGCCCACACATGAAGTGCCTTCTAGAAAAAAATAAAGGGCTTTCTCTGTATGGCAGTCAGGCCCTCTCTAGATGGCAGAGACACAGAATTTTGGGAGAATGACTGAGAGGTTGTCAGCTGCAAGAAACAGCCATGAGCTGAAACACTGTGAATCATATAACAATACAATTTCCAGTCTTTGGCCTTTTTCTTGATTTCTCCCCCTCCCCCCGCCCCCCAAACCTGGATGCATCTTCTTATAGTCTGAATTTAACATTGGTAAGAGTAAATGACTTTGGTTTTTAATCTGTTTCTCTTCTTGCTTTCTTAAACGAACATCATCTTGTTTAAATGTAGTTATAATTGGGATCTGATTGTTAGCCTCTGTTCCCAGGGACACACAGATCCTTTGCTCTTGGGGACTGAGTACGGTGGACCACAAAGGTGGCATATGTAAGCGGGGGAATGGTCCCGCTATTGTGGGGAACTTTCCTAGCTTCTGCACTACCCCGGTGAAGTGGGCTAGTGAAAGGATCTGAGTCCTCGCTCCCACTTCCTTTACCCAGAGGCCTCCCTGCCCTCGAGGACTCCCCTTCCACTCTCCTGTCTGGCAGAGTCCTCGTAACCCCGACACGGCTGGGCCCAGGATTCCTGGGGGGCTCAACCCCCAACCCTGCTGTGGTCACCTGGGACAGGGGCTAGGGTGTCCCCACTCCGGGGTACTCTCTCTGCACTGGGCACCTCCCTGACCCACTGATCATTTCATACAATTTAAAGCAAATACAAGTTGTTTAATTAATAATTAATTTAAAAAAAGAAAAGAAAAAATGGGAAAGGTTAAAGGAAAACACATCACACGGCTCTGTGGCAGGGAACATTACAAACAGTGTCTCTGGACATCAGGGCACTTCACAGTCTGTTTCTTGTAGGTCCCAGGTCTCCTTCTCAGGCCCTGGCTGTGCTGCAGGGATGCTGCGGGCTGGACACTTGCAATGGTGGTGACCACACACCTCCGGCCTTTGGGTGGTGGGACCCTTCTTCCCAGCATCAGCTCCCCGTTGGGTTAAGATCCCCCTCCCAGTCTGGCCTGCAAGGACCCTTGGCTGGGGGTGTCTTTCTGGGCTGGGCCCTTTGCCCAAGGTCCCCCCTTGGCTGGCTCCAGTTGCTCACCACACCTGGCTCTGTGGCTGCAGCTCTGCTCCCAGCACAGGATCTGCTCTCCCTGGGCTGTCTCTGGCTCTGCTCCCAACTCTGACCTGCTTCCTGAACTGCTTTTCTGGCCCCTCTGGATCTGGCACAGCTCTGTTCTCCAGCTCAGCTTGGGCCCCTGCTTTCTCCTTAGCTCGGCCCCACTCTGTCTGACCCAGGCAGTTCCAGCTCACACGGAGGAGGGGACCCCCCTGGCCTCCTGACTCCCTGATTAGCCTGCCCGCCCTGTCAATCAGGCTCAGAGGCTGAGGCTGACCTGGAGCATTGGCCTCACCCCAATCTTTTAGTGCTGGGAGCTAGCCAACCAAAACACCCCCACTGAATGTTAGTAAGGGGGCAACAGTCCCCTTACACATAAAATAAACCCTCAAGTCTAGTAGTGTGCAGAGACTGCCAATAACAGGGAATGACCATCTGTTTTAATGAGATGTTTGCAATCTCTCTGTTGTGAATTGTCCCAGATGCTTGAGCTCAGAAGCCTCTGTCTTGGCTGAGCAACTGGTCAGGCTAAGAAGGGAGAGCATGCAGTTGCTTCTTCATGGTATCACAAAAGGGTGGAGAGCCATTGCACTCTGCAAAAATTTTAGCAGATAACTACAAAGCAGGCTCAGTTATGATTTTTTTGATTATTTAATTTCTTTTCATTCCCAATCACCAAATTTAGCCAAAAAGGTTTTATTCATGGAGGTTAACCACTGGTTAATTTTGGAGGGTGGGCAGGATTTATTTGTATGTCATCTTTATAATATTTGGGATCAAAAAAGTCTTTTGCTTTTTTCATCTTAGTGTTTAGCTCCTTTTAAAAAATATCTTTTCCTCCAACTTTAAATAAAACACAAACTAACACCATTTCCTTCTGGCATGAGACCAACCATGGAAAGCTTTAGACCCAAAAATATTTTTTATACACCTTTGGTTTGTAATGGAACTTTGCACAGTGTGTAACTGAAATGGCAGCTATTACTACTGCCCAGTCGTGATATCCCAAAGCACTTTACAAAGTATAAAGAAAAATGGACGCTAGGAAGCTGTGTAGATCTTATTTAATAGCAAAACTAAAAAATACAGTCAGTTTTTCAAACTTGAGTGCCGAAAGTTTAAGGCAATCAGAATTCTCTGAGCAGAGCTGAAGAAATATTTACTTTCTGAGGCTGAGAGAAATTGGACTAGTTATGTTCCCTGTCATAATAACTTAGCATTTATATATAGTGCTTTCTGTGTTCAAAGAACTTTGCAAACATTAATAATCTTAACATCCCTGCAAAGCATGTAGATATTATATTTGTTTTACAGATGGACAGTTTAAGGCCAACAATTTTTAGACCTGGGACCTTTAAAGTTAGGCTTGATGTCCCCCTTCCTGCCCCCCCCCCCCTCCAGTGATAATGGGTTGGGTTGGTATGCTCTGCCTCTCATACTCCCCTTATCCATGATCTGTCCTACTCTGATGGCAACCTCCTTCCCTCTCTGCCAATGCCCCTGTTCTGTTTTCATCCTCATCCTCATTTTCCAGCCTTTCCAAAGGCACAGCTTCTGCAGCCTTCCTTAGGAAGAGAGCAGTTGAGGAGTTAGCATGACAGGGGATGATGGGACTAGCAGTGTGATTTGGTATTCCTTTCCTTATTCTCCTCCACTCCTACCCTAGTATTAGATGAGTCCAATAAACTTAAATTTCATTGTCTCCCATCTGTGTTCACAAGCTAAGAGTTGGTGAACAAAGGTTAGAGTTTGTTGTCTGTGCTGAATGCCAAATTTTTAAAAATGTTTCTTAATTTACAAACAGCTTGTCCGATTTAACATCAATTTCTTTTTCTGTTGACAAGCCCCTCATGTGTTCAATTGACATATTGAAGTCCAACTCTGCAAGGAAAAGGTCTACAGAATTACTTAAAAAAAAAAAAAACTATAAAAATTTGCCTTTTGATTTGGGCATGGTATGGTGGAGCCAATGTCATGCTTAAAATGGAAACTCTTTTGCAATCTTTAATTCTGATGTGGCTGCCATCTCTCTCTATCCAGTGCCCAGTGAAGCCATCGGAAAGACTCCACAGTCTTCAGTGAGACTACTGTCATGCTTAAATCTAAGCATGTGTTTAAGTTCTTTCCTGAATCAAGCCAGAGTGTGTGAACCTCTGCAGGATTGATCTGACTTTGCATCCTATTTCTGGACTCCACAAAGGTGGAATAGAAGAAAAATAATTTTAAATCTAGTTACTTGATTTTCTTGTATATTAATTTATATTTACAGAATTCCATTTTTACTGCTTTGGTTTTGCACCACATTATTAAATGCTGAGGCTTCTGTCTTGGCACTAGTTTTGATAACCTGTGCATCACTGATACTTTCTGTCTGTAATATTTTTTTTGTTCCCTGGGATACAACATTAATGAAGTCTCTCTGCAATGTATAGCCTCCTGTGTACTTCTAGGGGTTTCTAAGTTCAGAAACTGACATGTGCACTGGAGAATGAAGAAAAAGAAAAGGCTTATTATTTTCATACTCTACTGCATCCTCATGGTAGCGCTAAATTTCTGGATCTTAAAGTTAGACCCAGGTATGTATCCAGTAGAAAACAAGAAATTGAGTCAGGATAACAGGCCAGATGTTTGAGTTTCCACTGTGTTTCCAACTCCCTTTTCCCTCCATCTTTTAATCAAATTATAGAAGTTGAATATAGCTAGTAAAAGTGAATATAGACATCTTCTCATGAGCTCCTTCTTTATAGACTCTGTAAAATAATGATAGTTCAAACAATATATCAGTGATACAAAATGGAAATTTTCAAACTAGATTTTTTTTTTTTTCCCTTGAGACCAGGGATGGGGGGAAGATTACAGTTCTGTTTTTATAGAACTACCTGTAATGTGAATCTTTGCTAGATGAAGAGCCAGGCATTCTAAATCTCATCAAAATATCAATAAAATCCAATCTTGATGCCCGGGTATTCAGAAAAGAGTACTGCATCCTTTTTTCATTCTTGCATGGTAATACACATAGAAAATTGTGCTTTAATACTCCAAGGAATTGTTCTACTTTGCTTCTATAATGAATCAGTTTCCTTTAATCAAGTGAAAGCCAATGGGGATACACAAACATCTAACGTGGTTTTATTTTGCCCACTGGGAGATATTTGGATTAGTGCTGGCTTGCAGTAGAAGGAAATGCAGTAAAAGCATTTTTACCCCTTCCCCAAAAAAGGAAAAATACAATGTTCTCACCCCACTCCAGCAGTTAGTGTATACTTGTTATTGTGTTTCTAAAATGTTAGATCATATTCTATATTACATTTTAGTGTTCAGATAATCTATTGACATTCCAGTACCAAAAACACATTCTTCTAATCCACTCATTTGTACTACTGATGATTTTTTTTCTATAGTGTGCATGAAAAATCAGAGACTGGGAATCTGAGCTCAGGAGTTCCTAGTGCCTGGTCTGCTATCAACTTGTTTTGTGGTTTTATAGAGCGCCAAAGGGGCTTGTCCTCATCTGTAAAATGGGGATTATCAGTCTTGCCTTCATCACAGGGATGTTGGGAGGATAAGTATATCAAACACTATTTAAGTTCTATTTCTTTCAGAGATGATTTTCCTCTCTTTATAAAGTATTCCACACACAAATCAGTTCCATACAGAAACCTATATAAAAAGAAGAATGTTTAGATTTCAAAGAGATTAAAAAATAGTCAGGAAATGCCAGATTTAAGTTTGTCCACACAACCCCTGGTGTCTTGATATTATGATGCAGTCTTTAACTTAACTGCTACATACTATATTTTCCCACAGGACTCCTACCTCAGTTGTTGAGCATATATAATAATTACAATGAATGGTTGCCTCTTATATAGCACGCTTCAATGTAGATTTTAAAATGCTTTAGGAACTCCCATTTTACAGACAGGAGAAGCAAGCTGTGCAAGGTCTCATGGCAGATTGGAGACAAGACAGGTAACAGAACCCAAGTATAGTGCCCTATTCACAATGAATGTGGCAGCTGTTCAGTACTTTTATCTTTATTGTTCAATGTGTGGTTGTGGGCCTCATTACTACACAACCCTTGCTTTATTCACTATCCAGTCAGTGCACTTGAAGTAAGCAGGGGTCCTTTGGGGGAAAGTATAGTATGTGACCATGTACAGTGTATTAAGGCTGAATTATAATGCATATGCATAATGAGGTAGAGCTAATGGAATGGGAGCTTCAGATTTTCAGTGCCTAAAGAAATACCAATAAGAAGGCACCCTGGGATGGGTTGGAAGGAGTGTGGAGGATAATATTATGTGGATATTGTCTCTGCGTAGACTCTCTCAAAAGGTTTGGATCCTGCTATTGAAAGTTTTAAATATGAAATCCAGTTTCAGAAAAGAGGAGACTAAATAGTAAACTAATACTTTGTGACCCCCTATATGGAAAGTACTATGGAAACACAAAGTGCTTTGCAAATGTTGATTAGTTAAGCCTCACAGCACCCTGAGAGAGAAAAAAATATCCTCTCTAATTTATAGATGGGGAAAGGATAGTGCTGAAATTGAAGGTGACCTGCATAGGAAAAACCTGTGCTTGTCCTTTTTGCTGCTTTGCGATGGATAAAGATGGCCTGAGGGGTTGTTTTGTTTTGTTTTTAAATTTTTTTTTTTCATTTCTGCTAGGGTTTTTTGTTTTGTTTTTTTGGTTACATTAGAAATTCAGCTCTTGTTGAGGCCAGTAGACTGGACATGATGATTGGAGAACAAGTGCGATAGTGACATCATGTTAGCAAGAGAGCTGAAAGTTAATTGAAAAAAAGAGGCAGTTTTCAACTGTTTAAAACTGTTATGGTGTGTGGCGAGGGGAGGGAGTTAAACACCTGTCTAGCCCTTCAGTGATTGATGCCGAATAAAAGGAAGTCTGTTAAAGATTCAACACGTGCATATCTTCAACTAAGGTGTTAGAGCTCTTAATAAACATGTTTTCAGACCGCACTATGATCCCACAAGAAAAACCAAGGAAGACCAGACTTGATGCTCCTTTTTCTAAAGTAAGAATAGGGAGGAGGGGAAGCTCAGGCTGTCTTTATAAATCAGCAAAAAGGGGGGAGAGAAGCCCAATTAAAAAAAAAAAAATCCCTTTACAATCAACTTTAAGTGACTTGACCAACTTCACACTGGAATTTATGGCAGAACCAGGAATAGAATAAAGATTTCAAAGCTTCCAGTTCTGTTCTTTACAGGAGAGGAGGGATGGTTTTGTAGTTTAAATATAATACTTTTGTTTAATTCTCATGCATTTAAATATGTAGTTACATTTTAGTAGATGTTGCATAGTGTAAATATATTGAGGGAAAGTGTAATCAGTTAATCATAATATTGTACAGTTGTATTGTTTTGACATTTTTCTAAGACATGTTTTTCTTTCTTGTTTATTTGATGTTTTTCTATTATTTATAGTTGCAGTTTTTTCCAGCTCACCATTTTGGTGTACTTTACACACTGTCACAGCTTTTTTTTTTTTTTTTTTTGGTCCTTATTTCTTTAATTACTTGACACCTATTTGTGCTTTTCTATTTCCCTTGCTTTTCTATTTCTCTCGACGCTCTACTGTCCATTTCTTCTTTTGATTCCCTGTTTCCATCCTTCACTATCTTCCAGCTTGCATTATACAGGAGGTCAGTCCCTTCTGGCTTCAGAATAATCTTTAGGCTCCTAAATACCTTTAAAAATCTGGTCGTTAGACGCTTCCAGCTCTCGTCTCTCAGTTTAATTCCACCTGGGTTTTTCAACCACATAAGGACAACTTTAAACAATAAAATCAATATGTTCTTGCAGTAATTTGTTGAAAATACAACCATAGCCAGTCTTCTGTCAGGAGACTCCAAAGTACAAAACTACTGGTGTTGCAGGCCATTCCAGAAGATGCACACACACTGAAAAGCAAACAAAGAAGGCAGTTTCTTGTCCATTTTCAGTGGACTTGCTGGATATAGTGGAGAGGCAGATGGGCCCAGATTCACAAAGGGATTTAGGCGTTGAAACGCTCACTGTTGCGATACTGAACTTTTGAGCACCTAACCACCTAGTAGAATCCACAAACCCTGAGGGGCCTAGGCTCCCTATACAACACATGGGGTGGGGGGAGAGATGTGCCTAAGAATGAGATCCACAAAAACTAGTGTGTAGGAGGAGGGGTCACAAAAGCTAGCCAATAGCAGATGCTGAGGAAAGGGGTGTATCCTAAGTCACCCCTCCCCCCTCCCTCTGTGAGTTAGGTGAGTAAGCCTAGGCTGGAGGGAGACCCCGATCTCCAGTTGGGATCCACAGCAGGGAAACGTCTTCAGGAACGAGGCACCTAAGCCATTTCTTGCAAGAACTCAAGTGCAAGATGCAAATTCCGTGCAAGATGCAAACTCAATGCAAAATGGCGGAGGAAAGAGGAGAAGTCCTTCTAATCTTTGTTAGGGCACTCAGCCAGGCTGTGGGAGACACTGGTTCAATTCCCTCTTCAGCCTGAGAAGAAGGGTGTTCTACCCTCAGATGACTGCCCTGACTACTGGGCTACAGGGTTATTCTTACTATCTCTGCCTGGCCTAATTCATATGTAATTATTTATCCAGTGGAAGAGCTTCAACAGGAGAGATTGAGGGAGATCCACATCAGAATATCCCAGAGCCAGTGGTTAGGGCACTCACCTGAGAAGTGGGAGAGCCATGTTCAAATAAGGTAGCCTACTGTCTGTTTTCCCACTGTCCTCTCCCCCAGCCATTTTATGTGGAGTTAGGCATGCTTTGAGAACACTTACCAGATTGGGCCCTGCAGGTGAGATAGCAGCGGGAACACCTATTTTCACCTGGTTTGAGGATCCCGTTGGGGCTTAGGTGAGAGAGAGTTGCCTAGGTGCCTAGACTGAGACATTGTGTGCCCAATGGCAGCAGCAGAAACATAGGCACATAAGGGACTTCACTGGCAAAAATTTAGGTGCTGAGGGACTTAAGGCGCCTCCAGATTTAGGGGGCAACCAAGCAGGAGTTTTGAGGATCTCAGTTGTGCCTGAAATGGGAGTTAAGTGTCTTTTTTGTGGATCTGTGCCTATGTCTTCTTCTTTTACAGAACAAGTAATTTAATGTTGACTTTGGGGAAAGACTTGACAAAAGTAGAATTGGACATTTGGAAAAGTAGTGTGAGAACTCTCAAAGAAAGGTCAGACTAATTATTTGGATTGCCTGACAGTATTGCCACTGGAAAAGAACAAGACTTAAACATCTTGGCCTACATTTTCAAAAGTGACTACTGATTTTTTGGATGCTTCAGTTTTGGGGTACCAACTGCCACCTTAAAGGGGCCTGGCTGGCTGAAGTATTCAGCACTAGTCCTCTGCAAATCAGGTCTCTTTAAGGTGTCTCAAGTTGGGAGCCCAAAATTATTAATATTTTTTTAAAATGTAGCCCCATATAACTATACATTTTAAATCTTTGTTTTTAAATTGATATTGGACTTTTTGCTTTTTCTAACATGTTTTCATAGACTTGATCAGCTACATGTAAATAGCAGAAATTATTTTACTGGAATGCTGTACCCCTGTTCTGCCTTTCATTGAAGTAAGGCAATGCTAATTGATTGCTTAGACCCCTCTTTAGATTTATAATTGAGGTGCAATCATTGCTAATTAATAAAGCACCTGATTCCATGAGATACTTAAGCATGTGCATAATTTTAAGCATGTAAATAGGCCCATGTAAGTAAGTAGAATTATTCATGTGATTAAATTTATTCAGTTAATGGAATTGATGCCAAAACTGTATTAAACAAAATTTGATGTGTCTTCTATAAAGGTAGAGGTGAAAGCAGTCCGGTCCAGTGTATCGGCAAGAGCTGGTATGCTGTGCTGGACTGGACCGGCTTCTCTGGCAATGATTTAAAGGGCCCGGGGCTCCCTGCAGGGGCCAGAGCTCCGGGCCCTTTAAATCTCCGCCGGAGCTCCGGCAGCCGGGCTTGTGCGGGGATTTAAAGGGCCTGGAGCTCCTGCCACTGCGGGGAGCCCCGGGCCCTTTAAATCACCACAGGAGCCCTCTCCGTGGTGGCCGCAGCCCAGGGCCCTTTAATTTGCCCCTGAGCCCCGGGGCTCCCAGACGCCTCTGCAGCTGGCAGCTCCGGGGTGATTTAAAGGCCCTGGGGCTCCCAGCCAGAGCCTGGAGCCCCAGGGCCTTTAAATCTTAAAAGGCCCCGCCTCTTCCGGTTGAGGCCACAGCCCCGCTCAGGACTCCAGCGTACCAGTAAGTCCTTTAAGTTACTTTCACCCCTGTATAAAGAGTTAGGTGGAAAATGTAAACCTGTGGAAAAATAGAAGGATGGCACATCAAATTAAAAAGAAGCTTAGTGGCAGAAAATCAGCATCTCCAAAATCTTTTCAGGCTAGAAACAATCTATCAGCTTTTAATAACTTTTAGATGAAGTTTGGATTGTAGAATTGAAAGAAATTAGGAGGAACATGTGGTCACATTTTGAACAAAAGATTTTAGGCCAGTTAAATATACAGGCTAAGAGCTGTCAGATGCAGATATGGAATAGAATGACTCTTGGGTCAAAGATTAAAAATTAAAAATATCTAAATGGAAAATATTAGAGCATACTAACCAGAAGAAGGATGTGAAGGCTTAATACATTAGAAAAATCTCTAATGTATTAAGCATTATTTCACTACAGCTCTATGGTGGCGGGGGCAGAGAAATGCCTAGAAGAAGATGTTGGAAGTGATAAGTGCTATTATGGTGATAGCCAGGACATGTCTACATGGGGATGCTCAGGAAAGTTGCACCAAATTTACTGATATTGGAATTTACAGCTAATTAAACCCCTGTGTAGACTCTTGCACATTCAGAAATAAAGTGACTGTAGTTCACTTTAGTTTAATTTACAAAGTGGCCACTTTACTTCTGAATTGGAGCATCCGCACATGGATTTAATGCACTTTAACTAATGCACCTCAACTTAACTTTCCTGAGTGTACCTGTGTAGACATGCCCTCAGACCTTATCTAGCCCCCTACAGTGCTAGAAACTGTGTACTATTGTGTGTTTGAGTAGTTAGTTAATTTAGGCGTCAAGTCACTCAATTCAATTCACTGCTGATGCAAGAGGAGATAACTTAGTGGGACTGTACCCCCTTAACCCAAAGGTGAATTTGGCCCATTGTGTGTAATTCCTTTTCAAGAGGTGAGATGGAGAGTAAATCAAATAATACAGATAATATAAAAAGAGTGTACTGGTCTCTCTGGTAGGTGAAGCTTTCTCTGCTATTTCACAGCAAAAGATACAGAACAAATCATCATCCATCTTCCTGGGTTAAGTTTTGGTGTTTTAATAGGGCTAGCTAAGCCGAGTGACAAGAATTAACCCAGAATGTCTGGTTATGTATGTTCCGACCCTGCTCTGACCAAAGTATAAGCACAGTGAGCTTGATTTTTCTGTAGCAATCCAGCTGCTTTATGCCATACCAATGTAGAGGACCTTTGGGTATGTCTGCATGGCAGGTCGGGGAGTGATGCTCAGACCAGGTAGACAGACTCATGCTAGTGGGGCTTGACCTAGCATGCTAAGAATAGCAGTGTGGAAGTTGCGGCTTGGGTGGCAGCTTGCATTCTCAAGCCCACCCAACCCCCAAGATCTGAGCTCAGGTGGGTAGCCTGAGTCTGTGCTGGAACTGCAACGTCCGCACTGCTATTTTTTAGCGCGCTAGCTCAAGCTTCACTAGTGGAAGTCTGCTTACTGGGCTGGGAGGCTTGCAATCAGCTGAAGTGGAGACATACCCTCTGTGACTGGCACAGAGCAGGCATAAGGACTCTGCATCTGTCCCCCTGACAGCCCCCAGCATAGGAAGAGTGGCCAGAGCACACTGCACTCCTTCTGTTTTAAGGTGCCCATGGACTCCTTTGCTCTGCCCACATTTCTGTGCACAGAAATGGAACAATTGAGAATCCGGGCCTCTGTATTGAGAGAAACTCACTTTTTCTGAGGCCTGGTTTTACTGGTAACTCAAATGAAAACATATGCCCAAAACCTGGCCGGTTCTTTGGAAAGAACCTTCTGCCTAAAGGGCTGCTCCCACCTCCTCCATATGGTGAGCTAATGAGCTACATCTTCCATATTGAGTAATCAGGAATTAGCTGGCAGTTTTATGCAGGATTCCATCACAGCATGGGTCAACAGAAGAGCCTTGCCATCCTGTTACTGTTATCATCAGTATAATTAAGCTGGGCAGAATTTGATACTTTGTAAAATTTCAATGGATAATATCAATATTTATCTTAAGCAATATTTTTATTTCTACTGATTTTTAAATTTTCACAGTTGTACAAAATTATGGGTTTTAAACATTTTTTTTTCAATTTTTATCAAATTTTCCCAGTTGTGGGAATTATAGGTGGTCAGACAATAATTATTTAATGACAGTAGAAGCTGAGATTCAAAAAGGTAGTTTTATAACCGTTAAAACACAAATTGTCAACATTACGAGTCAAAATATACAAAGTTTATATATCAAATCAAACTCTAAGAAGTTCTCAAGCAGCATCTTTCTTTTCCTATCTGTATATTTTGATTTTTATCAATGGCAATATATTTTGTTGCTCTGTGTGAAAGCTATGTTTATCAACATTTACCAATCTAATTCTTCCATGCCTACATATAATGCTTGATTGCTGAAATCAGTCTGAAGTCACACATCTGCAATAGCCATAGTTAAGACTAGTTCAACAATTGCAGAAGCAAAGCAGGGTCAGGCATGGACAGGGGTGTTGCAAGGAAGTTTCACGCCCTAGGTGAAACTTCCACCTTGCGCCACCCCCCCCACCCAGCTAACCCCGCCCCCCGTGGCAGCTAACCATGCCCCCCCGCTTCCCCAACCAGAGGAGCCCCCCCCCCCCCCGCGGCAGCTAACCCCACCCGCCGCGGCAGCTAACCCAGCCCGCCACCCCCCCACCCCACCCGGGGAGCCCCCCCCGCAGCACCTACCCCCCCTCCATGGCAGCTAACCCCGCCCGGGGAGCCTATCCCAGCTCACCTCCGCTCTGCCTCCTCCGCTGAGCATGCCAGCGCCACTCTAATTCTCCTCCCCTCCCAGGCTTGCGGCGCCGATTGGAGGAGAATTAGAGCAGGGGCTGTGCGCTCAGCAGAGGAGGCAGAGTGGAGGTGATCTGAGGCGGGAAGCGGTTCCCCTGTGCGCCCCACCCTGTTACTGCGGGCAGCCCTCCCCGCGCCCCCCTCCCCGCCCCAGCTCACCTCCACTCCACCTCCTCGCCTGAGCGGGCTTTTAGGCGCCCTCAACCACTAGGCGCCCTAGGCGGCCGCCTAGTTCGCCTAGTGGTTGCACCAGCCCTGGTCATAGACAATACTTGGATTGGACATGCTGGACAGGAATGCAGCATGTAGGAGTGTAGTGGTGGTGGTAGTGGTGATGATGATGGATTATCTCTGCCTGACTCAGTACTGAACGAATGTCTTAGCAGGATGTTAGAGGTCAATATGCTGTTGGGGTTCCATAGCTCAAGTGTTAACCCCAGTGCCCTGGCTAAGTTTTGGTTTAGGTAACTATATTCTGCCTACCTAAACTACTGTGTGTTTCTGTATTCAGTTAAATTGGGTAGAAGGAGAAAGGAAATTGCCAACTGCACAGGGCGCACAGAAGCAATTCTACCGCCGTATTATTACTATTAATAATAAAAACAAAACCTAAAGCAATAAAGTTGATCCTGCTTCATTTATGCACTATTTTTATTTTAACCACTGGAATTGGTTTTCAGTGTTTTATGGTAGATTCTCTCATCAGAGCTCACTGATGTTATTGTTTGTCCCCTTTGTCTCTGTTCTGGGCTTGTTGGTATCTTGAATAATTTCTGTATTTAGCACTCTCTAATGCGGGTTAGGGGAAACAACGTATCTCTGTGGCCTTGAAGCTTCTGTTCTTCATTTTTAAATGAAGCAACTAAACCCCAACAAAGGGAAAACTGCACTTCTTCAAAAAGCTAATGGTGAAGAGGAAAAAAATAGTTTCACAAAATGAATGGCATCAGCTTTTCACTGTATGCGCATCTGCAATAAAAGGCCAAAACTGACAGTCATTTATGTCACCAAGCACTACAGTAGTATTGGGTGCTCACATATTGTGGTGATGGAGGGCAAAATAAGTAGCTAGATGGATAGACAGATGGTATTTTTATTTATTCTCCTTACTGTAGTCATCAAGGCTGCAAATTGTTTAAAGTTTTAATGGGGTGAAGTACTGAGTAAAAATCTTTTTTTTCCCAAGTGCTAATATAGACAGGCGCAGTGATATTCACTCTAATTAATCAAAATCTAATTGTAACAGAATCTTGATCCACTATTTTCCTAATATTTTCTTCCTTGAGACTTTCCCCATTCTGTGTAATTTTGCTGTGTATAGCCTGCATTAAACCGAATGCAATCTGGTTCACATCTCGATGATACTGAAAAGTATCTTAAACAAGGGATGATATTTCAAAGATATGGTGCATCTTTCTGATAAATAGATTTCTCTCCTCCACTAGATTAAGTTAAAGATACAGCAGCTCTTGAATGAATGCAAACTTTTATACTGGGGGATTTGCAGACCCAGTATCTGAGCAAGTTCATGTGGGTGGGGAAGATCTCAAATTGTAGATGGGCTGGACAAAATAACAAGTACAGAACATGCTCCATTTAAAGTTGTGCAATGCTTTGCTATAACGTGGTTTGGCTGCCTGCTTTGTCCACAGCTGGCAGCTCCCCATCAGTTCCCCTATGCCCCCCCACATAGTGCCTCCCGCCAGGGCCGGCTTTAGGCCGATTCGGCTGATTCCCCTGAATGGGGCCCCGCACCTAGAGGGCCCTGCGCAGCTGTCCACCCCGCCCCCGATTCCCCCTCCTCCCCTGAACGCTCCGCCCCCCTTCTCCTCCCCCTCCCCTGCTTCCCGCGAATCAGATGTTCACGGGAAGCCTGAAACAAGCAGCAGGCAGGAGGTAAGCTGGGGCTGGGGGTGGGGGGGTGAGGAGGGTTCCAGGGAGGCACGGCGCAGCCCAGTCCGGCCCTGGCCGAGCGCGCGGCTCCCTCCGGCCTGGCCCCGGCCGAACGCCCCCAGCCCAGGCCCGGCCGAGCAGCTCCGGCCCGGCCCGGCTCGGGCTCCCCGGCGCCGGTCTCGGCCCTGGCCGAGAGGCTCCGGCCTGGTCCCAGCCCCAGCCCAGGCCGAGCGGCTCCAGCCTGAACCCAGCCCCGGCCCCGGCCGAGCGGCCCTGGCCCCGGCCGAGCGGCTCCGGCCCGGCCCCGGCCCTGGCCGAGTGGCTCCAGGCAGCGCGGTGAGGGGGTGTTGGAAGAGGGCAGGGGAGTTTGGGGGGTTGTGGGGGGGTGGATAGGGGTCAGGGCGGTCAGAGGGCAGGGAACAGGGGGATTGAATGGGGGCAAGGGTCCCTGGGGGCGGAGTCAGGAAGGAGCAGGGGTTGGATTGGGCGGTGGGGAGCAGTCAGGGGCAGTCGGCGTTCAGGAGGGAGGGGGGAGGAGTGAGGACTTGGCACGCAGGCTCCCACTCCCTCCCCTGCCTCCTGAACGCCGCAAACCAGCTGATTGCTGTGGACAGGAGGCAGGGGAGGGAGGGGGAGCCTGCGCCAAGTCCTCGCTCCTCCCCCCTCCCTCCTGCCCCCTGAACGTCGCAAGCCAGCTGATTGCCGCAGGCGGGGAGGCGAGGAGTGAGTACGCGGCACACCTCCACCCTCCCTCCCCTGCCTACTGCCCATGGCAATCAGCTGGCTTGCGGTGTTCAGGAGGCGGGAGGGAGGGGGAGCCAGCGTGCCGTGTCCTCCCTCCTGCCTCCTGAACACTGCAAGCCAGCTGATTGCCGCTGGCAGGAGGCAGGGGAGGGAGGTGGGAGGAGCAAGGACGCTGCGTGCGGAGTAAAGGGGGAGGAGGGGGGGAAGAAGAGACAGGTTAAGGGTGGGGGCTTGGGGGAAGGCAGGGCCGGCTCCAGGCACCAGCAAACCAAGCAGGTGCTTGGGGCGGCCAATGACAAGGGGCGGCATGTCCGGGTCTTCAGCGGCAATTCGGTGGCGGGTCCCTCAGTCCGTCTCGTAGGGAAGGATTGCTGCCGAAGAACGAAGCGGCGCTGTAGCGCTTCCGCCGAAGTGCCGCCGATCGCGGCTTTTTTTTTTGGCTTCGCCGCTTGGGGCAGCAAAAAGGCTGGAGCTGGCCCTGGGGGAAGGGGTGGCATGGGCGGGCCGAGGGTTGAGCCTCCCACCCCTGATGCTTGCAGAATAGGGGAAGCTGCTGCTGTGCAACGTGCTTCTAGCCTACAGCACCTTCAGCCTCCTTGCCTGCCTCATTGTCTCCAGTGCCAGTGGGCTGTGCCTGTGTGGGGTAAGGCGGGGGCACCTCCCCACTATAGTACTGTACTGTATGGCAAAAAAAAATTTCCCTGGAACCTAACCCCCTCATTTACATTCATTCTTATGGGGAAATTGAATTCGCTTAACATCGTTTCACTTAAAGTTGCATTTTTCAGGAACATAACTACAACGTTAAGTGAGGAGTTACTGTACCAGCTTTTTCATGCTACAATAAGCAAGATAATAACTGAAGAAACAAGGTCAGAGCTGGAACATTTCAAAGAGGTGAGGATCTAAGCAATTGTCTCTAGAGAACCTACAAACATCATCTACAAAGAACAGTTTAGGAGGCATCCTTAGGGCCCAAGGACAACTTTAGCTTATTGGGAAGAAAGTTATGTTAAAACTTGTCACAGCAATCTTAGTAGTCTTTGAAGGACCTGTTCCCATTGAAATCAATGGGAGTCTAGTCATGCACTTGAATGGGAGCAGGACTGAGCCCCTTGCCCCTGATTTGTTGCGACACACTAGTGCAGCAGGAATTATAACCAGCCAAGGAAACCCAACACATGTTGAACTGTTAAGAATTTTTTCCAAACTGGATGCCACTTTGGCATGTGTTCTGTGCGTGGATCAGATAGCTATGATGAAGGCATAGAGGGAATGGATGTTAGCTGATCTTGGTAACAAGTGAAAGATTTTCAAATCTGTTCTGTAGGTGGTATGCATAATAATAATGTGTAGCAACCAAACCTGTGTTGTGATCCATGCCATTTTCATTCTGCTTTGTGTACATGTGGGTGGGTAAAATTAGTTTTAAAATTAGCCTGAAAAAGCACCTCTATCTTGTCTTTTTCTCTAGTTGTATTAATTTCCTTTTCCCTACGCCCAAACAATTATTTTAGGAATATATGTTAATTTCAAGATCAATCACTGTAAGTGCCTTCCCGTTTTTACATATGTAAAACTTGTTCCCAGTGCATCTCAGAGCTTTAGTTTCTTGATGAACAATTCTAGTAAACAGAAAACTTTTCACAACATAACTCCAAAAGGGCTTATTCAGATTTAATTAATTTCTGAGGAATGGAATGTTCAGAAGAAATATTTCTTCCTGGTTCATTGATGACCAAGCATCAATACCAGGAACTCCTCTGTCACTAATAGCAGGAAGCCTGGTTAAGACCATAGACATTTAAGTACTCTAACTCTCTTACAAAAAAGACACATTTCACCTTTGCATTTTTTTGTGGTTCTGACACTGTAAAGAGCAAAACTCTGCATTTAATCCTCTTTGCTTTAGTGTCTCTGTGTGCACCCATTTTGTTTGAAGAACTACTTTGCTAGTTCCCAAAAATCTAGGACAGAAAGAGTGTGTCAAATCCAGGACTGATGTAAGTGCAGGAGCGCCGTCAGCTTTTCTGCCGCCCTAAGCGGCGGAAGGTCCCGCCCCGAAATGCTGCCCCCCACAGAGGCGGCGGAAGGTCCCGCCGCTGAAATACCGCCGCGGTCACCGCCCCCCAAATTGTTGTGCCCTAGGCAACCGCCTAGGTCGCCTAATGGGTTGCGCCGGCCCTGTGTAAGTGGCTATAATAACTCTATTGAATGTATTAGATTTCCACATGTATTAGATTTTTTTACTCTAAGGACTGAATTTGGGCCAATATTTTGTTAGCTCCTCCTGGACTCTCTAATGAAATCTTACAGCAGCAAATGTTGTTTTGGGTAGACTATGAACTGTTTTATAGAAGCTTTGCAATGGCTGGTCCAAACTTAGAGATCGTTCTCTTTCACAAACTATTACTTAGCTTAACTATTGGTCCTTCAGAATATTCTTCCTGCTGGCTTTCATTTACATCTACATGAAAATAGTATGTAGTTGCAACATGAAATAGCTTCTCATTTTATTTGGAAGTTGCTTTCAGCCATGGAGTTTACTTTTACGTAGCACAGTGTGATCATATGCATAAGGGCACCATGGTGTATACGGTATAATTCAGCACCAGGAAAGGACCAAATGGAGCCAATATTTGAATTAGTGTTAGTGTTGATTTTTTTTTTTAAATCTGCTAGTAGCTAGTAAGCTCCTTCATATTGTATCCTCCATAATTTTTGACGAAAAGTCTAAAAGAAAATAATAAAATTGTGGGTGTTTTTAGAAGAAAATTGGTTTACCTAATTCAGGAGTTATTCACACAATATACGCGGGATGTATACAGGCAGCTTCCTCTCACAAGTAGAGGAGACAAGACCACAATTGATTTAGCTGCACTTTATGAAGATAAATCTTCCAAACAATGCTATTTGAATAGTAGATTCCTTGCTCCAGTAATAGTAGATTCCTTGCTCTGAGTTCATGTATAAAGTGCTAATTATCAGCTGCAGTTTGCCTCTAATGTAAAACAAGTCTCAAATATCAATAATGCTCACATTTTTTTGGAGAAGGGTAAGTGTGAACAGATAAAGCAATTTCTTAATGGCCATTACACTACCACAAAAATATATCTCTGTTCTAAGTGACTTACTGTATTGAGAGAGTTCTAGAATCACACAGAATATCTTGTATACAAAGCCCTGAAGAAGAGCTCTATGTAAGCTCAAAAGCTTGTCTCTCTCGCACCAACAGAATTCTGTCAAATCAGTGGCGGATTAGCCACTGGGCCAATGGGACCAGTGCCCAGTGGCCCCAACCAATTGAGGGGCCCCGGAAAAATGGCCCCTACCTGCTCTGTTCCACCCCACCCCGTTGCTCTTGCTAGGGAGTGGGGTCAGGGCACTGGGGCTTGTCCCGCTCTGCCCACCCACTCTGGCCGGGGAGCGAGGTCAGGGCACGGGGCTTGCCTCGCTCTGTCTGGCACTCCTGCCGAGGAACGGGGTCAGGGTGCAGGGGCTTGCCCTGTTCTGCCTGCCTGGCACGTCTGCCGGGGAATGGGGCAAACCCCCTGCGCTCTGACCCCGCTCCCCAGCAGGAGCACCGGGTAGGTGGAGCGGGGAAAGCCCCCATGCCCCGACTCCACTCTCCAGCAGGAATGCCAGGCAGGTGCAGCAGGGCAAGCCCCCACACCCTGACCTCACTCCCCGGCAGGCGCGCTGGACGAGTGGAGTGGGGCAAGCCCCTGCATCCCGACCCTGCTCCCCGGCAAGATCACCTGGGGTTGGGGGAATGGCAGGTGGAAGGGGTGGGGAGGGTCCAAGGCCCCACAAAACTGACCACTTGCTCTGGCCCAGCAAAACTGTAATCTGCCTCTGGGTCCAATAAAAGATATTACCTCACCCACCTTGTCTCTCTTGTATACAAAGAAGCAGTAATGTTGAATGTTTCAATATGTTGAAAGCATAAAGCCAATTGACCTATCAAATCACAATAGGGTTGCCAACTCTCTAATTGCTGAAAATTGGAAACCCCTGCCTGATCTCTTCCCCTGCTCTGCCTCCCCCCCACCCCCATCACTTGCTTCCCCCTGGAGAGCTGGGCTGAGAGGAGCTGATGCAGAGCCTGCCTGCCCAATCGGGGTACAGCAGTTGGGCTCTGGCTCAGGAAAAGTTGGTCCCCGGAACGAGGGGCCGGGGGCAATTGGGGCATAGTGGGGCAGAAGGAGGTGTTGGATCCCGGAGTGAGGGGCTGGGGGAAATTGGGGCACTGTGGGGCAGCGAGGGGGTGTTGGCCATGGAGCGAGAAGCCAGCATGGGGTTGGTTCCTGGAGCAAGGGGTTAGGGTGGGGGCAATCAGGGCACAGTGGGGCGGATGGTCCCCGGAGGCTGAAGTTGTGGGTCTGGGAGCCAGTTCTCTCTGTCAGCAGCTGAGCAGCTCCTCCAGGCAGCAGCTGCTGCTTTTCCCGCCCTCTCGGAGGGGAGGCTGATTGCAGTTACTCTGGTAACTGGACTTTTAGTGTCTGGTCAGCATACTGACTGGACACTGCCAGGTCCCCTTTTCGACTGGATTTTCCAGTTGAAAACCGGACACCTGGCAACCCTAACCCACAAGTCCGTTTTAGGAAAATCAGCAGTTTACACAACAATGAACAAGTACAAGAATCTTATAAAAAGTCTTGTCTTGGAAATGGTGTTTTCTGCTTGGTTTTTTATGTCATTTACATGCTCATAATAAACAGTGGGGCAGAGTGTGACATTCCACCAACCACTTGTGTTTTGCAATGCAGAATATAGGTGCCTCAATATGCAATCTGTTTGGCTCCCAACTTCTATTTTAGAGCAACCTTTACTTAAGTAACAACCATTGTGACAGCTTTTTGTACCTCATAGATTGTTCTGCAAGGCTGTGAGGTCTTTCTGCAGTTTGACTTAATAAAAGATGACATGCTGCAAAATGACATAAAATCCAATCCAATGATACTACAGTGCTGAACATTTTTATATTGTGACTTTGAGTCAACCCGAATCTTGTGTATAGTACAAGAAAACTCTTTGCAAGTCTCAACAGAAAAAATGGGATATTTACAACAGGTGAAATATGAGCTCAAGTAGGAATGATTTCTAGCTGATCTAGGCCATGTCTACACTTACAAGCTTACAGCAGGACAGTTGTACCAATACAGCTGTGCCATTGTAAGAACGCTTGTGGAGCTGTGTTATGCTGATGGGAGAAAGTGTTCCCGTCGATATAATAAAACCAGCTCAACAAGTGGCAGTAGCTTTGTTGGTGGGAAAATGTTTTTGGTGATGTAGCAATGTGCACATGAGCGCTTATGCCGGCAAAACTTATGTCACTCTGGGGTGTGTGTGTTTTTCACATTCTTGAGTGATAAAAGTTTTTGCCAACATAAGTGCTAGTGTAGACATGGCCCTAGACTTGAATTTTTGCCTGTAAATGTAAAATGCCAGTGTCTAAAATTATGGAATCAGCCAGTCAGTAGGAGGTTACCCTTTTAATAAATATCTATTCTGAAAGAAACAAAGAAAGCACATTATCTTTTTGGAGGGGTGAGTCCCTTAGCCCGCACACGTTGAAATTTGGGGGAGGGGGTTTACACTGATTTCAAAAGGGCCAAGATTTCATCTATAAGCTAAACAATTAATGTGCATCTAGCACTGATATATATTCTGGCTTTCCCAGATGACAAAGAAATGTGATACAGATGAATGTACCCTGACTGAATGGTACCTAAAGCAATGTTGGAAGTGTTATGTTTCAGCTATGCATTCATACTGAAGGCCGTTTACTCACTATCTGCATGTATCCAGAATAACAAGAATAAAAGGCCTTGATTCTGCATTTCCTCTTACTTGTGGGAATAGATCTATTTACTTATAGATTTCACTGGATGTGTGACACATAATCCATTATTCCTTTTTAATTCAAATTATTTAAAAATGTGAAACATGGCTTCTGTAGAAATTTTGGCTATGATTTTAGAAAAGGTTCATAATTTTTAAAAGCAACTAGGGAAGATAAATTTAAAGTTGTTTAAAGTTTTAATCTTCCCTTATTCAATTCTCATTATAAATTATCCATTCAGTTATAACCTAGCTGTAGTTTCCAATCCTATCTGGATAAAACCTTCTTAGAATGATATTACAGAAATGACAATCTACTAAATATAATGCCTAAAAACAATCAGTTTTTGAAAAATTTTGAAGTCAGTGTGAACCTGGCAGCCCAGAAAATCCAGTCCTCCTATAAAACAAATCTGTAGTCTGGAATACAAGATAAGTAGAATTATAGATTAATTGCAAAAGCAGCAATAGTAAAAGGAAGCAAAAGATTTCTACAATATTTGTAGGTTTTAATTTTTTTGGTCACATTTTATATATTTAAGGTACTAGTCATAATGCATGGGAATAACAAAATCAAGATCTTTTTTCTTTCTTCACTCTGAGTGAAACCACTCTTTTATTGTATTGTATTGTATTGTATTGTATTGTATTCCAATACACCGAATCCTAAATTCCCCAGCGTTTTGGGTAATTCCCTTCTTAGGCTAATTCCTGACTTCTAAGTCAGTTCTTTCAGTCAGCATTTCAAGATGGGCAGCATTCTTGTATGTTTCTAGTCATCTTTCATATACTCTTAGATGAGACTACTTGGATGCTTTTGCTGACTGACTACTTCTCCTTTATTCATTGCTGATCTCTCATTTATGTGGAGGCAAGGGGTCAAATGTTGGGAAGGAAGGCATAGGATAAATTGACTTGAAGTTGGGGGTTGCTGTGGGGAAATATGAGGGGGATGAATAGCGGAGACTGGTTTGGAGAAGGTAACCACACCAACAGCATAAACAAACAAACCTATAACTAAGATGTGTGCTTGTCATCACCCTGATCACTGTCCATCTATCTAGCAGGTTATGGCTATGTCTACACTGCAATTAAAACCCCCTGGCTGGCTCATGTCAAATGACTTGAGCTCGGGCTAAGGGGCTGTTTAATTGTGGTGTAGACATTTGGGCTCAGGCTGGAGCCCAGGCTCTGGGACCCTGCGAAGGGGAAAGGGTCCTAGAGCTGGGGCTCTACCCGAAGGCTGAACGTGTACACCACAATTAAACAGCTCCTAAGTCTGAGCCCCACGAGCCCCACGAGCCTGAGTCAGCTGACAGCAGCAGGCGTTTAATTTCAGTGTAGACATATCCTATGTGGCTCTCATTATTTGCTTATAGGCTGTATTTATTTTGCCTCAGCCCTTGTCTGCCTTTGCTGTTTTAGAATGTAGACTTAAAGGCAGGAACCATGTCTGAGTTTGTGTAGATCTGGTGCACTGTGGAGCACTACTGCAATCTAAATAATAATGATCTTGTGAACAGAAACTTTTTATCTTCAGTTAGCTTTAGAAATATTGGATCATTTAATCATCATACCCCCTATAATGGAGTCTAATCCCATTCTAAATATTAGAAAATGGAGGCAGAGTATTTGGGACTAATCCAAAGCCACAAAGGGAATTATGGTGTACTGAATAATCTTTTAAAGGTGTAGGTTGTCACTTTAAATTTCAGTGTCTTTTTGTGGTCCTGCTTGCAGATTAGGGAGCCCTGTAGGGAAGTGTATGATCTGGGCCTATCAGCAGTCAGTTTGCAGCTAGCAAGCTTACAGTAAGGTTGGGGTGAGTTGTGCCTCTGTTTTAGGGAGAAGCCTGCTTTGTATCTTGCTATTTCAGGGTTTTGTGGTGGTCTGGATTTTAAGAAATAAAATGGTGCTACATTGCAACCTTCCAGAATGTGTGTTGTGTTCAAGATAGTAACAATGAATATGAAGAACAAAACCAAGTTCTTTTCTCTTACTTCACTCCAAGAGTGAAGCCATGCTCTTAGTACTTTATTTTAGTACGTTAGTACAGGATCCCAAAGTCCACCCCCGGGTATATGCTGTGAAGATAATAAGAATCCACGTCAGAACTGGGACATGACCTTAGTAATTCCTGTCATGTAGGCCCCCACCTTACTCTAGTCATTGGGAGAATATAGTTATTGAAGATGAGAGCCCTGTAAAAATCCTTTGCTTACATATAATATAGGAAACACTAGTATTGCTGTTTAGCGTGAATGATGATATCCCAAAATGTAATTAGGAATTGGCAGTTTTTTCCAGCTGATGCCAATTGCTGTGTGGATTTATTGAGGTGCCCCTTCCTCCTCTCAGGTCAAAATGGAAGGTTGTAGATAGATTGGGCTGTTTGCAAGGCTCCTGGATTGCTTTGATTTGTCGTGTGGGATAATAATAATATAATTAATAATAATAAATAATTAATGGCGATATCCCATCTCCTAGAACTGGAAGGGACCTTGAAAGGTCATCGAGTCCAGCCCCCTGCCTTCACTAGCAGGACCAAATACTGATTTTTGCCCCAGATCCCTAAGTGGCCCCCTCAAGGATTGAACTCACAACCCTGGGTTTAGCAGGCCAATGCGCAAACCACTGAGCTATCCCTCCCCTCAATACTCTTATTGAATCCCAGCTGAAGGAAGAAATCTCTTACACAGCAGGGTAAGAACATCCATCCTGTTAGCAGCTCTGACTCCTTTGTGGATTACCAGCATAGATCAGGTTCTTTAAAGTACTTGGGATGTCCCCAAGTTCCCTGTACATCCTCAATTTGGTCAGTTGTGACTTCCTTGGCCAAAATTCCATTGAGAAGATGAAGTGGAGCAACAGCTCTAAATCTAAAGCAGGGATATAGGAAGCAGTCTACCCTCAAGCATAGGAAGAAAGAACAAAAACTCATAGTTACCAGCTCCAAAGATCATCCACTGCATCTTCCTGAGGCAGGAGAATGTCACCTCCACAGAGCCCTGTCAGAGAGAAGCAGTTTTCAGTTTCAGGCTTCCATATTACATATTTAGCCATCACAGCCTTTCATGTCACGCTTTCTTGCAGACAGGCGTGGAGCCTCATTCTGTTACCAAAAAGTGAGTCATGGGATAGTTATATGAGAGGCCCCAATAAGCATAAACAAACTAGATCTCTTTTCAGTCAGGAAAGTTCACAACTTCGTGATAACTCGGGACACCCGCAAAGATGTTAGCACAGGACATTTTATTTGCTGTAGGTATAGGGAGGGAGGGAATCAGACTGGCTGACAATCTGATTGTAAGGAAGTCTCCCTCAGATCAGAGTCTTTCACAGACTATCTGCAGGGATCTCCATAAGAGACAGATTTGTTTCACTTCTTTAAAAAACAACAATCCTAAAAAGAAAACCTAAAAAAACTTCTGAGATTCCTGTGCAAAATGGCTGTAGTGAGAGATGTCTTCTCAAGCTACTGGGCATGCCCTCAGTGCCTGAACATCACTTCTCCCCTTGGGCAAGTATTAGCAAATGTAATCAAGAGTCATTCAGTGTGAAGCCTTCTGATCTTACCCCAGTTCCTGTCAAGTCATGGTTCAGCTCAGTTCTACAATTCTTGGTAGATTTCTGCATAGTCTTGAGCAAAACTAGGCATCACAACCCAGATGCAGGGGGAAAGAGGGAAAACTCTGCATTGAAGGAGTTTCTGATGATAGCACGTATGCTAGTGGGATTCCTTACAAAGTATAGGTTTTTGAGAACAAATTGCAGACTCCTGCTTTAAGTTTGCAAAATATGCCTCCAGTAGATCATGCAGTAGGGTTTATAGGTACTTTGTTTTGTGGGCATAGTCAAAACCAGGCAATAAAAAATTCCCTTTCAGAAATTAAGCTTATAATCCTTGATTACTTGGCGAGCAAGGTGGCAGATGGTTAATCTACTGCCACCATTAAGAATTATATCTCTGCTCTGGCTTTTGTTTTCCTTTAGGGTGAAAAGGACCAGAGAATTTGGCATGCTAGTCAGATCTCCCTCCTTAGCCAAAATAATGTAATGCCCAGTATGACTCCTTTAGGGCTATTAATGTTTTGCTAAATCATTTAGTTGTTGTTACATAGATTTGTAAACTTTCCATCACCATAGTGGGTTATTGTTTTTTTTTGTAGGTTGTAATTTCTTTGAGGCAGGGATTGTGTTTTTGTGTATGTTCAGCACTAAGTGATGTGTTTGTAAGCACTAAAGAAAACAATAATATCTGTTTGCAGCTTTCATCATCTAGATCAGGGACAAATCACAATTTCCGCCAAATAAGTAGCATATACTTCACAATCCTGTACAAAATGGAGCCTGTTACACTGAAAGGACCAGAGATTAAATACTTTTTTTTCCAAAAGTGCTTAAATGACATTGTCTTGAAGGTCAGTGGGACTCCAAAGAGACAAGATGGGTGATGTGTAATATCTTTTATACAACCAAGTTCTGTTGGTGAGTGAGACAAGCAATCATTCTACATCTAACCTATTGGTCCTCATCTTTAAAGGAAACCCACACAACACTTTTAAAAGAAAAGCCTGGGAGCATTCGTAACTTTGCTAGAAACTAAAAATCATGGACTGAATAGAGACACTGGATTTATGGCTTATTACAACAATCTATAACCCACTAATAACACCCCACCCTTCTCCTTCCTTTCTCCCCTATGACTGGGTGGATAATGGGCCACCTATCCTTGAATGGGCCCTCAAAATATGTGTTAATTACTTATGCTAAACAATCTATTCCACCTTGTTTTTAGCTGTGACACTCTAAGGCTAGGTCTACACTACAGCGGGGGGTCGACCTAAGATACGCAACTTCAGCTACGTGAATAGCGTAGCTGAAGTGGCGTATTTTAGGTCGACTTACCTGGCTGTGAGGACGGCGGCAAGTCGACTGCTGCCACGCCGCCGTCGACTCCGCTGCCGCCTCTTGCCGCGGTGGATTTCCGGAGTCGACGGCAGAGCGATCAGGGATCGATTTTATCGCGTCTAGTGAAGACGCGATAAGTCGATCCCGATAGACCGATTGCTACCCGCCGATCCGGCGGGTAGTGAAGACGTGCCCTGAGTATATTTCCCAGACCTGAAGAAGAGCTTTGCGTAAGCTCGAAAGCTTGTCTCTCTCCCCAACAGAAGTTGGTCCAATAAAAAATATTAACTCACGGTTACGCCAATACTGCATACAACAATGGGACCCCAGAGTCATTTAACTAAAATGTTACTGTTGGCCTCCAACAAGTATATAGCTGCTAAATTGGCTTGTCTCTTAGCCTTACTTGGGTCCACCAAGGTATGTGAACTGCCTCTACTAAAAACAAGTAATCCCTAGCTGAAGAAAAATCTGGTAGGGTACAAACACCTCATCTCTGGGAGGACTAAAAAAATCAGCAAAATTGTAACCCTGCTTTGCTTTGTCTTGTCATAGATGACAAGATAGAGTCTGTGTTCCCATGTATCTTCAGAAATACATTGATCTGAGCTGTGAGTGCAGCAAAGTTCCTGTAAGCCTGAAGTGTATGTACAGTAATGGACTAGGTTATATTCCAGATGTGAAACACAGGGTTAGACCTGTGGTACTAGAAGGTGGAATCTCCCATCAGTGGAAAAATAGAATCACTTCCTGAGGTATAAAAATAGACTACTTTTAATTTTTAGCAGCAGTTGTTTAGCTAAGTTTCCATTATTCTTTTCTTACCCGAGAGGCATGAATCCAATGTGACAGTCCTTCTATCTTAATAAGACCCAATATGATGGCACTTGCTGAACATTTGCTTTGGGACTTGACATTTCAAAACCTTATTTCTCTTGTAGTCAGATGTGTTGACTGAGGCAACACAGTTTACCTCAATGTTGTTCTAAAGGTACATCATGACTAGATCTGGTCTGTTGTATCTGACAGTGTCCCTGATCTGTCATTTTCCTACATGCATCTAGTTCATAATTGACCATGAGTGAACTTTTAGCCCTCATCCAATGTCTTAAAGGGCTAAGAGTAAAATAAAGTGTCTAAGTGACTTAGCAGCCTGAGTCCCATTTTTCACAAGCGCATATGTCACTGTGGGCTGGTCTACACTGGGGGGGGGATTGATCCAAGATACGCAACTTCAGCTACGCAAATAGCGTAGCTGAAGTCGAAGTATCTTGGATCGAATTACCTGGGGTCCACACGGCGTGGGATCGACGGCCGCGGCTCCCCCGTCGACTGCGCTACCGCCGCTCGCTCTGGTGGAGTTCCAGAGTCGACGGTGAGCGCGTTCGGGGATCGATATATCGCGTCTTAATGAGACGCGATATATCGATCCCAGATAAATCGATTGTTACCCGCCGATACGGCGGGTAGTGAAGACATACCCTTAGAGTATATGTTCCACTGACAGTCAATGGGACTTAGGCTCCTAAATCACATACACATTTTAGAAAATTTTACTCTAGGTGATTGCCTTCCAGAGAAATACATCTTTCCCTTCCAATTAACCAAATTACTGTTGTAATAATCAAATTTAATCTTTTTATACAGTTAATTTATGCTATGCATTTTCCCCAGTTTTAGACAACTAACACAGATGAGTGAACATTTTTGTTTCTCTTTCTAGTTCTTCTACAGTATCAGAATGATGTAATGTTTGGATAACGTGTTACTGGGAATGTTTCTTCTGTTCCCTTTTCCCCACTTTAAAAATAATATTATTTCACTTTTTTTTTAATATAGGGTCCCTTTATCTCCTAAAATTTGTTTTTACAAAAATAGCTTAGGCTTTTTAGTCTAAGCTATTTTAATTTAAAATTTTACATCTTCAAGCTAATCATTTGGACATAATGTGCTCCATTAACATTGGATATTCTCACTAGAATGCCTCCTATTCTACAGAAAGCCAACTGACACATTCTCTATAGATTTGTTTTTTTTAATCTGCTCCTCTGTTTTTTCTGTTTAACATTTTGGTATTCTGGGTTTTGCTTCAGGAAGCATCTTCCCAGTACGGTATTAGCAAGTTGGTAACAAAAAACAAAACAGAGAATGCAATCTATTTGTTAAAATGAACATCAGGAAGGAGTATGTAGAGACATAGGCATAAGGATACTTACAGCTGTATCCTGTATCTGTTGTGTCTTTGATACAGATGTGCTTGAGTGTAACAAGTTGGAGGGTGCTATATTATGTATTACTCCCCTTTTTCCTGAAGCTCTGCCTACTTCTCTGCTGAAGCACAGGCCAGAGCTCAGTTTTTACAGGACTTAAAAAAAAAATTTTTTTTAAAGTATGACAGGGTTAAAGCACCAAGAGAGCATGCCACACAATTTCTGAAGGAATAACATTTAATATAGATAAACATCTGCAACCAGGATTTGGAATACTTATGGCATAATAGTTGTGAAAAATGCTCACAACTAGTAGTGTTTTCTCCAGGGAGACAAGGTGGGTGAGGTAATATCTTTTATTGGACCAACTTCTGTTGGTGAGAGAGACAAGCTTTCGAGCTTACGCAGAGTTCTTCAGGTCTGGGGAATGAAGGGCTTGTCTACACTACTGCTTAAGTTGATGTAACTTACGTTGCTCAGGGATGTGACAAAACCACCCCCCTGAGCAACATAAGTTACATTGACTTAGCGCAGTGTAGACAGTGCTTTATGTCAGCAGCACATGCTCGCCTGCCAACATAGCTTCCTCCTCTTGTTGAGGTGCAGTCATTACATTGATGGGAGAGCGCTCTCCTGTTGACGTAGCTCATCTTCACCAGACACGCTACATCGGCACAGCTGCATCAGTGTAGCTACGCCGATGTAGTATGGTATTGAAGGCAAGCCCTGAGTGTCGCAGCTAAATATGAGGTGGAACAGATTGTTTAGCATAAGTAGCTAACATGTTTCATGGGACCATTCAATTGAAGTGGTCTGTTAACAGTCATAGGGAGGAAAGGAAGGGAGTGGGAGAGGAAAAAGCAGCTGGGGGTGGGGGGGCTGTTGTTAAGACCCACATGGCTATAATAACACTGCAAACAGTGTTTTCCCTACACAGATTTCTCCACTTTGTTGCTGTTGCATAAATTTTCAGTACAAGGTATACCTTGGTATATACCCATGCATAGACACTCCCCTTGAGTCTTCTCAGGATGTGTCTCTGCTACAAACGCTACAGTGGCACAACCACAGTGCTTCAGCTGGGAGGCTGTAGTGTTGACGCTTGCTACAGTGACGGAAGGGGCTCTTCCATCGCTGTAGTTCATCCACTCCCTCAAGAGGGGGTAGCTAGGTTGATGTCAGTCTACCTGTCCGTCTAGTGGTGTCTACACCAGGGCTGACATTGCCTTAACTATGTCTCTGAGGGAAGTAATGTTTTCCCACTCCTGAGTGGCGTAGCTAGGTCAACCTAAGTTTTAGGTGTAGACCAGGACTCAAACTCTGCAGTGTGGCATGAGATGACATGTGTCACCTGGACTCCACAGAGTCAGAGACAATGGCAGCCCCACAGTTACTCTCCAAATTCCACAGAATCTCCTCAACAAAAGTGGTCTGAATAGCCTCACAGCGAGCAGCAGTTTCAGTCCCAGAGCCAATAGCTTCCAGCGAGATAGGGAGTCTGCAATCTGGATCCAGAGGCACAGGCTCCGGGACATGGTCCTCACAACAGAGACGTCTTAGTCCTGTATTTGTTCAGCCCCTGAGTCCACAGAACTGTCTTCAGCTCTTCCTATTGTAACTTTTATCCTAATGAGGTCCAGTTGGCTCAGTTCTCTGATGGTGGGTGTGTGGAACCTGCTAGACTGCTTGCCCTTAAAGGAAATCCTTTGCACTGCTTCAGAGACAGCTACTGAACAAACCTGTAACTATCTCATTCAGATGCCACTGGGCCCTTGTAAGTGCCCTCCACTCCTTTCCTCTCTCCATGTGTGCAGAGACAAGATGATTAATTAAAAATCCATGTCTTCTCCCAACTGCCTTTCTCCCCTCTTTAGACTAAAGAAAATCAATCAGTGCAGTACTACAAGAATGTGAGTTACATGAGCAGATGGTGTTGAAAACTGACATGACATATTGAGATCCATTAATGTGATAACAACGAGTCCTGTGCTCCTTGCTAGTGACTAACATAGACATTGATAGAGCCTTGTTTGAAATGAAGAGCTCTGGCAGTAACTGTGACAGCCAATAATCCTTACCTGCTATTCATCCAAGGAAAGAGCAGGAAAAAATGAAAGTTTCTTGGGGTGACCTTTTGAAAAGCTAAAATATAGTATGTGTTAAGGTATTTTGGTCATAACTCCAGAATTTAAGCATCTATGTAAGAAATATCTTGCTGCTAGAAGACTTTAGATAAACTTTCAAGCAAACCTGGTGATTTGTTGCCTTGCATTAAAAACATCAGAGTATCGCCTATTTTCTCTAATTTTCATCCAGTATCTCTTAAAATCTCATCAGGTATTTTCATATTTTTATCACTTATTTATAAAGATTTATTTATCACTTAATTACAGGCCTTTTGCGCTGACCTGTTTACCCTGTGCTGCTTATATTAATGATATGATTTGAATCATGACATACAAAAGTGGTAGAATTCATAAACCCAAGCAAATGAGTAATTTTGATTACAAAGTTTGCTTCTAAAATGATTCACTGATATTAATGTTGGTAAAGCATAAGATTTAGGTCAATAAACCTAATAGCTAGATTCTAGATACTACATAGTAATTTTATTTATATATACATCCATACTTTAAAACTTTCAAATTAAATTATAGTATACTAGATAAAGCTAGGTGAATGTATCACTTCTGGTGTACAGTAACTTATTTTGTGATGGTTCAAAGTAGGATAAGGTAGGAAAATATAACTTTTTGACATGAAATTATAAAAACCTTACCTGATTATATATGCTCGTTCCTTGGATTTCATGTACTCTCTTAAGTTATCTTTTTGTCTCGTCTAGCCTGTGATTACGTATACAGCTATTGCTAGGGTGTGAAAGTGTTCTTGAGAGACTTATTTAGAATCCCACACAGAAAACCGGGCACAACTGTAAGGATACACTAACTCACAACTGTAACTGCTAGACAGACAATATAAGGTGAGGTAATATATTTTATTGGACCAACATCTGTTGGTGAAAGAGATAAGCTTGAAAGAGACTAACAGAAATTGGTCTCACTCACCTTGCGCCTCTCATCGTCTGGTACCAAAATTGCATATGATTCTCTTGTAATTTTGAAACCTTACAAAATATGCATGCATATCTGTACACTATATCAATGATAGATGGGTTATCCCTAATACAGTAATCTATAAGGTTAGCAATTTTTATTTTTTAATTTAATTTAAAGACTTTTTAGTTCAGTACAATGATATGAATAATGTATACAACAAGTGTCTTGTTAAAAGCTGCTCTGAGAAACCTCTGATGTTTTTACCTCTTCTCATAACTTTGATCTCTGATGAAACTAACTAATATTAACAATTATTTTCTGAATTTCTTGCTGCTTTATAATTCTTCCCAAGCAGAAGTATCAAAGGCTGAAAGGAAATCAGTATTCATATAACCTTATGAAAATACTGTTAGTTTCATTGCAGAATACTAAATGTACCATCCATTATGAAGTTATGCTTGTGAAACAGAACTTGTTAATAGACAGCACAAAAAATCTGTTCAAATAATACTAAGGACCTAAGCCAAACCTACAAAAGCACAGAATTTCCAAATTGAAGTCTGAACTCCAATTTATCTACAGTATTTTGCCAAAGTCTCCCAACAGTGAGTATTTTTCCATGCTTTCCTCCCCAACTTGCCTTTCACTCCAACCTGAAAATATTCACAATGTTCATGGATAATTTTTGCAGTGTTAGACCTCAATCCTGGAATAGATTAGATTCCTGTGTCTACATGGAGCCCCACTGTGTGGGTGCTGGATTTGGGCCTTCATGTTACTGGACTTCTGCACAATTTTGCTAAATTCTCAGTTTGCAAATAAACTATATTTATAAAGAGGATATCTGGTGCATTGTCTTTAGTGAGGGCCCTGTGTGGTTTTTATTATTCATATTTATTACAGTAGTGCCTCCGGCCCAATCAAGAATAGGGCCTCATTGTGCTAGGCACTTTACAGAGTAGTAGACACTCCCTGACCTGAAGAGCTTATAGTCTATTTGACAAGACTGACACAGTGGGGGAAGGGATAGAACGCATAAGCAGAGTGAACAATGTGATGGTAGCAAATATCATATTAGTTGCACAGTTTTTGAGGGGTGGAGTTTAGTTAGGAAGGGATCAGCTAAATGGAAAGAAAACAGAAAGGAACAGGGTAGGGGAGAACAAGGTAAGAAAAGCAGGTGTAGTGTGAAGCAGAGGTGAAGAGACAATGAGGGAGGGGGACAGTTGGATGGCACAGGAATCCATCTGCATTCAGCTTACTGCATGAGTGAGGCTTAATGGTGCAAAATTTCTCCATGAACATTGCAATATTTTTTATTATGTATTTAAAGAAGAGGGTGGATTGGAGGCATGATAAATCCCACCTTCTGCTTTAAGACTCCCTGTAACAACTGGGTTAATTAGAGCAGGGTGTGGGGAGGTCTGACATTGTTGAATCTAAATATACAAAATGAAGACTTTGGCAAATACTGCCAAAAAAAATTGATTTGCTGAAATTTTTAAATTATGTGCTTCTTTTGTGCTCCTCGCCTCTTGTGTGTTCACTTTCTGTGAATTACTCCACATAGTAGGCACTACTCCAATAGTAGTCTCATTTCAATCCTGCTTCTTTGCTCCACAGGGGAGGGAAGCGAGCCTGAGCAGGGGAGGATTCTGTGTTGGTTCTGTTCTACCCCAACCTGACCCACCCCTTACATCATGTGGGAGGTGGTAGCTGGTGAAGGAGACACCTCTACTGGGATTACACCTACAGAATACTTCTCCCTCCACAAAGCGAATTCTCCACTGGCCCTTGATGGCCAAAATCCAGACCCTTTGCACCCCTTGATCGCACTAGAGAATCTGGTCCAGTGCATGTTGACAGGGTTAGAAAGGGAGAGGGGTTTCACTTCATTACAAATAGATTGTACCTTATGCTGATACAAGGTTGCAGTTTTCTGAAAACATAGATGTGGAGTAGAAATGTAATTCCATGACTAAATAGCCTCTCCAAAGACAATAGTGTTTGAGAACTAGACAGAGGCTGTTTTTGCATTTACCACAGGTAACTAATCTGATGTTTAAAGAAAACATCTTTATTTACAGGCGCACAGTTACACCTGCTTCTCTCTTCTTACACAGCAGTAGCCAAATTTTTCACTTTTTGAATGCTTCTAGGAATATTTTATAGGCAAATAAATACCAACAGTGTAGAGTGACTTCACTGTGGGTGGCAAAGCGGCAAATAAACATTGTTTGGCTATAAGTATTGAAGATGAACTGTGCACAGTAAAAATACTTTCAGATAAAGATCTTGTCCATCTAACTGTATTCTTCAATAGCTGTGTCCACTTAACTGCTCTAAAATAGCCCACGTTGCACAGCTGGTGCCTTAGTAAGGAAAATTCTTCGTAGTTGGACCTGGATCACATGGGAATTAGGCAATCTGAAAATTGTAAAAGCGCCTGCATCTCCTCTTTCAAAGGAAGTGTAAGTGCAGAAAGAAAAGAGTACATGCTTTTGATTTCAGTGTTTCTCTTGCTATTCCTGCAAACAGCTGTGCTTTTAAATTTAGTTTTATGTTATAAATTTCTCATTTTGAGTGAAATTCACTTCTATGCCAAGGACTGGATACCACTCAGGTCCTCACCAATAGGTGCTGTTCTGTGTTCACAGATGAAATTTGCCTGTTATGTGTCAATTTTATAAACAAATGTACATAAAAACGTGAACTGAGAAAACTGCAGTTCACAGATGGCTTTCCTGTGGTTTTCCTGTTATTTTTTTGCTTGTTTTCTATAGAGCCCACAATGTGCTAGGCACAAATATTAAAAGTGACAGTCCCTGTTGCAAAGAACTCACCATCTGTATGTTCTTTCTTCATTCTGTGTTAGTGTAGTATTTATTACATATGTGAAAGACTAGTGTTTAAGCAAAATTGCTATAAAACTTGCCACCTTATATTAATTTTTGTCCATGGTATAGCGTAGATTGGTCTTTTCAGACCAACTCTCTGAAATGCCCAAAGATAGAACGTGTAGCTTGACATACCATTTATAGAAGTTCCCATTAAAGTATTTGGGGTGAATGGATTAATAAGGGAATTACCCCAGCCATGTCACTAGGGCTGGAAGATATGAGTGACTCCCCAGGATTGCAAACATACGGTAGTGCCACTGGGACATGAGTCTTTAAATAGGGGAGGTGTAGCGGGGTGGACACCCGCTCCTGCCTGGGAGGGCTGGAAAGCAGCCCTGGAGAGGGCTGCAGCTCTAAAAGCTGGGCTGATTGGGGAAGCGGCCGCAGCTGGGCCGCACCCCAATCAGGCCACAGCTGGCCTGTATAAAAAGGCTGGGAGCCAGGAGCTCAAGCAGTGAGTCTCTCTCTGCATTCAGAGAGAGACGGGCCTGGCTGCAGGGAGCTAGAGGCAGGGTACCTGAGTGGAGCAGGGCTGGGGAAAGGCAGAGAAGCCGGGGAGCTCCAGCCTGGAAAGCCCCAGGCTGCGGCCTAGCATAAGGCCAACAGGTACTGGGGGTTGCAGAGGGCAGCCCAGGGGTAGGCAAAGGCAGCAGGTCCAAACCCAACCTTGCCAGTGATGAGTAGGCTGATACTGCAGTCTGCCCTAGGGTGTGGAGCTAGATGACTGGCAGTAGCCTTATACTGAGGCAAGGTGGGGATAGTGAGTGGGGGTTTCCCGGGGAGAGGAGACCCTGAGAGAAAGGGGTTACTGCCATGGGGCAGCACCCCAGCTAACAGGAGTCCAGGGAGGGACACGGGGGCCAAGCGGTAGTGGATCACTGGCCTGCAGAGGGTGCTCCAGGCTGGAAATCGAGCTAATTCCCTGAGAGACCAGCAGGAGGGGCTGCAGAGGTGAGTCCGCACCACTACAGGAGGGTTAAATTAGACAGTGAAGTGGTGCTATACCCAGGCTTCAGGGTCACCTTGCCTTGACCCACACTCTGCCGCTCCAGACACTTGTACTTGCAGGTATTGGAGGGATGGGCCTAGTGTAGGGTTACCATATGTCCGTATTTTCCCGGACATGTCCGACTTTTTAGTTGTTAATCGCCATCTGGGAGGATTTATTAAATATATAAAAATGTCCGGAAAATACAGATGTATGATAACCCTACCCCCTGCCCCTCTCTCCTCTTGGGGTGTCAGCTCGCTGCAGCCTGCGGATTGCAACCTGCCTTCCCTCCCAGTGCTGCTGCAACCCCACGCCCCACGGCTAGGAGTGGTGGCATCTCTGCAGCCAGCTGCGGGGGGGGGGGACCCGCGGCCGCTTCTCCCTGCTCTGAGCATCCCCCGCGGCTCTGGCAGAGCCTCAGTCTCCCCGCTCCGCCCTGGCCGTGCAAGGAGCCCCCCCCCCCCAGCGGTCCGTGCAGCCGGGGCTGCCTCCCCCTCCCCCTTCTGCGGAGCCGCTGCCCGGGGGGACAGTCCCGGCGCAGGGGGAAATTTCTCGGTGCTCAGCGGTGGCTCCCAGGAGCCCGAGCTCCCCCCCCCCCAGGAAGGGCCGGTGCTGCAACGCCTCCCGCAGCTGCCTGGCCTGAGCTGCCACAGCCTCGCCGGGTCCGGCTGGGAGTGGGGTGGAGGCCCCCCTGAGCCCGGGCCAAGGCCCAGGCCATGCACACAGCACTTCTTTGCTCCAGCCTGGCCAGAGAGGGAGCCCGCAGCTGGGATGCAGCCTCGCAGGTGGAAGCACGTTGGGGCTGGGATGCTCAGCTCGGGGGCAGGCCTGGGGCCCGAAGCAACTTCCTGCCCTTCCAACCCCCCCCCCCCCCGGTTCTGGCTGCGCGGGGGAAGCGCCCGGCCGGAGGCGCACGAGCTGGAGAGTGGCGGGAGCTGGGAAAGTTGGAGCCCGGGGAGGAGGTGGCTGTTTCGGGTGGCTGGGAGGGAGGGGGAAGGAGGGAGAATGTGGCGCGCTCAGGGAAGAGGCGGGGCCGGGGCTGGGATTTGGGGAAGGGGTCCAATGGGGCAGGGAGGAGGCGGAGTTGGGGCGGGGACTTTGGGGAAGGGGTTGGAGTTGGGGCGGGGCCGGGGGCCCCGTGGAGTGTCCTCTTTTTTTCAATGTTCAAATATGGTAACCCCAGCCTAGTGGCAGATTAGCCAATGAGTTGACAGGGCCTGTGCCCAAGGGCCCCAGCCAATTGAGGGGCCCCGGAAAAATGGGTGCCCCTGCGCTCTGACCCTGTTCCCTAGCAGAAACGCCGGGAGAAGGGGGGAAAGCCCCAGAGCCCAGACCCTTGCTGCGGCCCCAGGTTGGAGGACCTCTCACTCCCCACTGCGGCCATGGCAACAGGACAAAGCTTCTCTGGTCTTGGAGCCACAGTGGGGGGGATGGAATGGGGCGGGACCGTGGCTGGAACAGGGGTGGGGCTCCAAGGGGAAGGGGCAGAACGGGGCAGGACTGCAGGCAGAAGGGATGGGGAGGGGCCCCCCCCACTTGCTCTGGCCCAGGGCCCCCCCACTTGCTCTGACCCAGGGCCCCATGAAATCTTAATCTGTCTCTGGATGAGCCCTACTCTCTCCTTTCCTCTCTAAAAATATCTAATCACATTTGTGAGGACACTCGATGCAGCTCAACTATACAGGGCACTACTTGAGTAGAAGGGAACTTCTTCAGAAATAAAGGGGACCTCCAGATCCAAAACTTTCTCTTCCTGTGCAGATGACACCATTCCCAATGCAGCCACTTCAGAACAAATCTTGGGATGGGACAACATGATGTTTGATTAGAGAAGAACAAAGAGAATGGGGGTGCGGAAAGAGAAACCAGGAAAATGGGGTGAGATTTTGTGACGGGGAAGAGGATAACAAATAGCTGAAAATAAAGGGATAACAGCACAGAGGAGGAGAAGCAGAGACAGAAAATCTATATTGTAAGAAATATTTGTCAGTGGTGGGCATGAAAATAGTGCTTCCAGAAAAGCCAATTAAGGTATTGTGAAATGGCTGGAACAATAGCGAACCCTAACTCACCTGATCTAGGGAAAAGTAGGTTTGGGGGGGGGGGGTTAAAAATGACAGTGGTGAAAAGTAAGGGTAACATGTTTAAAGTTAGAGCTGTGCAAACCTGTTTGTGTTATCTCCATATTGGTTGTGAGTTTTAGTTGTTTAGTTGTTTGTTTTTGCTCAGAACTGAATTCACAGGCTCTGAGGTTTCAACCAGGTTTTCCAATACCCTAATCTGATTGCAAACACATAGGCAAGGCTCGTGGTGGAGGAGTTTGCTTTCCTCCTGTGGGGTTGCTGGAAGTGGGAATAGGCCTCAGCTCTGATTCAACCAGGAAACTCTGGTGTTAGTGAAAACTAGCTTCCCCCGTGATTTTATTATGCAAGTCCAAATTTAATGATGACAGTTCCTACTTAACTAGGAGAATTAAAGAAGGATTTTATGTTCTAGGCCACACTACTTGTTACATTTTGGTAGACCCTCCTTCCAACTGGGATCAGTTTTAATGCATTCCTCACCATATCCATCTTATTTCTGAGAAATCAAATTAAAATGGTTTCTGCTGAGTGGACCTTCTTGTTCCCATGGGGGCAGTTTTTTGGCAGACAGGGATACTGAAGTGCTATTCCCTAAGATGTGTGCTTTAGCACTAAATGCACCAAATCCAACACAGTCAGAAGTCCAGCAGTTCACAGATAATCAGACAGTTTCACAAAAAGCTTTGGTAATTTTATGGACTAAAACAAATGTTCTACAGGCTTATTTTTAGGCCTTCAATGATTGTAAGTCAAATATTTAGCACAGTTCTATTCGAAATACTTCCAACATGAATTTATATTTCAGACTTTTTCAGGGGGCTCTGAGACCCCTCCATTTCACACCTACATCTGGGACTTGAACTTCCAGCAAATTCAGCTCTTCCACTGATGTCTCTTCTTTCCCCCTCCTCTGAGTAAATAAACAATGTTTATTATTCCCTCTCCCTGATGATAGTGTGTGTGTGAACTGACTCCTATCAACAAATGAACTCTAGGGCAGACTTTTCCTTGGTTCAGGCCATCTTGGTAGCAGGAACTATTGACCAAAAGTCCATAATGAATTAATTAACTTTTCTTTTAAAATGCCAAGTATGAATTATTTTTGATAAAACTGTAGTGAAAACATTATCTACTAGCAGTTTCCCCTGGATCTTTGTAATTTTGTTAGTTAAATATATACTATGTTGTTTCTGGTTATTAGCTATGTTCATGCAGTATAAATACAAATAGTAACAGCATATAATAGTTTTTGTTTCATTTATATTCATTTGTTTTAATACACATTCCATGGACAACAACAGTCGTAATCAACAAAATATGCAAAATTGCTATAAGCAATCATGGGATGCTACAAATGCAGCATATAAAATTAACTAAATACTTTTCAGAGACGGAATGGCATATTTATAATTTTTTGTGACACTTGTTCTTGATTAATCATACTTTACTAAAGAAACTAATTAGCTAACTACAGTATGTGACATGATGTCCCACATGCCCTAAATTTCCAGCTTGATAATTAAGAATACTAGAATGGGGAACTGGTTGAATGCAAATGATGTTTGAACTTTACCATCTTCATGATTTATCACATACGCATTAAAAAAAAAAAACACCTCCAAATCTACCTTTTTGATTGGAAAAAGAATACTGTGCATACACAATGGTGAATATTTAAAGCCCAATATCCATTGAACAATGATTGTTTGTTTGTTTGAGATTATTTTTCAAAGAAAAAACAAAGTAAAGTTTTGCTAAAACCACCTAGCTTCAATTGGTTTCATATTGAAACTGAGATTTCCACATTACTTCCAGCTCCATTCTCCACTTTCTTTCAGAGATGCAGTCTCCTGATCCACTTCCAATTATGGTTTATCAGGGAACCAGACCTCCTGTTAATCGATTACCTGCCCTGGGTACCTGCTAAATTGCAACAAAAATTAATTTTACAGCATAACTTACCCACCAGGTCCCTGATCTGCTGAGAGGAAAGTTTAAAAACCCACCTCACCCTGGCCAGTCTGGCAGTGAGGAAAAATTCCTTCCTAGCCCCAACAGGCAATGAGCACGATACCCACTGCAAGGCCCCAAAACGTGGTCCCATTATAAACCCAAAGGGGGAGCTTTTCTTCCTGTGCAGAATGGCCCCCAGGCTTCGAGGAAGGTATTACAAACTCTTCCACTAAGTGCAGTGGGAGCTGATAGGCTTTGCTACAACTTTGTGTCCTACCTGTCAGCTCAGAGTCCTGCTCTTTGCCTCATCAAGACCATGGGGGAGGCTGAATGCCCCAAAAGAAGTGTGCCGGGGGGTGTACTCCTTTAAAAGGGGCCACGTGTTTTCTTTCCCCTGATGGTGCAGACCTTTGAGGCCATGGGGCAGAGGCTTCCAGTGATTTCAGTACCCATTGCTATGACTGACCATTTATACAGCATTTTGATTGTTTTATTCCTGAAAGAAAAGAGTTTATTTAGTCTCCATGTTCATCTGTCTGCTCAGATTTTGCCTGGGGTTACAAATGTTTGGGGGTATTGCCTAGGGCAGTGGTTCCCAAACTTGTTCCGCCACTTGTGCAGGGAAAGCCCCTGGCGGGCCGGGCTGGTTTGTTTACCTGCCGCGTCCGCAGGTTCGGCTGATCGCGGCTCCCACTGGCCGCGGTTCGCTGCTCCAGGCCAATGGGAGCTGCTGGAACCACTGGCCTAGGGAATTAGTGAGGCAACTGTCTGGGAATGTTTCAAGTCTGCACTTTCCTTGTACTATGCCATGGTGGCAGGTGAAGACTGCAGATTCTTTCTATATGCCAATCACTGGCGGCATGCCATCAATGTTCCAGGTCAATTAATGTTTTATTAATTGTAAATATACACAGAGGCTCAGCCTGATACATTTTTAAAAATAACAATGACATGAATTATGTATCTGTATTTAAGAATTTCAAAGCAATAGTTCACAATGGATATATTAAATCTAGTAGAACCAAAGCAGATGAGCTTTTGTGGCTCTCTTTGGTTAGTTTTACCAGATGAAACTTTTTAATGCACTCTAACTCATTTTGCAAGACTTTTCATGCCAGGGCTTGACTGTCTTTTTAATCATGAGATCTGGACCATAATTCTTCATTTAAATATATCCCATGGCCTCTCCAGACATTTTTAGCAGCTTAACCTCATATACTGTTTAAAAAAAAAAATTAAATCTTTCATATTTTTTCCTAATTATCTTCTTGCTATATAGTCTGTCCAGTGGATCTTTATTTTGTTACTAATAGAGAATTTCTATTCAAGCTTTAAAATAAAATATTTCTTTATTTCAAAAGCAGGCTTACAATAAACATTTTCCCAGCAGAAGTGTACCATAAAACACTCTAGGAATTGTAAATTTTAATACCAGCTGATGACATCTGAACAGAAAAGCTAAAAAAAATATCTTGCCATCTCTCTAGTATCCAAACTAAAAATCAAGACTAATTAAGCCAGTGTGGTGGTGTAAAGCAGTTGCTTTCTTAAAACAATCTGCTGCAGTAAGTCAAGTTCTGTTTGCTATTCACTGACTTGTTATTTGATAACACTTGATTGGTTTTGGTGTATACCCCTTCTTCACTTACAGCGAATGGCTGCTGCTCTCATTATTAGCATATTTGCATTGATACAGCTTAGACCCAGGGTGCCTAGGGAGAGACAGTCAGGAAGCTGCCGCTTCCATTATCCCCACTCAATATCTCCAGTGTTGCTGGGGCCAATCTTTATTTTATTCAGGTTTTTATATCCTTCTCATCGCCACAGTATCTGAGCACCGTTCAGCAGTGCATTAAGCAACATGACTCATATCACTTGCAGTGTGACCCACTGTTGTGTTATTTTTATCTCACTATATTTGTTGTTTTTCCTAAAGCCCCAGCTCCTGGAATCTTATGATTAAGTACTCGTTGCAGAGAAAAGTTTATGAAATTGTGAACCCGAGTGTTAAAAACTGGAAGGCATATAAAAAGAATCTAAAATGTTGAGGCATTGTGGTGTGTGTGTGTGTGTGTGTGTGTGTGTGTGTGTGTGTGAGTAAAAATAATGATTTGTTTATTTTAATCTCACGATTACTGTTGGGCCTGATTTATGAACATTAGGGTAGTGGACAAGGGTGTTTTTTAAAAGCCTCTTTTTCTGTCAACCTCCAAGTTCCCCCCACCCATACACTTCTGATGATGCCAAGCTGTTTCTGGGGAATCCTTCCCTGTGAGGAATGGGATTGGCATTAAATAAGTAGCTGCCTTACAGTTGTCTGTGGTATTGCTACAGCTTAACCAGCCTTTCCTGAAAAGGATTCTGCTAATAGTTTAATCTTCAGTTTACCTTCACAAATGAAACAAATTATCCTTGCTCAGCTGACAGATACTGTAGACTCCTTGCTCACACAACCTTGGATATTATGTTTCAATTGGGATTCGCTGGGAATGGCTTTTGTTTCTATTTCTTTATGTGAATAGTAATGGCTGTGCAAAACCTGCAGTTATTGTTGTCTGCTTGTATTATTTTATCACCTCAGTCATGGACCAGGACCCCTTTGTGCTAGGTGCTGTATAAATAAATAACAAAGACAGTTCCTGCCCCAGAGAGTTTACAACCAAGTATAAGCCAAGAGACAACAGATACATATAGACAAACAAGGGAGTATAAGGAAACAATGAGATGATATTGGTCAGCATGATAGGCAGGGCTCTAACCAGAGCGGGGCAAGCGGGGCAGCCACCCAGGACACAAAGCCACAGGGGTGGAAAAAGGGGGCCAGAGATGACGCTGGGGAAGGGCATGGGGGGGTCACATTACCACCACCCCCGATTTTTTTTTGTTGCGTCCCCACCCCCACCCCAAACAGGCGGGGTGGCCCACTGAGGTAAGTCAGGGGGTGGAGGTGGCACTCCCTTCCTGAGCCCCATTGTGTGGGGCTGGCTGGACCCAGCCTTCCCAAACATTACTCTGGGGTGTATCCCACAGTTGGAAAACCTCTGTGGGGTGGTCACATGTCCCCCTAGAACCTTTACATTGTGCCCCAATCCACTATCAACAGTTATGTGTCGCTTCTGAATGGGGCAGAAAAATTATGGGGAAAAAAAACAGTATGGGGTGCAATTATGCTTGCTCGCTCCAGGTGCTAAAATGCCTAGTTGTGGCTTTGATGATAGGCAAGGATCTCAGCGTATCCACAGCTTATCTGCTGTCAAGTGTTTTGTAGGCATCACAGCAAAGGAGAATTTTAAGAAGGGTGTTGAAGCAGGATAATGAGGTTGCTTTGTGGATATTTATGGGGAGCTCCTCCCAAGCATGAGAGGCAGCACAAGAGAAAGTGGAGGCTGGTATCATGGGCCGGTAAGAGTCAACATTTCAATAGAGAACGTGAAATGATAAGGCAGGGATAGGCTTTCAAGGGTCTTGAAAGTGAAGACAAGCAAGTGAAGACAGAGCAGGCCTTTGGCTAAAAGTTGTGTTTGATAGCTTCAGAATCTTTGAACTTTTCTTTCTTTACAGAATTGACTGTGTTAACACTAAAGTTCCAGGAGAAAAAACTCCTTCCTTGTACTATGTTACAGTTCAGCAAATAAAGTCACCCAATGTGTGCGTTAAGCTGTTACAGATTTTCTTAAGTTGCAGTCACTATAGAATCCAAACAATCTTATTTACAGACTGGGGCCTTCAGAGGGTACATCTGATATTTTTTTCTCTTTTGTGCATAGAGTTGAAATTTTCCCCTTGAATGGCTACTGCCATGCTTAATTAACAAGCACCTCATGAGAGAAACTGCTTCTCCACCAACTGTGACCAGCAGGTATAGACAAGAAAGCCATGTAAACTCTACAAACGTTAGCTAGTGTGCTTAAAACAGCAGGAAAAAAATGTGCTCAGTGTCCCAGAGTTATTCAGCTTTATATATTGGACAACAGCTTTTACTGGAGATGTGGGTACAGGACTGGTGAGTGTGCTAAAATGTATTGCTAATGTGCTAGCTGTTTTTTATAAGAAAATTGTATCAGTGCTGTATAGTCAATACTTAAAACTATATGGATTAAAAATAATTTCCTGGAAAGCACCCTAAAAAGTAAAGAAGTGTCCATTTAAACATTTTCTGATCATCTGGTAATTTTTCACCTCTTTTTTTGAACATTAGCACTGAAGCCTTGGAACAGTCACTGTCCCATAACAGCAAGGTTCTTCACTGCCTACCACTATTGAAATTTCAACTGGCCCGTTAAAACTTTCTGAGACAAAAAAAAGTCTTGTTTCTTATGGTAGAAGCACTAGAATCCAACAGTGTTTAAATAGAATGAACTGTGCCTGTAAATAAACTTCAGCTGATAAATGTAAAATTATGCTGATTTTTATATGGTTTGTACAGAATAAAATCTACATACTAATGACAGACAAAAAGCAACACATCTTATATTTCCAAACTGTGTTTATTAAGATAGGATTTAAGTAGGTACAGAACAAGACTAATTTATGTTGGAGACAAAATTCTGTGAGTGATGAGGCTGCAGAGCTGTACCATAGTGTGGGCCTGATTTGAAGAAACAGGCATTAGGTGTCTCAGGTTTGGCCCTTACAAAAGGAGGTAGCCAAAATTATTCGACACTTCTGAAAAAGTTGGCCTAAATTTCCATCTTATCAGAGTCTTGAAATCTAATTCAAAGGTATTTCTAAATGCTCTTAAAGAAGACTATGATCTTGATCCTTCATGGTACTAAGCACTCTAGCCCATCAAGCAAGCATTTAAACATGTGCTTAACTTTAAGCATATGAGTAATTCCACTAAATTCATTGGACTACCAGCACACGTAAAGTTAAGCATGAGGCCGTAGTGCTTAGAACTTGCAGAATCCAGCCCCAAATGTCAGACATAACTTTTTCTAGGCCAAAATATTCTAATCCTTGATTTCAGAAGATATACAATCCAAAGAAGAGATGTCAGGAAATACACTATGATGTAGAAATATCTTTGTATATTTTTTCATATGACAGCTTGTTAAGGAATGAATTTTACTGGAACAAAATAATGCCCCAACTCAGGAAAGCACTTCAGGACTTAAGTACTTGCTTTTGACCTCAATAGAACTTAAGCATCTACTTAATTTTAAGCATATACATAAGAGCTGTCCTCCTGAATGTTTGCCTAACTGTGGTTCAAAGTTAGGTAGAAACAGAAATATGGATCTAAAAAGTGAGAGGAGTGTGCTTTTTTAATTGCTTTAGATTACTATCTCAAAACAGCACTATTCGGGGGTATGTTTTAGATTTTTGTTATTCATTTTAATCTTTTTTTATTTTGTACCTCTCATAATATTGGGTAATAATTATTCATGCTGAATAACATTTTCAGTTCAACACCCTCTTCTATATTCTTAGCATCAGCATTCTGCAAGAGAATATTATAGTGTACTTTTAAACAGCATGAACAGTCCCATAAGCAGTATGATGTTCTTTATAAAGATGCAAATTACTGACATTTTAATACTATCAAACAAAGACTACAATCTGACATTTTAAGAGGGAAGCCATTGAATACCTGTATTGTTTCTATCTACTAAAGTACATTGAATCTTTTATTATTATTAGAGATGGCCTTCATTTTTAGGCAAGCTTTATTTTTATGATAGACTACTATATTTAATAGCTCTTTTCTCTAGTTGTATTTGTTTGGTGCATCTCAATCTTTTATAGCTGGTAAATTTAGGCATATTTACAAATGAACCATGTTCAGTAATTTACTGCTAATTAATTAGATGCAAAATTTGAATTGCATTACTTGAAATAATACAATAGTTTTAATTTAGGAAACTGTGTAATCCTATTTAATTAACAGCAAATGAACTTTAATTAGGGATTTTTTTTCAATGCAGGTGAGGATTTCTTGCATAGGATAAGTGAAGAAGCAATCTACAAAGATTTGTTTTTCTTAGTGTTAATTATAGTGTGAATAAAAGTTGAACCTTCCAAGTGTCCCATTTATATTTGGCAGAAATGTTGAGCAGGTTTAAAGAGATTCAGAACTGAAGAAAGTATCTGAGTTTGGGCAGGAGGATTACAGAAATCCCTGTGGGGATTTATTATACAATTTCCCAGAAGATGTTTAAAGACATGCTATTTAATCCTTTCCCCCTCCCCTGCACCCTGCAACCAGGAAAACCTAGTTACTGAATTAGAGCAAATCTGTTTCCCAACTGTTTCCCAACTGGGAGTCTAAAGAAAATTACACATACAACTATTTTCTGTAGTATTTACCTTCAGGTCTTTATGATTTGTGATTCAAAATCCAGAGATCGGTTTCAATATTCTTATACTAATATACAGTCAGTTTCAGCTTTATGAAAAGCAAGGTTCATTGTCTGAAAAGCCCTGTACAAGAAACATTATAGAATTCATACAGAAACAAAATGATCAGAACATAAATTCATAAAGTATCTTACATTACTGGGAACATTATACAAAAGTTCTGAGTAAGACTGGAACATCAAACAAGGGGTTGAATATAAGGAAAGCTCTATACCTTGGATGAGTAGAGGGCAGAAGCAAAAGTAAATTCCCTTTGTTAAAGACCAACATTTAAATCCTCTATAGTGGGCCTAATTCTGAGGTGAAATCCTGGCCTCAATGAAGTCAATGGCAAAGCTTCCATTAATTTCGGTGCAGCTAAGATTTCACTCCTGTTGTATTGACTGCATCGTCCAAAAACACAAGCAGCGTGAAGCAAAGTTCTATGGTGTCTGGGGGGCACAGGAGGGGATAAAACCTCTCCCTGCTCTGGGGTGGTTGTTGCAGCCTTGGGCATCAGGAGACTGCATAACTACATCATTACCTCTCATAGGGGCTGGCTAGTGAAGCCTGTGAGTCAGGGGAGTCAACCATGTGGAGCGTGAACTGGATCTGGCTCACTTGGTACATTTATTTGGCCCACAAAGAGTATTTTGATGTTCCTAGCCCTTATGGTTGAGAACAATATCTTTCACGTGTGAACCGAGAGTAAACTGATTCAGTGATGTTTTCAGAGTCTGTGGCCAGCTTCAAACAATGGCAGAAGGGTGAGCTCTTCTGTACCCTGTTAATCTCATTGGAGTCTTAACTCAATGATGACACTTCAATGTCTGTTTTCTGCCCAGCTCTAACACAATTTCTCTCCCATGAAAAATTGATATTTTTTTGTAACATTTTCATTGCAAAATGGGACAAAAGTCAAAAATTCAAATTTTTTTACCAGAGGAAACATTCTGAAAAATTCTTTCAGGTGAACAAAAACAGAATTATTGGACTTTTTCCTGGCCACCATACTTCCAAGGCACTTGCCTCCCCAGGCTGCCTGACTCCCCATGAGGTGTCTGTCAAAAGTGTCAAATCAGCATTTTTGAAGCTGAAATTTTGCATGGTGCATGTGTGTCGCAAGCTGAACTTTTTGGAAAGTTTCTGCTAAAAATGGTTCAGCTGTTTCCAAAAATGAGGTTAGGAAAAAGGTAGCTCATGTTAAAAAATGCTTACACCTGTTTAATTCAGAAGCTCTAGCCTCCATACTTTTGAAGGGGATGTGTGAGGGTGAAGGTGGCTGTGCCCTAAAGAAACATAGAGACTGAGGACTCCTCCTGGGTTAAATTCCAGGATCTGTAGGGGTATGGGCTCCAGTGTAAAGATCCCCTGAGGTCTAATTTTTAAGCCCAACCTGAACTTGACACAGCCAATCCGAACCTGACCTGAGCCCGAGAGTGTTGAGAAAAATCGTATCTGACACGATCCATCCAAACCCAACACTTGTTATCGGGTCCCATGAGGCTCTGGGAGGTTGAAGGTTCTAGTCAGAATACTTTTTGCTGTACTGTAGCAGTGGGGGGAGCTCTGACAGCAGTCATCCCTCCCCCCTTCCTTGGTGGTGGAAGTGGGTCTTTCCCCTTTGGCTGCACCAGGTGGAGGAGAAAGGGTCCTGAATCCTTTGAGTCCCCAGTCCTGGGCCACCACTGCAGCTGGGACACTGTAGCTCACCACTCACACAAGGTGATGAAGTTTGCCCCAGAAGACAGCCCCCTACCAGGCAGCTGGTGGGGCCTGACACCTGGCAGCAGGGAACTAGGGAGCAGGATGCCCTGGCTGCCACAGGCCTTGGGAGTGAAGGGATCAGGCTGGCTCACTCACTTTGGGAGGCAGCAAGGCCGCCAGGTCTGCGTGGCTGGGAAGACTGCCCAGGCAGGCCTTGCACACACAGCGAGTGCTGGAGAGGCTGGCACCCACCTCAGTCTCTGCCAGCCATGGCTCCTTGGCTCACTCTGTAGCCTCAGATTCATGGAGTGTTTTGGTTTATTAATCTTATATCAAAAACTTTTAGGCTCTGCGAAAATTATACTTTTTCATTCTGTGGGACCTATCCAGCATAGCAGCAGTTAAATGGAATCACTTTGCTCATCTTTCACCATGAAATCATTTAAGATGGAAGAGACCCCTAGGGAATTATGCTAGTCCATTTCCCTGTATCATAGAGGGACTGATTTCATTAGTTCTGAAATATCCCTAATAGATGGCTGTTTCAGCCAGTCTTGAATACCTTGAATGATGATGATCTTTCTTAAACGGCTTGTAAATTTCAGCCAAAACCTCCACTGCTTTGATTAACAAGAGGGCTTCAACCAATCAGTATAGGGAAATGCAGCTGTTTTTCCTACAAACCTTGTTCAACTAACTAACCACTGTAAACTGATTTTCCTCCCAAACTGGCTGGGTCAGTATAAAGGAGGTGAATCTCTCCTCTAGAGCCAGGCTCTTCTCCTTTACTTTACATGAGCGCAGCCAATAGTCGCTTGTTCTGCCTATCAGCTATATTGTTTAGTTATACCATGGGTTTAATTAATGCTGCAGAAAAGTTATTGGCTTTGCAAAATGAGGGATAGAAAACATTGATATTCCTTTCCAGCTTTCACCTATGGTATGTGCCAGAAATGTATGGCATAAGGAAAAGATTGGTGAAATAGATTCCATTCTAGAAAACCTGAAAGTGATGATAGATGTAAATAATCATTTATCTCTTTAATGCTCAACAATATATCTAGTATGTCTGAGAAACTTGCTTCTGAAATGCAGCCAACATCTCAAGAAAGTTAATGAAAGTTCGGTTGAAAACTACTGCTAAGGAACTTGTATGTTTCAACTGATGAGAGGGTATCTAAAAAGTTGCTTTGAAATTAACACCTCCATTTAGGTGAATGGAAGCCATTACTGTTGCTGTCTATTTTTATGACTGATCATGCTTTAATTTATTCCCTGTATCTTTTCACATGACTGTTTTCTGTAGTTTGTCAAATACCAACTGCTGTCATTTGTTGTTAAATTGTATTAAATATTTTGGAATGTAGTTTATATAAGAGACTATAAAGAAGAGTTGTATTGTACATATCACTGTCTGACTTACTGGGACAATGCTGCAATGGCTACTATGGAAAAGTCTACTTAAACAGCAGGAATAACTACAAATAGGGCTGGTCAAAAAAATTTAATCAAAACTGTTTATTGACAAAAAAAAATTGGGTTTTCAACTAAATGAAAAGTGTCTAATTTTTTTTGATGAAATATCAGAATTTTACATGGAAAGCATTTTGCTCAAAAATATTAAACCTCAGTTTTCAATATTTTGATGAAAAGTCAGAATTTTCCATGGAAGCAAAACTCCATTTTTCTGACCAGTTCTAATTACCTATGTGTTTTGTTTTCTTTAAATGAAAACTTTGTTTGCTTTTTCATATAGCATCATTTTTTTAATCAAATGCAGAAAGGACCCATATTCCGGGATGCATGATTTACTTATCTTATTTCCCACTGGCCTTGATATTAAGGTCTTGGTTTCTTTAAAGGGCATGTAATACTTTAACTTTCTCCATTAATTTGCTGCTACTTTATACCTTCTGTCTCCTCACTACATCTTTAGTCTGTGAACCACAGTCATCACGGCAGGCTCTTTTAGTGTCCTTTTGAGGCCTTCTAAAAGTCAGTAGATCTTGCTTGTGCTTTCACTATAAATCATGAACTATATGTTTTAATAATAAAGTTTCTGGTCTTCCCAATATTTATGACTAGTTAGTGAAATATGAAAAGCTTTGCTTTGAGCGGCGATATGAAAGCTCTGCTAAGCCGTTCAGAAACAGAGACCCCTGAGAAGACAATAAGGAACAAATAAATCCTAACCTATTAAGAAATTCATGCTTTAGTTGCTGATATCTTGATTTAAATAAAAGAGCACTGAATTAAAAAAAAATTAATGAAGAGGGTATTGAGTCACTGATGGAAAATTAATGTTCATATATGCCATTCCCAAGTATTGTGATCAGAGAAATAGTCTTACACATTCAATTCAATTTCACTTTAACTTCTTATAAATCTACTTTATTTTTATAATGGATACTTGCTTACTTAAGAAAAATTTTACTTCCTTGTATTCCAAAATCCTTTACTGCCTTATCTATTACTTGGATATTTTGTTTTGTTGCTTTTGGATAAATCCTCAATGATATTCCGTGACACTGAGTTCCACAAATTAATTGAGCATCACTAAAGAAGCATTTCATTTTTTTTTTTTTAATTTTTTTTTTACCTTTCCATTTCACCGAGTGTCCATTTGTTCAGGATTTGTGAGAGGGTAATAGGTGTACCAATTTTCTCTCACTAACATAGATTATTTTGTCTCTCTTTTCTAAACTAAGCAGTACCAGTCTTTTGAATCTCTCCTGGCATGAAAATGTCTCTATGCCTGTAATCTTTGTCACCTACTTCTGAACCTCTTCTATTTCTACTATATCTTCTTGAGATAAATTGACCAGAACTGAGCACAGTATTCTCAGTCAGTCTGGACCCTTAACTTACAAAATGACATAATAGCTCTGATATTTTCCGTCCCATCGCTTTTGCATACTAGTGATTTGTTTGCCTTTTGACCACCACTGTGCATTGAGCTGAATTTTTCATTGAACTTTTGTTGGGACTCTCTAAGGAGCCAAAGGGAATTAGGTGCCATCTCCTATTGAAATTCACATTCAGTAGGAATTAGGCACAGAAACTCCCATTAGGGTATGTCTACATTTCAAAAGAAGACCCATGACAGCAAGCTTCAGAGCCCAGATCAGCTGACTTGGGCTCACAAGTCTCACACTAAGGGGCTAAAAATAGCAGTGTAAACATTAAGGCTCAGGCTGGACCTGGACCTGAGACCCACTCCCCTCTCCACGTTTTGGAGCATGGGCTCTGAAACCTAGTGAAGGGAGTGGATCTTGAGCCTGGCTCCAGCCTGAGCCAACAAAGCTATTTTCAGTTCTTTAGTGCAAGCCCAAGTCAGATGACCCAGGCTCTGAGACCTGCTACTGCGGGTCTTTTTTGCAATGTAGACGTACTATTAGGTTCTTCTTCCAGAGATGTCCCTGTGAGTGCTCCACTCCAGGTGTTGGTGTGTCCCTGCGTCTTCGCTCGGAGATTTTTACAGCAGTACTTGTACCAGTCGCGCATGTGCAGACCCTGCTCCCCCGCTCTGAGTGTACCTTAATAGTGCATGACCGGTCTCCTCAGTTCCTTCTCTACCGTCCCCGACCTGAGACATTGCTCAGCAGACTCATTAGAGAATTTCTTCTCTCCCCTGTTCAACGTTTTTCCCTCTTAGTTTAGCTTACCAGTATTAGTTAGGTACCCTTTTCCCTTCTCTTCTTTTCTCTTTAAAAAACAAAAATAAAACAAAAAACAACCCAAAAAACCCACTTTTTGTTCCTGTCACCACAGCCGCTTCTGGCATGCCTGGCTCTCCAGGTTTTAAGCGCTGCTCTAACTGTAAAGATGCTATTCCTCTTTCCGATGGCCACTCTAAATGTATTAAATGTTTGGGGGAGTCCCACATCCCGCAAAAATGTGCCCACTGCAGCAAGTTGAAATCCAGGGCATGCAAAGACAGGGAGCTGCGGTTAACACTACTCCTGCTGCAAAAATCTCTCAGGCCAGCCTCAGACCTGGGCTCTGACTCTGCTGTACACCGCAGCCAAAGAAACAAAAGAAAACTTCAAAAAACCATCAGTCTCTTTCACCCACAAAGGATATTGGCAGGGACATGCCTTCTCCAGGTACTGCTTCCCTCCCTGCACTCCCTCAGCTGAGTACCTTTGATGCGCTGAGCTCCTCCGGCGCCACGTGAAACCCGCCTGCGGCTGCGGCGGTTGCGCTGACCTCCGGTACCGAGGCTTCAGGCTTTCAGTTGCCTGCCTTTCACACGGCACCGTTCAGCACCACAATGGAAGCCGTGCTGACGCATACTAGCCTGCCTGACCCCCGCCCCCCCGCAGGCTCCTCTCACTCTCCCGGCACCGTCAGCCTTTGAGCTAGCCAGCAGTGACAGAATGCTCAGGACACTGGTGCAGAGGAATCCCTCCTCACAACAAATTCCTCTCGCTCAGCCCTCCCCTCACAGAGGCACTTCGGTACGCAATTCACACACTCAAGGGACCTCCTGGTGTCACCCCTACTTAACACCTACTTCTGTCCGGACACTCAGGCAAGGTCCGCACAGCTTTCCTCCAGTGATGAGGAATCTGGGCTGCAGGGAGAATTTTCACCTTATCAGATCTCCTGTCCACAGACCCCAATCAAGAGAGGTTATAGAAAAGCTGCCTTATCCTACTCCGAGGGTCCTGCCCCATGGTGCGTGAACCCCTGGATGGCACCACCCATGCCCTTCCCACCACAGTGGCAATATTGGGCTCCATGGGCTCCTTATACCACACTCGTTATACCACTGCAGCTCGGTACCACCAGCCGACGATCCTGCCACTGACTCCCGACCCAAGGCAGCCCTCTCACAACCACAAGAGCAAGCACGGCCTCCCTCTAACCCGGTAGAACCAGTTCCGCCTGATGAAGCATTGTTTCCTCCTCCCCCGACGTCTTCAGACGACTTCTCAAAATTTCAAGACCTGTTTAAAAGAGTTGCTAATGAGCTATGAACAGAGGTGAAAGTAAGCCAGTACGCCCCAGTATGGCATACCGGCAAGGCCCATTTTCCACAGGCAGCAATTTAAAAGGCCTGGGGCTCCCAGCAGCGACTTCCTAACCTGGAGGAAGTCCCTGAACAGCAGCATGAGCTAACTGACATCCTGGAGCCCTCTTCTTCTTCTTCTAGAATTGCATTACCTATCACCACAGCCCTTTTAGAACCCGCCAAGGCCATTTGGCAAACCCTGGCTGCAAGCCTGCCTACCTGTAAGAGAGCGGACAGAAAGTACTTTATTTCTTCCAAGGGCTCGGAATTCCTGTTTACTCACCCAGCGCCAAACTCGCTGGTAGTAGACGCAGTTAACCAAAAGAACAAACACCAGTTTCCCCGCTCCACCCCTTCCGACAAGGACAGTAAGCGATTAGATCTGCTTCTTCCACGTTGCAGTTTCGCATTGCTAATTATACAGCTGTTCTAGCAAAGTATGACCACAAAAATTACAATAAATATATGGACTTTATTGATCACATTCCAGAAGAAAAGAAACAACAATTTACAGCTATCGTTTCCAAGGGACAAATCATCTCCCGCACTGCTCTTCAAGTTGCCCTTGATAGGCCAATACTACTGCACGGTCCACTGCCACAGCAGTCGTGATGCGCCGAGGGTCATGGCTCTCGTCCTCTTCCTTTCCCCAGGAGGTCCAGACTACCATTGAGGATCTCCCCTTCGATGGTGACAAATTGTTCACAACTGTAAGAGGTCCGGACTCACCCCTGCGGCGCCTAGTGCTGGTCGTCCAGGGAATTAGCTCTCCAGCCTCTGGAGCGCCCTCTGCAGGCCGGTGATCCACCTGTCCTCTTCTTCTGGGCTCCCGTGTCCCTCCCAGGACCCCGGTGGCCCTTTACTCTGGGTGCTGCCCCCTGGCAGTACCCACACGCTAGGTCTCCCCTCCCAGGGGAACCCCACCCACTATCCCCACCTTGCCTCAGCACTAGGCCACCGCCAGTCACCAACTAGCCCCCACTCCCTGGGGCTGACTGCAGTATAGGCCACTCATCACTGGCAAGGGGGGTTTGGACCTGCTGCCGTGGCCTAGCCCTGGGCTGCCCTCTGCAACCCCCAGTACCCCTTGGCCTTCCGCTAGGCCGCAGCCTGGGACTATCCAGGCTGCAGGCCAGCTGCTCAGCCTGTCCCCCGCCCTGCTCCACTCAGGTACGCTATCTCTAGCTTACTGCAGCCAGGCCCTTCTCTGTCTGCACTCAGAGAGAGACTGCTGAGCTTCTGGCTGCCCTGGCCTTTATAGGGCCAGCTGAGTCTGTTTGGGGCGTGGCCCCAGCTGCAGCCACTTCCCCCAATCAGCTCAGCCTAAAAGCTGCTTTCTCCAGCCACAGCCCCCTCTGGACCAGAGCGGGGTTACCACCCTGCTACAGCCTCTACTACAAATGGTATACTCCACTCCAGGAAGGACTCCAGGGCAACTCTCCGGTCTCTAGAAATTCAAACCCCTACGACCAGAAGGCGACAATATAGATATCAGCCTTACCAGTGACCACGCTACCCCACAAACACCCAGAAATTCCATAGATCTCACAAGCAACAGCAACAACAGCAACGCCAGAGATCCAGATACCAACGCCACCATCCCAACTCCTCGGCAGCATCTCAACCCCTTGCTACCAATAAGCAAATTTGAAGCCTTGGTCAAGGGTATAGAAAACAATATTCCCACTTCAGCGCTTACACTGCCTGCCCTTATTTTTGGTCACTGCCTACGCCCATTCTCCCATCAATGGCGAAATATTACCACCTACAAGTGGGATTTAGAGGTTGTCACAGTTGGCTATTCCATCCCTTTCCTCTCCCCGCCTCCCACCCACCCACCCTCCCTGTCCCTCTTCAGGGACCCCTCTCACGAGCAACTGCTCTTCCAAGAAGTACAACATCTCCTTCAATTGGGAGCAGTGGAAATCGTGCCCGAACAACACAAAGAGAAAGGTTTCTATTCCCATTACTTCAGAAAAGAAAACTGGGGGATGGCGACCGATCCTCGACCTCAGGTGGCTAAACAAATTTATCAAAAAGCAAAAGTTCAAAATGGTTAACCTCACCACCATAATCCCAGCGCTGGAGCAGGGTGATTGGTTTTCAGTCCTCAACCTACAGGATGCCTATTTTCATGTGACTATTCACCCAGCCCAGAGATGTTTTCTTCATTTTACCCTCAGTTCAACACATTTTCAATACAGATTGTTGCCCTTCAGCCTATCTACCACCCCTCGAGTTTCTCCAAACTCCTAGCCGTTGTTACTGCCCACCTCAGGAAATGGGGTTATAATATTTCCTTACCTCGACGATTGTCTCCTCAAAGCCTCCACACTCGACGAAGCTCTTTGATCCACGCAACTTACCGTCACTTGCTTCCTTTCCCTTGGCCTACAAATAAATAAAAACAAATCCACCTTATCTCCTACCCAACAACTGGAGTTCATAGGAGCGCACCTCGATTCCAGAACAGGAATAGCGTCTCTCCCGCTCAATCGTTTCAACACCATAAAACTCCTGGTTACAAAACTTCGCACAACCACAAGAGCAAGCACGGCCTCCCTCTAACCCGGTAGAACCAGTTCCGCCTGATGAAGCATTGTTTCCTCCTCCCCCGACGTCTTCAGACGACTTCTCAAAATTTCAAGACCTGTTTAAAAGAGTTGCTAATGAGCTATGAACAGAGGTGAAAGTAAGCCAGTACGCCCCAGTATGGCATACCGGCAAGGCCCATTTTCCACAGGCAGCAATTTAAAAGGCCTGGGGCTCCCAGCAGCGACTTCCTAACCTGGAGGAAGTCCCTGAACAGCAGCATGAGCTAACTGACATCCTGGAGCCCTCTTCTTCTTCTTCTAGAATTGCATTACCTATCACCACAGCCCTTTTAGAACCCGCCAAGGCCATTTGGCAAACCCTGGCTGCAAGCCTGCCTACCTGTAAGAGAGCGGACAGAAAGTACTTTATTTCTTCCAAGGGCTCGGAATTCCTGTTTACTCACCCAGCGCCAAACTCGCTGGTAGTAGACGCAGTTAACCAAAAGAACAAACACCAGTTTCCCCGCTCCACCCCTTCCGACAAGGACAGTAAGCGATTAGATCTGCTTCTTCCACGTTGCAGTTTCGCATTGCTAATTATACAGCTGTTCTAGCAAAGTATGACCACAAAAATTACAATAAATATATGGACTTTATTGATCACATTCCAGAAGAAAAGAAACAACAATTTACAGCTATCGTTTCCAAGGGACAAATCATCTCCCGCACTGCTCTTCAAGTTGCCCTTGATAGGCCAATACTACTGCACGGTCCACTGCCACAGCAGTCGTGATGCGCCGAGGGTCATGGCTCTCGTCCTCTTCCTTTCCCCAGGAGGTCCAGACTACCATTGAGGATCTCCCCTTCGATGGTGACAAATTGTTCACAACTGTAAGAGGTCCGGACTCACCCCTGCGGCGCCTAGTGCTGGTCGTCCAGGGAATTAGCTCTCCAGCCTCTGGAGCGCCCTCTGCAGGCCGGTGATCCACCTGTCCTCTTCTTCTGGGCTCCCGTGTCCCTCCCAGGACCCCGGTGGCCCTTTACTCTGGGTGCTGCCCCCTGGCAGTACCCACACGCTAGGTCTCCCCTCCCAGGGGAACCCCACCCACTATCCCCACCTTGCCTCAGCACTAGGCCACCGCCAGTCACCAACTAGCCCCCACTCCCTGGGGCTGACTGCAGTATAGGCCACTCATCACTGGCAAGGGGGGTTTGGACCTGCTGCCGTGGCCTAGCCCTGGGCTGCCCTCTGCAACCCCCAGTACCCCTTGGCCTTCCGCTAGGCCGCAGCCTGGGACTATCCAGGCTGCAGGCCAGCTGCTCAGCCTGTCCCCCGCCCTGCTCCACTCAGGTACGCTATCTCTAGCTTACTGCAGCCAGGCCCTTCTCTGTCTGCACTCAGAGAGAGACTGCTGAGCTTCTGGCTGCCCTGGCCTTTATAGGGCCAGCTGAGTCTGTTTGGGGCGTGGCCCCAGCTGCAGCCACTTCCCCCAATCAGCTCAGCCTAAAAGCTGCTTTCTCCAGCCACAGCCCCCTCTGGACCAGAGCGGGGTTACCACCCTGCTACAGCCTCTACTACAAATGGTATACTCCACTCCAGGAAGGACTCCAGGGCAACTCTCCGGTCTCTAGAAATTCAAACCCCTACGACCAGAAGGCGACAATATAGATATCAGCCTTACCAGTGACCACACTACCCCACAAACACCCAGAAATTCCATAGATCTCACAAGCAACAGCAACAACAGCAACGCCAGAGATCCAGATACCAACGCCACCATCCCAACTCCTCGGCAGCATCTCAACCCCTTGCTACCAATAAGCAAATTTGAAGCCTTGGTCAAGGGTATAGAAAACAATATTCCCACTTCAGCGCTTACACTGCCTGCCCTTATTTTTGGTCACTGCCTACGCCCATTCTCCCATCAATGGCGAAATATTACCACCTACAAGTGGGATTTAGAGGTTGTCACAGTTGGCTATTCCATCCCTTTCCTCTCCCCGCCTCCCACCCACCCACCCTCCCTGTCCCTCTTCAGGGACCCCTCTCACGAGCAACTGCTCTTCCAAGAAGTACAACATCTCCTTCAATTGGGAGCAGTGGAAATCGTGCCCGAACAACACAAAGAGAAAGGTTTCTATTCCCATTACTTCAGAAAAGAAAACTGGGGGATGGCGACCGATCCTCGACCTCAGGTGGCTAAACAAATTTATCAAAAAGCAAAAGTTCAAAATGGTTAACCTCACCACCATAATCCCAGCGCTGGAGCAGGGTGATTGGTTTTCAGTCCTCAACCTACAGGATGCCTATTTTCATGTGACTATTCACCCAGCCCAGAGATGTTTTCTTCATTTTACCCTCAGTTCAACACATTTTCAATACAGATTGTTGCCCTTCAGCCTATCTACCACCCCTCGAGTTTCTCCAAACTCCTAGCCGTTGTTACTGCCCACCTCAGGAAATGGGGTTATAATATTTCCTTACCTCGACGATTGTCTCCTCAAAGCCTCCACACTCGACGAAGCTCTTTGATCCACGCAACTTACCGTCACTTGCTTCCTTTCCCTTGGCCTACAAATAAATAAAAACAAATCCACCTTATCTCCTACCCAACAACTGGAGTTCATAGGAGCGCACCTCGATTCCAGAACAGGAATAGCGTCTCTCCCGCTCAATCGTTTCAACACCATAAAACTCCTGGTTACAAAACTTCGCAACAATCCCCAGGTCACTGCACGAGACTGCCTGCCACTATTAGGCCACATGGCCTCGTGTACTTTTGTGGTCAAAAATGCAAGCCTATACATGAGGTGCTTCCAAGCTTGGTTGGCCACTGTTTACAGACCGAACGTACACGCCCTAAACAAGCCTCTATCCATACCCTTCAGAGTCAAAGACTCCCTCCGATGGTGGACAGTTCCCTCCAACCTCTGCTCAGGAGTCCCTTTTCTCCAGGACTCCCCATCACTCATAATGATTACCGATGCATCCCTCATGGGATAGGCATCATCCCATCACACAGCCCAGGAGCTATGGTCTTCCACCAAAGCCTCCCTATAGATAAATGTCCTAGTATTGCGAGCCATACACAATGCCTGCCATCACTTCCTCCCATTCATTCAGAACCAACATGTTCGGCTAATGACAGACAACATCATATGCATGTTTTATGTCAACAGGCAGGGAGGGGCTCCATCTCATTCACTTTGCACAGAAGCCGTGAAGTTCTGGAATTGCGAACAACATCTGGATATCAGCCGCCTATCTTCCCAGGGCCCTGAATACCACCGCGGACATACTAAGCAGACATTTTCCCTGGGATCACGAATGGGAGATAAACGACACAATCATATGCAATATATTCCGTGTTTGGGGCTATCCAACCCTGGACCTCTTCGCAACTGTGAAGAACAAGAAATGTCCTGAATTTTGCTCCAGAGTGGGATTGGGCAAACATTCCCTAGGAGATGCGTTCCTGATCTCATGGGCTCAACACTTAATAAATAAATAAAATAAAAAATAAATAAAATAATGTATGCTTCCCCCCCAATACCGGTTCTTCACAGAGTTCTGACAAAGATACGAACAGATCGTTCCACGGTAATTCTCATTGCCCCATCATGGACCAGATAACCGTGGTTTCCGTTCCGCACCAGAATGTCAATTCGCCCACCGATTTCGTTGCCCCTCACTCCGAACCTCCTATCGCAGCAACATGGCCAATTTCTTCACCCCAACCTGTCCATGCTTCACCTCAAAGCTTGGTTCCTACATGGTTCTCCCAAAACAAATTAGCATGCTCTGAGCAGGTTCAAAGAGTGCTCCTACATGGCAGAACACAATCTACTCGCACCATATATCTCCAAAAGTGGAAACGATTCACACAATGGTGCTCAACTAAACAACTTCCTCCTTCTTCCGCCCATACTTGGCTACTTATTAGATCTTAAACAATCTGGCCTTTCTTTCAGCTCCATCAAAGTCCACTTAGCTGCTATTACAACTTTTCATGACAAGATCGACAATACCTCTGTTTTTGCTCATCCAATCACCAAACGTTTTCTCAAAGAGCTCCAATCCCTATACCTGGACATTAAACCTCCTACCCCTCCATTGGACCATCATTTAGTATTAACCTGCTTAACTCAACAACCATTCGAGCCCCTAGCCACTTGCTCCCTCTTACACCTCTCTATGAAAACAGCATTCGTAGTGGCAATCACCTCCGCCAGACGTGCAGGAGAAATAGCAGCTCTCATGGCAAACCCACCTTATACACTGTTTTTTAAGGACAAGATTACCCTCCGACTACACCTCAAATTTCTTCCAAAGGTGCATTCATCATTCCACATCAATGAGCCGAAACCACATGCAAACTCTTTTGAATCCACAATCCATACGTTAGATGTACACAGGGCTTTGTCCTTCTATCTGGATAGAACCAAGCCCTTTAGGAACTCTTCCAGACTCTTTGTCTCCATTGTGGAGTGCTCCAAAGGGACACCTATTTCTACCCAGAGACTTTCAAACTGGATTTCTGAGTGTATCTGACTGTGCTATCAGATAAAGAAAGTTACGCCTCCAGCCGGCATCAGAACTCACTCCACTAGATCTGTGGCTACCTCCGTGGCTTTTCTACACAAAGTTCCTATGGCTGACATCTGTAAAGCGGCCACTTTGGACTTCTGAACACACATTTGTTAAGCATTATGCCCTTACTCAAGGCCCTCTCTCTGATACACAGGCAGAGCTGTATGATCTACTGCATTCCTACCAAATCCGACGTCCCTACCTCCTGGAGATACACTGCTTTTAAGTCACCTGGAGTGGAGCATCCACAGGGACATCTCTCGAAGAAGAGGTTACTCACCCTGTGCAGTAATTGATGTTCTTTGAGATGAGTGTCCCTGTGGGTGCTCCATTACCCACCCTCTTCCCCTCTACTTTGGAATTGGGGTAGCCTCTGTTGTAGAGAAGGAACTGAGGAGACTGGTCACGCACGCCTACAATTAAGGTACACTCAGAGTGAGGGGCAGGCTCTGCGCGTGCGTGACCGGTACAAGAACTGCTGTAAAAATCTCCGAGCGAAGGCGCAGGGACGCACCAACACCTGGAGTGGACCACCCACAGGGACACTCATCTCGAAGAGCATCAGTTACTGCACCTCTCAGTAACCTCCTCATCTTTTGTGAATCTCAGCCTGTGTCTTTTCCTGAACAGTTACAATTAATTTAGAACCCAGTAGTGTGTATGCTGAAGATTTACTATACATTACTGCTCTCTGTTTTCAATGTTTTAGCCAGTTTTCTAATCCATGATGGAATTTTTCTTCTTACCCCGAAACTGGTTGGTTTCCTCTTGTAAAAGATTTTGTCAGATGCTATTTGAAAGGCCCAAATAAATTATGGCAGCTGGTTCTATTTTCTCTGTTTTGCTGACATGCTCAATGAATTATAATAGATTAGAGAGATACAGTACACAATCTGTCAGATTATACAGTGGTGGTGGTGGGAGCATATCAATAGGTAGACTTGACCTTATGGCATGTTTAGCTAAGTGATATATAATTCTGTTAGTTCAACCAATTTACCTGATTCTAAGGATCACTCTTAATGCTTTTCATAAAGATGGGTACATTTGCCACCTTCCAGTACAGTGCATATTTTAGTGCAGTGGTTCTCAAACTTTTGTACTGGTGACCCCTTTCACACAGCTAGCCTCTGACCGTGTCTAAGTTCTCAGACAAATTGCTAGAACCCTTAAAGGAAGAGTTTATGGCATTCATTGTGGAAGGCTATACAGTGGCCAAGACTTCAGCTCTGGACATGGCGGATGCCATGACCAGAATTATGGTGCCTTCTGTGACCATGAGGAGGGCCTCATGGCTGCAGAATTTGGGCATTTTCCCCAATATGCAGCAAACCCTTGAGGATTTACTGTTTTGATGGCCAGGTTTTGTTTTCAGAAGATGAAATCCTGCACTCTTTTAAAGACTCCTGAGCTACTTTACATTCTTTGGGAGTATATACCCTGGCCACGAAGAGATGCCACTATAACACTCAGCAGCAACACAGCTCAGCATTTTTTTGGACAGTCCTCCCTTCCTTTAAGGCAGCAGGACTACTCCTGGAAGAACCACAGATCCAAAAGGAGGAGATCCTCCAGTTCTGGGGTTACCCAGTCAGATCATCTCTCTCTCTCTCTCTCTCTCTCTCTCTCTCTCTCACACACACACTCACACACACACACACACACACACACACACAGCAAGTGCCTATATTGACTTTATTGACTTGTGTGTCCAGTACAATGACCCAGTGGTAACCTCCTCTTTGTCCCCTCTGTTCGGGGACAGGCTGGCTTGTTTTTATAATATTTGAGACTTGATTACCACAGACAACTGGGTCCTGAGCACCCTCAGGTCAGGTTATGCCATTCAGTCCCTCTCCATCCTTCCGCCCCACTCTGCCCCTCACAGGAGACCCTGCTCCTTGAGCAGGTTCAGTCTCTGCTGCCTTTGGAGGCTGTAGAGGAGGTCACCCTGCAGCATCGGGGACAGGGATTCTACTCCCAGTATTTCCTGGCTCCCAAGGCCAAGGGAGGGATGCAGAGGTGAAAGTAAGCCGGTACGGTACGCCATGCCGGATTGGCTTCCCCAGGCTGGCGATTTAAAGGGCCCGGGGCTCCCTGGAGCAGCCGGAGCCCCGGGCCCTTTAAATTGCCTCCCGAGCCCCAGGGTAGCGGCTGCAGGGCTCTGGCAGTGATTTAAAGGGCCCCAGGCACCCGCTGCTGCAGGGAGCCCCAGACCCTTTAAAGTGCCACCTGAGCCTGGCTGCCGGAGCCCCGGTGTAGCGGTGGCAGGGCTCGGGCGGCGCTTTAAAGGGCCTGGGGCTCTGCTGCGGTAGCAGGGACTGGAGCCCCGGACCCTTTAAATCACCCCTGAGCCCCGGGGCTCCCAGCCGCCTCTGCAGGCGGCTCCCAGCCACAGCCGGAGCCCCGGGGCCTTTAAATCTTGATTTAAAAACCCAGCCTCTTCCGGTTGAGGCCACACCTCTTCTGGTTGAGGCCACGCCCCCGCTCAGGACTCCGGTGTACTGGTAAGTCCTTTAAGTTACTGTCACCCCTGGAGGGATGAGACCTATCCTCAACCTCTGTAATCTCAACAAATACATCAGATATGTGAGATTCCGTATAGTCACCCTAGCAACTAAGGAGTTTGTAGGTGTGACAAGTATTTTCCAAGTACATTGATGTCAGACTTTCCCCCTTGACCAAAAAGTTCTGAAGAAAATTTAACCTGTTCTTAACATTAAAGCTGCTTTTGGCTAAAACATTTACATTTATATGAATAGAAACCCAGAGAAATAAGTAGGACATGAGCATGAAAATATTTTAGCTGAAAAAACATAATGCTAGGGTATGTGTCTAAGATGAAAATACAGCATTAGAAAATATAAAGTAAAGTATAGGATTTACGTTTTCTAGATAAAATACTGTCCTCTCTCAAGAGGATAAGCTATTACCATTTTTCCAAGAGAAAAGTGCTGGCATCAGTAATTGATAGCTTACATACTCTTTCATTGCTTTTTTTTAAGTATGTTATAAACAGAAATAACTCTTCCATATTTGTATAGTTCCCAATTAAATTTCAAATCTAGATTTATTGTCCCCTGGGATACATTTTTTTATGTAAAAGAACTGAACATTTATAATCAATAATTCAGAAAAGGTTATTATTTATAGCTGCAAAATTAAACATGACATCACTGTAATGAGTAAACACTTTTCTCACCAGACTGGACTGAAATGTTGAAATAGTATTCTGTGGGGTTTACAAAGCATTTTGTGTATAAATGACTAAACAGTGAGGGACTAAAAACTCATTGAAAGTAGGAAGAGCAGACACAATATGAGCAATGATACTAGGATTTCAGTGCAGACACTTTTTTTACCTAAATAGATTTCACATTAATCTTTCCAAACAAGTGAATGTTTCCTTGTTGTCTAAAAATATAAATAAGGCTCTACAGAGCACAGCAATATTTCGAAATATGTCACCAGCTGAAAAAAATAGTTCTCAATTTTTTTCACATATAGCATCAGTGCACATACTCTGTGACACACACATCTTGGTAAGTGTGAGAACTGCACTGGTGACTAGGTCTCCCTCCAACTATAAAGATAAGCTGGGTGAGGTAACATCTTTTATTGGACCAACTTCTTTTGTTGAGAGAGAGAGAGGGAAGCTTTTGAGCCACAAGGAGCGATTCTTGAGGTCTGGGGGAGGTATTCTAAGCATCACAGCTAAATGCAAGATGGAAGAGATTGTTTAGCACAATCAGTAGTTGGCAAATATTGTAAGGGACCATTCAAGGTACAGTGGTGTGTTAATACCTCTGCAGTCATAGGACCAAAAGAGGGGTTAGTGGGTTACAACTTGTTATAATAAGCCAGAAATTCAGTGTGTCTGTTCAGTCCCTGATTTTTAGTGTCTAGCAGAGTTGTGAATTTAAGCTCCCAGGCTCGTCTTTTGAAAGTGTTGTGCAGGTTTCCTTTGAGGATGAGGAGTGATAGATCAGATATAGAATGATCACTTTGTGAAAAGTGTTCACCCACAGGTGATATGGTGTTTTTGTCTTTTATCATTTTCCCGTGTGAGCTCATTGGAGAGAGTAGTGATTGTCTGTCTGGTTTCACCCACACAATTGTTACTGGGGCAGTTAGTGCACTGGATGTGGTATACCACGTGTTGTGATAGGTATGTGTAGAATCCATGGATCTTGAAGGGTGTGTTGTGGAGGATGTTGGATCATTGTAGCAGTGGAGATACACCTCTACCCCGATAGAACGCTGTCCTTGGGAGCCAAAAAATCTTACCACGTTATATCGAACTTGCTTTGATCCACCGGAGTGCTCAGCCCCGCCCCCCCCAGAGCGCTGCTTTTCCACGTTATATCCAAATTCGTGTTATATCGGGTCGCGTTATATCGGGGTAGAGGTGTATGTCCGCAGGTTTTGCATAGCGGCAGACCCTGTTTTGGCAGGGTCTGCCGCTTTGAGTTGGTGTGTACTTCGTCTGTAGGGAGCTTGCTTCTGAGAATGAGCTTGGTGAGGTTGGAGGGTTGTTTGACAGCTAGAAGTGGGGGTTCAGGAAAGACTTAGTTCAGGATGGGGTACCCATCGAGCATGGGTTATAGTTGTTTGATGATACCCCATATGGGTTCCAGTGTGGGGTGGTAGGTGACAACCAAAGGTGTGCAGTTGGAAGGGATTTTATTTCTGTATTAAAGCAGGTTCTCTCGGGGTATTTGGGTGGCTTGTTCCATGATGCGATCCACTTCACTGGTGGAGTGTCCTTGTTTGGTGAAGGTGGTTTTAAGTGTGCTAAGGTGCATATCCTGGCCTTCCTCCTCAGGGCATATCTTGTGTCTCTCAACAACAGAAGTTGGTCCAGTAAAAGATATTACCTCACCCACCTTGTCTCCTAATATCCTGGGATCAACACAGCTATAACTATGCTTCATCCAACTTTAAGACATACTGCATGCAGTAAGGCTTTTGGCCATCTGTGATACATGGGGGCGAGGTGGGGGGAGGACAGTAGCTCCCACAGGTAAAAGAAAAGGAGTGGGCATCTGACCAAAAGGGATTTTACAGCTAACTGGCTGGCTGGGTGTCCATCAAAGAGAGCTACTCCACCCCTCTTCATGTATCACACCATCCAAAGGGATGCAGAAGCACATCCATTGCTAAATGACTTTGGTTTGATTTTTTTAAAACAAATTTATATATAGAATGTCATCTCTCTGAATTTAAAACAAACCATCCATGAACTCTTCCTGGGAGGTGGTAGAAAGACCATTGTCCCTAGCAGGGGTTAGGTAGGAGCTAAGTGAATTTACAAGAGTTTAATAAGACTGTGGTTTGTTACAAGGATTCATGTATTCCCAAAACATACATAAATCAAGAACGCTCACCCTTCTCCTCTTTTGTTTTTATATTTGTCACTTTGCTACATAGACTTTTCTAGTCTTATTTATTTATTTGTTTTATTTGCCAGATGCCTCTTTTTATTTAACTCCTTAACTGACCCCATTATTTTTCTAGCAAATATCTCTGTGATCTCAACCTGTCCCCTCCTCCAGTTCAGCTTTGATTTGTCCTGCCTTTTATTAACAGAGATAATATTGCTTTCAGTTAACTGGCAGATGTCTTTGACCTGACTGCTCTTCTCCACTTGTCAGCTTTCCCCCTAGTTCCTATATTAAATAGTTGATCTAAAACTAGTCAATTTTTTCTTCTGGCAGCCTGGTCCCACGTCAGTTAAGGTGGAGCTCATCCCTTCAATATTTTTAAATCACCCCCTGAGCTCCCAGCTGCAGAGGTGGCTGGGAGCCCTGGGGTTCGGGGGTGATTTAAAGGGAGTGATTTAAAAGGCCCGGGGCTCTAGCTGCTGCTACCACAGCGAAGCTCCAGGCCCTTTAAATTGCCGACGGAGCCCCGGGGCTCCAGCAGCAGGGCCCGGGGCTCCGGCTGCCGCTACCCTCCAGGGCCCTTTAAATTGTCTCCGGAGCCCTGCTGCTGGAGCCTTGGGGTAGCGATGGCAGGTCTCCGGTGGCTATTTAAAGGGCCCGGGGTGGTAGAGGCAGCAGGAGCCCCGACCCTTTCAATAGCCACCAGAGCCCTGCCGCCGCTACCCCAGGGTTCCGGCAGGCTCCGGGGGCTATTTAAAGGGCCTGGGCCCTTTAAATTGTCCCCGGAGCCCTGGGGTAGTGGCAGTGGGGCTCCAGCGGCAATTTAAAGGGCCTGGGGCGGTAGCGGCGGCAGGAGCCCTGGGCCCTTTAAATCGTCACCCGCACCCCACCGCCGCTACCCCAGGGCTCTGGCAGCGGGGCTCTGGCAGCAATTTAAAGGGCCCTGGGCTCCAGCCCTTTAAATTGCTGCCTCAGGAAGCTGGTCCACCCTGGTATGGCGCACCAGCTCTTGCCGGCAGGGGTGGCAGGTTTGTAGAAATTTTGGTGGTGCCCAGAATCTGCCCCTGCCCAAACTCTGCCCCCCCAAACTCCACCCCCCACCTGCCCAAGTCTCTGAGAGGGAGTTTGTGTGGGGGAGGAGGTCTGGGGTGCAGACCCTGGGCTGGGGCAGGGGACTGGGATGCAGGCTCTGGGAGGGAGTTTGGGGATGAGAGGGAGTGCGGAGGGAGGGGGTGCAGGTTCTGGGAGGGAGTTTGGGGATAAGAGGGGGTGCGGAGGGAGGGGGTGCAGGGGTGAGGGCTGTGGGGTGAGGCTGGGGGTGGATTTGTGGTGTGGCTGGGGATGAGGGGTTTGGGGTGTGGGAGGGGATTCAGGGCTGAGGCAGAAGGTTAGGGTGCATGGGGATGAGGGCTCTGGCTGGGGCTGTAAATGAGGGGTTTGCGGTGTTGGAGAGGCTCAGGGCTAGGACAGAGGGTTGGGGTGCGGGGGGATGAGGGCTCTGGCTGGGGGTGTGGGCTCTGGGGTGGGGCAGGGCTGGGAATGAGTTTGGGGTGCAGGCAGGCTGCCCTAGGACTGGAGCCAGAGAGGAGGACTCCCCCCAGCCCTCTCCCTGCCAGCAGCAGCAAGCTCTGGGGTAGGGACCCCCTTCTTCCCCCCCCCCCCGGCAGCACACTCATCCCCCCACTGTCACTGCACGTGCTCCTAGGGCCCCTCTCAGGTCCAGGAATCCCCCGCGCCTCCCCTGTGGTGGGTGCCATGCCGGTGGGGCTGTCATCACATGTGTGCCTCCTCCCCTGCTGCTGCCCCTCACTGTAGCCTCACTGGGGGTGGGGGATGGGGCTGCCCCTTGCCCAGCATGGGGCAAGAGCGGTGACTGCGGGCGGGGGGGCGGCTGTACTGGTGGAGGGTCCCACCGGAAAATGAAAAGGTCTGAGGGGGAAGGGCAGCCTGCCCTGGCAGTAGTGGAGGAGGGCACTAGGACCCTGCGGCGGCAATTAATGCAGGCAGGCAGCATGGAGCTTCAGGGGAGAGACACAAGAGCTTCCGGGGGCAGCAAAGGGGGGCCAGCTCACACTCAGGGGAGGCGCGGGGGGGCAGCAGGTGGGAGACCTGGCCCCGAATATTCGTGGAGCCGGGCCCCTGGACCCTCAATATTGCTGGAGCCAGAAGGAGGAGTCAGAGAGGGAGAGAATGCTCCATTTTCTTGCCGGTACGCTACTGCACCTTTTCTTACCGGTCCTCCGTACCGGCCCGTACCGGCTTACTTTCACCTCTGCTTCCATTGTTACCAGTTGATACCAATTTGTACTACGACATTCAGCTCCTCTGCAGTACTCGTTAGAAATGCGCCAAAGATCTGCCACGTTGCTAGAGTGGGGAAAGAATCTTTGGGTCAGTTGAGACTCTGTTGGAGAAGAGGAAATGTTAGCATTTTAAAATGTCCCATCCACACCCTGGCTGTGGTGAAGTAGTAAGTACTTCTTAACATGTAACTGGAGAGCAGTTTCAGAGCTAGATCCAATTCACAAACCTAAACAGTGACTGCTGAGCAGGCATCTAAAAATATATTGCTATAAAGCTTCTGAAGTAATGATGCTTTGTAAGGTAAAACTCCATTTGCAATGAACTTTAAGAAATAGTCATATGGAGACCAGTCATTGGTTTATAGCCTGTTTCTGTCTACTCATGGCCACAATATCTGAGCACTTCACAAACAATGAATTTATCCTTTCATCATCCCTGACAGGTAGGGAAATAGTATTATTCCCATTTTACAGGTGGGTAACTGAGGCACAAAGATGATTAAGTGACTTTTCCGAGGTCATTCAGGAAATTTGTGGTAGAGTTGAGAAATGAGCCCATGTCTCCCAATTCCCAATCCAGTGCCTTAATAACAGGGCCATACTTCCTCCCACTGAGAGGGGAAATCTGCAGCACCAATTAATAAAATAAGTATTTTAAAAATTTGTAAATTGAATTTCAGCTCAACCCAAACAAAGAATATTCCGATATAGAACAAAGCAAAAAATGAAAAGCTAAATTTTCCTTTATTATCTCTAAAAGAGCAGAACACAGCAGAATTTTCTGAGATATTGGGTGGCTGTCTTAGATTAAAACATATGGTGCAGTTGCTGCTTATAGGGAATATTCTTTTCAGTGCATGGACATTCCTCTTCTAGTCATTAATGGGAGTCAATGCAGATCAAGAGGAGAATATTATGCAAAGCAAAAAATGATCAAATCTACACAGGATTTGATTGATCACCTGTTCTCTCGTGATGTGCTCAGTGTCTCCTGCAAAATGCTCAGCACCCTCAGCTCCCTGAGCACCTCATGGAATTTGGGCCCCGAGTCTGGGATGGTGCTTTTAAAACCCACCCAAAGGAAAATGTTTGTGTTGGAAATGATTTAAAAATTCTTCATACTGCCTGTATGGGAAAGCACTTTGCAATAATGAGTTAGCTACCAGCAGTAGGGAGTTTATATGCAATAATTGTGCAGACAAATGCAGCAGCTCACCCTCAGCAAGTAGCTCACATGACATCTGAGATATTGGAACCTGTTTTAAATATGAAATGTGAAGAAACCAGGGTTATCTAACCCTTTTGAAATTAATGCAACTTCCACCTGGATAGCCACCAGAGACAGAAAGAAGGGAGCTCCCTTTAAAAGCTTTAATAGCAGGGAACTACACTTGTAGCAGACCACTGCCCCCTCCTGGTGGCACACTGCAAAGGCCAATACTGGTATGTACTCAGTCCTTGAATCCATATTTAAGAGGTCCACAAACACAAGTAAACACATTATTTCAGGTTCAACATTAATCGAAATAAATACTCCCCACCAGTTGACAGTCTGATTTCTCTTACACTGATAGGTAGCCGTCTGAAAGGTGAGGTTTTTTTTAATCTAACAACTATAAACCAGTAGATTTTTTCAATACTTGAAAATTCTGTTTTCTCAAGAATTACCTGAACAGGAATTATATAGTAGTTCTTTGACCTCTGCCATTTTCTATAGGTTAATGTTTCCACTGATAACGTTTCCCACAGAAATCTTTACTTACCAACACTGCATGCTGGTATAGGTGAGCTTTTCCCAGTGAGCAGGTATTGCTTATCTCAGCAACCATAACTGTTTAATGAAGAGTTACCTAAATTTAATGAAACTTTGACTTTTTTCAAAGGATTTCCCAAACAGTCAAATTGAATACACTTGTTTGAAATGGTCAATGTAAAGATTGGGTCACTATTTTCAAATGTGGATGCCTAAAGTCAGAGAGCTACCTCCATACTTAGGCCATCAGAGCTACAGGTGCTCGGTATCTATAAAAGCCAGGCTACTTTTATACAGGAGCTTTTAAATACGGACTAGCTTCTGATGCTCTTACCTAACTCCATTTTCTTTAATGGGATTACTTCTGGCATAAGGCACTACTCAGTGTGACTAAGGGAGGCAGAATTTCTCCCTATTGATTTAAGTGCCCAACTTTGAAAATGTTGGCCTTGTGCTTTTCTCTCTGTCTCAGCAAGCTTTGAAATTAACTGCCATTCACCTGTTGGCCTTTGTTCTTTATAAGTCTGAAAGTAACTATTAGGCAGGTGATGAAGAGTGACACCACAAACATGCTGAAAATAGCTCTGCCGAGCCAACCCTCCAGGAAAACTCAGATTGCTTTGAGAACATGAGGAAAATGACCTGCTCAGAGGTAACATGCAGAATGAGATGGCACACTACAAGGATGGCATTAACATGGGGCATGTTATTGTGATTATGGGGTGGGAGGGATAAGAAGTGAGAGGTGCAGGAGGGTTGTACATTGAAAACCATGACCTTTTTTCCATTTCACATGACAAGGCTTCAATAGTCAAGAGAAAAAAATGGCTACAAAGAGAAGCAGGGGCTGATCTTCAAAATAGATCTTTTAATTTTCTTGTTCTTGAGCAACCCCAACCTAAAAAAGGGACCAAAAAGGGGAGGAAATGCTTGGCTTGAGATCCATACAATAAGAAAAATTGGAGTTCCATTCCTTATTAAATACCTAATGACAAATGGAAAGAATGATTGATCACAAACCTACACTTCAACCTTTTCTAATGGTTTATTTTCCATTCTATTTGAAAACTGAGGGGGAAAGTAGGGGAGATGCTGGATTAGAAGGACAGGACCAAAATAGAACAGCACTGTCAAGTGTGCTTTCCTCTCTCTTCTCCCTCAGCCCCAGAGATTGTTACATATAACACCAGTCATGGAGAGCAACAGTCTTTTGTTAGCTTGAAACAGAAATAAAACATTTTAGTGCTTTGATTTTTTGTTCGTTTGTTTTTGCTTTGACAGTTTTGCCAACTCTGTTACTTCACTATGAAAAAAAAATGCTATAAAATTCTGTGTTACCTAAGAAGCATGAATACTTCTCTAACATTACATCATGTCTAAGGTTTGTTATTTGGACATTTTCTGGATGTCACATCAATATGATGTCCGTCTGATGTTTCATTATGGTACCACTTTGTAGTTGTTGAATGTGTGCATGAAAATTCTAAGTTTTCTGTGGGTTCAAGTACAGATTTATGTACTCTGTAAACTGCTGGTAACAGAACAACAAACATGACAGCCACTTTTTTGCAGATTAATTAGAGTGGTATTTATCAAACCTTGTTCACCCATGACCAATCCAAACCACTCAGTTCCCCCTCTCCCCCCCCCCCGTTAATCAAGTCTATAATATAGCACTTGGTCTCCATCTCCCAGAATACTTTGCATTGTTTAAAGAAAAGTAATGAGTTAAAGTTCATTGTGCCATGTATAGCCAAAGTAGCATGTAATTTCACATTTGAAACAAGAAGTATAATAAGAAATTGTTGTGAAAGGCACATTCCCCAATATCATATTCAGTAAGTATAATTATTGCAGCTTTTTCAATGCAGGAGGTTATCTTCCTATGCCCAGATATCCCCATCTGCTCTGCCTCATCCCTTTCTTCCTTGACATCCTTGGCCACTATTGCCAGCTCTTGTGATTTGTATTGGGTCTCACCATATTTGAGGTTTTTCTGAAAGCCCCAGCTCCTGCATTCATGTGATTATGGGAGAATCCCAGATTTCATTTTTAAAAAATGTTCCTATTCCTCATGGTTGCAAAGGAAAGCTTAAAATCTCAACCCAAAATGCACACTTAAACCTCAGAAACCAGAAGACACTTTTTTTTTTATCTCGTCATTTTTGAATGCTTGGGCTTGGCAATACTGCATCCCATCTCTCACTCAAAGAGGCTCGTAAATCATAGCCTAAAGAACGAGGAGTATTGAAAAGATTATGGGTCAGGTCCTCAGCTAGTGTAAATGACATTACTCCATTGAAGTGATGATTTACACTAGTTGAGAACTTGGCCCCATTTGTCCACTTGCTCACATAGGTAAGAAATTTTACCCAGGCAAGAACGCTGAGAGGCAGGCTCAGGCTTTTCTGGAGAATAGAGCTGACCAGGAATTTTCCAACCAAACGGGGCTCCTTGGAAAATGCCAATTCCTCTAACCAGAAATGTTTTTCGGAAGTGTATTTGACACAAACTTCTGACAAACCATAGGCAGGTTCCCACTTTCCTGGCAAGCTGCTGGGAACACCAGGCTTCCCAGGTTCTGCAGCTCTAGGGCAGACTGCCCCAAGGTTGGGGACTCCTGGGCTTCCCAGAGCTGGAAGTCCTGGGAGCCCCAGCTGTAGCCGGGGATCAGCTCCTGGCTCCACAGCAGTGAGCCTGGAAGCTCTGAGAACCCTGCCTGCGGTCAGGGCTTTCAGGGCTTCCAGATTTCCTGCCATGGATCTGGGAGCCTGATCTCCCAAGTTTGTGCTCCTGGCTCAGCCATGGCTCCCAGGGCTTCTAGGCACTCAGTTCCCCTCAATGCGATAGGTTCTGCTACTCTGTCTGCTATGGCTGACGAGGATCTGGGAGCCTAATATCCCTAGGAGCCATAACTGAGCTGGGAGTCTTGGATTTTGGACTCAGAGGCTCTATTTCTTTTCAAAGTTTGAATTGAAACATTTTGATTGTTTCAAAACAAAAACAAAAATAATTGGCTTTCTCCTTCCATAGGAAACTTTGAAAATTCTACTTTTTGTTCCAGACTGGAGTGAAAGTGTGTTTGAGAATTTCCTGTGGAACTGAAGTTCTGACACTCAACCTGCTCCCTTGGAGAAGACAAGAGCGGAGCAGCCATAGTACTGTTACGTGTTGAACAGGAGAGAAGTGGGGAAACAGGGCAGAGAGATTCAAGTGTCACTAGTTCTTTTTTGATGAAGTGAGAAGGGGAGCAGAGTACTGGAGTCTGCTACATTTCTCACAGGATGAGAAATAGGAATAGGATTGCCTCTGAAAAGCTGTTCCTTTAAGATCAGGGGTATGGGGACTTAAAAACAAAGGGCTAAGGTGAAGAGGAGGAGTTGGCCAAAGGTCTCAAACTTACCCAAAAGAGCAATGAAAGAAGGGCTGAAGGAAGAGGACCCTTTCTAAAAAGTAGAGGGAAAGTAACTGATTTGAGTGGCAGCATTAATTGATTTGGAGGGAAGCAGCACTAAATAAATTTGGAGGGGCAGACCAAATTTGGGAATGGATTTGAGCTGTAAACATAAATGATTTTTATCTGTTAAGGCAGAAATGATTTACTGAGGGAAGTGAAGATGTGCTAAAGGAAATTAAACATACTGCTGGGCTTTGTAGGCGTGATGTTAGCATCCTTTCGTCTGGGCGAGACGGTGGGAATTGCAGCCTATGATGTAGATAGTCTGCAATGTCTCATGTGACTGAATAGGCCAATTCGAGATTTGCATGATCTTTGGCAGTTATTGCAAATGATGCATCTTGGTTGGGAGCTGCATGCTTCCTATGGGCTCTTTTCTCTTCAAGCTGTAGGAGCCAGCTTCTCTCATGGACTTCGATACCCTGATGGAGACGATCGCGCCACTTGTTACAATCACTTGCCAAGATTTCCCATTGGTCAGGATCAATTCCAAATTCCTTCATATCTCACTTGCATGTGTCTTTATAATGAAGCTTTGGATGTCCTGTTGTTCTTGTTCCCTCTGATAGCTCCCCATATAGCATGTTCTTGGGTATGCGTCCGTCTTCCAACCTACTCAGATGGCCCAGCCAGCGCAGTCATCTTTGCTTGAGCAGGGCTGTCACAGTTGGTAAATTTGCCCTTTGAAAAACCTCTGCATTGGTGACTTTATCTTGCCATTTAGTGTTGAGTATGCAGCATAAACAACGTAGGTGGAAACTGTTCAACCTTTTCTCCTGATGAGCATTAGTTGTTTCCCCACCATACATGAGAGTACTGAGGACGCAAGCTTGGTGTACTAGCATTTTGGTCTTGATGGTAAGCTTTGAGTTGTTCCATGCTCTTTTAGTTAGTCTGCTAAAGGTGGTGGCAGCCTTTCCAATGCGAACATTTAGTTCTTCATCCAGTGAGAGGTTGATAGTCACTGTAGAACCTAAATAGCTGAACTATTGGACTACTTCTAGTTGGTTTGCATTTAAGGTAATTGAAGGATCTTGTGGAACCCCCTGTCCTAATACAACCGTTTTCTTGATGCTGATGGTGAGAGCAAATGCCTGACAGGTACTTGGAAGGCTGTCCATGAGTTCTTGTAATAGATCTTCATTGAGTGCTATGAGGGCAGCAACATCAGCAAATAGAAGTTCCCTGATTAGCACCTTTTTGACTTTTTGGTCTTTGACTTAGGAGAGGTTTTGAAGAGTTTCCCATCTGATCTTGTGTGGAGATACACTCCATCTTTCATGTCCTTAAATGCTCAGTTCAAGAGTACTGAGAAGAAGATTCCAAAGAGTGTAGGGGCAAGAACACATGCTTGCTTCACTCTGCTTTTCATCTCAAAGCTGTCCAAAGTGGACCCATCAAACTGGACAGTTGCTCTCATGTTGTTGTGGAATGAACATCTAAGATTTAACAGGGTTGGTGGACATCCTATCTTTTCTAGTATTGCAAATAGACCTGCTCTGCTGACTGTCTCGAATGCTTTGGTTAGGTCCACAAAGGCGATGTACAATGGTCGGTTTTGCTCTGCACTTTTCTTGACACAGAGAAAATATCATGTCTATAGTTGATCTTCCAGCCCCGAATCTGCACTGTGATTCAGGGTAGACGTGATTCGCCAGCTGTTGTAGGCACACTAAGATTACTTTTGTGAAAACTTTTCCTGCTACGCTTAGTAGCGAGATACCCCTGTAGTTGTTGCAGTCGCCCTTTTCGCCTTTATTTTATACAAAGTGATGATGTTTGCATCGCGCATCTCTTGTGGTACCTCACCCTCTTTCCAGCACTTAAGTAGCAGCTGATGAAGATATGGTAATAGGCTGTCTTTCCCGCACTGGAGGATTTCTGCTGGGATGCCATCTTTTCCAGGAGCCTTGCCACTTGATAGCAAATCAATGGCCTTGCTTAGCTCTTCTACAGTGGGCTCCACATCTAGCTCTGGCATTACCTGTAGAGTTGGTATTTGGTCCAGTGATTTGCTGGTGATGTTTCTTTCTTGTGCATATAGCTCTAAATACTGTTCAACACAAATTGTCAACTGCTTACTTTTATCTGTAATGATTTCACCGCTGTGTGATTTGAGAGGGGCAACCTTGTTGACAGTGGGAGCTAGAGCTTTCTTCAGGCCATCACACATGACTTTGAGGTTTCCTGTGTCTGAGGCTGTCTGTATCTCTTCACAGAGCTTGATCCAGTAATGATTTGCACAGCATCTGCTTGCTCACTGTATCTCGGTTTTTGCATGTTGACGTCTCTCTGAGGTGCTCTCTGTTGGCTTCTTGTTGTGTTCCAGATAGGCTGTGTTCTTAATGTTGATGAGAGGTAATAGTTCCGCTTCATTTTCTTCAAACCAGTCCTATTTTGATGGTCTCTTGCCCCAAAATGTAGCTAAAGCTGTTTCATGGATTGTTGTTCTTAAATCTTCCCAAAATTCCTCTGCCTTCTCTGGTAATGACTTCCCATGCATGCTAAGTTCAAAAGCCTTCACAAACTCCTGGCATTTCCTCTTTTTGGTGTTAATAGCATTGATTTTGGGCTTCTAGGTTTTGCTCTATGTAGTTTTTTGCCTGTAATCTTCACTTTGCTAATAATCAAGGAGTGGTCACAATCAGCACTGTGGAACGTGCACGTGTTCTGCACTAAGGGTAGGTCTTTCCTCCTAACGATAACAAGGTCTAATTGGTGCCTGTGGCCTGCTCGTGGATGTCGCCATGACACTTTGTGGCGATCTTTTCCTGTAAAATGTGAATTGGCAATGTACATTTGATTTGGGGCACAAAATTCAAGAAGTCATTGGCTGTTCTCATTCATCTTGCCAATGCCAAATGTCCTAGGCAACCTGGCTATGAGTTGTTGTCTGCACCGACTCTTGCATTAAAGTCACCAAGGAGGAAAAGTTGCTCAGTGGCTGGTATTCTTTTGACAACTTGATGCAAAGAGTCATAAAATGTATCCTTCTCCTTGGGGCTAGATTTGAGTGTTGGTGCATAGGCACTAATGATGTTCACAGAGCCGATGGTCGTCTGAAGATTAGTGAGATGATACGCTCTGCCTTCCCAATGGGTGTTTCTAGGAGTTTTACCCACTTGTTTCTCACAGCAAAACCAACACCGTGCAGATGATTTTCTTAGCTGCTTTTACCTTGCCAAAAGAAGATGTAATTGGCCTCTTGGACAGAACCAGCAACTGCAAGTCTTGTTTCCTGAAATGCTGCAATGTCAACATTGAGTTTGTACAGCTCACAGTCTATCAAAGCTGACTTCCGTATGCTGCTTGTGTATTATAGGTCATCATAGTCTGTCGGTCCTGACATTCCAGCTGCCAAGCCGGAAAGTTCTTGGTTTCTTATTTTTGCCAGGTGCAACGTTTCCGTCTGCCATTCAACTTTTGGTCTAGCCCCACGTATCTCTTGAGGCGGGCAGACTGTGGTGGGTCAGCACCAAATTGTCCGGGGGCTGCCCGTCTTTGTGGTGGGTGGCGGCTGACCAATGGAACGCAGTGATTCCTCCCACTGTCGAAGGTGACCCATGGTGCCCTCCTCTACTCCAATTAAGTGAGAACTTATAACCCGTAGCTGCCACCTTCCGTGTTGTGTCCATGTTGCCAGCAAGGATAGAGTGTCCTCTCCATGTGATGTGGCTGCAATAGCCTGGGCAGTTGATATGGAGGCGCTGCTTTGCCCATGTGTCAGCATTCCCCTCTTGACTTTACTGATTTGGACCAAAGGAAGGATGGGAGTTGATACATTTGGAACCAGCTATGCTACAGGAGTTGCCAGAGCAAAGGAGATCTTCCATCTGCCTGCCTTTTGGGGCTCCACTCCTAGATTGGTTATCAGCCACAGCTGAAGGACCTAATCTGTCCTGCTTGGATGTCATTGGCAAAAACACTGAGTGAATTTGCTCATCCACCTTTTGATGGCGTTTCCTCCAGCAAGGATTCCACTACCCTCCTCAGGCGCTCATCAGCCCAAAGCCATTGGCACTTCCTGAGGTTTCTGGGTTAATTAACTGCCACCCAGCACTCGTCATTGACCAATACAGGTTGTACCGCCTAAGGTCATAATGGTACCAGGTTTTAAATCCTGACCTGACCTGACCAGGCATGATGGTGCAGGTAATTTTCCCCTAAAGAGGCTTAGGCCCAAATCCCCAAAGATATTTAGGCCCCTAATACCCATTGATTTCAATGGACTTCAAGTGCCTAAATACTTATTACCCCTTTTTACCCAAGCAATTAGTCAAAGGTTCTTTGTTGCAGTTGGTGTAGAAATTGACGATGGAATTGGGTACTTTCTTTGATGCAGTCTTGTTTATTTATCAGGAATGTACAAGGTTCTGTTCCTCTGAACACTGTAGGAATCAAATAGTAGGAGACTGTTGCTTTGTTCACCATTCCAAGCCTGGCTTTCCAGCCAACACTTTCCACCCCCAAAAGCTTTTTCTCTTTCCTTTGTCACAGGGCCATGTTACTGTGCTTCTAGGCTGCCTGCCTGGCTGTGTCTCTGTTTCTGTCTCTGATCTATGTGTGTACGCATACAGACAATATGGAGCACAAAGTCCAAATTCTTGTATGGGGTCACATACCCTGTTTGTTTAAGTGGGTCTGTTTAGCTTGTTCTCACTGTTGGTTTAAGAGGGGTGGAGGTCAATATGTTATACCAATAGAATAAAAACCAGCAGGATCTTATTAAGAGGGATAAGGCAAAGATGCCACATTTATTGTAAATATACTGATAAAGCAAAAGATAAAAGTAAACAACGTTGTTTGACTACTTATTTCTTATATATACACACACACACACACACATATATATATATATATAGAGAGAGAGAGAGAGAGAGAGAGAGGTTCATTCACACAATCATTCATTCAAGTTCTGTATAGGTGTTATAGTTACCAGCCTAGAAGTTGCTCATGCCAAGTTACTGGCCAGGTATCTTGGTCATTAGGATGGAGCCGAGCCTGTGTCAGGTGCACCTGATGCTCCTGGAGGCTGGCAGCAGAACCAGAGACTCAAAGTCCTCAGTCTTTAGAGTCCATTCTTATAGGAATTAATTCCTATGTTAGTCTATGGGAGCTGTTTCATCCTGCTGTTGCTGACTCAATCAGCAGAAGGCACATTCCCGTCCAAAGTGGCACATTCCTGGTGGCTCCACACTGTCCAAAGTTTGTGTTTCTCATCCTTCCAGGTGATGGGGTGGCTCCCAGTTTACCCTCCGGGGGTTCTGGTGGTCCTACTCGACACATTCTTCGGCCGATGGATACTCCCTTTCTAGGCTGGCACCTCCCTAACCATCCATGTATATCAAGCATTCATCAGCATACATTCCATATTTTAATTTACTGTCTCCACCACTTTTAGGGTGTGTGCTAATTCATTTGAGACTCCCAGCCCTTTAATCACAGAGGGTGGGGTCTGTCCTAGGAGCCGTTGAATTAAGTGAAAGTCACTTAACGGCTTATAGTGTTTGTTTGCATTGTATCAATTACTTCAAGAACAAAGTCAGTTAACTTGTTTGTAAGTTTCACATAGTAGTAAAGTATCTTTCACAGGATAGATATAATCAATGGTTTCTACAGACAGTAGCTTACAAGTTTTAACAGGAGACCCAAGAGATTTTTGTACTTGGTGAAACTGTTGGATTTTAAAGTGTGGGGGACAAATTATGAGGGGGTCACTGTCACTTGGGGGAATCACTGTTAGTACCTTCTTTAATATCCCTACATAATCCCCCTCTTGACACTACGATATTTATATAATCGTTAGTGTCACTTTCTTTTTAACCTGTTTGAGAGAAGGTACTGTGAGGCAACATATGTTCGTGATTACAATTTAGCGTACATTTTTTTTATGTGAAAACACATGCCACCCATACCAATTATACAAATACAATTTAATATGAAGACTACTATCAAGGGGTGTAGCATTACTGATAGGATGCCAGTGGTAGTCGGGGACCATCCAGAGAATATATTATACCAGTGGTAGCTTGTAATTTGTTTTTCTGCGGTGGCAATTTGTAACATGTATAATTGGCATGTATAATATGAATAGTCTGACTTGGGGGAATCACTGTTAGTACCTTCTTTAATATCCCTACAAATAGTTTAGATGAGGTCTAACCCAACCCACTTCACATACCTTTCAGGATCTGGGCCTTAGTGCTTATAAATTATAGAACACATATTAAACACTTTGTGTTCAGCTATTGAGAAACCTTCAGTTTACGAACATAAACATGTTTGGCACAAGGCAAAATGTACTAGTAACACCCAATTCATCATTTCATTACAATCCCCCGGTATTGCCAGGAAGTTAGTGATAGACAATAGCACACTTCAGAGGCTGCTTCCAGATTTCAGTGACCTCCAAGCGTATTCAGAGTATCAATTAGCAAGGTCACCATCCTTGCTCTCAAGTTATCAAAAAACCAACCAAACAAAAAACCACCAAGGAGAAATTAAGCTCCGACAGTTACCTGCTTTCTTCCTAGGACTCAGCTCATTATTTTGTCTTACAAGAGAATACCTTGGCTCTTCTGGATATAGTCCAGAGGACTTAGGGTGGGATTTTTAAAGGAACCTAAGTGAGTTATACACCTAATTGCCATTGAAAGTAAATTCAACTTGGCTTCCTACCTCCCTCAGACACTTGACAATCCCAGTTTAAAATCTTGGATTTATTTTTAAAGGAAAGCTTGCTCACTATGTGTTGAGTCTGCAAACATTTTTGTACATGCTTAATTTAAGCATATGTGCATACCATTGACTTCAATGGACTATTTATATGCTTAAAGTTAAGCATGTACTTAAATATTTGCAGGATCTGAGCCCAGAAAGAGTTTTCCTAAATTCTGTTTTTTTTCCTTCACAGAAATGTATAAAAATCCAGTGGAAAAAGGTAACATTTCCCACCACTTTTTTTCTGCCCTATGCAAGGTGCAGTCAATTTATCATTCAAAAGGACCCAGGGATGGAGCTATGTTTTACATCACCTGGATATCAAACATGTATTCTTTGCCATTTATGGGTATAGGTGTATTCTTTGCCACTTTTGATTCACATTGGGGTGAAGGGAACCTTTCCTCTCTATATATGCATGTACCTCAAGTGGGAAACTAAAACCATCATTGGATAATTTGGAGGTTTCTCATCAGATGTGCTTTGGTTTACTCTTAATCCTTTGTTTAAAACTATAACATTTAAAAAAAAAAGTCAAATGTAATCCACAGGAAAATCAGTTAATTCTGATTTAATTCTGTTTTTAGCTTGCAGAGCATTTAAATGTAAAAGGTATATCATATTGCATACATGTGCTCAACCCCCATCAAATTCGATAACAAGCAAAACAACTAACTGCACCCTAATGATGTGATAGAGAAATTTCTCCTAAATAACAAGATGTAGATGTAGTGTGAAACTAAGAGTATTTGTGCTCTCTTACCTAATTCACAGTTTAATACAATACTCTTCCCCTCCCCCGCCCCCCAAAAGTTGAGAAGTAAGAGTCAGCAGAAAGGTTTGTCAAAGCCCAGACTTTACAAGCTCTAATTATTTGGCATCCAGCAGTGTTGCTACAGCTACTGGTCCATCAATGTCTCCATTAATAAAACTGTGCTTTGGAGGGGTTTGGAATGCCGATATTTTAATTCAAACTTGGCTGAACTTTGGCATGAAAAATAGCCCAGATGCCAATTGTGTTAAACAAAATTTAAAATTCTAAATGCAGCAAAAGCAAACATACTTCAGTGGTTTTAGTTCCTGACTTCCTTTCCTCAAATTTAAAACTCTGACTTCTATCCAAATTTCCTTCCTTCCATCTTTTTATTTTTTTACTTCATATTTGTTTCTGCAACTACTAAAACTGTAAGATGAGAGAGAAATGTGTTTTTAAATGTGTTTCCTTTGTGCATTTGACAATGCTTGATATATACTTGGTCTCACTGTTTCTCCTGAGGAAAAGATCAGTCATCTTCCTCTTGTTGTGCGGGTTTAAAAGAAATAAATAGGAAAATGTGATTGTAATACCACAATATTTAGCGGGGACTCAGAGACAGAAATAGTACCTGAAATTACTTTAACTGTTTAGAGTGTAATTCTCTAGATCAAGCTGATGATAGCCTTTTGAAATAAAACTATTTTTTCAAGTAATTCCAGAGGTCATTTACTATTCTGATCATTTTACTATTCTGACCATTTTATATCATCTAATTTAAGACTACAAACTACATCTGGCTTGCATGGTAGTTAGATAACTTTTATTACCTTAGATACTTACTTATATGGGCCTCAGACGTTATAGCAACTGAGCACCTCACAACACCCAGTGCTATTATCCCTGTTTTATAGATGGGAAATTGAGGCACCTAGAGACTAAGTGATTTGCCCAAAACCACACAGGATGTATGTGATGGAGCAGGCAATCTGTCTCTCCCAAGCTGACTCGGGATCATGGGTCTTGGTCTGTGAGGTTAAAGATTGCTGTGTTGACATGCAGGCTCAGACTGGAGCCTGGGCTCTGGGACCTTTCCCTCTCATGGAGTCCCAGAGCCCAAAAATCTACACCGCAATTTTACACCCTGCAGTCCAGGGCCCGTGAGCCCAAGACCGCTAACCCAAGCCAGCTGCAGGTGTTTAATTGCTGTGTAGATGTACCCAAAGGGAAAACCCTGCTTCCCCAAACATGTGTGCCAAAGTCCCTGTAGTTAAACTGCATGATGAGATAAGCAAGGAGTTGGCTGCAACTTCTGTCACAGAGCATGGTAGAACAGGAATTTAAGCAGGCACGCCTAACACCAAATGAATTAATTGGGCTCTTATTAGTGTTATTGAGTGATGGCTAATGCCCCCACCCCCATTTCAGTGTAAATGCTAGGTTGGTAACCTTACTGTAATAATCTGGTTTGATAAAGCAACACAAGCAAATAAATTTCAAGTTAAGAAAAAAATCCGTTTTCCCTGTTCAGAACCATTGAGCTACATCCTCTAGCCCAGGGGTAGGCAACCTATGGCACGCGTGTCGAAGGCGGCACGCAAGCTGATTTTCAGTGGCACTCACACTGCCCGGGTCCTGGCCACCGGTCAGGGGGCTCTGCATTTTAATTTAATTTTAAATGAAGCTTCTTAAACATTTTTTAAAACCTTATTTACTTTACATACAACAATAGTTTAGTTATATATTATAGACTTATAGAAAGAGACCTTCTAAAAACTTTAAAATGTATTACTGGCACCCGAAACCTTAAATTAGAGTGAATAAATGAAGACTCGGCACACCACTTCTGAAAGGTTGCCGACCCCCTGCTCTAGCCTCAAGATAATATGTCCATGAAAGATGGTGCTTTATCCGATAGGGGCCCTGTGTAAACAAAACAAAACAAAATGTGATCACGTAATTAAAGACTATCTCATAATGTACTTGCATATGGGGTACGGGTTAACATTGCACAGGCAACCTTAATTTTGACACTTCCTAACTTTTGAGTCATTGACCTTGCAACCTTAACATTCTCTTACCATTTCTTTAATGTAAATTTCTTACTTTTCTGCAAAAACTGAAAAATTAGAAATTCCACCATGTTGAACCATATACTGATCACCAGCTTGGGTCATCAGCAGGGTTTGGACCTCTAGATCCATGGCACAGCCCTCTGCCACTTGAGAGAGTGGAGTAGACTGAGTATGTGGATAGTAGTAGTAGCAGGCTGAGTATGTGGAGCAGATAGCAGAGGGGTATCAGACATACACTTTGTTAGCTGTTTGCTCACAGAGGAATGTTGACACTCAGGAGTAAGACTCCTCGGTTTAATTCCAGGATCTGGAGGGGAGTGTGTCAAGTGTCAAGTCTAACCTCTTGCCCCCTCCAGGCCTCTCTCTGCCCCCCCAACATCCCTGCTCCTGCCTCATTCCTTCCTCTGCTCCTATTAAACCTCCCTGCCACATCTTTCTCCCCCTCTGCTGCCACCGCTACTGTCATCCACTGTTTTCCTTTTGCCCGCATCCCCTCTGGCTCTCTCCCTATCCCCCTCACTGCCCTGTATTCTAAATCAGGCTGCAATCTTCTTCTCCTCGCTGCCTGGGCATCAGCAGGGACAGCATTGAGAATGCAAGAGAGAGAGTCTCCTTGCCTTCAGTTCTGGTGCCTGGAGCCACAGCAGCCCAGAGTAATTACAGGGAGAAATCCTGCCCAGACCCAAGATGGAGCATGCGAGTCACTGTGTGGGGATGCTACATGAGCAGTGCAGTCACATGTGGGAGCTCTGTAGGGGCATACCCGTGCAGACAGAATTTCTCTGCCAAAACCTAGCAACTCCCTACTGAGCATACATGATCTGTCAGTGAGAGTTCAAAGGCTCTCATATCTTGGCCATATGCGGACAGTATTTCACAGGGATGGCAATAGACACATCCCTGATGCCAGGGCAACCCCCCTACCAAATTTCAAGTCCCTGCGCCAAACCAGAGAGGTGCTAGAGCTTCTAAATAATACCACCACCAATTCATCAACATGGGCAAAACATCAACATGGGCAAAACCGATATATTTCTTTAGTCTTCTTCTGAAAAACTATTAAACTATTTTTGCTTAAACTTACCCAAAAATTCAGCCTGAAGCAGACACCGAGTGTGGAAAACTTCAGCATGAACCGTTAAAGTTTGGCAAAGTTATAAGCAACTGAAAACAGGGTCTTATCGTAGGAAGTGTCAGGCAGCCTTAATTATTTGTGTCACTACCTATGCTGTCTAAAATAACGTATGAACCGGTGTGTACATACTTCAAGAATACCTGCAGTAGCCAATATACTTAAAGATGTTGCAGAATTTAGGATGTTTGAGTGCCTGAAAGCCTGTGAAATAATTTGTACTAAGATACAATCTAGAAATCTTATAAAAATCATTTTAGGATTTTTTTAACTGATTATGTGACTGTATAACTTTGATGGTAGGGACACTTTGTCTTCAGCGTCGTGTCTTACAATACATGAGACATATTTATCCTGCACAAATATGACATTACATTCTATCATGAGGTGTTCCTTGCTATCTTTTTTTTCTTATATATGCATAACATTGTAATTAACCAGATAAATTAATTCATCTGCTAGGACTTTTAAAAGAAATAGAGGGAGCAGCGATAATGCAAAATATTTCTGGAAAATGATGATGCATCAAAGCCTCTGGTTTTTATGTTTAACTTACTTTATTTTTTCCAGCAGTAGAGCTGTTTTCTGAATACAGCCCAGCATCTGAAATATTGATCTTTTTTTCTTTAAAGTTTGAAAAGTCCAGTGTATTCTCTTGTCTGTTTGCTCACACTAGTCTACAAGGTATGTATCAGCATCTCCTTCATCTTATTGAGTTAAAACTGACAACTGACTGATGGGCCAGTGCTACACAAAAATCCAATCAGCACAGCCTCTGTGGGGCTTCAAGTCCAGTTCAGGAGCCAAATCCACAGTAATTCCATGGAGTTCAGACTCTGGGCTATACTCCCTTGACTTGTACAAGGCAAGAAATGAGCCATCCATCAGTTGCCATATATTGAGGATGGGTTACACCAAGGATATGATGTTGACTCATCTTGCTGGGTTCCAAAGACAGCACAGATGTCAACAAACAAAGGAAAAATCTCTAATTGAGAGCATCCAATGGTTCCCCATTTTCAGCAGCAGGACCTAGGAATTTGTTGCTACTGACTCTCAACTTTATACCTGAGAGATGTCCCAGATTGCACTGATGCACTCTATGGACTAATGAGATGGGGTATAAAGGGGCAAAGATAGCAGCTGGATCCAGTAGTAATTATATAGGTCTTGCTACGAGTATCTAAAAATACTTACCTAGTGGATTGGGGATAGCAGCCTACCTTGCTAACCCAAAGATGCAGGGTGGGTGAGAGAACCACAGTATTAGGAGTTAAAAGGGGGGCAGATAGCTGCCAAACAGAGTGAGGGTGAAGAGCATCAAGGCATCCAGCATCCCCTAAGAAGATAACTAAAGATGAGTGTGTGTGTGTGTGTGTGTGTGTGTGTGTGTGTGTGTGTGTGTGTGTGTGTGTGTGTGTGTGTGTGAGAGAGAGAGAGAGGTATTGTGTGGCACTGGGATGCTTGGAACCTGTTGAGAGGATGAGATAGTTTGTGTGGAGGGAAGAAAGAGTCCAGCCTGGCCTGACCTGCTCCTTTTCCTGACAGGGTCCTTCTTGCCCCTCCTGGAGCACTGGATGATCTTTACTCCCAAAGTCCTTAGGGAAGGGAGCTTCCAGGGGAAGGAGGCCAGGGAAGAGAGATTGTCCAGCCAATGTCAGCTCAAATGGGAACTGTTGGCTGGGCTGAGCCAGGCAGAACTAGGAGTGCTATCTGCTGTTTGTGTCTGCTGCTCTTGGATACTACTCACACAAATATTAGCCATATTCTGAAGTACTTGGTTCAGTTAATATGGCTGATTCATATTTACTTAACACATTAATTATTTGATTTGCCCCTTCCTACTCTCCACACTGAGTTCTGGTTGCAATACTGGAATTAGGCCAACAGGACTGGGTAAATTGTGATCAATATTAGATGGAAAGGAAAGGAAAGCAATTGTCCTGAGACTGTGATTTCAACTATAAATCTGTAAATTAGCTTTTTATTGCTGAAAGTACATGGCATACAAAGTCAAGGGGTAGAAACATTAACAAGCAATTATTTTCTTACAAGTTTCTACTCAATTATTTTTTTAATTGCCCTAGTAGAAGTGTTTATTCCATTCTACCCAGCCCTGCCTACAGCCAACTCCTCCCCATTTCTGGAAAGTCCAGGACCTCCCTTCCAGAAACCTCTCTGAACCTTTGCCCATTGATGTGTCAGGATTCCCAGCAGTTTGGAGCAGTGAAAGTTTGTGCTCTACTGTGGGAAACCTTGGAGGTCTTCAGTTTCATAGGTTTGGGGAGGAAGCCCATTGGGTTCTTGGTGTCCTGTAGTTCTGTGGAGCCCAGCTGGTCTCTTCTTGTAAGCCATCAGTGACTGACACCCTTTTGTGATTCTAATAATTATTTATACTCCGATTTGCAGAGTATATCACGTGATTCCCACATGATATCTTTTCTCCCCCAAAATTGGGGAATGTCAAAGTGTCCTTTGTATTCATTCAGAATGAGGGTGGATGAATATAATTAATCATGCCACTGGTAGAATGACCTGATCCTGCAATCTTTACTCAGTGGGAGGTTTCCTGTGTGAGAACTGCAGGACTGGGCCCTAAAACCACAGCCAGTGTGTAGCTGAACATGGTCACATCCTGCACTTGATGTGTACTACTATTTTGCTGAAAGCATTGCCTGTCGTGTTTTATTGCTTAATTAAAGCATTCGTCCTGAAGAATAATTGACAGTTACAGGTGTAAACTTAAACAAGACTATAATTCTACTTGAAATATGCCCATGCTGGTTTAGACCAACATTTCAAACTGACCTTGTCAGTTTGTATTAGTCTGACCACAGGATATAGCATATTAAGAGATTTTTTTTATCCCCATTTAGAGGCAATGAAGACATGTTTTGAACTTGCATGGTTATGTGGAATTAAGCACATTAATGGAATTTACCAAGACTAGAATACAACAACACATACATGGAAGATTTTGTTTTTCATCTTCAAAATACCATAGTGATATAAAAATGACCAAGTTATAAAAGATACGCTTAGCCCAGAAACCTATTGCAGTGTGTGTATGTGTATATATATATAATTTGCAGTTATAATATCATCAGGCAATTTTGCATCTTCCATTATTAGAACAAGGTAATTCTAGTCTCAGGGAAGTAAACTTTTTAAAACTCCAATCTGCTAACATCACCTGCCAGCTGTTTAATGTATTTATAGTTTATGCTAACCTTCCATAGCTTTTTTAAAATTCATTATAGTCTGTGTACCTGGTAAGAGGGAAGCCTGCAACCAATTGCAATTACTTTGCAGCTCCTATCTGTAGCCACGAAATAGCTATTTTCTTTTTTATTTCTGGAAGTTGGTGATTGTGGGATGTTATGCAAATCCGGCCTCATTAACAAAAGATCCAACCAAATAAATTCACTGCTAATGTTAGAACTTGTAAATGTTTACTTCTTCACCCTGCTCTGGGTTAAATATATATTATGTCCAGTAATTTGTGTTTAAATATTTACCTTTTGACTTTTTTTCATTCTCGGGAGATGTGTTAAGATGGCTTATGGCTCCTGATAAGCATTTTAGTGGGTTCTTTTATACCATATTTATTGGAAATGCATCATTTAAGAAAATGTTTTATTAATGCTTCCCCCCATCACCCCTTAATTTAAGTACACACATGTTCTAATTTAAGTAAAATGAAATTGATGATGTGCAGTTGTAGTCAAGATTATTGACATTGGCAATGGTGTGACCTTCTGCTATCTCTGTCTGTTACTCTGACTATCACAGGGATCTGCAGTCCTCAGTACTCACCTTGTCCTGTATTCCTTGCATAACCCAAACTGAGTGACAGTATTGTGGGTGTCCAGGAAAGCAGCTTCAGGTCCAAAGTTAGAGAATTACTCCCGTTAGCAAGTAGTACGAGCCCTTTTTTCCTGGTCAGTGCTTTCATACATTCCACAACTGACATTGATACTGAGGGAATAGGAATTCCAAAAATCGTGCATATAAGGCTTTTTCCCATCCATTTCTATCTGTCTAGTTTTTGAGTGGAAACAAGAATAACCTCAGAATTATGATAAATCTCCACCATGACGTAGTTTGGAAAAAAGCAATGAAATCTATGATAGAAAGTACCGTACTTGTACCATACAAATGCTTCTTCCCTTTTGGGTCTGATTCTCGAAGGTCCTATCAGCATTGATGGGAGTTAAGGACTTGAGTCTGCACCATTTCAGATCAATGGGTTTTCCCATTGAATTGAATGGGAGTAGCATTATGATTACGATGGGGATAGAATATTGAGCAAACACATGGGATTATAGGCCCAGATCCTCAGAAGTATTAAGGCACCTAACTCTCATTGATTTCAGTGGAAGCTAGGTGCCTATATACTTCGAGGATCTTGGCCATAGTTACCCGTTCTTTCATGCTCAGAAAGATGTGCTGGTATGAGTACTCTGTCCCTCTTTTTAGCTTCATGGACTAGTTGGGTTTAAAAAGTTAGTAATATTGACCATTTTCTCATTCTCACATGTTGTTCTTCCAAAGAAATTATGCTCTGCTTAGAATGTTGCAGCACTGACTTCAGCTTCACCTGTCTAGCTCCTTCATGTGTTTCTTACTGTAACTCTGATTTGAGGCTCTCTTTAGAGCTTCCATGTTATTCTTTTATTTTACCAGTCCACTTCCTGTCACTGCTCAAATTACTCTGCAGCATTTATTGCTCTGTCCTGCTACTTACTCTCCATTCCTAAAACTTTCTTTGCCTAAACATATCCTGCTATGTTTATTTTTAATAATGTGGGTGAATACACAGCTGGTTGTATCAGTGAGCACAATTAGTTCTTACAGAATTACATCCCTGTAATACTTTTTCCTCTGCTTCAGCAAAACCCATAACTGTCATACTGGGCATTTAATTTTCACTAAGCCAAAAAAAAAAAGCCAGCAACTCTACTGATTTTCCTTCTAGGGCCTATTCATCACCTTCTTTATTCGGGCAAAACTCTGAGTGAGCCAATGGGAATCTTGCCCAAGTAAAGCAAGAGGATTTGTATCTTAAAATCTAAACATACTTCAGGGGTGCTGGAACAATTTTTATAGTGGGGGTGCTGATGTTGGAAACCATGTATTTGGTGTTTGCTATTACTACTTCAAGCCAGCAGCACTTGAGCTAATCACATTTCATATTTTTCTCCTTGTGATATGTTTGTTATTGTTTTTATAGGATTTTTATTTGATACACTTAAGTATAACTACTTATTTTAGGGGTAAAGTCTTCAAAAAGCACTTATGTCATTTAAGGAGTTTAAGTTCTATCAGTTGTTTAACTGCTTTTGAAAACAGGTCTTAGCAGCTAAGGGTATGTCTACACTGCAATTAAAAGCCTGAGGCTGGCCTGTGCCAGTTGACTTAGGCTAAGGGGCTGTTTAATTGTGGTGTAGATGTTTGGGCTCGGGCTTCAGCCCGGGTTCTTGGAACCAAGTCCCAGGTGTTTTTGTAAGGTATATTTTGAATATGTTTTTGGAAACTAAAGTTGGCTTAAAATTAAGTGTTAATTAGACACTGTAATTTTAATGATAATCGTATCACTGTACAGTGTGCATACTCTCTTTTAGCAGTCAGCAGTCTAAGATTCCAACCCAGGCATCTTAACTAGGTTACGCTAGCATTAAGGCTCTCTCATCAGAACTATTAAAAAACAAAAAACCTTCCACAACAGAACCCAAAACCAAGTGAGAGACATCTGGTTTGGTGTTCTAGTGTAAATTTGAAACCTCAAGCCATATTCTTAGAAAAGTTTGAACTTGGATGCACTTTTCAGCAAAATTGGGGCAGTTTATGGATTTGCACTGAAATCATGTGATATTTGCAATTGCACATAGGGTTGTGATATAAAACCTGGTGAAAGTTTCTACTCCATTTAAATTGTGTCTGAATCCAAGTCTCAGTGAAACTGTTAAGACAAAAATTTACAGTAATTAAAACTGAAGAGTACGGACCAAATTCAGATTTCAGTTTTATCAGTATAAATCTGCAGTAATTCCATTGGTTTTACTGGAGTTAAAGTATACTTAACTTTTTTGATTTGGAAAATTTTGTGAAAGGTTGACTAGAAGCATTGTGATTCTTTCTTTCTCCCTTTCTATATAGCATTTGCTTTTTCACACTAAGAATCTATTTCTTTAATGCTGCCTTTCATTCCTCTTCAATGACTGGACTGGACATCTCTGAGCTATGCACATAAGGGTAGCTGAATTTAAGAATGGAAGGAATCAACCAAAGATAGGCACTCTTTGCTGTAACAATTGCACACATGCTGACTACTTAAGAAGTTTCTCAAATTATTCTACAGAGAGAGATTAAGGCATTGCAGTGATGACTTTGGATGGTCCCATTACTTCTACATCTCATTGCTAAGAATTAAAAGATTTATTCCTCCCTTTATTGGATTTGAATAAATTCATATTTAGTTATACTAAGCAATGGGTCTTATATGCATTGGATTATTGGGTTGCCTGTTTTGTTGAAATGGATAAAAAATATTTAAGTGAAAACAGATTTGCATTTATTATCTAATGTGACTAGCCCCACTTCCACCACCTAGCATACCAGCATCTATGATAACTTGTGCATTCTACAAAGTTTGTCCACTTCAGTTTTGTCAGACATTTGTGTTGTGTCTTGTGTTGTGTTTTTTAATTTAAAGACAAGAAAATGTTTTGGTTTATTTCCCCCTAAGAACTAGGTTCTCGACCTTGCCAGTGATATCAGATGTTACTGGCTACTTTTCCTGCAGACTCCTTTGCACTTTCTCCCAAACCAACCCTTAGGCATTAGAGGAGCCCCTATAAAAATCTGCAAAGCTAATACATTATCTTGCTTCAAATCTCTCCAACGCTCACTTCTACCACGATGCCTATGAAACACTTGGCAATGGCTAGACATCTGATGTGCTGTGACCACTGCCTGTCAGACAGTGGTCACCTTGTGCCCGCAATAGGGTTCCCAACTTTCTGATTGCAGAAAACTGAACGCCCCTTCTCCAAGGTCCTGCCCCCGACTCACTCCATCCCCCCCCCCCAATCGCTTGCTCTTCCCCACCCTCACTCAATCACTCATTTTCACCGGGCTGGGGCAGGGGATTGGGGTGCGGCAGGGGATGAGGGCTCTGGCTGGGGGTGCAGGCTCTGAGGTGGGGATGGGGGGTTTGGGGTGCAGGAGGGGGCTCAGGGCAGGGGCAGGAGGCTGGGGTGTGAGAGGAGAGCTCCGGGAGGGGGCTCAGGGCTGGGGCAAGGGGTTGGGGCGTGAGAGGGGTTTGGGGTGCGGGCTCCAAGCAGCACTTACCTCAGGCATCTCCCAGAAGCAGCCAGTATGTCCCTGCGGCTCCTAAGTGGAGGGGCCAGGTGGCTCCATGCACTGCCCCACCTGCAGGCACCGCCCATTGGCTGCAGTTCCCTAGGGGCCACAGGAACGTGTCGCCGCTTCTGGGAGCCGCGTGGAGCCAGGGCAGGCAGGGAATCTGCCTTAGCCCCGCTGCACCGCTGACTGGATCTTTAATGGCCCTGTCAGTGGCCCTGACCAGAGCCTCCAGGGTCCCTTTTTGATTGGGCGTTCCAGTCGAAAACCGGACACCTGGCAACCCTAGCCTGCAAGTCTGTTTGTTGTGTCCACCTGATGTCTCACGTCACATACTTAGACTGCAAGTTGTTTAGGACAGGGACTGGTTTTTGGTTGTGGGGTTCCTGGGACAGTGGGGCTTTGATCTTCATTGGGGCCTCTAGGTGCTTGGCAAAGGGAGTTCACCAGTTCAAATCCAGGTAAGGCCTCGTCTATGCAGTTTTTGTATGGATATAACTGTTTCAATTAGGGGAGTGATTTCTTTACTGAAATAGTTATACAACTACAACCTGTAGTGTGAAAACAGTTCTGGTGGTATAGCTTACTCGCCTTCCATACCTAGGTATAAGGAATACCGGTATAAGGAACCTTGATACCCATATAAATGCATCCATACTAGGAAGGTTGTACCACTTCAACTATACCAGTATAGCTAAAGTGAAACAACTTGTGTGTGTAGACAAGCCCTTAGTAATGTCTGAAAGCTATCATCTTAAGGCTGCTTGGTAGCCTGTGTTGGAATGGGCTGGTATCCTTAGTGTAACAGAATTTCACAGTGAAATAATATTTGTTCACTTCCAAAAAAGGCTTTTGATTTACAAGAAAATTGTTAAGGGAGGAACAAAGTATAGTTTGCTTCCTCTGGTCCCAGTCCAACCCCCACGAAAATGTTTGGTTTTGCTGCTGCTTTTTTTTGCCAGATTCCCCAGTGAAGGGACTATTTTTGCAGAGCTGTGTTACAGACTGTGAAAGCTTGAAGCCAAATATTACTATTTTATTGCCTCTCCAACTTAACTACGTAGCCAAATGTTGTAGAAAAATTGGCTGTTAGCCTGAGATACTGAGTCTTTTCTCTCACGTTCAACATAAATCTTCTGTTGCCATGAGAGAGGGAGCAATTGTCATGTAACAGCATGAAAGTTGAAATCAGAAGCCCTGGGTTCTGTTCTGGTTCTGCCACAGACTTGCTCTACTGCCTGGGGCAGGTCACATAAGCCCTGAGTCATCAAAGCATTTAAGCATGTGCCTCAATTTCCCTGTGTAAAATGGGAATGATATACCTACTGCACCTCACTGGGGTGCAGTGAGTTAATTCATACATGTCAAGTGCTTTGAAATCCTCATGCAGAAAGCACTACAGAAGTGGAAAGTAGTATTATTAATTATAATGTTATTACTATGGTTAAATTGACCCTATAATGCTTTATTTAAGACAGAAGCAAGATAAATTACAAACTCCCTCAGAAATAGGTTTTATAAGAGTTCAAATAGACCCTTAACTGCTCCACACTCAACTCAATTAAAATGATTTTCAGCCAATTTATTAGACCCTTTAGTAAATGTCATCACTAAGATTTTCAAAAATTAAAAAATACCCTGGTTTTCTCTGCAGCATGAATTTCCTTCTAACCCTCCCTTCTGTCGAATGTATACCAAGTCTACTGATGTTACTAAGCAACGCCAACATTACCAAATAGTAGAAAACATAACATATAATGATGCTATAATTTTGACGCTGTATCATGGGGTTAATTTTTTAATTATATACCATAAAGCTAATAGGAATGTGCTGAGATTCAGGAAGTGCATAATGCTGCAATTTAAAATCTATTGTTTTCATTATACAAAACAGTTCATATTGTCTTCTAAAAATGTGCATTTAATTGCATAAAGACAACAAAATACAAAAATTATTGAAATAATGTATTCCAATTTAAATCCTTTAAATCCTGTTTAAATCCTTTTTACATTTATGTAGCAATTATAGCCTAACCACAGGATCTAACATCATAGAGCTTCATCAAAATCAATCAAATTTCTTAGGCTGAACCTGGAATGTTGTTCTGATGGAATTGCTCCCAAAGGCAATTTTGATCTATTTAGGCATCAGTTTTACAGCATATTCTGAATTAGATTATCCCTGGTAATATTTTCAAGGTAATGTTTTATTCTGGCAATAAATCTAGAAATTTTGATCATGTAAAATAATAAATGAATTGTAAAGTAGCTAAACTGAAGTATTTGTTTGTACTCAAAGACATTATTAATACTGTTAGAAAGTGCAGAACCAGTTTTGTTTGAGTATGTAATTGTAACAACTCTTGCTCTCAAGCAATAGGCACACCAGACCCTGAGAATCCTTTGGTGTGGACCTGCTAAAAGGGGTACAAGCTTTCTGTACTACTGATCATTTGTCTTTCAATTTCTGGGCTCCCTTGAATCACAACACATGTGACTGAATCTATGAGTGAATGAAACCAGATCTGTCACTTACTCAAGGGATAAAGAGGTAACTAGATTAAATAAATAAATAAAACATTGAGTGGGGACAATTTGGGTTTATCTGTGCCTGTGGCCAGAGCTGGGGAGAACCTAACCAGGATTCAGATTCTAATGATCACTTGATGATTACCTGTTCTGTCCATTCCCTCTGGGGCACCTGGCATTGGCCACTGTCTGAAGACAGGATACTGGACTAGATGGACCTTTGGTCTGACCCGTATGACCGTTTTTATGATCTTATGATCTGTCTACATTACAAAACTATCCCCAATGTGAAACATTTTTCTAGGTTCTTAGAAACAGACTGGAACCAAGCAGCAAAACTATGCCAAATGAGAAAAACTTTCAAAAAGTTGTTTAGGGCTCTAACTTAGCTAGTCTTACCGGTCATTTCCAGAAACCCTTCTAAAACATGTTCCCCAGCCACACAAGATGATGGTTCCTGCTGGTTAAACCATGTTACCTGACATAATTTTTAGGAACCAGTCTATAAACTGTTTCAAGATTGGGGATTTTTTTAGAATAAATGGTATCATCATTTATTAATCAATTTTTGTTTATGGTAGCATCCCAATGTATTCAAAAAAGGACAGTCCCTGTTCCAAGGAGCTCAGAGTCTAAGAATGTACAGACAGGTAGACAGAGGTTGAGGAAAGGAAATCAATATGGATTTTCTTTTAAAACACAAGTCAACTGCTATTCTGTATGAGTGTTTTATACTGCCCTCATCACTGTAGTATATGAATGCCTTCCAGTAATAGTAGTAAGCAATGTAACTAACAACTGAAACAATTTGATTCACTCTAGGCAGGATAGCAAAAGTAGGTCTTCAAGGGGGACTTAAAAATGGACAGGGTAGGGGTCTTGTAATTGGAGTCATGCCATGCATATGAGACCATGTAGAAGAAGGCATGGAGATGATGATTCAAGAAGCTGACACATAGGGGATGGAGGATGGCAACGTTGCATGGAGCAGAAGGAGCTAGGGCAGTAGTTCTCAAACTTTTGTACTGGTGACTCCTTTCACATAGGAAGCCTCTGAGTGCGACCCCCCCCTTATAAATTAAAAACACTTTTTAATATATTTAACACCATTATAAATGCTGGAGGCAAAGTGGTGTTTGGGGTGGAGACTGACAGCTTGCAACCCCCCATGTAATAATCTCGTGACCCCCTGAGGAGTCCTGATCCCCCATTTGAGAACCCCTGAACTAAGGCAACATGAAGCGCACCAAGTGAGGATAAGTAGGAAGGAAGAGTTATAAAGAACTCTGAATGTTGTGCAAAGAAGCTTAAATTTGATGCTATAGCAGACGTGAAAGCCAAAGGAGGGATTTGAAGAGGGTAGAAGCATGATCAAATCAGCAGGTAAAGAAGATGGTTTAGCAGGTGGATTTTTTTAAAAGTGGCTAAAGGGAGCAACATGTGTTTTTTGGGAGGCCACAGAGAAGGCAATAGTCAATGTGGGATATAATGATGGCCTGATGAAGATATTTGGTTGTGAGGGTGGTAAGAAAAAGATAGACTGGATACATTGAGCATCTTTTCATAATTATTCTAACACTTATAATGTTCTTTGAAGGTGAGCCAAATAGCTCTGGCAAATACTATTTTTTAAGTGTTCAGAGTTCCCAGATACATAGCATAAGGGCTTAATTGTGCTCTGAATTAAGACACGACCCGTGGTAGGGAATGATGTGGACATTACCCCAGCAGTAGCCTCTAAGGGATTGCGCCGCAGGCAGGAATAGGGCTTCCAAAGTTAGGAGAGTATGGAAAGGGTTAATTTATGCTGTTTCTTTTGCCTTGTGTTGTACCAATCCTGATGACTTTGTGGAAGACTGGCTGGGTCATAGACCCTCTCTAATCTTTTGAGGAGTCCAGTTTTGCAACAGTGATAGACTTGGTAAGCCTTGTGCTGAGAGGAATCATGATTGTGCTAGGCCGTGTATATGAGTTAGGAAGGATATTCCTTGCACCCTACCCTTCCTGCCACAGGAATACCCAGTGCAGAGTCTAAGCAAAGTAGCGTTCTTCACATATGTAAATGTATTTGTAATCTTTAAGAGAAAATACCTGATGCCACATAGCTGAGCACATACACTAGTAATGTATTATGAGTGACTGCTTGTGATGTCTTGGCAATAGTGCAAAACTCTTTTAGGGCACATGATACTTTCCTCACGCAATTAAAAATAGATTTAGACTTCTTATAGTGAAGAAATCACTAAGGGGAGAATCAGTAGCTATGATTATTGCCATCATCCTACACTACATGTTCTAGAACATAAATCAATATGGTTTCTGATACTGTTGTGGCTGCTACTGCATTAACTGGTACTTGGGGAACTCTGCAGGAAAAAACACAACTTGAAAAATTAGCAATGGGAAAACCTGATGTGTTTTAGATGCTACACAAAGCTTACGCAAGCTACCACAAGCAATTGTTTGCAAACTTGGGCAGAAAATCTTGCAAGAACAGTCTCATGTTACTTTACTAGTTCCAGACACACGTGTTCTCTTCCCCAGGCCTGGTCAAACCCTTCACAACCTTACCCCTTCAACAAGCTACACAAAGGTTATATGATGTTGGAATGTGTTTTGTTCTGCAGAAAGACACATCCAATTCCTTTACTTAGGGTGGATTAGATTAGAGATGACATTTCACAGCATCTTTAAGGGTTATGAAGCAGATTCTCATCCCCAGTTCTGCCTGCTTGCTAAAACAAAGCACCCAGAAAGAAAGTGCAATCTAAGCACTTTCTAAGGGAAAGCTCCAGGTGATTTAGCCATCATTGGGAGTATGGCTAAGGCTAGGTCTACACTACCCACCTGAATCGGCGGGTAGAAATCGACCTCTCGGGGATCGAATTATCGCGTCTCGTCGGGACGCGACAATCGATCCCCGAATCGACGCTCTTACTCCACCAGCAGAGGTGGGAGTAAGCGCCGTCGACGGGAAGCCGCGGAGGTCAATTTTGCCGCCGTCCTTACAGCGGGGTAAGTCGGCTGCGATACGTTGCTATTCGTGTAGCTGAATTTGCGTATCTTAAATCGACCCCCCCCTGTAGTGAAGACCTGCTCTAAGAGACAGGGGATGTCGCCAGAATACTGCTGCACTCTAGTGGTTTGAAGCTGCTGGAAGTAGCTGTTGCAGCTATGAGCAATTTCGATCAGTCCTGAGGCTCCAGGTTACACCTTGGCCAGTCCCACGATAAGGGGAAGCATAAACATAACCTAAGGCCCTTGGGGATGGTTGATTGTGGTGTGCAGGACCCTGGTCTCAGCATCCCAGTCAGAAGCCTAGCTCTCTGGGAGCATTTCTCATGCTAAATCACCCAGCTATGAAGGATGCCTGTCCCACCTAACAACATTTAGACCAAAGGGGGCAGATGGAGATGCAGGTAGCAAAAATAGCACTTGATTGCAAAACTGTCACAAGAAATAGATGCCCTAAATACAACAGCTGTGAAATCACAGATTCAAAGGGCCCTGTGCATAATACTACATTGTAAAGGATGGAGCCTGTTTGTGCTCAGCTAATGACTGAAGTACAGGGCCCTATATGACTATTGTGACTAGAAATACTGTGACAGATGTACAACACAGATTGTTGCCTGATCATAGTAAAAGACTTTGGGCCAGACTCTGAATTCTGTTACACTGGTTTAAATCCAAAATAACTCCATTGAAGTCATAGTTATTCCAGACTTACTCCGATGTAGCTGAGATCATTAGCTAGCCATTTTTAAAAAAAACATTTTCACTCTTTCTGATGTTTTTAAAACAGCTTACAGTTTTCTCCAGTCACAAATGAAAGCACAGATTGTGGATGTAGCACAGCAGAATTAAGTTTTAAGTGTTCTCACCTGAGTTTGCTGTAAAAACCTGTGTATCAAAACAGATGTAATAACTCTAAAATCTGCTCAATTTAAACATTGAATACTTTATATAAAAATAAGCACTGCCCTGAGTATTGTCTATTTGCAGATGTTTGGGACTTGGGACTTTGTTTTCTGGTAGCATTTATGTAATAAATGAGCAATCATCATTAGTAAAAAGAAAATGTAGATATGTTTGAATGTTTCCCAAAATTTGTTTGAGGACTGTCAACATGTGACTAAAATAGCCCAGATTTCAATTTACTCTGAATTTTTCTGGCATGGCAAATCCAGATAGTCAACTGTTTTCTCTTCTGTAATGATTTGCCTTTACATAGTGTTAATTAGCACTTTGTGAACCTACCTGCATGCTTTTCTCCATGTTTTCTTTTAAAGTCAGCTCAGTGACTGAAAATGCATTTGGATATTTTGGCCTTTTTTAAAAAAAAAAATCCACTTGTTTCCATTTCAAAGTTTGTTTTGTTTGTTTGTTTGTTTTTCCTTTTTCAACATAAATGTATAAACTTCAAGCAGCACACCTTGATGATTCTCTCCATGACAGCATGGCATTCTCTGTGCACTATTGTTCACATGGTTGAAACCTAGTCAGCTCTTACAGCTGTCTTATCATTTGTCTCACACCTTCAGAGGTACAGTTTCAACCTGACCTGCTGAAATTGAAAATGTAACCTTCCCAAAATAACAGATGAGGGATTCTTTGAGCTGACATTTTGTATGGGCCTGAGTCTGGGAATCTGTGACCTAAAGCATGAGAAACATCTAAACTACCAGCTTACTGTACTTATGGCTGCTGTAGCCTCCTAAGAGGGGGGCTTGAACTTCACTGTATATGTTAACTCTAATGATCATAGAGGTTGTAAATAATAGGACGAATGAACAACAGAATGCACCTAACTGTCCTTAATGTGAATCCTTGACAGTTTAACCTCATTTTTAGCTTTGTTTCCACAAACTAACTACAAGACCAAACAAAACAAGTCTCTCAGGGCTTGGGCACAATAAATAAACAGCTTGTGTAATAGTTCATCTAGAGTGTTTTGTTCTTATAGCTACAAAATTTAAAGAGCTAAGTAAGTATGTGTTGGTTCCATGACTAGTACAGTGGTTTCCCAATCTTGGTCAAAGCTTCTGGGAACATCGTAATATAAAGAAATAATATTTAATAGGCAAACTGTGTTTTAAATCAAGGCTGGGATTTTTCAGTGGAGCCTATGAGAGATAGATAGACAACTCCCATTGTAATTAATTGAAAACCCCACCCTATGGACCCTAGCTCTGCATCTGAATATGTGTGCAGAGAAGTTCACTTGTGCATGTCTGTTTGCAGAATCAGGATTCTAGATGTTACAGCATGAAACAAAGCATTTGTGTTTTAATTCACCAAAAGTTGGTGGGGATTTGAACACTTTTTTTTTTTTTAACAGTTTGTTGTTTCTATGTTGCTGAAACAGTACATCAGTATAACTTTTCCTGATAAGTAAATTTTCACTTTTGGGTAACCCAGCCTATTTCATTCTTCATATGGTTTACCTGAAAAAGAAGAAAAAAATGAAGTGCATTTCAGTAACAGATTAAATATCCTAACAATGTTTTTGTAAAGAATATCAGAAAAGAATCATTTTATACCATTAATTATTCAAAGAGGTAATTGGCTGATTATGCAAACTAAGAGACTACCACTGATAAACCTCTTAATTTGCCTTTCTTCTCTGCTGACATATGAGTTGAAATCTTTTCCACTGGAGCTCAATGAAAAGCATAAGAAAACCTCTCCGAATTTTGGGGTCTCAAATAAAAAGGTCAGAGGTAAGCAAGAGCATAGGATAACTTAATCTGAGCTGAATTTTTCATGAGAAGCAATATTCTCACTGGCGATAAATAAATATAGAAATATCCTCTGTCCTAATCAGTAAGTGTCCTTATGAGTCTCAGAACCCTTTCTTACTTGGTTCTGATGGACCCATGGTGTAACTAGATTCCACAGTACACTGGGTGCTTGTGGAGTCTCTCTGTAGGCCAACGTTCTCCTGTGCAGTGGAGTGTGGGATTTCTGCTACACTCCTTGCCTGCAGTGCCTGTAGGCAGGAAGCCAGAAGAAAGCAGTATTTCATCTTTTATACCTAGTTCTAAAGGCAAGACTGGGCCTAGCTATTACAGGGTGGATTTACATTCTAATCACATTTTCATTTATAAGTACTGTAATTCTTTTAATGTGTTCTTGTTCCCACTACATCTTTAAACAAAAAATGGTCTTTAAGGTATATAGACTTCATGGTGCTTCTATGTTTGTGATGGTTTTTCATAAGAAGGGGCTTTTTTAAAATACCTTTTTTATAATTGTCCTTAAATCTGATTCATAACACTGTGCAAACCATTTTGAAATATCAAGAGCCACAGAGGTAAAACCATGTTGGAAATTCTTAGACTGTAGCATCTGACTTGCATTCAAATCCTATGGCCAAAATTTTCACAAAGAGCCACTGTTTTTAGGTACTTCAACTTTGGGAGCTCTACATAGGGTGCTTTACGCCATCTTTGAGAAAGAGCTGTGCACCTTCAGCTTCCATTGCAGTTTTAGGTGCTCAGCACATCTGAATATTAGGTCCAAGGTTTCTCAAGATGGACACCCAAAAAATAGTCGCCATTTTTTGAAAATGTGGCTGCAAATGACTCCTGGTGTGAATATATATATATTCTGCCATAGTGTCCTAATATAAAAACTTGCATTTGGTGTCCCCTGTGTTGGCTTTGAGAATTTAAAATAAATCCTGAATGGAAAACTCATAACAAAACGGTGACATGTATGAACCCTTTAAACAGAAGTTTTCTCTCAACTGGTAAAACTATAACAATATTTTGTCTAGTTGTGACTACAGAGGCATTCTGCTTTGGACTTTTATCTTGGGTTTGATTTGGCTTAAAATTTCGGACTAGATTAAAGATTGGATTTTTCTAGTATTTAAATATGGACATATATGTACATATATTTATGTATCTATTGCTCCTTTTGAATAGGCTGCTGCCCCGGGGTCTTCCGCTGGGAGCTCTGGGGCATGCTTTAATGTGGATAGAGACTTGAGTGAAGTTAGTTCCACAACAGGAGGCACTGTTCATAAGTAAAATTAAAGTTTTAGATATATTCAGTCAGTCCAAAAATCTTGCTGATGAATGCTGCCTATAATTTAGGGCCTGATCAAATTCCCATTAGAGTCAATGGGAGTCTTTAAATTGACTTCCAAGGCAGTTGGGTTTGGCCCTTAATTATTAGGTTTAGAATTGTCATTTAGTGAATCTGCTGCTTTACTTATACAGTATTAGGAACTACCATAAAATTTTGACAATATTACTGTGATAACTTAAGCCTGTAAGCTGCCAATAACTCATACTAAACAATTACCAAAAGGAATATAATAAAGGGAAGCTGTGAATCCTCTTCAGAGCCATGACAAATAGAAACTGTCTGCTTTCTTTGAGGTACTATGTAAGAGAAGTTATTAATGAACTAATGTGATGAATGTTCAAAAAAAGCACAGCAAATCACTGAAACTAGAATTTGAAAAAGGAGCTATAGTTGCAGTAACTGAGACCATTTTAAAATTGGAGAATGAGATTGAGGTAATATATATCTAAATAGGTAGTTCTTGTTTTAAGTGACTTGCTTCATTGTATAAGATAACTTCACTATTTATAGCCAGAGCTTGTCAAATGAACTAGTTTTCACACTACATTTTATTAGGATTAAAAATAAATCATGTTAAGAAAAATATGGTGTATATATTACACATGCTTATTACCAATTGAAATCTTCTAGCTGCCCAGAAATAGGGCAAAATCCTAAAGTCCTTCCCATGGAAATTTTGCCTGAGTAAGGACTTAAAGGATTGAAACATCCAGTCCAGAGCACTCAAGCATAATTATCCTGGTGCAGATGTTGTATTTTTCTAAATTATTTTTATCAGTGGTTCTGTGATGCCAGCTCCGTTATAGCTAAGTTTCCAAATGTATATAGAGGGGCCTCATGCAAAGTCCATTTTAAATATTAGTAAAACAATAGGAATTTTATATATATTCTGTATATATCCCTTCCCCATCCCCAGGAGTCCTGTCCCATCTAGCTGGGACCTGCATCCCATTTAGCAATCTGGGAGGGCGGGATAGTTGCAACTGTCAGACTGAGAACCTCTGCTCTCCTTTAATATCTGGTTTTCTTCTGCTTGAGGATGAATTAATAGTAAATAGAGCCCAGATCCATCCAAACTTACACCCTGCTCCCCTCCCTCTCCCCACCCCCCACCCCGACAAAAACGTTTAGGATACCCTGAATGTATTCTAGGCGTCTCTTGGAGACAACCTTTAGCCACTCCTTGGAGAGACTAATGTTCTCTGCTCTAATTCTAAAACTCTGCCCTTGCAGCAACTACCCCAGCTACACATGTGTGCATGCACACACCACAGCTCCTTGATCTTCCACAACTAATCCACCCAGACTAGTTTATCCTCTCACTCCACATTCAGTTGATGCAGACTCCATTTTTCTTGCTCTGATGCATTGTTGCGTCTGTCTGTCTCTTTACTGATCGAAATGGCTTGCAACCCAAGAATTTTGCCTTATTTCACTCCTGCTCTTGCTAGACACAACTTTTCTGTGCTACAAGTCAGGACTCTCAACCCATAGCCCATTGGAGACAGAATTAAGGCATCAACTAAATGACACTTGCTATTTAGATTCTAGCAATGAATTTGGGGAGATGAATTGATACTCAAAAATGTCATGGAATCATTATTAATGGCTAGGGTTGTCGATTAATTGCAGTTAACTCAAAAAATTAATAGCTATTAATCACAGTTTTAATCACACTGTTAAACAATAGAATACCAATTGAAATGTATTAAATATTTTGGATGTTTTTCCACATTTTCAAATATATTGATTTCATTTACAACACAGAATAAAAAGTGTACAGTACTCACTTTATATTATTTTTATTACAGATATTTGCACTGTAAAAATGATAAACAAATGAAATAGTATTTTTCAGTTCACATCATACAAGTACCGTTGTGCAATCTCTTTATCATGAAAGCACAACTTACAAATGTAGACTTTTTTTTGTTACATAACTGCACTCAAAGACAAAACAATGTAAAACTTTAGCGCCTACAAGTCCACTCAGTCCTACTTCTTGTTCAGCCAATCGCTAGGAGAAACAAGTTTGTTTACATTTACGGGAGATAATGCTGCCCTCTTCTTATTTGCAATGTCACCAGAAAGTGAGAACAGGCATTCACATGGGACTTTTGTAGCCAGCATTGCAAGGTATTTATGTGCCAGATATGCTAAACATTCATATGCCCCTTCATGCTTCGGCCACTATTCCAGAGGACATGCTTCATTTTTTTTAAATCGCGCAATTAATCATGATTAATTTTTTTAATTGCTTGACAGCCCTATTAATGGCATGTCCTAAATAGCAAGAAGTAAAAGGAAGGAAATGATAGCTAGGACTATAGAACCAGGTAGATCCTCCTCTTCTTTCTTCATAGCCTAGTCCAATGTTTTGAGTTAGCAAATGTTCTCACTGATTTAGTATCCACCATTAATCACAGCACTGAGCAAGAAAATGTCAATTCACCATTTTTCTCTCCTGAAACAGAGTGGCGGGGGAAAGGGGGTGAGGAAGTAAACTGATTTAGATAATTTTTCTACATGGTACTAATTACAGAGAAGTCAGACTTTATCTATGATGCATTCATGCATATACACAGAGATAATGATTAGTCTTATTTTATTTTGCAGATGCTTCAGAAAGTTGTTTGCTCGCCCCCAGTTCTGTCAACCAGCTCCGCAAGAGGGGAATCGCCTATTATTGAACTAATTTTTTGAACTAATTATTCTCCACATGGCCTTCCTCCTGGTGTCAGCTTATCTTTTGCTGACTCACACTCAGGGTGCTCCTGTTGAGAATGGGGCACTGCTGGAGACGCTGAAGTCGCAAGTAGGATTTTTCAGTAATAAAAGTGAACACTATTCTGCACAGGTGAGACCTCCTGGCACAAACCGACGAATACCTCAGACGATCATTATAGGAGTTCGCAAAGGAGGGACCAGGGCCTTATTGGAAATGTTGGATATTCATCCTAATATTGTGGTAGCAACTACAGAAGTCCACTTCTTTGACTGGGATGAAAATTATGTTAAAGGAATAGACTGGTATAGGCGTCTGATGCCATTTTCTTATGAAAATCAAATTACTATTGAGAAAACACCAGGCTATTTTACCTCACCACAGGCTCCAGAAAGAATTCATGACATGAATAGCTCTATTAAACTGCTGCTCATTCTAAGAGACCCCACTGAGAGAGTAATATCTGATTATACCCAAGTATATTACAACAGACTAGAAAGTCACAAGCGTGTTCAGCCCTTTGAAGAAATTGTTATTAAAAATGGAGCACTTAATACCAAATACAAAGCTATTCAGAGAAGTCTCTATGATATCCATATGGAAAAGTGGCTTAAGCATTTCAACTTAGATCAGATTCACATAGTGGATGGCAATACTTTAATCAAGGACCCTCTTCCTGAGTTACAAAAAGTGGAAACATTTCTTAATCTTCCTTCCAGAATTATGTCTTCAAATTTTTATTTTAACCAAACCAAGGGGTTCTATTGCATTAGAAGTGATGGAAGAGAGAGATGTTTACATGAATCCAAAGGGCGCCCCCACCCTGTTGTCAACAACACTGTTTTAGAGCAACTTTACTCCTACTTCAGAGAGCACAATGCAAAATTTTACAGAATGGTTAATCATTCGTTTGACTGGCATTAATACATTTGGAATAAATGTTTCTTAAAATGTCCTGAAATAAACTATTTTCAAAGTTACCTTTGTAAGCTCTCTGGGGTAGCTCAGACTGAAAACTTCAGAAGTTGTTATATTGAAAACATAGCCTTCATTGGGGATAGTTGTCCATTAGCAGCACCCTTTAAACATGGGAGAAATAAGTTTGATATATTTGTGTATAACTACTGTGGGCCAGAATTTGATCTCAGTTTCACTGCTGCAAATCCATTAATTTCAGTGGAGTAACTTCAGATTTACACCTGTATGACTGAGATCAGAGTTGAGGCTCTTTGGAAAAATGAGACTGCTTTAAGCAGTGTACAAAATGTAGATAGTTGAAATGGTATCATTCTAACTGTTCTGTAATTTTTGTTGGTAGTATTTTTTATATCATGCGCCATGATAATGACATTGATTTCTAGAACTTTCATACAGTAGAATAATGACATATGTTAAATCAGGAGACTCCAAAAGTGCTTCCTTTAAACAATTTAAAATCTGTGAAAGTAGCTATTATTGTAAAGTACTTCCTACTTAAATAACTAACGTATAATAAAGGGGTTCCAGTCCAACTATGGTTTTGAATACCTACCAGCTTGCTCTGTGTTGAAGCTCCTTCTATATAGAACGTTAGTATTAAACAACACACTTAGTGGTGCAAAATCTTCAAACTGGTGGAGAAAATTAACTATTTGGAGAAACTTAAAATTTTGGGGTTCAGGATGCAAACAGACAAGGATCCAAAACACCCTTGGTTTACATAGCAATATTGATCTGCTTAATAAAAAGTAAATCTGTAAACAAAGTCATTAGATATCAGCAATTGTACAAATGTTTATTTAATTACATAAGTTGTCACTTTCCTCTGGAATGGAAAACAATTTTTCATTAATACTACCTTATTGTTTGTATTTCTGTGACTAATTGTTCTATTGCTCTCTTAGATTTAGTTTACGTATCTAATTTGACACATTGTTTACTGAAAAAATATTAATTGCCTGCTCTCCAAAGCATGGAATAACTTTTTTTTGTAATTTCTATTTGCAAATCATGAGATGTACTCAGAGTTTAAAGTAATTTCATGTAACGTATATAATATGTATATCAGTCACAAGTTATCAGATTCAAGCTATCAAGTATGATTTACTCAGATTTTCTATAAAATCATGTCAATCCATATTCATGTACTAGGAATTGTTTGTTCATTATAATTTTGACAGCATCATGCTGGTCTTTTTTAGGTTCTAACCCTTCTCAAGTGTATCAATACTGAAAAAGAAAACCTACTTTAATCATTCTGGCAGGAGTTATTTTGCCAGTTAGTTATCCTGAGAAATGTACTAGCAGTTGCATTTGGGTTTGGGTCTTAATTATCATAATATGAAAATCTCTTAATAATAATCACCCACCAATGTACAAATAAGATACTATAGAGGGATTTTAAAAATACTTTCTATATCCATCAACAGACATGGCTCCGGGCAGGCAGGAGAGACGAAGAAAATATAGTCTTCGTGATCAGTTGGAATGTTGCTACTCAGGAACTCCAGTTTCACAGTGATAGGTGGTGATTCAGCCACGCAGGCAGAGGTAAAAATAAGCTTCTATGGTCCAGTACGGCGTACTGGCAAGAAAGCCGGAACACGGCCGACCATACCAGCAGGGCCGCTGATGAGGGTGGGGGTACAAAGGGGCAGTTACCCTGGGGCCCGGCAATTTAAAAGGGCCTGGGGCTCCTGGCAGCAGCTGGAGCCCCTGGCCCTTTAAATCGCTGCCGGAGCCCCAGGGTAGCGGCGGCCGGGAGCCCTGGGGCTCCCGACCACCGGTACCATGCCAGTGGCCAGAGCCCCGGGCCCTTTAAATTGCTGCCAGCCCTGCCCCTTCCACCCAAGGCCCCACCCCTTCTGGGGGCCCAGAGCCGCCCCCCATCTTGCCCAGGACCCCAGCCGCCCTGCGTACCAGTAAGTCCATCAAGTTACTTTCACCCCTGCACACAGGTCACATTGGTATGAATTGGAGTTCTGCTACTCATCCCTTAAGTGTTCCTAGTACCACACTGCAGCCTGTTCCCTAGCGACCACAAACCTCCACTCTACGAGACATGTTGACTACTGAGCAATAACAGGGGATGCCTTTCTGGAAGACATAGTTTAGTTTTGATGAAATTCTATGGTCTGTTATAATGCAGGTCAGAGTAATGATCTTATAGTCACTTCTGGCCCTAACATCTATTAATCTAGTGCTTTCTGCACTGAGATCGTGTGTACCTTGAAATCCAACTGAAGTAAATGGGAACTGAAGTTATTCAATCCTTCTACAGTTGGTTAGTGTGTTCTTTACATCCACAGCCAACTCCTCTGGAGGTTAAATAGAATCATCCCCAGACAAAGTTAAAGGGAAATATATCCTTAGTCAAAACCTCTCCAATATAAAAGCAGAATATTAAAAATTGTGCAGAGCAGCTTGTATTTTCAGACTAATATTTAAATTACCTACTTTTGCTATTTTTGTATATCTGTGTGTACATATAATAATTTCTGTATTAAGAGCCACTCGCTCATTCATCATTCAATGAGCTTTTCCAATTACTTTAGTTTTCTGGAGTATCAATCATTTAGTAAATCTCTGATTTGTAAAAGTGGGTAAGTACATCTGAAATGTACTTATAGACCAGGGATGGGCAAACTTTTTGGCCCGAGGGCCACATTGAGGTTGTGAAACAGTAGGGTGGGCAGCATAGGGAAGGCTGTGCCTCCCCAAACAGCCTGGCCCTACCCCCTATCCACCCCCTCCCACTTCCCACCCTCTACCCATCCAACCCCCCCGCTCCTTGTCCCCTGACCGCCCCCTCCCGGGACCCCACCCCCATCCAACCCCCCTGCTCCTTGTCCCCTGACCACCTCCCCCCTCCCCCAAGGATGACCAGACAGCAAATGTGAAAAATTGGGACAGGGGGTAATAGGAGCCTATATAAGAAAAAGGCCCCAAAATCAGGACTGTCCCTATAAAATCGGGACATCTGGTCACCTTACCCCCCCTCCCCCAAACCTCCACCCCATCCAACTGCTCCCTGTCCCCTGACTGCCCCCAGGGACCTCCTGCCCCCTTACCATGCCACTCAGAGCGGCAGGACAGGCTTATTGGAAAGCCTGGTAGGTAGGAGGGCACAAGCCACGCTGCCTGTGCAGAGGCATGGCTGCGGGGGAGAGGCCGGGGGCTAGCCTCCCTGGCTGGGAGTTCAAGGGCCGGGCAGGACGGTCCCGCGGGCCGGATGTGGCCCGCAGGCCGTAGTTTGCCCACCTCTGTTATAGAGGAATAAATAATTATGGTCCAACTTTTTTACCAAAGTCAGAGTTGTAACATCTTCTAAGGAAAGGCCTCACTGGAGTAAGGGTCTGATTAGCGTGTCCCATTGAAGTCAAACCAGAAGTGAAAACCGTATTCCAGAAGAGGACATACCATTAACTTATAGCATTCATTTTTCCCCAGTATTATTTTCCATTACTTATGCATTCTAATACTTTAGTTGTACTATTTTTCACATTTTGTTTTTCTTTTGGCAAGGTTTTGATTGAGGTTAGTTCTATTTAATTGTATCAAGCAAGTGTAATGTTTTTCCTTGGTGAAAAATGTAAGTTGAAGACAAAGGCTTATTTATAGTAGTTGCCAATAACAGATGATTTCACAAGGCTGCATCAAATTCCTTTAGGCTTCTGAAAGAAAGCAAATATCTTTCTATACATTTGCCTGCAGGCATCAATACAGGGTTTTTTGGGTTTTTTTCTCTGAGGTTTACAGATAATCTTTAAATGACTAGTATGCAGGAACACCAGAAACCTGTGTGCATCTGTGAAAATGTTAGTGTCTGTTTCTGAAATTTACATTTCAAGGAGTGCTGATCTATATGGATTAGTGATGCATAAATCTACCTGATTTGTCAGCAAAGTGTTCATCCATTTCTGTTCAGCAGTTCTGGGAAAAACAGCTAAGGGAATGAATTCAATGAACTCCTTACAATTTACTAGTACCAGGAGAAATATATTATGCATAGCTTAACTTTGTTGATCAACTTTTTTCATTTACCTAAACCCCTCTGAAGTTTGGATTGAGGAATCCATTTTAAAAGATCCAGTTTAACCTTTGCATTTCAGTATTCACCGGGCTGAAAAGGCTGTAGTGAAGATTGCAACTATAATTTCAATGACAGACCCCATTTCAGTCTCCTGCAGGACTGAAATGTTCCATACATGGGCTCAGGTGAAAGGTGACCTTTTCCCCATACATATAATAGAAAATCCATGCAGCTATCTTTTAGCCATATGAAACTAAACATCATAATTTCCCCTGGTGACGTAATACAATTTATTTTATATACACAACTCAAAAATGGTTCAATTTTGAAACCTGCTATTTAAATAATGCTCATTGAGGAGTATATGCACCATCAAGTGGGAGAAACTATTATCCAAGGAATTGTTAAAGGTCAGGAGTGACAAATATCATCACACCCATTCCCTCCCCCTGTCCCCCTGAAAAAAACCAACTTTTGGATCATCCAAATGCTCAGACACTGCCTGCCAGCCAGAGGAACTGCTTCAGAGACCATTTTCACAAGGGAGATTGGTTTGGAAGATTGTGCAGAGATTGTTTTAAGCCCTGCCACTAACATCAGAAACAAAAATACGGTATTGCAGAGACTGAGGATTTCAGAAGCTCTCTAGCATTCTGCAACATCCTGTAAATTTTAAGCTTTCACTTTAAATATAGTTTCCCTCCTTTTTCAGTTGGCAAGATACAGCTGTCAAAATATAAACAGCTGTGCTGTTGCCTTTTTTTAATGCAGCCTTGCAGAGAACTGTCACCAGTCAAACAGCAGCAGCCACACCAGTGTGAATTCTTTTTGCGTTGTCCCCATCTGTACTCCCATGCACTTCAAATGAAAGATTTTACTTTACAGCCTAACACTGAAAGGTCCCAATATTATTCAGCTAAGGTGCACTTGGTCTCTAAAACACACTAATAAAATCAACTGGAAAATTCATTATTATTATGGGCTGGATAGTGTCCTCGTGTGGTACAACCCACTCACTGATAGCATGGCTTTGATGGAGCCACACGAGTGGGCTCCCCCCACCATCTCCGTTAAGGGGGGATTTCCCTGCATAGAAAGGCTCTCTGTGAACCATCCCTAGGATGCAGCTGCTTTCCATGCAAATCTTCAGAGACCCAAATCCTAGAGGGTGCATATCATGTCACCCTCCCATCCCCACAAAATACTACACCCGCGCCCCAAGCAGGGCTACATCTTTCCACTCCCCCTCGCACCCCCATGTGGATCCCACACCCATGCCGCTCCCAAAACAGGGTCCTGGGAAATGGTTATGATTAGGCTGAACCATCCTTGCAAGTGAAGGAGGGGGGAACAGTCACATATTTCAGGGGCATGCGCAAACAAGAAAAAAAAATGCAAAAATTCAGAAGGTTCCCACAGCAACCTTAACTCATAATTGCCCCCCCCCAACCACTACCTCTCCACAAGATCTTTTCCACTTTTAGTTAATGCATAAAAGTTTGAGTAGTGTCATGATGCTACATTGTATCTTGTTCAAAATACTGAATCTGCTTTGGCAGTCTATTCCTGTTTACAAACTCAAAAATGGCTTACATGTTACTCCTGTGGGAGGCACAGACTGAAAGATGAACTGATTTGGGTGGGGGTAGGGATTGCCTGTATTCTAGCCTTCAAAACAATAATTCGACTATTTTACAAAATGTATTAAGGTCATGGATGAAACATAAGGCTGGAAGTGACCTCGCAAAGACATCAAGGCCAGGTCCCTGTGTAACGCCAACAGACCCCCGGTCGTCGGCAGGCAGGATCAAACCGGGGACTTCTGGAGCTAAGAGCATAAGCCTCTACAGTAGGGGTGGGCAAACTTTTTGGCAGGGGCCACATCGGGGTTCTGAAACTGTATAGAGGGCCGGGTAGGGAAGGCTGTGCCTCCCCAAACAGCATAGCCCCTGTCCCCTATCCGCCCCCTCCCACTTCCCGCGCCCTGACTGGCCCCCCCCCCCCGGAACCCCACCCTCCATCCAACCCTCCCCGCTCCCTGTCCCCCTGACTGCCCCCCAGGACCTCCTGCCCCTTATCTAGCCACCACACACACACTCCCAGCCCCCTTACCATGCCACTCAGAGCACCAGGACTGGCAGCCGCACCTCCTGGCCGGAGCCAGCCGCGCAGTCTAGAGCACCAGGGCAGGCACTGACGACACGTGCGCTGAGGCTGTGGGGGAGGAGGGGCAGCAGGGAGGGGCCGAGGGGGGCTAGCCTCTCTGGCTGGGAGCTCAAGGGCCGGGCAGGACAGTCCCATGGGCCGGATGTGGCCCGCCAGCACAGTTTGCCCACCTCTGCTCTACATAGGGTGACCAGATGTCCCTATTTTATAGGGACAGTCCAGATATTTGGGGCTTTTTCTTCTATCGGTGCCTATTTCCCCCATCCCGATTTTTCACACTGGTCACCCTAGCTGTACAGCATGAGCTAAAAGGCAACTGGGTGTTAGCTAAGACTGTAAAGCAGACTCATTTCTCTCTCTCTCTCAATGGTCTTGGTGCCACTAGATGGGACAGAACACCACACCCAGGAGGTGTGTTGGTTACATCTGCACTGTGACAAGATCAAGTAACCCTCCACCATCCCTGACAGATATTTGACCAACATGTTGTTTTTTAAAACTTCCAGTGATGATGATTTCACAACCGCCCTTGGAGGTTAACTACTCTTCTAGTTTTCCTAAACCTACATGCAGTCACAGTGCTATACCAATAAAATAAAAACCAGCAGGATCTTATTAAGAGGGATAAGGCAAAGATGCCACATTTATTGTAAATATAATGATAAAGCAAAAGATAACAGTAAACAACGTTGTTTGACTGCTTATTCCTATCACTACTTATTCCTTATACACACACACATATATATAGATAGATAGATAGATTCATTCACACAATCATTCATTCAAGTTCTGTATAGGTGTTATAGTTACCAGCCTAGAAGTTGCTCATGCCAAGTTACTGGCCAGGTATCTTGGTCATGAGGATGGAGCCGAGTCTGTGTCAGGTGCACCTGATGCTCCTGGAGGTTGGCAGCAGAACCAGAGAGACTCAAAGTCCTCAGGCTTGAGAGTCCATTCTTATAGGATTTAATTCCTATGTTAGTCTATGGGAGCTGTTTCATTCTGCTGTTGCTGACTCAATCAGCAGATGGCACATTCCTGGACACATTCCTGGTGGCTCCACACTGTCCAAAGTTTGTGTTTCTCATCCTTCCAGGTGAATGGGTGGATCCCAGTTTACCCTCCGGGGGTTTTCTGGTCATCCACTTGACACATTCTTCGGCCGATGGATACGTCCTTTCTAGGCTGGCACCTCCCTAACCATCCATGTATATCAAGCATTCATCAACATACATTCCATATTTTAATTTACTGTCTCCACCACTTTCAGAGTGTGTGCTAATTCATTTGAGACTCCCGGCCCTTTAATCACAGAGGGTGGGGTCTGTCCTAGGAGCCGTTGAATGAAGTGAAAGTCACTTAACAGCTTACAGTGTTTGTTTACATTGTATCAATTACTTCAAGAACAAAGTCAGTTAACTTGTTTGTAAGTTTTACATAGTAGTAAAGTATCTTTCACAGGATAGATATAATCAATGGTTTCTACAGACAGTAGCTTACAAGTTTTAACAGGAGACCCAAGAGATTTTTGTACTTGGTGAAACTGTTGGATTTTAAAGTGTGGGGGACAAATTATGAGGGGGTCACTGTCACTTGGGGGAATCACTGTTAGTACCTTCTTTAATATCCCTACAACAGAAACTCCTGCCTTTACTCAATTACACGTTAAAAATAAAACAAAAGAGAAACTGGAATCCAAACACCGAGACTTTAAAAATATGACTAATGTGCAGGGAACTAAGCCTTTAAATTATGAAGATGAAGTTTAGACTTTTTCCTGCAGTTGTAAATTTGATCCCTGAGTCCAAAGTTTGAATTGCATCAGGAGGAAAAAATGCAGACACATTGGAATTAAAATCAATAGTAACTAGCCTATTAAACCAATAGTTAATGACCAATGTTTGTTACTGGCCAAATACTTTGCACGCTGGTTATATGGGATTTTATTGTAAGTGACATTAAATTTCAGTTACTATTTCATAAACCAAATGCCAAGGTAATCTTGAGCAGTGGCTAAAAATGTGTCTGCACTATCATATAGTGGTTGCACTGGGAGTTGTTAATTTCCTTAATTTAATGTCCTGGGACCCAACTCATCACAATTCCTGAAAAATTAATGGAAAGAGAGAAAAGAGTTGGATTCAGGACTATGAATTTCATGCTAGGGCCTTACTCAAATCTTCTGTGATTGCTGTCACTAATATTCCATACAGATAAAAATAGCACATTGTATTATGAACATACTGTATTCCTTTAAGGTCATGTCATGTCAAATTTATAATATCTAGTAAAGTAACAGATGTGTAGCAAATATCATTTAGTACGTTTTTGTGTTATACTTTTGATGCGAGTTTGACTTGCACTTTTACCCTGTCTGTCCTTTTATTCTTAGTACAAATAACGCCCACCAGCTTTCTGAAGAAAAAAAAATGTCTTACTGCACACTCTTTAGAAGAAATGCAGAGGTGTTTTTGGCAGAAGAGAATGAACAGTTTTTCTTAGCGGTAGTTCAAATGTTGCTACAATGGAGCAGAAGGACATGAAACATGCTGGGATTAAACGGCAAGAATTGTGATGGCTATGAAGTTGGTTCCAAAAGCCGACTCTTTAGTCATGGATTGAAAGTAGTTTTAGAATAGAATTTGCCTCATTTTTCTTTCTCTACTCAGAAATACAGCTAAGTAATCAAGTATTTTTGTCCTGTACAGGCATATACTGCTGTAAACTTTTAGTAAATCATCGATCTCTGGCTTCAAATGAAATAGGAAGGGTGTGAGGGAAGCACAGTGACCTTAGACTCTGTTGCCATATGCTACCACTAGCCTTGAGCAACATGATCTAAGTCTGTGTCAGGCAAAAATTCTGAGTTGCCTGATCTGAGAAACATCTTCATACTGAAGTGTCTCTTTTTATCCTTCCTGAAAAACCATGTCCTGTAAACACTAAAATGCCCTCTCTCATATATATCTATACACACACAAGGACAAGGTGCACTAGTACAACACAAGGCAAGTCACACAGAGAATATCACAGAGTGAATGGCGGGTGAATTTTTGTCTTGATTGCTTTGTAAGAGGAGAGAAAAAATAGTGAAGATTCAAAGAAGGTATGCTATAGCTGTGCAAAAAAATCATCTCGCACCGTTTGGAAAATACCCTGCTCCAATACAAAACAAGATTGTATCCAAAGCTCTGCACTAAAATAAATATCCTGTTGGGGGTGGACTGTAGCATGGGCTGTAGCTATTGGAATGTTTGTAATTTACTGTTACAGTCACATACCTCAGTCATTCCAGGGCTATGCTCCAGTGAGTCCCTCATGAACGAACACCTTTCATCCCGCCTGATGAATCTTTCCTAGTGTGACATTCTATACCTTGGGGGAACATCGTGGAACCCCCATATTCCTCATTTTTATATAATTGTGATCTTACCTATAAAGTATGCCTTGTAAGGTATCAGGGGAAAGCTTATGATCTGCTGAAAGTCATTGTTCTATCTAAATATGTGTATCATCAACACATATGAAGTTATGAGAATTGTGTTGTATGGTTGTCACTAAAATATGCTGTGGGTTGTGGAGGCGCCCAGATACTGGCTCTACAGAGACAATGACAAAGGAGGTAACCAACACCCAGGTTGGTGCTGTTGAACAGAAATCACCAGCCATTGTCCAGCAAGGGAGCTACAATTCAGTGACTCACCTGCATGAGGCCACACCAGGGGAATTGCTCAACCTTGCTTAGGGACTCAGCAATGCTCCCAGACGTGCCTGGACTTGCATTCGCCAAGCACATGGGCCTGAGGTTATAAAAGAGACCACAGGGGCCCCATGCTTGGCTCTTCTCCTGCCGCCATCTACACTGCAAGCAACCAAGACACTGAGAAGAAGACAAGACTCCAACAGACATTTAAGGAACAAACCTGTATATTAAGGCCTGCAATATCCAGTGGGGTGAGAAAAACCGCTTAATCTAGTTGCTGCCCAGTCTAATAGGGTTGAGAGTTTAGACTGCGTGCTTATATTTTATTTCTTTGGTAACTAACTCTTTTATTTTTTTTTGGTCTATATCACTTAATATCACTTAAAAATCTACCTTTTAGAGTCAATAAATTTAATTGTTTATCTTTATCAGTGAGTTTGCATGAAGTGTGGGGCAAATCTGCTCTGGTTTGACAAAGGCTGATATTCCACTTTCCATTGTTGAAGTGGTGAACCAATTAATAAATTTGCACTGCCCATCTTGAGCAGTGCAAGACGGTATATTCCTGAGGTACAGTGCTGGGAACTGGGGGGATTTGGCTCTGGTGCCTTTCTCTGTGTGATTCATGAGTGGCTCTGGGAGCATTCATGCAATCTAGCTGGGTGTGGGGCTCCACATGCTATTGTGCTGAGTGATCACAGTGCCTGGAGTGGCTTGCTGCTGGTCACTAGCAAGGCCTTGTGAGAGACAGCTCAGGCTGAAGAGAGTTAAGGGGGCACAACGGTCCCTCAGTCCCAGGCTGCACCCTGGGGGGATCCTGTCACAGTGGCGCAGAGAGCAGGGTGAAATACATAGCGTCTTGTACTGAGCAAGATTTGCACTTCATACACTGGGGTAAAGATTTTAAGTGTGGTGGCTAATGACAATCAGGAGGAGGCTTCCGGTTTGTTATTTTCTGTTTGCTTGTTTCGGAAAAGGGCAGTAGGAACAGAAAAGCAGGAAAATGACTGAAAGCAGTGAAGCAATTGAGAAGTTGGAGCTTTTTAGGCTGCAGGTTGCAGAAAAGGAGAGGGAGCACCAGAGACTATTGCAACGGAAAGAACTGGAGATAAAGGAGAAGTGGGAAGAAAGAGAGAGAGAGCAAAAACACCAACTGGACCTGCTAGAGAAGCAGAACCAGAACCCCAGTGATTCCCATCATGCCAAAAATCCACAGCTGGGACCATGTATGTCCTGCGTACAAGGAGACAGATGATATTGCTGAATATCTGACTACCTTTGAAAGGCTGTATGCAGTGCATGAGAACCTTGATGCCAAGAGAGTTCCTACCCTGATTGCAAAATTAACTGGTAAAGCTCTAAGTGTATTCACTGAAATGCCCATTGAGGATGCTTTAGACTATTGTAAATTCAAAAGCACTATTTTACAAAGGTTTCAGATTACCCCTGAAACATAGAGAGTTAAATTTAGGAAGCTTAAGAGGGATATTGGTATGAACAAATTGAAAGATTTGATGGGAAAGTGGGTGAGGGGCAAAGGTGTTACAAGCTCTGAGGGGAATGTTTGATCTTGTGGCTCAAGAGCATTTCCTAGGCATATGTAAGGCTGATGTAAAGCAGAGTCTATGGGACAAAGATGTAAAGTCTGTGGATGAGATGGTGTCTCTTGCTGATGCCTTCGAACAGACCCAGACATCTATTGAAAATAAACCACCAAAAGAGGTGTTTAAAGCTGGTAGGAAGGGGAGATCTCATTTTATCCCTAGCAAGAGGGTGGGAGGCTGGGTACTCACCAGGGCCGGCACTTCCACTAGGCGACCCTGGGCGGTCGTCTAGGGTGGCAGGATTTGGGGGGCGGCATTTTGCCATCCTCGGCGGAAATTCGGTGGCAGGGGGTCCTTCTGCTTCGGGTCTTTGGCAGAAATTCAGCGGCGGGTCCTTCACTCGCTCTGGGACCCGCCGCCAAAGTGCCCCGAAGATGCGGAGCAGAAGGACCCCCGCCGCCGAATGCTCAGAGGACGAGCGCTGCCGCCTAGGGCGGCAAAAAACCTGGCGCCGCTCCTGGTACTCACCTCCCCAAAAACCATTCCTCTAAACCTCATCCCAAATCTCCTGTAAAAGCGGAAGAGCCCAAAGCATGCTATCAGTGTAATTCCACTGATCACCTGAAGAATAAATGCCCTGTGCTAGGAGGAAGCAGGCAACCAATAGCTCATGTTAGCCACTGACTGAATTAAACAATGTGAGGCAAATACTAAACTCTCTGCCAGCTGATACCTTCCACTCTTAGGTGGTGCATTGCGGGGAGAAGGGGAAGGGGTATCAGGCATATTAGGCAAACCATAGCAATATATGATGATAGAATATTAGGGTTGGAAGAGACCTCAGGAGATCATCTAGTCCAACCCCCTGCTCAAAGCAGGACCAACCCCAACTTGATTGTTGTCAATCAAGCTCTTAAATGCACATAAATTGAATCAATCTGTTCTCTACAGACGGAGAGTTTCAAAAGCACCTCTGTGACTGAAAATCCCACCCTCTGCTTCCAGGGCATGTGAAGCGTGCCAGAAAAGGATTAGAAGTAAAGTTTTGAAAAGCCGTCTTAAGGCTAAATTCACAAAGGGGACTTGGGTCTCTTTCTGGACAGTGGAAGTCACAGCCCCCAAAATGGACGCTCAGTCAGCAAGTGAAGTAGGGCGCTGCCTAAGCTAGCCTGTAGGCAATGCAAAAGAATGACAGGTGCTTAGGGCCCAGCTCCTGAGGGTGCTTAACTCCTTTTGGATGCCTGACTGACACATGGGAGGGAGGCACCTATCTCTTATACTGATTCTCACCTGTGAACCCTGAGTTCGGTGTCTAAGCCAGAGCAACCCTTTCTCACCAAAAAAAATGAGAATGAGAGCGTTTATTATCCAGTGGTTAGGAGGGCACTCATCTGGGATGCAGTGCAAATCATCACACTGACTGAGAGGAGTAGAGACTTGAACCCAAGTCTTCAAGCAGCTTCGATGTGAGTAGCTAAGCAGTTTCAAGACTTAGGCCTTGGCTACACTTGCAGATGTACAGCGCTGTGAGTTAAAGCTGACTTCGTACAGCTGAGTAGGGAAAGCGCTGCAGTCTGTCCACACTGACAGCTGCCCAGCGCACTGTCGTGGCCACATTTGCAGCATTTGCTGCTCCATTGGGAGCGGTGCATTATGGGCAGCTATCCCACAGAGCACCTCTTCCCATTCTGGCGACATGGGTTGTGGGAAGGGGGCATGGGTGCGGAGCATTCTGGGTCCTGTCCCAACGCCCCGTGATGCATCGCTTCGCATCCCAGAAATCCCTTTGTTTCCGTCCACCTTTGGTGCCATCTTTCAACGGTTTCTGTGCAGCGCAATCTGTCTGCGGGAAATGGAGTCTGAACTGTTGAGGCGTATGCTGACTTATCTCGCCAGCATGTCACGTTTGGCTGTCGAACTATTCCTTAGGATCCAAAGTGACAGTGAGAGTGAGGCGTCTGACGATGCTATCGAGCCGCATAACGCGTACGACACAAAATTGCTTGTGGCATTCACGGACATGCTCAGCACCGTGGAACGCCGCTTTTGGGCTCGGGAAACAAGCACCGAGTGGTGGGAACACATCGTCATGGAAGTCTGGGATGACGAGTAATGGCTGCAGAACTTTTGGATGAGAAAAGCCACTTTCATGGGACTGTGTGAGGAGCTTGCCCCCACCCTGCAGTGCAAGGACACGAGATTGAGAGCTGCCCTGCCAGTGGAGAAGCGGGTGGCTATTGCAATCTGGAAGCTGGCAACTCCAGACAGCTACCGGTTGGTCGCAAACCAGTTTGGAGTGGGAAAGTCGACCGTTGGAATCGTGTTGATGCAAGTTTGCAGGGCCATTAATCGCATCCTACTCAAAAGAACCGTGACTCTGGGTAATGTGCAGGAAATAGTGGATGGCTTTGCACAAATGGGATTCCCTAACTGTGGAGGGGCGATAGATGGGACGCACATGCCTATTCTGGCACCACCCCACCTAGGATCCGAGTACGTTAATCGGAAGGGGTATTTCTCTATGGTTCTCCAGGCGCCTGTGGATCACTGTGGGCGTTTCATTGACATTAACACAGGCTGGCCTGGAAAGGTGCATGATGCACACATCTTTCGGAACACTTGGCTGTTCAGGAAGATGCAGGCCGGGACTTTTTTCCCAGAGAGGAAGATCACGGTAGGGGAAGTCGAAATGCCCATTGTGATCCTTGGAGATCCCGCTTACCCGTTAATGCCATGGCTCATGAAACCCTACACAGGGAGCCTTGACAGCAGCAAGGAACGGTTCAACTACAGGCTGAGCCAGTGCCGAATGACTGTGGAGTGTGCCTTTGGCCATTTAAAGGGCCGCTGGCGATCTCTGTATGGGAAGCTGGACTTGGCCGAAAACAGCATCCCCACGGTTATATCCGCGTGCTGTGCCCTCCATAATATTTGTGAAGGGAAGGGTGAAAGCTTCACTCAGGCATGGACCTCCGAGGTTGAACACCTGGAGGCTGAATTTGCACAGCCAGAGAGCAGGGCTATTACAGGGGCCCAGCGCGGGGCTGCAAGGATTAGGGATGCCTTGAGGGAGCAATTTGAGGCTGAAAACCAGCAGTGATATCTGGTGTCCTGCACGGGAGTGAAGTGCAGTAGTTCCAATCTTTAGGAATCAGTGTTTGCTAAGCAGACAAGGAGACTTGTAGTGCCTGTTTATTTCCTGGGCTAAGGAGTCTTTTACTTTATGCAATAATAAAGAATGTTTTCAAAGCCAAAAAATCCATTCATTGAAAAGAAAAAAAAATTATTTATTGAAAAGAAACAAGGGGATGGAGTGGGGAACGGTACAATCACAGATTCGCGTATGTCCTGTCTGGTGTGTTGTGCAGTGAGTGCTGCACTTCAGGACAGCTATACTGCATGGTGATGGGGGTTGAGTGCAGAGGGTAAGGGTCGTGGTTTTCAGGGCTGGGTGGTGAAGATACTGGTGTTGGAGGCAGCGGGTGGTGTGAAGAACACGGAAGTTGGGGAAAGTGGGTTGGAGGTGACAGTGGGGCACAACGGAAAGAGTTTTGGGACAAGGGCTGTCTTCTTTGCTTTTTTGCAGTCTCTTCCTGAGTCTTTGCAGTCTCTGAGCAGGCGATAAGAGGAACGGCTGAGGTCTCAAGGTTGATGCAGCTGTATAGGCAAAATGCAACATTTAACAGAGGCAGCATTGTTTATACCAGACAGAGTAATGATTCCCCCCACACTTAAGGATTAGAAAACACACAGGGTCTACACAACAGCATAATTTTCCCATCCGAAACAGAGCACACATATCCCACGGGAGCCTCAAAATGGTGAGTAAGGGGGACTGATTGTTTCAGGGCTGCACTGTTCTCTGGGTTTCTGTGCCTTGGGGAGAGCCAACAGCTTCAAGGGGCACCTACACTGAACACTGTCCCAACATTTTCCACAGGAGTTCATCCTGGACGATATCTCGCTGCTGAGGGTGACCTGGAAAGCAAGGGAGGGTCTTCTACTGCAATGTAGCTTCTGCCCTGGCCCATATGCAGCTTGCCTGCGTGCAGCAATGGTCCCCCTGCCCCTCGCGGCACAGTGGCGCGGACACGTTAGCCTGGCTGGGACAAGGACCACGGTGGCTCTCCCGATAAACCTGCGCAAGCGCATTGCACACGTTCTGGATGAGACATTCGAGGAGATTACCGAAGCCGATTACCGCGATGTGATAAACCACATCAATGCACTATTCCACATCTAGGCATGCATGCCTAACCCTCCTCTCCCAAAGAGCCCGCACCGAAAAAATTCCTTCCCCCCCAAAAAAAAACGCTTACCGGGAACCTGCTCTTCTGATTGTCCTCCACCAACTATTGGCCGCTGCTATTGGCTACCTTCCTCCTGGCTCGAGAAGAGCTCCTGGCTGCATGGCTCCAGGGATTCCGGGGTGTCTCCATCCGGCCCACCACCCTCACTCCCGTTTTTCTCCTCCTCCTCCTCCCCTCCCCCTCACACCGGCTCTGAAGTGTCCATGGTGGTGCTCGGAGTGGAGGTGGGGTTAACCTCAAGTATCGCATCCAGCTCTTTGTAGAATCGGCAGGTCGCGGGGGGAGCACCCGAGCGGCCGTTTGCTTCGCGGGCTTTGCGGAAGGCATTCCGCAGCTCCTTCACTTTAATCCTGCACTGCAGGGCATCCCGGTCATGGCCCCTTTCCATCATGTCCTTTGATACCTTCCCGAAGGTATCGTAATTCCTACGGCTGGAGCACAGCTGGGACTGGACAGCTTCCTCCCCCCAAACTCTGATGAGGTCCAGCAACTCGCCATTGCTCCATGCTGGGGCTCGCTTGGTGCGTGGAGGCATGGTCACCTGGAAAGATTCGCTGATAGCACTCCACGCCACGCTGGGCTGAGCAAACAGGAAGGGGATTTTTAAAATTCCCAGGGAATGTTAAGGGTGGGTCACGTGGTTGGTTACCTGAGGCCAGGGCAGTAGAGTTTGAACTGATGACCAAAGTGGCTAGAACAGGCATTGTGGGATACTACCGAATACTTCTGGAGGCCAGTCACAGTGCATTGGGCGGCCACACTGGGGCTGCAGCGCTGCAGCGGCAGCGCAATACTCGCTATTCCTCTCGGGGACGTGGAGTACATGCAGCGCTGCAACCACGGAGATACAGAGCTGCAAATGCCTTGCCAGTGTGGACAGGGAGTGAGTTACAGCGCTGGGGGCGGCTTTACAGCGCTGCAAAGTGTAGCCAAGGCCTTAGGTGGCTTTGTGCATATGTAGTGGCAGAAACATAGGCAGCAGCTGAGTGGTGGTTTTATGACCATCGGTGGCACTTAAATGTTGGACTTAGTCATGTAAGTGTACCTGGCCTGCATCCGCTGACACAGGGCTCAGGCTGTAAAACTGCAAGAAGGTCCCACAGCCCGGGCTCCAGCCCAAAGTCCAAACCTAGATGCTGCAATTAAATAGCCCGAGCTAGCTGATACAGGTCAGCCTCAGGTGTTTAATCACAGTGTAGACATATCCTAAGTGCCTTTGTGGAGCTAGCCCTAGGTGCCTACGTTTCTGCCAGTAGGACTCACATCTGATGAGCTGTTCAGAGTCCTAGCCCTGGTGGAGATTCCCAAACTCCAAGTTTACAAGTGGGGGTCTGATTCTATAGTGCCCTAATGGCAGGGCTATAGCATCACACATTGTTTCTCTCTAGCCTAATGACTATTGCCCACCCCCAATAGTCTGGTGGTTAGGGCACTCAACTGGGCTGTGGGAGACCTAGATTGACGTCTCTGTTCCAAATGAGAGGGAGCTGAAAACAGGGCTCCTACATCAGACTGAGTGCACTAACCAAAGGGCTATTGAGGTGTGTCTCATGAGAAAGGTCAGTTGGCTTTCGTGCCTAACTCCACAAGATGGTTCATGGCTGAGCATCCCAAACAGAAGGATGCAGCACCCATCAGTCTGGGGGCCTAAGGCCCAGATCAATGGGAGTTAAGCATCTAACTCAGAGCCCATCAATTGGATTGGGCCCAACAGGTGAGCTAGGCAGGGAAAACTCCTAGTTTGTGAACCCTGACAGGCAGGGCCGTCCTTACCCATATGCAAAGTATGCAGCTGTGTAGGCCCCTGCTCCACCTCTTCCCACCCCAGCTCCGCCCCCACTCCTATGAGGACTCCAGAAGCGGTCGGGCCTGCTCCACTCCCCTGGCTCCCAGCTGCGCCGCTGTTGAGTGCTGGGGGGGGGGGCGGTTCCTCCCTCCCCCCAATCCTGGGAGTCAGGGGAGCAGAGCAGGCTGGGGCCCGGTCACTCCACTTCCTGCAGGAAGTGCCAGCCCCTGTCCCCCGCCGCCACCCATGGAGACCTGGGGCCAGTCCCCCCTCCCCCCGCTCCTCCCCGCAGAGGCCTGGGGGGGCTGCGTAGGGCACCAAAATAGCTAGGGACAGCCTCGCTGACAGGGCTTAGGTTTGACCTGGACATTGGGCATGAGGACACAGCTATCTGTCTGCATGTCCACTGGTGATGTTTAGGTGCCTGGAGAACTCTATGGGTGAAAATTTAGGAGCCTAAGGAATTTAGGCAGCTCAGTGGGGAGTTTTGAGGATCTAAATTTTGGATTTAGGTGCCTAACGTGGCAGTTAGGTGCATAACTCCCTTTGTGGAACTAGCTCTCTGTATCCATACTTTTCTGAGAGGCTCTCTCTGACCCCACCTAGCCCAATTACCAGCTATAGCAATCAGGCTCTGTGGAGGAATTAATGAGGGATTGAATGTCAATCAGGTACAGAAGAGCCTGAAAGGAGTTTCTGCCTGTGTAGCTCTATTCTGGAGGCCACACGGGGAGGAATGTCACGTGACCAGAAGTTCAGTCCCTCGCTGCACATATAACCAATAACTGGAGGAAGCCTCCTGAGGCCTCTCCCATAATGACAGGTGGGCCCCAGTTTGCTAGAAAGGTGACTACCCTGCCCACAACACAGTGAAAGGACTTCAGGTATCCATTAAAAAAAAATCCCAGCCTATACAGCAGGGTCACAGCCATCCATCCTATTCTGTAAAGCAACACAGTAGGCAGAGCTCATTGGTATGGGCTGTCCTCTCATAGGCAACTCTGCAACTGCCATCTACAGAGGTGAGCCTTTTTTTTGTTGTTGCAGTGTTCTTGGAGTTGGCCAAATACCCCCCCTCCCCCCATCATTTCATGGCTGGAAATGCACCTACATATGATGCTGGATGAGGCAGCAAGTTTTTATTTTATTCTCTGCTAGGACATTTTCCTTCCATTGGAGTAATTATTACACACATTAGAAGGATTTAATTTGTGATTCCCCTTGGGCTGTGAGACCGATGTTTTGGTGAACTGTAACTGCTTTACACCCTACTAATTCATTGCTACAGGCTCTTAACTCGTGATACTTCCTCTCATCCATCAATGGCCTATATAACAATTACCTACCTTTTCAGATAGTGACAGGAGTCTAACTGGCAAATCCAAGCTTAAGTCACTTAGGACTAGATTCACAAAGGCACTTAGACATTGCAGTGCCTCGCCCCTCGGCACCCTGCTGCCCTGGGTTAAGCACCCAGGCTCCCCATGCATTATAGGGAGAGAGTTATGTAGCTAACACCTGTAAACCTTTCCTACTGGCTAGTTTAGGTGGCTGTCTGCTCAGCCTGCTAGTATTTGGGAATCCTATTCTCAGGTGCCTAACTCTCCCCGGCCATTGCATAGGGAGCCTGGGCATCTAACTCAGGCTTGTGGATTCCACTAGGCAGCAGGGCACCTGAAGTCAGGCTCAGAATTGCACTGCCTAAGTCCCCTTTGAGGATCTAGCCAGAATGTCTAATCAGTTTTCTGCAACTTCTAGTTTCAATGGGCCAGCAACTGCAGAGGCACATCTTACCTTGATAAGGCCCTTAGTGCATTAGTCTTTCTTTAAACAAATAAGAACTGGGTATTGTCTCAGTCCCACATGTTCTAGTTTTTATGAACCCCTCTCTTGATTACCTGTATATTATGATCATAGGGAAGAGGAATGCATTACCCAGGTTTAACACTAAAGCCCAAGGTGTTTATTTTACATAAGCCCATCTTCACTATCACTCATAAGCCGTCTTTGATTTCCCTCTCTTTTTGTAGATTCTTCTCTGTGCTTTTAAATTTTGAATGAATCCTGACTTTACTAATTCATGGAATAAATAGTTTTGACCTTAAAATGCACCTCCCTGGACTGAGAGAAGTAAAAACAGAACCAATTCCCTTTTCTGTGGCTTTCACAACTAAACTATTTTATAGCTATGTTCCATTACTGTCTCAGGAGACAGACCTGAGAACAATTAAAACCAAAATACCCTTCCCTAACAGTCATATCAAACCAAGTGATTGGGTTGCTATTTTTAAAAAAGTAGAAAAGCCAATTAATCTTCAATTGAAAATATATATATTTAGCAAATTTACATAGAGACAGAACTTCAGCTGCTGAAATTGGCATAGTTTCCATTTCCAGCCATAACATCCATCTTCAGTGGATGTTCCCCCAAATATTTATTATAGCTCTGGCAGAGATTTTATGGAATGTTGAGAATGAAGAGCTATGTTACAATCACTGATACATCAGTGTGTGCAAAAAATATTCTTTCAGTCTTTGATGGTTGATAAGCCAGCTAGAATGACTGTACTTTCTAAAATACAAATACAGTATCTCTTAATGTATGAATTAAACATATGGTAGCAATGTTAATAATAATATGTAAACCATTTCTCTCTCTTAATTTAATTTATCAGTAGAACTACCATTCAGTACGTTAATGAATGACAAGCAATAAACTGTGTTTTCTAACTTCATATATAAATAAATATATTTACTGCTAGGAGTGGGGGAAAAGTTTCCTTTATTTGCATCCCTGGCCTCATTCTGTCAACATATCACACAGATTGCTGGATACACACAGAGATGCACTCTGGCAATGCTAGGGAGGGACCTCCTTTTCCTGCTGTCTGTTTCAACTTATTAATAATAGGATGATGCTTCTGGCACATGTAAAATAAATTAATATTGGATTAATTCAATTCAAACAAGATTTCAGGAAAACACATTGCAGATTCATTCATCACAGACTTGAGATCAATCCATTTAAAAAAGAGTAAGAATGTCATTATGTTTACATATATAATTGCCTAAAGCTGATCTAAATGATAGAATATACTCTAACACTCTCCAACATGCCTTCAAAGCTGATAAGCCACCAGTTTATAAAATAGAAATATAGTATTTGCAACACTAGCAGTCACACTGAGGAATTCTTTAGCTATTTAGTTTTACTTTAGATAACATGTTATCTGAGCTATCAAAGTAACTTATTGTAGCTGTTGTTTCAAAATTATGCTTAGTGGCAATTCCTTTGTTGCTTAATGGTGATAATTTACTTTTAATATAAAGCTCATAGGACTGAAAATCTAGTATCATTTTTGCAAATGCTACTGCAATGAACTCAAGAGCCGAGTGTTTGCCAAAGTTAACACAATTCATTTTAAGTGTAGTGTTCTTTACTTCCTTTATTTGCTTGTTTGTAGAACTTTATGGATGACAAGAATATTTCCAAATAATCTGTGTGTATTAAATTCTATCCCATGCTTTTGATGTTAAAAACGCAGAATGCCTGAATAAATATTGTAGCTTTTACAGTATGAATCCTGTTGATGGGTAGATCAAAATAGACAGTATGAACTAAATGACTGATTCTGGAGCCCATAAAACTCCTACTGAATGTAATGGGTGTTCTGCCTGAACTAAGGGCTTGTCTACATGCTGCATAACTGCGCACCAATGGGGGTGTAAATTCTAGTTGGTCCCAGTGTGTCATGCACTAACTGTCTGTAAAACAGGACTAAGTCAGTGCACACTAGAGAACTTTTAGTGAGCACCAACAGGGTTCACACAATCAGCTACAGGTCTGTCGCATCTTATGCGCATTTAACATGCGCGATTTCAGCTTTACGCGGTCGGCAAAAACAAAAAACACACACAAAAAAAGAGAAAAATAACAATTTTAATATTGTACTTGTAGTGCGGGCGATTCCGCCTGCCATTCAACTCAATGTAATTTTGACTATACGCGGTTTTCGCTTTACGCGCTAACCACGGAACGGAACCCCCGCGTAAGATGAGACTCGCCTGTAGTGTGCAACACACAGGTGCACACTTCAATCAGAGCATATCTAGAAACAATTAAAACAATTGCAGTGCAGGGGTTTTCACATTTCTGAATGCTGGTGTATAAACCTCTTAGAAATACCAAATGTATGATTGTTCTCAACTCTGGAAGGAAGGCATTCCCGCAGACCTAGAGCTCCACAGGCAAAGTACCAACCTCTGCTTAGTCCATCACTAAAAGCCCGCAGGTCAAAAAGCTGTCTTTCCCTCCAACCTTTGAGGCTGGGATGGAGTACAGGGCATCAGAAGTTCAGAAAGACACTTGGGATAGAATCCATTTGGAGCTTTAAATATTAAAATTAAAAACGTTAACCTTGATACTTGGGCTAACAGGCAGCTGAGCTAGATAGCAAGACAGTGAGCAGTCAGACTGACCTCTGTTAATCTCCCCCTGCAACAATCAGACTGCTGTATTCTGAACCAGCTGCGGGCAGCAGATCTCTTACTAAGGTTGCCCAGTATATATCACATTACAGTAATCCTACCACCAATTCACAAAGATATGGATCATGATTACCACCAGGGAATACCACAGTCTGGGGGGCATTCTTAACATCATAAAGTAACAGCCCTTACCATAGTTGACTCCAGATGTCCTCAACTCAGCCCTAGGTCAATGATCACACTATGCTGGTCCGGAGAAGCAGCTCCTCATTACAATTCAGAAGGCCTAGGGAAATGACACTTTCTTCACATCTCCTGCCTGAACCAATCTGCATAATCTCATTTATGCAGCGGTTCAATTTTAGCCAATCTCTGGTCAGTAAATTAAATTAATCAGACACTGCATATCCCCTTACAACAAAAACACAAAGCCGGGTATCTCCTGTACATGGTAGTCCAGGCCATCCTTCTGAAAAGTTTCTTGAAAAGACAGACTATAGCTACATGCATTAGTGCCAAAACCAATCTGGGGGGACACACCACACATGAGCCTAGAATTCTCCTGTTATTGGCTGGGATGCCTGAAACCACTGCTGTACCAGTGAGACCATACCAAATCTGCCTCTATGGCCCCCAATACAGCATTTGCATCCAGTTATACCAAAAATGAAAAGCTTCCTGTAGGTTTAGATTGTCTTGTCCCAAATGCATGGGCCTACACCAGCACTGTTTACATTGTGTAGAACAAAATCAAACTAGGGCATGAATGGAGTTAACACAGTAGCTAGCACATTATTATAAATGTCCACTGCTCTTTTAGCATCCTTGTGATGGAAAGGTAGAGATTACTTTCCCTTAGTATCTTCCTAGAATGTCTTGCATCCAGTAAATTCTTTGGCTGAAAATATGTAACGCCCAGTGCTGAAATACAGAGCATAAAATAAAACTCTAGTGCCAATACACAAGCCTGATTCATGTCTAATTCCCAACAGTTTACTGTGGGCCAAAGTCTAAGGTCCTAACACAGGCGAGATTGCCCTCACTCCCATGAGAAAAAAATGGGAAGAGACCTGGGATTGTAGTGGGGCGGAGGGAGGGGATTCTGAGGCTCTATACAGATGTTTCCTCCTGGATTATGAAGCTGGGAGGGGGCAGGCCAGGAATGTCTCTTCTCACTGCAGAATGAGAAAAGGTTCAATGATACACAGTATTGAATATGGCAGAGGCACAGAACCATCTGTGCAGAGACCTTGTGCCTCTGAGCACAACTCCAAGACTCCTGCCCATTCCCCTTTCAGACCCTGGCAATCTGACAGCATGACTCTTCCCCCCTCCCACATGGAGGAGAATAGAAAAATAACTGACACCCTGATACTTATCTGCAGATTTAATGCTGGTCATGGGGGGAGTCTCACTGACCTTGTCACTGCTAGACTCAGCTCCTTTACCTTCTTATACAAGTGGAGGGTCCTCCATTGAGTTTAGGGCATGTGGGGACATGGTTTTGTAGAGGCAACTGCTACCTCCTCTCAGTTCTTCCTCATTTTCTGCCACTCAAGTGCAGAGAAAGGACACTCCATGTGTGGTTCTTGAGGGACTGAAACTCTTCCCCTAAACTGTAGGAGTTCCTCTAAAAACTGAATAAAGGACCTCCTCAGGATTTAGCCCATTGATCACAATTCTATTTTGCCTCCTTTCATGTTAAATACCATCTAACACTAAATCAATGCATACACACACAACCTTTCTGCTAATGCATTCCATGTGAATATTAATCTATCTGTATTCATATAAAGGTATATGCAGTGTTGGTGTAGCCATGTTGGTCCCAGGATATTAGGGAGACACGGTGGGTGAGGTAATATCTTTTATTGGCCCAACTTCTGTTGGTGAGAGAGACAAGCTTTTGAGCTTACACAGAGCTCTTCTACTACCCCAGACAGTAAACAAATTGTGAGTCATTCCGCAAAGAATCAAGATTGGTTTAAAAAATAATGAGATTTAAAAAAAACATAAATACATTTGGGTCTTTTTATTTGCCTTCTGGTATTTAAGCCTTTATGGTACACTTGGGTTATATTTTCACACTTTTCTCTAACAATGAGTTCTACATATTTTCATTAAAAACAAAAAACATAAGCTGAGATTCTCATGTATTTACTAATTCCAGCAACTTGGAGTTTAAGAGCGATTATCTTGAGACTTGCACTTAAAACACAAGAGCTGGCAACACTGCTAGTTTTCACCACAGAGAATGTTGGGAGTATTTATCACAGACCTATTCTTTTCAGTTCATTAGGATGAGGGACTGTCTGAGACTGAAGTATCCAGGAGGTGATGCAACAAAATGATAAACTAAACAGCAACAAGTCACTAAATGATATTCATCCAAGTGTTCTGAAGGAATTTAAGTGTGTAAGGCCTGATCCAAAGCCTTCAGAAGGCAATAGAAAGGCTCCTACTGACTTCAACTGTGTTGGGATCAGATCAGAAGTGTGGAATGGTCAAAGCAAATTTTGTGTAAGGCTATTATTTGTGATGTTTGGCATAAATTATTTTGTTGATAACAGATAGCTCCTTGGCAATTAGAAATTTTAATGACTCTGGGAGATCATTGTATTTTCCTATTCATTCACGAGGAAACATTTCCACATAATTATGTTCAAAGGAGTGGTTATGCCCATACGTAAATAGCTTGCAATGTTGCACCAATTTGGCATTAAGCACCAAATTACTAATCTCTTGGAAGCCTTATTCTAAATTCAGTACATGTGCACTTTCTTGATAAACACTCTCAATCATTATTCTCAGAACATAGCTTCTTTTTAATAGGTTTATTATCAATGGAAATGATGTCAAGTTTGCTTTCATTAAAGATTTTTCACTAATCAATGCAAACTCAGTTCACATAGAGGAACTGTTTGTTTGTTTTTTAAAAAGGTCCTGAGAAGCAAGAATTTGTGGATGCTGAGCCAAACACAGGTACTGGGGCACATACTAAGCAATCCCAACTTTAAAGATTTCCTCTTTTCACTTGGAAAATGTGGCATACTGATCAGTACACCACAGCATGTTGATGGTTTCTAATCCTTTCCCCCTCCCATGAAAGATGTATTTCAGTTCATCCATACCTCATTCACTGTATCCCTGTCATTGAAGAAAAACAGGATCGTCTTCCAAACCATTTTGTAGGGGAAAGGAAGCAGAATCCTCCTTCAAGACTCTGGAATCATAGACCAACTACTTAGTGACCCTCTTCGGCAGCAGTTGAATTGGACATATCTTTTTAACCTGAGAGGACCTCCCCATCACTGTAGAAGGACAACAAAAGAGTAGAAGACTGTTCAGACATTCTCTTGCATGATGCTATACCTAATTTATGCTGAGCAACATTAGTTTCAGAGAGTCCCCAGTACCACATGGATATCAATTATCTTCTGTAGTGTGCTTTCTTATAATACGAAATACCACTATGATTATAACAATAATGAACCCAGTCTTGTTTACCTTTTGGAGCTGATCAAATCAGAGTAATTTTCAGATATTGAACAATATGATGCAGTTTCTTTGTCTCTAAAGATATGTCTCAGTTACACTCAACTAGTCCAAACAAATACTGCTGCAATTGTATTTTCTTTACAAATGCCTACACTGCTATGGTAATAACTCTCTCATTTTCTCTAAAGTCGCTATCTTAAGATGCAGGAAAGAAAATTGTTTCCTCTTTTATTGCAGACAACACAACATTAGAGTCCAACATTGTTACTCTTGGAAAATATCCAGGATTGAGCCATTTAGCTATATGGCAAATGCAAAGTGGGTCTTAATCATGAAGATCCAATTTGTTTAAATAGATTTGTGCATGTAAATTCTATTACCTTTGCCTGTAAGTGTTAGTACTTAAAAATGCATGTGCAAATGTTTGTGTGTGCATTTACTGAGTCTAGCTTTTAAATATTTAATCCATGGGGTTGGAAGAAGGGACTCTGAAATTATATCTGGAATTACAAGTATGTATCAGGAGCTCTTCCCTCCCTCCCCCCGAATGGGGGAAGTCTTAAGAATTGTGATCAAAGTTAAGATGAACAGAGAGATGCTATTGTACCTCTGTAGGCTTTTCATATATATATATATATATATGTTAGTGTTCCTCTAAAATGTTCAAACTCTTCATAAGGATTCTTTCATTCAGATCACCTTTCAGTTTTCAATTTATTTTATTAAAATCTCAATAAATCATCATATTGCCAACTTCTTTAACTGAAACTCATTAAAATATCAGAAGATAATTTATCAGTCACATCTCATATATTGCTTTTCATATATCAGTTTGTCATTTTTCTGCCTTCATTCTCCTTTTGTAGAACCTAAGGAATTCTTATCTTATTTCAAATTTGTATTAATGAGGACGTCGGTGTATATTTTAACTGTTTTAACTCATCCAGAATTAACTAAGTTAAAATGTGCCCTTTTTTTTTACCTTTTTTATTTGATGAATTAAAACATACTTTAAATCTTTTTAATAATCTTTGTTGTAATGGCAGTGGTAGTAATTAAACACATCTGGTTGAATTTTTATATAAATATTTTTATATAAAATTGTATATTTTTGTGTGATAAACTCTTCATAAAAAGGGGTAAGCTTAAGCCTTTCCTACACTAGCAAAATTTTGCAAAAATTTTCCACAAGCATAGAATCATAGTACTGGAAAGGACCTCAAGAGCTCTTCTAGTCCAGTCTCCTGCACACAAGGCAGGACTAAGTACTAGACCACCCCTGACAGGTGTTTGTCTAATCTCCAATAACAGAGATTCTGCAACCTCCCTAGGCAATTTATTCCAGTGTTTTTAACAACCCTGACAGGAAGTTTTTCCTAATGTCCAACCTAAATAGCCCAGGCTGCAATTTAAGCCCATTGCTTTTTGTCCTATTCTCAGAGGTTAACGAGAACATTTTTTAACAACCTTTTATGTACTAGAAAACTGTTATCATGTCCCCCTTCAGTCTTCTCTTCTCCAGACTAAACAAACCCAATTTTTTCAATCTTTCCTCATAGGTCATGTTTTCTAGACCTTTAATAATTTTTGTTGCTCTTCTCTCAACTTTCTCCAATTTGCCCACATCTTTCCTGAAATGTGGTGCCCAGAACTGGACACAATACTCCAGTTGAGGCCTAATCAGAGCAGAGTAGAGAAGAATAATTCATTCTGGTGGATTGCTTACAACACTCCTGCTAATACATTCCAGAATGTTTGGTTTTTTTGCAACAGTGTTACACTGTTGACTCATATTTAGTTTGTGAGCCACTGTGACCCCCAGATCCCTTTCACAGGGGTGTGGTGAAGGTAAATATATTAAAGATTGTGAGGTTCTCAGAGACATACAAAACCTAAGATTAGACAGATAAGCAGCTGCTAGTGTTTTAGATGACAGATAAGCACTGTGTCATCTAATCCTGCTCAGAATAGGTCTGACCAACTTGGTCCTTAAAATGCCATTGGCAGCTAGCAGTCTGTCCACATTAAGGGCCAGATTCTCATTTTCACTAAAGCTTCTTTATACCACTCTGGCAGTGTAAGTAGTAAATTAATCTGTGAGGTGGGAGGTTTCTAGAGCCCAAATGTCTACACCACAACTGAACAGCCCCTTAGGGTACGTCCAGACTACCCACCGAATCGGCGGATAGTAATTGATCTATCGGGGATCGATATATCGCGTCTCGTCTAGAGGCGATATATCGATCCCCGAATGCGCTCCCATCGATTCTGGAACGCCACCAGGGCGAGCGGCGGTAGCGGTGTCGACGGGGGTGCTGCGGCCGTCGATTCCGCGCCGTGAGGACCTGAGGTAAGTCGAAATAAGATACGTCGACTTCAGCTACACTATTCCTGTAGCTAAAGTTGCGTATCTTACATCAACCCCCCCCTCAGTGTAGACCAGGCCTTAGGCTTGGTCTACACTTACCCCCCAAGTCGAAGTAAGGTACGCAAATTCAGCTACGTTGAATTCGACATACCTTACTTCGAACTTACCGCGGTTCAGACGCGGTCCACACGCGGCAGGCAGGCTCCCCGTTGACTCCGCGGTACTCCTCTCGTCTAGCTGGAGTACCGCAGTCGACGGCGAGCACTTCCTGGTTCGATTTATCGCGTCCACACCAGATGCGATAAATCGAACCCGGAACTTCGATCCCCAGCCGCCGAACTAGCGCGGCAGTGTAGACCAGCCCTTAGACTCGACACTGGTTATAGCAGACTCCTTTTGAGAAGTTCCTTTATGCATCTGTTCTGCAACAGAAAAGGAGGGCTGATGCCCAAGTGCATCTAACCTAGTCTGTGCTTCCTACTGAGACTAATAAAAGCCATGTGACTCTGAAACAGGGATGTCCTCAGGCAAGAGTATAGCAGAACAGCCAATGGGCTGATTGCAGGACAGAAACCAAGGATCAGATTAGGAGCAGCTTTTCTTGTTACAGTGGCCTTGTCTACACTGTATAAGAAAAAAAGTTGTGTTCTTAACTCAAGTTAGCTAATGAATTAACTAACTCAAGGTAAAATCCTAGTGAAGACTAGGCAGTTTGTAATTTTCACACAAATTAGTAGGTTGACATCAAGCTAATGGGGGATCATTGCCTTTGACTCAACCTGCTAACTCAGGGGTCGGCAATAAATGAAGTGGTGTGCCGAGTCTTCATTTATTCACTCTAATTTAAGGTTTTGCGTGCCAGTAATACATTTTAACGTTTTTAGAAGGTCTCTTTCTATAAGTCTATAATATATAACTAAACTATTGTTGTATGTAAAGTAAGTAAGGTTTTTAAAATGTTTAAGAAGTTTCATTTAAAATTAAATTAAAATGCAGAGCACCCCGGACTGGTGGCCAGGACCCGGGCAGTGTGAGTGCCACTGAAAATCAGCTTGCTTGCCGCCTTTGGCACGCGTGCCATAGGTTGCCTACCCCTGTGCTAACTCATGAAAACTACAAACTGCATTGTCTTCACTAGGATGTTACCTCAAATTAGCTAATTTAAATTAAGGGCACACACCTCTCTCTCAACAAAGACAAAGCCAATTAAATGTTAGCTGGAGTTTCTGCAAGTGGAATTCTTTGTATGTAGTTTTGCTGTTGTTTCCATCTCTGGTCAGGGTAAACATGAATTGTGTGCATCTTCTGAATAAAAATAGATTATGAGAAAATACCCCGAGGGCTTGTCTACACTAGCAATTAACAGCGCTGTAACTTTCTCGCTCAGGGGTGTGAAAAAACACCCCCCTGTAAAAAACACTGTAAAGCGCCAGTATAAACAGTGCCCCAGAGCTGGTAGCTACGCCCCTCATTGAGGTGGTATTTTAAGAGCGCTGGGAGAGCTCTCTCCCAGTGCTGTGCCGCGACCACACAAGGCACATTAAAGTGCTGCTGCGGCAGCACTTTAGCATTGCCAGTGTAGACTAGCCCAGTCTGTTTCACCGCTTTCTCCTCTAATAAGAAACAGACCCACTGCAAAGCCCCCAAAATCTGCTCTGAAAGGACATTTGTCACCTTTTTCACTGAAAATTGGTTCTTGTCCATGGTCATTAGGTGTTTCCTCTGTCTCTATTGTCCACAGGCCTGTAAGAAAGACACATAATGGGCGAGGACCCCCTACTCTATCCTCTTTTGACCAAGAATCCAGATCAGAAGAGGTTGTAGATAGCTAATCTTCTTTTAACTACCTCTCCTTAGGGCCTGATTACAAAAACAGAAAACGATACTGGCACTGAGTGTCAGCAATGGCTGCTGTTGAAGTTGTTCTGAGCACATTTTGAGCTGGAAGCATGGGCAAGTACAATCATATTCAGCACCATTTTAGGCATTCAAGCAATAAATAATTGCAGGTGCAGAAAGAGAATCCAGTTTCTAAAAAATCTTGCCCTTGATTTAACTTCTTTCTTATACTTTATACCTTGCCTTGCTCATATTGGTGGTCCTTGTTTCTTAAGCTATATTTGACCTACTCAAAGATGTTCTACAAACTACCTAAGAGAAACAAGGGGACAGTTAACTGGTGCTGCTTGGGACATGAGCCTCAATAACCAGGTTCAATTCCAGCAGATACCTTGGTTCCAGCAGATGAAATTAGCCTCTTTTAGAACAAAACATAAGATCATGAAAGTTTCTGCACTGGATCAGACAAATTGTAGTTCTATCTAGGCCAGTGTTTTCTTCCCAGCTAGCAGCCAATATAGAATTCTTCAGAAGATAATGAAAATGCTATAATTCCACCTAACTAATTTGTTCAGTGCTATTTGGGGGGAGGAAGTGCTGGAGCAGAGATTTTAAAGCCAACCACAGACTTATTTGTCTCAATGACCTCTTGCAGCAGTAAATGCCACCACATGATTATACTCTGGGGGGTGGGGAAGAATCCCTATATTTGTTAAAATGTCATGTGCTTTAATTTCATCTTGTCCTCTTAGTTTTCTATTTTAAGATAGGGTTAAAAGGAAGATACTAAGCAGTTCTTACTAAGCCCTTTATAATCTTCTCACCTCAATCAAATCCTTCTGATTCACCTTTCACACTAAATTATCCCAGTCTTTTCAATCACTCCATGTTCCTATGGATATCCTGCCACAGCACTAACCGTTTTCTGTACCCTTCTCTGGACCCTTTCAGTCTCAGCTCTATCTTTCTTGAGCAGCTGTTAGAAACCACTGGGATCATATTTGCTTGGGGAAATTGTTCTTAAAGACGGAAATACAAATGACAGTGCTTCACAATGGGTCTCTCAGCATACTCGTGAGAATGACCAAGTAAGTGCAAAATCCTTGAATTGAAACCCAATGTGTTCTCCTCTTAATTTAAATGCTCTGTACCTGCTCTTTTTCTTTATAGGTTTTATGCAAGGAATCTGTGAAAGTTTCAGATGACAAAACAACCCAAACTTGCAGCCTGTTGTAAATATATTGCAGATGCAGGAACCTACAGACACAGAGGCAAAGTATTTTTCACAGCAAATATTTTCCAATTTCATGGACATGCTGTGGGAAAATATTGCGAATTGCATGGTAATGATGTGGGCCTGCCAGGAGGGGGAGCCAGGATCAAAGAGAAGTAGCCACAGGAGGATGGCCCAGTGGGACAGATCAGGGAGGGAAAACCAAGAGCCCAGGGAAAGCCAATCCAATGGGAAGGAGCCTGGGGAGGTGGTAACAAGGAATTGGTCCAGCAGGAAGTAGGGAAGGGTGGTAGGAGATAGCCGCTCCAGCAGGAACAGGTGTTTCCAGGGGGTTTTGCAGGTCAGACGTATTTTAACTAGACATAGCTGGAATTCATCCAAAGAGTGAAGATAAATGACAGCATTTTTGCACCATCCATATAAAATACCCAGCTTTAGTCACTGGCACATGGAAGGTTCCTTCAAGTTTCATCAATCTAGTCCCTGTGAAGTTTGACACAAGAGACAGAATTCTTGAAACTATATTTCCTTCACAAAAGAAAGTAGACAATGATCAAATAAAACATTTGACTCCTCTACTAGAGCTTAAGCCATGCTGTATCAATGAGTAAATATTAAAGAGCTCCCTTTCCTCTAAAGGAATTTAGTCCTTATTCATTTTCATTCCACAGTTCTGAGTTGTATATTTTGTGCAGAATTGCTTTGGTCTTGCCTTTCTCCTGCACGACTTTGGATCATGGCTGGATTTGATAAAAGCATCAGACACACATATACAAACAGAAGGCTGTTTGTAAAACTGCCGGTGGTGAACACAGCTTTCGTTCAGCTGATATTTCCATGCCCTCCACCGACATCCACTTTTTAGGACTTGTCTACAGACATAAATTGGATTGCTTTAATTTTCCTGGCACAGTTAAAGCTCTACAACCCCCAAGTGTGAGTACAGTTATATCAGTACAAAGATGCTTCAGAACAGTATAGCTATTCCCATACTGGAAGGGAAATAAGCGGTACCAGTATAAGGCAGCTTTATACCAGCATAACTGCATCCACATGAGGTGTTGTACTGGCGTAACTATTTTGGGCAGGGGAAATTACACTATGTCAATGGTTTTCAAACTTTTTGAGCTGAGTCCCCGCCTTTGAGTTACAATTTTTGGTTGCACCCTCCTCCCCCGCGCCCAGACAAAAATAGACACATGCAAAAGTATACTTGACAGCCTACTCATAGACTTAACACAACTTTAATTGAATTACTTCAAATTAAATTAAATTACCTCAGCAGCTGGCTGCTTCTGCCTTGCAGGCAGGCTGCACCGTTAGGGCAGAGCCCTCCGCCCTCCGGTTTTCAAGGTGGGGAAAGGTGTGTGCCATGGTCTCTGGAGGCGGAGCCTGCGCTGGGCACGGAGGCTGCCAGGAGCAGAAATCGGACACTGACCCATGGCTCGGGGGGCTGCTGAGGTGAGTCGGGGGTGGAGGGGATGGTCTGAGCTGCCTGGCATTGTCGTTCACCCATTCACATATTCCTTGTGGGGGGGGGGGGAGGGTGCCCCACAATTTGAAAACCTCTGCACTATGTGATAGAGTCTATCCACCTTCTCTGCCCCCTACTGGGGCACCCTGACACTTGCCCTGCTGCTCAAGGAAAAGTCACTCAGACCACTACTAAAGAGACGGTCTTTCAGAGGCTGGAGGAGACACTGACCAGTCAGGAGCCAACAGGCATGTCTGTGTCTTTGCAGGGGCAGCGCAGGGTGAGGCTGGGTTAGAGGAAGAGCAGCTCAATGCCAGCCCAGAACCCCAGGGCCAGGTCAGGGCCTTGCCTGAAGTGCTGCAACTATGCACGTGCCTTTGAGTTTTGTCAGGATGTATGTGCCTTTAAACACACACATTCTGAGATTTGTTAGCCATCCTGCTGCAAGGAGACAGCCATGACTTGGGGACTAAGGCAGGGAGTGCTTGGGGTGGCACAATTCCAGGTACAGCATTCCGGGAGGGGTTTTGGTTTTCTTTTGCTTGGGGCGGCAAAAAACCTAGAGCCGGCCCTGCTTGACTCCACAGGAACAGCCCCCCCGTGACATACTGGTACAAAAAAAATGTGGCTCTCCTTTCTAAAAGGGCATAGTAGATTGCAACCTGGAACCCATCCTTTTATAAAGGCCTCAGGAAATGCCCACAGATATGCTTTGATGCCCTTTATCTCATTAACAACCAGTGATAACGGATGACAAAATTATCCTGCTCTAGAGCTGGGTTAAAGTCATTTTTGCTCCGCTATTCATAGTTGTTCAGTGTTACAGAATCAGGATTAGCTTAAAAAGTTCCCTTTTTTCTTTCAGGATTGGATCACATTTCAATCCCTTTTCAGACTGATTCACAATGAGTGAACCATGCTCAGCAGTAGAGGTGAGGGTATATTTTCTTCTAGTCAGTATCTGTCAGCAAAACTGAAACTTCTGCTGGCACAAATCTCTGGTCCAGAGGGAATCATTTTCTGCTTTCTTAAGAACTGCAGAAAAATAGAGTTAAATTCCCATTTAAGGGTCTGTGTAAAGTTTTGATATTGACAGAAAAAACAAACTGCAAAGTCAGCACAACTCAGATAAATGATCTTACAAGTAAAACCAATGGTCAAACATCTAAAAAAACATCCCACATGTTTTCATGTATAATATTGAGAAAGACTTTGAGTCAAATTAATCTCTATGTAACTCCATTGAAATTAATGCAGTCACGCCAGGGATGAATATGGTTCAATTTCTAGTGAAATTTGCAGCTCTCTGTTTCAGTCAAGGAGGAAGAGAAATCAGCTTAAGTATTCTGTCAGAAAATTTCTTTAAACAGATGATGCATGACCCTAGGGAAAAAAAATCTAGCAAAGTTTTGTAGAGAACTGAAGAAAAAACCCTTAAGAATAAAAATGTGTCAAACTCTCTGGACTTGTTATGTCTAAATCGCTTTCTTTAAGAGACAAGGTTTTATAAATGCCTTTTAGCTGAATTTTGTAGCTCCTAGATGACACCAAGTGGTTACTCAGGCCAATTACTCTATTTTTTCTGTGAACAGTCATAAGATCGTCTCTAGTAAGCTATTCCAATATGTTAAAGGGATAATTTATTGCTTATGCAGCTTGTGTTCCTCTATTTTAAACTCAGTTTTGACTAAAGTGTCAGTTTCAATACTTTTTTGGAAGAACTTCCTCTCTCTACCCATTCCCTCCACCCAAAAAAAAGTTACCTGAAGGACATAACATTTGCTTAGCTCCTTCCAAGTCTATTGTAGAATGTTGTCCTTAATGTATCTTTCATGTAGTTTTCAAAAACAACCTAAAACACAGGAGATTCTTTTTGACCCTGTGGGACCCTGTCTTAACTTGATACAGATTAGCTCTTGTGGAAGGTCAGTATAAAGGCAGAGACACACACAATTTGATAAAGGAATTCATTCAGACAAATCTCCTAGGCATGATTATATGTGAGGAACTGATGTAGCACTCTGGTTTATAGGAGTAATCTCCTTATGTAGTATAGCAAGCAAGCCTATGAAATGGAAAACTCTTTAGCACATTGCACTTTTCTCTCTTCACTGTTGCTTGAAAGAGATAAAGGAAAATCATCACTACACAAAGTATTTATTAAGCAGTATGTTTCCATGATCTTACCCAAGTATTGTATATGCAGCTGTGTGTTTAATGGTGAGGAAGATCACCACCAACAACAAAACAAAAAAATGCTCTACTTAGAACCCAAAGATGGATGTAAGGTTATATATACACATTAAGGTAATCTAATGCTCTGAAAACAATCTCTCACTTCTGGAATTCATCTACGGTTTTCTTTGAACTGCATTGGTTCATTGAACACTATACTAATTTGAAGAATTAGACTTAGCTCTTCAAATTTTCATTGGCAGGAGAGAAATATTTCTCTGATACTAACATACACTAAAAGAGTCTTGTTGGCACATAATTGAGATTACAGCAGCTAAAAGAACTCCCATACCATGGATTTTATAGGCAATAAGGCAGCAGTGGCTCTTACTGAAGAAGACAAGAAGAAAGTTGAACTGAAGCGTGATCTTGGAAAAAGAGTTACAGAAATGTGATAGCTAGCTTGGAAATGTTTAAATGGCTGGACAGGAAAAACATGTCAACTAGCTTTCATCTTTAGAAATAGTCTAATTTATTGAAGTTTATAGTTCTCAAAATTATATGGAAGTAAGATTTCTCTTCCAAGTACTCTCCATTTATCTCCAAATACAAAACAGAAAAAATTACAATCTGGAGATGAATTTTGGGACAACTCAGGAAAGCATTACTACTGTTTGCCAGATCTGATTTGTGGGCCAATTCTCCACTAATTTACACACTTTGCAATCTCATTGATTGCAGCTTCCCCCACACACACACACACACAATGACAGTGAAGAGTATAGACCTATATGATTCCACCTTTCTCTAATTCTGTATTATTAATCACAGTAAAGCTTCTTAGAGTAAAAAGAAGCAATGTCATATACCTGTATTAATTTTTTCAGGCTTTCTGGCAAAGATTTTCAAACCTAATGCTAGGCTCCTAAATCCATATGTAGGCATCTAAATAGCCTATTTTTCAAAAAGTGCTGAACACCGACCTGCTCTCATTGATTTTTGAAAATGTTGCCCTTGACCTAGATCCTTAATGTTAATAGATTCTACAACATCAGTATGGAAAATAATATGGGTCATGGCCCTTCCAGTTGTATCCATACCTTCCCTTGCTTCCCCAAGGTAATGTCCATATAAGTGCATTGGATGCTAAATGTAAACCTCTTTCCCCCATCCCCAGCCTAAATATCCTACAAAAGGTTAAGCAGCCTGAAGATGCCTCATAAAACTTAATAACAGGATTGCTTCCAAGCTCTGCCTTGGTAGCAGATTCTACCCTGTGTGCTTGTCAAATAATACCTTCAATAGAATAATCAGATAACATAAAGCTGTCACTCTCTATCAAGAACTACACTAAGATATCTTGTCATGTTTTGATTTGAAAGCTCTGATCAGCTCTTAGAAAGATGTTTACATTGGCTATGAAGCTTGCAAAGGCACATTTGTGGCTAATTCCTCGAGAAGTTTGGTAAGGCCCGAAGCATGATACTCTTCTAGATTCTCTGAGGAACTAGGCTGCCCTTCAAAGGTTGATAATCACCCTCATGCCCCAAGCGATTTTTCTAACAAGACAGTCACCTTGCTTTTCCTGAGCTCTGGGGTTTCAGCACTGAACTTGATACAGAATGACAAGGACCCTGGAATTAATGAATGTCGTCTAGATGGTAGGCATGAAACCCTGCTTCATTTAAATCTGTTATATTAACAGTATTAAGGAGACACATGAAAATTGTATTTATATCCCAATTTGTTGTAATGTTTTCAATCCAACCACTTCTTCACATAGGAGGTAGTGTTAGAATTATTTAGATGACATATTATTTGGCATTAATCGGGGATGAATTTAGCTCAGGGTCTTAAAATAATTAAAGATATACAATACAGCTAGGCTGACCAGATAGCAGTTGTGAAAAACTGGGACACTTTTTTTTTCGGGAGGGGAGGGGGAGTATAGTTTTGTATATAAGACAAAGCCTCTAAAATCAGGATGGTCTTGATAATATTGGGACATCTGGTCACCCTAATTACAGCACAATTCTCCATATGACATGTTAGAGTGTTACAATATTAACAATAAAGATCAATAAAGACTGAGAATTAATTACAAGTGAAAAGTCTGAGCTGGGTCCCACTAAAATCCAGAGCAAAACCCCAGTGCTTTCAATAGGAGCAGTATTAAGGATTTTACACTGGTCATTACTTCCTTTCAGACTAAGGAAATACCCTAATAACAGGCAACTGTGAACTATGGTGGGCCCCTTATTCCTTTGAAGGAAGTCAAGTCATAGCTAATGTCTCAATCCTGTAAAGTTCCATGTACCTCCAATGAATAAATCCACTGATTCCTTTCGTTCCAAAGTATCCTAGTTCTTGTCTCATTCTTGGTGGCTCTACCACCTTCCTTGCTTTCATCATTGCCAGTGCAGCTCTCTTGACAGTCTATTGGTTCTTCCTTCATTATCTTCAGAATAGCTTTGTCCTTCTATTCTTGGGGCAAGCTACTGGGTGAATTGCACAATTCCAGGGTGTGATTGTCTATCTTCATGATGCATGAGTGAGACATCAGCCCTTTTTTAATGGACTGGAAGTAAAAAATGAAAAATGAAGCGCAGCCTGGAGGCACCTGACCAGTAGTAACATAGGGCAGGAAGATGAAGGCAAAGGAAGTGCATCCAAAGCAGTGTGTACAGTAACTCCTCACTTAAAGTCATCCCGGTTAACATTGTTTCGTTGTTACGTTGCTGATCAATTAGGGAACATGCTCATTTAAAGTGGTGCAGTGCTCCCTTCTAACATCGTTTGGCAGCCGCCTGCCTTGACCACTGCTTGTAGGAAGAGCAGCCCGTTACAGCTAGCTGGTGCGGACTTGGAACCAGGGTGGACCGGCAGCCCCCCATCAGCTCCCCGCTCCCCTAAGTTCCCTGTGCTGCAGCCGCCCAGCAGACTATCAATCAGAAGTTCAGCTGTCCCTCCCCCCACTGCCATGTGCTGCTCCTGCCCTCTGCCTAGAAGCTGCTCCCAGAGACTCCGGCTTGCTGTGCAGGGGCGGAAACGGAGGCTTATGACAGGGTGTCGCCCTCCCCCTGCACCCCGCTTACCCCTTCTCCATATAGAGCAGGGAGGGGACACAGATGGAGAAAGACAGAGAGAGCTTGGGGCAGCAGCTGCTGTCTCAACTTCCCGATCCACTTAAAAAGACAATGCACTTAAGAGTGGGTCAGCTTACTTAAAGGGGCAGTGTCCATCTCTCTCTCTCTCCCACACACAAGGTGTGTGTCTGTCTCTGTCTGCTATGCTGTCTCCCCTCCCTCATGTTCGTGCTGCCTTGTGTGAGAGGCTACATTAACAACAATATGTTAACCCTTGAGGGCTCAGCCGAGTGCTAGTTCATCATTTAGCAGCAAGGCATTCCCTGGGAAATATCCCTCCCTCTTCCACCCTCTAACTTCACCACCTCAACCAAGCTTCACAATCATCACAGCTGTGAACAGTATTAAATTGTTTGTTTAAAATGTATACCGTGTGTATATCTATATAATATATAGTTTTTTGTCTGGTTAAAAAAATTTCCCTGGAACCGAAATCCCCTTATTTACATTAATTCTTATGGGGAAATTGGATTCGCTTAACATCGTTTCGCTTAAAGTCACATTTTTCAGGAACATAACTACAACGTTAAGTGAGGAGTTACTGTACATTAAATGTGTACATCGGACACTAATATCCCCAAAATTATAATAATAACACTGTCACCCAGAAAACCTGAACAATGAAGAGTCTTGATATTTAAATGCTGCTGTCTTAAGAATGGTCCCATGTTAGCAATTTCATTGTATGACAATATAAATAAAATAATAATGAAAAATATATTACAAAACAGAATAAAGGAAGAATGGAGCAAACAATACATTCCTACTTTGAGCTGGCTTTCATCTGCAGCATTACTGTAGAAAAGCATCCCTTCCACACTGGTGCTCTGGCTACAGAACTTTGTATGTGCAGTCAGTGTTGCAATTCATCTAGTACCTTTTAGTCTTAAATCTCAGAAAGCATATCCTAATAGGATAGTACAATAATCCTATGTCCTTCTTAACAGTATTCAATACAAACACACTGGCCTTCTATTCCACCTTTGGCTTGGTGAATTTAACCTGAGCTATGCTATGTAGTGTGTAGTTAAAGAAATACTGTAAAATCTTTCATTGTGCCATCTTATGACATTTCACTGTTGCCAAAACAAAAACATTTTTTTTTTGTATTGTTGTGCTTGCAAACTCCACATGAGTGGATCTGAAGAACATTGGAGACCAGAAATTAAATATAGCAGCATGAATAAAAAAAATAATCTTACTATTAAAATCACATTGTATTCATGGCAAATAAACATTTTGTCCTCCTCCAAATCACACAGCAAAATGTACTTTTTTCATGATACATTTCAATGATACTTCAGCAAAGAAAGCCATATGGTTTTGCTTGCTTGTTTGTTTTAAGAGTGTACTATATTAAGGCTGACTTCTGCTGGGTGTTTATGAGTCAGAAATAGATCATCTAAAATAGCCGTGATCCTGTAACTGTATCTGCCTAGGCAGACTCTTGTAGCTACATCAGTATTATCAACCCCAAAGGCTGGAAAATTATGACTCCAGGCCCCCTAGAATCATAAGATTTAAAAATACGTCTTGGGTTCTTTTTAATCGCCCTTTAGCTTTTGAAGCATTTGTAAACTTTCCTCTGCAACGAAGAGGGTTAAAATTTTCCTTTTTTTATTTTTATTTTAAATGAAAGCTGAGATTCTCACACAAGTACAGGAGCTGGAGCTCTAAGAAAAGTACCAAATATCATGAGAGTTGGCAACACTGTAATGGATTCGTCTGAATGTAAACTCTGTGGGGGAGAGGGTCACTTCTCTCTGATCTGTTCTGCACTGACTTCAAACATAATCAAACATAAAACATCTGGCTCACATCGCCTCCTCTACTTCAGTGAATGGGATGCAAATGTCCCTTTCTGCCCCATCCTGTCCCCATGGCACCCTCTCCTTCATCGCTGCACCAGGCACAAGCCTCTTTGCAAGGTTTTTGGTGGTGGGGAGAGGTAGAAAGGGGAAGTGGCTGAATTCCACCCAACTGTCCCAAGCAGAGCACACTGATTATCTGAATAGATGCCCTAGCTGAAGCTGTACTCAGTTAACAGCAGCAAGGCTCCTTCTGGAACTTTGCTCCCCAGTGGAGCTCAGCAAAGCCCCCTATTCAGCCGGATCTGCCATAGTCATCCATACCAGGTTGGGAAGCCTGATCTTTCATTAGTTAATCACACAGCTTTCCGATTTCAACTTTTGTACAACGAATTTGCACAGAAGCTGCTACAAGCTATTTCGCAAGGGGATGAGCCATGAAGAATAAGCCCTTCTATGTCTACGCTTGATGAACTCAGCTTGCAGACTTTACCTTGTGAGCTCAATATCCTTTGTCTATTAATGTCACACTGCAGATTAAATGTATACCACCTCCTAACATCTACTAAGCTTCACTATTAACAGTTACTGTACACATCTGCCAAAATAAATATAAATACATAAAATAAATAAATTAATGGAGATATCCTGTCTCCTAGAGCTGGAAGGGACCTTGAAAGGTCATCGAGTCCAGCCCCCTGCCTTCACTAGCAGGACCAAGTACTGATTTTGCCCCAGATCCCTAAGTGGCCCCCTCAAGGAAATTTCACCACTGGGAAATTCAACCCACCCCACGTACAGAAGCCAAAGGAGCTGCTGAATCAGAGTGTAGTGTTCTAAAATGGAGTCACTACACTAAAATCTCTTCCCAAATTCCAAAGGGATTTGCCCCCCACGCCTTTGCTTGAGCAACAGAAACACTAAGAAAGAGGGAGTGTGATCTGAGTACCAAAGAGCACATCTCAGTGCCTTCTTTTTCTTGAACATCTGGAAGGGCCCTCCATGAGCAGTCAAAAAGAAGAAATATATTAGAGAGACTCAAAATGGGAATAATACTTGCTTACAGTCCCCATATGGGAAACTAAACAAAATTTTAGTTGATATCAAATAATGTTACAAATATTTGGGGGATATTAAAATCATATTTTAAATATTACAAAATAAAAACCTTTATAATACTTAAAATATAAATGACTATTATTGAAAAAATTTCTATGGAACCATGTATTTTGTACAATACATCAATAGTACGATATTTACATATTAACCTGATGTAAAAATATATTATACAGATATGTTTTTCCAGCATATTAAGACAAGTATTAGATAAAATCCATGCTAAAAATTACAAAGTTAACATTCCTTCAGTTATATATGAACATACATCTTATAAAATAAGATTCTTATAATGAGATTAAACATACATTATGTAAGTTTTATAAAAAGGCTATTTAGTGTTTAAAACATATATCATCATGTTGAAATGCTGGTTGTTCCAACAGCTCCTCCCCCATAAAGGTGGAATCTCATATGGTGCCTTCTTTATTCTGCCAGGAGTATTAGGGATGTTTCCCATAATCTTGGTATAAATAATTAAAAAGCGTGTGGGGAGGAGAAGAGTTACTTTATCCAGTTAGATACTATTTGTGACAGGTTGGGTTACAGAAACCCCCTTGAGACTGCCACCTGATGTGCTGAGACTACCTCTGAGCCCGTTTTCCCTGCCAGCTTGGGACTTCAGTACTCTGTCTCATTGAGCCAGACACGCTAGCCTGCTGCAAACACAGATCCAGGTCTTAACCACATCCCCCCAAAGCTGCAGACTTAACTGAAAATGGCTTAGAAAGTGTTCCTGCCTCTAGCACCCATATACCCAGTTCCCAATGGGATCCAAACCCCAAATAAATCCATTTTACTCTGTATAAAGCTTATATAGGGTAAACTCATAAATTGTCTGCCCTCTATAACACTGATAGAGAGATATGCACAGCTGTTTGCTCACCCAGGTATTAGTCACTAACTCTGGGTTCAATAATAAGCAAAAAGTGATTTTATTAAGTATAAAAAGTAGTATTTAAGTGGTTCCAAGTAATAACAGACAGAACAAAGTAAATTACCAAGCAAAATAAAACAAAAACACGCAAGTCTAAGCCTAATACAGTAGGAAACTAAATGCAGGTAAATCTCACCCTCAGAGATGTTCCAATAAGCTTCATTCACAGACTAGACTCCTTCCTAGTCTGGGCCCAATCTTTTCCCCTGGTACAGTCCTTGTTCCAGCTCAGGTGGTAGATAGGGTATTTTTCATGACTGCAGCCTTCTTTGTTCTGTTCCACCCCCTTATATAGCTTTGGCACAAGGTAGGAATCTTTTGTCTCTCTGGGTCCCCACCCCTCCTTCTAAATTGAAAAGCACCAGGTTTAAGATGGATTCCAGTACCAGGTGACATGGTCACATGTCCTGTGAGACCCCAGGCCTTCAGTCTTCCTGGCCTGACTTACAGGAAGTCTTGCAAGTAAACAGAGCCATTTACAACCAATTGTCCTAGTTGATGGGAACCATCAGGATTCCAAACCACCATTAATGGCCCACACTTTGCATAATTACAATAGGATCTCAGAGGTATATTTCATATTTCTAGTTTCAGATACAAGAATGATACATTTATACAAATAGGATGACCACACTCAGTAGATTATAAGATGTGTAATGATGCCTTACAAGAGACCTTTTGCATAACGCATATTCCAGTTACATTATATTCACATTCACTAGCATATGTTCATAAAATCGGATGGAGTGCAATGTCACACCAGTCAACTGCTTGCACCACCAATGAATTTCCCTACTGTGTCTTCCCCTGGACACTCCTGGAACACCTTATTTTGAATGACCACATCCCTTTTCCACCTACACTCTCTCTTATCTGATGTATAATTAAAGGGTTTGCTACACAGTTTTTAAATTACTGTTTTGATTTAGAAACTAACACATTTGCAGTGATAAGCTTTACGGAGATATGCACCTTCCTACTGGTGTATCTGCATCTAGGCTTTGGAGCTGTTGTACCATTTTAACTATATTTCTAACTATGTTTCTAAACTGATTAAAGCAGAATAACTCTCAAGACTAATATCAAGGTGTATGTCTTGGTAAAGCTTATTCCTGTAAATGTGTGAGTTTCTCAACCAATACAGTCAGAGTGGTACAAAAAACTGTGTGTAGGCTTGCCGTAAGAGGAGTGATGCTCCTTTTGTACTACTAATGAATTCCAAATTGATGAAAGTTAGATTCCTTTGAGACTTACATCCAGTTTCTAACTTGCATACTGTGAGAATGTTTCTTTAAAAATGTATCAGGAAGAGAGTAGGCAGAAGCACTGCTGTGAAGTAGAGAGAAATGCAGAGTAGCTTTAGGGGTAATATTGTTTTCCTTATTTTAATGAAGTTCCTTCTTCAATGTTAGAAGAAAGCAACTCTTTGCCACATGGCACATCTAGTGAGTAATTTACATCACTGAAGAATTCAGCCCAATTTAATGTCTTAGGGTGCTTGGGAGGAATTGTTGTAACAATTAAGAACCACAAAAATCCCTTCATATGTTTACATTTTAGTCAGATTGAGCCCATTTCTGTCTGGTGATTAAGGTTAATTATTTCAAAGAGAGAAAATTAATGTGATGAGAATTCTGTCTGACTAGTGGAACTTTCATTGAACTGTTAACATTTGAGTGGAAATATTGCCTCTGACACAATATTGTTACGCTTGTAGCAAAGTTGCTGCCCCAATACATCCCCTTGTGGTCAGATGTGCACCCACACACTTACACACACTGTCCATCAGCCTACTCCTGCCACAGCCTTCCAGCCAGGCTGCTTTACAGAGTCTTTTACCAGAGTCCTAATGTAACATGTACATAAGCAAACCTTCAGCCTGGCTGGACTCAGCTGACAGCCATCTCACACAGGCATGCCTCTGCTGCTCTAGACTGTCCTTGCTAGCCATAGGTTTCCATGCTTTCATCAACCCCACCACTCCTCCCCTCACTCAAGGGTTCAGGCTGGCTACCGCTCCTCAGGGTCCCCGTCTCTAGTCAGGCTTCCTGCTCACTCCTGCAGAAGCCTGTTTGCACTCTCTCATTCTCAACCTTCTTTCAGGTTGCTTGCCAGAGAGAGGGAACTTTCCTATGGGTCTCCCCCCTCCAATTGGGCTCACCCAACTCTTTATGAGGAAACAAACAAACAAACAAAAACAGCTTCCTCTCCTGCCTTCCCCTCCAGCTCGGCTTTATCTTTAATTAGGCCTGGCCGACCCTCCAGGTATACCCAGTCTGGTTCATGGGCTTCTCAGGCTCATCTTAACCTTTTCACAGCATGTGGGGGGTAAACCCCATTCCAAAGCTGTTTGTTTAATTTTTAAGAGGCTTATAAAAATGGAAGGGGGTTTATACAGGTGAAGTTATAGTAAGGGAAAGAGGAGACTCCAAGGCCCAAAATGCGTGGGTATTTTGTTTTGTTTTGTTGTTGTTTTTTGTCAGTGCCATCTAAGGAGTACACCGATTCGTTTATATATATATAAAGACAGAAAACAATAAACATATCCTAAGTACAATGTATTAAACATTCTATTTGATGGGGAAATGAGTGGACAAGTGATATGACTGTGATAGAGAGAGCTCCTTTCTTAACTGCCTTGCAGGTTGTGTAGTCATTTACACCTATTGAAAGTGTGTGTAATGTGCTACCAAAGTAGAATGGTTTCATTCTGCACCTGCTTGCAATCTGCAAATGACTACACAAGGTGCAAACCAGTGGAGAATTAAGACTCAAGTCTTGATATTAAGATTACAAAGATTACAATTTCACAGGACAATTGGCACATGAAAAACAATCCATGATGAAGGTGACCTAAACTGATTCCTAAGCGAACAATTGTAACACTAAGTGTGGAAACATATGGAAATCTTTGAAGCCATTTGTGGGAGAAGGCCATGTGTTTATACACAGAAAAGCAGAAGGAACTCTGCAATCTGACTGTTGAGGTGTTCCTGTTACAGTGGGAAAAGATGCAAAAAAGAGAAGCACCAAGTAAGAAAATGAACTTGCTCTTTCACAGCGAAAACTGGGGAGTTTCTCTTCTACCTTGTTCTGTGGTAATATTATTATTTACATTGCAGTCCTCAGAGACCCAAACAGGACCAGGACCCTATTATGCTAGTGCTATTCAAGCATATAGGAAGACAAGCCCAAACCCCAAAAGGTAACCATATAAACTGAAACAAGGCACCATAGGCAAGCATAATAAACAATGAACAGGAATGCAGGAAGGAGGGCAAAGATGGTAGCAGTAAGATCATATGGTTGCACAGGTTAGCTAGAAACACAAGTTGATGCTTCCAAATTTGAGCCATTATTTACTGGTAAAAAGAAATTAACAATATCAGCTGTCTCCAGTTGCTGATTTCTTGTATCCATCACAAGAAAACTGCATCTTAAGGAGGGATTTGAAGGAGAAGAATTAGGTATATGAGGGTTGTTCCATACACAAAGGGAAATGTGTAGGAAAGCACAGAGGCTTTTGAGAGAGAAGTGGACATTCAAGACTGGCATCAATGGCAGTGAAAAGGGGCAGGAGAAGCAGTATAACATAATAAGAGACAAGACTGGGAGAAGTAGTAGTGTGAAGGACTTTAAAAGGTAGGACAAAAAAGCTTGACTTGGCTATTGTTGAAGAGGATCCAGAGGAAGGATTCAAATAAGAATGTAATGTGGCCAGAATGACGAGCAAGGATGACATTAGCAGCTGCATTATGTATGAACTGAAGGGACTGAGATGGGTGTTGGGGAGGCCAGAGAGCAGGAGATAGCAGGAGTCCAGATCTAAGTTCCCTGTAAGCTGCGTGACCATGCAGCAGCCTATTAAGCACTGCACAGGCACTCAGGGAACCCACCCAGCCAGGAACTGCCACAGCCAGGGGGAGGGGGCACCCCTCCCCTGGCCCCAACCCATCCTGGCCTCCAACCTGCCACAGCTGGGGGAGGGGCGCCCCTCCTCCGGCATCAACTCAGCCCCGGACCTGACGGGAGAGGAAGCAGCCCGAACCCAGCCCTGGCTCAGACCTGCTACAGCTGGGGATACCCTCTCCGAGCCCCAACTCAGCTCCAGACCTGCCATGGCTGAGGGTGGGGCAGCCCCAACTCAGCCCTGGCCCGGACATGCCACAGCTGGGGGAGAGGTGTCTATCCCGCAGCCCCAGAGCTGCCATGGTGGGGAGAGAGCTGGGGGGAGTCCTCTCTCTCTGCCATAGCCCCGGGGCATCCTGCACCCCAAACCCCTCATTCCTGGCCCCACCCCAGCGCCTGCACCCCCAGCCGGAGCCCTCACCCCCTGCACCCCAACCCTCTGCCCAGCCCTGAGCCCCCTCCAAACACCTACACTCCGAACCCCTCAACCCCACTCTCACCCCATGAATTTTGTTATGTGCACCAATTGGAGGTGGTGTGTCACACATTACCTCCATATTGGTGCACATTACAAAATTCATTCCACACATGTGTGGGAGAAATCAGAGGGAACACTGGTCAAGATGTGAGATAAGAACCCTGTGAGTGCTCCTTTGGGAGTCTGATAGTGTGCTTTTTGTGTGCCCACACTCCTGTTAAATCATTGGGAAGTTGGGGTGTGCCGGCATGTAGGATTGGCTTCCTATTGCTTTTGTGTGTGTCTATGGGAGGTTCTGGAAGGAGGAGACACGATTATATTGTTAGTCAATGATCAGTCAATCAAGGGCTCATCTCTGCACACATGGGAAAATATAAAAGAGGAGCATATTTAAAATGCATTTCTTTCCCTTAAGATATACTTTATTTTCTTATATCTGTATTCGACATCCAACAGGCAAGGGATTTCTATTTAATTCAACATTCATAACTTGCTGCAGTGAAAGAGCTGTGTCTTCCACCTATATATAGAAATAATGTGTGTTTTTATATTATCTGGAAGGTTGTCTTAGAAACTGGATACCTAATATGAGTGTATTGGTGTATGTTGTCAGCTGTCCAGAAAAAAAAAATGCAATTATTTCCAATTTCCATCCTGAAAAAATTAATGTCAGTACTATCAGGGCTGGCTCATTTTCCCTTCATTTTCATCAGCTGAGGGCTATGCCAAGGTATCATGGGAGACACTTTCTACATTGAAGGAAGAGGTTTTTTCCATCACTAGTTAATCCACCTATTCGAGAAGTGAGCTGCATCTACATAAGGGGTCGGGTCAACCTAACTATGGTGCACAAGGCATGACATTTTTCACAGCCCTGAGTGATGTACCTAGGTCAGTCTAATTTTTAAGTGTAGACCAGGCCTCAGTGAAAGGAAATCTAGAGTCTAAAGAACTAAGATCTAGACCTGAAATCCTGCATAAGCGTGGGAAGTAGAGGTGCAGGGGGTGCTGCAGCACCCCCAGGTTTTGCACCCAGAATCCCGGCTGCTGGCCCTGAGCCCCTGCTGCCCAGGGTCCCGGCCACCAGCCCCGCACCCGGGGTCTCCGCTGCTGGCCTGGGGTCCTGCTTGGCCATTAGCCCCGGGGGCTCTGCTGCGACCCCAGGGTCCCAGCCATTGGCCCCAAACCCCTGCCACCTGGGGTCCCGGCCGCCGGCCCCATGGCCGAGGTCTCTGCTGCTGGCCCGGGATCCTGCTCAGCTGTCAGCCCTGGGGGCTCCACTACCAGCCCCAAGGTCCCACCCAGCTGACAGCCCTACGCCCGGGGGCTCTGCTGCCGGCCCAATGCCTGGGGCTTTGCACCCACCCCTAGCTGTGGCCTCAGCCTCTGCCACCTTACCCCTGTCCGCATCCCCCCCTCCTGGAGCCACGGCCCTGCTCCCGGCCCCAGCTAGGGGGTGGTGAGGGGCACAGACAGGGGTAAGAGGGGTGCAGCTCAGCACCCCCACTCCAAAAATTGTTCCAGCGCCACTGAAATCCTGGCCCCACTGAAGTCAAAGGGAATTTTGCTATTGATTTCAATTAAGCCAGAATTTTACCCTCAATCTGGCCGAGGGAGTCATTGTACTCCAGTGTGAAAACTTTCAGGACTCACTTCATGCATCAGGTTAGCCCCATCTCCTGTGCTCCCATACTCACAGAGCAGGAGCACTGGGGGGAACAAGTCAACCCCATCCTCATGGATGATGCAGAACCAGCATCCCCCTGCGCACACCAGTCACAATTTCTCACATAGCTCCCCTGAACCAACTGGCTTTGTACTGAACCCTATTCAGGGCTGAGTATATCACAGCCTAACCCCATGTGTGAGAGTATGGGACTGCAGGATCCAGTCCATAGTATATGAACAGGAAGTGGGGTGGCAGCTGGAGAATATGATTTTCCAGAAAACTTCGTAATGCTACTTGGATTGGCCAAGATCCCTGCCTTGGAAAGGTGAGAAAATGTGCAATATAATGCTCAGACTGGGCTCTCTCTGTCTCTCTCAGCTTCCCTGAAAAAGTAAAACCATGAAAGACTTTGCACAGCAGGCATTACAGTGAAACGCATAGGTTGAGACTCAGTTATGTCTAGACATAGCCAAAACAGTCTTCTGCCCAGCTGTAAAGAATGACAAAGAATCCGGTACTGGCCGACAGTCAAGGTGAATAGGAGTGGGAGTACTACTGGCTGTGTCTCAGACACTCAGCCTGTTGTGGAGTGAGATGAGTGCCTGTGAGCTAATGCCTCTCTGCAACAATCTATATAACCCATATAGAGACCTGTATGTGCACCACTCCCGTTCCAATTTCATATCATTCTGCTTCAGAGGCTGATTTACTAGGGAGAGAGCCCTCAGCAAACTTTGCTCAAGCATGTTAAGAAACCTGTTTTTCTTCTCACTGTTCTCTGGCTGCTCTAGTTCATGCAGGTGTAACTAGGGTGACCAGATCAGCAGTATAAAATATCGGGACGGGGGAAGCAAAAAAAAAAGGGGGGGGGGGGCGAAGCAAAAAAAAAAGGGAGTTTAAAAGGGGCCGGGGGCATTAGCAGGCCCCGGCTGCGCACGCTGCCCTCCCCCCGGAGCCTCCCGCCCCCCGGCCCGCCACGGGCATATGCGGCGCGCGGTGGGTCCGGGCAGGGGCAGCGCAGAGTGGGCAGGGGGCGGGTGGGCGGCACGGGCCGAATCCCCGCTGCTTCCAGGGAGCCCCGTGCCTCTCCCTCCCGCTCGCGGCTGCGGCTCCTTCCCAGCGGGACGTGCCTCCCGCCGCCCCGCCCACATGCGGCGCGCGTCCCCCACGCCTAGTCTCCCTCCCGCCGGGAAGGAGCCGCTGGACGTGCGCCGTATGTGCCCGGGGCGGGCCGGGGGGCACGTCCCCCCGGGAAGGAGCTGCAGCCACGAGCGGGTGGGAGAGGCGCGGGGCTCCCCGGCAGCAGCGGGGATTTGGCCCACGCCCCCGCGCCGCCCACCTGGCCCCTGCCCGCTCCGCGCTGCCCCCGCCCGGAACCACCACGCTGCCCTGAGGGCTGCAGGGCTGGAGCAGCCTCCAGGCTGTGCTCCTGGCCCCGGCCCCCGTGTGCAGTGGCCCGGGGGCTGGGCAGGAGCCCTTTGGCGCGGCGGGGGGCTCAAAGTTGAGCCCCCCGTCTCCCTCCCATGCCAGCCCCCCTTTGCCCGCCAGCCCGGTGCCCGGGTGCTGGAGCTGACTCACCAGCTCCAGGATCCAGGCACTGCCGCCACCCCCTCCCTCCAGGCTTGCGCCGCCGTGCTGCAAGCCTGGGAGGGAGGAGGAATGCTGTGGGGGTTGAGGAAGAGGCGGGGCCAGGGCGGGGATTTGGGGAGGGAGCCAATGGGGGAAGGAGGGGGCGGAGCCGGGGCGGGGGGGCGAGAGTCCCTCCGGAAGGGCAAAATTTCTTTTTTGTCCAGTGTCCCGACGAAACATGGGGTGTGGTGCTCTATCCCATTGGGTGTGGTGCTCTATCCCATCCAGTGGCACAGAGACCATTTCAAGAGAGATTAATGAACCTTACTCTACAGTCTTTGCTAATGGCCATGTGGCTTTTAGCTCATGCAGTAAGGGCTCATGCATCTAACTTCAGAGTTCCCCGGTTCGATCTTGCCAGCTGACAAATGGGGTCTGTCGGTGTTACCAGCGGCGGCTCCAGGCACCAGTGCAGCAAGCGCATGCCTGGGGCGGCAAGCCGCAGGGGGCAGCCTGCCGGTCGCTGTGAGGGTGGCATGCCTGCGGGAGGTCTGCATAGGGGTCACCTATGGGTCATCTCGATTATCACTTCAAAGTTTTTTCTTCTGCTGCTACTGATAGCTCATCTCAATTGATTGGCCTCTTACAATTGGTATGCGTACTTCCACCTTTTCAAGTTCTCTGTATGTATAAATATCTTCTGTCTGTGTGTTCCACTCTATGCATCCGAAGAAGTGAGCTGTAGCCCACGAAAGCTTATGCTGAAATAAATTTGTTAGTCTCTAAGGTGCCACAAGTACTCCTGTTCTTTTTGCGGATACAGACTAACACGGCTGCTACTTTGTAAAAAAACATAGAGCCGCCCCTGGGTGTTACATGGGCACAATCCAAACTGTCCCAATTTTGTCTATTTTTAATCAGGCCCAGTGCTACCGGGGAGCAAAGGGGACATTTGCCCTCCCAAATGATTTTCAAGGGACCCTAGATTGTCAGAAAGGAAAAATATATACAAAGTTATCCAACTTTAAGCAGTGGAACAGCAGCAGATTAGAGTCTTCATCCTTTATAGAAATTATAAATCACAGCAAAATACTGACAGTAGCCAAATTTTGTTATTTTAAACTCTTAAAATCCAAGCTTTTCCAGGGATCTAACTAGCCCCTGGACTCAGTTTCTTTCTTTATTAAATAGTGACATCCAGGAGCCCCAAAATACCTGCTTGCTCCCCTAGAACCAGCCCTGTTTTTAATTCTTCCAATGTCTTTAATTAAGTTCTCCTTAGGCTTGTAGGAGTAGAAGCAATCTTTTTCCTGGTTTTTAAGCAAACAAAAACTGAAGTTTGCTGAGCAGGCAGATTTTCCTGAGCTCTCACAGCTTTAATTTTAACACTGAAAGGCTAATCAAGTTGCATTTTGAAAATCTGTGAAATGTTACTTCCTGCTGCTAGGTTCAGGGCTGGTAATTACTGCCTGCTTTTTTAGGAGGGATATCTTGTCAGTGCTTAGCCTTCTTATCTAAAATTGGCAAGATGCCTTTTTACTCGAAAAATGCCCTCTCAAAGGCTTGCTTTGCTGCACTTTCATTTTTCTTAAGGTCATTTTGTTGGCATCAAAGCAGATTCATTGGATGAGTTCAGATCTTTTCCATGAAGTTTAGTTAGGCTCTGGAAATGTACACAAGGCATCGGAAGCAAAATAACTATTTTTTTTTAAATTGATTAGCTTCATGTTCTGAAGATATGATATTAAAGTAGCCAAATTTCATAAAGTGTAAAATTAACTTGTAATGTATTTCAGGGAACATGATCCATTGTAATCTAAAGCTTCAGTACCAAATAAAATGCAATATTCAAATAGGATGGTGATTTAGGCAGTTCAAACTAATGGATCCCTCTAGGGAGAAACTAAAATAGTATTGCCAGGAAGTATTTGCTTTTTGGTTTTTGGAAACAAAAACAAACCAGCCGCTTCTCCCCACACTCTGTTCTATTTGGTTGTTGGAATTCTCAAAAAAAGGACAGTTAGTTATTCTGAAGTGTGGCTCTATTAGTGCCTATATACAACAGTGAATGGAGCTACATAAAAACCATCAACAGATTCAAAAGAAAAGTACAATAGAAGTGACAATTCAAACAAATATATCATTATTTATTCACAGATAACATGTTATCGCCTCCCTTCCCCCCCTAGCAACTTGACTTCAGTAGCATTCCCAGCCAGGCATGGACATTTGCCCAGGTAGAACAAGTTGAACTATCAGGATATTAACTTGCAAATTAAAGGTACAGCTGTGTAGTCTGGAATCTAGCCCGGGACTTTTAAACTGTGTTCCACAGAGCACAGAGCTACTTGTGTCACAATAGGAACATTCCATTCTTGCTGTATGTTCTATTCTATGCATCCGATGAAGTGGACTGTAGCCCATGAAAGCTTATGCTCAAATAAATTTGTTAGTCTCTAAGGTGCCACAAGTACTCCTGTTCTTTTTAATAGGAAACTTCTCCATCCTCCACCTCCTGCTAGCTGTAGCTCAATCAAAGACTCTTTCTTAGGCTTGGTCTACACTAAACCCCCAAATCGAACTAAGGTACGCAACTTCAGCTACGTGAATAACGTAGCTGAAGTTCGAAGTACCTTAGTTCGAACTTACCTCGGTCCACACGCGGCAGGCAGGCTCCCCCGTCGACTCCGCGGTACTCCTCTCGTCTAGCTGGAGTACCGCAGTCGACGGCGAGCACTTCCTGGTTCGATTTATCGCGTCCAGACAAGACGCGATAAGTCGAACCCAGAACTTCGATTGCCAGCCGCCGAACTAGCGGCTGGGTGTAGACATACCCTTAGGCTTCCCGAAGATTTCTAGACCAACTCATTAAAAACAAAACCTAAATTCCGAACAGAACAGATTGGAATTTAACCAAGCAGCTGCACTCATCTTATTAAACCAGTTTTATTTTCAGTTTGTGTCCTTAAAGCAGTCCTAATATTAATTTGTGTAACTGAGCTTTATAGTTACTGCAAGGCTGTTGTAAGATTGCAAGTGTGTCTCTTTAAGACATGGTCTAAAAGCCTGAGAATCCCATGGGTCCCACAGCATGGGGCTGGGGGATTTCAAAGGGAAGGGATTTGAAAAGCTGTGCATTACCAATAAGAACAGCCTCTAGCTTTCAGCTTTCATCTTCTCAAGTGTAAACCTATGGGAGCACACCCACATATCACAGAGGAATCTCTGGAGAGAATGCCCCACATCCTTTTAACTTCTGACTTCCACTCAGCTGCTACTTGGAGAAGATGGAAAACTACTGGTGCAGGACTGAGTATTTTTATTATTTCAGTACCAAAGATTCAGCATGCAATGTTTGTTCTTCTTTTGCAGATTCTGAATTCACTTGAGCAAAGAACAGTTGTTGAATTAACCCACAAACTGAACATTTAGTGTAGCATCAGCAGAATATTTTCCAGGAGGACTAGTTAGCAGTGTATTGCTGACTTTTTACATCAGTTGCATCTATCTCAAAGCTCACTTATACAGCTATTCACACTATGGAATTCCGACAGCAGAAAGCCTGTAGTTCATTACTCTCAGCTTCTTCTAGAAGAACTTTGGCTCAAATCCTACACAAAGTTCTGCCTGGTTACTATGAGGGTCACTCATTCTTCCACACACACTGTGTGGTCAAGTGAGGGGAGAGAGAAAGGTAGAGTCTAGATCTGTGGCATGTTGGCTACATTATTTGAAGCTTGATTCTTCTGCCTCCTTTATTCATGTTGAGTAAAACCTTTCACTGGGGCTTTTTATGGAGTAAGGTACTACTCAAATGTGAGCAAGGGGAACAGAATCTGGCTCCTAATCCCTCTGTGCCTCAGTTACCCCATCTATACAGTAAGGATTAGAATGATCTATCTGATTGTCTCCCACCCCCACATCGTTGGGGATGCTTGAGATCTGTGCGTAAAAGAGTGTTATCTACATGCCAATCATTATTACCACAAAAGGAAAGTGCTTGGAATGGTTGTTACACAATGAGAACATGGGAGACACCAAAGTGAAGTATTGAATAGTGGACACTGTGGGCTCAAGAAGTTCTACAGCAAAAAAAAAAGTTTTTTTTTTAAATAAATCAAGATGTTAATTTAGGGCCAGTACCCTGTTAGCCCCTTTGAAGCTGCCAAGGTCCAAAACCGCATCAACCAGTTTCCCCAATACAGAAGGATGTAGATGAAACCAAAAATGTGGGTCTTTGCCCTTTCTGATAAGGGGATAACATACCTCTTGTCTTTGTAGAGAAGGAGGAGTTTGGGAGGATCCAGAGTTTGTGCGTTTGTTTTTATAGGGATGTTCCATTAAAAAATAAGGAAAAGTGAGCAGAAGAGATCAAGAAACATTAAAATAAAAATGAGATGAGCATGGGGCAGAGCTCCTAGAGTGCTAACTACTGAAAGCTGGAAATACTAAAAATAAAAAAATAGTAATAATGAATCAGTAAATTATATAAAGCACATTTCTAACAATATTAATTGTAACTTCCAATAGTAACTAGGAATGTTTTGGAGGTTGTGTGTATAGGTGGTATTAGTTACATTTGTGTTACTGTAACATTACAGTGCCTATCACCACCTTAACCACACTTGTGTTATGCCTTTTCCCCTACCCTCTCTGTGGGTATGTCTACACTACGAGGGTATTTCGATTTCACTTAAATCGAATATGTGGAATCGCTATTGCTAAGTTGAACTTGTGTGTCCACACTAAGGACAGTAATTCGACTTTGTGAGTCCACACTAACGGGGAAAGCGTCGACATTGGAAGCGGTGCACTGTGGGCAGCTATCCCACAGTTCCCGCAGTCCCCGCAGCCCATTGGAATTCTGGGTCGAGCCGCCAATGCCTTCTGGGTAAAAAAAAAGGGTCGAGGGTGCTTTTGGGTAATTGTCGTCATCCGTCTGTCAATACCGCCCTCCCTCCCTCCCTGAAAGCGCCGGCGGGAAATCAGTTCGCGCGCTTTTCGGGTCAGTGACAGCGCGGATGCCACAGCACTGCGAGCATGGATCCCGCTGCGACCATCGCTGCAGTTGTGGCACTTGTGAACGCCTCGCAGGTTATCATCCACCTTTCCCAGAGGCAGATGCAGATGAACCAGGCGAGGAGGCTACGGCACCGCGGAGAGGGCCTGAACTCTGAGAGGGGCACAGACCTCTCACAAAGCACGGGACCCAGCTCCGAGAACATCACGGTGACAATGGGTCATCTGGATGTTGTGGAACGGCGATTCTGGGCACGGGAAACAAGCACTGACTGGTGGGACCGCATAGTGCTGCAGGTCTGGGACGAATCCCAGTGGCTGCGAAACTTTCGCATGCGGAAGGGGACTTTCCTGGAACTTTGTGAGTTGCTGTCACCTGCCCTGAAGCGCAATGACACCTGGATGCGAGCAGCCCTGACTGTCCAGAAGCGAGTGGCCATAGCCCTCTGGAAGCTTGCAACGCCGGACAGCTACCGGTCTGTCGCAAACCAGTTTGGTGTGGGCAAATCTACCGTGGGGGTTGTTGTGATGCAAGTAGCCAAGGCAATCGTCAAGGTACTGCTCTCAAAGGTAGTGACCCTGGGAAACGTGGAGGTCATCATAGATGGCTTCGCCGCGATGGGATTCCCAAACTGCAGTGGGGCTATAGATGGAACTCACATCCCTATCCTGGGACCGGACCACCAGGCCAGCCAGTACATCAACCGAAAGGGCTACTTTTCAATGGTGCTGCAAGCACTGGTGGACCATAGGGGACGTTTTACCAACATCAACGTCGGATGGCCGGGCAAGGTTCATGACGCTCGCGTCTTCAGGAACTCTGGTCAGTTTAGACGGCTGCAGGAAGGTATTTACTTCCCGGACCACAAAATAACTCTTGGGGATGTGGAGATGCCTACAGTCATCCTTGGGGACCCAGCCTACCCGCTAATGCCCTGGCTCATGAAGCCCTACACTGGCGCCCTGGACTCTGAAAAAGAACTCTTCAACTACCGGCTGAGCAAGTGCAGAATGGTGGTGGAGTGTGCTTTTGGACGTCTCAAGGGGAGATGGAGAAGCTTACTCACTCGCTGTGATCTCAGCGAAACCAATATCCCCATTGTTATAGCTGCTTGCTGTGTGCTCCACAATCTGTGTGAGAGCAAGGGGGAGACCTTTATGGCGGGGTGGGAGGTTGAGGCAAATAGCCTGGCATCTGATTACGCCCAGCCAGACAGCCGGGCGATTAGAAGAGCACAGCGGGACGCGCTTTGCAGCCGGGATGCTTTGAAAGCCAGGGTGACCAGTGACTTTAAAGTTTCTGTTCAGAGAAGCTGAACCTGCCCCCGTTTCTTTACCCAGTTAAGGATGACTATCCTCTCCAGTTACAGACCCCCACCACCCCCTTCCAAAAAAATAAATTTAGTTTTATTTTGTTAATGAACACCGTTGTCTTTATTACTGTTTTCGCGGGAATGTTTTAAACCTGGGACGCAGACTGTGGTGGGGAGCGGGTGTAGTGTACTGATGCAAATGATCCTTCTAAACTACAGGAATGACAGGAATCGCAGTGGCGGATTGGTTGTTTCCACGGAGCCTGCCAGCTCTCCTGAGCGGGACTGCGTGTATGTGGGGGCTGTGTGACTTTATGGCAGGGGGAGGAGGGTTACAGATCCCCTGCTGCGTGGCTCTGTGATCCAGGACAAGGACCGCTGCATAACATCTGTAACTGCCCTCCCCCGCCACAAAGTCACAGAGCAACACCCCCCCCCACCCCACGCACAGAACATGAAAACCACCTCCCAGACTGACCAGGGTAACTAGTCAGTGCACTGTGTATGTGCCCTGCTGCTGGACCTGCCCCCGCCTCTGTAGCCTGCTAAAGGTGAATGTCCTGTCCAATTACCAAGCCCCTTCCCCCCCTGCAGACAGACTCTCCCTCAAAACAGCATGACTGAAACAGTAATGAACAAAAACGTATTTTTTATTAACAACCACACATGAAACTGGGGGGTGAAACTTGGATGGGGGCTTGCCTGAGGCGGCCAGGAAAGGACTTTTCAAATTTTGGGGAATGACAGCCTTCTGGTGCTTGAGCAGTCTGCAGGGGTGGAGTGAGAGTTTTCACGGACTCTCCCGCCCCTCCTTCTTTGGACTTTGGGCGAGGGAGTGCGGCTCCTGATAGACTGCAGCGGGGCTCTGTCCTCCTGCCTCCGTTCCTGCAGAACATCAACAAGGCGCCGGAGCGTGTCCGTTTGCTCCCTCAGAAGTCCAAGCAGCGTTTGAGTCGCCTGCTGGTCTTCCTGCCGCCACCTCTCCTCACGGTCCATGTGTATCCGGTGCATTTGGGACAAATTCTCCCTCCACTGGTTATGCTGTGCTGCCTGGGCTCGGGAGCAGCCCATAAGTTCAGAGAACATGTCCTCTCGCGTCTTCTTCTTCCTCCGCCTAATGTGCGCTAGCCTCTGGGAGTGTGATTCCAGGCTGGGTTGGGAGACAGTTGCAGATGTGCTGTGGGAATGAGGAAAAGGCAGTGAATTCCTCCGAAAGATAAATGTAGTTGTGAATCAAGAACCTTGATTCACAAGAACATAGTCTTTCTCCATGAACAAGACCATGAACCACACCTATCACATGCGCACTGAGGACAAGGTCGAATTTTCGAACCTCGCCTCCAGTGCCTGGGCTTTTGCACTGCCGATCTGGGAACCGGGGCAGGACACGGTACTCTCTGTAGCTGGCAAAGATGGTAAGCCGTAGACTTGTTGCAGATTAAAACTTTAGGAGTACCACTGGCCACCTTTCACATTGAAAGCAATGCCAGTCTGTGCTGCCATCAGTCGGCCAAGCAAGAACTGTGGCCCTGTCCCACCCCCTCGCGGATGTGCCAGGGAAAGATCCCTGGATGCTGACCCTCTCCTGCCCCCACCGCGTGGCTGTAAACCAGCGGTCACAGTTCTGTAAAGGAACTTGTTGCAAGCAGTCCCAATACTAACAGTCCCCTACCTAATTCAAAGCAGGTTGTCATGACCGACATCACCCTCATGAGGATCCCTGACAACGAGATCCGGAGGATGCTTCGAGAAAGCATGCAGAGACCGGGGCCCTATGCCGCCATGATCTGCAAGGCGCTGATTCCTGAGTACCTCCTTGTCTCCTGGCACGGGAACGTCTCTTACTTTGGAGGACCAAGTAAAGCCGCTCTCCCAAGGAACCTGATGAACAGGCTATCCCTTTACCTCCAGGAGAGCTTTGTTGAAATGTCTGTGGAGGACTACTGCTCTATCCCCGGACATATAGACCGGCTTTTCATCTAGCTGCAGTAGCAGCGACAAAAGAGTGGAGCAGCCTGGGCAGCACAATCATGCAGAACCGGACACTGTTTGATTTTTTTACAAATACTTGTTAGTGATTATTTAAGCGCCCAGGGGGAAGAAATCATGAATCAAAGATTGTTATTAGTATTAATATTCTAGTTTTGTACAAAATAAAGGTTTATATGTTTAAAGCACTTACCGCTTGATCCTTCCCCTGAATCTGTGTCCGGGTTACATGCTGGGGAGGGTTGGTAGGGGATCTCTGTAAGGGTGATGAAGAGCTCCTGGCTGTCGGGGAAATCAGCTTGGTAAGCGCTGCCGACTGCCTCATCCTCCTCATCTCCTTCCTCATCTTCCCCATCCGCTAACATGTCCGAGGAACCGGCCCTGGACAATATCCCATCCTCCGAGTCCACGGTCAGTGGTGGCGGCCGCACCAAGGATGGAATGCAGTGCCTCATAGAAACGGGATGTGTGGGGCTGGGATCCGGAGCGTCCGTTTGCCTGTTTGGTCTTCTGGTAGCCTTGTCTCAGCTCCTTGATTTTCACGCGGCACTGCGTTGCATCCCGGCTGTATCCTCTCTCTGCCATGGCTTTAGAGATCTTCTCATAGATCTTTGCGTTCCGTCTTTTGGAGCGCAGCTTGGAAAGCACGGACTCATCGCCCCACACAGCGATGAGATCCAAGACTTCCCGATCAGTCCATGCTGGGGCCCTCTTTCTATTCTGGGATTGCACGGCCATCTCTGCTGGAGAGCTCTGCATCATTGCCAGTGCTGCTGAGCTCGCCACGCTGTCCAAACAGGAAATGAGATTCCAACTGCCCAGACAGGAAAAGGAATTCAAATGTTCCCGGGCCTTTTCCTGTGTGGCTGGTCAGAGCATCCGAGCTCGGACTGCTGTCCAGAGCGTCAACAGAGTGGTGCACTGTGGGATAGCTCCCGGAGCTATTAGCGTCGATTTCCATCCACACCAAGCCTAATTCGATATGGCCATGTCGAATTTAGCGCTACTCCCCTCGTTGGGGAGGAGTACAGAAGTCGAATTTAAGAGCCCTCTATGTCGAACTAAATAGCCTCGTGGTGTGGACGGGTGCAGGGTTAATTCGATTTAACGGTGCTAAATTCGACATAAACGCCTAGTGTAGACCAGGCCTGTGTTTTCCTTTAGCATATGATTTCTGTGACTCATCTCTCTGTTAGGGAAGCAGGGAACCAGGGCCACAAACCAGATCCAGTACAATTACACGGGACCTCTGCTGTGGATTGGTGGACACATTATGCCCCCTTTAGCAGTACAACCCATTTTATGTCACTGGATGTTTGCAATAGCAGACATCTTTGAAATTTTATTTCCCTTAACAGCAGTTACGCAGCATGACTACTGATTAATAAACATGTACAAATACCAGTTTCCCTGCAATCACATCTGATGTTGCCTCATCTCATGATTTCAGGCTCCCCTTCCCTCCAGTATACTCTTTTCCACAATTACCACATTTACCATTTCTTTGCAGCTGAAATTACCTTCACAGTTCTCTTGCATTGACATCATTTGATGTTTACAGGTTTGTCCTGACTCCTTCAGATGTGTTAATTTATATGCTGTTCATTAAGAATCCAGAGCAGTGCAATTTCTCTCCCCCTCATAATATTTACCTTTATCTCTTTTATATCCACTAGTCCAGCTCCTGACTTGTGTGATCTGATACTGATAAAGGCCAGTCATTTAAAACAATAGGCAGATGGTGATCTAACCCTCTGGCCTTTCACATTTTATTCAGGCCAGTCACAAAAACAATCTGAATATTCTTCGAGAGGCTCCTCAGGGCTCTAAACAGAGTTCCTAATGGCCTTTTGTTTCAGCCTGTATCCCATTAAATATCTGTGAACGTTTTTTAAAATCGTTTCCTCTTCTCCCCCCAATAAAGAAGAAATGCACTTGATTACTTCATGCTCATCCCAGCCACATAATTAGTATGGTGAGTAAATACCAAATTCTAGGTGAAAGAGCGGAAACTACTATTAAAAATTTAACCATATTTATCAGGATGAGTTTGACAACTTCTCAAACTCCAAATCAATGGAAAGTCTTTACTAATGCCCAGAGACCAGCAATGATACAAGATCATTCACTTTTCCTCCTACTCAGCACAGTGATCTTACTTAAACACACACACACCTATAGTGGGTGACTATAATCAATCAGTTCTCCCTGGAGGCAAGTTCAAATATTGGCATCTTGGCATGGATATTCCCAGAGGGTAAGAGATAATATATGGGAAAGGAGGCAGGGGAGCTGAGAGAAACAGTCTCTGAAAGGAGTGTGACTGAAAGATGGTGTCTCTCTGGAAGAATCTCAAAGCTTATTTTGGTGGGGGTGGGGAGGAACCCAAACTGTTCATCCCTTATGGTCTTGATTAAGTAAGAATGGAATGGACTTCTAAATAAACTACTAAATCTCAGTCTGCACAATAATGCCTCCTTCCACTGTACTGGATGATTCTGACCTGGTTAACTTCATTCGTATAGCCCTGTTGCAGTGGACAGCAGGAGCACCTATCCCACTCCCTCCTGCAAGCTGTCTTAAGCACTAGTGTTTATTTCCTATCTAATGTGGAATAATGATGTCTTGTCATGAAGGCACTCAGTAGGACTTTGGAGATCTGAGTTTAATTATCAGCTCTGCCCCCAAAGTTCCTGAGAGACCTCAGGCAATCAATCTCCTCTGTGCTCCACCTGTAAATGAGGTAACACTTTCCCACCTCACAGAGGAATTATGAGGTAAATCTGTTAAATGCTTGGGAGGTACTCAGATACTTCAGTGATGTTTGTCCATATAAGTAAAGAGATAGAAGTCTCAAGAGCTCAGGGTCAGAATAGGACTGGCGCATGGGCAGAGAAAGGACATGTGTGAGAAGAGGTAAGTTTAAGCATGATCCCCAGCATGCAAATAGGATGTTTAGCTCTGGACTCCCCGCTTTGACATTACTCCTGGAGGATAAGGTTACCCTGTATTCTCTGTCCTACACTTCTACATGCAACACGTTCTACCTGGCTCATAATAAAGCTTTCTGAAAGTCACACAAATCTGAGATTTTTCTTGCGTTAGTGGAAGAGTATTAATATTAAATATGTAGTCACTCTATAGCAAGAGATGGGTCTCTAAGCCCTATCCCTGGATCTGGACACTTCAGAACTCTGTGGTCACGTTTATTTCTAGGTCCTACACTAAAAGATAATTATGAGACTATAAAGTCTCCAGGAATACTGTAGACTGTGTGTTAAAATCATATTTTCCATTTTACTTAGCTACTACTGCCATCTAGTGTTGATATAATATAGTTACATCAGAAACTTCAAAATATATTTCTACTTGTGTGCTTTTAACATTTATATAGCTCCACAAATGTGCATGGAATTTGCAGCGCACACACCACTATCCCCAGTATTCCTGCCCTGTTTTAGCTTATAGTTTAATGCCCCATTCCAGTAAACACTGATGCATGTAAATTTAGATATATGAGTAGTCCCATTGGCGTCATTAGAAGCACTCACTTAGGCCCTGATCTTACAAACGCCTACATGTAGCTGTTTGGAAAGGAATTGCCCATTAGAGCCGAGTAATTCACAATGTATTTAGTAGAGTTAGCTCTCCCACACACACCTCCTGTTGACAAATCTCCCACAAATAGGTCATGAAATTCTTGACTGTATTGATTATTTGAAATTATTCATTAATTTCTTAAATGAGTAATGCTTGGTCCAAGTATTGTTCGAACAGTAAGTACGATCAAATTACAATTCACAGTTCATACTTACAATCAGTGTAAATAATGGAAGCAACCAAGTTTAAAGTAAAAGGGAATGCAGCGTCCTCTCCTCTGCTTTTTGCAGAGACAAAGTTCCATCACCTCTCCCTCTCCTGCACTCAAGGCCGGCTCTAGGTTTTTTGCCAGCCCAAGCAAAAAAAATTTTGGCTGCTCCCCCCTTTTTTTTCCGTTTTTACATGTTTGCACTTTGCAATTTTTTTTTGACTGTTTAAAATTAAAAAAAAAATGAAAACAGAGAATTTGTAGTTAGTGAAATAAAACAATTTCCTACTCATGAACTCAATGTTAACAAAATCACAATTACAAACACTGATACTGTAATGTTAAAAGAATGCATAATGCTATGGCAGTGTTTGGAGTGAAAAAATCATTTCTTGCTATAAATTCTAATACTCTTAGAGGAGAAGTTTTAGGACTTATTAGCTCAGATAAAGCTATGTCTGGTTCAGACACAAGCAGCTGCCAGCAACTCTGGACCCAGAGAGGCAGCAGCACACACAGGTTCCCCCTGTTCCATCACCCCAGCTTAGTGGAAATCGGGTACACCGGTGGGGAGGGAGGGGGACACCCCGCCATTAATCAGCACCCACCCACCCTCCCGCAGAGCAGACAGGAGGACGCTCCCAGTCTGGAGTGGTCAGGGGTGACTCCAGGGATGAACGGAGGGCTGGGGGAGGGGGGGGGAAAGGGGGGCCAGGAACAGCAGCAGCGGCACATGTGGAGCAGGGCAGAGGAGGGGCTCCCCCTGCTCCGGAGCAGTCACCTGGCTGCTCCGATGGCTGGTCGTCCAATTGCCCCCTGCAGCTCAGGTCTCTCCCCCTCCCTCACACTGCTGCTCGCCTGCCTGCCATGCTGCCTCCGTCAGCCAAGCGAGCCTCTCGGCAGCAGGTCAGGTGGGAATGCAAACCGTCCACACGGCAGAATGCCGCCCCTGGAAATGTGCTGCCCCAAGCACATGCTTGCTTTGCTGGTGCCTGGAGCCGGTCCTGCCTGGACTTGGGAAAGTATTGATCTTCCTCTCCCTCTTCTCTGACTGGTGAAGTGATGGACTCACCAGGCAAAAAACTGAACAGCAGAACAACAGGCTCCTGGCTGGGGAGTTTCTGGAGCGTTACTGGAAGCTGAAGTTAGACTAATTCTAATAAAGGCACACATTTTCAACCATGGATGGTACCTAGCCATTGGAACAACTTAGCCTGTGGATGTTGTGGATTCTCCAAATGAAGTCTTTACATTGAGACTGGATCTCTTTATAAAATATATGTTCTAACTCAATAGTAATTATGGGCTTAATGCAGAAATTACTGGTGAGGTTCTATGGTCTGTTTATGAAGGAAGTCTGACCTAGATGATCATAATGGTCCCTTCTGGTCTTAAAAATCTATTAATCTAATGCATTTGTGTGCACAGACATGTTGTTGTGCTCATAATCTTGCATACACATATTCAGAGCCAATACATTCAAAATGTAGCCCTAACTGTCCTGCTAAATAATTACAAGCTGCAACATGGATGTTGCTTTACAAACGGGCATGTCAATAAAGGGTGCAACAAGATCACCGTATCTCCCTGGGCTTCCAGAGATGTACCTGTTTCAGTTTCCCTAGGTCAACTCACTCTGTCCCCCAGGTGGTCCTGTAATTTGCAGCATTGTTGGATCACAGAGGTGACTTAGACCTCAAGCTGTATCACAAGAGTCCACTCCTTCCAAGTCAACAAACAGAGGTCCATCACAAGCAAACATATATCCAGAAAACTCACACTGGGTCTTCAGTCCAACTTCAGGCTCAACAATCCTTCTGTCCCTCATGTTGGGGGTTTTCACACCACCTTCCTTAGTAGTCTTGTAGGGGAACCCAGGCCCTCCTTCAATTCTGGGTTCCAATTCAGGGACCTTGTAGTAAACAAAGAAGGTCCACTCACTCTGACCTCCTCCCACTTCACTTTCCTGGAGCACTTCCTACATAGGCCTCTCTCTAGGCCTTTCTTACAACCCCTTTCTTGGGTTCTCTGTTTCTAAGCCTCATCCCTGGGCTCACTGCAGAGTTTCCTTGCACTTTCTACAACCCAAATAGCTCTAATAGAGAAAACTTTCCTGCTCCCTACAAATCTTTCTCCCCAATTAAGCTGAGCAGGCTCTAGTTTATCTGTCTCAAAGTCCTTCCCCTGGGGAGGAAGCTGACAAGGCACAGGTGACACTAAGCCCAACTTCCTTAAAGATCCATCCCTCCCACCCTTCCACTTTTGTGACCAGTACCAATCCAGCAAAGTATCTAGCTTATGCACATACTTAACTTTAAGCACGTGAATAATCACACTGCTCTTCAAATGGGACTATTCATGCTCTTAAAGGTAACCATGTGCTTAGGTACTTCACTCAATCTGGGCCTAATACAGTAAATGTCCTTGAATATCTGTGGGTTTATGAGCAGATGAATACTCAGATTGACAAGTTATAGCCCTATTAACAGCACATTTCCTAATAAAGACAATGAATCCCTCCATTTCATTTTTTAAAAATTTTTTATTACAATTAAAGCTAAAACAGGTCTAACCAATTAGGCCGACCTGGTACTTTATACAGAGTCATTTAACAATATAAAATGTGATAATTTTGCACATTAAGCTAATTCTATTGTCATAGAGATAAAATTACCTCAGACTGGTCCATGAAACCTGCTAAATGCTGCAATCCTGAAGAGGCTCTGTTTCTAAATATTCATCTTGAACATCCCCAGATGAATGTCAGCACAACACCCCATGGACCCTCTGAGAATATTATCGACTACTGAAATTGTCAAGGAGGAAATGTATGTGCAGATTTCATGTCCTGTCCTGCATACTGGGTCCCCCAGGCAATGTCTTCAGACTCCGACATGTTTTGCAAATCTACAGCTCACACCAGTATGTGGGCAAAAATTCAAGATTGACGCCACTGCCACTTCAGTGAAAATGACGAAGTAAACACTAGTGCCAGAGTCACAGAGGGTTAGATATTGGCTCAAGATCAACGAACATAAAGGCAAATGTTTAGCCTGATAATTAAATAAAGAAAATAGCTCAGAAACTTTACCGGAAAATAGTTGTCAAAATGCTATGAAGTAAGAGGGATGACTGCAGTTTACAAACGTCAGAAGAGCCTCTGGAGCATGAAATCTGAGCACAACAGGTGGAATCCAAAATATTTTCTGGGGTCCTTGTCTTGCCAAGCCTTGTGCAGACTCTCAAGTGTTCTCTTTCCTCCTATCACTCATCTTTGTCTAGTGTCAATCACAATTTATAGAAGAGGGGGGGGCATATATTTAAAGAGAGATTAGGGCATGATTCACCCTGATTTCACAGAGGGAATCAGATTCCACATGTATGTGTTTGCTTTGCAATTTTAAGATCTCTATCAATATACTTGTTTTCTAAGAGGAAACCTGAAGGATTTCCCCCATACACTATTTTTCCTTTTCACTCCAATGCCTGCATTCAGAGGTCTTGTACCATGCAATCCCTTCTCCAGTTTCAACCAGTCAACACTAGTTGGATACAGGGGCCAGACAGAATCACCATTTTGTGCAGAAGGGATCACTAGGAAGTAATAGCAGTTGCTCTCTGCTTTCTCTTACCCGACAGCTCCCATCTTCCCCACACTCCCAGAACCTAATGGATGGCATACCAGCCTAGTGTCTATTACCCATTTCTGTATCTCAGAGGTTTATTACAGCTGGAAAATGATCAGAGGCCTGAAGTTTGATCTCCTCAGTAGCAGTACTTCATAAGTGTCTCAAATCATTTTGCTTTCGAAGACCGTTGAAGAAACTTGACCGGAAAAGTTTTCTATAACATGGCTAATTGAAAACAAGACAGGAGCTAAGTGTCAGGTTCCAAGATATTATAATCCAATGAAACTCCTTGGTGCAACAAATAATAAATCATGCAAGCCCTTTATAACTAATATGCCATTAGTTATAAATAATTGTTTCCTAAGATATGGAATCCAGCAATTACACACAGAGCTAAAATTATCCTCAGCTAAAATCAATTTTAAAAATATCAATGAGAACTAAAAAAATCCTCATCATCATATAGCTAACTTTTTTGTCTATCAGTCTCCCTATATCATAAAGGACAAAAAATGCAGAAACATACAGGAATAATTGGCAACTTGGGAAAAGCTTGAATATTTGTGAATAATTCACAAAAAACATACATACTAACAAGTCTGAAAAGAGAAAGGATTTAGTGTGGTGCATCTGATAGACCTTAAAGATTATGTGCTAGGAGACAGACATGGCAAATCACTGTTTTTTCGTTCTGTGAAAATGCTCAGGAAAAGCGTTGAACTGACAATCCTGGAAACTTCATACTTCTGTTTAGCTACAGAACAAGTACAGGGCATGGAGCAACAAGCTGCCCTACTGTTCCACCAATGAGCATCAACCCTGCCTTGCAGCATCCATCTCTAGAGGTGAGAAGGCTCATTCAAACTCTAGGACCATTCATTTCTCAGATCTCTGCTGAGAATGCTAACAAAGTCGTCAGTTAGTGCTTAGTGGTTGCATCCAGTTGGTCCTGGACTGATACCACCAAATTATTTTACATTCATCACCAAGCAGCAATCAGATGGTAACAACTTTCTGTCACTATTAAGGGCAGGGCCGGCTCCAGGGTTTTGGCCGCCCCAAGCAGCCAAAACAAAAGAAACAAACAAACAAAAAAAAGCCGCGATCGCGATCTGCGGCAGCAATTCGGCGGGAGGTCCTTCGCTCCCAGGCGGAGTGAGGGACCTGTGACAGTGTACCCCATAAGGCTTTATGGGGGGGGGTGCTTATAAATGTACGTATGACATAACTGGAATGTTTTGTGCTGCCTGTGCCAGGTAACATATCTCCGTAAAGGTTATGGTCTACTACATCTATTCATCCTATTTGTACATATATATATCATTTTCTACTTGAGATTAAGAATATGGGCTATATGCTTGCTTGGTTTCTAAGTAAGCTTTGGGAGGCATTTGGTCAGCTTCTTTAGGAAGGAATTCGCCAGGTTAAGTACCTGATCAGGAAACACTTGGAGAACAATGCATCTTGGAATGCTCCAATCCACATAAGAAGTCTTCCTGGAGACATGCAAGATACCATGTGGACAATGGCGTCGGCCTGTAAAGACTGAGTCATGCAGGGGCATGTGACTTGCCCAGGTGACTCCAAAACTCCATCTTGGAGCTGGACTTTGCATAGGAGGGAGGAGGGGGGTCTCCACCCACAAGAGAGAGTCTATTTAAACCTGTGGGAGACCCCTCCATTTTTGTCTTCAGCTGGCTAAAGAAGGAGCCTCTCCACCCCCCACCCCCCAGGATACTTGAAGGAGACTGAAACAAAGGACAGTAACTACAGGGGGTGTGAGTGATTGCTGGACCCAGGCTAAAAGGAGATTAGCCTGTAAAAGGGAGTGCTCTGGAAGTGGTGAGGAAATTATCTGTATTTAGTTTGATTAGACATAGATTTGCGCATTTTATTTTATTTTACTTGGTGACTTACTTTGTTCTGTCTGTTACTACTTGGAACCACTTAAATCCTACTGTCTGTATTTAATAAAATCACTTTTTATTTAGTAATTTACTCAGAGTATGTATTAATACCTGGGGGAGCAAACAACTGTGCATATCTCTCTATCAGTGTTATAGAGGGCGAACAATTTATGAGTTTGCCCTGCATAAGCTTTATGCAGGGCAAAACGGATTTATCTGGCTTTAGACCCCATTGGGAGTTGGGCATCTGAGTGCTAAAGACAAGCACACTACTGTGAGCTGTTTTCAGGTAAACTTGCAGCTTTGGGACAAGTGATTCAGACCCTGGGTCTGTGTCTGGAGCCAGACGGGAGTGTCTGGCTCAGCAAGACAGGGTGCTGGAGTCCTGAGCTGGCAGGGAAAACAGAAGCAGGGGTAGCCTTTGCACATCAGGTGGCAGCTCCCAAGGGGGTTTCTGTGATCCAACCCATCACAGGACCGTCCGCCGAATTGCCGCCGAATACCTGGACGTGCCGCCCCTCTCCGGAGCCGCCGCCCCAAGCACCTGCTTGAGAAGCTGGTGCCTGGAGCCGGCCCTGATTAAGGGCTGCACTGAAATTTAGAAAAGCCAATTTCTAGCCAAAGTTCTGATTTTATTTGGCTTTTGGCCAAAAATATTCAAAGTGACGTATTTAAGATGTGTCTTTTTCTCTCATCCCCAGAGCTTGTTGGGATGGTGACCCAGAAGAGTTACAGCAGGGACAGAAGTTAGGTGGAAGCACGGCTGGTTACAATGTACAGCACTGATCACTTCTTTGGCCCCCCTCCTCCTACAGCCAGTTTATGTCAGACCTTTCACTAATGTTCCTTTCCTACCCATCTCTTTGTTATCAGACCTGGCCCCACTTGCTCAGAAGTGAACTGAGGAGCTTCTGAGTCCTGCAGGCTCAAGGAGCACACACTGGTCTGATTTTTCTAAAAAGGCTTCTAAAGGGATGGATGAAATTAAATAAAGGTGCAAAGTTGCCAATTCAGCTATTTGTCAGCAATATCACCCTACCTGTCTGACTGCACCTGCAAAATGGATAGATAAGTGGGTGCAACTGCATGGTGAAACAGCTACGCCTTCAATTTTCCACCTGCATTTAGTTATGCACAAAAAACTGCATCTACAATATTGGAGACCAGGTAAAGGCCTACCTAAAATCAGAGCCACAGCCCTCAGTGAGGCGACTGATCTCATTTCTGATGCATTAGTCCACTTTTACTCATAGAAATGAAAACAAAAAAATGATACTTAGAAGAAAATTGGCAAGATGTTTATGGAAACAGGACCTTTAATGATGAATAGGGATTCAGTACTGAAATTCCGATACACCTTTTAATCAAAAGCAAGTTATTGACAAAACAGGACAAGTAATATTCTGAATTGTGAGGTTAAGAGCTTAGTATTGATATTGGTTCCGATTGCTAACTCTGTACTGCAACCAATGATCAAATGGAACATGGGACTATTCTTTGTTACTCTAACTTCTAACACCCACAGACTGATATATTTCCAGTTATTTAATATTCAGACAAATACTGAAGTTAGGCATTCATCACTCCCAGCCTGGACTTCACTCAGTACAGGCCCTCATGGGAAGAAAATACCGGGAACTACGGGGCTCTTGTTTTAGCACAGACTCCCATAGTACCTCATATAAGATGGATCTGTTGGGGCATCTGAGCACGTACCCAATACTACCAGTTGGGGCCCTAAGAGGGAAAGCAGCAAACTCCATCCATCCCTGCTTAGGTCTGTAGAAGAGTCAGAAAACCCTCGTGGGCAATGGTATGAAACACAGTTGAAATATTTTAATGAATTAATGTGAAAACCTGGAGTGAAATCCTGATCCTCAGTTTTACTTTTGATTTCAGAGGAGCCAGGATTTCACCCCTGTGGCCATCCATTTCCAGCTGCCCTCAGTAAACATTAGTTACACTTATGTGGTGTTGTATTTTTGCATGTTACCATGTAGCAAATAAGCCAGCAGAGACATGTGTGAGATCAGTTTCCTCTATTGTGAGAAGTTAAGTGACCACACAATTGTCTCATTAGAAGGATGCAGACAGCACTTAGATGGGAGTGTCTTTTAAGATTTATTCCACGGAAGAAATAGAGAACAGAACCATGATCTTTGTAAGTAAATATCAGACCTTCTATCTAGCCTAGGAGATGTCAGACTGCTGTGAAGCTACCCGGTATTGGTCTGAGGGAAGAGGATCTACAAAATGAAGTAGAGGGATGTCACGGAATTACAGTGAGAACTGAATTGTTTACAGAGTACACCTATTCCAGGAGAAGGAATTTAGCTCTCATTGAAGTTCCCTAGTGTCATTCATTCTTCTATATCTTTTAGATCCTAGTCCTCAAAGTGATACTGAGCAGCTTCTAGGTATTATGCATCTCCCAGATGGGATGTAATATTGAATATTTATTGTTAAACGTATTGTTGCCCTAACTTGTCCCACCTGTTGTCCCCTACTGCCCTCCCTCCTCCTTACACAAACTCATCACTGTAACATTCTCCATGTGTTTTAATAATGTGTAGAAGCCTGGCAAGTGCTGTGAGAAAAAAAACAAAAAACAAAAACTTTTTTTTCATTTGAATGGTAAAATTCCTCACCACTTACCAGATGGACGGAGGGGAGTGTTCATAGTTCAGTCTTCATTATCAACTTTCCTCCCCCATCCTCAAAAGGGGAAAGGTTCTCACTGTAGTTCATTGACAAAGGTTTTCTTTAAAAGTCCCGGAAGAAAGAAAATTAACCTTGAAACAACTGGTGAAATCATAGATCTACATAAAGCACATGTATTTGACTGCCAAGTGTGGTAGCTTCTGTATTTAAGACTATTCTAGTTTATTTAATAAATTGGAGAGGCTTTTCTTCAAATCCAGCTATCTGGCCTGAACGAGAGCTCTGCCCTAGTCCAAATATATTTTTGATTCTATTCTACCCAACCCAGAATAATATTTTAACCCAAAATTCAAACAAACAGAGCTGAACTTGAAGTTTGAGGATGTCTCTGAAGGAGGAGTCTAGGAAAGAGAAAACCCAAACACTGGATCTTAGCCATTCTGCTGAGAAGTTCTATTTCAGCTGCCACAGGATGGGTATAACTTGCATTAGCTTCTCCTAGCACACATACCCACTTGAACAAAAGTTAATGATTTTGGGTGTCTCACTTTTTGGGTTTTCACCTAGAAACTCTTTAGTGAGACCGGATTTTCAGAAAATGCTGGACCAGCACCTTAAAAGGTCCTGATTTTCAGAAAATATCTGCAGTTGAGACGTCTAAAATCACTAGCCACTTTTTAATGTCTTTGCCTTAGTTGCGTTTTAATGTTTGCAGATTCTAACATAGGCCCTACATAGATGTTTATCCCAGTTGTGTTTAACTGTAGGCTGAAGCCTTCCACTATCCTGCCTACAGCTGAATTTATAGTTGTTATAATTAACTAATAACATGTGAAAACACAACTTAATATTCAATGTAGACATACCAATAACTTGCAGTGGAAGAACTGTGTATTAGGGGAGAAAGCAAGTGCTTGTTTTCTTTCCTCAAAATACTTAACATAAAATCCTCATTTTTTTTTTTTTTAAAGAGATTTCAGCTTTTGTTTTCACCAAATAATTATTGGTTAATTACTCTAGAATTTTGTGCTCTGCAGAACACTGATTGTAATTATGTGCCAAGTTATTCCATAATTCATTGCTTTTGGATTGGAAATTAGGAGCACCCAATATTTGAAGATAATTTAGCTGATAAACACAGAGAAGACACACTTAAAAAACCCAGTTTTTTAAAAATTGAGAAATCATGCATAATGACCAAAAAGGTGCACTGGTTTTAACATTTAATTAAGTAAAGGCTCTGCCAGATCATTGTCACATGATTTTTTTTAAAAATTTGGCTTCCACCTAATGTTTATCTAGACCTACTAAGATGTAAAAAACATATCTGTGGTCCCCCATGTAGTCATTATGGGCCACTTCCGAGTGTGGGCCCGGCACGAGGACGCCGTAGCATACCTGGTACTGCTGGGATGGGGATGAAAACCTTTATTCAAAAACAAAATAAGATATTTGAAGCCACACTTGATTTAGACCTCCACTCAGCCCCTAGAGAACAAACTATATATCCAGAATATTCTTGAATTTGGTTTATTTGTGTGGGAGGGAGTTGCTATTTAGTTTTGTCTTTTTTGTTTAAGCACTCAGGGCCGGCTTGGGTCCCTGAACACAAGTGCTTAACTAGCACATTTATGAGCCATCTTAAGCCTGAATCTAGCAGTCAGTGGAGCTGCACCTGCATCTCCCCACCACCAACTCCTCCACCCAAAGTTACATTCATAAATACATTTTTTGAATGCTGGGTTTTCTACTTTGGTGCAATAATATTTACCAAACTCTTTTAAAAGTTACTTTCTTTAGCCTGTTTCTCCCTTTGCCTCACCACCCCCTTCCCCCTCATGACTTCAAGTGAAACAGTAAAGTTACTGGGGAGAAGCGTGGGGAGGAAAATTGCTGCTGCCCATCTTTTGCAGGGAGAAAGGGCCACTGAGACACACACACACTCTTTACCACCAAGGCTACCACAATCCACCTCAAGCCCCTACCTCAACCTTCACACCTGGGCTCTCCTCCCTCTGCCCCCCTCCTGTCCCCCCCCCCATACAATTATCCTGCACCTTCACACAAGGGGTCTCCTCAATCTCCCTGCTACTGCCCACCCCCACCCACTTTCACCCCAGGGCTGTCACCTCCCTCCCTTCTTCTGCCCCCCCCCACACAGAGCCAACCCCCACCTTCAACCCAGACTCTCCCCTCCCTCCTTCTACCCCCCCCACACCCTGCTTCTCCTACTCCCCCCACCCTCCCACACACACAGAGTCACAGCCAGCCCCACTGTCATTGCCCCCCACCCAGCCCCGGGGGCCTCAGACAACCAGCCTCTCTGTGTCCTCTCAGCTGCCATGAGGCCAGCGCAACACACACACACACACACACACACACCCTGTAGGCACGAACCTGCAGGATCGAGATGATGCCCAGGAGCCCAGAACCGGGCATCAGGGTTTCCAGGGGGGGCTGCATGCCAGGAGTCACAGAACTGCTGCCGTCCCAGGAGAGCGAGGGAGGGAGCGAGGGCACGGGGGGGGGAGGGAGGAAGCAAGGAGCCCTCGTAACCATACCCCTCTGGGCTGCATGTAGTCTTTATGGGCCCCTTCTAAGTGTGGTGGCTTAGAAGGGGCCCATAATAAACCTGGCCCATTGTAAACTTGGTACTGCTCTGGGTTGCACAGGGGGGGGAAACGTGGCAGTTTACAATGTGACCAGTGATCTGGGATTCCTTGTGTTTAGGGTGCCCAATCTGAGACACCTTAAAAAGGCCTGATTTTCAAAAGGAGGGTGACCAACACAGTATTCACAGACAAAACTTAGGTGGCATGATACTTGTCCCTGAAATTTTAAACAACACAGTGTCTAGGCTATAGAAAGTGGGAAGCTTTTGCATTTTGAAAATCTGCAGTATCATGCTATAAAAGTGCAGGATATGAAAGGCAGACACCCACAATTAGTTAAAAACTCTTGGCCTCTCCATAACCATAAAACTCTAACATTGTGTCACTGTTTTCACTAGAATATTCTCCAAACATTTCTCAAGGTTCATTTTGCTGTCACTCCCCTCTTGCAAAATCAGAAGATAATTCTGTCTCCTTATTAATTTCTTTCTCAGCTTGTTTGATATCAGTAACATGCACCAACACTATGTGAACTTTTCATCTCTCTTCAAGGCCACCAGTTTGGATTTTTCTGTCTACAGTATTTCTAAAGGTAACTGTAACATTTCAAAGAAAGATCACTTGTAGAAAACCTGTAGGTTACTTCATCAAAGCTAGTCAGATTGTTGTGAAGAGTAATATCTTAAATATCTCTTTAGGTAGTATTCTAGGTAGAGCTATTAACATTTCTGACTAATTAAAATTGAAGTAGTTTTGCATAAGCCATTGATCAAAAATGTTCAGATGCCGTAACGGTCATATAAATAGGATTGAAGAAAATTCTCCTTGGGTGATATTTTGATGTCTGTTGACACAGAATAAACCAGTAAGTTTCATTTACAGAGGTGCCACCAGACTCCTTGTTGTTTTCATTTACAGACTTTATCTAGCAAAAAATATGCAATTCTTAGCTTTACTCATTTGAGTAGTCACATTGAAATCAACAGATTATTCATTGAAATAAATAGACTATTCTCTTTTAAAATATCAAGCATATATAACTTTTTACAGGATTGGGACTTTAAGGCCCAATCCTCAGCAGCTGTAAATAGGTGTAGCTCCAATGACGTCAAAGAGGTATGCAAATATACACCAACTGAGGATCTGTGAACTCTTTAGGATAGGATATTTCTCTCAAGAACAGAGAAATAACAAAGGGCCAAATTCTGCCACCTTTATTAATGCTGAGCATTACTTTACTCCTCAAACACTCCTATTAAAATCAGTGGGTCCATTCATGGAGTTAGATACAGAATTTGCCTCTATGATGATAATAATTTTACCACTAATGCAGAGGAAAACCATAAAGAAAACCACAAGGATAAGAGGATGGCAGTGAGCTATATTGCAGGAAGTCTTGCCAGTTTGTGGCAGCTACACAGTTTTCATCTGGAGTCTGCACCCAGCCTATTTAACCATTAACAAAAGATAAGTGGAACTGATTTAGCATTTATGAGATTTTTTTTCTAAAAAGACCTACTGTAGGCAATGTAGTTGTAGCTGTCTCGGTCTCAGGATATTAGAGAGACAAGGTGGATGATGTAGTATATTTTACTGAACCAACTTCCAATAAAGTTGGTCCAATAAAAGACATTACCTCGCCCACCTTGTTTACTGTAGGCAATGGCTTTGTAAACCCCTGTCAACAAATCTATGTTGGAAATACCCACTATCAGGATTTGCACAAATTGCCAAACAGTTCTAAAAGTCTGTAGAATACATTTAAGCCATGAATAGCACAGTTCAAAAGTGGTTCTTTCCTCAACACAGTTTGAAAGTTGTAGGGGCGGATCCTCAGCTGCTATAAATCAGCGTAGCCACAGTGAGGCCAGGTGAGGTTTGCTGATTTACACCAGTTGGTGATCTGGCCTGTAACACAGCTATGGACAGGCCTTTGAAGTTCTCATATTATTCAAATGCCAATGATTTGCTTGGGACTTTTGGCTTGTTGAACACATTTTCTTCTGACCGATCTTTGAAGTGCAGGAATTTGTTTATGCTTATTAAGGATTTAGCAAATCACTACATAAAAAATATGGAAGCCCTGGCTCCCAAAATGTGATTCATTTTTAGGTGTAAGCTCAAAGGGAATCTTTCTGGAAGATTATGGAAATGATTAATTACAATTTTCCCAATATTTTTCATTTTCCACACACATCCACACTTGCCATATCTGTCTGTCCTGGAGTTCAATTAAGAGGGCCAAAATACCATTGGGGGGAAATGTATTCTCCATCTATTTCCAGACTGATAGGAAACCTGAAGTGCCAGAAATAATGTGAGGAAGTCCAAAGATATGCTGACAAAGTGGTTCTGATAGTTTTCATGAGGATCTACACATTTCTCAACCACATCTAATCTGTCCCTTTTTTAAAATTTGCCCACCAATAATTGTAATATGTAGCCAACACCTGCTAGTCCTGACTATAATGAAACAAAAGTTTGGGCTGGACTTGATGACCTTTCAAGGTCCCTTCCAGTTCTAGGAGATAGGATATCTCCATTTATTAAAAAAAAAAAAAAAAAAAAGTCTTATTTGAAGTTACTCGCGGTTTTGCCTGGTCAAGGACCGATACTTGCCAACTCATTATATTAAGATACAAGGGTACAGATCCTCACCTGTTGCAAATTGCCAGAGCTCCACTGAATTCAATATAGTCATGACAATTTACACCAGCTGAGGGTCTGCCCATAGAAGTTTCTGTCTTTAATATTTCCATAAACTCGGTCTGTGAGTTTTAATTCTGGACACTTGGGACCTCCCCCGCCACCATGGTCACATTCAGGTCATGAATCCCAGTACAAAGTAACTGCAAACTTACAGCCAAAATGAAAGGTATGTGCTAAATAAGTTAATTGATTACACATGTTCCTTTTTAAAGAACTGCATGCTTAACTTTAAACATGTGAGTAGTCTCACTGAAGTCATGGGACTACTCAAGTTTATAAAGTTACATATATGTAAGGGTCTTCACTACTGAATTAGCCTGGGCGATCGGCACTTGGGTAAGAGCAGCCATACTCCAAAGTCAGACTCCAGTGCATCCACACTGATGCTGTAGTCACTCGTCTATCTGGGACCATATCCTGTGGGCCTTAGCACTGCAGTAAGCTGAGCTGCTCTATGATTCTTTCACAGTGAATAGTGGGAGAACTCATTTGTCCTTCTGGGCAATGGGAGGAACTGGGGGAAGACAATGGAGGACTATCAGCTCTCAAGTGGTTTAAGCTAAGCCTTTGCTGCAAAATGGACAGGCTGCCAGCTCAAGTGTAAGCAGCACTCAGGATTTAGCGGATAGCCCAGAACAGGCCAACTAGCCCAGGTGAGTGGTTTGCCTGAGTGGATGGCGACTCCCAAGTAACAGCCCAGGTTGTCTTCACTGTGGAGTTAAGGTATTTGCAGGATTGGGGCCTAATTTCTTCCATGTTCTCCTTTAGATAATCTTCAAGATATTTAATAGGCTGAGACATAGGGATGGTCTCTAGATAATACTTAGTCCTGCCTTGAGTGCAGGGGACTGGACTAAATGACCTCTCGAGGTCCCTTCCAGTTCTATGATTCTTTGATAAGTGCCCCACAGACCACCTTATCCTCTGCATCCCTCAAGACAACTATGCTCCACAGGGACCCAGCTCCTGCATAGAACAAGTTCCCTACTACTGAGCTCTGGGAATAGAGAACCATAGCTGTGAGGCTTTTTGCCAGAAGAGATTAGACTGAGCCCAAGCTGGCTGTGTTTAGTAAAAACACCCCTTTCAAATAAAAACATATACAAGAGCAGATGGTCTTTAAAAGAGAGCCCCATTCCCCTGCAAAGAGAAACAGAGAAATCCACCCTTTTCTTCTGGACATTTATGCTCTTTAGTTTTGTGCAATGCTTAGATTCCACTGTGACAGGCATTGTATAAAACCAAACAGAAACAGAGGTGCTAATTTGCCTCCTAATTCACGTTTTAGGACATCAAATCTTGTAGCTATGTTGAATTTGTACTAACTGTTGAGTTATGTTACGTAAAACACTGGTACAGCAACATACATTCTCACTAACAGTGGAAAATGAACAAATGTAATAAGGGTTTGGGGCCTGATCTGAAGTCCATTGTAGTCAACAGGACTCTTTCTATGACTAAAATGGACTTTGAATCAGGCCCCTGCATATTTGTTCATTCCAGTTCACTTTGTAACAAGCTGCTTCCTGCAGCTTGCACACAGTCAACTTTGTTCACCCTGTTTGGTCGAGAAAGATACAGACTTGAAGGACACCCGCTTTATCTTGCATTCTTTTCACACTTAAAATGTTTGCCAACTTTGTTATTTCAGATACACAATACACTGACTCTTCTTCCAGACCTTTAGACCGTCAGCATTTATGTCACTGGCATATTTTTCTGTTTATGTTTCAAATATTTGGGTACATTTTGTGTAGCTGCAATTTAAGATGATTTAATAGGAAAGAAGAGTGGGAAAACTGTTGTCTTGTACCCGTTATCAGAACCAACTTGCAAGGTGAACTTCCTACTTCTCCTTGTTTTTAAAACATGGAAAAATTTTATGCAAATACACTGGTATTATTACGTCCTTTTTTCAGAAATAATACAAATATAAATCCTTTTTCATTCAATGCATTTCTCACTGGCATAAATTCTCACAGATCCTAATCTAGCAAAGCCCCTATGCACTGGTATAAGCATGTGAGTAGCCCCAATGACTTCAGTGGGACTTATTCTTAAAAAGTTAAGCATCTATTTAAGAAACTTGGCAGAATGTTGCCAGATGGAAATAAAAAGTGACAAAATGTTTCTGCCACAGGGTGTTTACAATCTAAGCTGGACAATACAACTGGAGCCTATGAGCATCAAGGCAAACCTAAACAATTTTAATTAGATAATTTGTCTTTCATGCATGCCTCATTCCACCACCACCCCTCCACCTTTGTAGGTCTGTTCTGTCCATAAAGTTCAATGTAAACCAGTGGTTCTATAAGAAAATAATATATATGACCAGATTTGAAAGAGTGTGCATAGGTACAACTCTGATTTACAATGTGCATATAAATATGGAGTTAGGGTGTGTACTGAGGCATCATATATTGTAGTTTTGAGAATTGTCAGCATATACATAACTGAAAACACAAAAAAACAGGGGAATAAATTTAGGGGGAGAAATGGAGGGACCAAGAACAGAACGCTGAGGGACACCTACAGAAAGAGGGAGAGGAACCACTGAAGGCAATGCTGAAAGTATGATCACCCAAGTAGGAGGAGAACCAGGAGAGGACAGAATTTTGGATGCCCAAGGAGAGAGGGTGAACCACCCTGTTGAAGGCAGCAGAGGGATGGAGAATGACTATTGCTTTCAAGTTGTGATATTTGCATGTATTAGCTAACACAATTTAAAACTCCAGTGTAGACAAACAACACTGCTTTTAACAGGTGTTAAGTTAGTCAAGGTAAAGACAAGCATCAAAGAGAAAAGATCACTAAGAGATCATTCTACTAACATTTTCAATCCCTCTCAGAAACACACCTGCATTAAGAGGAATGATAATTCATTCCATTGCATATTTAGGGAAAGAAAAAGGAATATGACAGAGAAGAGGGACATTGTATGATGCAACTGCATCCACTGTGGGGCATACAGATACCCCTTTTCTGTTAATAGTCCTCTTCAGTGAGCACCCAGAAAAGGAGCCCAGGAGTGAAAAACATCAGAGGAGGATGTTCATATACCTTTTAAAAGAACAAGCTACTCCATCCTCCTCCTCCACCTGGGCACCAACATGGAAAGGGCACTCATGGGTGAACACTCTCCCAACCTTTAACTCAACTGGGGACCTTAATCTAATCTCATGTGGGACACTAGAAGCTCTGATATCACCACTGTGTCAAGAATGTTAGGGATATTCATTAGAGAAGCACAATGCCTGACCACATGCTCTTTACAAGATGGAGTTTTCTGAAAAATATTCTCCTAGAAACCTGGCCCCTACCTGATTTTCCCAGCTGTCTCCTCTCAGGGTCTATAAATCATATATTGACCCAAGCACCCCAACTGCTGCTTGATTTCCAGTTTCTAAGAACTATACCTCCAGCCTAATTACCCTCCTCCAGCTGGCCTCCTGGCCCCATTGAATCATATCCCAACCACAATTATGGCCTCAACCCCTATAAATCATGTGGTTGGTGGAGGATCAGTCCAAGACGTCTATGTCAGCTGCAAGAGTTATTTCCCTGTGAGCACTCCCTCTCTCTGCTGCAGCTGTTCACGAACATCCATGCATAGAGGGACAGGGCACAAGTGTTTGTTTTAGATAGGCAACCCAGAATAGAGCAATTTATCTGGTTAACATTAAAAAAGGGCTGGTCAAATGGTTAGAAGCTCAAAGGGACTGACAGAAGGACACAATGAATTATATGCTTAGTTTGGATGGCCATCCTCAACTGTCCCTTTAAACCCGTGGAAAGTTTTTTCCACACAAGCTCCCTTGTTATATACATTGTTACTGGCCTGTAAATTAGTCACAGAGAGAACATTAATAGTTACAATCAAGAGATCATCTCTGGGGAGTAAAATGAAATGTATAAAGACTTCTAAAATTTTTAAGCTGAACTTGCCAGGTTCATTAGCCTGGGCAGATTCAATACAAGTCCTGTATAATGATCATATTTGCATTTCCAGTAACTGGAAAACCAAAAAGTTCTCTTTAAAAATAAATAAATAAATAAGTCACCTTAGCCAACTTTTTTCAGCAGCAAACTGACTCACTTCTATCTAAAAAGAAGGTGTGCTCCACTGTACATACCATACAGAATGACTGACAGTGGAGGTGGAGAAGACCTATAGGTTTTCCAAAGTGCCTCCTTGACAATTGGGGATTCAACCTCTGACCCAGTTTGGACATACGGGGCCCAATCCTGCTTCCACTGAAGTCAATGGGTGTTTGGCCATTGACTTTAATGGGAGCAGGATCAGTATCCATTTTTGGAAATCCAATCTCTTCAGTTTTATGCAGTGCCAAATATTTAAGATAGCCAGCACTAATCCACTCACTGACAGCATTTGAATGCATTGCAAATAAATACATTTAACAATTGCTATCAGGCAACATCAAAAGGGAGGGTTCACATATTAACTAGGGAATAATTCCGGTTCCCCATTCGCAGCTATTTAGAACATTGGACTATTCAAAGATAATGCTGGAGATTAGATTGGAACTTATCATGAGCCTACCAGTTTGAGAATATGGTAGGCTACTGAATAATCTCTTGATAAATAAGGCAATACAGGTTATTTTTAAAGGATAGTTTCATTAAGGTGAAATGTACCCTCCCGCTCAACGAACCCCCTAGTAATTGGGCTATGTAAGGGGATCTCCATGGGGACTAAGGGAGATAGGATTCACACATTCAATAAAGCCAAGGGAAAATGTTGTTCTGCTCTTCACAAGCCACTGTTCTAGAATATAGGTGGAATAATGGGCATTGCTGTTCTATACCCTCCAGGCAGAGTTATTAGGTCTGTGTAACTGCAGATCCCACAGTATTGCTCCAGCCTGCCCTACAATATCCCCTATGCACCAGCTTATTTGAGACTGGCATGGAATTCGCCTCCAAAGCATACAGGAAACAGTCACATCATAGACAGTTTGCCTATTCCTCACCAGCACAACCTCACTGCAGGGCTTATGTGGTGCAGAGGGCCTTGTGTCAGCCCTCCATACCCTCAAAGCACAATGCATCCATGTACTTGTGTTAGAAATTGTTACCTGCACTTGTGATTGTGCAGTATTTCCTGAAGCTAGAACCAGTGACCTAGCAATGAACGTCTTCATATCTCACAAACTATTTGGAAAGCAGCACAGCAACATTCAACATGGATTTGGAAAACAAACCAAAAGCTCCTTTTCCCTCATAACACTACACAACATTGTATTTATGTGCGCTCATGCTGATAACCCGCCAAAACACCTTAAAACCACAAGGGTTAAATGGCAATGTGGTTTCAGACAAAATCTACAGTAGGACAGTGTAAAGCACGTCATAATAAAAATAAAACACACTTCCCAAGCAAAAAATGTCCCTTTACCCATAAATAAACTCTTATCAACACACACACACCAGAAGTGAAATAAAAGTGTCTTCCTCCATTCCATGAAAGACCTCAGCTCACAGATGAGCTCTGGCATAAAGCTGAGACGAGCATTCCAAAGCTGTATGTGCTCTGCCTTCTGCCCTCTGGAGAATAGATCATGGGATCATCAGCAATTCTAGCCTCACTGACTTTAGGTGCCATGATGGGAGTTAGAACAGCAGACATTCCCTCAGATATACTGATCCTAGATAGTAGGTTTTTTGTTTTTAAACAACAGCTTGAGGTTATGATCCTACAAAGACTTATGCACATGCTTAACCTTACTGGTCTATTTGTGTGCCTGAAGTTAAGTACATGCATGTGGCTTTGTAGGACTTTGAAGTGCACTCACTGAACTAGAGACCACCAAGCTGCTCATAAACCACTCGCATAATTAGTCCTTAGAGACATTAGAAAGTTAGGCTGCACTAGCTGCAGCCTATGTGTAGCTTTCAAGGGAAACCTCGATCAGAGTGCTGTCCAGTAACTGAGCCCAGAGATCACAAGAGATTGGGACTTTTTAATATTTCTGGGGTTGAAAAAAATAGTCATTCTGACTTGTATGAGTGGCTCATGCTAAAAAATTGCTTCCAAATTGTAAAGTATACTTACCTTCCTGGGCAAAACACACTAACAAAGGGCCTAGTGTTTTGCAACTGAAGTAATGGGAGCTTTGTTTGAGCAAAAATTGCAGAATCTGACCCAAAGAGAAGAGCTATAGGTTAGATGCATTAGGTACTTCCCTGATATACAAGTGTAATGCCCACAGACCCTGTTCGTCAGAGGGCTTTGACCTCTGGAGCTTAGTGCATGAGCCTGTATGGCATGAGCTAAAAACAAGGTGGCTCTTAGCTAAGGCTCTAGAGCAGACTCATTTAACTCTCTCTCTCTCTAAGTGGTCTTGGTGCCACTAGAGGCGACAGAACACCACACCTAAGAGTTGTGTGGGTTACACAAACATCCAGTACCCTTTATAAATTGCAACGCTAAGGTCCTGATCCTGCAAACACTTAGGCACACGAATAACTCTACTCAAAAGTGAGCAGACCTATTGACTTCATTGTGGACCTTTCATCTGAATTGTTATTCATGTGCACAAGTGAAAAGTCCCACTCTGTTATGAACACCAACAAATCCTCAGCAGCTGAAACAGTGCCTCTCAGTGAACTACAACAGTCAATCTTCAGCAGCACATAACAATTAGTATTGTGATTACTTAGTATGTGAGGAAAACTGCAGATGCTGTGGCATTCTGATCCATTTTGAATTAGTTCACCCAGCCTTCCTCTAACTGCAAGATCTATTTCATCATATGTCCATAATATGGCACATTTAGGAAAGAGTTGATGGAGTAAAAAGATCAAGAAAGTGTTGGAATATGCTGAAGGAAAAGCAGCAGCTAGAAAACAAATGGTTAAAGCATTTGTTAGCAATAAGGATTAAATATGGTGAAAGAGAATTCTCAGCCTTGGTACCCAGTAGGGGAGCCTCGCTGGTGCCTGGATAAGCAGGGAAAAGCCTTGTACACAGACCTTGATATCTCCTCACTAAAGCCATGTTTGCAGTGAAGGACATTGATAGAGATTTAAAAACAAAAAAAGACAAGGGGAAAAAAATGTAGTGCAACTTTCCAGAACGAGAAGTTCTCTCCCAGGTTTACATTTTCCAACCCATTGACGTATGTGAAAGAAAAAACAGGCGATAACTTCTCATCCTCACTGCACATCTCAGGCCATCTCTTCTAATCATTCCTTTTGTCAGTTGCACTCCCTTACATACCTCCCCTGGCCCACAAGTGATCCTTTCCAAGTTTTCAGCACTTTTACTAAGCAACGCTTTTGTGCACCCAACCTGCAGGTGCACCAGAGTCCTTGGCAAGGGGCAAGCTGATTATCACTTATGAAAACAGCTACACTGTATTGTCCGTACTTCTTCAAGGTCTTGAGCAAGGCATAAATGCTGATGAAAAAGAAGTTGATGCAGGCAGAGCTTCAGAGGGCTAATCAGGTAAGTCTTATTTGTTGTTTGCAGAGAAGGCTTTACAGTACTTTGCAGTTTACATACAACGTTTTTTCTAACTCTCTTATGTTTGTTTTACTGATCTAATGGCTTTATACAATCAAACAAAACTTTAGTATTGTACAATAATTCTGACTTCATGCTAATGAGAATGCTATCTTGTTAATGACCTGAAATTCATCTTTAGATGATTTGTGGAGAAATTATTGTTATTGACTTTTTCCTTCTGCAGACTCCATATCTTATTTGTTTTTAAAGATACTAACTTAAATTGATTCATTTTCTATATACTGAATACTGTTAAAACAATATTGATGCTTGATATATTTAGTCATCACTTTCTTGTGTGTTTTAACCACTGTTCTAACCTGTATCCATTGGGGGATATTTCAAGAAAACAGATACTGTTTCAAGGGTAATTACTGATTTTTATTCTCATTAACATATGTGTTTACACTTTAGGTTTCCTTGCCAACTGTTGGATTTCTTTTGATTCTGCTCGTTGTTCCTTTTTCCTATGCATATACTTCTTTGAGAATTGGAACTAAAGAGGCATAGGGCATGGGAAAATGGGGCGACTGAGGTACTCCACCACTCACTCTACAAAACATCTTTGGGAGGCATGTGGGGAAAAAAATGAAAGCATAGTAAGTACCTGGTATAAACAAACAGGTTAAGTGTGAAATTCTAAGGGTAGAAAAATGCTTATTAATAGTAATGTGTAACAATTTATATAATATTTACTCAGATACAGTAGCTGAATGTTTGTCTCATGTTAATACATTTATTATAATTTCTTGTCATGGGAGTAACAATATTTAGCACACGCCTATTTATTCAATTACAAGAATCAATACAAATTTGTTAGAGGTTCCTTCTTAAAGAAATGCATTGCTTAGGGCTCACTCCTGTAGTCCTTACTCAAGCAAAGCTACCATTAAATTAATGGGAGTTTTGCCGGACTAAGACTGCAAAAGTGAGCACTTTGGGTCAAATCCAGAGCCTACTGAAATCAGTGAGATTCTTTTTATTGAGTTCAGTGAACCCTGGATGAGGCCCATAGGACCAGTCATGCCACTGTTACGAATGCTGGTGGTCTTTAATGGGACTACTCATGGGAATAAGGATCACAGAGTTCTTAGGGCCCAATCCTGCAAAATGCCGAGAGCCTCTTGTATGGTGCTGAGGACTCACAGCTTCCACTGAAGTCATCTTGCAAGATCAGGCCATTAGTCTGAAACAAGTAAAGAAAGATAAGACTCACTGTTTCCTTTGTTTCATCCACAGGTATTTGGGAAGTACGACCTGTAACCTGACTCCAATTTTTCACTCAACAGGAAAATAGCCATTCATCGCAGTGGTTTTATGTCTGATTAATTTTATTTAGTTTTGATACAGATATGTGATTTCTGGAAAAAGGGTCCATAGAAAATGAAATAAATTTGAATTATATGTACTACAAGTGAAATAGAAATCTAATATTTTTATCATAAATCAGAAGTTTGCCTAAGACTGTATCACAAATTCTAATAACACTACTTTGGTTATTACTACATGTTTATATAAAGCAGGGCCATGTCATATTACATGGCATTCAATTTCTAACATATACTGTTATTATGCCACACAATACAGGCTAATTTAAAATAATACTTAAACTAAGTCAATATAGAGATACAAAGCCATATTTTCTATTGCCTTTAGCATGTAGAGTTTTGGAGAACTTTCACTTTACTTGTGAGTCATTCTTTTCCATATATTAAAGTGTAATAAAAATATTCTACCCACAACTCTGTGTATTATTCATTTATTTCATATTGAGGCTGGGTGGAGGGGAGAGTCAGAGGTAATTTAAACAATATATGTTAGTAACAATACATTTTCTTAACTGTTTGCAAGATGCTTGAAGGGTGTTTGAATGGAATAAAATAATTGAATTGTGTTTTTCATAACACTTTAATTAAACCAAAATGCATCACCACAATTAAAGAACAAAAGGGATACAAAACAAATGAAAATAAAAACAATCTTGTTGCCGAGAGGGGAAACTCCATACAATGTATGGGCTAATCAAATCCTGAGGAGATTTTGTATTAGAAATCAAAATATAAAATGCAATTAAATAGACTATGGAATTGGTATGATGCTTGTGGAAAGCTCCCTTGTGTAAGAATTATGATCTATTTTTATATCCAAAGTGCATCCCACCAGGGTGCTCAAAGACACATGTACAATATGATTAAAACCACACACACACAAAATACAATTAAACCCATAGTTTAAATGGGCACCATCTTAAAAGTCAAAATGAATCAGACATGGGAACTGTAAGCCCATTAAAGGATATAGAGACAAAAGTGTGGTGGGAGGGACTGGTAATAAACATGGAGCCCAAGAGCAGTCATACAAAAAATGTTTGTAGGAGGAGAAGATTAAAGGTAGAGTGTGAAGCACTGAGGTGCATGTCAACAGGGAGAGAAATCCAAACCTTGGGGCCCAAAACAGGAATGGTCTCTCTTTTCTATTGAAATTCAGATTAACAGCTTTCAAAAAAAGCAAATTAGAACAGCTGAGATTTTGGTAATAGCTTGAAAGTCAAGAAACCAATGTAATGCACTCCCTGCAGCAAAAAATGAATGTGCTTCACTCACTGACTATTTTATGGGGTAGTCAATGCAGAGAAGTTCAGTTCATTCATACATATCCATTGAAAGGCATTTATCCTGCTAGGAAATAAGAGGCAGAGTGTAAGGGCCCCAGTCCTGAGAGGCGCTAAGTACTCCCAACTCAGAGTCAGTGGCATCTCATAGGTTCAGGCCTTAGAGGCTAATGAAATCATTAAACGGGCTGGTATCTAAGAATACAGGGTGGAATTTTCAAAATCACTTAAGTGACTTAAGAGTACAAGTTTCATTGAAAGTCATTTAGGTGCTTTAGAAAATCCCTCCCTTTGTGTCAGTCTAACTTTCACCATTCCAAATAGCATTGACTAGCATTCCAGTCATGGGGCCAAAATTAAGCTTCACAAGCCATTATATATTGCTGTGCTTACCTGCTTTTGCTGGATGGGGGCCTGAGCAGGAAGAGGGAGGAGCAGAGTGTAGTGGCTGGAGAAGGAGCTAGGTGCAGGCAAGAAGCTGCAGCAAAATTCCCTGTCTCTTCATGACGTACTAAATCCAAACTTTACTCCAGCTAAGCAACACTAATTAAAAAAAACAAATAAAAAAACATAAAAAAACCCCCACATTGTTAATAGGGTTAATGCAAGAGTTAAACTAATCTGTTTTTGCCAAGTGAAATGGAGGTTTTTTCATTGGGATTAGTAGGGGGTGAGGATGAGAAAATTCAGCCATCCCCAGCCTTAAAAAAAAATGGGGGGGAGGGAGGAAGGGGTGCAAAAACTTCTCAGTGAACCCCCCCCCCCAAACACACACACACACACTCATCTCCAGAAAGACTGAGATTGAGGGAAACTGATAAACGAATGTGAGGAATACAACATGCATAGAGGCATATGCTACTTAGCCAAATATTTAAACACACATTAAGGCAATATTAAGGGTCTGACTGAAAAATACAAAGGAAAGGAAATTCAGTGTTAAGTCTTTTACTGTCCTATTATGCTTCAGCACTGCAGAGTTCAGAGTGCTGAAATACTTTAGCACAATGACCTGACTTAAAAATGAAGTGGAAGCCTTTAGCAAAATTCCTTTGCAAGACTATACTTACAGAGTTCATTTAATTTGTCATTTTAAGGGCAATTGTTAGGGAAAGGAAAGACTTTTATGATGCCCACTTCTATAGATACAAGACACTGATCACCTGCATCACAGCCAGTTACTGGAGTTTAAAGATACCATGAAATGTATGTTATCTTCATCTGCATTGCCATGTACTCTGTGGAATCATTAATCTCCAAGCAACAGATAGCATAGATCAGGGCCATTCAAAGATTTTATCTTAAGACACAGAAAAAAGAAAGGAAGGAAAGAAGCAGAAAGCCGGAGCTGCACAGAGGGAAAAACTGTTCTATTACATAACTCCAATTCCTGAAACGTGCCTGAGGATGCCTGTCCCTGTAAACCTTATAGTCAGTCTCTTTCTTGGGCCTCTCATTCCCAAAGAACACTTTGCACCAGTCTCTCTGTCATACAGTACATATCCGGTGAAGAAAGAGCTGGGGAAATTTTCCTCCACTAAAACCCCCTTTCCAAAGCTGCTTCTAATTTGTCAAGGAGCTCAGTAACTAATGATCATAAATTACTCACTCCTTTTTTGTCCATGAGGGGAACAAGGGAGTATAAAAAAAAAAAAAAAAAAAAAGTCCTGTATTTTAAGTTTACCACAAACAAAAATAAATCAAAAGCTACAGTTTGGCTATGATGAGGCAGGGCCCCCCAGTATCCTAGGTGGAACCAGTCTGCTCCAATGTATTTCCTACCTTGGCTGTCCTAGCTGAGGTGACTCAGACCTCTTCAGTCAGTTTTCTTCCTCTCACAGTGACTGACAAGGGCTGCTTCCATCAGGGAGGATTTTCCCCATCCCCCTGCCCTTCCTCTCTATTCTCTTCTCTCAGTTAATTGTCATCTCTCTTCCTATATTCCATCTTGTCCATTTTATCCCCTACTTCTCCCTCCCCCACCCCCGCCCAGTCTCCCTAATTCTCATCACCATGTCCTCAAGGTATTTCTCTCTTCCTCCCTGGAATCTGCTGCTTTTTGGTTGGGGATGGGGCAATTCTTACAGGTTTCTCCTCCTCTTGTGAGTAGTACTTACTCAGAAAGGTGAACCATCAGTGTCAAGTTTCTTATTCCCTGTGCCAAAAAACATCATTTTATCCACCTACATCCCATTCAAAAAGGGAAAGTAAAGGAGAGAAAAGTGGAAGCGTTGCTTCGTGAATAGCACTCATCTTGATTATATGCTGCTATTTTTGAACAGCTATGGGCCAGATCCAGCAAATCTTTACTTATGCATTTGACATTACTCACAAGAGTAATCCCATTGATTCCCCAAGATTGCTCTCTTTGCTTACACTTTTCCTAAAACCAATTCTAAAGGTTCTGCTCATTCATGCCCAGATTCAAAAGAACACACGGGCAGGTGCTTAATTTTAAACATTGAATCAGGACCTCATCAAATGAACAGAAACAATATCATGGAAAATCATAATAAAAAAATTAACCAACACAGCCTGAATTTTAGATGCCCAGCAGTCTTAGTTAACTGCTCACGGTCAAAACTACACACCAATAATTTTTCATAGAAACTACGCAATTCTAAATAATGAATAATTTTTCAAAAAGTATAAGTTACTTGCAGTTCACAAAAGCAAGAGAAGTTCAATGTATCTAATAAATCATTCACTATAAATTATACACTCAGCTTTGATTTCCTCACACCCCGAAGTTTTGAATGGCTGGTCCCTTCTAGTCCTATTCTTCTATGATTCTATGTCCTGTTAAAAAATTAATTTGCATTGGGTCTCAAGATTACAAATGAGGATTATTCTAGAATTTTGCATAGAATCTTGTTTTTTTTAAAATACTTTTTCATAATAAATATGAAAATATGAAAAAGTAACACGTCATGATTTTTCCACATTATTACATTACGATCAGGGCCTAGTTTTGATACCTAATGTGGATGTAACAGCAATGAGGAGTGAACACAGTTTGAGTCCTAATCTCACTCTGTGGGACATTTTTCAGAAACAAAATATAGAAATGGAAACTCATAAGAACAACATAAGCTGCTGCGCTACAATAAAATGTAGGCCAGGTCAAGCATATATACACAAAAACCATATTCACAGTTAAATCTGAACTATGGTCTCCCAATAGATAGGCACCTACTTTAAATGACAAAGGTATTTTTCATAATCATTTTTCTCATTATTTCTAAATAACCCTCTTGAAAACTTTAAAAGGAAACTTGATCCCTGACTCACATAACTTTTCCTGCTACCAGGTGCATACACACTGCTTTGTGATGTGGGGAGTTTGCTCACTGTGAGTTCTGCATTTTGCTGGTGATTGTATTTATATGTTGTTTACAAAACACAGTACTGAAATATTTGTTTTGAACCATGACCCCTCCCTGTCCTACCAGCATCAATCTTCACAGTACAACCAAAATACAACTCAGTGTTACCAGACCCTGAAATGCCAGGCATCTTAAGCCTAATTCTTAAGACTTGTATATGCTCCCATTTTGTAACTGTACTTACTTTTACTTGATTTAGATGATCCTAAATTCTGCCTTAATAAATCAAGCAGACTAGTGGAGTCTGCTAGTTCAAGGCCTGCAGCTAATCTTCAGTCCAACTTTCCCTCCTACAGATGGAGTTTCTCTCTTTGCAGCACCAGGGACATGATGAGACCATTATCTTTCTAAAAGAAAAGAGAGGTCATTCATAACAAGGTTTGGGACTGATGTTTTGCATTACAATTGCAGGAATGCAGTTAATGTCACTGCGTACTTGTGCAATAGCTCCCCTGGAAAAGCATTTTATGGTATGTAATTAAGACGACATTAAAATCTATTTTCCAAGCCATTGTAGCTCATCTAAACCTAACTTTGTTACATGAATCCACATTCTTTTATGAATACCTCTTTTGTCTAATTGGAATATATTTTATGATCTATGCATGAATGCCTGTTATTAGCTTACATTTATATATAATATTTTATTGCAAGGTATTTTTACAAACTTTATTCCCGATTTGGCAATCAGATCTACGTGAGCAAATCACTGCACCCACATGCTGCCCAATGGAAACCAGTGGGTGAAATCCACTCCATCCACACAGAGCCCAAGCATTGGCCTCTATGCAAGTGGCATGTGGAAGAGATTAAATTCACCTCACAACCCAAGGCCAACGTGCAAGTCTACTACACCAGCCACAGCCACTCTGCTCAAGTCACTTGAGGATTGGGTCACCTGGGCCATCCCTACTGCAGCCTTCTCTCCAGCATTCATCTTCATTCATTCATTCTTCTTCTGTACATGCATCTTCTTCTGTACAATCTATACAGGGGCTTAAGTAGAGTGGAGAGCCTTACTCTGATCCTGCAGACCACAACAAACAAATCTCACCCCACATGAATGTCCATAACCACAAGATACCCAGGATATTCTTGTCCAAAAAAGAGCATTAGCTATGTATTACTTGCACATGTTAAAAAACAAAAAACAAAACAAAAAAAACCTTCAGTAGTCCAATCAGGGAGCAGAAACAAGTCCATACAACTTAGGTGATGACCAATCATACACCACAAAAAGCAAATAACCAAAGTGATCAATTCATGAGCAACCTCTAAGGTGAAAAGGGTCATCCTATGCTGTTTAGAAAACACATTTGAATAATTAATACATTTCACAACACAAAACTGTTTCATAAACCATCTTCCAAACAGAAAAAATGTACTAAAATAGTACCATTTCTGAAATTCAAACAATTCTAAATAATATAGTAGCAATTATATATAGCTACAAAATTATTTGGAGCTTTGGACATTCAGCTGACACCATGAAAAAAACCTAGCAACATAAATTTTGATACTCCATGAATATTTCTGAGTTTCAACAACAAAACAAAACAAACCAACCCAGATACCAAAGCTTGACAAGTCCATTTACAAGACAGAATGCTAAGAAATATAATTTTGTGTTTAACTTTAATGTCAAATATTTTAAATGCTAAACAGCTGCTTTCACAATGGAGAATTTTCATAGAACTGGGCAAGCAAATGAGTTGAATCTAAGGCAGAGTGTCTGACACTTTACCAAATGTTTGGTCACTTAGTACTTCATAATTGTCATGATGCTCAACATTGTCACCACCTGGCAGTGGCGGATTAGCCACTAGGCCAACGGGGCCCATACCCAACGGGGCCCGGGCCAACTGGGGGGCCTTGGAAAAATGGGTGCCCCTGCGCACCGACCTGTTCCACCCACCCGGTGCTCCTACCGAGGAGCAGGGTCAGGGTGCAGGGGCTTGCCCGGCGCGCCTGCCAGGGAGCAGGAGAAGTCCCCGCACCCTGACCCCGCTCCCCGGCAGGAGCGCCGGGTAGGGAGTCGGGGGGACTGCAGGCAGAAGGGGTGGTGAGGGGCCCCCCACTTGCTCTGGCCCCAGGACCCTACAAAACCGTAATCCGGCAGTCACTTCTATTCAAAAAGCACATCCATAGGCACTTCTATTAAGGCACAGTTATGTCACTGCAGCTCTGCTGCTGTAGTGTAGATGCTTCCTACATCGATGGAAAGGGTTTTTCCATCAATGCAGTTAATTCACCTCTCCAAGAGGCAGTATCTAGGTAAATGGAAGAATGCTTCCGTTGAGCTAACCGCATCTACATCAGGGGTTAGGTTGATCTGACTACGGTGCTCAGGAGGCAAAAATTTTCATAGCTCTGAGCAACATAGTTAGGTTGATAATTTTTTAAGTGTAGACAAGGCTTATGGGGCTGTAACTCTACCAGTATTGGTGCCCTTTACACACAGTTGAGTATTTCCAGTTCCATCCAGAGGAGGGCATGTGTGTATATCTCTCTCACACACACATGCACTGTGTGGCTTGTAAGCTTCTCTCTCTCACCAACAGCAGATGGTCCAATAAAAGATATTACCTCATCCACCTTGTCTCGCTAATATCATGGGACTGACATGGCTACAAAAATACTGCGCGCACACACACACACATACAGAGAGAACATTACAACACTGATGGCATCCTGCATGTCTTGAAAATCACTGTCAATTACATAAACTCATCTTTATGAAAATAATCTAGCAGTTGCCATACACAGCTTAGTCAAATAACTGGAAAACAAAACAGATAATACAATTTTCTGATGCAGAAATGCTGCCTAAGGAATAGAATGCCACTGATACTCACTTTGAATTAATAGTATCTTGATTTTAATGGTGTTTCACTTCTCAGAAACAGTGGTAACTCTAACTGATTAATTGAGTGCAAGCTTTCTCCTTTTAGCACATTTTCACAGTTGTAAACAAATTTCTTCTAAGTGTGCCTATACTAGTTTTCATGTAACTGGGGTGAAAGGCAATGATAACTCCTCTAACTGTTTTTCAATTATGCCAGGAGCACTTAAAAAAAAAATCTGACAAGCAATACCAGTAGAAGCCAGACAAACCAACCACATCACATAGCTCAGTCCTTTATTTTCTTACAGCATGCTGGGCACATTCCTCTTCTGGGGAAGGAGGCAGCTTGTTACTCTCTCTCTGACCCAGGAGGGGCAGCGACAGACTCACTCCAAAGAAGAGAACTGTCTTTGAAGTGGAGGGGAATAAAGAGAAAAGTGGAGAAATCCCAGAGGAGCTCCCAAAACATTCATATCTTAATTAACATTCAGTATTCTTCAATTTAAATGGACAGGACAAACTACATGCACTGTGCAGCTAATTCACTCAAAACATTACCCACTTTGCACTGATGTAAACGATGAGCCAGGCCCTGTAATTCTAACAACTGCATTTATGTATGAAAGATCCCATGCAGGAGCAGAACAACATCTCACGGCCAAGGTTTTAAACTGGGGGAGCATAAGGTCAAGCACCATGGCCAAATTAAAGAATTTTGGGGCCCTGTGCACTATGGAGATTCCCCCCCACCCCGCAACCTTCCTTGGGATGAGAGGCCCTGGATGGGAGGTTGGGCCCTGCCTGCAGTATGGGTGGCCCCGGTGGGATGGGGGTTGGGTTCTGCCTCCAGGATGGGGAGGCCTGGAGGGTGAGGTTGGAAAGCGAGCTTGCTCCTTGCCATGGCCTCTTGGCTGTCACTCCATCATGCAGGCGGGGCAAAACTTCAGTGTACTGCCCCCACCACCACTCAAATTTGGCCCAGCCACCCCTCCATCAAACCTATTGAGGGGCCAAGTCTGTTCAGGCAGGGGGTGGGGCTGATCCAAAGTGCCAAGGAAGGCAGACACCTACCCATGGAAGTGCACCCACTCTGGGCCTGATACCAGAGTATGTGAGTTAACCAGGTCGAGAGTCAGCCCCTCCACACAGACCCGGAGGTACAGCAGGCATCCTGGCATGGCCTTGGCAGTTCCCAGCACCTTGGGCTGTAGGTCTGGGGAAAACAGGGTGGCTACCCCCCATACCAACACCTCAGTGAGGTGGTTGAAGTACATCCCATCTCCCCTATTCAGCCTCCAGCTGGCTTTGGTAGCTGGATTGGTGAAAGTCTCCTGCAAGAAGATCACAGAGTACCTGGCACCTGTGAAAACTCACCCTACAGCCTTTGATTTTAAGTGATGCAAAGGTGGTGGGTTTCATCAGAGAGGTAGAGGATCCTCATGCCCAGGAGCGCCACCTGCCCTCACCGAGCCACACAGCAATCCATGGTTGATTTGATCCCAAAGGCGATCAGGAAATCGTGGAAGCTGCAGGCCCACTGGTAGACTGTGGCCTGGCGTCCTGTTTCCTGGCCCTCTTGCCTTCCCCCATCAAGGCCCTCACAGCTTGGAGGATGAAACTGAAATCCCCCCACTACTGGAGAGCAAACTGCACCTTCCCCTGGAGCTAATGTGTCTGCCAGGAACTGGCGCAGTTCATCCCACAAAGTGTCTGAGGCAGAGAGCTCCGTAGCCTCAATCAAGCCCAAAGACTCCCAGCTGTCCTCCATCTGGGTCTCCTTAGCAGCCCTGCAGCCTAACGGCAGGGGCATGCTGGGACACATGTCCCTGCCCAGGTGCCAGCTCAGGACAGGGCTGCAGGCTAATTCACTCATATGCTAAGGCCTGGTCTACACTACGACTTTAATTCGGATTTAGCTGCTTTAATTCGAATTAACGCTTGACCCGTCCACACAACGAAGCCATTTAATTCGAATTAAAGAGCCCTTTAATTCGATTTCTGTACTCCTCCTCGACGAGAGGAGTAGCGTCAAAATCGGTATTGTTAATCCGAATTAAGGTTAGTGTGGCCGCAATTCGAAGTTATTGGCAATTCAATGTTATTGGCTACCCACAATGCAACGCTCTGGAAATCGATGCTACTACGGTAGCTTGGACGCACACCACCGAATTAATGGTGCCTAGTGTGGCCGAATACATTCGAATTTATAAAATCGGTTTCCTAAATTCGAATTATATAAATTCGGATTAATCCTGTAGTGTAGACATACCCTAATAGAAACCAAAGGAGCCTCAGAAGGTATTGTAGTGTAATCAGGCCAATTCACTTGTGTGTTCGTTTTGTTCAAAGGAAATGTTAATGGTATTGTCTTCACTTATCTATAACCTGTTGATTGCTATCGCAATACATTTTGTATATCCATGTAACTAGTTAACCCTAGATCAAAAGTGTGTGGTAGTGTTAAGCTGAGAATGTACCTGATGTGTAAACTTCATGAAAACTAATGAAGGATTGTTGTTTGTGATTACATTACCTTTTATATTGTGTATATCCCTGTAATTAAATTATTCATCAAATGGGAATGGTGCCTTGGAAATGTAAATGAAGAAGAGTGCTAACTTCAAAGCAAGGGTCCTTGTGTTCGACAATGGGAATTCACAGACTCAGTTTGCATTTCCTATTCATCAAACCCACATGGTTAAAGACTGTGTTCAGATTATTTTCTAGAGAAGCTATAAAATAGATTTCAAGGGATGATCCTGTATCTCTCTGACTGTTTGGACTCTTACAGGGAAGATACCAAACGCAAAGTGGAGCGCCCCAGAAACATCTAGGTATCCTGAAAAGACTTTTGGGAAACTACCAGTGTATTATATCAACCATTATGATTTGGGACCTACAAACTTTTATTATATTTTACCTGCTTTAACCTCTCAATAACTCTCATTCTTAGCTAATAAACCTATAGTTAGTTTACTATAGAACTGGCTGTCAGCACTGTCTTTGGTGCGAGATCCAGAGTACCAACTGATCTGGGGTAAGTGACTGATCCTTTGGGACTGGGGGTAACCTGATGTGGTGTGATTTTGTGTTTTAATAAACTTTTTAATCACAAAGTTCAGTTTGTCTGGGTGACAAGATAGGCTGGAGTGCCTAAGAGGACTGTCTGGGTCTCCATGGTAAGACTGGTATAGTGATCCAGGAGTGCACAATTGTTACTGGCTTGGTGGAATCTAATTATAGAATATACCACCAGTTTGGGGTGCCTGCCCTGTTTTCTGACAGTCTGACCTGAGATTGGCACTCACAGTTGTGAGCCACTCCAGACAGCATGACTATGCATTCACCTACCTCAATGGTTGCTGAGCCCTGAACAGCATCACCCACACCGCATTGTCCACCTGAGCTCCCAACACAGGAGCACATCAGCCCTCAGTGGAGCAAGGAAAGGGAATACAAAAACCACCTCCCAAGGATCACCTCCTGAGAAAGGAAAGAGGACAACCTTTGGGGCAGCCACAGCATGGGAGATGGAAGGTGGATAAAAGTCCCTGGCAGCTGAGCCACCAGGGTGCAGCACCACCTCACCAGGCACAGAAGTCATTTGGGCAGATGTAGGAGGCTCTTCTATGACACCGGGCCTGGGCGCCAGGATGGGTTTGACACCTGCAGCCTTGGCATCAGATTGAAGACTGAGTCAGGGCCCCTCAGCTGCTCTGGGAGCGACTGTCCTGTCTTGGAAGATGGGGGCATGTGCCCTGGAAGACTCTGACCCTGGCTGTTTGGCACCAGCCATTGCTGGGACCAGCTTGGTGGCATCAAGCTGGGCAGGTGGAAAAGGGAGGGGATGCCCCAGGAATGAGAGCAGGGCAGCACCCCGGGCAGTAGGCTGGGGAAGGAGGAGGTGGTGATGGACTCAGCACCCCATCCGAGGCCCTCTGGCAAAGGGTTGTTCTCCCCCTTGTTACAGGGGTCAGGGCCTCGCTCTCCTCAACATTCACTCAGACAGATGGTAGAAAGGTGGTGGGGGCCCTCCCTCTAATGCTTCCTCCAGGAGGGCTCCAGGAGGGGACAGCATTGGCCCCCTCTGCTGCCAGAGCCTCCTTGGCCTGTTCCATCCATTGGACTTTCTTGGGGGGCATGGATTCAGGTCCAGCAGTGGCCCCCCAGAGGTCTTACAGGAGGCCTCCTCCGCACCCTCAAGGGCAAGGTGCTAGGCCAGTGATGTAAGTTTATCAAGCTTTCCCCCATCATTAGTACCCAGCCCTCCATGGTGGTATTGTTGGCTGGCTGGCTGACAGGGGTGGGTCCAGGGGCAAAGGCGATAGGATTGGAGTTTGGGGGGATGGAGATGGGGCAGCAGAGGGAGAGATGCTCTCCTCCTGAGATGGGCCCTCTCCCAAGCTCCTGGATGTCCTACCTACCTCCTCCTCCAGGGACCTCACCCGACAGCTTTTATCAGCAGCAGGGGCCCACCCACTCAGCTGGGTGTGATGGGAGGCCACCCCTGGCACCCAAGTGGGGTCATCGGTTGCCCTGAAGCCTTGCAGAGGAAGCACTGAGCCTCCCCTGATGAGTAGTGGACCTGGCATAACGCTCCCTGAGAGGCACCTGGAAGGACTTCTCCAAGCTCCTTCCACCCTAGAGCACCACTAGCAGCTGAATGGTAACTTGCTGGAGGAACAAGAAGACGTGACAGAGGGTAGGGCCATTACAGCTCAGCAGAAGAGGGCTGATGGTTGGCACCAGCTTCCCCAGTGTGGAGAGGGGAAGCAGAATGGCAGTTTTAGGAGGAAGGGCAGGAGGAAGGTGAGGACCACCCATACCCCCACGTCCTCAAGGGGGATGTAGAGGCCCCCCACTGAGATGCCTTTTTCCATCACCTCCTGGGCAAAGCCTCGGATCCCAGGAAGAAGACAACCTTCTCGTACAGCTTGGAATTGCCACAATGGCCAAGGACCCCACCACCTGGGCCAACAGCTGCATGTTGCCCCACCTCGGGTTTCTCCCCCATCCGCCCCCACAGCTACCAGCACCTCTGCTAATACCATCAACAGGTTTTGTCGTAGCTCAAGGCAGCCACCAGGAGACTGCGTTGATGGTATTAGCAGAGGTGCTGGTAGCTGTGGGGGCGGATGGGGGAGAAACCCGAGGTGGGGCAACAATGGTGGCCAAGGGTCTCCCGCTTCAGTATCCCCCCATCCCACATAGACAAAGCCATTGGAGCGGAAGCTTCGTGCACAGCCATGTCAGGGTCCACCATCAAGGTCAGGTGATGGGATCAGCCACCAGAGAGCAGAATAGCAATAATAAATAGAAACATGGAAGTGGGGAGGACAGAGGCTAACAGTTCCTCACCACCACCACCCCTCTGGAGCTGCATGTGGGGGGAGGAGGGTACAAACAGAAACTGGAGGATTAGTAAAACAAGAAAAAAAAAGTGGGAGTCGCATGTGGGGGGAACCCGGCTGCACTGGGAGTAAAGGGCAGATGTAAGCGGGGTGGGGTGTGTGTGTGTGTGCTCTGAATGGGATATCAAACAAAAGTTGGGGGTGGGGGTCTCACAAGCACAGAGATGCACAGGTGCACAGAGGCAGGAGGGAAGCAGCCAGGGGAGGCTGGAGAAAGCAGATACCACATCCTGGGACATCCTGGGCAGGGGGCTGGGCAGGTTGCAAACAACAAAATGGGGGCTGGGCAGGACAAGTAGCAAGCAGCAAAGTGGGGGCGGGGAGAGGGAGGGAGAGGCCCACCAGCCCACTGCAAACTGAAGGACAGCAGGGAAAGGAAAGTCTGGGAAGGGGGGGGGCACGTGTACTCACATGTGCTTGTGAAGCTGGAGAGGCTCTGCTGCTATACTCCCAGGCTGGATAGGTGGAGGGAGGCAACCGAGTGGAGGCAGTCCACAGATGGTCTTCGGAAGCGTGAGAGTGGATGGACTGCAGCAGAGGGCTCTACGCCGCTTCCCTCCTCCCCAGTAGCAACAACAGCAAAGCAGCAGGGGTGGTGCAGTCCCAGCAGCAGCCCCAGTAGCACTGGAAACCCCTACCCAGAGTCACAGGTGTACAGGGAATGAGGAGGGGGATAGTAGGAAGAGAAAGGAGGGTTCAGTGTTTAAGGCAGTTGAATGTTGCCCTGTAGAACTGGAGCCAATCCCTGCCTCCGCCACAGTGTTCCTTCCTGATGCTGGGCAAGTCACTTAAAATCAAAATGCTCACATTTGGCCGCTAATTGTGTGTTCCTCATTTCTGGGTGGCAGGGGCCCAATGTAAGACACCTGGAGCCAAATGACCATTAGGAAATTAATTTGTATTCAGTGCACACTTTGGGTGGTGTGTATTAAATAGGTATAGGGGTACACATTGAATGAGAAGAAATGTTGGTTAACTACTTATTCATTGAACAAGGCAGGGGATCTGTGGGGGGGGGGAAATAGTATGTGATCAATTAGTTAATGACATCAAAATGCAGACACACAAGAGGGTTGAGTTTAGATTTCACTTTATTTGGGGGAGGGTGTTAAATGTAATTCTAATAAAATCAATTATTTAGTGTTAGGGAAAAGCCTTCCTTTCCCATGATCATGATACTCATTTGCACAGCAGATTGACACTGGTTCTCTATTCAGGGAAGCTCTAAGACAATGCAAGCAATAGCAGGGTTTGCCCTTAGTGAAGCAGAATGCACTGCTTGTACACACGTTATTTTTATTTCTGTTGAGCCACAGGTGCTTCACAAACCACAGTGCACATTTTCAGTCCATTAATAGCTTCTCTGCTGAAGATCATCAGCCATGTCTCAGCGACATAACTCAGCACTGTTACAAAAGGCTTTATGCAGCAAAAATAAACCAGATTCAATTCAATAAAGCATTGGAGCAAAGCGAAAGGGACACACTGCAAGGTCAAACTCATCCAATCAAGACATCTACAAAAGCTGACAAAGAGGAAGCCATGAAAATGCAAGCTGCCTGCAGAAGTCTTGTTTGATTTCCCAGTAAGTTACATAGACTTTTGCACATTACCCCAGTAAAGTACAGTCACCATAGAAACTGCCACACCAAGTTATACTGTATCTGTTTAGCCACAGAGCAATTTCTTAAAGAAATGCTCTCAGTGTATCTCAATGGGGTGGGGTGGGCATTACTTACATATGCTTGAGAATATGTTGGCACATTTTCAGAATGGATTTTAATATTATTTTTAAAGAATCCATTAATTATTAGAGCGGCTCCAAACAACATTGTGGTTAACATGCTGGCAGACAGTGACACCTTGTTTACATTAGCTTTCCCGCCGTTGCTGCCATGGTGGAACTGAGCTGGCAGTAGCAGCAGTGGGAATTTAATACCCCACTCCTGGGGTTGACCTCACCTGGCTACATTATGATAAAAACTACAGAGCTTTATCTCCACTAGTATTTTACAGCAAGATAACTAATTTCTGTCATTGTCTTGCTGTAAAACACACACACACACACACACTATTTTTTGGCAGTGAAGATATAGCCTTAAACCTGGGGGTGTTGGAATACTCCCTTCCCCTGAGAATTTTTAATAGATCACTGTCATCTATGAAGACAAGCTAACACACACTAGGGGCTGGTCCACACTGAAAAGTTACATCAGCGTATCTATGTCCATCAGGGGTGTGAAGCTGTAGTTAGGCATATGATGCTGACAGACCAGTGCCAGATCTTGCCAAGGCTGTAGGCATCAGCTGAGCACTGGCAAGTTCATAGCTGGAAACCAGACCAGCTCACCTGTATGTTAGTATTTTGCAAGATAGGTAAGCTGCTGCATGCATTAATTTCACTTGTAATGTCTGTATTCTATGCCATAAGGTGATATGTAAGTTTTGCTTTATATCTGTAAAAATGCTTTCCTTGAACCAGTCAGGAGGAACGATCCACCGCCCACCAAGGCAGACTATCAAAACTAAATGTACCATTGTGGAACATCACGATACAAAATACTTGGTTTATGGTCCTCTCACAGACATGAAGCTGCTACCTGAGGGAAAGCCCATCCCATCAGCTTGAATTCTGGAAGAAGGTGATAAAACAGGGACTCAAGAAAAATTCTCTCTCTCTCTGGCCTGGTCTACACTACACCTTTAATTCGGATTTAGTGGCTTTAATTCGAATTAACTCTGGAACCGTCCACACAACGAAGCCATTTAATTCGAATTAAAGGGCCCTTTAATTCGATTTCTGTACTCCACCCCGACGAGCGGAGTAGCGCCAAAATCGAATTTGTCAATTCGAATTAGCGTTAGTGTGGCCGCAATTCGATGTTATTGGCCTCCAGGAGCTATCCCACAGTGCACCATTGTGACCGCTCTGGCCAGCAATCTGAACTCGCATGCACTGGCCAGGTGGACAGGAAAAGCCCCGGGAACATTTGAATTTCATTTCCTGTTTGCACAGCGTGGAGAGCACAGGTGACCACAGAGAGCTCATCAGCACAGGTAACCATGCAGGCTGATAATCGAAAAAGAGCACCAGCATGGACCGTACAGGAGGTACTGGATTTGATCTCTATATGGGGAGAGGATTCAGTGCTAGCTGAACTGCGTTCGAAAAGACGAAATGCCAAAACTTATGAAAAAATTTCCAAGGGCATGATGGAGAGAGGCCACAATAGGGACACAGATCAGTGCCGCGTGAAAGTCAAGGAGCTCAGACAAGCCTATCAAAAAGCAAAGGAGGCAAACGGTCGCTCCGGGTCAGAGCCGCGGACATGCCGCTTCTACGCTGAGCTAAATGCATTTCTAGGGGGGGCCGCCACCACTACCCCACCTCTGACTGTGGATTCCGAGCTGGGGATAATCTCATCAGGGACACCTGATGATTCCGCGGAAGGGGAAGAGGAGGAGGAGGAGGACGAGCTGGCAGAGAGCACCCAGCTCTCCGTTCTCCCCAACAGCCAGGAACTGTTTCTCACCCTGACTGAAGTACCCTCCCAAGCCTCCCAAGCCAGCACCCAAGACCATGACCCCATGGAAGGGACCTCAGGTGAGTTTACCTTTTAAAATATAAAACATGGTTTAAAAGCAAGCATTTTTAATGATTAATTTGCCCTGAGCACTTGGGATGCATTCGCAGCCAGTACAGCTACTGGAAAAGTCTGTTAACATGTCTGGGGATGGAGCGGAAATCCTCCAGGGACATCTCCATGAAGCTCTCCTGGAGGTACTCCAAAAGCCTTGCCACAAGGTTTCTGGGCAGTGCAGCCTTATTCCGTCCTCCATGGTAGGACACTTGACCACGCCATGCTAGTAGCAAGTAATCTGGTATCATTGCCTGACAGAGCCTGGCAGCGTATGGTCCCGGTGTTTGCTGGCATTCAAGCAACATCCGTTCTTTATCTTGCTGTGTAATCCTCAGGAGAGTGATATCGCTTAGGGTAACCTGGTTGAAATAAGGGAATTTAATTAAGGGGACTGAGGTGGCCGTTCCTACTGGGCTGTTTGCCTGTGGCTGAAAAGAAATCCTTCCCTGCATTTAGCCAAGTGCAAGGGGGGGGGGGGAGGATTGGCCCAGAGCTTTTCGCGTTTTGCTAGCAGGGATCTTCCCTGATACCAGCCAGGCGGTGGGGGGAGGGATAAAGCACTCATCCCAGAGAATTCATGGCGGGTGGGGGGGGGGTGTTAGTTTGGTTCCTGCAGGGATCTTCCCTGATACCAGCCACGCGGTGGGGGGAGGGAGAAAGCACTCATCCCAGAGAATTCATGGCGGGTGGGGGGGGGTGTTAGTTTGGTTCCTGCTGGGATCTTCCCTGATACCAGCCACGCGGTGGGGGGAGGGATAAAGCACTCATCCCAGAGAATTCATGGCGGGTGGGGGGGGGGTGTTAGTTTGGTTCCTGCAGGGATCTTCCCTGATACCAGCCAGGCGGTGGGGGGAGGGATAAAGCACTCATCCCAGAGAATTGGATGGGGGGGGGGGGGTGTTAACCTTCAGCAGCAGAAAACAAGCTAACAGGAAAACTGCAGCACAACGGGCTTTGCTTGGTATGTGGGAAAGCAGGGCGCAGAAGCCTAAAGACAGTGGCTTACCATGGCAGCATGCAAGGTGAATTCTGTTGCCCCGACCTGCGTCTGTGATCTCTAGCAGCAAAGCCACAGGCACTCAATATTAAGAGGCAAAATGCGACCTTGCACAGAAATCACATGTGCTATGTAATGTGAATAGTATACACCGTGAAAGAGTATAAGCATTGTTCTGAAAAATGTATCTTTTAAAAAAATTCTCTCCTTTTTTCACTCCCTCCAGCAGGTGCAAATGTTTCAAGCCTCCCTCCTCCTTCCCGAAGGCTATCCCAGATAAGGCGTCGTAAAAAAAAAACGAGAGAAGAGATGTTTTCCGAAATCATGCAATCCACCAGGAATGAAAGAGCTCATCTGAATGAGTGGAAGGAGACGGTTTGCAAGTATAGGAAAGAAGCCAGTGACCGTGAGGACAGGAGGGACCAACGTGAGGACATGAGGGACCAACGTGAGGACATGAGGGACCAACGTGAGGACAGAAGGGACCAACGTGAGGAGAGGAGAGACGCTCGAGATGAGAGGTGGCGGCAGGAAGATCAGAGGAGTCGGGAAGCAACGCTGGGGCTGCTGCGTGAGCAAACAGACATGCTCCGGCGTCTGGTGGAGCTTCAGGAACGGCTGCTGGAGAACCGAGTGCCGCTACAGCCCCTGTATAACCCCCCTACCTCCTCACCATGTTCCATAGCCTCCACACCCAGACGTGTAAGAACACGGGGGGGGAGGCTCCATACACCCTCCCATTCCACCCCAGTGGACAGCCCAAGCAAAAGGCTGCCATTTTTTTAACCTTTTTTTACTGGGCTTTTCCTTCCCGCTGATCCTCCTCCCAAACCCCACTCAGGTTCTCTCCCTCTTTTTATAATCAATTCATAAAGAATAAATGATTTTTAAACAATGGTGACTTTATTTCCTTTGAAAGCAAGCTGGGGGAAGGGGGAGGGTGGGTTCCTTACAGAGAATGAGTCAATAAAGGGGGCGGGTTTTCAGGAAGGATAAACAAACATAAATTTCACACTGTAGCCTGGCCAGTCATGAAACTGGTTTTCAAAGCTTCCCTAATGCGCAGCGCTTCATCGTGTGCTCTTCTAATCGCCCTGGTGTCTGGCTGCGAGTAATCAGCAGCCAGGCGATTTGCCTCAGCCTCCCACCCTGCCATAAAGGTCTCCCCCTTGCTCTCACAGAGATTGTGAAGCACACAGCAAGCAGTAATAACAATGGGGATATTGGTTTGGCTGAGGTCTGAGCGAGTCAATAAGGATCGCCAGCGACCTTTTAAACGGCCAAATGCACATTCTACCACCATTCTGCACTTGCTCAGCCTGTAGTTGAACAACTCCTGACTCCTGTCCAGGCTGCCTGTGTATGGCTTCATGAGCCATGGCATTAAGGGGTAGGCTGGGTCCCCAAGAATAACAATTGGCATTTCAACATCCCCCACGGTTATTTTCTGGTCCGGAAAGTAAGTCCCTTGCTGCAGCCGTTTAAACAGATTGGTGTTCCTGAAGACGCGAGCGTCATGAACCCTTCCCGGCCAGCCCACATGGATGTTGGTGAAACGTCCCTTGTGATCCACAAGTGCTTGCAGCACCATTGAGAAGTACCCCTTGCGGTTTATGTACTGGGTACCCTGGTGCTCCGGTGCCAAGATAGGAATATGGGTTCCATCTATTGCCCCACCACAGTTAGGGAATCCCATTGCAGCAAAGCCATCCACTATGACCTGCACATTTCCCAGAGTCACTACCTTTCGTAGCAGCACCTCCGTGATTGCTTTGGCTACTTGCATCACAGCAGCCCCCACAGTAGATTTGCCCACTCCAAATTGATTCCCGACTGACCGGTAGCTGTCTGGCGTTGCAAGCTTCCACAGGGCTATCGCCACTCGCTTCTCAACTGTGAGGGCTGCTCTCATCTTGGTATTCTGGCGCTTCAGGGCAGGGGAAAGCAAGTCACAAAGTTCCATGAAAGTGCCCTTACGCATGCGAAAGTTTCTCAGCCACTGGGAATCGTCCCACACCTGCAACACTATGCGGTCCCACCAGTCTGTGCTTGTTTCCCGGGCCCAGAATCGGCGTTCAAAGCCTATAACCTGGCCCATTAACATCATAATCTCCAAAGCACCGGGGCCCGCGGTCTCAGAGAATTCTGTGTCCGTGTCCATGTCCTCATCACGCTGGTCGCTGCGCTGCAATCGCCGCCTCCTCCTCCTCCTCGCCTCTTTTTTCTGGTCCTGTGTAAGCATAAACTCCACGAGAAAGCGCGAGGTGTTTATAATGTTCAAGACTGCGTTCTGGAGCACAACGGGATCCATGCTTGATGCAGAATGGAGTCTGCAGAGTTCACTCAGGAAAAAAGGCGCGAAATGGTTGTCTGCCGTTGCTTTCAGGGAGGGAGGGGGAGGCTGTACCCAGAACTACCTGCGACAATGTTTTTTGCCCCATCATGCACTGGGGTCTCAACCCAGAATTCCAAGGGGGGTGGAGACTGCGGGAACTATGGGATAGCTATGTAAAAGCTACCCACAATGCAACGCTCTGGAAATCGATGCTACTATGGTAGCTTGGACGCACACCACCGAATTAATGGTGCCTAGTGTGGCCGAATACATTCGAATTTATAAAATCGGTTTCCTAAATTCGAATTATATAAATTCGAATTAATCCTGTAGTGTAGACATACCCTCTCTCTCTTTTGCTCTTTGGAACCTCACAGGGCTGGGGACCTAAAAATCAGAAGCAGAGATCCCCAGGGTCAACCTGGATTAGCTGTAAAAGACGTTCAGTGCTGACACATTACTACAACTCTGTCACCTTTTGGAATCATAGACTAACTCATTTGAGTATATATGTTGCCCGCTTTAACTTGTAAATAACTCTCTCATTTCTTTTTCCTAGTTAATAAACCCATAGTTCATTTATTATAGGATTGCCTACAAGCATCGTCTTTGATGTGAGAAATTGAGCTGGATAGAAATTACATGCTTGAATTATAAGAGTATAGCAGTGAATATACTACCAACCACCTGACCAGGATGGTGATTGTGAAATGCACAGGGAGATTAGAGAGCCAAGAAAAATAGAAAACTATAAAAATGGGGGATTTCAACTGCCCCCATATTAACTGGGTACACATCAGCTCAGGACTGGATGCAAAAATAATGTTTCTAGACACTATTAATGACTGCTTTTTGGAGCAGCTAGTCTTAGAACTCACAAGAAAAGAGGCAATTCTTAATTTAGTCATAAGTGGAACACAGGATCTGGTCCAAGAGGTGACTATAGCTGAACTGCTCACTAATTGCAACCCTAATTAAATACAACGTTCTTGTGGATGGTGAAATACCAAAGAAGCACCATAATAGAGGCTCAAATGAAATTTGTACCCCAAATTAAAAGAATAGTATGAGAATCAAAAAAATGCCACCATGGCTAAACAACAGAGTAAAAGAAGCAATTAGAGACAAAAAGGCATCCTTTAAAAATTGGAAGTCAAAACCCACTGAGGAAAATTGAAAGCAGCATAAATTCTAGCAAGTTAAGTGGAAAAGTATAATAAGACAGGCCAAAAAAGAATTTTAAAAACAACTAGCAAAAGACAAAAATTAACACCAAAACATTTTTAAGTACATCAGAAGCAGGAAGCCTGCCAAACAAATAATCAGTGGGGCTGGAAATGCTAAATCAGGAGATGCTAAAGGAGCGCTCAAGGACGACAAGGCCATTGTGGAGATGCTAAATGTATTCTTTGCATTGGTCTTCACTGCAGAGGATGTGAGGGAGATTCCCACATCTGAGCCATTCTATTTATGTGACAGATCTGAGGAACTGTCCCAGATTGAGATGTCAGTAGAGGAGGTTTTGGAACAAAATTATAGATTAAACAGTAATAAGTCACCAGGACCAAATGGTATTCACCCAAGAGTTCTGAAGGAACTCAAATATGAAATTGCAGAACTACTAACTGTGGTATGTAACTTATCACTTAAATCAACTTCTGTACCAGATGACTGGAGTATAGCTAATGTAGTGCCAATTTTTTTAAAAGGCTCTTGAAGTGATCCTGGCAATTACAGGCCCATAAGTCTAACTTCAGTACCAGGCAAACTGTTTGAAACTATAATAAAGAACAGATGAACACTATTTGTTGGGGAAGAGTCAACACAGATTTTGTAAAGGGAAATCATGCCTCACCAATCTATTAGAATTCTTTGAGGGGGGTCAACAAACAGGTGGACAAGGATGATCCAATGAATGTAGTGGAGTTGGATTTTCAGAAAGCCTTGGACAAGGTCTCTCACCAAAGGCTCATAAAGCAAAATAAGCAGTCACGGGATAAGCAGGAAGGTCCTCTCATGGATCAGTAGTTGGTTAAAACACAGGAAACAAAGGGTAGGAATAAATGGTCAGTTTTCAGAATGAAGAAAGGTAAATAGTGGTGTCCCTCAGTGATCTGTACTGGAACCAGTATTGTTCAACATATTCATAAATGATCTGGAAAAAGGGGTAAAACAGTGAGATGGCAAATTTTGCAGATGATACAAAATTACTCAAGATAGTTAAGTCCAAAGCAGACTGTGAAGAGTTACAAAGGGATCTCACAAAACTGGGTGACTGGGCAACAAAATGGCAGATGAAATTCAATGTTGATAAATGCAAAGTAATGCACATTGGAAAACAATCTCAGCTATACATACAAAATGATGGGGTCTATATTAGCTGTTACCACTCAAGACAGATCTTGGAGTCACTGTAGATCATTCTCTGAAAGCATGTACAGTGAAAGTCAAAAAAGCTAATAGAATGTTAGGGGCCTTTAGGAAAGGGACAGATAATAAGACAAAAAATATCATGCCACTATTTAAATCCATAGTACACCCACGCCTGGAATACTGTGAGCAGTTCTGGTTGCCGTTTCTCAAAAAAGATATATTATAAATTGAAAAGGTACAAAGAAGGTCAACAAAAATTATTAGGGGGTATGGATTAGATTCCATATGAGGAAAAATTAAAAAGATTGGGGCTATCAGTTTGGAAAAGAGACAACTAAGGTGGGGATAAGACAGAAGTCTATAAAATCATGAATGGTTTGGAGAAAGCAAATAAGGAAGTCTTATTTACCCCTTTACGTAACACAAGAACCAGGGCTGAGCCAATGAAATTAATAGGCAGTAGATTTAAAACAAACATAAGGAAGTATTTCTTCACACAGCACACAGTCAACCTGTGGAAATCATTGCCACTGGATGTTGTGAAGGCCCAAACTATAACTGCATTCAAAAAACAATTAGATAAGTTCAGAGAGTTCATCAATGGCTATTAACCAAGATGGTCAGGGATGCATGCAACTCCATTCTCTGGATGTCCCTAGGCCTCTGATTGTCAGATGCTGGGACTGGATGACAGGGAATGAATCACTTGATGATTGCCCTGTTCTGTACATTCCTTCTGAAGCATCTGACATTGGCCACTGTCAGAAGACAGGATCCTGGGCTAGATGGACCATTGATCTGACCCAGCATGGCTATTCTTATGTTCTTATGTCTACACTGAACCGTTACAGTGGCACAGCTGCAGCTGTGTTGCTGTAGCATTTTAAGTGTAGACATAGGCTAGATGGAACACTGGCTGCCGGTGTTCTTAAATGAGACTCTTAGCTACATTGATGACAAACTATGGTTCAGTTTGGCATGTTACATATTTAAAACAGTCTTTCCCTTAAGTGCGGCTCCAGGCATGATTCCCTATGAGGAAAGTGGAATCAAATACCAGCAAACTTCTGATTCAGATTTCATAATGTAAAATCAGCTTCAAAACACTGCCATCTACAAGGGAAAATAGTCAATGTAATATGGTGGCTGGAGGTGGGTTAGTGCAGCACAAGAGGGCAGACTAATGCCTCAGTGCTTAATAACACCTTATTCTACCAGTAGTTCCATTGACTGGCACTGCTTGAAAAGGACCTGATGCCACATCAAGAGTAAGGGGATCACAATCTGGCCTTGTGTCTTAAAAGTAATAATAAATATTATTAATGGATGATTATGATAATAATCCAGGAAAAGGGGACAAGAAAGAAAACATACATTCAGTAAAAATTAGCATGAGAAGGTGGGTTTGAAAGGCTTTGTTAAACATTTCCATATTAATCATTTTATTGATGTGATCAAAGTTTTGCTTTAAAGAAAAATGTTAAGTTTGGAGAAAAAAGTTGGGAGAAGAACAAGAAAACACGGACACAAAAAATGTACATGACCAATATTTTTCTGCATTCCCTTTTCTTGATATCAAAGATGTATGGCTAAAATACATATACATTCCCATCAAGAATATGTAATTATACAACCTTCCTATGGAATTGACATCTATACAGTTTAACATGGATAAAAACAGAAATAGCAGGGAGTTTTAATTATTATTTTGCTTAAATGTATTAAATTGGCTCATCACTATTTATTTACTTCTATTTTGCATAACTCCTCAAAGTTAATGTAAAGATAGAATCCCGCAGTCCCACTATGTTTCATTGTTTAAAAGGAGTTAACTGCTCCTTCACTGCTTACGGAATACATATGGTACTCATCCGTTTACTCTGCATATCTATTCTAATTAGTGCCATACTAGAGCACATTCATTGAGCTGCACCAAGCAAGTACATTTGCTGGTAGTTTCTGGCATATCCTGATGTTTCCTTCAGCAAATAAGCTATTAGAAGTCAGGGCATCAAAGGGGTTGTCTAGACTAGAGAAATCTGGGGCAAACTTGTTTTGCACTAGCATAATGTGTTTACATTACAGGTTTGCACTGATTTATGTATATCTCTATATAGATGTATTATAGTGGTACAAATTCCCCTAATCTAGACAAGCCCTAAATAGCCACAATGTTAACATGTGAATGGAAGCTCACACCTCTCTTGCAGCTATTATTTCAGTTTGATTTGTTTGGCTGTGTACTAAAAGAAAAAAAAAAGAAAACAAAACCGTTACATTATAACAGCTCTTTTTGCAATTAGAAGAGCTAGCAACTTCCATTTATTATTTATTACAATGCCTAACACAATGGGGCACGGGTCTTTTTCAGAGCCTATGGAAATTACCGAAATACAAATTAACAAAGAAATTATTTATTGATCATGGGCAGGGTGCTTGGCACAGTACAGATTTAAAGGGAAACATGATCCCTGTACACAGGCATCTTCAGCGTGCCCACCACTGTGATATCAAGGTTCCTCTCCAGAGGGATTTACAACGCTATTTAAAAATGAACGACTTTATTTTCCAAAATGTAAGTTAAGTGTCTCTCTAAGTTGTCTCTAAGGACCAGATCCTACTCCAGTTAAGGCAGTGTCCTAGTTTCTCTGCTGCACTGGCTTTACACTTGGCACAGCAAAGTGGGGGCCATCAGAGCACTAGTTACTGCTCCCTGATTCGCTGTTCATCTGGTAATGGTTAGAGCAACCTCAGGACTCTCAAGCCTGCACCAGCTGGCAAGTTTCCAAGGATCATCTGCCAGATAAGTATAGCCAGAGTGCAGCACACACTACCTCCTTGCTGCCCTTCCACATCTGCATCATACTCCTTGTGCTATCCTGGCTCTGAGCCCACTGAGAAATTCCTCCTGAATCTGGAGGTACTCTTAGTAGGGGAGTCAGGCCTACATTCTGCACTGCCCCTGCCCACTGCCCCTGCATTGTAAACAGGATGGAGAGGATAGCCCAATGAGAGTTTTGCCATTGACTTCAATGGAGGCAAGCCTAAGTCCTGAGGGGACATTTAGAAAAAGTTCAAAAGTATGCAGTATTAATCTAACAATGAACACAACCCATCATTCTAAAAGCCAAGTGTTTTCCATTATCACCATGATCAACACTTTTGTGGATGTGACTTTTACAACCAAATAAACAAAGCATTATTGATGAAGCTAGCATTCTTTTGTAAATTAGACTTGATTTTTCACCCTCCCGCCCATCACAAATATGTGTACATCCGGTAGGTGGCAATTTGCTTGACTTTAAGGATTTTGCTTTTACTCTCAAATACATAGTAGTTCATGCTGTTACAAGCGCTTTACAATTGCTTATTCAGTGAGTCTCCTTAAGCCAGCTGTAGCACATTTCATTTCTCATCTATTTAAAAGGTGACTTCTGATACTTCAGAATATGAAAATAGTGGGCTTTTAAAATAAGTGTATTGGTCAAGTTCAAATAGTGATTATGGGCTATATTGTCCCCCTTTAAGGCTACTTCTGTGTAGAGGACTGTTTAGGGTATATCTGCACAGGAAGTGAAGGTGTGACTGTATTGTGGGTAGGCAACTTGTGCTAGCTTTAATCTAGCTAGCCGTGCAAGTAACAATAGTGAACAAGTGGTGGCTCAGGCTTCAGTGTGGGCTAAGCACCCCACTACAAGGTTGCCAGGGCCCTGGATATGGACTGAGGTGGCTAATCTTCACTGAAGTCTGTGCCACTGCTTCTTCACTACTATTGTTATCTGTGCTAGCTATATAAAACCGAGCACATAGCACAGGTATGCCAGCCTGCTCTACAATCACACCTTCACTTGCTGCATTGGTGCCAGCTCCACTCAGTACAGACACCAATGAAAGTAAGACAAAGGTGAATGGATGCTACCTCTGCTCTCCCAGGCTTGGGACTGGTTTAGTTCACTGGCACTACTAGGTAAAGCAGCCCCAGAGATGTTCAAATTTTCATCTGGCTGCAAAAGCACAGCCACACACCCTTTCCTTAGCCATGTCCTGTGTGCAGGTGAGGAGATTCTAGCCCTATTCAGAAGCTGGCTAAAATGGCTTGGCAGCAGCTTTGTACCAGCAGATTGGTGCAAAGCAGCCATATAGAGGGCCAGGATCTAGCCTGCTGGTTTTCTAATGAAGTCTTCTGCTGAGTGTAGGGTGACCAGATAGAAAGTGTGAAAAATCGGGACGGGGTGGGGGGCAATAGGCACCTACATAAGAAAAAGGCCTGAATATCGGGACTGTCCCTATAAAATCGGGACATCTGGTCACCCTATCTGAGTGCAGGGTTTGCTTTTCATCCAAGTGGCAGGGAATCTGCAGGGTCCCAAACTTGAGATCTGTGTGGCTCTATGGAGGTCAGGGCCATCAGCAATACAATCCCACACTGATCCCCAGTCTTCTTGGCATCATTTTTTTAAATGACATAGGATAGAGACAAGAGAACTGTTTCCTGATTATTGCATACATGAAGGCCCAATAATCTGCTTTTGCTCCTCCACAGTTCTGCAAGTATGGGAATGTACCAGGAATGTGAGAAGTACTCCCCTCTATTGTTCTCAAATACATGCTATGATCTGACATTCTATCAGTCTGAATGGGCATGCTGTTAAAAGTAACACATGTATGGCCCATTAACAGTGAAATGTTCTGTAACTCATTACTGTTGGATTTTTTATCTCAGGGCTTGTCTACACTTTAAAAGCTACAGTGGCACAGCTGCAGCTGCATGGCTGTAGTACTTCAGTGTAGACACATCACACTACCTACACCTAAAGGAGGGCTTTTCCCGTCAGCACAGGTAATCCACCTCCCTGAGAAGCGGTGGCTAGGCCGACAAAAGAATTCTTCCACTGTCTACACACGGGGTTAGATTGGCTTACCTACATCACTCAGGGGGGTTATTTTTCATACCCCTCAGTGACTTAGCTGGGTCAACGTAACTTTTTAGTGTAGGCCAGACCTCAAACTACCATGCTGAACAACAGCATTAAAACAGTCCTAAACTCATTAAGATAAATTGTGTGAATTCTTCCTCCCAACTCTATTTGCTGGTGCTATTATTTGTTTGACAACAGTTTGTCTCTGGACAAGCTTTCTCTACACAGGACCTCACACACTAAACATGCATTATCATTTATGGTAATTATGGCATGGGACCAATTCTACTGTCCTTATTCAGGAAAAATGCCTACTAAATTAAGGTAGGCCTTGTCAACTCTAGGAATTGTTGGACCTGTAGATGCCAACAGATTTAGCTCCAGTGGAACTTATAATGTAAACATGGCTCAGATGGGATCAAGTTTTATCTAACCCTGCTACAGATCAATTTTTTGCAAATGATTTGGAATAATCAATAAATTCAAGAATACTGTGATCTGCTGAGAGACACTCTGCAAACAAGAAAGTCAAAATTAATCAGATAAATTATTTATAATGAATTATTTGTCCACCACTTCCTGGAACACACACACTTTTTTAAATATAAAAACACAAACCTTCTGTCAGCATATGGGATATCTACACTAGGGGGTTCTGCCGAAGTAACTATACCAGCAAAGCATTTTTAGTGTAGACAAGGCCTTAATAACAGCAATTTTGCAGAAAAGAACTGCTCCTGCAACCCAAGCATCTTTTTTTCTATCTCCATAAAGGCACTATGTCTCACCATGTACACTTAACCTACATTGCACAGGATACTGCAGCACAACTAGGGTCGGAGGCCTGATTCTCCACTTCATTACACCAATTTCATTCCAGAGTAACTTCATTGATTTCTTTATTTGATTTTACTCAACTGATTTGATTTTCACTGACTCCATCAAGTTACACCAGGGTAGAAGATTAAAAGAATCAGGGCCAGAAACTGGCTGGTATTAGCAGTCCTCCTAGGAGTACATCTTTAAAGGGTCAAACATAGCCTTCTCTATTTTAAACACTTAAAAATCCTCTCTGGTCCTGATTCCCCATTGCTTTGCAACTATGTAGTCATTTACACCAATGTAAAGTAGTGTAAAATACCACCAGATCAAGACAGTAGCATTTTACAGTGATCCAAATGACTACACAAGGTGGATGGCAATGGAAAATTAGCCCCTTGATTCATTTCTGTAGGACACATTTTGCAATTGTGAAATTAAATTAATTTCCACCTTTGAAAATTGTTATAAAGGTAGAAAGTATTCTTGCTATATAGTGACATGGTTTCAAAATGCCATTCTCATGATCTGCAAGGCGAGGGCCCATCTACGATACAAATATATCTAAATCAGAGGACCCTGTTACAATATAGTCACAATTTATAGTTCAGCTGGGATCTTGACTATGTTCCATACCAGGAGCAATGCCCAAAGAGCAACTGTACCAAACGATGCAATAAAGCAATGACCAAAACCAATGCTTACTACTATGCTTACTACTATCTGAATATATATCATGCATTAAGAGAAGTTGAAGTAGCATGAAGGAAGCAGAGCTATACTTAGTACAAAGCACCTTAATGAGATCTCCATTATAAAAGGGTATCCTTAGATCATAGTAGTAAGCTCTCAGTTGCATTGCCTCTGGGAGCTCACCTGGCCAGCGGTGTACATGAAACACACTTGCTCAGTTTGTGCTATTTAATTTTGTTGTTAATGTGTTTATGTATACACAGATGATACTGAATACTGGAGGTGGACATTGTTTCATCACAGCACTTGACAACTGTTAATTGTTAAATACACAAAGTAGCAATGACTACTTCAACTGGGATTCCTTTCATGAGGTGTCTACTTAGAGCATCCTAGCAGTTTACTGATCAAAGTAGTTTTGGTTTCAAAATGTGGAGTTTTGCCTTAAGCTTGGTTCTGTATTTTAAATAAAGCCTTTTTATAATGTACAAAGCATTTGATGTATATTTCCTCCCTTGTTCTAGGTTTTTGAGTATTTACCCCAAAGCAGTGGACACAGTCGATTCCATAGATTTCCCTGCCCCCACCTTCCAGTTTGTGTATGGTAGTTATTATTATGGCTTCCTTTAACTTGCTTACCAGAAATAAAGTTCATATAGTATCAGCCTGAAACAATGTTATTTCATCTGTGAGTCAAAGTTTGTAACATGAACAGAAAAAGCCCCAAAATTCATTTGTATTGTGAAATATATAAACCAATACAGATGAAATATTAGACCAAAATCTTAAGGGAAGAATTCATTTTGGGTATTCAGACTAATAAAGTATTTTTAAAAAAAACTAATAATAAGGTTATAGCAGAGTAGAGCATTTTATACAGCAAGCATGTGTGCATACAAAACAAAGATAATATTAGTACACCATATTGATAAGATTTTATTTTCTATTTCATTACAAGTAATGTGTGCTTTGAGTAGCACTAGGCATTGTGCAGTATATGTTCATGTGTGCTTAGAAATATGAGTGCAATAGAAATAGCACAGTTTTAATTAAGTGACTCTCTTACACTTGTGTAAATTGGGAGGATTTTGAAGTCAATATATTTACCAGAATACAACAGGTGTAGCTACGAGGAAAAGTTGCAGCACCTGAGTCCTTTGTGGATCCCATCCTAAGTAAATTGTTGGATTTTCATTAAGAAAATGATTGCATCATTATTGGATTATATCATTTTCTCTAATTAGTCACTGACGATTTCAAAACTTGCTTCAGTTTATAAATTATTTTACATTCTCTGTACATTAACTTTTTTTTCTGATTAATTAGCCACAAGGTCTTAACCTTGCAAAGTTATTCACTTGAGTAGTGGATTGAGTTGAATGAGACTACACACAGGTGTAAAGTTAAGCAAGTGTAAATCCTTGCAGGATTGGGATCTATGTTAAATATTAAAAATATATTTTAAAATATTTTGTGGGAAAATCACTCATAAGAATCTTTCCCCCATAGCCATTACTCCATATTATCACACTAGGATCAAGATCACCCCTTGTCACTAATAAAAACATGCTATTTGGTCATAGTCAGTTTTTTCCTTCCTTTTTTACATATCTATAGAGATATTGTCACAAGTGGGAATAATTGTCTACACCAGTTTCATTAAAATTAATATGGTTTTACATTAAAATTAAACAAACACAAAAAACTGCTGACTAGGTCTAATATAGATATATGTTTATAGACCTTGAGACCTTTTCCACTTAGGGATTATTTACAGATGAGGGCTTTGGTTAGTTCTGTAGAACAGTTTATTATAACATGGTTGTCTGCACTGGCCAAGAGATTATTACCATAAATCACCACACCCTGCAGTTTCAGTGTAATAGGAAAGGAATATGCAGCTACAAAAATAGAACTACAGTCCCTAGCCATTTTGCTCAATTAACATTTTTGTAAAATGCATACAAATTTTAAAAAGGCTTATCTTTTGTTTTCTTTTACAGCATGTATATTACCTCAAAATATGCAGTGCTGATGAGAAAGATAAGCAGATTCAGTAATTAGATAATTAGACAGGGTTTTCTCCAGATTACTAAAACGTGGAAAAATAACTAGAGATTTACCTGTGAAATTTATTCAGGGTGGGTAGCAACATAGAGGTCTCAAAGTTGCTGACTCATGTCATGCTGTAATGCATTAAGCACAAAATCATGTAAAGCGCGTTACATTATATGACGGGGAAATCCATTGCCTTGCTGGGAAATTGCATAAAGCCGGGGGGAACAGACATCTCAGAGGGTGGAGTTATCGGACTCTCACCATCTCACTGCAAATATAGCACCGTTCATAACAGGTTGACAAGAATCCTTTGAAGTCTAAGAATTAACATATCTCAAACATGTTCAGATCAGCATGGAGGAGTGGAAGAACATAAGCTAGTTCATTATCTCTGGGCTGTATAAACTCATACAGTTGGCGACTGTTTATTGAAACAACCTGTAAAAGTGTTAGCTAGTATTTGCCGAGGCTAAGGACTCTGCTGTCCCAGACGCACTTCAGACTGTAAAAGTGGCTCTTTTCTCACTCTTATCTGAATCATCCCTTAACAGACTTTGCCTCTTTAACAGAGTTTACACTCCTCAGCTTTGATCTACTTTATAAAAACATTAGGGCTGTTTACTTTGAAATGCACTAGCCCCGTTTCTTTTCTCTTTATTTTTTTGTCTTCCAGACATTGACGGTTAGATTCGAAACCAGCAGTTATTTCCTCAGGGTTTCCTTTCTTTTCTGCCCAAGGCCCTGACACATATTCCCCCACTGACCGGTTTAATTCTAAAATAAAATCACAATAAATTAATTGTCTCTGCTCTCTGCCTACTAGAGGATCAAAGGAGTTAGCTCATGCTGCGAAACAAAGGAGTATATAGTTTCTGACCTTCTGTTAATGAAGGAACTTACTCTGCACCACTGAGGTCAATACGACTTCTGGGATAGATTTTTCTAGAAGCAGGAACAAGCCTTAAGTGTGTAGGTAAGACAGGTTTATTTGCCATATATTTAACCATACTTTAAGATCAGTAAGAATACGGAAAGCTGCATACAACTACGTTCCCTGCACCCGTAGTTCAAACAACAAACACTGGTGCTTTTATTCCCCTCTGGCCAGGTATATCCCAACAGCCTTAGACCTGTCTACATAATGGGAAGAATATTGCAACTTTAATTTCTTGATGAAGTTTACCTATTCCCCAGGCCCGTGGGTCTGCTTTGCTCTAACCCTTTCCTAGGATTGCTTTACCTTTGCTGGTTAGAATGGCTGGTGAACTTTTGCAAGCACTGGAGCAGCCAGTGTGGGTGTTTCCAGCTCCCTGGCAAGCGATCAGGCAGAGTCTTGGGAGCTTTTTTTTCTAACAGCACGTTCTGAATCTTTGTTCTTGATCGTCGAAGATAAAGATTTAAAATCCTCGGATGGCTCAAACGCTGCAGTAGCTAGAGTGAGTAAAACTAAAGTGCAGGCCCTGATGTAATTATTACCAGCTGTATCATTAGGGGGTGATTCCGAGATGAACTTGGCGCCAGGTCAGGTAGCCTTGAGTTCTGTTAACAACTGTGTTCAGAGATTAGTCGGATGTAACAATCACCTGAAAGGGGAGATTAAAGGGTCTCAATGGGATCCTTTGTTCTCGGCCTCATTTGATGCTTTGGGGCCTTTTCAAATCACGTCGCGGAGGAGCTTTAAATATTTGGAGACCCAGGGGGATGGTTAGTCGACCTGCTGGGGCGAGGAAGGGCTCTAAGGGGCGAAGGGCACGGAGGATGGAGAAGGGGTCTTTCTCGGTGGAGTGGCTCGCTCAGAGCAGCCACGAGAAAGCCCAACCTGCAAGCAGCGTGTCTTCCACCCACCACGCCCCGCGGGGCGACCGGTCCCTGCCCAAGAAAGCAGCCAGTGCCAGCGGCGATCAAGAGAAGGGAAACCCAGCGCATACCACGCCAAGTACTAGGAGCCGGGAGAGGCCGCCTGAGGGCGCCCGGCGGAGCCCGGGAGACCAAGGTGAGTGCCAGCCCTGCCCATTCACATGTGGAGTGGGGCAAGAGAAAGAGTCCTCGGGGCAGGATCCTAGTCGGTCCTAGCCAGCGAGGAAAGGGTCCCCGAGCCTGGGGGACAATCGCAGTCTCTGTCTATGGAAGGGGGCAGGCTCGGGGGACCCCACTGGGGCAGAGACATCTTAGGAAGCTGAGCCCTAAACTCCAGGTAATGTGGACGCTTATGCCAGAGCTGGCTGAGAGATCCTGCCCTGGCCTTCCCACCCAGCGGCTGGGCTGAGCCGGCCTGCGGGTGGTGAGGCCACTACGAATCCTCCCTGATAGAGGCCAGGCGTGGGAAGAAGGGCCCTGGTGGGACATGGAGGCCCCACGTGAGTGCCACCTGGCCAGCTGAATTCAGCATGTAATGCCACGTGCCCAGGGCCGGCTGGGGCATGAGGCTGCCCCCTCCTGGCTGCGGGTGGGGCTGCTCTGGAGCGTGGGGGGTCTCTCTTCTCACACCTTGCTCCGTTATTCCAGCTGCCCTGAGGGAGCTGGAGGAAACTGGCCCAAGCAGCGCCGCGTCCAGCCCGAAGGAGGAGGAGGAGGCAGGCGGGGAAGGCAGCGGCTCGGAGAGCACCAGCTGCACCCAGCCGGGGCGGCCCCGCACCAAGTTCTCGGCCTCGCAGCTCCAGGAGCTGGAGAGGAGCTTCCGGGAGCAGCGCTACATTGGGGCCAGCGAGAAGCGGCGGCTGTCCAAGGTGCTGAAGCTCTCCCAGACCCAGGTGAGGGACAAACCAGGAGGAACTGGGGGTGCCCAGCCGCTCAGGATCAGAGTCCACGGGAGAACACCTGCTCCTGGGGAGGGGGATATATTCACGCGACGCCGCCCCCAGAGGCCAAGAATGTGTGAGAGAGAGTCATGGGCTCGTCTCTTCTGTAAATCCTTTTCTAGTCCCGGGGCTGGAGCTCCACGAGCCCTAGTTAAGGCGGGTACTAGCCCTACATTGATTCTACCCTCAGCCTTCCCCCAGCTTAATTCAATCCGCTTGATCCTGTCTGGGAGTAGGTGTCTCCTATATAAAGGGGGAGGGGGGGGCACAGTGCTAGTCACCGCACAAGCGGATAGGTTGTCCCGAAAAGATCAGAATCTAATTTGACAAGATGTTACAAATGGGCGTTACAGAAAGTGAATGGGACCGAGGACGAGCATCCGTGACAGGAATACATACTTATATAGGCTAGCTATGGGCACAATCTGATAGTTTCAAGTGTTTTTAGATTTAAAGGATCTATAATGAATAGATATCCGCAATCCCCATGGGCCATCTACCCACCTCATGACTGTCATGAGGTGGCCACAACAGAGAAAGCAGCAGCCAAGAAATCACATGGGGAACCAGTGGGCAGCTCCTCTGTGAGAAAGGGAGAGGGAGTCACAATGGGGATGAGCAGCAGGAAGGAGAAGGGAATGCAGAGAAAGTCCATGGACCAGCAGCTTGCAAGCTAGGAGTCCCTGCACAACAGTGGTAGGCTCTGCAATTTCTGAGCCCCACATAGAATGATAGAAGCATATGGTTAGAATGGACCACAGAGGCATCTAGTCTAACCCACGCCAAGATGCAGGAATTGTTGTGGATCCAGCTACCCTATCTACAAATGCAAACCTCCTGCAACCCCAAATCTCTTAATGGTAAAAGCATAGTGTAGTGAGGGGACAAAAGATCAATATAGGAAATGTGATACCTGAAACATGGGGAGGGAAAGAGGGTAGCATGGAACAGAGTTAAGGTTTGGGTAAGCTTCCTGCACACTGCCATGCTATCTAATTTTGGTGGGGTTTTTTTTTACAGTGGAACCTTAGCTGAATTTTCAGGCTAACAAAGATTGCACAATTTAATATTCTTAGTGTGTTTCCTCTGAAGTAAACTGGTTTCTTTCTGCATTAAATCTGAATTAAGTTTGCTGAAAAACAGGGGCCAAATTCTGCTGTTATCTCTCTCTTGGTACTTGTATAGTATGAAGGAGGTGCAGTGACTGAGTGGTTAAGGCACTCAGCTACAATCCTGAAGGTCTGGGTCTGAGTCTATCTTGATCTCATACTGAAAGGCCACCTCCAGTTCATTCAACTGAAAAATAGTTACCTGCTAATTTGGGCAGTCAAAGGTGATCTGACATGATGCTCTGGCCACATCACTCCCTTGTGGACATAGTCTATGAAACTGCATCCGTGGGGGAATGTTGACTGTTGTATGAGTGTCATTGAAATCAGGGAAAATGTCCAGATTCACATAGTTGTAACAGCAGAGTTTGGCCAATAATCACCAACACTTAATGCATTTCTAAAACTTGTAGAACCATGTGCACATCTTTATTTGGCAAAATGAATTAGTAATAACCTCTTGGATGTTTATTTTTCAGATAAAAACCTGGTTCCAGAACCGTCGTATGAAGTTCAAACGACAGACCCAAGATGCCAGGGTTGAAGCTCTCTTTTCAGGCTTACTTCTACCTTACCGTTACCCAGAGATCCAGACACCCAATTATCCCCCTGGGATGGAGTTCAATGTCTCCTCTGCTGCTGCTGTGACCTGTTCCCTTCACCCAGCTATGCCAAACCCAGCTCTGCTGTTACCTCCTGCTCCAACTCAATCTCTTCAGCCAGTTGTGCCAACCCCAGCCCTGCTGGTGTCTGCTGCTCCAGGATTTTCTTATCAGTCTACAATTCCAACGGTCTCTCTAACCCAAGATCATAATCGACTGAGATTCCAACCATATCTTCCTCCCTCTTAAACATACATAAAAGTGCCCTGAGCTGCAAAATGAACTTTTTTAAAATGAACTACCTGAAATCATGAAGAGTACTTATTTAACTTATTTTTATTATAGTCATTAAATATATTAATTCAGTATTTCAAAAACTTTAATTTTTTTGGTTATTTTGTCTTTAAAGCAGTGTTGTTAAAGGGACACAGTCAAGAACAGGCTCAAAATGGTAATTAGAATAGGCTGACAAATGTTAGAGCAAGTTGATATTGCAAAAATTCTCCTCCCTTCCTCCAACCACAGACATGTTGCCATCAAAACTTCAATGAAAACTCATAACTGGGAATAATGGTGTGGGAATATAGGAGTGATTTTGCTGATTATTAATTTATAATAACCCAACACTTTATCAGTGTGTTAACTGTCTCTGCAGAACAGTCAGTCAACCAACTTGTCTACTGAATCCTACCTGCAGAAATATTAATCTATTATAATAGCTCATGTAGTTCATAAGAGTGTGTGGCAGGGGTGGTGGTGGAATTGTTTAACAAGTGCATGGGGGGGGGGGGGGACAATAGGGTGCTTTTAGTTTCTAAGACTAGTACTTTACCAGAATTTACTAGTCAAAATATTAACACTTGACAATGTCCCTTTACAAACATTGTCAAACTACCTCTAAGGAAACTCTTGTAATAATTTCAGTAAAATATAGTAATGGGAACACTTGATTGAAAAAGGGTGTGTGCTTGTGAGTGGCAAACACAGAAGTTCAAACAACTATATGGGACTAGGGACCATTGTGGCTTTCACAATACATTTGTGGGTAGAGGTACCGTGTGATTAAATCTTTTTTTGGAAAACAAAACTGTCAGAACTAACATCCATTTCCCATGAAATAGCTACCACTAGCAAGCCAGAAATGTCTCATGTAATTAATACTTGTTTTCTTATATTTCATGGAACAAAATTTTGTACTCAGAACTCCTATTTCAAGGATCCTTTCCTAAATAAGAACTGCAGGATGTGTTCTGCAGTGTAAGCACAGAATTGCCTGTTGCCTTGTGAATTTAAGATTTGAGCGTTGCAAAATTTACATTTTACATTAATTTTAATATTCAAATTCCATAAATAGCTAGTCATGTACAAGTGTCATTCAAGACCAGTTAACTTCAGGATGTTACTCACAAATTTTATCTCTGTGTATGTGATAAATATAAACTGACTCAGCATGAGTGCTTAAAATAAAAGGTGACTTGTTTTCTTACTCTCAACTTCATGGCAGTTGTTTTGTAATATAACTTTAGAAGGCTGTATGTGATCAATTTCAAGGAATGGTCTGAGCATTGATATGCACAAAACTATTGATTGTGGTGCAAAATGGAACACCCAGAAAAACCTGATAAACAAAGACAAGCTGGTGATGCAGGCAAAGGAGCTTCAGCTATCAGTGAGAGCCAGCTTCACTCCCTGCCTGGGGACTGAAATGAGAGACCCAGAAGGAGGGCTGGTGGGGTTGGGAGAGGGGCAAGAATGCAGATTTGCAGGGAAGCAGTGGGGACTGGAGACCTGGAGGTGGAAAGTGGATGGGTGGGGTGGGGGGAAAGGTAATGGAGGGAGGAGAAAGTGGGAGTGGTGAGGGAAGCAGAGACCCATGTAGGTGGAAAAAATGGGGCTAGTGGGTAAGAAAGGATGCAGAGTGGAGGAGATAGGGAGAATGGAGATTGGGAGTTGAAAACATGGACCTGTCTCTGGCATGTGATGGAGGACCATGGCAAACATGCAGAACCTGTCATGAGCAAGGTGTAGGGAGGCTTACATAAAGTCCCTGAAATATAGGATGGGAGGGTAGCACATAGGGAGCTTGTGACAGATATATGTGGGATGAAAAGATTCTCTACTGCATGAATACCCTCGGCCTAGGGAAGTTACAAAGTGCAACTCTTTTATCCAGGGTCATGATTGTGAAGTACCAGCATTCTGACATTAGAGGTCACCTATGGCTCACAACACTCCTTTCCTTTTTTGTTTTGCCTATGGGAACAGTAGGAACAGCTCTATTTACTCTATGGGTTAAGGTTGCTCATCTGCATACACTAACTGAGTTGTGAAAACTCCTACAAGACCTAGGCAAAAAGTGAAAATTCAACACAAATGTTTTGTGAATTCATGACAATTTGCCTGAACTATTGTTAACAATCCAAAAACCTCAAGACTTCATTTCAACATTTTTGAAATTAAATGTTATTTTTGGTTCAAAAACACTTTTGACACAAACAAATGCAGTCTTTACTTTCAGGGAAGTGGAGGGAGAGAAAAGGGTTGGTTTGGGGTGAACTCAATGCCTCCATGTTCAGGCATCAGCACAAGAAATTTAATGTTTTGCTCCTATCTGTCTGCAGCAATATTTGGGGGTAGCCATTGATACAGATACAATGTGTCTGGAGAGCTAAAGCAGCAACACAGTGGCCTTGTCTCAAGGGCCAAAAGGGTGTGTTTTTCAATCATGTTAAGCACACTTAAACAGCCCTATTAAGGCCCAATCTATACTACAAAGTTAGATCAACCTAACAGACAGGGGTGCTTGTGGCACACTAGGCTTCCTACCCATTGCATTGTGCTTTGCATCCCTGCAAGCAGACAAGTATGAATGTCTCGGGTTCTGGAACAATTTTTATAGCTGATGATGGAAACCATGTATTTGGTGTCTGTTTTTACTACTTTAAGCAAGGGGGAATGGAGCAGCACCCTTAGTTCCTGCACCACTGATTCATGTGTGCAATATACAAACTTTGGCAGCTGTGTATGGACATGCTTCAATGGGCTTTTTCAATTGTATTTAACTTGATTAAAAATACACACCCTTTTGTGCATCAATAAAGGGCCAGTTTTCTAATCAAGTTAGTTCAAACAAACAATCAAAAAGCCCTCTTAAGATCTAACACAGTGGTTCTCAAACTTTTTTTTACTGGTGACCCCTTTCACATAGCAAGCCCCTGAGTGAGACTCCCCCTTACAAATTAAAAACACATTTTAATGTATTTAACACCTTTATAAATAGGAAGGGGGTGGGGGAGGAAGATAGCTCAGTGGTTTGAACATTGGCCTGCTAAACCCAGGGTTGTGAATTCAATCCTTGAGGGGGCCATTTAGGGAACTGGTGTAAAAATCTGTCTGGGGATTGGTCCTGCTTTGAGCAGGGGATTAGACTAGAGAACCTCCTGAGGTCCCTTCCAACCCTAATATTCTATGAAATGCTGGAGGCAAAGCAGGGTTTGGGGTGGAGGCTGACAGCTTGCAACCCCCCATGTAATGGCCTTGTGACCCCAAGGGCTCCCAACCCCCAGTTTGAGAACCCCTGACCTAACACAAAGCCATGTTAACTAGCTGCAGTAGAACATGGAGGCAGGAGGAGAGTCTAACATGCCTAAGCAACACAGTTTTGATTATTGTAGCCTGTATCTTAATAAGGCTTTCCAGTTGTGTTACACCCTTTGCTCATTGTAGTCATCGAGTTTAAGGGCAGGAGGGACCACTAAATTGCCCTCCTGTCTATCACAGGTCACTAAACACAACCCAGCTAACTCCACACCAAGCCCAACAGCCAGAATTAGACTGAAGTATTACAGGCCTGAGGCAGAGACATACTCATTGTGGCTCTACTGATGCCTTAGCACAGAAGCAGAGGGCTCTTGTCTCCAATTTCCCCCATACAACCAAGATTAGTCAATCCAAAATGTTATTTCAGGAGGAAGGATGAAACAAGTACAGGAACATAAAAAAAACTAAAAAAGTTACATGGAACATGCAATAGTGCTCTGTCAAGTCCTTGTGCCAAATTTTTAAATTAAATTTCATTTAAAGAGGGATTTTAGTCATACTTTAAGGCAAAGACTTTCAAGAATATAGGCTATGCTCCGAAATCCCAATTTAGTTCCTAAATAGGCTAATTTTCAAGAGTGCTAAGTACCCAGCAATTTCCACTGAAGTCAATTGGAAGCAAATCCCAGCATCTATATCTCATTTTTCCCCATAGGAGAAATAGTAACAAATATTTACCTATCTCAGGAGCTTGTCCGTACACAAAAAGTTGCACCATTTCCACTGTAAATGTTGTAATTGATTTAAACTGATAAAGCCTGTGTGAGCTCACACACACTTGTTTAGAAGTTGTTTATAGCAATGTAGTTTAATTCAGTAAATTACCAATTTAGTTAAATCAATATAAATCAGTTGTCAATTGATCAGTGCAACTATTCTATGTTCTTCATTTGTAGAACATTTTGAGGTTCTTGGGTGGAAGATGCAATGGAAGTGTAAAACAGTAATTTATGTTCACAAAACAATTCAATGACCAGCACTTTGCTCCCTCCTACCCCCCATAATTCACACAGAATCCTATTATAGAAGCACTATGCAGTACTGAGGTCACAAAACAAGTACATTATATGATTCTACTCTTTAAATAGTGTAAAAGTTTTAATTTTCACTGGCTGTAAAAACAGGCCAGCAAACACTTGGATGAGAATAGGAAAAGTGGACATGGTCAAAAGTCACAAATTGTATAACTGCCAACTCAGGATTATGTGGCACATTGGAACTAAGAGTTTATAAATTGTCTGTCATCCTTTCCTGCTCCTAACTGGATGTTCTATGTGTATAATCTCATCAGAAGCCGGTTGCCAGCTTTCTGACTATAAGTGGAGTGTTACTACTCAACCAACAATTAGCAAACCGGAAACCTAATTGTATCTGGTTTCTGTGCTGCATATACACAGGAAAAACTATTAGATGAACAACATTACTATAACAATGCCTCCAGATTGATGGTTTCTTCACAGTAGATAAGATTTTGCTATAGGTTAAATGTTTGCATAATAATATTTTAAAGTATAGGACTCCAGGGGTTGGTTGTGTGTCTCTACAACAATGAATTTTATCTCATAGCCTTGCCTACATGGTGGGAATTCTAGTGTAGACAAGGCTGTGTGGTCAAACCTGTACACAATTTGCTTTCAGCACATCTACATTAGGGTTCTCACCAGTGCCAGCAGTAGTTCCAGTGCAATTCTCCTCCTGTGGACAGACTAATTGTCAATATGGAATTTATAGCAAAAGATCCTTTTAAGCATCCACACACTAAAGGAAGATAACATAGTCTATCAGAATCCTTCAGACCAGTAACCTTCAAATTACATAGGTTGGGTATAAACCCAAGAATTAGGACTAGAGTGCCTCTAACAGCATTCAATCTCAATTAAATACAATTATACTTAATTTAGGTATGAATCTTTATATTTAAACTTTATATTAAAAATATACACTTCTACATCAGACAAACATTTTATGTACAGTTGAATCATATATAGTGTATTATATTATACCTCTCTCATGTCTTCCACTTTGCTTTGGTTATAATGTTTGAAGAGGATTAAATTGTTTGTTGTCCATTTTGTTCTGTATAACTGGATGGACAGAGAATTGTGGTAGAAAGTGTTGGTGGAAAAAAGGCAGATCATGTGCCCTAAGGGCATATGATGGGTTTTGGGAGTCATATATTTGAAAGGAAGAGTTGAACTGTAAAGCACAATTAGGAGTAAAAGGCAGAAGTCTTTGTTGCTGTGGACTAGGATAGTGGGAATAATCCTGTAACATATTTGGTAGGGTCCCTTGCTTATAGCCATAGAAGGGATCTGAAGATATGAAGCTATGATGGTGGTCTTGTATTTGCCTCTTAAGTTTCATCCTGCGATTCTGGAACCAGGTTTTGACCTAGAAAAAAAAAGTAATGTTAAAGAAATCAGGGTCCTAACAGAATAATTTATAAACTATCATGTATTGAGAGCATCTGTAACTGAACTCACTTGTGATCCATACAGTATAGTCAGAGTTAAAATAATTTGAATTAAAGCATTGATCTTATCAGCGGAAAAGTTTCCATATTGTGTAAGCTCATAATGTATTATTTACTGTGTGCATTTGCCAGAGATAGCAACTGCAAAGACCTAATCAGGGGCTTCATCCAGCTTCCATTTCAGTCAATGGGAAGTCACTGACCCCAACGGGAGCATGTTAGGGACCCAAATCTTAAATCCATTAATTGTGAGCAGCCCTTGACTGATTCTACTCAAGGTGTTAACCAGTGCATAAGCAAGTGCTTGCAGGATCGGGGCCTTATTTAGTAACTCTCTAAATTTTCTGTCCAAGTGAATATCAAATAAACTAACATTTATCAGCATCAGATCCCGGTTGTATTGTTAAGTTAAAAAATATTAAGTACAAATGTTTAAGAGTTTTAAAGATACTCTTCGGACCCATGGAAACATGAGATTAGGCTTCTAGTAAATCCTGCACTTTCTTTAATGGACAACATGCCGTGCCCTGCGTTTATAGTCGGTAGGACGCAATTTGAACACCAGTCCCCATCAGCAAGAAATCATAACCAGTTATCGTTATGCTCAGCACCCGTGCGGCTTTACATACGCAGAGCGTGGACAAGTGTGAATCAGCGCTCAGCGCTCTTTGCTCAAGCGAGTTCCGTTCGGGGAAACTGATGCACGCGCGGGGCCTGACTGAAGCCAAGGAGCAGCTGGAGGCGCTCAGCGTCTCTGCACACACCCCTGCACCTAGGGGAGCAGCGAGCGGCCCAAAGCCCCCCCAGCCCGACTGTCTCTGTGCCGCGGGGACTGGGGCCGGGCACTGACCTGAATCTCGGACAGCTGAAGAGCGGCCGCCAGCTTCCTCCTCTCCGCCGCCCCCACGTACTTCTGCCGCTTGAAGGTTTTCTCCAGCTTGCCGACCTGCTCCGGGGTGAAGGCGGTCCGCACTCTGCGCTGCTGGGGCTCGTCCTCCCCCGGCGACGAGGGGATGCAGGAGGCGGCGCTTTCGCTCTCGTACCCGGAGGACTCGTCCGCGCTCACCCAGCCGCCCTCGGGAGCTGCAAAGGCGGAGGGTGGGTTAGGGCTCCGGTGCCCAACGGGGGGAAACAGCCCGATCGGGCCCCGCGGCCCCCTGGCTTGCGAGCCAGCCCTCCGCTGCTCCCCCAGCCAGGGCAACAGCACCTGCCTTTCAGCCGCCCCACAGCACCCGCTGCCGCACCCCCCTCCCCCCGGCCAGCTGGAGGCTCTTCCTCGCGGCCGGATCAGGGCCCTACTTCCCTCTCCAGCACCAGCCACCACCTCCTCCGGGCTCGCCTCTGACTTACCGGGACTTGCTCGGCCGATGGGCAGCTCCTGGGGCTTGGTGTCTTCCAGCTCCTCCCGGCGCAGGCTGCTGGGTTGGAGCTGCCCCCCGGCCGCGGCTCCCCCTTTGGGCTTTGCTTTGGCCAGGCGGGGACTCCTGCTGAAGGAGGTGGGGGCCCGCGGAGGAGGAACACAGCAGATGTGCGGCCTGCCCGCTGGCCTTTGCTCCTCGCTGTCAGGCTGGGCCGGGAAGTCCACAGAGAAGGCGGCCTCACCCATGGCGAGTGGGAGCTGAAGGAGCGGGGCTCACAGGAGCTGCCTGCAGCTCCCTCTGCTTAGCTAGCACTGCTCGGCTGGAGGGGAGGGCAAGCGGGTGGGTGGGGGCCTCCATTTATTTATAGGGGGCCCTCCCTCGCGGGCTCGTTTTCAAGTGTGAATCCACATCAAAGTACGAAGAGAAAAGAGATAACAGCTGTCAGTTAGGAGTAGAGTTCACACGTCTGGCAAATGTCTGCAGCCCCTGGCTCCAGAGAGTCTGCGGGATTGTTTCTGCCCCCTTGAAATGCAAACCTGCTCTGGGCCCCTCCTGATTCTCCCCTGGAGGGGGGGAGTGGCGGCATGGGCAATTCCAGCCACACCAAACAAAAGACCAGCAAAAGGGCTTTTAAAGACAGTTACACGCCAGATAATGGCAGAACGATGGGGTTCAATCATGTCCCTTCCAAACGTCGATGGACTAACACAAAAGGCACATACGACATATTTTAAATTGCATAGATCTCCAAGCATTAGCAACCGCATCTCATTACAGCCATAATCAGGGAGTTCCTTAGGGCAGGGACGTGAATGGAGCAGGGTTTTAGTATCTTTATCAGGCGAGGTTCCGGTCTATGTATGAGAACATTTAGCACCGATTAACACAAATTCAGAACTCTGTTATAACAGGGATTTTTACATCAATCCTTGCCTTTCAAAATGCAGATCTAAATGAAGCTACCAGGTAATCCTTTGAAATGTCCTCTTTAGAGTGGCAGTATATATTTCAGAGGCCAGGTGGGTGAGGTCATATAGCTTTTACTAGATCAATTTCTCTAGCTGGCCCAATAAAAGATATGACCTCACCCACCTTGTCTGTCCAATATCCTGAGCCCAACAAGCTACAACACTGCAAACTGTATATTTCAGGTCGGGGGCTCCTGCTGAAGGAGAGAAGGAGGGATAGTCTAGCAATCATGTAACACAAAACGTTACTACATGGTAAATAAAAGTCACGATCGATTTCCTATAGAATCCCGTCCATGTTCCCTATCAATATCAGAATCCCTTCTACTGTAAACTAATGAGCGGAAGAAATCCAAGTCCATTGTAAAGGTCGTACGGAGACGTCAAAAGTCTGGGTTGGCTTGGATTTCCCAGCTCCTGGCTGTATTATTGCTGTTTCTGGTTTAACGGGTACAAATTCAACCCTGCACTCCTCTCAGCTTGAATTTGGCGCCAGTTGTCTAGCCAGAAATGTAGCCAATCTTTCACCAACGCCTGGAAGTTTAGCGATCAAAGCAATACAGGACCAGAAAGCTCACACCTCATCAACTTCAAACTACCCCAATTTACACGTTATTTATAAAGCATAGCTTCGCCTTTGTGATGCAAGGGGCAGATAATGCTAAGAACCGCCCAGAGGTTTAATCACTGTAAGTATAATAAACCGTTATTAGAAAACCTATCACTGAGGTTTCAAGCATTTTCTGCGTTTAGATAAGCCAGTGGAAAAACATACAGCAAGCACAAAGCACAAATGAATCGGCTACAAAAGACACCGGGACACCATATATTCAGATTGTTCCTAATTGGGAGAGCAAACTGAAGATATTCCCTCTCTAACCCTGAACCTTGATACCAGGGCCCTGTTTTTACAGTGCTCACAGGGGCTAAACTTCTCTTGAACTCACTGAGCCCCCGATAAAACCCGCCAGAACTGAAGGATTTGACTCAATAAACTCGGATCTAATGAGCAGCGTGTTTGTTTCTTCTTCCTATAACTAGATTATTGATCTTTCTTTCCAAAAGGAAAAACATAAATGCCTCCTTCTTTCCCCAAAGGCAAGTTTCACTGAAAATGCAATGGTATGTGAGTGAGGCTGGTTTTCTTTGTTTCCAATTCCACCCTCATCATCTGCTACTGATGTCTTAACACAGGGAGATGCAGCAGATTATAAACTTGTACTGATCTGTATCACAGAGTTATACTATCTATAAATGCAATGGGGCCATTCAAGCACAAAACTTTACAGGAAAAGTGTAAGAATCTTTCTTAATCCTACCAAAGCGCGGAGATTCGACTAAAGTTGCAACCTGGCCCATTACATCTAAGTAGGAGGGCAGCAGGGCCTTCAGAACAGATTTTACTCAGCACCCGCATTTCGGGAGAGCTGCATATGGTGAACACGGCTGAATATCAGGCCGCATGGACCTAATTTCTTAAGAGGCCTTCTGAGCTGGCATGGGAGTGGTGGGCTCAGTAGAATTTACAGGTTCTGGCTCCACTGTGTGCGCAAATAAAGCAGCAGCAGCCCTTAGGATGCTGTTTTTCCCGATCTTTCCTTTCTCCCTGTAATTCATACTTAACAAGAAACTTTTTTTGCTTTTATTTATTTTCCAACCCCAGATAGAAGTAGGCTTAAAAGGCTCCCTGTGACCCCCCCCCCGCCCCTTGTTTGCTGTATTACAACCAAACTATTGTGATTAAACACACAAGCTATAATGACACACCCCCTGTCCTTGGCATGGCATGACCGGGCAGCGTCGCGATCAGAAAACAGGTTCGCTACAATCGTGATTGAATCATGCCAGGCGCTCATCCAGCTATTTAGTTCTCATCCACAGCTCCCAGACTGGGGCTTGTTCTATTTGGTAGCCCTGAACACATACAGGCCAGCCTGTGCTGCTTCAGCTGGGCGGGGTTACTCGGGCTGTCCCTGTCCGCCCCGCCCCAGGACTGCCGGGGTGCTTGAGCTCGGCCCCGATCTCCCCGGCTCTTGGCGTTTTCCTGTTCCCAGCGCTGTCGCTGCGATCGCTCACAGCTGTGCCTTTGGGACGCTCCGCGCTCTCCCCCCCCCCCCCCCCCCAGCGTTATCACAGGGGAACAGGCTCCAGCTAGTTCCCTCCGAGCTTTGCACGCCGCTTCCTCACACCTGCCTGCTCGCAGCGTTTCCTCTTCCAGAGCTCGTTAGAGCAGCTGCTGTTACCTCTAAGCTGGGAACCTCTAAAACGGACTCGGCTCCACTGCGGGTTGCGTGTTCGGAAACACCCGGATCCCGTCTCTGACGGTTTAAACAGTGAGGGCTGACTCGGGCTTTTCGTGGCCGATCTTTAGTGTGACTGAGCAAGGGAGAGATTTCCCGAAGCTCCTGCACGGCCCTGAGCCAAGAGAGCAACCGCTACACAAGCGTACAAGGCAGGGTGGGCTCGGACAGGCTCCGAATCCCGAGGGGCCGCCTGTGCGAAGTGGCGGGGTTCTGCGAGGCTGGGCGTGCTCATGACTATAACTCTGCAGAGGACCCATGTCCATTTCAAAGGCTCTCCGCACAGAGGGGTCAGTGGCTGACGGAAATGGAGCTTGCAATAAGAAATACCAGCAGGGCAGGCGATTCCGATCTTAGCGTCCCTGACGTCCCTCCAAACACACACATATATAACCTGGGGAAAGGCCTGGGCTGAGAGCAGCCCCCCTCTCTGCATTTCAAAAGCCTTCCCGGCCATTACACACCTGCGGTCACCTCTTCTGTCACACTCACAAGTTACTTAGAGCAGATTTTTAGAAAGGGGTACAGAAAGGGGCAGTCCTTCCAAAATGTGGTGGTTTTCTTCATCCTTACCCTCCAACACACTAACAGCCCGTGGTGACGCTATGTTTAAAGGCCGTGTAACTCCAGAGAGTGGGTTAGTGATCCAGGGGGGTGAAGTGACCGCATGGTCATTGTGCACTTATTGAGATACATTCTAGAATCAAGACTTTCCCTCCAATTTACATTATATTAAATAAATACACATTGTAGACTTTCTCAGGCAGATTGTTATACAATCACGTCCAAACTGTGCTCAGTGGTGTACCTATAGGCAGGAAGAGGTGCTCAGCAGAGTTTGCAATCTACAAAGACAGCTAGGGGTTAAAGAAAGGAGTAAAAGATTTAACAACGGAGTCAGGGTGATGTTTGGGACATGTCTGCATAGTGCAATATTTTAATATTGTTTTGTATGTAAAAAGTATCCCCAGCTGCTCCTCCCCCCAGCTAGTGTTGGCCCCACTTTTTCCCCCAGCTATTTTAATATACTTAGAAAATCACTACAGATTCATTCTTCCCCACCCCAGATCCCACCCTCCCAGAAGTTACAGATGCTTGAATTATGATGCACTTATGCAATATTTTATATATGTACACACACACACATACTGACTGACCTATTTATAGGTCCCATTTAATAATATTACTGGCCATTTCTGATGTTAGCATAGCAATATAATAAGGACCTATGACCACACATATCCTGAGACATATTTTCCCTCCCCCCAGTCAGATTTACTTGTTCTCTACTGAAGTGTTCTGTGGATGTCATCTTTGTACATTTCCATTTCCTTTCCCATGGTGCCTGCGGTGTACGACTAACTACACTTAAACATATCTAGCATCATGACTCCTTTATGTATCTTTCACCTTGAAACTCTGACATTACTATTAAATATTAATTAGGTGCCATTGTGGATCACAGCACGACAAACAAAAATGCTCATCTCTTTACAAAACTATTGTGACAGACCCAGACCAGTTGGGGTACAGGAGTCTGGTAGAGGGCAAATATACTGGTCACTGGATGAGTAGTTTTTTGTTCCCTGAGTGACCAGAGAAGGGGCTGCCTTAGAGTAATCAGGAACCTGCTAGAACCAGTTAAGGTAGGCAGGCTAATTAGGACACCTGGAGCCAATTAAGAAGAAGCTGCTAGAATCAATTAAGGCAGGCTAATCAGGGCACCTGGGTTTTAAAAGGAGCTCACTTTCAGTTTGTGGTGTGAGTGTGAGGAGCTGGGAGCAAGAGGTACAAGGAGCTGAGAGGGAGTGCTGCTGCTGCTGGAGGATTGAGGAGCACAAGTGTTATCAGACACCAGGAAGAAGGTCCTGTGGTGAGAATAAGGAAGGTGTTTGGAGGAGGCCATGGGGAAGTAGCCCAGGGAGTTGTAGCTGTCCTGCAGCTGTTACAGGAGGCACTATAGACAGCTGCAGTCCACAGGGCCCTGGGCTGGAACCCGGAGTAGATGGTGGGCCTGGGTTCCCCCCAAACCTCCTAATTGACCTGGACTGTGGGTTCTTCCAGAGGGGAAGGTCTCTGGGCTGTTCCCCAACCCACATGGTGAATCTCTGAGGCAAGAAAATCTGCCAATAAGCACAGGACCTACCAAGATAGAGGAGGAACTTTGTCACACTATCAACTAACTAAAGACAAAATCAGACTATGTTAAAAATGGTTCAGCCACAACCTTATTGCAAGCTAATGCAAACAGTGCTTGCAAGGCCACAGTGGAGAGAAAAGACCAAAACACCTGAAAAGAGAGACAGGGAGTTAAGTCACTTCCTAGAACAGCTCTGAGGACTAGAGTCTCTCTCTCTCTCTCTCTTTTAAAGAAATCTGAGATTTTCATGCACTAACCTGATCCTAGCAATTGAAGCGTTCAGAAAAACATTAAATACCTGGTGATTTAGCCAAGAGTTGGTGACAGTGGAAGACATGGTCAGATATTGTGTCTGGATAAGTTGAATATATAAATTGGAATAGGAAACAAATCTCCATTCACATCTGTATCAGCAAAAAGCCGGTGAAACTGTTGCAGAGAGCTAATTGAGTAGAATGGAGTCATTTAGCCCCTATTTGTTAAGAGTGCGAGGTGCTCTACAGCAGTGGCTCTCAACCTTTCCAGACTACTGTACCCCTTTCAGGAGACTGATTTGTCCTGCATACCCCCAAGTTTCATTGCACTTAAACTACTTTCTTACAAAAACAGACATAAAAATATAAAGGTGACAGCCAGACTATTACTACTTTTTCATTTTTACCATATAATTATAAAATAAATCAATTGGAATATAAATATTGTAATTACAATTCAGTGTGTAGTATATAGAACAGTTCAAACAAGTCATTGTCTGTATGAAATTTTAGTTTGTACTGACTTCGCTAGTGCTTTTTATGTAGCCTGTTGTAAAACTAGGCAAATATCTAGATGAGTTGATGTACCCCCTGGAAAACCTCTGTGTACCCCCTAGAGGTACACATATGCTTGATTGAGAGCCACTGCTCTACAGACATGTCATAGCTGGACTTGTGGGTGGTCCTGTTGGCGTATTCTGAAGATGTGCGCCTTCTGACTCAAGGCCTGGAACAGGGGTGACAGAGCCTTCCGAAAAGTGTGGGGGCCAGCAGGGACCCCTGCCTTCTCCATGGCCCCATCTTGTCCTTTCCACCTGAGGCTCCACCCCTTCCATCTGAGGCCGGGCCCCTGGCCAAACTGGAAGCCAGAGCGGCCGGGAGACGCAGACCCTCCACCTGCCCAGGGTGGGAAGGTCAAGAGCAGCCCCCAGCCTGTGTTCCCACCACTGTTCTCAGTGGCAGGTAGAGAGTTTGCAGAGGGATTCCCGCTACATGTTCCCATGATAGGTAGAGGGTTTGCAGCTTCCCCCCGACCCAGCTCTGGCCGGGGGACAGGGCCTCGGAGCTGCAGCCCAGGCATAGTAAGAGCTGGGCGGCTGTGGGGAGCCACGGACCCTCCGCCTGCCCTGGGAGGAGGGCCTGGGGGACACGGACATGCAACTACACACCACACCACAGAAACACCAACCCAGGAACCAATCCCTGTAGCAAACCTCATTGCCTACTCTGTCCCCATATCTACTCTGGGGACACCATCAGAGGACCCAGCCACACCATCAAGGGCTCATTCACCTGCACATCCACTAATGTTATATATGCCATCATGTGCCAGCAATGCCTCTCTGCCATGTACATTGGCCAAACCGGACAGTCCCTCCGCAAAAGAATAAATGGACACAAATCGGACATCAGGAATGGTAACATACATAAGCCAGTAAGTGAACACTTCAATTTCCCTAGTCATTCTATTACAGATTTAAAAGTCACTATCATTGAACAAAAAAACTTCAGAAACAGACTTCAAAGAGAAACAGCAGAACTAAAATTCATTTGCAAATTTAACACCATTAATCTGGTCTTGAATAGGGACTGGGAGTGGCTGGCTCATTACAGATGCAGCTTTTCCTCTCCTGGAATTGACACCTCCTCATCTATTATTGGGAGTGGACTACATCCACCCTGATTGAATTGGCCCTGTCAACACTGGTTCTCCACTTGCGAAGTAACTCCCTGCTCTCCATGTGTCAGTATATAATACCTGCATCTATAACTTTCACTCTATGCATCCGAAGAAGTGAAGTTTTTACCCACAAAAGCTTATGCCCAAATAAATCTGTTAGTCTTTAAGGTGCCACCAGACTCCTTGTTGTTTTTGTAGATACAGCCTAACACGGCTACCCCCTGATACAGGAAATGTCTGTCTGTGCTCATGCTTCATACCATCCACTTCCTCACCTGCATGTCCTACCTTGACACCAAGAGGCAGGACATGTTGCTACCTAAGGAGGGTGAGGAAGTCCCATTGGCTAGTTGGTACTCCACTCAGGTCCCATGGCCCACCAGAGATATTAGCTGGTGGCTCCTTCATGGAGCTGCGAGCATGGGCATGTACCTGCCATGGTTCATGAACTCCTGACACCTGGATTTTCTGCATCCAGAGGGAGATCCTCACACACAAATGAATAGAATGCATCATGATGCAGCTCCTCTTGTGGGTCCTCCAGAACCTCTTACTGAGGTTCTGGCTGCACTTTTCCTCGTGCCTTCTGCGCTATGCACACCCCATCCATGGCCCCACAAAGTCACAAGATCTCCTCATCAACCTCCTCCTGGGGAGGGCCAAGTCAGCCATTCATCATACCAGGAGGAGGAAGCTGGATGGGGGATACTCTGGACTTCTGGCCCCTTATACGTTCATGCCTCTGAACAGAGTTCCTGAGGGCAGTGTCCACTGACACCTTAGATGCCTTTGAGGAGTGTTGGGCATCATCTTGGGTTCTCTGCTTGGTGTCCCCCGAGATTCCTTGTTATTAACCTTTGACCTCATTCCCTTGCCTGTTTTTTTTCCATTTGTCATTCCCAGAATTCAATAGTAGCTTGGGTTCAGTGGTTCTACCACCTTAGCTGAGGAGGAGGGCCTACACCCACCTGTCCCCTTACTACTAATAGTACACATGTGTAATAGGAGTGAGATCTCAGTCCTGAGGGGCTTACAATACATACAAGGGATAGAATTTATAACCAGACCAGTGCCAGTGCTACCCCATTGCGGACCCTAAGCAGGAATATCTCCACCAACACATACTAACAATTAATAGGGGACCCTCTTGAGCAGCTTGGGGGCCTAAGCAATTGTTTAGTCCACCTATGCTTAGAATTATCTGTTTGTAACTAAAGCCAATAGGATGGGATGGGATGTACCCATCTTCTGAATTCCATGATTTTTGTTGTCACTTTACCATTTTTATTCATAAATATAAAAAACTATGCAAATTTGACTATTCTCATTTTTGAAAAAGAGAATCCCTAACTTTCATATAACCTCTGCATACACAGAAAATGTAAATATCTTATTGACACCAAATATTTCCCTACCATTTTTCCACGTTATCAATATTTCTGATACAGTGACTTAATCCCTTCAAGTTCAGCTTCAGAGGTTCTGCTCTCCCTCTTGTAAAGTGTAATATGGTACCTTACAAATATAAAACATGTTTCAGCTCCCAGGGTTCCATAATGACATCCTCAGTTAGAGGCATACAACACTACAGTAAATCAATCATATCTGGGGTGGAGGACACTAGCCAAGAGGCAAATAGTGCAACAACAGGAAGGGAAATTTTGACCAAGAACTTTGGGGCATACACCTAGTTTGGGGGTCTCAGTACTAGTAAGATCCCCCAGAAGGACATTATATGGTGGAACCATGCAATGAAATAAATAAACCAAGTGTGCCTCTGTTTGGTTCCTTTTCTGCATCAGTTGTCAGATCACAGCTGCTGCCTGGTGCACTAAACCCAGGGTAGCAGTGTCTGAGGCAACCAGAATATGTCCAGGAGCTGTTGCAGCAGCTGATCTCCATATTCCTTGGCATCCAATGTCACAAGAAAGCCCTTACTGTTCACACAGACAGGGCTATGCTAAGGAAAAGTCACACACAGCATACTCTGAGATACTTTGTTTTTCAAGGGTGGAAGGGCTGAGTCAGCCCAGCAGAAATTGGGCCCCATGCTGCTCTCAGGGGTGCTTTGCTATTGGGTTCATTAAAAGCATGGCAGGAAGAGACCATCAGATCATCTAGTCTGTCCTCCTGTATATCACAGGCCACTAACTGCCACCCAGCCACCCCAACACCTAACCAACAACCAGAACTAGGCCATAGCATTACAGCCTTTAGGTGATTAAATTATTGTCTGCAAAAGGCAGAAAACAGGAAGGACTAAGGTGCACCAATACCCAAGGCCACTGAAGTGACAGGGGATTGATTAAATGAGATATACCCCGAGGAGGGTATATATTTTGGATGAGATCCATATATGTTATTTAGATGCACACCAAGATTCACTCTATTGATGCAAGGGCATAATAGTTTTATTGAGAGAGAACAGTTATATTTCCACCCATAGACCTTTCCCCGGGCACATAATATGGCACAAACCATACCCACCCCACTGGAAGGCGCCAGGAGTCTAGGAGCATCTCACGCGGCCGGTTTTGCTGATCAAAGGGACCCAAACTGGGGGAACTCTCACTGTCCTCAGCCCCTTCAGCTTTTATTGTTCTCAGACTTTCCATGGGAGACAATGAATCCCAATACTTCACTTAGGCACACACATCGTTATCTGCTCAGAGGGACAGCTTCCTTTTAAGTATGGCTGATAAGAAAATTGATCACTGTTTGTAACGCTCACTGCCCCCCTTAGAAATGCTAACAAGTTTATTCAGCGAGGCTTTGATGTACTGATACATGCTATTAGATAGTCAATTAGGCATCAACGAGATTACTTGTTTAAGAGTAAATGCCTTTTTATTTGAAGTACCCGTGAACACTCACCTGTCCATTGCCCTCTCACTCCCTTGATTGCAGCTGGAGGCAGAGTACTGATATCAATTATGGGGATATTGCAGAACTGTTTTAAAATATCCCCCTTTATAATGCCACCCTTTTTTAAAATACAATTTTAAAATTCGATTGCATGTTGCAATACGTCAATTTCCCTATTTGGACAAAAAGAACAGGAGTACTTGTGGCACCTTAGAGACTAACAAATTTATTTATAATGTGTTAGTCTCTAAGGTGCCACAAGTACTCCTGTTCTTTTTGCGGATACAGACTAACACTGCTTCTACTCTGAAAACTATTTGGACAATTACATCACAATTGTGGGAGTGATCATTTTAAAACCGGATTTTGAAAATCTCATTTAGCTCTTCGAAAATTAATGACCAAAAGATGACCAAATAAAGTAAGGAAAATGTAATTAACCTAAGGTCTATCCTTCACTCAACACCCCAAAACAGCTGAGGGATGTCCAAAGAACTCTGATACCTTGACAGTATATTGTTCAAATTACTATAAATAATAAATAAGAATTTACCTGGGTTAGAAATAGATCTTTGTGAAAGAGAAAGGAGGAAACTTGTCTTTTTGATTACAGAATTATTTTGCTTTTGGGTCCATTAAAATCACAGCACAGAATTTTTTTCGGGGGGAGGGGAAGAAATCCTTTTCTCCACTAGGTTTGTTTGTAGGCAGCTGAAAGGAAAAGTTATCAGGCTTTGCACAGAACCTGTACTGAAACCTGAAGGTCTCTCCTCCCCGTTCTCTACTCCAAGCCCTCAGGGCTTTTCCAAGTTAATTGTCATCTAATTGCCTATCAAAGAAAGAGATAATGGGCAGCAATTAGATCTAATGGCCCTGCAGTGTGAGCTCTCTCCCGATTAGCACACAGCACGGAATTGCTTCACCTGGTTTGAAAACAGGTCCCTTGAGTGGCTCCACAGAGTCTGCGAGCAGCAGGGGTCCAAATATTCTGGCCAAACCTCTAGTATCCTGGCAAACTACTCTGGCCAAATTGGATAAAGGCGGTTAAGCAAGCGCAGGCTGCAGACATCTCTGACATTATTGCCTTGCTAATTAAATCATGTTCCCCACGCTGCAGGGGCAGAGATGATTGGCAGTGGAACTTTGAAGTCACTGCTCGAGCGATTTTGCATTCTAGCTTTTTCCTCCATAGTATCGAATCTCTCCGTCGCAGATCCAGCTACCCATCAGATGTGGTGTAAAAAGCCGATGGTGGAACAATAATAGCAGTTTCACTGCGCTGCTTTTTCAAAGGAACAAGTAGCAAACTCGCTTCCACTCCCCACATACGTTACTTTCTAAAATACAAACGGAAAACTTGACTCACTGGCATCACGCTGTCCTCAGTGAGTACACTCCAGTACTGATCGCTTATTGTGCCTGACCCCCAAATGCGATTAAAGAGACAAAAGGGGATGTTGAAATAAGGGACTTGCTCAAATCTGCTGGTGGAAAAATCCACCCAACCCTCCTCTGCAGGGTAATTCAGACACATTTGAGTTGCGATCAGTCCATGCTTTTGTGTATTAAGGCAGGACCTCAGTTCTCTATCTCTCTGGCCGTTTGGAAGTGCGGACCCAAAGTTTGCTGAGGAGAGAGGGCTTGCCACTGGATCAGCAGCTCTAATTCCTCTATCTACTTGGTGTCCAGTGTGCTGCATAGCAATTGATCATCTTCCTCTATCCCCGAAGTAGTTGCACTTGCACTTCAGTGTCCCAACCCAAGCTTGTATATAATTATTAAGCGATGTGGGTCCTTTGGGGATGGAATTCGCTACAGTGTATACTACACATTAAACACGTTACTATCAAACTTCAGCCTTCCGTTCTCAAGTAAAAAATTAAACACTATGGCTGGAAAAAAACAAACTTGCAAAAACAAAAGAGAGCGGTATTTGTTTTTGCAGATGCAACATATACCATATAATCACGCTTAATAAACTGGAATGGACTGTTGGCAAAAATGTATTTGCACCGTTGTTTCACGTAAACTCACTCATTTTTCTAGAGTTTAGTTAAAACAGTTCTTAGAAGTTTAACCCAGTAAAAGTATCTCACATAGTCATATAGGCAGATTTTGGCATAAATCGGTCCACCGTTTCTAGTTAATGTTGCCAAATGCTAGAAGATTTCAGGCGGTTGTTGAATAGTCATTATGCAAAGTGCTCATTAGCACCTTTTTAACTGGTGACAGGGTGTTTCTGCCCTGTCTTTCTTTTTCGCGGTAGTTTCCTCCCAGCGCGCAAAACCAAAGACAAAAGGACTCCCGTTCAGGAATCATTGCAATGCCCAATGATATGCTGCATTGTTTTCACTCACCCAGGCCTAACCCTTATAGCTAAAATTTGAAACGTATCTATCAAATATGAATATTTCCAGCTGCCTGGATGTAAATTCCACAAGTGCAAACAATGTGCGTGCATGCAACACACAAACGAAATCGAGAACAATGGGGTGTTATCCCAACCGTATTATTTTGTTGTTGAACTGGGAGAACGCTAGGAATGCAATTGTATGTATGCACCCCATAGCAAGCCAATACGCTTGGGGTTATATTACTGCATGATATAGTTTTAGGCTCTGGTAGGGGTAGAGAAAGTGGGAATAAGCAGTTGCTATTTATCAGTTTGTGAAGCATTGTGCGTTCATTATAAAACCAGATATGGTTGTATGTGAGTATCTGCACTATGATAAAATTCTTCTGCTTTTCTAACTCAAGCCTACTTCTAAAGGGGCCCTCCTAGGAAGACAAGGGTCAAAAGCCCATTAGACAATAAAAGGAGGCCTTAGGCATAGGTGCCGGCACTAGAGGTGCTCCCGCATCCCCTGACTTCAAGTGATTTCCATCATATACAGGGTTTGCAGTTTGGCTCAGTGGCTTTCAGCACCCCCACTACAGAAATTGTTCCAGCACCTCTGGCCTCAGGCGCTGTAGGGGCAGCTGACTAGGAGCTGTTTGAAGAAGTAGCTTTACTGCCCTGTATGTGAAATGCTGGAGATGTGGACGATAACATACAAAGTGTAATACCTTATAGGCAGTCAGATTCCACAGCTACTGAATAGCTCGACCCTTACAATTATTTTATTGGTCTTCAGAAGCCATTGTCATTTCGGGGTCCGTGCAATGCTAACTCGGCAGTTGTCTTGGAAGTGGAAAGTCCTAAACCCAGTTATTGAAATAAAGAGTTTTAAACAGGAGCCCAACTAGAAGTGATAGAGGCAGTGCAGGCTCCTCCTTTGCGACTCGCCCTAGGCCTGAGGTGCCTTCTCAAACCCCAGGGATGGAATCCTAGGGACAAAGTACATGGGAGGGGCTGTGAGCAGGGCAGCTATTTCTGAGTGAAATTGGGGTGGGGGGAAGAGAAGGGATAGGGGAAGATGCTATGGAAAGGAGGATTTGCTCCAGGTTTTGAATTTCTAGGGGAGCTTCCATGAGCCCTGATTCTTCAAAAAATGTGTTGTGAAAAGTGAAAGGCTCGCAGTCGCTTCTTCCAAAGGGCCTTATAAACTTGTGTTATGGGCCCTGGGATGGAGTTTCCTGATTACCACTCCCATGTCTTCCCCTCCCCCTCCCATAGCAGCACTACCTGTTTCGGGAGGGCTGCGCGCTCTCCCTCTCGAGTCGGGTTTTCTGACTCATATTTGTTTCATCACCTTCTCCTCTCCTGTTTTTTTTCTTTCAGTTGTCTCGCCTTTCCCCCTTCTTTCAACCATGCTTTATCTCCTCCCTGCCAGTCAGACCAACTGCCAGGAGGCTCCCCATCCTTCAGATGAGACTGGGGAAATAATTACTGGGTGGGTGGGTCTTGAGGGCAGGCGAATTATGCCAGTCACTAACACATTCAAACTTCATTTTTTTCCAGGCAGGAAAAGCAGAAACCGCCCACCCCATCCAAAAAAGGCATTTTGAAGCTGAGTTCCATGCCCCGTTTTATAGTGTATGGGTTTTAGTGAGTTACTCCAATCTTTGCCTGTATAGCAATAATCCCATGAAGTATATAACAGACACAATAAAGCAGATAAATTTAGAGGCTTTCATGTAAACATGTATATTTATAGACATTGACTGTTTGACCCTCCTTAAAATTTGGCTGCTTTAGACCTGATAAGATATCTACCATATGAAGGCTTCCTTGGAGATATCTTAATACATTAATGCATTGAAGAGGTGCACTTCATAATCCCAGAAGATTGGCTTTCATCTTCCTTCTGTTGATCAATGTAGCTACTTCAGGAGGACACATTTTGCATTTCAGAAATAACGTTTACATCTACAACTAATTTAGGTTGTATTCAAAATACTTTCCTCAATGAAATCCACTCATTGTGCTTTTGATTTCTTAAAAGGTCACACTAATAGCAGGCAAACCCTAGGCTTATTTCTTATAGCCCAGAAGAACATTTAAATCCACAAACCTCTATTTTTCCTGCAACCACTCCCCCCCCCCCCCCCAAGCAAATATTAAGATGGAGTTTTAAACAGGAAATGTTGACATGTTCCCTGAGTTGAACATTACAGAGAATATTAAGAGCATTAAGAGCCATATTTTTTTTTAAAAAAACCCTCAAAATATGGATTTAGCGTCCATATTAGGGATCCTGTTCAGAAGACCAAGTTTACAGTCTCTTGTATGCATTCTAGCTCAGCACCAGGCCAGCCTATTCAGGAGTGCACAAGGGAGAAAGCAAAACAAAGCCATATGCATGTGCCAAGCGGTCACAGCAGCTTAAAGGGATGCAGTGTAGGAGACCTGATCTGAAACCAAAGGAGTCTTTCAAAATACCTTGGGGTAGATCCTCAGTTGGTGTAACTTTTTATAACTCAGTTGAAGTCAATGAAACTAGAACAATACTTTCCAGTTCAGGGCCGCCGGAGGGGGGCAAGAGGGGCAATTTCGGCGGCGGGGGGCCCTTCAGTGCTGCCGATGACGCGGAGCGACTGAAGCCTCCCCCCCCCCCCCCAAATGCCCCGCGAGCCCTGGCCCGGCGGCAGTCCGGGTCTTCAGCGGCATTTCGGCGGCGGGGGCCCTTCAGTCGCTCCGCGTTTCTGGCAGCACTGAAGGGCCCCCCGCCGCCGAAATGCCGCTGAAGACCCGGACCGCCGCCGGGTGAGTACAAGCGCCGCAGCTCCCCCACTTTGCCCCAGGCCCCTTGAATCCTCTGGGCGGCCCTGTTCCAGTTTATCTCCCCCCCCCCCCCATTTCCATTGATTTCCATGGGCTGCCAATGGGCCCTTGCTGAGTGTGAATTTATTTAAAGTAGTAGTATTATTTAAATTAAAAACAACAACAGTGAATCTCACAGCAAAATATAAATGGGCCAGACTAACCAATACTTTTATCTTTGGATTTTATTGTAGGCAACCTTACACCTGGTTGATACTATGGAGTTTCCGAGTATCATTATGGTGGGACCCCAGACTGACAGGAGTCTAAGCTGATGAAGAAGCTGCAAGGCTGGATCAATGATAAGAGTAAATAGAAACGTAAATCTGGATTAGTCTGGGTGGGATCAGTTCATGTGAGTAATGGGGTTACTTTTCAGAAGGCTTCCCAGAGGCACATCATTTCCAAAAACATCTATATTTTTAACATTGTCATTTAACTACACTTGGTTGAGCTAGGGATTATTTATTCTTGCCTGTTAATTTGTTAAAATAAAAACAAACAAACAAAAAGACAAGTACCCTTTCACGGTACTTGGTATCAAAGAAATCTTAAAGGGCTGGGTGGTGTTTTTCAGGGTGGGGAGTTAAAATTTTATACTTTAAAAAAATGCCTACTAATTGCCTAATTTGTCTAGACACTTTGGGTGGGTCTTTTAAAAGGTATTCCCCAATAATTGGTTGGCTAGCACAAAAATACATTTAAAATGTAGTACTAGTGTATAAATATTAAAAGGTAATGTGCACTAGCCAGTCTGCTATGCACACATATATGTAGTTTTGTCAGTGTAACACTTGTTCCACCACAGACTATCAGGGCCTCTCATGTAAATCTGTCTTCCATTCCTTTCTGATCTTGCAAAACATAGCAGTTCCTCCAGGTCAGTCACTACTGTGATTGGCCTGATCCTGAAAGCCCTTGCTCAAGGTTACAAGAGTAATCCTACTGGTGCAGCTATCTGCTTTTCATGTGAATAAGAGCGGCAGGCCCTATTTTGGTCAGATCTCTTAGACTTATCATTGTATGCTTAAATGTAGGAAGCTGATTTCCCTAATATTAACACTTTATTTTAGATGCATGAATAAATCTGAAAATGAATCCTATGGTCAGTATATATTAGTGCTGTCAGATTAAATAAAATAGAAGCAGAGCCATCCACGGAGTAGTTGAAGACACAGGGCCCAATCTTGTTCCTGTTTGTGTCAGTAGCAAACTTCCAATGGTGAAATCCTGGCCCCACTGAAGTCACTCCCATTGACTTCAATTGACCTAGGATTTCACTTCTAGTGATTTAAATTGGACAATGATGGAGTGTCTATAATAGTAACAGTTTTAACTAGAACAGGGCAAGTATAGGAGCCTCTGTAACAAGGATCAGGCAGCAGCACTAAAACTCAACACGGTGTGAAATCCTGGACGCAGTCAAGTCCATTGAAGTCAATGGGAATTTTGCCATGAGCACATGATTTCACCCATTGTGTGCATACTGCAAGGTTCAACACTCTGTTGGCTGCTGGGTGGTTTGGCAGGAATTCTTAAACTCTCAACCCACTTCCTTAAAAGGTGGTCTCCAAGCAGAGACTATTAAACCAGCTCAAACTGCAAATCTATATAGGAGCCTATTCCGGGTCCCATGGAAGGGAAGGATTGGGTTTGGGTCAGGGCTTTGCAGATTAGTTGACATCCTGAATTTAGGAAGGAGGAAGGAAGGAAGGAAAGAAAGAGGCTGTGTTCACGGTTATGGCAAGTAAGGGCTCCCGAGGTCTTGTGCAAGGAAGTAGAGTGAAAGCTGGTAAGTGTTCGGTTTTATACTCGGCCCCATTATCCGCATGTAAGTGTCCGTATAAAATATTGTCGCTATGTACGAGGGGATCGCATCACAAACACAGCAGGCAGTTGCACGCCTAGGCGACTCCGCAGAGCCAGCGTTAGTGCAAATCCTTCTCTGAGTCACAGGCCAGCCCAGCGGGTTCAGATGGGCAGCAAGAAGGCCCTGGAGTCTCTGTAGCCCACAAAGCAGGGCGCCTGCCAAAAGCCAGGCTCCCCCCGGAACGTGCTGGCGGGGCTCAGGGCAGAGGCTGGCAGTGCTGGGAAGGCGAAGCTGGCGGGTACGGCCTCCTGCCTGGGGAGGTGAGCCAGGAGCTGCTGCTGAGCCGGGTAGACGTAGTGCAGGGGCAGAGTCCCGGCCCGGGTTCCGAAGGGGACGGGGCTGTAGAAGGACTCCGGCCTCATCTCCTGCAGCTGCCGCTTCAGCTTCATGCGCCGGTTCTGGAACCAGGTCTTGATCTGTGGGGAGGAGAAACAGTGTTACTCAGGCGCCCCCAGAGAGCCCGGCCCGGGCTCCGCCGCCCCGGCCCGGCCTCCAGCCAGCCGCCCGGCCCGGGCTCCAGCCAGCCGCCCGGCCCGCTCACCTGCACTTCGGACAGCTGCATCTTGGCGGCCAGCTTGCGGCGCTCGGCTGAGCCCAGGTACTTGTGGCGCTTGAAGGAGCTCTCCAGGGTGCTGATCTGCTCCACGCTGAAGGCGGTGCGCAAGCGGCGGCTGCCCCTGCCGCCGGGCTCCTCGGGGGACTGGCACTCCGAGCGGCCGCTCTCCCAGTCGGAACCGGACTCCGCGGCGCTCCACGCCCGCTTGGCTGCGGCTGGTGCTGCTGCTGGGCACAGAGAGGAACCAGGTCAGCCCCGCTCAGAGCACTCCAGTGGCTGGCGACCTAGAGGGGGCTGCACGGCTCACGCATCCCTCGGCCATTATACACCACTGAAGGACGCCAGCTGCGGGCAGATGACAAAGGCTTTTCCTGGCAGGGAAATCAGTTTTCCGAGGCGATTCTTATCTCCTAAATGGAAGGGCTCAGCTAGTGCCTTGCACCCACATAGCTCCTGGCCCCATAGGCGCGCCAAGCGTGTTACCACGGTCAAACCAAAGGACTCCCTTGGAGACTGGCATAGGGAGATCAGATGACTTGCCCACTGTCAGATCTGGAACCTGTGGTAGTCGAGGAAATTGAACTCAAGAATCCCGACTCCCCGTCCTATGCCCGGTCACTTAAGACCATCCCCTGGGTCAAATCCCAACTCTACTGAAGTCAGCGGCAAAACTCCCACGGGCTTCAGTGGGGCCAGGATTTCACCCTTTGTGTCCCAATACACTTAGCAAAGAATAATGCACAATTCTCCTCCCTCCCGCTACTCACTGTTATAACTCAACTCTCTTCCCTCCCTCTACTCACTGAAGAGATAACAAGGGCAAGCATACATTGGGATGGTCTTTAAAGCACAATAATAGATGGAATTATAATCACCTATAGAGGAGGAAGAATCCAAAAGCTTCTCACTCCTGGGGTCGTTCTTAGAAGAGGTGTCCGGGGTCTTTATACGTTCACCCGTCTTCCCTGTTTGGCTTGCGGTTTGGTGCGGTTGTGGGTTTGTTTTGGAGTTGCAGACTGGATTTTCGACCCGGGTGAGCAATCCAGGTGATGCAAAAGTCCTGCCCTGAGTGCCTTCTCCGTAGCTACTGGGCCTTTGCTGTGGTTCATAGGTGTCCTGGCTGCTCTGGGAAAGCCACTCTACAGAGAAAGGGGCCTTGGTCATCCTGGCGGTCTTCTATTTCAACACAAGCTAAGGGAGGATGGATTTTTGAGCATCAGAGTCAGAAAATGCCTCTCTCTGGGTTGCTTCTTTTATAAAGGGAGTCCCAAGGAAAATGTTGTTTATGTAAACAAACATCAAAGGCCCAGATAAGTATCGTCTAATTGCCATCAGGTCTCCCCCACAAAAGATGTTGTTCACACATTTTCCAAAGCTCGGTTAGGGTTGGCTCCACAATGTCTGCCAATAGATTAGTGAACTCTGTTGTAAGTGATTTACAATACTTGTTACATCCTATCCCTATGTAAATGGCACTTATTGCTTGAACTCACAGAAGCTTCAAAAGACAATCGGGAATTTAAAGAGCTTTTCTCTAAAAGGATCGGGTGTTTAGAAATGTACTTTATTCAATTCATATTTTAAGAAAACTATACTTGAGTGAATTGCTAATTTCTACTTTCTGCAGACAACGGAGTACCAATTAAGATTTCCACAGGTCTAATTTAAGTTTGAGATTTTACAAGTCCAGAAATTAGGTTTGTTAAGATTTATACATATATGTTTTAACAGCTAATTATGAGCCATTGTTTTACTTGGACTGTTTTGACAGGGTGGAGGGGAACATAGTGCTTTATGGATATATAAGAAAAAGTCCCTGCCCCAAAGGGCTGGCAATCTAAAGACTTGATCCTGGATTTGACTCTGTGCAGTCAGACTGCTGCACTCTCACAGAGCCCTATTGACTTCAATAGGGGATTTGCCCACACACATAACAAATTTCAGGATTGGGCAGTACACGCATCTTATTGGGCTGGGCATAGTGCTTGCTTGCTACAACAGTCATTAGTATTTAGCTTCAGGATGAAATCCAATTCTACACACTCTTCATGCACAGAACTCCTTGACTTCACTGGGATTGCTACGGTCTACCACTTGCAGCAGCATCAGTCAGACTATAAATTACAGATATAGGAAGAGATAGTGTAGCTGGTGATTCCAGGATATTAGAGAGACAAGGTGGATGAGAAAATCTTTTACTGGGCCAACTATGGTCCAGCAAAAGATATTACCTCACCCACCCTGAATGTCTAGACTCAGGAAGAGACTTCAGAAAGGGAACGGTGTGAAATAATCGGCATGTAAATTGGAGTGTTTAAGTAGGCCAGCTTCTTCTTGATTCCCATTTTCTATTATATAGATAATGTATATATTTTATATAATTATGGATTTATTCTGTTTGTTCATTTTCATATCATATTAGTGTAATATGATTGATTTTAGATTCATATATGTACTATATAACTATGAAAGGACAATAAGTGTCCTGGCTAAATCTCAGGCTTTGTATTCCATCCTCATCTGCCCTGCCCTCTCTCATGTTTTCGCATTGTTGATCACATTCAGCTTCTTGTCCTCCTTTGGATTTCAAAACTATTCTCTCCTCCTTCTATTCTTACCTCTCCCTTCAGACACTCCTTGGGCAGGACCTCTGTACCTCCCCCTCCCCCACTGTCCTTGTCTTCTTGCTCTTCTGTCTATGCCCTCCTTCTGTGGGCTCTCCTCTGATTGCTCAATTTCAATAGCCATCCTCACTCCAACGTATCTTTCCACTTCCGATTTCTACATTAAATCCTGAAACTTGGCCTGTTACTCTGACACACCTGCTGGATTTCTCATTATTCACTTCAGTTTAACATCTCCTGCCCTGTCATTTCTGTCACCATTGACAATGCCACCATCTCCGTCAATCAAATCTGTAAGGGAAGGGTTCATCTTCCATAACTCCAGCCCAGACCCTCATCATCTTATATTTTATTTACTGCAACCTTCCCAAAATCTACAGCACACTCTCCAGTCCATTCAAAACAGTTGGTAAAAGCATTCTCCTTTCCCAGCACTCCTGGCACTTCACCCCCCTTTTTGAATCCCTCCACTTAACTCACTGCATGAAGTTCAAACTTGACTTTTAAGACCCTTCACAGCTCTGCCCCTCCCTACTTGTTCACACTGTCCTACTCTGCTCTGCTGGTTTGTCAGCATTTCACACAAATCTCTGTATTTTCTTCCACACTGCTCCTTATGCAAGGAATTCCTATCCTGCAGCACTTTTTAAGGCCTCTACACTCTCCTTCAAATAACTGTTCAAGACTCACCTCTACTAAATTGCCTATAAAAAGAACAGGAGTACGTGTGGCACCTTAGAGACTAACAAATTTATTTGAGCATAATCTTTCGTGGGCTACAGCCCACTTCTTCGGATGCATAGGAAGAAGAAGTGGGCTGTAGCCCACGAAAGCTTATGCTCAAATAAATTTGTTAGTCTCTGAGGCCTGGTCCCCACTAAGCCCCCACTTCGGACTAAGGTACGCAAAGTCAGCTACATTAATAACGTAGCTGAATTCGAAGTACCTTAGTCCGAACGTACCGCGGGTCCAGACGCTGCAGGCAGGCTCCCCCATCGATGCCGCGTACTCCTCTCGCCGTGCTGGAGTACCGGCGTCGACGGCGAGCACTTCCGGGATCGATCCGGGATCGATTTATTGCGTCTAAACCAGATCCCAGAACATCGATTGCCTGCCGCCGGACCCTCCGGTAAGTGTAGACGTACCCTAAGGTGCCACAAGTACTCCTGTTCTTTTTGCGGATACAGACTAACACGGCTGTTACTCTGAAACCTTAAATTGCCTATGTCAATTGTACCAATCAGTGCTGGCTAGATGGGGGATCATTGACACTTTATCTATTTAATATGCTATATACATAATTTACATATATATTTGAAATTTAAAATGCTTTCTCTATTTGATTGCATCATTATCCCTAGGTCACTTATCTACTTAAACTGTAAACTCACTGGAGCAGGAACTGTGTCTTTGTACATGTTTTTAGACCATCTAGTGCACTGGGGCCGGATTTTGATTGTGGCTTCTGTGGCCAAGTGCTGCAATCTAGCCCTCAAATCTTTCTATGTCTTGGAGTCCCCATCTTTTTACAGCCTGGATATGGGATTTATCCCATCTCTCACTTTAAAATTTACCAGTGCTACAACAAAGATGGGAACACAAAACTTGCTTGGCTAGGTGTATCAAACACAATGTAGGCAGAGAAGTGGATACCAGACTGTAGCGAGGGCATTTTTATAGCAATTATTCTACTGAGGGTTGAATTAATTAGCATTTTTCTTGATTAAATGGATACACGATGTGCATAATGGCAAATGTAAATTATTGTGAAAATGACCAAGAAAAAAAAAAAGTGGGAGGTTTTCCACAAAACCTTCAGGGCAAACAATGGCCTGTGTTCTAGCTTAGATAGGGATCTATGTAAGCATCATTTGCCATCTTCCATAATCTCCACGCAACCCATATTTAAAACTAGATAGACTGAATCTGCCTCCAAGAAAGGCTAACCGGAACAGTATTAAAATGCTTAAACCCAGACTACATTACAGCTTCAAACATAGGTAACAATGGCACCCCTATTACATACATACTAAAGTTGATTATAAACATTTATGTTATAGACAGGGCTTTAGCATGTGTCAACATTAGTTTTCCCCAGACCTAAATTTCTCAACTTGTGACAGCAATTGTGAGAATGGGTGCCAGATATAGCTGGCCAAAATTCTTTGAAACCGAGTTCAATGAGAAATGACCTTTTTCACAAACCAAATATATTCACATAACTATTCTTTAAAAGAAAAAACACCCTCATCTGTAAATTTTTGGTTTCCAGCTCCCCTCCCTCTTTTTGCCTCCTTTCCCCCCTTCCTCCCTCACATTTCAGGTCTCACCATCCTCTTTTTTTCTTTCCATCCCCCTTTTCAGTGGGGAAAAGCAAAAACGAAAAAAAAATTAAGAGATTTTTCAATAAAAAAATCAGAAAATGTCATTTTTCACTGTTGTATGAAGTGTTGTTGCAGTCATGTTGGTCCCAGGATGTTAAGAGAGCCTAGGTGGATGAGAGATGGATCTTGTATTGTACCAACTGTTCCTTCTCTCTCACCAACAGAAAGTGGCCCAATAAAAGCTATTACCTCACCCACCTTGTCTGTCTAACATTTTTCACAAAACATACTTATTTTTCAACCAGTTCTAGTGCCAACATTTAACCATGGTATTACATAAACCTGCTCAGAGCATGAATGTTGGGAAATTTTAAGGGGAGGTGGAGGCTAGTACAGATAAGAATATGAGGTGCCAACCGAGCTACAAATTATAGTATTTAAATTGGGTCCCTTCATTAAGTTGTATTAATTCATGTGGACCAGAGGTGGCCTCTGGAAGTGAGGGTTGGGAAAGGCTGGACTCTTACTGTGTAATGTGTACCTGTCATGGGGATAATTAGTTTTATTTGAGAGTCTCAGTAGGACACCTTCTTTCACTAGGACTAAATTCACCTGAAAATTAAAAAGAAAAGTGTTGTATTTTTTTCTGGCATTACTTTTCATTTTAAATCTCTCTCCCCCTCTCTCTCCTTTTGAGTGATTCACCCTCATTGTGCATCAGAAATGGGGCAAGTTAGGACATGAAGCTATTTCATCCCTGGCCCCATATTTCCATTCTCCAGACACTGCAGGTGTTTTATATGCAAGCCTTTTTCTTTGTAGTCTGCCCATTGTCAAATCATAATTACAATGGTAAGTTGTCGGAGAGCACACAACCTATTTTATATTATATGGAATTAAAAATGACAGCTGAGTCAGACTTTTAGCATCCCCTGATGTATCTGGTTTGTTTTGTTTACAAATTTAAACACCAGTTACATTTATAAATGCCGTTTAAATCTAGTAAAGCAACTGTTTCAGCCAAAAGATTGTGTGTTAAATGTAGAGTGTGCAAAGGGGCACAAACTAGTCAGTTGGAACAAAGGTATAATATTAAATAAATTGTAATGCACATCCTACAGGAAGTGTGCTTACTTATCCTATTTACAGTTTGGATGACTTCCAGGTATAATGAATATATTACAACCGTTAACAGCCACCTGCTGAACTTGTTGCTTATACTGTGTTATTTATTAAAAGTCACCTTGGTTCTACTTTTATTTATTGTTTGGCTCTTTTTGTGCGTGTACCAGTTGGCAACATTCAAATGCAACCTGTTTTGAATATTTAACTGCTGACTTTTATGACGCCACACAAGATGTTTTCCATCAATTGACTTATCTTTACACTCAGAATCATTCTTGGGGCTTGATCCTGCTCCCATTGAAGTTAGTAGGAGTTCTGCCATGTCTTTGAATGAGGGCAGGACTGGGTCCCTCCTTTATGCTCGTCTCCAAGCTGCATGGTCATTCTCCGGAGCGTACAGGAATGAAAGCGCTGCTCATTTTCATGGCTACGATTCCAATATTTTATGCAGATGGTCATGTAATAGCCCATAGCTCTCTCCGGGACGTCGGCGCCGCCGCTGCTGAAAAATATTAACAGCCAACTTCCTTTTAACCCTGCAGATCAAAGGCACTGATTGGGATCCGCAATGCAAAGCCAAACCAAGGGCCCTTTTGTCTGGGGGTAAATGGGGAGCCTTGCAGCATCTTTATGGGCTGCGTTTAACGTTACTACCTAGGACTTGGGTGCCCCATTCTCTGGCCTCAGACGGCTGTGGGATCCTGGACTGGGAGCAGCGGCTGTGCTAGAGGCGGAGTTACAGGTGAGATTAGCCAGATCCCCCTCTGGGGGGCGCTTGCTGCAGGGTTACTGAGAGGATAAAGCTGTTCAACTGCTGTAACACCGCCCCAGTCTAATCACAGGGTCCCCGGGGCCCCCCTTTGTCTTTCCAACGCCATTACCCTGAGGCTCCCTAGCAGTGGCTATTCCCCTGGGACTCCCACTAATCGGTTGATAATGTGGTGGGCCCAAGGACAACAGCCTCGGCCTTTGTTAGCTAATGGGCACCCCAGCTTCCAGACCCACCCAGGGCACTTCACGGGCTGCCCCCGGCCCCGCTGAGGTGCGAGGCTGACCTCTTTGATCTCGGCTTGGGTTGCAGCTTTGAAGGAGCCGCTCCACCCCCACCGGCCTTCCAGCCGCAGCCAGGACTGGAGGGTGAAACCGCCTCCTCCTCGGAGCAGCAGAGCGCTACGCCAGCCCGATCGGGAGCTGGGGAAACCTTCCCTCGGCCATTACCGCGAGCAGCCCCAGGCCCGTCCCTTGCAAAGAGACCTGCAAAGGGCCCCGGGCCACTGGGACCAGCTCGGCGGTGCCCGGTTTCCCATGCAGTCAGGCTGCAGATGGGAGCAGCGATTTCCCCACCCGCTGCCCACCACCGGTGGCGTGTAATCCCTGGGGCAAAACCCCTGGGCCCCCTCCAGTCAGCGCTGCTCTCAGAGCTGCAATGATGCAGATAAAGGGGCATGTTCAGGCCAAACGCGAAGGCGTTCGTCTTCTTTTGTGCCTCTCCCCGGCAAGTCCCTGGGCTTTGTGCATGCGAACGGCGTACGATCAAAGCATGGTGGGCGGCGGGTGGCAAAATCGCTGCTCCCCTCTGCAGCCTGACTACATGGGGCTGCAGGGTTAAGGTCGCTAATAAATCGCTGCGGCTTCTGACCTGGAATCATTCTCCAGCCCTACTTAGTTTTGAGGACTAACCCCATAGGAAATAAATATGGTGAAAAGATTTGAATGTCACTAAAGGGGACAAGGTGCCCTTGAACTGACCTCCCCTTCACCAGTCACTTTTCTGATCTCTCCTGAACAGAAAGAGAGCTATTTTTCCATAGGGCATTAGAGAGACCAAATGCTGACAGAAATACCAGGAAACTCTAGAAATAAACCAAATGCCAATGTCTAGATGACAATTAAAATGTCTCACTGTACCTCATTTCTTCAGATGCAGCTGAAGAAGTGAGGTTTTTTACCCACAAAAGCTTATGCCCAAATAAATCTATTAGTCTTTAAGGTGCCACCGGACTCCTTGTTGTTTTTGTGGATACAGACTAACACGGCTACCTCCTGATACTTCACTATGCCTGTAACTGATCTATATCAAAAATGTCATCAGCTCCAATGGCCTCTCTATTGTAAGGTTCTTGGTGTTGCTTCCAGTGGTTAAGGGGAACCTGTAGGAAAATTTCCCCCAGGGATACTGTAAATATAACAACCAACATGGGCGTGTGTTTGGGCCTACTTATTTACCAGGATTCAAACCAGGGGTTGGCAACGTGTCCGTACATGGACACAAGTGTGCATGGTAAAAAATTTGAGGTCCGTGGGGGCACTCACCTCAGGCAGCTCCCCGTCTCTGCTGTTGCAGGCGGAGGCGTGGCCAGGAGACTCTGTAGGCACCCTCCCCGAGCACTGACTCCACGGCTCCCAGCCTCCACCTCAGATCCTGCATCCCCAGCTGGAGCCTGCACACCCCCAACCTCCTGCTCCAGCCCAGAATCCCCTCCCGCACTCTGAACCCCTCATTTCTGGCCCCACCCTGGAACCCACACCCACACCCCCAGCCCAGAGCCCATACCCCTTCCCACACGCCAACCCCCTGCCTGAGCCCAGAGCTCCCTCTTGCCCCCCTGCCACTGTCTGTCACTAAGACCGGTAATTTTGCCAAGTGTCCGCCATGCAACATGGTGGTGCTGACTCCTGATTCAAACATGATTTTACATAGAGTTGAAGGCCAGAAGGGACCATTAGATCATCTAGTCCAGTGGCTCTCAACCTTCCTATATTACTGTACCACTTTCAAGAGTCTGATTTGTCTTGTGTACTCTAAGTTTTACCTCACTTAAAAACTTACAAAATCAGACATAAAAATACAAAAGCGTCACAACACATTATTGCTGAAAAAATGCTTTCTAATTTATACCATATAATTATAAAATAAATCAGTGTATAATATATAGAGCAGTATAAACAAATTGTCTATGAAATTTTAGTTTGTACTGACTTTGCTAGTGGTTTTTATATATCCTGTTGTAAAACTAGGCAAATAACTAGATGAGTTGATGTACCTCCTGGAAGACCTCTAAGTACCCCTAGGAGTACACATACCCCTGGTTGAGAACCACTGATCTAGTCTGACCTCCTGTATATCACAGGCCATTACATTTTACCCAGTTGCTCCTGCACTGAACCCAGAAACTTGGGTTTAGCTAAAGCCTATCTTCCAGAAAGATATCCACTCTTGATTTGAAGACATCAGAAGACAGAGAATCCACCACTTCCTTGGTTTAAAGTAGCAAGCATTTTTTTGTTTAAACTGCAAAGAAAGAAGAAAAGCTATGACATGCTAGGGCTAAGACAGTATTTAAACAAACACAGTTATTATTGTGTAGTTGGGGGTGGAGGGCAGGAGCAGACAGAGCTTCTATGCTAGCACACAGCCAGGACACACCTGTTTTCCATACAGTGTCAAAATCATGGAGTTAGTTTCTGTGTGTCTAGACTATCAATTAAACAATTTCAGTGCTGGCTCAGGGGGAACCAGTCAGCAAGAAAACAATTGTCAGAAATAGATCCATTTCCTAATACACACAAGGTTTAATTGCTGTGTGCACATCCCTGCATTAGAAACTGGGTTGTACCTAGATTGGTTTCCAGATGGTGATATCAGATGTATCTACAAAGAGAAACTTACACACAAAAATCCCACCCAGTCTATTACCAATTCAGAGGACAAGGACTAGGAATGTGAATGAGACACCACACATTTCACTTTCATCCTCTGACATCTTTTATAAGGGATAACAAAAAGAGTCTTCCTTCAGCTAATATGTTAAATCAAGGTGGTGGTTGGTTGCTTTGTTTTACCAATACTTGCTGAAGGATCAAAGTTTCCATGACAAATTCTTCTAAAATTACATTTAGCAAAGTACCTTAAGATAGATCCACCTGGTGGCTTGAATAAGATTAAAGATATTCTTTAGTTACTCACCCAATTGCCTTTAAAAAAAAGAATATTACACAGAAATATAGCTGTGCAGTTAGTAACACATTTGTCACCCCTGAAAGTAACTTTCCACTTTCAGTATTAATTTTTATTTTTCTTGAGTTTAGAACTAGCATTTGAGCAACAGGAAGTCAACCATAGAGCATGCAGCCAGATCTGGCACTCCTTAGGTCATTTATCACTCCCTCTGCCCATGCTGGCCTATACCAGCCAGTGCTGTTTTAAATTGCATTGGTCCGATAGATTAAAACATTTTATTGACTCTTCTTTCCCCAATGATAAATCTTATCCTTGAGCTGCCCCTAAATCATAGGCTAGCATATAGCCATATGAAATGAAAATACATTTTTATCTTTCTGTTATCTTTCTAGTCCATTTTTCTCATCTTTTTTGCTTTCACTTGTCTTCACTCCATTTTTTCTTCTGGTTCCCCACCTCCCACCCATTCTTTTCTCTTTCTTACCATATTCTGTTTCTATTTCCTCTTCCAATTATCTCCTCCCACTCATTCACTCTCCCTGCGCTCATCCACTCTCAATCTTCCTGGGTGCACTCTGCTCGCAATGTCAAATTCAGAGGCAACATAAATGATGTAAATAAGCATAAATGGTGTAACTGATGTGTTTATGAGGTAGAAGATTGAGGTTGAAGCAGGGATGCTTTATCTTAGAGGTGACCTGCAATGAATGTTTAAAACACTGGATTTCTGCCTTTTTTGCTTCTTTGGCAAATTTATTATTTTTGTGTGTGTTACAGTAGTAACCAAAGTCCTAATTGAACTGAGCATTATACAAACATATACTAAGGCCTGGGCGATGCTCAAAGTTGTACTGGCTTAATTAAAGTTATACCAATTTAGTTAAAGAGGTCCCACTTTGCGTGGTCATTCTTATATTGGTTTGTCTCAGCAGGCACCTGTGAATTTTACTAAGTTGATACAACTAGTTTTAAACTGATAAGAGAGTCCACACACAAAAATAAATTAAGCTGATTCAAGTTATCCATACACAGTCCCTGTCTCAAGGCAACCCGAACAAAGTTATTGTTGTTCATTTGGTTTAATTTCTTCCTCCTTGTTATTTTTTTTTTTTAACCCTTTGATATGAGCAATGTCAAAACTACCCATACTTGGGGCTGGTCTACACTAGGGGGGGGATCGATCCAAGATACGCAACTTCAGCTACGCGAGTAGCATAGTTGAAGTCGAAGTATCTTGGATCGAATTACCTGGGGTCCAGATGGCGCGGGATCGACGGCCGCGGCTCCCCCGTCGACTGCGATACCGCCGCTCGCTCTGGTGGAGTTCCGGAGTCGATGGTGAGTGCGTTTGGGGATCGATATATCGCGTCTTAATGAGACACGATATATTGATCCCGGATAAATTGATTGCTACCCGCCGATACGGCGGGTAGTGAAGACGTACCCTTGGAATTGCTGGGGGAAAAAACTCTTGGGTAGCCTCAAGGGCATTTCTGGCAACCATCCACACCTGAAATTAATGGGCAGAAGTGTTGGAACTTTATGACATATCTTTTCATCCAAGTGTTCTTTAGGTGTTTGAATTAAATAGGCATTAACCCCCCCTCCGAGCCCCTCAAAAATTATATACAGGCTGAGCAAACCCCACTGTGCTCAGGTTTTCGTCTTTTGCAATGCCATACATTTAACTACTTCTACACTGAGTATAGCGTGTCAAGATCTTCAAGACCCGAGACCAGGGCCGGCTCCAGGCACCAGGCAACCAAGCACATGCTTGGGGCGGCACCTGGTAAGGGGCGGCGGGGGGAGCGCGGCGCAGTGCAGCATTCCAGTGGGGGGGGCGGGCTCCGGCGGTTCGGCGCTCGGCGGGGGGGGGCGGCGCGGGCGCGGCGCTGGGGGGGGGGGTTCCGGCGGCGCTCAGCGGGGGGCAGGGGCGGGCTCCGGCGGCGCGGCGCTCGGTGGGGGGGGCGGCGCGGGGCTGGGGGGGGTTCCGGCGGCGCTCGGCGCTCGGGGGGGGGGAGGGTTCCGGCGGCGCTCGGTGGGGGGGGGCGGGCTCCGGCAGCGCGGCGCTCGGCGGGGGGGCTCGGGGGGCGGCACTTTTTTTTGCTGCTTGGGGCAGCAAAAAAGTTAGAGCCGGCCCTGCCCGAGACTCTAGTGCATGCATTTTAAAGCATCTCTGCCCTCTTTCTCTTTTTCTGGGGGAGGGTAACCAGACAGCAAATGTGAAAAATCGGGACAGGGGGTGGGGGGGTAATAGGAGCCTATAGAAGAAAAAGACCCAAAAATTGGGACTGTCCCTATAAAATCAGGACATCTGGTCACCCTATGAATCTGGGGGGGGGGGGGGGAGAGAATAGAAAACCTTTCAGCCACTGCTCTTCCCCTCTTTTTGATATTGTATAAAGGAATACAAGCCTGATTTTATTTTACTTTGTGGGTCACCTTCAACCTTGTTACACACTCCTGTTTGTTGCTACAACCCTGCTCAACTGCCTTGTCTGTACTAGGGACATTTTTCAGAAGTTTCTCACTATTGTTGACCCTTCTGGTCACTCTACACTCATCCCCCAGTAGTGATAGAAAACCTGAAGCTCTGGTAATCTCCTCTTGCAGCCCTATAGCCCCGCCTTCTGAGGAAAGTCTGGTATGCATCGGGGTTTCAGACCCACCAAATCTCTAGATCTGAAGAGAATCTCCCTCCTATAGTGAGATTAGATTATAGGGGCTGAAGAGAAGAGGCACCTTGGGTTCAGGAGAAGGAAAGGTACGGATACCTGCAGTTCAGTGATGGTTGAAGAGGAACCACACATGGAGCTCGTAGGCTTCTGTAGTGAAGAAAAAAAAAATACTTAATGAGGGAAGAAGGGATGTCTGGGAGCAGGGAATAGTGAGGGAGACCAATAATTATGTAAACTGAATTCAGTGTTAGAGAGAGCAACAAAAACATGCAACAACAATCACCAAACAACTGCAGCCAGTGTAGGACAAGGGGAAAAAAAAATTCGAGATCTAAAAAAGGGAAAGGAAAAAGGAGTGAAGGGTGGGAAAAGAAAAGAAAGAACAAACCTAGACTATATATATATTTTCTTTCAAGTCAGATGCACAAAAAGCACCTACCAACAATGTTTGCTTTGCATTACAGTATGTGTTAGGGAATTGCTAATAATAGGTGTAAATTTACTGCTGTTATCTGCAAACACTTCGAATATTTTATTCTGAAGGCAGCAGAGGTTAATTTACAGCAGCAGGCAAGTGGCAGCATTTGCTTGCAGAGGCTGGTAAAGAATGTGAAAAAAATGTAATGTGAATAATGGAGCCAGCCTTTTGTGCGTCAAACACTTCCATAGCTCATGTACGTGCACACATGTTGTTGCATACGTGTACTTTTTATACAGGGAAACAACCCACTATTTTGCAATCATGTAGCTCTGGAAAAAGAATGGCCCTTTTTGTCAGCCAAATCCAGACCCGACAGGCCCGCAGCATGTCACATTTCAGCACAAGCCAGGACACATTAAGGCCTGCATTTTATTAGTGTATGGGTTGATTGCTCCTAGGGTTGCCAATTTTGGTTGGACGTATTCCTGGAGGTTTTATCACATGACATTAATCTTTAAATAAGTTTCATCTTTAATTCCTGGAGACTCCAGGACAATTCTGGAGGGTTGGCAACCCTAATTGCTGCACGTGTGGGGAGCCTCAGTGACAACCGTGGGTGAAGGCACAGCGTTACCCTTGCATTACACAATGGAGGGTTGGGGCTGTTGCTGGTATAACTGTACCTACACCAAGAATTTTGCCAGCATAGCTAGATCAGTCAGGGATCCTGACTGATATAGGTCTGCTGGCAGAAGTGTGTGCCATAGACACGGCCTGAGAAAGATACAGCCAAATTAAGAGAAAAAGTTATAATGGGGAGTGAGAAGTGACTTAACTATGGTGTCAAGTATCAGGGGGTAGCTGTGTTAGTCTGTATCTACAAAAACAACAAGGAGTCTGGTGGCACACCAGACTCCTTGTTGACTTAACTATGTGCACCACTATACGCTATACCTATAATTTGCCATCTGATTCCAGTGTTCCCCCAAAAGTTCTCATTGCCTCATCTTGACTAGTCTCATTATTGTGCACAGCACCTTGATATATGGAAATGAGTGCTTTAAAAAAGCAAAGGGCAGGGAGGTAATTTTGCACACTTAACTATGCAATTATGTGGCATGTCCCTGTAAATGTTAAAGTGCCCATGATTAGAATTGTATTTAGCATTTCATTTTAAAATGGAAATTAACAAAATTAGACAGCAGCAGGTTTTCTTTTTAAATTGAGGGATTTTAGCCTGACTCTGGAAAGGTCAGACACTTTTTGTTCCGTACTGGTTATGGGGTAGTCCTGTGTTACGTTTTAACAGTTTTGAAAAAGCTACAAGGCAAGGCTCTCTAGTGACACCTTCTGACTAGAATACATGATCACATGCAGAACATATTGCCACACAGAGCAGGATGGGTGGGGGGGGGGAGGGGGGGGAGAGAGGGGAGAGAAGAACGTGCTGCTGCTATAACTGTTGTGAAACTGGCCAGCACATATATTCAGTTCTTCAGTACCTACTGCAAGAATAGGGGACTTCAAAAAAATTCACCTTTTTCAACTGCTTGTATAACAGAATATTTTGAAGGAAATTCATAATAAGAAAAAAAACTGTGAGCATAGGGAGAGGAACTAAATATTGAACAAATATCAGGGGGTAGCCGTGTTAGTCTGTATCTACAAAAACAACAAGGAGTCTGGGGGCACCTTAAAGACTAAGATTTATTTGGGCATAAGCTTTCATGGGTAAAAACCTCACTTCTTCGGATGCATCCGAAGAAGTGAGGTTTTTACCCACGAAAGCTTATGCCCAAATAAATCTGTTAGTTTTTAAGGTGCCACCAGACTCCTTGTTGTTTTTGTAAATATTGAACAAAGGCATTCGACAACTGGGTTAAGTTTGTCATTAACCCTGGGTTGACAAGTTGTAGGAGGTAATAAGGAATTCAGCATTTTCTCTCCAGAGAGATCCTAAATTCAATCGCCCTTTTCCTTTCATAGGCCTCACCTCATTCCAGCATCCTGTCTGCATGCGTGTGCCCTTTTTTCTACTGTGTTCTGCTCAAATGTTTTATCCACAGGAAATTGTTGTGTTTTTAGATTAGAGGTCAGGGACCCACATATCCCATTCGTTGCATGGGCACAACGTCCATGGACCCAAAGATCCAACTGCAGCTCCTTTATTCTAACATTTTAATTATGTTACATGAGACTAAATTCTAGGCAACAATGGAAAAAATGCAAAGCAAAAGCCCTCCTTGAAATTGAAAAGGTTAGAAGAAAATGAAATTAAAAAAATTTCATGACTGCAGCTGAATGCTTCTTGGGTCCCATCTACACTGTAGAGAATATGGTATCAGGGAACGCACTGAGAGCACTGTTAAACATGATGGACTTTCTAGAGACATCGCATTACTGCGGTAAGGAATTAACATAAGGTTTGATGCCAAAACCACTGCAAAAACAATGCTATTCTTTTACTATATTGTAACCCAAGGCCGGGCAGCACTGTTTATTTGTGGATGGGACCTTAGATTGGCTGTGTTTACTATTAGCATACAAATAGTCCAACTATACTTTTAAATTTACACCTAAGCAAGCTGAATAGGATGGACAAAGATTCCTGTTCTCATTGTTATGGAGACCATGTACATCGGGGTAGAGTTTACATCTTTGATGATGAGGCTATTTGCAAGAGCTTACACTGATTTATTCTGTGAAGGCTCTTAGCAATGGACTTTAGGGTCTGGTCTACACTAGAAAATTAGGTCAGCATAACAAAGTTGCTCAAGGGTGCGAAAAATCCATACTCCTGAGCTGGGTAGACAACCTAAATCCCCAGGTAGACAGCAGTAGGTCAATAGAAGAGTTCTTCTATTGGCCTAGCTGTGGCCTCTCGTGGAGGTGGATTATCTATGCTGACAGAAGAATCCTTCCCGTTAGAGTAAATTGGGTCTAAACTGAAGCTCTGCAGAGGCACATATAGCATTTTAAGTGTAGGCAAGCCATGAGAGAATGCACATTTTCCAGAAATTACAATGTTCAGGCTCACAGTCCCTCCTTGTCCCTGCTCAAGAATTGCAACCTATGCTTCCTTACTACATTTTATTGTGTTGGTACTAAGCTGTGAAGAATCAAGTTAGCTTACACAATGGTGCCCTCACACTAGTGAAGCCAACATTAAAACATGAATGAGGAAAATTAGAATAAAAGGATAGACATGTGCATAAGGCACTGGACAGATTTAGATAACAGGGTTCAATTCCCTGTTCTGCTATAATGCTTGGCGGACAAATTACTAAGGCCTTATCTACATGGGTTTTTTTGGGGGGGGGGGCGAGGGGACTGGTGCAGTAGTTAGACAATGTACTACATTAGATATACTACTAGCCTGATACAGCATGCAATTCCTATGTTTCTAGGATTTCCCACTTACCATATGTGCTTGTGTATCAGTCCATACAGTGCTTGTGGATGTCATACAAAGTACACAAGATTCATAACTGGGCAGCAGCAGGGTGAGAGCCCACTGCAGCTTATAAAAGAGGACTGTCATCCAACAGCAGTTGGAAAGCATATAGCCTTTTCCAAAAGCAACGGCATGAAAAGCTAAAGACTCTGCCTTAAGAAAACTCCATTGTTGTACGCAGTGTCATTGTAGCCGTGTTGGTCCCAGGATATTACAGAGACAAGGTGGGTGAGAAGTTGGTTCAATAAAATATATTACCTTACCAACTTTTCTCTCTCTAGAAAACTCCTGTAGATGACAGATGTCAAGGTTTAATGAAGTGGAGGCAGGACCGGCTCCAGGGTTTTTGCCACCCACGGGGCCGGAAAAAAAAAAAAAAAAAAAAAAGCCGCGATCACAATTGCGATCGGCAGCACTCCGGCGGCAGCTCCACCACGCCGCTTTCTTCTTCGGCAGGAATTCGGTGGCAGGTGCTTCCCTCTGAGAGGGACCCGCCGCCGCTGAACAGCCCGACGTGCCGCCCCTTCCCCTTGGCTGCCCCAAGCACCTGCTTGCTGGGCTGATGCCTGGAGCCGGCCCTGGGTGGAGGTTGCCAGAATAAAGATAGCCAGGCCAAAGCAGACAAGCTCTTCAGCCCCTCTGATTCAGGACCTCTCAACAGGAGGTTGACTAGGCTGAACCACAAAAGACACAGTACACAAGAGTGAGTTAATCTGAATGTGAAATCACTTCAAAACTAAATGAAGCCTCCTGCCCTTAATAGAAGAGGTTCGCCCATTAGTACTTATAATATGGTCTTTCATTACAAGATCCCTTAGCACTGGGTAAAGTGACATTTATTTATTTAGCAAGCAATACAATTAAATCCAGTAAAACAGAGATTTGTGCATCACTATGTGTATGTTGTGTCATCATGTAAAGAAAGACTATTGTAATGCAGATGTTAGTGTGCAGATTAAGTAGACTGTAGACAACTAATTGAGAATTTCTTAAGTTTTTCACATTTGCATTCTTGACCATGAAAAAAAAAGTCATTTACATGGAGAAATATGTTTTACTTACACACACACACACACACACACACACACACACACACACACACACACACACACACCTACCTCTTAAACCTACCACTCTGTTAGTCCTGAACCAAACTCCATCCCAAGATATCCAGCACAGCCTCCCACTAGTGGTAGAGAGATACCTATTCACAGCATTAAATGCAATACAATGAAATTATTTCCTTTGAATGCTGAAGGGATTTTTCCCTTACAAAAGTTACATTGTTGATAATTTGTTTTTAAAAGTTATGCTTCCCATCCCCTTTTGCAGGGGTTGGAGAGACAACTTGTGCGTGGATATTAGTGCCCTATTAATCCCAAGATTGATAGATTTCTGCCATTAACTTTATTTCCAAAAGCCTGGAGAGTCCTCTAAAGTACAAATTGGCCTTTAAAAGTGTTTCGTTATTGTTTTAATCTCAAGAACTCAAGTTATGGACTAATCCCTTCAACTGAAAAAAAAATGTGATGGAAAAGTTCCTTAGATGCTTGAGCATTCCACACATTACAAATTGCTACAATCACGCAAGTGTAGGAAGAATAGCCCTTCACCCTGATCCCACCACCATTATAGTCAATGCATATATCCATTTGTATGTTTAAAGTGCATATTCAGCACTGCAAAATTACTGAGTTTCCCTCAAATAATTGTAGATTTTTCAATGTGACATTCAGAAAAGGGTTCCATATTGCATTAAGCCTGTGTATTATATACAAAACTCAAAAACAGGAGCCAAAATGTCTCAACAAGACCCCTGAAATCAACTCAAAACAGGAGGAACAAAGTAGAAAAACCAGAAAAGCAAAGATCTCAGTCAGGTTACATACAGAATTTGCTCCCTTTAAGAATCACAAAATCCCGCAGGAGACTACCTGCAATTTGTGCGTCTCTCTATACACACACACCCAAAGTGGAAATTCCCAGGCATAGATTTCAAATGATTTTTCTAGTGTTTTTATTAAACAGCTTCAGGCCACACAGACTTTGGATTCAACATTTAATGTGTCCTATTTTTCAGTTTTTATTGCACAAATGCAGTGCGTTCCTGGGTTTCTGGGGCTTAATCTATCTCTCACTTACACTGGAGTAAGTCTGGAGTAACTACCCAGAAATCAAGGGAATTGCACCAGCATACAGATAGCCTGAAGGCTGCTGTAACGTATGCATAAGTCTACAATGCAATTAAACACCTGTGGCTGATTGGGCTCTGGGGCTGTGTAATTGTGGTGTAGATAGTCAGGCTCAGGCTGGAGCCTGGGCTCTGGGACTCTCCCCACTCATGGGGTCCCAGAGCCTGGACTCCAGCAGGACCATCTACACTGTAATTCAACAGCTCTGTAGCCCCACAAGCTAGAATCAGCTGACACAGGCCAGCCATGGGTGTTTCTGCAATGTAGACATTCCCTATGTAACAGCCACAAAGGGCTGAAAACACAACTGGGGATGCAGGAAGGTCCTGACCTCTCTCACTTTCCTCTGGCCACACCTTCTTGTCCACTTTATGTGACCAGCAGGGCTGGGGGAGTGGTGTAAAAGCCTCTACACTGGATCTACATCATGGAACAATCACCCTTCAGCATGTGGAGCCCATCAGTTAACTTAGCTTTAGGGCCAGATTCTGCCAGTAGCAGAGCACAAAGTGACTGTGTAACACTGGAGGATTTGGTTCTATATATTTTGGTAATAGAGCCATTAATTAATTAGTTTTATGTTGTAAACTTTAGGAGTATATTTATTGCTTTTTCTTACCATGCAAAGTATGCTAGAGAATTTTAATGAGTTGACAATCTGCAATTTTAAAGGTTTTGGCTTTATTTAAGCTCACTTGGTGGGGATGGACATGTATAACTCCTCAAGGATTGGGAGGCGAATGTAGGACCAGATCCTATAGTACTTAGGCAAAACTCTCATTGAAATCAATGAGAGTTTTGCCTGAGTAAGGAGTGTAGAACTTATTCCTTGGACAGGACGTTCAAATTCTGCCTTCAGTTACACAGGTGCAATTTCTATTGACGTCAGAGAGTTCACATGTCAGTAGGAAGTATACCAACAGAGAAAACTTTGGCTCATTCCAGCCTACAAATCAGTCATGTATTTGTGTCAACAAGCAGCATACAACTAAATGAAACCTGTCTAGAAACAATTTTATTTAAAAAACGGTCATGCAGCATATATGCAATTTGCTTATAGTAATGCCCAAAGAGCGGTTTCCCTGTGAAACAATTATTTTCAGCAATTTTTATTTACATTAAATATTTTATTTCTGATTTTGGGATGATGATATCTTTATTAAATACAAAATCTAAAAGTTTAATATCTGATTGGCAAGAACATAACTTTCCACCATATAAAAGTACTGCAAGAGTAATTCTATACATTTAAGTGTAATATACTGAAGCAATATATAGAAGGTATGAAATCAGTTTTAGATGCTTGAATAGTATCAGTCATTTTCATGGAACAACCACAATATTTCCTTGGCATAGTAGTCCTATAAGTGCAGGTAAAGGGTTTAACTGAAATATTAACTTGCTCACACAGGTGCAGAGCACACTTCATCTTTTAAAATATAAATGCTAAATAAACACAAAAGATTTTACAATAATCTGACTGACCCTAACAAACTGCTGGTTGTACAAAAATGCATCAACTAAACTGTTTGGCCCTTCACGCTGGTGGAGCTTAAATCACTTTATGGATTTAATCACTGCTATTTTGCTCTGACAAGATGTAGCTTTTAAGTGGATGGCAACTTTTTGATTGAGAAAAAGCCAACAACTAAAGATAATTAAGAACAAGTTAAAATAAGATAGATAATCTATTTTAGAAAGATTTGTCTGGCAATTCTACATCTGTTATTGCCATCTTTCTTCATATACTGTAGTAATGTAAGAATACTTCAAACTACAGTACTTTTTATGTTGCAAATATATTCTATGAACACAATCAAAAGATAGCAACAAATTTTACTCCTTTAGTTGTGATTCAGGATTCACAGAATTGCTTCTTAATGACAAAGATTTATGCAAAAACTGCCTGATCACAGACAGAGATCTGTTCTCAGTTACACCAGTAACAGAGCACAAATTTGGCCTTGTGTTGAAAATACATCACAGTGTGAAAAAATAATTGTAGTAGTTAATGGAAAGAATTAACACACCCTGGGGGAAAGGGGAGCAGGAAGTTGGTGATCATATATTGCCATCGGATTGGGATCTTTTTCTCTTAAACATTGGACACAAACCACAACTTAAACACATGCACATGCATTTTCTATTGAATATTTACAAATTCAGCAGCAGCAGGGTGTTACACTAGAAATTTATGTTATAATTTACAAAATACTACAAGTGTGCATCTCCCAATTTCTTATTAGTAAGCCATTTTCTTCTGTAGCTAAAGATCTTAAGTCTTTCTAAACAATACAGAATAAATGTCATTACAGTGAACATGACCAGGAGAACACTCCAATTACAAGAATATTTCCATGCAATCAATTCATACCTGGGATTTCAACAGGATGCTTCTCCTTTTTGAAACACAGTTCTGACACCACCACTTTATGATCTGAGAAATGCATTTTACTTGTTTATTTTAGCTGTTTTTTGGTAACATTAAGACCCCACCCCTCTGAAAACAATACAGAAATACTTAGCATTATCAACAAGATACAGACAACGTTTTAGAGATTTTGCATAAGCCTGGGGTACTTTAATGAACTTTCTAGCTATAGCACCACATTTCATTGCCAGTCAGAGTGTTTTATAAGCACAGCTCACTGTAAAAATATTATAAATACCAACTTTTGGCATGATGTAGTTACAAATTTGATGCAAAGTTATTTTGTGTTATCATACTTTTGAACATTGCAATACTAGGGAAGTAACCTCAGCACAAGGCATAATCATGTTCATGTAAACTCACATACAGATTTTACAACTATTACTTATCACAACTGGAGATGAAGCAAGCAAGCCTTAAAAATTACTCTTTTCATTAGGCCATGAAGGCAGAAGCAGATCAACACAGTGGTAAAATGTTGATTCAGATCTGAGTTTTATATAGAGATAGGCTGGCTCAAGGGAATTAAAAATACACAGTGCAGTGTTTCCCTTTTTACTTATTCTGTCTTGATGTCCAATGGGAAGATTCTCCATCACTCAAAATCAAGAGTGTAGTTTTGACATTCATAATTTAAAACTAAGACAAAAGCAAAACCCATCAAAAATATAAGGCTAGCAGAGGATCTATATCCATACATTCAAATACATAGTGACAGGCTACAAATGTACAGTGCTTACATAAAAAATATAATCTATGTTTTGTCAATTATAATATGAATTCTCTTAGGCCAAAGCAGCACTGAAAGTTGAAACATTAGCTTCTTTACACATTACTTCTCTTCTGACATCATCTAAGGACTATTTTCATACTAGAGACTAGTCATTCTTTTTTCCCGTTTCTTAGGTCTAAGATTTTTCATTAGCTAGCATTTTATGATTCTGTGATAAGAAATATATCCATTTCAGATAGATACTGTTTTAGATAGTTTTAAAACTACTTTCACTCGAGTGTTTGCTTGGGAATTGATACAGGAGCCGAAGCCATTTTCATCCACAGTTTTATACGCAGGAGTTAGAATTAAACAAGCAGGTAAAATGTAAACAATTATTGAAATGTTGCCTTCATTCTGCGCAATGTGTCCTGAATTTTTCGGGAATGTTTTTCAGCTGGTATCTGATGGAAGTTGGCACAGTTGTCAGCTGCTAAAGCAGAAATATCTGCATCATTAAAATGAGCTATTCTTTGTTTGAGGTAAGACTGGAGCTTGAAATCTGTAGTAAAGGTATAGGGATTTTCTTGAAATGCATGAACCTGGCTCACAACTTTTGCAATGTTTCTTTAAAGAAAATAGAGAAAAACATTAGTCTGCTTTAGTGCTGATAATAAAACATTAAAAGGAAATCCAAAGGCACATGGCATCCATTTGTACAGTATTTGTCTCTTTAATAAGTTGCCAAAACGACTGAAGTGTTTTAAACTGCCAAAAGTGCACTGATGTGTTACTTCTTATGACTCACTAGACAATATAGGTGACATATGTATAATTAAAATAATTACCTAAGTTTAGTCCACTTATGAGCTCCGTTTGTCATAGTAAATCCTCCAGTTTCAAGCTGCTGGACGTGCATGGCCAGAACATGGGCTGATGGAATTGTAGGGAGCGTTTTGAATCTCTCTCCTTCCATCAAACACAAACTGTCACTTTTTAAAAACACCTGGTATAATTTACACAAGGAAAGCGCGTGATAAATGTCAGAGCAGGCTTCATAAAGTAGTCCTCGGTTTTATGTCTTTAACAAACATTTTTGTTTTACAGTAATTTTTTCATGTACACTATAGAAATTAAAATAGAGATGAAGGAGATAATGCATTTTATCAACCTGGTGGCAGCTCAATTAAGGTAGAGTATGGAACAAAAGTTACTTTAATTAGAAGATAGCCCATATGGAATTCTTAATAAACATTTCTAATTTACAACCAACATGTTATAGCTGGAATCACAGAATGCACCTTAGGGCTAAGCAAACTCAGTTTCACAAGTACATAAAGTTAGTTATGAAATGTTATGACAATTACTGAGAGATGTTGTTTGAGATTTTCAAAGGTCACTAGGGAACACAGCTATGTAATTCCCTTTGAAATTAATAGGAGCTGGGTGCCAATCTCCTAGCTGGCTCTGAAAATCTCTGCCCTTGTTTTCAGTCATTCAAAATAGAGTTTTACAAAATACTAGAGTGAAAGTGTTAACATTTAACTCTTGGTATGTGGCATCTTTAAAAAGTGGCAATGGGTTAGGCCTTGCATCAAAAGCCTAAATAATGGAGCAAGATAAGATGTCCAAGATGATTTTATTAGCACTACTAGCAGTCTGGGGTACTGCTGACAACTGAGGTATTCCTGAGTCCCTTGGTGAGTAAGTAGACTGGCCTTTGTTTTGGGCTAAATAGTCCCAGGTGTTATTTGGTAAGACTGAACTGAGCATCCCTGCCTTCGCATTTTTCTCCCTTGGCAGTCAGCTAGAGCTTGAGCTTAGAGCAGCGGTGGGTTATCCACTGGGAGCTGCGGGCAGCCACGCAAATGTAAACAAATGGTCTGGCGGCCCGCCAGCAGCTTGCCCTGATGGGCTGCAGCTTGCTCACCATGGGCTTGGAGATCTTGCATACTGCAAGGCTAAATTTATTTAGTTTTCTTTTGGGTTTGTCTGATAATTTGGGCTCTTTGTATTCTTAAAGATTTGTGGTCAGAAAAGTCATTGTTAAAACGGCAGCGTTCCCACACAAAATATTTGCTCCCTGTGTGCATTTGGCCATAACTGCTGATTTATTAACTAAAATAAATGGTCAATGGATCTGGTTGAAAAAAGGAAAGAATTCTGCAGAAACTTTTGGTAAATTCCAAAGCATTTGCCTGTTACGTTTTGTAATGGTCTAATTTTCCTTTTTATTGAAAAAAGGAAATTGAAGAAAACTGAAGTCTTTTCACACAAAAAAACCTAACAGTTTTCCAATAGGCCAAATGTAGACAAAATTTCATTATAAAATTCTAACCAGATCTTATTGTTAGTAATTTTACTTCTGTTACCTCTGTAGCATCAACATACCTATGGGAGAGTGAACTGTTCTGCCCTGACTATCATCAAAATAATTGTTAATTAAGTGCTAGTTGCACAATATTAATTTCTGGCAATTAGATGCAAGCCAGAAAAAAATGCAACTTGACTTTCAAAGCCCAGGTTGGCATTTTGGTCTTGGCAGGTGGAAAAACCCAAACAGTCAACTGCAAAGTAATCAAGTTTATGTGGAAGTCATTAAACAAGAAACAATTTTTTATACAGTATAAACTGTATTTTGGCTTCAGTCCAGCAAAGAGACCTAATGAAGTGTCACATAAGTATTTCACATGAGAGACTCATACTGTACCTCAACAGCCTTAAGTTCTTCCATTATTTCAGACACTTTTGATGGTAAAATTTTCCAAGCCTTAAAAAAGGAAATAAAATACTTTGATAACTTTTCAAATTAATCTTGTTAATGGAACAGACTTACTTTTGCTAAAAACAAAATAGCTACATGGGGGGAAAAAAGTCCAAAAGTCTCACTTACTGGTAGCTGTCGTACTATAAGATTTTCCAGCCCTCTTAATATTTGCATTGCGGTAGCAAAATTTCTTTGTTCATAGCAAGATTTTGCTATAAGGAGAAATTTTGATAGTAAATTCACCTGCAACTGGAAAAAATAAAGTTAAATATTAAAATCTACTACATCACACTGGTCTGGTCCATGACAAGGGGTCTTAGGCATTACGGTAATACAAATAATAAATAATAATAATTTGCTGGAGCTAAAACAAATAATATGTTTGAGAGTCATCACATGAAGCCAATTGCTATGAAGAAACTTAAGCAGGATACCATTTTATTTCCATTGAGGACATAGTCCAAAGGCCAAATTGCAACTCTACTGCCAGTAAAACTCTTGATTCTAAAACTCTTAACTGGGTGGGAAGACATACGGTAATTAATTCTAAGGAGGCAAAAGGACAGAAACAATTGGGAACAAGTGAGGGACTAAATGAACATCACTCATCTAAATGAGTTCAAGTGTAGTACCAATTGTATAAACTGGCATGTTAAAAGTTGGCAAAATAAATAGACTTTGTTACATTCTGATTGGCTAAATTACAACAACAAACTGAATAATACTATACTCAAAATTGACAGAGGATTAGAGAACTGTATGTTATGGCTGCCATATTCTGATAAATTACCCCATCTCAGGCTTTGTTTTCAAAAGCAGCAAAAGCTGCTCTCCAATTTGTATGTTTCTGAGAAGTGCGATAGACAAACAAGTAAACAAACAAAAACAACAGCAACAGTTATAAGGTAATTACAATTTGGGGGTTTGGTGACAAACCTTTCATACTCTCTTAAGGTTAATGAAAATATCAAAAGTCCATGATAAAGTTGTTATACTAGAGTTCTTTATTGCACAAATAGTCTGACTGAACACAGAGGAATATGAGGTAATTAGTCACCTGTAATTGTTGTTCTTTGAAGGTACCTATTTTTATGGATTACCACTTTGGGGTGGATTTGCAGACCTGGATGGAGCTCCCATAACTTATCATTCTAAGGCCTGGTCTACACTAGGAGTTTATATCGAATTTAGCGCCGTTACATCGAATTAACCCCGCACCCGTCCACACCACGAAGCTATTTAATTCGACATAGAGCTGTCTTAAATTCGACTTCTGTACTCCTCGAAAACGAGAGGAGTAGCGCTAAATTCGAAATGGCAATATCGAATTAGGCTAGGTGTGGATGGAAATCGACGGTAATAGCTCCGGGAGCTATCCCACAGTGCACCACTCTGTTGACGCTCTGGACAGCACTTCGAGCTCGGATGCTCTGACCAGCCACACAGGAAAAGCCCCGGGAAAATTTGAATTCCTTTTCCTGTCTGGGCAGTTTGAATCTCATTTTCTGTTTGGACAGCGTGGAGAGCTCAGCAGCACTGGCAACGATGCAGAGCTCTCCAGCAGAGATGGCCGTGCAATCTAATAGAAAGAGGGCCCCAGCATGGACTGATCGGGAAGTCTTGGATCTCATCGCTGTGTGGGGCGATGAGTCCGTGCTTTCAGAGCTGCGCTCCAAAAGAAGGAATGCAAAGATCTACGAGAAGATCTCTAAAGCCATGGCAGAGAGAGGATACAGCCGGGATGCAACGCAGTGCCGCGTGAAAATCAGGGAGCTGAGACAAGGCTACCAAAAAACCAAAGAGGCAAACCGACGCTCCGGATCCCAGCCCCACACATCACGTTTCTACGAGGCACTGCATTCCATCCTAGGTGCGGCCGCCACCACTACCCCACCAGTGACCGTGGACTCAGAGGATGGGATACTGTCCACGGCCGGTTCCTCGTCGGAAATGTTAGCGGACGGGGAAGATGAGGAAGGAGATGAGGAGGACGAGGCAGTCGACAGCGCTTGCACCACTGATTTCCCCGACAGCCAGGAGCTCTTCATCACCCTTACCGAGATCCCCTACCAACCATCCACAGCCGTTACCCCGGACACCGAATCAGGGGAAGGATCAAGCAGTGAGTGCTTTAAACATCTAAACATGTAATTTTAACATAACTGGTCCACCGTGGTAACACACGTTCCCACGCCATGAGTCCAGTAAGTAGTCTGGGATCATGGCACGGCACAGCATGGCGGCATACGGCCCTGGCCTCTGCATGGTCTCCCGAAGCATTCTTCCCCTCTCGCTCTCCGAGATCCTCATTAGAGTTATATCGCACATGACGCCCTGCTTTAAATTAGGGAGGGGAATGTTAGTATTGGGACTGCTTTACAGCCACGCGGTGGAGGCGGCAGAGGGGCAGCATACAGTGATCTTTCCCGGGGACAGCCGCGAGGTGGTGGGACAGGGGCAGAGCTCATGCTTCCCTGATTGCTGCCAGCAGAGAGTGGCCTTGCATTCAGTGCGAAAGGAGCCCAGTGCTACTATTACATTTTTAAGCTGCCACAAGTCTACGGCTTACCATGTTTTCCTGCAACAAAAGTAGAGGTGTCCTGCCACGCTTCTCTGATCGCAACTGCAAGACCCCAGGCACTGAAGGCGAGGGCCGAAAATTCGACCTTGTCCTGTGTGCGCATGTGAAAGGTCCAGTGCATGGTGTTGTTCACAGAGAAAGACTATGTTCTTTGTTAGCAACTTCATTTATCTGTCTCAGGAATTTACTCCCTTTTTCCCATTCCCACAGACACATCTGCGACTGTCTCCCAACCCAGCCTGGCATCACACTCCCAGAGGCTAGCGCAGATTAGGAGAAGGAAGAGAAAGACGCGTGAAGACATGTTTTATGAACTTATGGAGTGCTCACGAGAGCAGGCAGCCCAGACGACACAGTGGAGGGAGAACTTGTCACAAATGCACAGAGCAGTCATGGAACGGGAGGAGAGGTGGCGCCAGGAGGACCAGCAGGCTACTCGAACCCTGCTTGGACTAATGAGGGAGCAAACGGAGACGCTCCGGCGCCTAGTGGATGTTCTGCAAGACCGGAGGCAGGAGGACAGAGCCCTGCTTCTGTCTATCTCTAACCGCCCTCCCCCGCCACCAAGTCCCACACCCCCCTCACCAAAAGTCCAAAGAAGGAGGGGCGGCAAGGGCCGTTAAAACTTTCAGTCGGCCCCTGCACACTGCTGCAGCAATGGAAGGCTCTCGTTCCAAAGTTTGAAAAGCCCTTTCCTACCCATCTCACAATAGCCCACGTCCAAGTTTCCTCCCCCCCTTTTCATGTGCGGTTCATAATAAAACATCTGTTTCTGTTAAGTACTGTTTCCGAGAGTGTCTTTTAGAGGGGATTCTGTCTGAAGGGGGGGAAGGGGTTTGTTACTTGGACAGGACAGTCACCTGTAGCAGGCTACAGAGGCGGGGGCAGGTCCAGCATCAGGACACATACACAGTACAGTCACCAGTTACCCTGGTCAGTCTGGGAGGCGGTTTTCATGTTCTGGGGTGCGAGGGGGTTGATCTGTGACTTTGTGGCGGGGGAGGGCAGTTACAGATCTTCTGCCGCGGTCCTTATCCTGGATCACAGAGCCACGCAGCAGGGGATCTGTTACCCTCCGCCCCCTGCCAGAAAGTCACTTGGCCGACACATACATGCAGTCCCGCCCAGGACTGCTGGCAGGCTGCGTTGAAACAACCAATCCAGCACTGCGGAGCCTGTCATTCCCGGAGTTTAGAAGCATCATTTGCATCAAAACAATAAACCAGCCCCCCGCCACAGTCTGCGTCCCCGGTTTAAAACATTCCCGCGAAAACAGTAAGAAAGAGAACCTTGTTCAGTAACAAAACGGAACAGATTTTATTTGTTGGGAAGGTGGGGAAGGGGGTATGTAACTTGGAAGGATAGTCAACAGTAACTGGGTAAAGAAACGGGGGCAGGTTCAGTATCTGTGTCCACAAAGTGAACAGTCACTGGAGACCCTGCTCAGTCAGGAACCTGGCTTTCAAAGCCTCCCTGATGCACAGCGCGTCCCGCTGGGATCTTCTAATCGCCCGGCTGTCTGGCTGGACGTAATCAGAAGCCAGGCTATTTGCCTCAAGCTCCCACCCCGCCATAAAGGTCTCCCCCTTGCTCTCACACAAATTGTGGAGCACACAGCAAGCAGCTATCACAATGGGGATATTGGTCTCGCTGAGATCACAGCGAGTGAGTAGGCTTCTCCATCTCCCCTTGAGACGGCCAAAAGCACACTCCACCACCATTCTGCACTTGCTGAGCCGGTAGTTGAATAGTTCTTTCCCTGAGTCCAGTGCGCCAGTGTAGGGCTTCATGAGCCAGGGCATTAGCGGGTATGCAGGGTCCCCGAGGATGACTGTAGGCATCTCCACATCCCCAACAGTTACTTTGTGGTCCGGGAAGTAAAGACCTTCCTGCAGCCGTCTATACAGACCAGAGTTCCTGAACACCCTAGCGTCATGAACCTTGCCAGGCCATCCAACGTAGATATTGGTAAAACGTCCCCGATGGTCCACCAGTGCTTGCAGCACCATGGAAAAGTACCCCTTTCTGTTGATGTACTGGCTGGCCTGTTGGTCCGGTGCCAGGATAGGGATGTGAGTCCCATCTATAGCCCCACCGCAGTTTGGGAATCCCATCTCGGCAAAGCCATCTCTGATGAGCTCCACGTTTCCCAGGGTCACTACCTTAGATAGCAGTAGCTTGACGATTGCCCTGGCTACTTGCATAACAGCAACCCCCACGGTAGACTTGCCCACACCAAAGTGGTTAGCGACGGACCGGTAGCTGTCTGGCGTTGCGAGCTTCCAGAGGGCTATGGCCACTCGCTTCTGGACAGTCAGGGCTGCCCGCATCCGGGTGTCCTTTCGCTTCAGGGCAGGGGACAGCAACTCACACAGTTCGAGGAAAGTCCCCTTCCGCATGCGAAAGTTGCGCAGCCACTGGGATTCATCCCAGACCTGCAGCACTATGTGGTCCCACCATTCTGTGCTTGTTTCACGGGCCCAGAATCGCCGTTCAACAGTATCAACAAGACCCAGTGACAGCGAGATGTCCTGGGCGCTGGGTCTCATGTTCTCAGAGAGGTCGGAGCTAGTGTCCGACTTCATGCCGTCACGGTGGTGCCGTAGCCTCCTCTCATGATTGATCTGCAGCTGCCTCTGGTACAGGTGGAGGAGAAGCTGCGAGGCGTTGAGAACTGCCACAACTGCAGCGATGGTCGCAGCGGGATCCATGCTCGCACTGCTGTGGCGTCCGCGCTGTCAGTAATCAGAAAAGCGCGCGAACTGATTTCCCACCGGCGCTTTCAGGGAGGGAGGGAGGGAGGGCGTGAGTGACGGACGGATGACGACAGGCGCCCAAAAGCACCCTCGACACATTTTTTTACCCAGAAGGCATTTGGGGCTCGACCCAGAATTCCAATGGGCAGCGGGGACTGCGGGAACTGTGGGATAGCTGCCCACAGTGCACCGCTTCCAATGTCGACGCTTGCCCCGTTAGTGTGGACTCACAAAGTCTCACAAAGTCGAATTACTGTCCTTAGTGTGGACACACACGTTCGACTTAGTAATATCGATTCCACATAGTCGAATTAACTAAAATCGAAGTACTCTCGTAGTGTAGACAAGGCCTAAGACACATTACAGACTACCCCTATTGAGGTATGAGTGCTCATCTCTCTTCACGTGGGAAGTAAAAATACTCCCATGATAGCCAATTGAAAGACAAAACAGAAATATTCTGTTCAGGAGTAAGAGGGTGAGGGGTAATTCACTGAGAATATAGCTTCAGAAAATCAACAAATGAGCAGCTGGCTCCTATCTGAAGATATTATCTTAATGATTCTCACTTATGGAGACATGCTCCAGGGAGGTCTCCAATATAAAAAGAAAATAAATCATGCACACAGTGATGTTCACTAAATGTATGGTGACCACTTGGAATTGGATTAGACTGGTTTAATCTGCATGGGCAGATTCAGTTCCAGGTCTAGAATCATGGTCAGAAAGGAATTGACCATTAAAGCATTGGGAGCAGCCTAAGTACTTCTTGCACTGCCAGTGGTGATGCTATTTGCTTGGCAGATAAAAACTTAGGGTTTGGGAACTTGAACTCTGTCGTCACCACAAATTTTTATACAAAAGTTGTTACCAACACCCACCATGAGTTGTTATGGGACCACTGGTTTCTGTTGACTTTATCATAATTAATTTAGAAAATGTTGTATTAATAAGTTAATGGAGAGATTTCTGATGAAGACATTCAGAATGTATATACCAATGCACAAAATGACTTCATGTTTAATAAACATCAAGCTTTATTTTTTCTCTTGAGGAAAGTATTAGTTCAATTGACCTTAAAAGTAGACTAGAAATGTGAGAAAATGAAATTAGAAGAGGGAAAAAAAAAGGTACATTTTGTTTTAGGATTTGTTACTTGAGCTAAAACAGCAGCAGAACTGCAGCACCCTGCCTCTCAAAGTTCTAGTTAGAAAGCCTTTCAATGCTAAGGCGGCCATTTCAATAGCAGAAAGTCAGACATCTTATCTTCTATTAAGAATTCTTATATTCTATTAAGTCTTTAACCCCACCACCAGAACAGATCCAAAACACTAAGCGGATCTGCCAACAACAGTGCAACAAACTGTTGCCAACACATTGGCAGGCATATTTCAGGCTTTTTGTGTAGGTTTGCTATATAGAAACAGTAAACAATAGTAAATAATTAACTACTTCCTAATTTAATAACCAAATCAAAATTATAGCAAACCTTGGAAGTATGACTTGTAACAATTTCAGCAGCAACCCAGGTGCTGATATTGTCTGCATTTCTTAAAAGCTGTAAGAGGTACTTGTCTTGTATGCAATTTGGCAGAAAGAGGTTACAGACTTTAAGTGACAGTGATTCAGTGGAAACAGCTCTGTGAAACACAAACAGAGAATTTAGACATTACAACTACAAAACATAAAGGAAAAGATGTTAACATTCTAATAATTTTTAAAATGAATAACATGTTTAGTTACAATCTTGATTTATACATTTTAAAAGGGCATGTGCTGGGTTTCTATCATACGTTAATTTCTCTTTTCTATGTAGACTTTATAATTCCAGTACCAACATACATTGTACATATCTACAGATGGGACTACTTAAAAAAAAAAATCACAAGTTTTGCAACTTGAGCAATTTCTTTAGTTTGACTAACAATCACAAAGCATTTCCCCCCATCATAAATAGTGGTCAAATGGCCATACTCACTGAAAAGTTAGTCTGGCTTTTATTTTGTGGAATATGAACATGAACACAAAAAAATGAGATTCTAAAAGAGAGTCCTGTCTGCACTACAACACAGTAGGAGCTAGATGGCATTTTTATTGGATTTTAAATGGTAGGGCAAAAGATCCAGCTTGTGTCCCCTTTCTTAGAGATGTCTAGAGTCTAGATGTCACAATTAACAATTACTAGATAGAAACTAACTGAATCCACATACCAATTAAGATGAATTAAAACAAAAACAAGGATAATGAAGATTGTTTGTGAACTGGTGATAATGTTAATATTTATTCTGGATTAGAGCCGGGCAAGTAATAAAAATCTGAATCACTTTTATTTAAAACCTGCAATAAAATTCCTATATGTTTACAAACAGAATTTCATTATTTTTCCATCTTTTAGTACTGATTGAATAATTCATATATATCTATCTATCTATATGGATATAATTACAACAATATATACTTGAAAAATATCATGGGGAGGATAGCTCAGTGGTTTGAGCATTGGCCCGCTAAACCCAGGGTTGTGAGTTCAATCCTTGAGGGGGCCATTTAGGGATCGGGGGCAAAAAAATTGGTCCTGCTAGTGAAGGCAGGGGACTGGACTTGATGACCCTTCCAGTTCTATGAGACAGGTATATCTCCATAATCACAATACTTTTCAAAAACATATTCAGCAAATATTTTTTGACCTGATCTACTCTGATTTCAAGTCACCTGGACAATATGGCCTAAAGAAAATTTTTTGGTCTGCTGAACTTCATTTTACAAGTCATCTGAAGGATAAAACTCAATGTAAAAAGAAAATTCACAGTGAGGAATAATGGAAAGACAATGTAGATTCTCCATTTTCAACTTTCCATATATACATAGGGTGTAATACAAAAATCAACAATGCATCAGCAGGGAAGGGGGGATAGGAAAAGTAACCCACTTACTTTTGTACAGTGGTACATTTCTCTTTGACACCAAGTGCTCTTGAATTTAGGAAGTGTACTGGATGGCATTTATGGAACATTTCCTGCACAGACAAAAAATTAAATCATAGTGATCATTAGGCTTGGCAATTATTTTAGGTATCACAAGAAATACTTTTTCTTCCTCTATGTTCTCTTCTCTAAGGTTCTCAGGAGAAACCATTACCAGAACTCCTGATACTAGTGACTCCAGACATTGCAGGGACTTGGGGAGGAAATTGGGCTATTTTTCCATTGGTGTTGTGAACCTCAGAATAAATAGCAATCAACACATGGGGGATAGGTGAGGGAGGGAAGGAAGAAGGGTGACTACACAATAAACATTTACACTGATTTGTCCTCACTCGCAATAGAATCCAGTCTTTTTACCTGTTGTAACAGTGTCAGTTGACAGCAAAGCTCTTGTGCACTATATTCAGTTAAGAGAGATCCTCCTTCATTTGCTTTAGCATAAGAGCCAGAGAATTCTTCTGTAGAACTGTAATAGCATGGCTTCGGTAAAACTGACCCAACTGTGTATGGTCTTTCTTTCTGATGATGTGTAATAGGGCCATTTCCTTTGGCGAGTTTCCAGTTAAAGCTCTATACAAGAAAAAAGTAGCTTATTACAGCTGTAACTTTCCTAAAGCCTACATTGTGTCTCCCTTCAATATAACTTACTGAGGGAATGTCTACTCTGCAAACTTTTGCTCATGCAAGTTATGTCGGCATAAAGCCACCACAGTTAGTATATTGCTTCTGTGCAGGCATACTTGGCTCCTTATATTGGCGTTGTGAATACTTACCAGTAGTGCTTGTGTTGGTACACCACGCTGTACCTCATCAGCAGATTCCCAGAGTGCAACTTGCCACTGTTCAGCGCACTCTGTTTTGGGAAGTTTGGATAATGCATGGTGGAGCAGAAACAAGTCATCCAAGGGTGACTGGGAGCAAGGGGTCAACTTCCCAGCATGCAACTTTCTCCATCCCATAATGTCATCTATATCCCATAATTTTCACCTTTTTAAAAAATCTCCCAGCACCCATGTAGCATTCTTCACTGTCTGCCATTTGACAGACGCATAGAGCCTGCATAGCACTGGACTATTGTGATGAGGGTTGCAAGCACAGGACACACAATCCTCCAGTATTTGCAGAGCTGCAAGAACCACCAAATCATCAGGGAACATGATGATTTTGTGGAGGACAGATTGCTGTGGGACACAGCAAAAACCAGTTCAAGGTTGATGGTGGCATTCATGAAGCATTTGCAGATGGTGGAGTGCTGCTTCTGAGCCTGAGAAACGATCACTAACTGGTGGGATTTCATTGTAATGCAGACTTCGGATGATGAGCAATGGCTGCAGAGCTTTCAGATGTGCAAAGCCCCAATCCTGGATCGGTGTGCTGAGCTCGCCCCAACCCTCAAGCGCAAGGACACCAGACTGAGAGCTGCACTGACAGTGGAAAAGCGAGTGGCAATGGCACTGTCTTGCAACTTGCAATGCTGGATTGCTACCAGTCAATGGGAAATCATTTTGGAGTTGGACAATCCACTTTGGGAACTGTTGTCATGCAAGCATGAAGGATATAGTGGATGGATTTGCAGCAAAGGACTTAGGGGTTACAGTGGACGAGAAGCTGGATATGAGTCAACAGTGTGCCCTTGTTGCTATTTGTTCATTAAAATATCTTTGCTACCCTACCACTTCAGTGCCTGAGGATATAAAAATTAGACATTCCAATAAATGCATCATGTGATTGTTCAACTTATACAGGGTTACAGTTGCCAGTGATAAGTTAACATGATGTAATTTTAAATTAGCTGTAATTTGTATTAAATAATCATTCTTGTCAGGGCTGGCTCTAGGATTTTTGCCGCCCTAAGCAGAAACAATTTTGGCCGCCCCCCCTGTTTTTTTCTTACCCCACCCCCGCCTCGGCTCCGCCCCTTCCCCAAATCCCCAGCCCTGCCTCCTCCCCCCAGGCTCTCAAGCCTAGGAGGGAGGGGGAGAAGAGGCGCGCGCGCCGCGGCCACTCGGAGTCTCCCCTTCCCTCCCAGGCTCTCAAACCTGGGAGGAAGGGTGAGCAGCGGCGCGCGAATCAGCTGTTTTGCACGCCGCGGCCGTTCAGGATCTCCCCCTCCCTCCCAGGTTTGAGAGCCTGGGAGGGAGGGCGAGCAGCGGCGCACGAATCAGCTGTTTCGCGTGCCGTGGCGCCGGCCATGCCGCCCCTAAAAATGTGCCGCCCCAAGCACCAGCTTGTTTTGCTGGTGCCTAGAGCCGGCCCTGATTCTTGTCTCTTCAGACTATAGAATTCTTTTCTTGAACTTAATTCATGTAAGACGAAACTGAATGAATTTAGGGCCCCAGATTTAGGCTACCATAACACTGTAAGAACTAGTGAAGGAGAATACATACCCTAGACTTCAATTTTTTTTAATAATAATCTCTGTCCCTTGCCCCATGCTGTCCAAGCTGACAAACTATTGAGTGGAGAGGGGAGAGAATACCCAATTTATGTTAAGCTTGCTCTGACATTTAACTGCCAGTAATGTAAAAAACCTAATTTGTTAGTGTGCATGTACACAGCTTTGATGACGTAGGTATAAAAACAAGAAAACTAAACCTATAAATGGAACCATTTTATTTATTTCTAGGTAGCCTAAAAAAGATATAGAGATAGTTTTAGTTTATAAAATACATATGGAGGTTTATTTTGTCCTATGATGGCTTCAGCTTCTGTCTTGCTCTTGGGAACTCTCATTTCTTCCTCTCCCACACAGTTGGTGGCCCTACTAGGGCTCAGTCTTTCACCTCCTCCTTTTCTACCTCTATACATTCTCACAGGTTGAGTTCCCTCCTCTACATGGATAACTTCTCACTAACTAGTCGTGAATTTGTGCCTGTGACATCTCCACCTCAAAACATTCAAATCAGGCCTTGTGTCACGGGGTGCATCTTCAATGACCTTCATGGAGCTGTACTCACTTACAGTTTTGGATATTTAGACCTACTGTATGTTCTCTATGTTCAAAACGCACTGCATAGTTAAACCTTCACCATGTCACTGTCAACACTATCTTTCTTGTTCCAGAGTTCCCATCCTGGCCCTCATCCTAGACTCCTGCTTGCGTGCGTGCGTGTGTCATGCATACTTTTGCCTTTTCCCCCCTTCGGTATCTTGAGTTATTGTCCCTTCTTCATGAACTTCATTGCTGTGTTATTAGTTCAGCCTCTAGTTACTAATGACTTGATTACTATAACTGCCTGGTCTGTAGCCTTGTACATTTCCATTTCTTTTCCTCCTCCGAGTACATCAAAAAAATCCACTTATTTTCCTGCTACTTTATCCAAGTCTCCCTCCCTCTCTTCTTCATGCCCCATCTTTGCTATAAACTATCCAGAGTCATTTCCATAGAGCTCTGTTGATTTAACCCCTATTAAATTCTATAGGATTTTTGTATAAAGGCAGTAACATTCTGTAAGCTCATTGGGACAGGGATCCCGCTATTCAACTAGCATATTTGAAATGTGAAGCACTTTGGACTCTTTCTTGTGAAGATGCTTTTTTACAAGCAAAGTCTATTGGATTCTCGGGACTCTGAAGTTACTTTGTACCAGCTGATGTCTTCTAATTCTGATTAATGAGAGTCAGTAGTGTAAGAGGAAGGTGCAGTAAAGTTTTGAAATTCCGTAGGCAAAAAGCACTTTTTCTCCTGTTCATTTTAAACATTTTTTATACAGGTGTGACGTTCCTTTGGTGTTATCTGGACCGGTGATCTGCTAGGTCACTCCAATTCTCGATTCTGGGAGCCAGCCTTACCCTGCTCTGCTGTGAGAACCCCCACTCCCGGAGGCTGTTCACACACAGCCTCTAGCATGTAAGCTGCTCCCAGTTACGTGAGTGAGCACTTTCGGCCAGCCACTGTTTGGATTGTGCAACCGAATGACACTAGCTGATATGTCCAGTCCCAGACACAACCCTAGGAACCTCCATTTTGCAGTGTCCAGTTATGCCCGCTGGATGCTGCAAGCTTATATGAGTTCGTCAATTTAACAAAGAAATTGATATGTACCAGGCTTATTATCCCAAGGGGAATCTCTGACATGCTTCAAACCAAATGCACTGCTTCAGGTAGAATTAGGGTGACCAGATGTCCCGATTTTATAGGGACAGTCCCGATTTTTGGGTCTTTTTCTTATATAGGCTCCTATTACCCCCCACCCCCTGTCCCGATTTTTCACACTTGCTGTCTGGTCACCCTAGGTAGAATAAACCTTTATCGTGTTCTTTCTTCCCTCTTGGCTTTGCCACCCCACCCCTTCAGAGTCAGGTGAGCATTACCTCATCATAGTCCCAAACTGACCAAGGGAAGGGGATGACTGACTCGAGAGTCCAACAGATCCTTTGTTGCTGCCTAGGCCAGTGTCCTTTGTTCCTGTGAGGCTGGGCTGGGTTTGTCCCATACATGCCCCTCTCTGCTCCTGGAGAGTTTTGCCTGGGCTTGTTTTAAGCCATGAGAACACATTTTCAGCCTCATAACTATATACATGAAATTACAACCTATAACATTACTATAACAACAATGCTCAGTGCATCATGAGCGTTCCGAAGACACCCAACATGACAAACTTTGCATTGGATACCACACAATCATATTATAAGGATGAACATGGGGGTGCATGGTGTTCCCCCGAGGTACAGAGCGTCACAACTCCCGCCTTAGTTTACTGCAAGAGGGTTAGCCACTGAAGGCAGTTTGTGTTATAGTTCTCTTGGCATCCAGCCATCAAGGCCATGAGGCAGCGTGCATCACTTTCCCCATTCACACACAACAAACCAGGTTTGTTATGGTTTCTCTGCTGTGATAAACTTTAAATCTGTTTACAGGTATTAACTGAGAACTAGCGTTACCATAAGCTTTAACATCAGTAACAAAATTCTTATCCCAAAACTTAACATTAATACCAACATTTTTATCACAGATGGATGTTTACAAATATCTTTATGATACCACACCCTCTGTTCAGATAGTGTAGTTTGAGGTTAGCTTGTTCACTACCCATGGTGTCCTTTGACTCTCTCTCATGTAATCAGTCACTGGCTTTTCTTTCCCTCCGGTGTTCCCCTCCATGTGGGCTCTTAATTTAATCATGTTTCTGGAATTTTGGTGCCTCAGGGTCTGGCAAGATAGGTGTTCAGGAGAATCCTGCACACTGGCTGACCCTTTGGGGAGCGGTCTCCCAACCCCAGGACTGTACATATGCAGAAAATCCAGCTCCCCTTTTGGGGTTACCCTGTGTTTCCCCCTCCCAGCACTGAGTCCTTCCCTGCCCCCTAGAGGGCTGTGATCTGTGCTCTGTGGGCTAGGTGTGCTTACCCTTCCATCAGATTCACCTTTTCCCAGCAGCTTTCCCATAACTGCTCTCTGTCTCTCACCAGCCTGGGGGAAAATACCCGCCTCTCTGTCAGTTGGGTCATTTGTGTTCTCACAAACTACCAACCTGGCAATTTCCTGGTCTTAACGCCTCTGCTGTCACAGGCATTGGAGCTGCATCTTGATGTAAAGAGAGAGAAGTTTTTGGAAAGTAACTATCAGAAATAGCACCCTGAAAAACTGGGACCTGGATTGGGGTACCCTCCGCCACCCCTTTCTCTGTCCCTGAGAAGTCAGCTGTGTGACTGCTCCCCTCCAGGTCGTCAGTTACACAGTTCCTTCTCAAAACCTAGGTCACAGGCTGAGTGCCTGGGTGCACAGATGCTGACCCAGCCATCTTCCTAGTGTCCTGGGCATCCTGCCCCAAGTGACTAGCGAGGAGACACTCCTGTAGTCCCGCTATTCCTTCCCCAGTTTCCTCCTCTGGGCCCCCTCCTAAGACACATTTCTCTGTGCTCCCTAGGAAGGGTTCTGACCCTTGTTCACCTGCAAAACTCTGCCAGCTAACAACTGGGACAGTTTTCTTAATCACTGACAACACCTCTACTGCCCCTGTGCCTGAGGGCATGTTGCCTTCTTCTGGAAAGGAGCTAGTCTCAGACCCTCCCATACTTGGAAGCACACTGCTTCCCTGTGTTACAGTCACAGGAATCCTCACCCACCTCAGTGGTTTCTGAGATTCGCTGCCCCTTCTCAGGGCTCTCCTCTCGGACACATTTCTCTATGCTCCCTAGAGCCAGGTTTGTCTCTGGTTCAGCTGCAACCTGCTGGCAGCTAACAACCTGGACAGTTCTCTCCCTGGCAGGCGTTACACCCCCATCTTTTCCTGATATGGTGTTGCCACCAGCTGCAATGCTCAGCTGGGTCTGTGGATGAGAGGAAAGCAGTGGATGTGTTATTCCTTGACTTTAGCAAAGCTTTTGATACGGTCTCCCACAGTATTCTTGCCAGCAAGTTAAAGAAGTATGGGCTGGATGAATGGACTATAAGGTGCATAGAAAGCTGGCTAGATTGTCAGGCTCAACGGGTAGTGATCAATGGCTCCATGTCTAGTTGGCAGCCGGTTTCAAGCGGAGTGCTCCAAGGGTCAGTCCTGGGGCCGGTTTTGTTCAATATCTTCATTAATGATCTGGAGGATGGCGTGGACTGCACTCTCAGCAAGTTTGCAGATGACACTAAACTGGGAGGAGTGGTAGATACGCTGGAGGGTAGGGATAGGATACAGAGGGACCTAGACAAATTAGAGGATTGGGCCAAAAGAAACCTGATGAGGTTCAACAAGGACAAGTGCAGAGTCCTGCACTTAGGATGGAAGAATCCCATTCACTGTTACAGACTAGGGACCGAATGGCTAGGAAGCAGTTCTGCAGAAAAGGACCTAGGGGTTACAGTGGACGAGAAGCTGGATAGGAGTCAACAGTGTGCCCTTGTTGCCAAGAAGGCTAACGGCATTTTGGGCTGTATAAGTAGGGGCATTGCCAGCAGATTGAGGGACGTGATCATTCCCCTCTATTCAACATTTGTGAGGCCTCATCTGGAGTACTGTGTCCAGTTTTGGGCCCCACACTACAAGAAGGATGTGGAAAAATTGGAAAGAGTCCAGCAGAGGGCAACAAAAATGATTAGGGGGCTGGAGCACGACTTATGAGGAGAGGCTGAGGGAACTGGAATTTAGTCTGCAGAACAGAAGAATGAGGGGGGATTTGATAGTTGCTTCAACTACCTGAAAGGGGGTTCCAAAGAGGATGGATCTAGACTGTTCTCAGTGATACCTGATGACAGAACAAGGAGTAATGGTCTCAAGTTGCAGTGGGGGAGGTTTAGGTCGGATATTAGGAAAAACTTTTTCACTAGGAGGGTGGTGAAGCACTGGAATGGGTTACCTAGGGAGGTGGTGGAATCTCCTTCCTTAGAGGTTTTTAAGGTCAGGCTTGATAAAGCCCTGGCTGGGATGATTTAGTTGGGATTTGGTCCTGCTTTGAGCAGGGGGTTGGACTAGATGACCTCCTGAGGTCCCTTCCAACCCTGATATTCTATGAACCAACCTCCCACCTGGAAGCATGTGGCTTCCCCAGGCTGCAGAAGAATCAAGGAGATTCTCTCCCATTCTCTCAGCAGTTCCTGAGATCTTATCCTTTCCCTCGGGGGGTCCCAGCATAAAACTCCCTCCTGCTGCAGGCAAATACTTTAACTTGAGCTATTAAAAAAAAAAAATCATTATCAAGGAGCAGGTCGACTAGGAGGTGTTCCATTACCCCCACAGTCAAAACACTTTCCAAACCTTCCCAAACCACATGGATTTTAGTTAGTGGTACGAGGAATCTGCAGACCCCCACAATCTCTGCCATTTGACCAGGTAACATACTGGCCTTCGGGATCACACTCTGCTTAACCAGAGAGATCTGGGCCCCTGTATCCCTCTGCCCCAAGCATTCCCTGCCATGAATTTGGATAACCATAACATGCTTCATATCTGGTTCTGCAGAGGTTAATCTCACAAAACCAATATGATAGGTTTCAATTGCTTGGGAGGTTTCTGTGTTGAGGACAGCAGAACTAACATGAGCTATTGGTTGCCTGCTTCCTCCTAGCACAGGGCATTTATTCCTCAGGAATTACACTGATGGCACCTTTTGGGCTCTTCTGCTTTTACAGGAGATTTGGGATGAGGGCTAGAGGAATGGTTTTGGGGAGGTGAGTACCCAGCCTCCCACCCTCTTGCTAGGGATAAAATGGGATCTTCCCACCAATTTTAAACCCCTCTTTCTGTGGCCTGCCCTCAATAGATGCCTGAGTCTGTTCAAAGGCAGCAGCCAAAAAAGCCATCTCATCTACAGTCTTTACATCTTTGTCCCATAGACACTGCTTTACATCAGCCTTACATATGCTCAAGAAATGCTCTTGAGCAACAAGATCAAGCATTCCTTCAAAACTTGCCACCTCTTTACCCCTCACCCATTTTCCCAACAAATCTTTCATTTTGTTTACATATTCCCCATTACTCATCCCAATATCTCTTTTAAGATTCCTAAATTTAATTCTATATGTTTCGGGGGTACTCTGAAAACTTTGCAAAACAGTAATTTTTAAATTTACAATAGTTTACAGCACCTTCAATAGGCATTCCATTAAATACATTTTGAGCTTTACCAGTTAATTTCACAATCGGGATAGGAACTCTGTTATCATCAGGGATTTCATGTATTACACACAGCCTTTCAAAAGTAGTCAGATATTCAGCAATATCACCCTCCTCACTGTATGCAGGACATAAGTGTTCCCACTTGTGGATTTTTGGAGTGATGGGAGTCGTTGGAGTTGGGGGCCTCTGGTTCTGCTTCTCTAGCAGGTCCAGCTGGTGTTTTCTCTCTCTTTCTTCCTGCTCTCTTTCTTCCCACTCTCTTTCTCTTGCTTTTTCTTCCATAGCCCTTCTGTGTGCAGCCTCCTCTTCTTTGAGCTTCATTTCTGCCTAACATATTTGAAACTTGCGGTCCTTTGCCTTCTCTGCCGCTTCTAGTCTGGCCAGCTCTAGTTTTGTAGCTGTCTCACTGGTAGTCATTTTTCTGCTTTCTTGTGCTTATTTCCCTCACCCGAAATAAACAAAACAGAAAATAACAAAACTTTGACCTCCTCCTGACTGTTCTTAGCCACTGCACTTAAGACTCACTTAAAATCACAAATATCAGTGCTTAAAGAGTGAACTCCACTTGGAGTAACAAGCCGTACACACACCCTGCTCGCTGCGCCACTGTGCTGTTCCCCTGGTGTTATCTGGACCAGTGATCTGCTAGGTCACGCCAATCCTCGACTCTGGGAGCCAGCCTTACCCTGCTCTGCTGTGAGAACCCCAACACACACAGCCTCTAGCATGTAAGCTGCTCCCAGTTACATGAGTGAGCACTGTTGGCAAGCTGCTGCTTGGATTGTGCAACTGAATTACACTAGCCGATATCTTCAGTCCCAGACACAACCCTAGGAACCTCCATCTTGCAGTGTTCAGTTATGCCTGCTGGACGCTGGAAGCTTATATGAGTTCATCAATTTAACAAAGAAATTGATATGTACCAGGCTTGTTATCCCAAGGGGAGTCTCTGACATGCTTCAAATCAAATCTGCTTCAGGTAGAATAAACAAACAAATGTATTAACTACAAAAGACAGATTGTAAGTGATTATAAGTCAAAGCACAACAAGTCAGATTTGGTGAAATGAAATAAAAGCAAAATACATTCTAAGCTGATCTTAACACTTTCAGTGCCCTTACAAACTTAGATGCTTCTCACCACAGGCTGGCTGGCTGCCCTTCAGCCAGGCTCTCCCCTTTGATCGGCGCTTCAATCGCTTGGTGGTGATGTCTGTATATGGATGTGGAAGAGAGAGAGCATGGCAAAGGTCTCTCCCTTTATCGTGTTCTTTCTTCCCTCTTGGCTTTGCCGCCCCACTCCTTCAGAGTCAGGTGAGCATTACCGCATCATAGTCCCAAACTGACCAAGGGAAGGGGGGTGACTCACTTGAGAATCCAATAGATCCTTTGTTGCTGCCTAGGCCAGTGTCCTTTGTTCCCGTGAGGCTGGGCTGGGTTTGTCCCATACATGCCCTGATGAGATGTGAACTGCCCCTCTCTGCTCCTGGAGAGTCTTGCCTGGGCTTGTTTTAAGCCATGAGGACACATTTTCAGCCTCATAACTATATACATGAAATTACAACCTATAACATTACTATAACAACAATGTTCAGTGCATCATGAGCCTTCTTAAGACATCCAACATGACAAACTTTGCACTGGATACCACACAATCATATTATAAGGATGAACATGGGGGTGCATGGTGTTCCCCCGAGGTACTGAGCGTCACAATAAGTTATTTACAATAGTAGCAAATTTCTTAGGGAAAAATATTCTTTCAGCAATTATGAGTCACAAAATGGAACAGAAGTAAACATTTTACAGCCTCTAAAATTAGTATGACTATAGCAAATCATTACTGAATCAGCAAATCACTTAAGCACATGCTAAACCTTAAGGCAATGGGACTTAAGCACATATATAAGAGGTTTGCTGAATTGGGGCCTAAAATGTTAAATTCAATATTCCTTTATTTTTGCAAGAGTAATATACAAGAGAGCTCCCTATATAAAGTAAGCTAAAGAAACTACATGCCTTTTGGGAGAGATCTTCAGAGAGCTTTTTGCACAATGAGTGTAAAGATTTTGTATCATCCTCTTCTTCCTCCTTCCACTCATCCCAGTTATAGCACTGGAAAGCACTGTCACGTTTCCCGCCAGTAGCATTTTCAAGCACTGCCAGCAAATGTTCACCATAGCCATTTAATGGAGCAATCTAAATGGAAAGTAGGTTTTAGTAGGCAATTCTATTTATTTTTACTTCATTACTAATCTTTTGATGAAAGAGCATTTATAAGAAAATTCACGTATTTTATTACAGCCATATAACAAAAAAGTGTCACTAGGCATAATTTTTTCACACTAATTTTACTCAGAAAGATAAGGGTCCTAATAATAGCGTTTGCTTATATACCATAACTACATTTGATTTAATTGACATTTTACTTAAAGCTTTCACCAAAATAACAAGTTATAACAAGTTACCTTGGAAGAAATAAAGTCTTGTAGCATGCACAAAAGATCAGTTTTTATTGCAAAGTCTACAATATAACAGTCTTCAATCCAAGCCTGCAGAATGTAGAAACTCCGGTTGTATATTTTGATAAGCAGAGAGGTGGGATCCCCATTTGCACTGGTAATATGAGAAAGGCAGTGAGTGCACTGAAACTGTCATTTTAGTCTAATCTTAAAAAGAGGTTGAGAGAGAAGTGCAAGAATTTTCTGCCAGTTGTATTACTTAAACAAACAAAAAAACCTCCCAAGTCTCCCTTTCTCTGGCATCTACACCTCTAGAGGAACAAAAGTTTCATTTATAAAAATGTCCCAATACCCAGCTACTTACTGAGGTAAAACGCCCACTGAACTCAATAGTAGTTCAGAGTGGAAGTAGGAAGAAAACATATTGTCCAGTACAGAACTTACTCTATTTTCACGGTGTTCCATTCTTATGCCTGGTCTACACCTACATCACTCAAAGCTGTGAAAAATGTTGTGCCCTGTGCAATGTAGTTAGGTTGAACTAAGCGCCACTGCAGATACAGCTTGGTTGATGGAAGATTTTTTCCATTGACCTAGCTACCATCCCTGGAAGGGATGGATTTACTATTGTGATGGAAAAACCCCTTCTGTCAATGTAGAAAGTGTCTGTGCCTCTGCAACGCTTGCAGTGCAGACATTCCTTTATTCACAAGAAAATCTTTTTTTAAAAAAAAGAAACAAAATTCAACTCAATTAGGTGCTTCTTTTTAGAAATACTTCTTTCACATTGGGGAGAAAAGTCTCTAGCACTTTGACAGTTTTGTTCACAGAAACTTACTGTACCTGGATAAAGTGCTGCTGATTCTATCAAGAAGAAACTTCAACAATTCTTCTTGTGTGCAGAAATAACGAAATGTGTAGAGGAACTGCTGTACATAACCTTCTAAAAATGCATTTCTGTGGGATACAAGAAAAAAACTTTAGATAAGCAATGATAGAGTTTTTCTTGTATTAAAGCATAGCAACAAAAAAGTTACAACTAGAGCAGATTGAAAGTCTGAATTCCCATTCCATGGAAAATTCTGAAGTTAAAAAAAAAAGTTCCACTTTAGAATTCCCATCCATGGGAAATTCCAAATTTTTTTATTCCAAACATTAAACTAATTATTTGACTTTTCAAAATTAAAAAGTTTCCAAATTAACCATCTCAATTTCCACATTCCTATTTTTTAATTTAATTTTTATACGATATATTCGGTGGTTTTAGAATGATTTAAAAAGCTGCTACTCTAATTTGTACTGCTTGAAGGATCTTATTTTCTTGTTCAAAGTACTGATATTTTCTGTCTGGTGCAGTCAGATGATAAAGAGGCAGGCAGGGGAGCTGGCAAGAAACCAGACTGGTTTCCACTGGAATTCTGCATGGGGCTCATCAACATTTTAATTTCCTGTGGAACATTTCACCTCTGTCAAAACAACAGTTTGTGATGGAACTGTTCTTCTGGAAAGTTTCCAGCCTGATCTAGTTACAACTGAAATATTCTTATTTCTTAAGAACCAGTAACTTCAATTCCTGAACTTCATGTTTCTTTATTAAAAACTTTAGCTCCTTTATTGTTAAAATATTATGTGTACCATGGCTAGAAGAAAACACTAGAAACAATATGCTGGACAATGCTGCTGAAATCAGCTAAAACTCTTACTCCTGGTGGAATTCTGCACCAAAAAATTAAAAATTCTGTGCAGAATATTTTAAAATTATGCAAAATTCTGCATATTTTATTTGTCAATACAATGCAATATAATTACTCCAATTTCAATTATTTTGGAAATTTATTTCAAAATACCCAGCAACAATACAGACAACAGCAAAAAAGATGCCTCAAAGAAACATCTACAACAACCCAGTTCCAGTTGGGGGGGGATATTGGAGGGGGCTGTGTGAGGCCCCCAGAGCCCAGACACCTGCACTCCCATCCCCCCAGAGCCCAGCCATGGAGCAGCCCCCATCCCAGACACCAGCTCCTCCCCCAACCCCCCAGAGCCCAGCCACAGGGCAGCCCCGAGCCCAGACACCAGACCCCTCTCCCCACAGAGCCCAGCCACAGGGCAGCCCCCAGTCCAAACACCAGCACCCCCAGAGCCTTTACTCCCCACAACGTCTTTACTATCCCACTGGGGGACATGGTGTGGTGAGGCTCCGTCCTTCTTCATCCTTTGCCAGAGCTGGCTGGGTCTCCCAGGCCCTCTCCCTTCCCTGGGAGAATGAGGATCAAAAAGCATGCAGCCTCCAGTCCAGGCAGTGACTGTGAGCTGGGCTCTGCAGAATCCAGCGGCCCGTAGTAAAGGCCAGAAATTCTGGGGGGGAAACAGGGAAGTCTGCAAAATTCTGCATTCCGCAGTGGTGCAGAATTCCCCCAGGAGTAAACTCTGTGAGAGAAGCTGATGAAATGCCCAAGTATACTGATATTCATCCAGTGCTGGAGAGGAAGATGGTGATAAATGCTACATAAAAAGTAGGCACTGTCACTGATAAATCGCAAAAGCACTTCACAAAAGGAGATATGCATTATTATCCTCATTTTACAGATGGGGAAAAGGAGTCCTAAACAAGTCATTGGCAGAACTGGGAATGAAACCCAAGTTTCTCAAGTCCCAATCCAGTGCCATATCCGCTAGATTATGAGCCTCTGATAGTTTTCAGGGGCCAAGACATGAGTTTACATACCATCATGACCAGGGCCGCCGAGAGCGGGTTCGGGCCCCGGTGAAAAATTTTTTTCGGGCCCCCCAGCAAGGGCGGACTGGCTAAACAGGGCTGACGAGGGGGGGGGGGGTGTGAAGCCCAGCCCCGGGCCCCCTTCCGGACCACTGGGCCCTGGTAATTTGTACCGGCTTCCACCCCCGCCCCCCCTCATTGGCTCTGATCACGACAGTCCATCCGTTCAAACACTACAGCGGTGAAAGTGGCACAGTTACCCTGCTGTAGTATAGATGCTTCTTACACCAGTGGAGGGGGTATTTCCGTCAATGTAATTAATCCGCCTCTGCAAGATGTAGTAGCTATTCAATCTAGCTGCATCTACAGTGGGGGTTGGATCAACTTAACTACGGCATACAGGGTGCAAAATTTTTCACAGCCCTGAGTCATGTAGCTTGGTTGATCTAATTGTTAGGTGCATACTAGGCCTCAGACCCAAATCTAGTGCCTAGTTCAAGAACCTGGGCAGAGTGCCAGGGAGAAGTGTGAGGGAAGGAATCATGTTGCCCCCATCTAATCACCCATGGCTGGTTTAATATGGTGTGTGTGTGTGGGGGGGGGGTTGATCAGGTCTCAGGCCTTCAACCAGGCCCATTATTACCTGGCTTCCTTTTTTGCCATTTGGATGCTGATGACGGCAATTAAATACTATTTCTGCATACCATTAAGTTAATACAAGCAAAGGAGTAGTTATATAATGCTGACAAGCATTATTTATGGAAGCTAGATTTGTATGAATCCTGTATTTTTAAATTGAATTATGTTTTTTCTGCCCTGTAAATTAGGGACTTAATAGAATACAGCATACCTGGAGTATAGATATGCCATTAACCCAAGTGGTGTCCCAGCTTGTAGAATCCTTGACCTGTTTTGATTATTATATTGGTGCTTTATCATATTATAGAATATGAGCAATGACGACTCATCCAAAGGGCTGACATCCAACACATCAGTTCTTGTAATGTTAACTACTGTAGGTAGTGCACATGATTCCACTCCCCACTGCTCTGCATACATGATCTGTGTGAAGACGAGTCAAAGCAATGTAAAAGGAAATAATTGAAAAATTATGAAAATGAAAAATCGGAGGAAATAAAGTCAATTCAACTTAAAGCCACAATCACATTTAAAGTCATTCTTTTTAACAAGACTAGTAAACAGTTACTTGAATTTCAGTCAGTCATTCTTAAAAGTTCTTTGTAAAATTATGACTTTTGTTTAAAATTTTTTAAAACTTAATATACTGACTTGAGCATCCAGTTACACTATTATAGCCACCTGTATAACAAACAAATAAAAATAAAGTGAATTCAAAGCTGACTTGCCTGTAGATACTTCTTCATCAATTCAAGAAATTTCACCTTGGATTTCATTTCTTGTAGCTGTCCCCTCAATTTGGGCAACATACTTTTAACCTCAGAACCTTAAGATGTAAAATACATTTAGCACAAAAGCACATTTTGATGCAGTTGTGAGACTCATATGAAATGACTAAAGGCGAATCCCTTTATTAGCATATCAGTTGTAATTTTACCTTTGTTTCTTCTCTCTTTCTGCAAAAGCTTCTGGTAGAATTTTATAGTTTTCCTATAATTTTTTGTCTCAATCATTAGTATTTGTTCAAGTTCCTATCAAAAAAGGAAAACATTCTGATTTGAATGTTAAACTATACTACTGGGCAGTTCTGATAAGCAGTTTGATTATATTGAATAAAAAGTTTGGTTCACATAACACAAAAGCAAGAACATCCAACATATAGGAACAGGAAATTCACCAAGAAAAAACAGTAACGCTTATCTTTGCTAGAAGAGAAAGTTACACCAAGCCTCTTTGTACTTTTGTGCAAAGAGGGCTGATCTAAAATTAAAACCGAATATTCAAAAACCACAAAGACCACTGCTTATCATGCTGACTACTATTGTCTCATTGTTTACTTGCACTATCCGGTCTGTCTGTATCCATTTGTTGTCTCTTGCCTCATACTTAGTCCCTGCTCCAAAAGCTTACAATCTGTCTTATTGTTTTAAACAGCACTCTGTTTTGTACAGGGGTCTTAGTCCCTGACTTGGGCTCTTGGGCCCTAAAGCAATACAAATAGTAAATAATAAAATAATAATAAACAAACAAAAAATTAGATGGCTGCACTCAGCCTTAGAATATGTAGAAACAATGCTCATTAAAAACCAGTGGAAGTTGAATCCATTTATGCCAGATCTAAGTTTTGTTCAAGTTGTTTAGAATATTTTTAAAACAAAGATATAATTCCATCTATTAACCTGCATGCAGCATGTACATTCTTTAAAATAGTGGACTTGTGTAATATTACTGAACAGTCCCTATGTGTTTTTGATCTGACACTAAAGTTCAATTTGTGGTTCACTTAAAATCAGTATATAAGATTTTACAGTGGTCAGATTCTGCACCCCAGTGGTATTTACAGAGAGGTGTGCAGGGTTTCTACTTCAACACATTTTTTTGCCTAATGATTTGTGATGTTGCATTCTTCCTTGTGTACAAACAATAAACACACTATCCTTTAAATTAATTTATTACGCACTGGTATATTGTGAACACCCATAGTCTACCACAATTCTGTGAAGGTCAATGAAACAAGATATATAGCTCAACCTGAGCAAAACTATCCAAATGCTGTAATGCTAGATCAGGGGTGTGCAAACTATGGCCCGGGGGGCCGCATCCGGCCCTTCAGATGTTTTAATCCAGCCCTCGAGCTCCTGCCAGGGAGCGGGGTCCGGGGCTTGCCCCGCTCCATGCGTGCCGTGGCTCTGCGTGGCTCCCGGAAGCAGCAGCATGTCCCTCTTCCAGCTCCTACGTGGAGGGGCAGCCAGGGGGCAACCGTGGACAATGGGAGCTGCAGGGGCAGCGCCTGCAGATGGAGCAGCACGCAGAGCCGCCTGGTTGTGCCTCTGCGTAGGAGCTGGAGGTGGGACATGCCGCTGCTTCCAGAAGCTGCTTGAGGTAAGGACCACCTGGAGCCTGCACCCCTGGCCCCCTCCCATGCCCCAACCCCCTACCCCAGCCCTGATCCCTGTCCCGCCCTCCAAACCCCTCGGTCCCAGCCCAGAGCACCCTCCTGCACCCCAGAGCCGCACCCCCAGCTGGAGCCCACACCCCAACCCCCTGCCCCAGCCTAGAGACCTCTTTGCACCCTGAACTCCTCATTTCTGGCCCCTTCCTAAAAGAGCCCGCACCCCCAGCCGGAGCCCTCACCCCTCCCGCACCCCAACCCCCAATTTCATGAGCATTCATGGCCCGCAATACAATTGCCATACCCAGATGTGGCCCTCGGGCCAAAAAGTTTGCCCACCCCTGTGCTACATGTATTTATGATCTTCATTTCAATGGGCATGAAGTGGTTAATTTCACCATGACTTTTTCTCCTATACATTTTACGCAAAAGGTGCCCAGTGATTAGGAACATGGGCCAAATCTTTAAAGCCAGAGTAACTGGCTACATAGTGATTCCTTCCTGGGCAGGGTAGCTGTCTCTAAGACACTCACCACTCTGACTTCCACCCTGCCCCATGTAATGAGCATATCAGAGAGAAGGGAACATAACTCAATCACTGCTGTACTCCAGCTGTTCCCTAACTGGTATAATGGCTCTTTTTGGATGATTACCAGCTGACATAAAGCATCTGTAAGGCTCCTCCAAGTTAAGCCAAATGGTAGCAGGATTGGGCAAAGTGCAAAAGTGGCACCACCCACAGGCTCTGCACCACACCTCAGCTTTGCCAACCAAGAAGTGGGACCCATGTATTTGCATGCTTTTTGTTTTAAATTTGTAAACTGCTCAGATAATACCCAATCCAATCTCAGTTAAGTAAATGGAAAGACACTCACTGACTTCACCATAATAAAGGCTTGGATCCAAACCCTACCGAAGTCAGTGGAAATCCTTCCTTGGGATTCACTGGGCTTTGGATAAGGCCCAAATTACAGCAATGAGTACGGTATTAAGAGTCCTAGATTGATACGCTACTGAACAGAGATATTAAAGGGGGCTCCCGGAAGACCACCACATTCACCTACTATACCAGTAGGATTATCTCAGATTATTAATAAAACATGATAGCTTTGAATTCTCCTAAGAAGTGACATGAAAGAGCACAACTGAAAGTAGCAATTTTATGAGAGAGAGAAAGAGAGATTACTTTTAAAAAGGGGAATAGGAAATACTATAACTTGTTTAACCTAAAATAATTAAGACACTGTGGGTTTTTCTTTGAGACACTGCCTTACATTTCAAAAGTGGTATATTTAGAGGAAATGCTATGGTAAGTACATAAATTAATTTAAATATTGAATAAAAATAATATATGAGTAAGATACAGCATTTCTAAGAATACAATAACTTGTATTCTTCTTGGGTGAAAAAAATCAAACTATAGTTTAATTCAATAAAAGTGCCTGACAGACAAAAGAATATGGTCCTTACTTTAATCTAACTAGTCCTTCTTGAAGCAAGAGACCCCTTCAAGCTATTTTTCAGATTTCTGATAGTGACACTAAGTTGCGAGTGCACTATTCCTGCTATTCTTGAGACGAAGCATTTGAATTTAAGCCATTCAAAATCAGAAGCAAAAGGTTTTGAAGCCAAGAGGTGCCCCAGAGGACAGCACTATTAACCACTTGACCTCTCCTAATAGGTCATTATGTGCTTCAGGAAGAGAATGTTAGTTTGACTTAGAGGGATCAAACTACTGAAACTGTACTTACATTGTCGAGGCATAGCTACAAGGATATCCGAAATTCTTCATGCTACCAGGGGACAATGAAACACTAGAAAGCACTTTAGAATAAGATGAGGAAGAACACGATAGATACATTTTCCATACTGTCTAGAACTGTCTTGTAAATGGAAAAAAAAGGTGTCATTTAATTTTTATACATCTAAGTATAAATATGTTCATGTTTCTTCAAAAAATATAAACTCTTTTGCAATCCTAGTATCTTTCATTGTGTGCAATGATCCTCTTCTAGTATTTGAGAAGAACTTCAAAGCAGTAAGAGGAAAAGTAGTAGAATCAAGGGCTTTATTAGCCATTATTTAAAATACATACAGGTTAACTGAAATCCCTGAAGAGTTATATAGGTTTTGTTGGGCTTTGCACTCTGCAAATTTAACAAAAAGTATCTGCCATACTAAGGCCAGGTCTACAGGGGGGGGGGAATAGCTCAGTGGTTTGAGCATTGGCCTGCTCTACCCAGGGTTGAGAGTTCAATCCTTGAGGGGACCATTTAGGGATCGGGGACAAAAATCTGTCTGGGGATTGGTCCTGCAGGGGGTTGGACTAGATGACCTCCTGAGGTCCCTTCCAACCCTTATATTCTATGATATACTGATGCAAGTTTACAGTGTAACTATGTCACTCAGGGGTGTGAAAAATTCCCATCCCTGAGTGACAAAGTTATCCTGGTGTAGACTGAGCTTTGACAACAGAAGGGCTTTTCCCATAGACATAGCTACCGCCTCTCACAGAGGGGGATTAACTACACTGACAGGAGAAGCTCTTCAGATTCTTAACTTTTACATTATATTATATTAGAATATGATGAGTGTGGCATTTTTTATTTACAATTTTTTTTATGTTATTTGTGTGAAAGATGCTTAACCTGGCTATATGCTATTGACCATTACTTGGATTGTGAAGGGAATTTGATTTCGTGGTGTATGCATGCATCCAAATACCTCCTCCTCAAGGTGAAGTCTGACCTCCAACCTTACCCACCATAAAAATGAAGGCAAATGAGGCAACAGTAGTAGCTCCTACCTCACATACCCGAGGAGAAGGTAGGCATCATTCCCAGATGAATTACAGACCAAGAGAGAAGACTGAATGGGTGGCCTGGCCCATTAAGGTGACTGTTCTAAAAAGAAGTGGTCTGTCAAGAATGCTTATGGGAAAGTCTTATAGAATTTTATAAGGATTAAACCAACAGAGTTCAATAGAGTTCAAACACACCTATAGAAAAGTGACCATTTCCTATTAAATACCACAGGATTTTTCCATAAGTTATTCATATATCACAGTTATGGGCCATATAAGAAATTTAAAATGTGGCATGACACTTCAAAAATGTTATATATGCTATCGTTACAGAGTACACTCCCCAAAAGCAGCGTGGTACAGCTAAACAAAGTCACAGAAAAGTACAAGAATATTAAAGTTAGAGCACATTTTTACATTTAATGATCAAAATGGGAACAGTACAAGTGCAATTAGTAGACAAGAGAAAAGTAATTCATAGCAGAAAGAAAAACAATAATTACAATCTGATACATAAAATTTAAAACTTGCAAACCAAAGAGAATCACAAAAGAAGATCTGCTGAGACATTCATTAGGAAATAAGGATGTTAAAGCATGAAGTGTGACACAGTTTTTCAAAGTGGTGGCTTTTGCACTTGGGTCCAAAGCTAATCATTGGTGACCCAGTTATATGAAGTAGAAAGCATTTTAAATGGGACAAGTTCACTGAAAGCATTAGACAGCACTCCCGTGAGCAGAGCAAGCAGGATCAGCAAACACGTCGTTCACAGCTAATATATCAAACAAGTGATTGGTAAATAGATTCACTTTTAATGGGAAAGATTTACTAGAAGTTGAGTTTGAGCAAAAAATCCTATCACTAAGAGGTATGTTTTTGACAAGTGTACAAAGATTTAGCTCATTAGCATTAATAGGAGTCACAACTAAATCCCTGTGCACTTAGCTGAAGATTTATAACTACATATTCATCAGATTCAGAGTGATGGACAAATGGGAAAATAAGTATCTAGCTAATTTATGAATTTGAAAATTACCTGATTAAATAAAAAAAACCAAGTGCCTAAGTGAAAGAAAGTTGATGACCAGTACACAATCACTGTCAGAAAAAGAAAAAATGACTTCTGATGTTTGGAAACTATAGGATAATTTAAGACTTCTGATCTTGAACAAATAACTGGGATAAATAGCAATCAGTTCAAATGAAGCAGCTGAATAACAGATAATGCCACTGCCACTATTTTAGCTGACACTAACATTTTATCCAGTCGGGTCTAGTATATAAGTAAAAATCGAGATAAAGAACCTGTTCAGTTCGTGCATGGAGAAACCACATTTACACCTATTTTTCATCAAGACCTTTTTAAGAACAGCCATACTGGGATAGACTAATGTTCCAACTAGCCCTATACCCAGTCTTCCAACAGTGGCCAGTCCCAGAAGTTTCAAAGAGAATGAACAGAACAGGGCACTTATCAAGTGACACAGCCCCTGTTGTCCAGTCCCAGCCTCTGGCAGTCAGAGGCTAGGGATACCCAGATCATAGGGGTTGTGTCCCTGACCATCTTGGCTAATAGCCATTGATGGACCTGTATCAGAGGGGTAGCTGTGTTAGTCTGGATCTGTAAAAAGCAAGAGAGAGTCCTGTGGCACCTTTAAGACTAAACAGATGTATTGGAACATAAGCTTTCGTGGGTGAATGCCCACTTTTTCGGATGAAGTGGGCATTCACCCACTAAATGCTCCAATACATCTGTTAGTCTTAAAGGTGCCACAGGACTCTCTATTGATGGACCTATCCTCCATGAACTTATCTAATTCTTTTTTTTTTTTGAACCCAGTTATGCTTTTGGCCTTCACAAGATCCCTCAGGCAACGAGTTCCAGAGGTTGACTGTGAATTGTGTGAAGTAGTACTTCCTTATGTTTATTTTAAACCTGCTGCCTATTAATTACATTGGGTAACCCTTGATTCTTGTGGTATGTGAAGGCGTAAATAACACTTCCCTATTCAGTTTCCCCACATCATTCATGATTTTATAGACCTCTAACATATCCCTCTTTAGCAGTCTCTTTTCCAAGTTGAACAGTCCCAGTCTTTTTAATCTCTCTTCATACAGAAGCTGTTTCAGACCCCTACACATTTTTGTTGTCCTTCTCTGTACCTTTTCTAATTTTAATGAATCTTTTTTTAGATGGGGCAACCAAAACTGCATTCAGTATTCAAGGGGTGGGCATACCACAGATTTATACAGTGGTATTATATTTTGTCTTACCTAGCCCTTTCCTAATGGTTCATAACAGTGTTAACTTTTTTGACCGCTGCTGCACCTTCAGCAGATGTTTTCAGAGAACTAACTATAATGATTCCAAGATCTCTTTCTCGAGCAGTAACAGCTAATTCAGACCCCATTATTTTGTAAGTATAGCTGGGAATATGTTTTCTAATGTGCATTACTTTGCATTTATCAACACTGAATTTCATCTGCCATTTTGTTGCCCATTCACTCTGTTTTGTGAGATCCCGTTGTAGCACTTCAGTCAGCTTTGGACTTAGCTATCTTGAGTAATTTTGTATCATCTACTAATTTTACCACCTCACTCTTCATAACCTTTCCCAGATCATTTCTAAATATTTTGAATAGCACAGGTCCCACTACAGAAACGGGGGACCCTGCTATTTGCTTCTCCCCATTGTGAAAACTGATCATTTATTGCTATCCTTTGCTTCCTTTAACCAGTTACTGATCCATGAGAAACCTTCCCTCACATGCCATGATTCCTTACTTTGCTCAAGATCCACTGGTGTGGGACCTTGTCACAAGTTTTTTGAAAGTTCAAGTACACTATATCAACTGGATATAGTTGTCCACATGCTTGTTGACTCCCTCAAAGAATACTTCCCCACTTGCAAGCAATGAGTCTGTGTATAACAGAAGAAAACTTAATAAAAAGGAAAAAGGAACATGGCATTTATTTGGGAAAACACCACCACCATGATTCGAAAGCATGTGACCATAAGCAAACACCCACCCCAGAGTATGTTGGGCAATGTCCTTTGCCTCAGTTTCTCACTTTGCAGTGTGAAAGTCCAAAAAATATTCCTTCAACTTGCTATTGCCTTTTCCCTCCACTGCATCCCACTCATAGTTGCTGGACTTGGTCAGCGAAGGTCCAAAGTTCAGAGGTGAGTTCACCACCCAGCTGGGAGGGGGGGGGGGGATGGTGGGGTGTTGGTGGGAAGTGAGTCATCGAGCTCTGCTGTCCCCTCTGCAACTGACTCACGGTTGCCACTGTTCACTTTGGTGCCACTGCCTGGTGCCGTTCACTCTGGTGCTGCTACACCTTTATTCACTCAGATGTCACATTCTGAGGTTCTACCACTCAAACCAGCTCTCAGGTTATGTCTACACTACGGGATTACTCCGAATTTACAGAATTCGATTTTTGGCAACTGATTGTATAAAGTCAAGTGTATGCGGCCACACTAAGCACATTAATTCGGCGGTGTGCATCCATGTACCGAGGCTAGCGTCGACTTCTGGAGCATTGCACTGTGGGTAGCTATCCCATAGCTATCCCACAGTTCCCGCAGTCTCCCCCGCCCATTGGAATTCTGGGTTGAGATCCCAATGCCTGATGGGGCCAAAAACATTGTCGCGGGTGGTTCTGGGTACATCCTCCCCCTCCCTCTGGGAAAGCAACGGCAGACAACCGTTTCGCGCCTTTTTTCCAGGGTGAACAGTGCAGAAGCCATACCACGGCAAGCATGGAGCCCGCTCAGCAGTCATGAACATTGTAAACACCTCGCGCACTATCGTGCTATTATGCTGAACCAGAACCTGCAAAACCAGGTGAGGAGGAGGTGGCGACGAGAGTGATGAGGACATGGACACAGAATTCTCTCAAACCGCGGGCCCCGGCGCTTTGGAGATCATGTTGTTAATGGGGCAGGTTTTAGCCGTGGAACGCCGATTCTGGGCCCGGGAAACAAGCACAGACTGGTGGGACCGCATAGTGTTGCAGGTGTGGGACGATTCCCAGTGGCTGCGAAACTTTTGCATGTGTAAGGGCACTTTCATGGAACTTTGTGACTTGCTTTCCCCTACCCTGAAGCGCCAGAATACCAAGATGAGAGCAGCCCTCACAGTTGAGAAGTGAGTGGCGATAGCCCTGTGGAAGCTTGCAACGCCAGACAGCTACTGGTCAGTCGGGAATCAATTTGGAGTGAGCAAATCTACTGTGGGGGCTGCTGTGATGCAAGTAGCCAAAGCAATCACTGAGCTGCTGCTACCAAAGGTAGTGACTCTGGGAAATGTGCAGGTCATAGTAGATGGCTTTGCTGCAATGGGATTCCCCAACTGTGGTGGGGCGATAGATGGAACCCATATCCCTATCTTGGCACCGGAGCACCAGGGCAGCCAGTACATAAACCGCAAGGGGTACTTTTCAATGGTGCTGCAAGCACTGGTGGATCACAAGGGACATTTCACCAACATCAACGTGGGATGGCCGGGAAGGGTTCATGACGCTCGCGTCTTCAGGAACACTAATCTGTTTAAATGGCTGCATCAAGGGATTTACTTCCCAGACCAGAAAATAACCATTGGGGATGTTGAGATGCCTATAGTTATCCTTGGGGACCCAGCCTACCCCTTAATGCCATGGCTCATGAAGCCATACACAGGCAGCCTGGACAGTAGTCAGGAGCTGTTCAACTACAGGCTGAGCAAGTGCAGAATGGTGGTAGAATGTGCCTTTGGACGTTTAAAGGGTTGCTGGCGCACGTTACTGACTCACTCAGACCTCAGCCAAACCAATATTCCCATTGTTATTGCTGCTTGCTGTGTGCTCCAAAATCTCTGTGAGAGTAAGGGGGAGATGTTTATGGCGGGGTGGGAGGTTGAGGCAAATCGCCTGGCCGCTGATTACGCGCAGTCAGACACCAGGGCGATTAGACGAGCACACCAGGAAGCGCTGCGCATCAGAGAAGCTTTGAAAACCAGTTTCATGACTGGCCAGCCTACGGTGTGAAAGTTCGGTTTGTTTCTCCTTGATGAAAACCCACCCCCTTGATTGACTCATTCCCTGTAAGCAAACCACCCTCCCACCTTGCTTGCTTTCAAAGGAAATAAAGTCACTATCATTTAAAAATCATGTATTCTTTATTAATTGATTATAAACATAGGGAGAGAACTGACAAGGTAGCGCAGGTGGGGTTTGGAGGAGGATAGGAGGGAAGGAAAAGGCCACTTCAAAAGTTCAAAATAATGACAGCCTTTTGCTTGGGCTGTCCATTGGGGTGGAGTGGGAGGGTGCACGGAGCCTCCCCCCCCCGTGTTCTTGGGCGTCTGGGTGAGGAGGCTATGGAACATGGTGAGGGGGGAGGGCGATTATACAGGGGCTGCAGCGGCACTCTGTGATCCTGCTGCCGTTCCTGAAGCTCCACCAGACGCCGGAGCATGTCCGTTTGATCACGCAGCAGCCCGAGCATTGCAGCCAGCCACCTCTCATCTTGAGCATCCCTCATGGCCTCACGTTCACTGGCATCTTTCCTGTACTTTGATACCGTGTCCTTCCACTCATTCAGATGAGCTCTTTCATCGCGGGTCGATTGCATGATTTCCGAGAACATGTCGTCTCGTCTGCGTTTTTTTCGCTGCCTTATCTGAGATAGCCTTCGGGATGGAGGAGGGACGCTTGAAAAATTTGCAGCTGCGGGGAGGGAGGGAAAAAAGGGAGAGAGGTATTTAAAAAGATACATTTTACAGAAAAATGCTTATACTCTTTCACTGTGAACAACACTATTCACATTACATAGCACATGTGATTTCGGTACAAGGTTGCATTTTGCATCTTATATTGAGTGCCTGCGGCTTTGGTGTTAGAGATCACAGACGCAGGGCCGGGCAACAGAATTCAGCTTGCATGCAGCCATGGTAAGCCATTGTTTTTCGGCTTCTGCAACCTTCATAAAAGCAGCGCCCTCTTTTCCCATACCAAGCAAAGCCCATTGAGTGTTGCGGTTTTCCTGTTAACGTGCAGCAACAGAAACCAAACTAACTCCCCTCCCCCATCCAATTCTCTGGGATGATCGCTTTACCCCTCCCCCCACTGCGTTGCTGGTATCAGGGAAGATCCCTGCAGAAAGCAAACTAACCCCCCCCATCACAGTACACTCACCAGAGGTCCCTTCCATGGCTTCATGGTCTGGGATAACACCTTGGGAGGTTTGGGAGGGTACTTCAGTCAGGCTGAGAAAAAGGTCCTGGCTGTTGGGGAGAACGGAGTGTTGTGTGCTTGCCGCAAGCTCGTCCTCCTCCTCACCTTCCCCGTCCGCAGAATCCTCAGGCATGGCTGAGATTACCCCCTCCTCGGAATCCACGGTCAGAGGTGGGGTAGTGGTGGCAGCCCCCCCTAGAATTGCATGCAGCTCAGTGTAGAAGCGGCATGTCTGCGGCTCTGACCCGGACCTTCCGTTTGCTTATTTGGTTTTCTGTTAGGCTTGTCTGAGCTCCTTAACTTTCATGTGGCACTGATATGAGTCCGTATTGTGGCCTCTCTCCATCATGCCCTTGGAGATTTTTTCAAATGTTTTGGCATTTCGTCTTTTGGAACATAATTCTGCTAGCACTGAATCCTCTCCCCAGATCAGATCCAGTACCTCCCGTACGGTCCATGCTGGTGCTCTTTTTCGATTCTCAGACTGCATGGTTACCTGTGCTGATGAGCTCTGCGTGGTCACCTGTGCTCTCCACGCTGGGCAAACAGGAAATGAAATTCAAAAGTTCGTGGGGCTTTTCCTGTCTACCTGGCCACTGCATCCAAGTTCAGATTACTGTCCAGAGTGCTCACAATGGTGCACTGTGGGATAGTTCCCGGAGGCCAATATCGTTTAATTTCGTCCACACTAACCCTAATTCGAACTGGCAATGTTGATTTCGGCGCTACTCCCCTCGTCGGAGAGGAGTACAGAAATTGATTTTAAGAGCCCTTTATGTCGAAGTAAATGGCTTCGTTGTGTGGATGGGTGCAGGGTTAATTCGATTTAACGCTGCTAAATTCGACCTAAACTCATAGTGTAGACCAGGCCTCAGTGATATCAGTAGGTAGTGGGTAACCTCACTGCAGGCTGAACAGTCTTTCACTGCAGCATTGTCCCACATACAGCAGCTAGACCTGGTTATCAGTTATTTCAGCTCTAGCGATTACTTAACAGAAAAAAGACTCTCAACTGAGTCTAATCAGCCCTATCTTTAAACAGTGGAGAAGGAGAGAGTCAAATGGCTTCTAGGAGTCTTTAGGCAGAGCCCTCACCACCAGATTTAGTTCGAGCAAATATTATGGTGTTTTTAAAACAGTTTCCATGCAACTTGCAGACATTTCACTCTTGACATTGTTCCTTTTAGTTTCCATTTAACTAGCGTCTTCACTTCTGTGTAGTTCTCCTTTTCAATTTAAGTGCTACTGTGGTGGGTTTCTTTGGTATTTCCCCCCCACTGGGATGTTAAATTTAATTACATTAGGTTTGCTGTTACTGAGTGGTTTAGCCATACCTCACACCTTTTGGACCAGATCCTGTGCTCCATTTAGGAGTAAATCAAGAATTGCCTCTCCCCTTGTGGGTTCCAGAACTAGCTGCTCCAAGAAGCAGTAATTAATAGTGTCTAGAAATTTGCTCTCTGAATCCCACCCTGAGGGGACATCTACCCAGTCAATAGGGGGACAGTTGAAATCCCCCATTATCACTGGGTTTTCTATTTTTGTAGCCTCTCTAATCTCCTTGAGAATTTCACAATCACCATCCTGGTCAACTAGTCAGTTGTATATTCCTACTGCTATGCTCTTATTATTCAAGCATCAAATTTCTATCCATGGAGACCCTATGGTACAGTTTGATTCATTTAAGATTTTTCCTATATTTCACTCTAGGTTTTCTTTCACATATAGTGCCACTCCCTGACCAGCATGACCTACTCTGTCATTCCCATATATTTTGTATCCTGGTATTACTGTGTCCCATCATCAATCTTCCACCAAGTTTCTGTGATGCCTATTATATCAATATCCTCATTTAATACTAGGCACACAAGTTCACTCATCTTAGTATTTAGATTTCTAGAGAGACAAGGTGGGCGAAGTAATGTCTTTTATTGGACCAACTTCTGTTGATGAAAGAGACAAGCCTTCAAGCTACACAGAGCTCTTCTTCAGGTCTAGGAAAGGGATTCAAAGTGTCACAGCACAATACAAGGTGGAACAGATTATTTAGCATAAATAGTTAACTCATGGTAACACAATGGTTCTCAAACTGTGAGGCGCGCCCCTCGGGGGGGGGGGGGGTGTCACATAGGAATGTTCGGGACATGGAGCAAGCCTCCACAGGGGGTGGGGAGGGAACACCACACTTCCAGCATTTTAGCTCATCACTAGTAAGTTACACCCATTTTGCACACATGCTTAATGCCAAATTGCACTACATTTCCCCCACTTACACCTATTGCCTAAACAACATGCCCTCCATGTGTAATTTACACCCATGTTTAAATCAAAGGATCTGGCCCTAAAATTTTCAGATGATACAAATAAAGTTTTTTGCTGTGTTGAAATAAAACGGTACTGTAGATAACATTAAAATGAAGAATTTAACCCCAATCCTGCTCCTAATAGGGCAGACTGTTAAGAAGCAGGGCACAAACCTCTGGATTTTAAGTCAACAGCAAAATCCACACTGACTACAATAGGGAAGGATTGGCTCCCTTGTCAGTAGCGGATACTGAAATTAAAATTATGCTATGTTGTTACACAATTGCTTTTGTTACATTATCTTTCTCCTGTCTGTTAATAAAAGGTAAAGGATGGGAGATGTAAGTGTTGGATAGCTTTACACATTTGCAATTGACTGATTCAGGGCTAAGTATCACACACTCCAGAATACTGATATAACTCACAAAAATGGAAAAAGAAACAGAGGAAGTCTAATTTAATATTTTACATATATAAAACTAAAACTTTGTAGCAGTTTTAGAAACTTTATCTACAAGGACTCTAATGGTTAATTTTCTGACATTGATGTTTCTCACGGAGTACATGGAAAGTCAGCATTTTAGGAAAGAGCCTTCTCTATACTGTAGCAAATTTTAAAGATTTAAATTAATAATTTTATATTTAGAGCCAACTTTTTAGGTCCTTATTTTGCAACCTTTGGAAGACGCCAGGCTTTACAGAAAGTCAATGCAACAGCAACAATCAATCATTCTGCTGGCACACTACAGCATGGCATTAAGGGGAAAAAAGGCACTAGACTGAAAGCTGCTCAAGGCTTTAATCCAATATTCTGTTGTGTATTAATACCAAACATTTAAAAAATAGAAAAAATAGCAAGACAGCAAAGATTCAAATGGAGTCTTTTTAATAATTAATCTAAGATTCTATACTTTTAAAAACATATTAGAGATCTTCTGTACATAAATATTACCTGGCAGGATGTATTGTCAAACTATATATGCATTACTTAGAAAATGGATTTTTCTTTTGCAGTGCATTCAAAGGGTATTTATATTGTACAAGAAGTGAACAGAACTTACACTAGAACTCAATTTGACCCTGTATCTATCACAAAACATCACGTTACATTATTCCTTATTTGGAAAAGTCCACATTGAGTTAATTTTTTTTTAATTATTTACAAATTGACTTTAGATATTATACAGGACCTTCATTGTAACATACTGAGTGTTTCTATTATCTGTAATTCATTATCTTACCCCTGCTTATACATTTAGATCTAGTCTACACTACAAAGTTAGTGTACAAAAGCCATGTGGTTTGGGGGATTTTTAAAAAGGTGAGAAAATTATGGGATAGGGATGGCATTATGGGATAGAGAAAGTTGCTTGATGGGAACTTGACACTCAGCTCCCAGAGTTCCCTGCGCAGCTCACTTCTACCCTGTACACATTGCAAAAATCCCCCCAAACTCATTGTGACAGAGGGTGGCGCCTGGCACACAGAGGTACCTACCCATGGGACACTGCACTTTGGATCGGTACAAGCACACGTGCTGAGTACACAAAGCACCGACGCAAGCCACTGAGCATGCATGTGCACAAGCAATATACGAACTTTACGCCAATGTAACTTCCGTCAAGCAAAGTTGGCAGTGTAGACATGGCCCAAACGTATAATAGTTCCCAATGCAGATCTCATTTGCACCAGCTGGACATCCATGTAACTCCACTGAGTCAACAGAGCAAGATCAGAATCAGGCTCACTTCTGTCCACAAAGACTTTTGAAGCCACTTAAAATTAATATAAGTATCAATATAATGCACAGATCCTCAGTGAGGTAAGCATGTGCATTTCCGATGCATTTGCTCAACTTTAAACTGTACCTACACTCGGTACATGATGTTTGTTATACTTTTCACAATATACATGGAGTATAACAGAGTTAAAAAAAGAATGTCTTAGACACCGAAGTATCACTCACTGTAAGGATTCCCCACAAAACTAACTTCTTCCTCCTATATTCTTTTCTAACTCATGATAAATGTTACCACATACATTATAAGGAAAATGCAAGTTAGAAGGTGTTTGTGTAAGTCTACCAGTTATGCAGGTAGTGCAAACAGCAGCAACATACACTAATATGCACTAATTTTCCAAGTAAAATCAAAAGGGACACACTCAAAATTACTTTAAATCTTGCTTCATTTATATTGTACTCCAGCAAGTTATATAAAATAATAATAATAATAATAAAAATAAAAATATATTTTTAATAATAATAAAACCACCTCCGAAGAGCAGAGATCATATCTTTTTGGATCAAACTAAATCACTTAATAATCTATAAAATCCCAGAAAAAAAAAAAGTGGATGTCGGAGTAGGGTAGGGGTGGGGAAAAAAAATAATCACTGGAGATACTCAAGAAAACTCCTTACAATTTTGCAGTCAGGAAGTAGTCCTTTGAGCAATGGAGATTATATAATCCTTTTCTTCTTCTTTTTGTACCTGATATGCCCAAGCAGTATTTAACTGACCATATATAATTCTATGCCCCTATAGAATTATATGCCCAAATTGCTAGATTGACAGCCCTGAAGAAGTCTGTTCTCTTTTTCGACACACAACAATCATAGGTCAAGTTTCCCATGCTGCTTCACTAATGTACCTGCACCTTGACATGAGGGGTAAGGAGGACAACTGAACCTCCATACTCATCCAATCCTTAACCCTCCTGCCGAGACTGCAAACAAAGGTGTCAATTGCAATGAACTGGAATGAGATTATTATTTGTTTCACATACACCAAACCATCAATGAGTGTGGACCAAGTGGTATTTCAACTAATTACTTGGAAGCAAAAGGGTCTACATCTGTTATTTCTGATTACTTAGTTGCACTTCATTATATTTATTTAGAAATATATTGACAAACCCAATAGATTGTTCACGGTGGACAGGAACACAGATAAATCAGACAGTAAGATTAATAGCACTTTCTAGACAGGTAGACCGATTTTCAGACCACAGAGTATGTCTTCACTGATGAGTTTACTAGAATTGTCTATATTCAAATTACTCCTCTCAAGCGAGAGCGGCCACACAGCAAAATAACACTCAAGCTGCTCTATCCACAATGGTACCTCAATCACTCCTGTGTGTCGCTAAGACTTCTGGGGGCATATCCCATGGTTTTGTGCTGCAATAAGCAAAGTTTCTCTGTGAATTCTTTCCAAGTGAATTGTGTGTGGGAGAGCTAGTCTGGTCCTTTCTGGGCACAGGAAGGCATTGTGGGAAAGCAATGAAGGAGCAGCAGGATTGGCAGAGGAAGGCATTGTGGGAAAGCAATGAAGGAGCAGCAGGATTCAAGCAGAGTTAGTTTGCATCCACACTACAGAATGGTTGTGTCAGCAGGTGATAAGTTATGTTAACTCGAGGTTTAGCCTATACCTCAGAGTGGCCAGCCAACTCGAGTTAAAAGCACCATGACACTTGAATAAATATCTTTTGGTATGGAAGTAACTTGGGTTAAGGCCAAAAACTCAAGTTAAAACTTGAGTTAACTTTACAGTGAAGACAAGCCCTGAATCCCTAGGTGTCAGGGATGCTACTCATAAAACTAGGTCGCAAGCCATTTAGGGAAGCCTGTGTTAACACAAAGACCATGTAACCCATTCCATATTAAAGGCATCCCTGCTTTGAGGGTCAGAGCTTTCAGCGTGGCATTAATTTGTGTATGTACATCGTCCTCCCCTCCCCCCGGTACAACTCCCTTTAAACGACCAAGCTATTATACCATTTATATAATAATGCAGCATTTTGGATTACGATTTAAGAATCAACAAGAGGCAAAGACTTCAATGGGCCGATGCAATTTCATTGTGTTCATAACATCATATGGCAAGGGTGGAGAGCCACACTATACTACAACTTATACCTGAGACCTATAAACCTTTACAATTTATTTTTCCTTGTCTCAAAGAGAACAGCAGATTCTTGTATAACCAAACGGAGATCCAGGGTCTACCAATGATTGGACATTAATGACTCAAGACACTTAGGCCCAATTCAGACCTGCTGTAAGCAGGATAAAGGATTGTATGTTAATTTAACATTGAGGAAAAAGAGGACCATCACCTCCTGGTTTTTATTGTTAAATATCCCATCTTTATCAATAAGCATTACAATACATCTTGAATTTTCATAAATCAAAGTACTTACCACTCTTTTTGAATCTATATTTTGTGACTCATTTACTTCCTGCTTTCCAAGTTTTTTCATATAATTGTAAACTTCTGAACTAAAGCATTCACCCCCGTAGAATGCACTGCTCCAACCAAGACTACAACTTTGAAAGTCCGATGAGCTGGGGGAGACAGGGTAATTATTTTCAGAAGTTTCCTCTTCTTGTTCTCTATTCTCTTCTACGAAGTCAGGACTGAGACAATCATTACGTTGTAAACAACTTCCACCCTTTTCTGTTATTAATATAACCTTCTGCAGCCTCAATTCTTTCTCAAAATTATCTAGTGGAAGCTCATCCAAGTCCATTTCAGCCAATGATACATCTGTAGTGGGCATTGCCTTGGTGTAAGAGGCCACCTGTCTCTCTTTCCCTTTTAAAGAGAACAAAGAAACAAACAGTCATACATAGGAGCATATCTAAATTTCTGTTTATTTTTTTAGATTTAAATGCCAGGCATATGAAAAGCAGTTGTCAAGCCACCTATGCCCTGTAACTGTGGCACTGTCAGTTGTCATGACAACCACGACCAGATATTTTAGTAATCCAAGGGTACTAGCACTTTGCTGGCAAATAGAGTGACAAAAAACAGGTGACCCATAAGTTTAAAGGGCATAAGACTAACATTATGTAACTACACTTTTAAATGCCCAAGGTCAAAAATATTGTCAAAGTGTGGAACTATTAAACCTCACTTCAAGAGTTTCTGTAAAATGCAATAAAGATGCACGCTGAACATGTACAGCAGCTCTAAAATACATAGGCTGGGATAGAGGCTGCACACAAAAATAAATGTGGGTCATAAACATATGCACCCACTAGTAAATAAGTGCTTAGCTTTTATATAATGCTTTTTAATCTATAAGTCTCAAAGCTCTTTACAAAGGACACAGAGGCCATACATAGCAGGCCAGGTCCTCAGCTAGAGCCAAACTGCACACAGAGCAAGTTGACAAAGGGGATTTTGGGGCACCAAACTTACTTTAGCACTCAGCTGGTCTTACTGATGTTGGACACAGGACCAATCCCCTAAACTGTGTTGGATCTTTTCTATCTCACAACAGCTGTTAACAGCCCCAAGAGACTGAAATGACAGTCAATGATTGGTCACACTCCTCTTCCCTACTACAGGGCAGCATAGAAGAGACGTGGGATAAGAGCCTTTATGTCAACACTATGACCACCAGAGGGTCTCCTGGGCCCATATATGCCCGAATAATCCTCCAAGGCCCAGATATGCCAGCTTTAGAGCCAAATGGCACTGTATGAAAACCTGGCCCAGCATACATCTTTCATACTGGCTCAGAATGAATGTTAACGTGTTTATGACACCATGCAAGTGTGAACTTATACTTTAATCTTTGTCATTAAAGACGACTGAAAGCAGAGTTTAAAACACTCTGTTAATCATACCCAACCAACCTTTGGCCAAGCAGGAAAATCACTACAGTTTGGAAATGGATTAGTTTGTGGGTGCTTTGCAATCCCAGTGTGCAGTTGCACACCGTGTTTGGAAGAACAGACATTTAGGAGTACTGAAATCTGGGAGGTTTCCCAACTTGAGATCATGAAGAATGGAGTTTGTGGGAGTGAGGCTGTGGCTTCTGCAGCAGGCCAACATTCTCTCAAAAAGTCAATTCAGTGAATCCATGTGCTGAAGACAGTCACCTGACCTGCAGAAATGGATGTCCGACTCCAGAAAACAGTTCCATAACCACCTGAGTTGAGGACACCTCCCTTAGCTGACACTAGTAATAGACCCATAGGCTCTGGTGCACCCAGGTCACAGCTTGACCATATTTTGGCTGGGCCAATCCTGAGTTGCGCTGCAACCCCATATGCCAGGTCACAACACCACTGACTCAAATTTAGCACACCCGCCCCTCTGTCATGGTGGGGGGGGGGAGGGGTGTCGCAGTGCCACTCAGACCTGCCATTGTGGTCCTGGGTGCCAAGTCACAATGCCACTAACTCAAATCTGGAGCCACTGGGTATAGGAACTCATGGGATTAGGGACTGGGGTCAGGCTGCTGATGGGGACACCTGAGAAGGGGAAGAGGAGGGTCAGGTGTGGGGCAAATCTATGCCCCCAAACATACTTTCAATGGTGCTCCATAGTCCATGGACCCTCTGTGGGTCAGCCCACAGAAGAAGGCACGTGATACACACACACAGTGTGTGTAATCATCAACATCTGTAGCTCCTCTCTAATTTACACATTTGCTTTCTAACTGGTATTTTCATCAATGTGGCCCTTTACCCAAAGTGTAAAAAATGGTCATTTTAAGTCTGACATATTAGGTAGTGCTGGTTATAAATTATGCACAAAAAACCCTAGATTTCTTGTAAAAAGGTTGTTTTTTTGTTTTGTGTTTTTAAACTGAAAGGTTCCTTGCTAGGCTACTTATTTTACTATTCAGTACAATACGTTTAATTTTGATAAGCCATGCTGAGCAAGGCAATAACAGGATCAGAGACTTTAGAGAAGAACCAGCGTTAGTTCACCTCTCAGGGTATGTCTACACTACGAAATTAGGTCGAATTTATAGAAGCCGGTTTTATAGATATTGGTTTTATACAGCCGATTGTGTGTGTCCCCACATAAAATGCTCTAAGTGCATGAAGTCGGCGGACCGCGTCCACAGTACCGAGGCTAGCGTCGACTTCCGGAGTGTTGCACTGTGGGTAGCTATCCCACAGTTCCCCGCAGTCTCCGCCGCCCATTGGAATTCTGGGTTGAGATCCCAATGCCTGATGATGCAAAACAGTGTCGCGGGGGTTTCTGGGTACATGTCGCCAGGCCCCTCCCCCTCCGTCAGAGCAACGGCAGAAAATCGATTCGCGCCTTTTTACCTGGGTTACCTGTGCAGACAACATACCACGGCAAGCATGGAGTCCGCTCAGCTCAGCTCACCGTCACCATGTGTCATCTGGGTGCCGGCAGACGTGGTACTGCATTGCTACACAGCAGCAGCTAATTGCCTTTTGGCAGTAGATGGTGCAGTATGACTGGTAGCCTTCATCAGCTATCTGGGTGCTGGCAGACGTGGGTGCTGCTACACAGCAGCAGCCCCTTGCCGTTTGGCAGTAGATGGTGTATTATGACTGGTATCCGTCATCGTCGTATTCCAGTTCAATCAGAGGCACCTGGGCAGACATGCTTTGTCTCCTGGAGACTCAGTCCTGCCGGCAGTCCTATTGAACCGTCTTGACGATGATGGCTAGCAGTCGTAGTACAGTATCTTCTGCCAAGCACCCAGAAGATGCCGAGGGCTATCAGTCATGCTGCACCGTCTGCTGCCAGCTTAAGATGTAAAAAATAGATGTATTCATTTGCTTGTCCCTCCCTCCGTGAAATCAACGGCCTGCTAAACCCAGGGTTTTGAGTTCAATCTTTGGGGGGGCCATTCTGTGTGACAGTTGTTTGTGTTTCTCCCTGATGCACAGCCACCTTTGTTGATTTTAATTCCCTGTACCTGTACGCCATGTCGTCAGTCCCCCCTTCCTCCCTCCATCAGTTTCGCGCCTTTTTTCAGACCAGACGCCATAGCACTGGGATCATGGAGCCTGCTCAGATCACTGGGGCAATTATGAGCACTATGAACACCACACACATTGTCCTGGAGTATATGCAGAGCCAGGACATGCCAAAGCAAAACCAGGACCAGCCGAGGAGGCGATTGCAGCGCGGCGACGAGAGTGATGAGGAAATTGACATGGACATAGACCTCTCACAAAGTACGGGCCCCAGCAATGTGCAAATCATGGTGTTACTGGGGCAGGTTCATGCCGTGAAACGCAGATTCTAGGCCCGGGAAACAAGCACAGACTGGTGGGACTGCATCGTGTTGCAGGTCTGGGACGATTCCCAGTGGCTGCGAAACTTTTGCATGCGTAAGGGCACTTTCATGGAACTTTGTGACTTGCTTTCCCCTGCCCTGAAGCACCAGAATACCAGGATGAGAGCAGCCCTCACAGTTGAGAAGCGAGTGGCGATAGCCCTGTGGAAGCTTGCAACGCCAGACAGCTACCGGTCAGTCGGGAATCAATTTGGAGTGGGCAAATCTACTGTGGGGGCTGCTGTGATCCAAGTTGCCAGGGCAATCAAAGACCTGGTGATATCAAGGGTAGTGACTCTGGGAAATGTGCAGGTCATAGTGGATGGCTTTGCTGCAATGGGATTCCCAAACTGTGGTGGGGCGATAGACGGAACCCATATCCCTATCTTGGCACCGGAGCACCAAGCCACCGAGTACATAAACCGCAAGGGGTACTTTTCAATGCTGCTGCAAGCCCTGGTGGATCACAAGGGACGTTTCACCAACATCAACGTGGGATGGCCGGGAAAGGTACATGATGCTCGTGTCTTCAGGCACTCTGGTCTTTCAAAAGCTGGAGGAAGGGACTTTCTTCCCGGACCAGAAAATAACCGTTGGGGATGTTGAAATGCCTATCGTTATCCTTGGGGACCCAGCCTACCCCTTAATGCCATGGTTCATGAAGCCGTACACAGGCAGCCTGGGCAGTAGTCAGGACCTGTTCAACTATAGGCTGAGCAAGTGCCGAATGGTGGTGGAATGTGCATTTGGACGTTTAAAAGCGCGCTGGCACAGCTTACTGACTCTGATAGACCTCAGCGAAACCAATATCCCCATTGTTATTGCTGCTTGCTGTGCACTCCACAATATCTGAGAGAGTAAGGGGGAGACATTTATGGCGGGGTGGGAGGTTGAGGCAAATCGCCTGGCAGCTGATTACGCGCAGCCAGACACCAGGGCGATTAGAAGAGTACAGCAGGGCGCGGTGCGCATCAGAGAAGCTTTGAAAACGAGTTTTGTGACTGGCCAGGCTACGGTGTGAAACTTCTGTTTGTTTCTCCTTGATGAACCCTCCGCCCCCCCCCGGTTCACTCTACTTCCCTGTAAACCAACCACCCCACCCTCCCCTCCCCCCTTCGAGCACCGCTTGCAGAGGCAATAAAGTCATTGTTACTTCTCATTCATGCATTCTTTATTAATTCATCACACAACTGGGGGGATAATTGCCAAGGTAGCCCGGGATGGGTGGGGGAGGAGGGAAGGAAAAGGACACACTGCAGTTTAAAACTTTAACTCTTATTGAAGGCCAGCCTTCCGATGCTCGGGCAATCATCTGGGGTGGAGTGACTGGGTGGCCGGAGGCCCCCCCACCGTGTTCTTGGGCGTCTGGGTGAGGAGGCAATGGGACTTGGGGAGGAGGGCTGTTGGTTACACAGGGGCTGTAGCGGCGGTCTCTGCTCCTGCTGCCTTTCCTGCAGCTCAACCATACGCTGGAGCATATCAGTTTGATGCTCCAGCAGCCGGAGCATCGACTCTTGCCTTTTGTTTGCAAGCTGACGCCACCTATCATCTTCAGCCCGCCACTTGACTGTTCAGCCCGCGATTCATCCCGCCACCTCTCCTCTCATTCAAATTGTGCTTTTTTGCACTCTGACATTGACTGCCTCCACGCATTCTGCTGTGCTCTTTCAGCGTGGGAGGACATCTGGAGCTCCGTGAACATATCATCCCGAGTCCGCCGTTTTCTCCTTCTAATCTTCGCTAGCCTCTGCGAAGGAGAAACATTTGCAGCTGGTGGTGGAGAAGGGAGAGGTGGTTAAAAAAGACACATTTTAGAGAACAATGGGTACACTCTTTCACGTTAAATTATGCTGTTCACATTACACAGCACATGTGCTTTCGTTACAAGGTCGCATTTTTCCTCTTATATTGAGGGCCTGCCGGTTTGGTGTGAGAGATCACTCACGCAGTGCCAGGCAACAGAATTCGGCTTGCAGTCAGCCATGGTAAGCCACAGTCTTTTGGCTTTTTTAACCTTCATAACATGTGGGAATGGTTTCAAACAGCAGCGCCCTCATTTCCCATACCAAGGACCCATTGGGTTGGCCATTTAAAATGGGTTGGCAATGTAAAATGAGGGGCTGGGGTTTCCGGGTTAACATGCAGCACAAAGCCCACTACCCTCCCCCCCCACACACACACCCAATTCTCTGGGATGATCACTTCACCCCTCCCCCCCACCGCGTGGCTAACAGCGGGGAACATTTCTGTTCAGCCGAGCAGGAACGGGCACCTCTGAATGTCCCCTTAATAAAATCACCCCATTTCAACCAGGTGACCGTGAATAATATCACTCTCCTGAGGATAACAAAGAGAGATAAGGAATGGATGTTGTCTGCATGCCAGCAAACACCGGGACCATACGCTGCCATGCTTTGTTATGCAATGATTCCAGACTACATGCTACTGGCCTGGCGTGGTAAAGTGTCCTACCATGGCGGACGGGATAAGGCAGCCCTCCCCAGAAACCTTTTGCAAAGGCTTTGGGAGTACATGAAGGAGAGCTTTCTGGAGATGTCCCTGGAGGATTTCCGCTCCATCCCCATACACGTTAGACTTTTCCAGTAGCTGTACTGGCCGCGATTGCCAGGGCAAATTAATCATTAAACACACTTGCTTTTAAACCATGTGTAATATTTACAAAGGTACACTCACCAGAGGTCCCTTGTGTGCCCTCAGGGTCTGGGAGCACGCCTTGGGTGAGTTCGGGGGTTACTGGTTCCAGGTCCAGGGTGATAAACATATCCTAGCTGCTGGGGAAACCGGTTTCTCCGCTTCCTTGCTGTGAGCTATCTTCATTTTCTTCATCATCATCATCATCTTCCGCGTACCCCGAACCCGCTTCCCTGTTGCGTGTTTCTCCATTGACGGAGTCAAAGCACACGGTTGGGGTAGTGGTGGCTGCACCCCCTAGAATGGCATGCAGCTCCGCGTAGAAGCGGCATGTTTGCGGCTCTGCCCCAGACCTTCCGTTTGCCTCTCTGGCTTTGTGGTAGGCTTGCCTTAGCTCCTTAATTTTCACGCGGCACTGCTGTGCGTCCCTGTTATGGCCTCTGTCCTTGGCCTTGGAGACCTTTTCTAATATTTTGCCATTTCATTTACTGCTACAGAGTTCAGCTAGCACTGATTCGTCTCCCCATATGGCGAGCAGATCCCGTACCTCCCGTTCTGTCCATGCTGGAGCTCTTTTGCGATCCTGGGACTCCATCATGGTTACCTGTGCTGATGAGCTCTGCGTGGTCGGTCACCTGTGCTCTCCACACTGGGCAAACAGGAAATTAAATTCAAAAGTTCGCGGGGCTTTTCCTGTCTACCTGGTCAGTGCATCTGAGTTGAGAGTGCTGTCCAGAGCGGTCACAATGAAGCACTGTGGGATAGCTCCCGGAGGCCAATAACGTCAAATTCCGTCCACACTACCCCAAATCCGACCCACAAAGGCCGATTTTAGTGCTAATCCCCTCGTTGGAGGTGGGGTAAAGAAACCGGTTTAAAGGGCCCTTTATGTCGAAAGAAAGGGCTTCGTCGTGTGGACGAGTCCAGGCTTAATTCGATTTAACGCTGCTTAAGTCGACCTAAACTCGTAGTCGACCTAAGGCTCTCAGCTCTCCCTGGAACTAAACTTGACACACAGAGTTGAACTGATTCAGTGAAACTGTTCTAACTCATAGTAACAGATTCCCCATCAAAGCACACCACTAGAACACCTATTAAAAAACCAAGCATATAAGCACGTATAGTAATTGGGACTTCAAGAGTTTTTCAACATTCATAACATGCTTCAGTAAGTAATGAAATTAAATTTGGTAACCCGCTAAATGACATTTGGTGTGATGTAGGCTAGATATTGTAGACAAGAGCCCTGCAGGGTGTCACCATATAGTAACACATTTTCAGATACTTTGTAGTTTGCTTTGTCACAAGTTCAGAGGCAAGTGTTGTCCTGCAGGCACTCTATAAACACCAATCCCTACAGGCTGTCGCCCTTGGTGGGGTCCCAACTCACACAAACACCTAATAACATAAGTTCTTCTCTCACCCTTTGTCTGTTTGCTGCTGACCAAAAAACTGTCAGATGTCTTCAAACTGTGGAACATGCTGCCACCTTTTGATCCAACTGTTTCAGTTACGCTGAAAATAAAATGGGACAAGGAACAATTAACATTTCATATTCTTAAATATTGATGGCAGGAAAAGCTTAAAAATAAAAATGAGATCTTACAGATCAAACCATTGTGTGTGCTAGACCTTTGTCACATTTATCTACTGCATGATATATATCTATGTATTTTTTAGGTTTTATTTTATAAAGAAAATCTTCAAAGGCTTTACGGACATTAAAATACACTGGGTAAGGTGCAGTAATTATCTTAGCACCAATTGTGCTGTACAATGGTTAACAGAATCCCATGAACATCAGATTGTGTTTAAACAAAGTACTACACTAAATGGCAAACTGTCTCAATGCAGTCCTCCACTCAGGATTCAATCAGCATCATAGTGTCATGCTTTGGGTAGCAGTCTGACTCCAAGCCATTCCTATTTAGGATAACCATAATTCTGAGATGAATTAAACACGGTATTGTTAAAACAAAACAAAACAAAACAAACCACACATTCTGCTTCCCATCCTCCAGTGTATTTTCTACCTTATACCCTGTAGGTGTGGCTGTTTTTATTCATTTTAACCTCCAACACACCCCCCTTCAGTTCTTACTATATTTTTCTTCTTTCTTCTATGTGTATTCTTTATCCTCTATCAGGGTTCTATTCTTTTGCTCACTGTACCACTACTACTCACTCTCCTTTTCCAAACTGCACCTTTCTGTCTCACCCAATAAGGTTTGAAAAACAGACTTGGCAGGTCCACTTTTATCTGCCCTCCTGCCTTCCTCTATTCGTCTGCCTCCCCACTCTCTTCCCCGCTCCAGTTTGTCTTCTACAGCAACATAATACATTGGTGGGATCATCTGCATGCGTTTCAGCAATTCAGCTAGGAGAGAATTTCTATTTTGCTACCTGTTGAACTGCTAACGCATGGCCAATGAATGGTTGGACTAGCTGCCTAGCAGTTATAGGAGGCACAGAAATGAGATCATCTGAGGAATATATTGAAAACTAGGATATCAGAATGGTTATACGAAATAGGAAAAATTCCAGTAAGCTAGGACATGCCATCACCCTATCCACAAGGGAGGATCTTACCATACATTTCAATTATGAAATCTGCTAAAATGTATTGGAAAAGGTATCACTACTCACAGGAGTGCCTAAACCATTAATTCGGAATTACCATGCTCTGCAGCTGAAGGTCTTTTATTGGAAATGCAGTATCTTAGGAAGAGGTTGTAGGCAGTTTTTCACTGAGATCCAAAATTTGAGCTTATCTTTTTCTATTGGGTGAAGGGGATGATGCTTGTTCTGTTCTCCTTCCTCTTTCAAAGCCTTACACATCACATCAACACTTCATGCTGAGGACGACTGATTTAGATACCTCAAGAATCCACTCACAATGGATCAGTATGCTACCTCCACAACATTCAAGGCTGGGATTTTCAAAGCACCATGGGAATTTGGAATGCAATTCCTACTGATTTTCAATGGTTTCTGGGTGCATAGCTACCTTAGATGCCTTTGAAAATCCTAGCCCAAGCAGACAATCAGACCCGCATGTCTTATAGACCTCAACTCTGGATGCCTTCAAATCCTCTCTCTCTCTGAGCCAAGGCCTTTCAGAACTAAAGTCTTTCAAGGATGCAAGGTTCTACAGTCCAGCTATAAAGGTATGTAAACTTCCTGATCAAATGTCCAATCCATAGGCATGGAACACAAAAAACCCAAAACCCTACCACGAGGGAAAAACATTATTGATGTGAATGCATTAAATGCTGCCTGCAGTGATCCTCAATATAGATTTTTTTACAAACAAACATGTCTCTTTTACAAGCTGCAACAAACACGAATGGTTTAATTGTTTAAGACAGATAATATCAGAGATGAAATACTACATGAAATATATCAATATTGTGTTTTCTCAGTTTACAGTCTCCTGTAAACTACAGAAGGTTGTGCAGAGGAACCTAAACCATGTTGCATTGATTTCTTGTGCCTAAAACAAGAAGGAGAAGCCAGGCAATTTTTCCCCCTGTACTTAATGAAAGTTTGAGCTTGCACATTAAAAATGTGCGCAACTAAACTAAAATGCACAAGTTGCACTGTAGGAACAATACAATTGAATTTTGACTGTACAGCATCTTTCAAACAGAAACACTGAGTACTCCACAGGCCATTCGAGTCAATTTATGCAAACAGGGAAAAGTATTTAGGTGACAATGCATTATAGAGAAATTCTGCAGCTATGTAAGAGCAGAGATGAAGGAGAGCTTAAGTTAGAAACATTTCAGCAAAACACTTAAGCACATGCTTAACTTCAAGGATTTGCTTAAGTCTACCACTATGCATCAGAGCATTTACAGAGTCATGAAAATGTAGAGCTGGAAGGGAAGTCAACAGCTCCCCCTGTTCAGACAGATGATAGATGTGTCTGATGTGGGGAGAGCCATGAAGAGTTTTATAAAATGGGAGAAGATTATATAATGCAAAGGGAAAGAAGCAAGTAAAAGTACAAATAGACAGAGGATGTATTCTTTCCCACTTAGACTATGAGGCAAGCTGGTGCACTTTGGACGCAGAAAAAGCACTAAAGGAGACCTCAAGCATGAGGAATGGAAATATACACTTACCCTATTTGTGGAGTCGTTTTCCCACTTAGTACCTTGTAAAGATTCTCCAGTAATTTTCCATCCCAATAAAGGTCACAAAACTTCTCAGAGACTGCATCACAGAAAGTGTCAAACTTAAGATCCTTTAAGGTGAAAATATAGTTACCTTGTTAAAAAAATAAAATATGATTATTTAGGATTGTTTTTTGTATGTAATAATATATTTATATATAAAGATAAATGTATACATACCCATAGCAAGAACTTCAACTCCATACTCCAGATAGCCATCAAATGCAAACTCTTCTTGTATAAGATGCACTGCTTTCTGTAATAAAGTGTCATTTGTGTCATGCTGCTGGGATAAAATTTCTACACTGAAGGGAGAAGATGCATTTTGATTCACTGATGAATGCGATGTGGGTCCTGGTAAAGGTGAACTACTGCCTACTTCAGTATTACATGCTTTGTTTTCTAGATAGCTGGTCTGAATAATTTGATTAGTTGAAGGCAATGATAAATTAAAGATTTTGGCTTTCATTTGATCATGTTTGGTCTGTACCGTAGTGGGCTCATAATTCTGTAGTTGGCCAAGGAAGGAATTATTTTGTAGATTTATATCAGTGTTATAATTTGCTATTGTACTTGAAAGGAGTACAGGCAAATGTTTATAGCAATCATAAGCAATTTTTGACTCAAGAGGTTTATTTGGTATTTGCTCGGATACAGCTAGCTGTATTGGTACAAGTGTTAACACTCTTGTCTCTGGGTCCTGTTTGAGAAGGGAGTTATTTATAAGAGGCGGCCTCTGTGGTGTAGAACAAGCAGAGGAGCTTGAAGAAATTGCAGATAAAGTGTTCTTTTCTTGTAAATTGCATAAGGAATCAGATGGCGATGGCAATTCAACTGTGGATGCAACCATATTGCTTGGATTTTGCTCATTTGAAGGTATTTGGGATGAATGGTTTTGTATGTCTAAATCATGCTTGGGTATCTCAGGTGCAGCTACAACTTCTTCAGCAGCATGGTTTTCAATATCATCTACAAATACTGATTTGTTGTTACCATCCATATGCATTTCTTTTTGTACATATCTATCAAGTTGCTCAGGAGTGGATGCGTGTGTCCCTCTGAAAAAAAGCAAAGCATTTTGTACGGACACCTATGTTAGATTTAAGTGTGAAGTTTCAATTTTAACTTACGCTGTATTAGGACATACATACTTTGTTAGCTCTGTGTTTTGCTGCAGTATAATAGGCTTAAAGTGAGTTGCAGAAGAGGTGAATGCAACAGGCAATGTGCATGTCTCATTGTTTAAAGAAGTCTGACAAGGCACTGGTCCTTTAATTGCTATCAGCTTACTTTCACTAGTAATAGGCACAAATCCTGGAAAGACAAACAGGATTAGGTCAAAGATAAGCAATACCCAGAAAATACAAAGACAAAGTAAATAATCTGTTTAAATAAAAGATTATGATATTTTTTCCACAGTTGTGTTGCACTTTACTTGGCAAGTCTCATGCAATAACGTAAATTCTGACACTGGAACAAATGAATAACCACGTAACAACTGGATTACTTACCTACACTAGACTCGGAAGCATCCATTTTGTTTCTTTTATTTTTAAACTCAAAAGGAACATTATCTTGAGAAGAGTTTATTTCTTCATTGAAAGCCTAAGAGTAAAAAGTGAGTTCCATAGTTTGAACAAATAATGCAAGTACTTTACTTCAACAGTCCTCAGCAAGTTATTACTAAAATTATCTTTAATACAGTGTTTCATTGCTCTGCATACCTGTAATCTCCAAAGAAGGACCCAACTGTGTGGGGGTTGAGGGGTAAAGGTGGAGGGGCTGCAGAACTCCTGTGATTGGTAAAACTATTTGTACCAAGCTCATACAAACTGAGCACTTTATCTAAACAAATTCAAGACTACGGATTGTTTGAAAACTCTATTTATTGTCAGTATTCCACACTCATGCCCTGTGACAGTCATGTTAGTATTGTTTTCTGTTCCCTGAAAGGATGAGTATAAGTGAAATAAAGAAGGAAAGTCTGAAAAGTCAACAGCCCTTTGAATTTCTGGGCAATGATGGCAGTAGATTGTGGAGGCAGGCTATTAGGATTTAGGAATTTTAGGACATTCTAAATCTTTTCTTTTCTGGGCCATGGAAGCCAGGCATTGCCTGAGACACCACTGCTACAAAGATTAGGTTATTGGAGTATTCTAGATGGGGCTTAGGTTTAAAATGATTTTTCTTGTAATTTGCACACAAGATAAGTGTATCGGGCACATACATGCTCAGTGCTAGCCAGAAACAATGGGACAGATTCTGCTTTGTCTTAGAAAATTGCCTGGTGGCCAGGGCTATTGCATGGTACAATATGATAGATATGGAAATTTGCTACAATATCCTAGTTAATGTGTACTGTACTAAATGTATTACTGTAGGCCAGGAACCGTATGTAATTCCAGGTGGGAGTGGAAGGACCACAGCCCTCCAGGAACTAGAACAGTGGGGAGTGATTAGGCAAATTCACTCAGGTTGTAATACCTCCCAGAGAGGCACCATCACCTGAACAGACTTGCATATACTGGTTCAAACTGGATTCTCTAGAGACCAGCAGACAAAGAAAGGACTCTTGGATAAATAATCTGAGTTTGATCTGATTCAGGGCCTTCATTCTTATCCAGCAAACAGACAGGCTCTTCCTTCACAGGGGAGACCCCAGTCCTTAGCGAAGGATTGGAAGGACTGACACTGACCAGAACCCTTGTGGTGATGGTGGGGGTAATCTCTGATAAACTTATTAGCATTCATATAGGTTCTTTTATTGTTTTTTAATATGTTTTCTTTGTAATGATTGTACTCTAAGAATAAATGTACTTGCTTGGAAAGAACTGTATGGAAACATAATGTGGGTAATTAAGCTGTTTTATAGCCTCTGAGGAGAAAAACAGAGCAGGCCTGCAGAGGCAGTTGGCACTACTGGGGAATTCGCAGTTTAGGCAGGGAACTGTGGAGTGTGGAAATACCCTGGTCAGGAGGGAGAAAGATGCATGTCTCTGCCCAAGAAGTGACAGCTGGGGAGCTAGAAGGCTGAGTGTGGGTGCCCTTGTTGGATCACCGAAGGAGAATACAGGTGCAGGTTTACAGTCTTCCATATCCTGCATGACTTGGAAGGCTGCAGATATCTTAAAGTGGGTAGGACCTTTAGCAATGGTTAAGCAATTTTGTTACATTACAGTTCTTTGCAGTAATAAGAAGCAGCTTTAGAGCTATGTCAAGTCTTGCAGAGAAAAATTATTAGGTACAAAATGCTAGCACTCCTGATAATAGCTATGGGATAACTGAAAATTGCAATCTGTTAATTGGTATATTTATATGCAAATAGCAAACATATTCTTTAATATTTTTACCATAAGCTTTTTTGTTACAACATTCATTTGAGCAATATTTTAATGATTATATTTCATTATCTTTTTATGTTAAAAATCTATATTTAAGAGGGCACTTCAGAATATTTGAGTTAAATAGAAAGCAAAAATAAAGCTGTAAGTTAAATTGATCTAAAGCTGTATAATCAAACACAGAACTACAGAGAACTACTATTCTTTCACTAAGATACAATTCTGAAGATGAAGACTGATGTAGATCACCATATTTCGAGGTCCTAACTAGATATTTTGCAGGGAGTGGTGTATGTGTTTGTTTTGTGGTTTTAGGAAGTACTAAGAGGTTTACAAATCCTTGCCATGTAAATATCTGAAACAAAACAATCATTAGAATAGTGAGTTTTCATTCACAGAGATATTTATAAGAATATAGTAACCAGATTTCTCTATTTAACAGGGGGTTACCATGAGAGTGAGCACAGTTACAACATGTATGACATGGAGATCCTAGGCCATTTTTAGATGCTTTAAAACTATTTTGCAATTCCAATATTTTTAGTACTCAAATCAAATGTTTCTTGTACTGGTATGCACGGGAAGAGAGGAGAACTTAAGTCTGCAGAGAGGCACCCAAAAAGAGAAGAGAAACTTTATATTTGAGATATACCTATCTCATAGAACTGGAAGGGACCCCGAAAGGTCATCGAGTCCAGCCCCCTGCCTTCACTAGCAGGACCAAGTACTGATTTTGCCCCAGATCCCTAAGTGGCCCCCTCAAGGATTGAGCTCACAGCCCTGGGTTTAGCAGGCCAATGCTCAAACCACTGAGCTATCCCATTCACCATTCTCTCTTTTCCTTGAATTCTTAGCTTTATATAATTCTTGCTGAAGTTTGACACACATTTCACTGGCTCAAAATATTTGTTCTTCATACAAATTCATTGCTCCATTGCAACAGCTACAACAAAAGCATAAAAAATTGCTCTCTCCTAAACTGGGTTTTAGGGATTCTACATTAGACTTCTCCAGTGTCCTAGCCTTAAATTAGAATACCCAACTTCTCGGCAAGCTGTGCTCTATTTAGAACTGATTTTAACAACATTGCTTTGAAGACTTAGAGAATCTGGAAGTCAATTATTCACATACAGTGAACTTAAATGTAGCTGCTAGAATATATAGCTACAAGCAGGCATTAGAAATCAGCAAAGCTTTCTAAAAACAGAATACAATTTTCATATCTATTTCATATTCCTACAAGGAATGAAAAATATTCACTCTCAGCAATACCCAAATACTTTTATATTAATGATGTCCCCACAGGAGTAACCACCTAATCATTTACAAGAATTTACAAAATTGAAAGAACAAAAGAATTACACAGCCAGCATAAAAAAATCTTACTGGAACACGTTGTACGGAGATAATTGGAAAAAATGTGATACATTGAAAAAAAAATTACTCTTACCTTGAAGGCAGATTTACTCAAAAATGCCAGAATCTTTTTGCTGTTTATACTTTGTTCAAGTAGATAACTACTGCATATCTAAAAGTATTAAACATTTTGAATTAAGACAAAATTTCCACTCAATTAAGATATGTAATAGAGGAGCACTGTCAAGATAAAGTATTCAAATTTTTTTAAATCCAATTCAGGAAGTCTTATTAACTTGTTCCAACTCTTTGGTTGACAACTTCAATATTGATTAAAACACACCCATTAACTCTAAAGGGCACCATTAAAGCACAAAACCAGAAAAGTGATTGGTTACTATTTAGTGAGCTCTCAGGCCATAACCATAATATTTTGATATTCAAATTCATTATTAAATAGGTTTCTAGCTATGACTGAACACCTAATGTTATAAAACTGCTTCATCAAGTCACCTTAATTGCATCAGTTATAGAAGGCCTTTCTTCAGAGTTTCTTTTTGCCATATCCAGAAGAAGAGTCTTTAGTTTCCTTGGCAACACTAGTTTGTGATCAGGTGGATAATTGTATTTGGCTGCTGTCCACAAAATTGCAGCAACACAGTAAATACAGACCTGTTGAAAAAGCAAATATATAATGTTGGGGCAAGGACAGCTGTAAAGAAACATGAACTTCCAAAGAACTGACTGCATCCTACCCTCAAATATGCTGTTGTACACCCCAGCATATTGCAGGAAGTAGCTTTTATGCATAAGAATAGCAGCTGGTTTTCCAAGCCAGGGTCAACACTCATTAGTTTCCTTACTTTCCTCTTAATATATGCAAGAGGATTCAGGGGGGAAAAACCCAACATGTTCTCATTATTTTGTAGCAGGTCTTTCATATAAAAATAATTCTAAATTAATTGCAGGCTTTGGGATCCTGCCCCAAAACACTGCCAGTAGCAACTTACTTAAGAACAGGCTGCTATAATTCAGCAAGCTGATAGTCAGAAACTATTACAGCCTTCCATTATGAATCCTACCTTTAGAGAGATGATAGATTTAATTAGAAAAACTAAGTACTGAAAATTTGTTCTAGGAATTGTGCTAACTGCAGTTAGACCACTTGAAGTTGCCACAGTGAGGAACCTTAAAAAGACTTTAAATGATTTCCATTTTTGGTTAAAGTATGTTAAAAACAGACGGCCAAATTCCACTCACTTAGCAGAATATACCTACCTTGCCAGTGTTGTTGGAACTTTGACAATACTAAAGCAGCAGAATTTTATACCTTAACCTAGCCATTAATATTTTGCCATGGATGTCAACAGGACCAGGATTTCACCCTAAGAGTTCATGTATTTACTAAAAGGACCATTCAACCCAGGACAGACTTTCAGAGATTTTTTCACTGGACACTGACTAGCACAATTACTTTGACAGGCATTAAATTTCCCACATTCTCAAACTGTAGTCACAACCAGCGCCGGTGCAAGGAAGTTTGGCGCCCTAGGCGAAACTTCCACCTTGCGCCCCCCCCCCCCGCCCTGCGGCAGCTCCCCGCCCTCCCCCCGCCCTGAGGTGCCCCCCCCGTGGCAGCTCCCCCCCCCCGGGGAGCCGTGCGGCAGCTCCCCACCCCAGCTCACCTCTGCTCCGCCTCCTCCCCGAGTACGCCGCCCCCGCTCTAATTCTCCTCCCCTCCCAGGCTTGCGGTGCCAAACAGCTGATTGGCGCTGCAAGCCTGGGAGGCGAGAGAAGTGGAGCGGCGACCGCGCACTCAGGGAGGGGGCGTAGGAACGATGTAAAAAAAAATTGGGGGCACCGCTTTTTGGCGCCCCCAAATCTTGGTGCCCTAGGCAACCGCCTAGTTTGCCTAAATGGTAGCACTGGCCCTGGTCACAACTGTTAAATACACAACATGTACAAGCTAGGTAAGTTCTACCTGGGCAAGACCTAAGTTTTGTAGTTAGAGTCAACATTTCCTGGCATCTCAGGGAAGTGGGAAAATGTTTCCATTTTGTCCTGAACTGTTCTAATAGAGAGTTTATCTGCTTCCAGGATGACTTAACTATAAGCACAGAGAAAAATCAACATCCTTAAGATTCAGGGATACCGGATCTAAAGGAAAACAACAAGCTTTCTCTCTAGAGCAGAAGTTTTTGGAAATACTGGAAATGGTCTAAAAAAAGAAGCAAGTTGCAAAAGTAGTATAGATTATTTACAAAAACACAGAGTTATGCCAAGTATTCATGGATGAAGAAAGCATTGTTCTTTTAGATATATTTTTTTTAAACTAGCTGCTGAAATAAGGAAATGTACTGAATGGGAGAAAATCAGTATCCTCAAGGGAACATGTCAAGAAGCTACCCTTACAATAAGGCTAGAAACACAGATACACTGATATCAAGGTGATAAGCATCTGTTATATTACATACACATACCAAAGCTGATAGACATCCTCCATATCACTCATAAAAGAGGGCTCAGGCTGGAGGGACAGAGTTTATATTCTCTCCCACACATGCACAGGACCCTCTGGTTTTCCCTCATGCTCAGGTGATTCCTCCCTCACCACTGGCTGTACCCTCTGCCCCCAGCTCCTGAGGAAAGGGAGGACCTATAAAGGAGTCACTATCCTTTTTTCCTCCACCAGTTCAAACAAAGCCCCTCTGCATTTGAGATTGCAGGGGTTGCATTTTCCATGTCCCTATAGAGAGGTATTCTGTGATCAACAAAACAAGGTGGGAAACAATAATGAGCCCTAAATTTCTATCAGTGAAATAGCTGTGTGAATACTGAGAAAATAACACCACAATCTGGAGTTTGTTAGACATGCTGATCTCTCTCCAATTTTTAAAACTTTTATACATATTACATAGTTAATTTCAAACAATCTAAAAATCAATAAGAAGATTGTAGGTCTTGGGATACTTAAAATTTCCAGTTTATGCTAAAACTGCCATTTTCTACTCACAGCCAAATCCACAGCAAGTCAAAATTGGCTTGAAGTTGAATTGAAAACCAGTTTTTCCTTTAGATTGCGAGGCATCAATTTTTCATCCTCAGAGTTTGGGTCTATTCCGAAAAGTGCCAGTGTAAACATAGCATTTTTTTATACACACAGAAAAGATTTGTTGGGTATCAGTCATATATGCTGACTAATGATAAAATTATATATTTTACTTCTCTTAGAATGGTAGAGACAAAACAGTATGAATTGCAGATTCTATGCCATCTTGCACATCAGAATTGAAGGCAATGGGTTTGCACAGGTGTCAATGAAAGCATAATTTGAACTGCATCACCTTTTATTACTGTTGATGCATAATATGGAAGGAAGTAATTTTGATTCTCAGAGCCAGGTAAGAGTGTGCAGTATTACAGTTAGAAACGCACATCTTACTTGTTATCTGAGCCCATGGATTACAGATATTATTGAAAACAATAGAACAAATCCACTGTGCTATTTTTACAATCACTTTTCAGAGTAGACCTGCACTTTAAAACAATAGGTCATAAACTGATAAGTGCGTGGGACTGGGAGTGGCCTATGAACACTTGAGTTTCTTGCCACTGACTTCTTATGTGTAGTCTGTTTCTTACATCTACCCCCATTTACTTACTTACCTCACAGAAGAATACCACAGTGCTACTTATTTACCTGTCTCACCAATGACATTGAAGTCCTGACTGTAGACAGTGGTGGCATTTCCATCATGTCTGGTTACAAACTGCCATGCAAACAATTCATGGTTGCTAGCCCACGTAACCTCAAACATGACAAAACATGGGTGATCATCAGTGATTAACAGTCACAGAATCAAATAGGGCTATAGTGTAACTGATAAAAATGGTGAATTAGTTGAACTGTGGGCAGATGCGCTCAATTTGAATTTAATTCATGACCCCACGCCTTTCGGTTCTTTCAACAGCAGCTAATGGAAACGGGGCTACCTCCCTAATCTGGTATTTGTCACGCAACAACATAGCTGGTTTGTGTAACAAACTTAATATGGGTCTGGTTCCACATTCGCATCACCAGCCTATCGCCATCCAGATCAATGCAGGCATAACACCTAACTCAGTACCATTCCAGCACAGCTTTAACTTTAAGAAAGCTGAATGGAAGGGCTTCACCAACGACCTCAATGCCACTGTAAGAAAGACAGACCCAATACCAGAAAATTATGATCAGTTTGTCAGTGTGGTGCATACTGTCTCAAGGAAACATATTCCACAAGACTGCATTACAAATTATGCCAGGATTGACATCTGAGTTATTGGATCGGTATGCAAAATACAAACAGAAGTTTGAAGCAGACCCATTTGCTGAGGATACCATCACAGCTAGCAAAGAACTCTGTACTAAAGGATGAAAAGCAGAAGTCATGGCATAGAGTGTGTGAACATGACCCAAAGCAGCAAGAAAGTATGAATAACTAATGATCGAAGGAAGCAGAGCAGCACTACAATGTTATTGCAGACCAGGTCACACACCAACTCCTAGAGAATTACAGGTCACCAAACAACCCAAGATGTGGTTTGAGTGGCAAGAAGACAAAGTGATAATACAATTATAATTATAATTTTAGGGCACAGGACTGAATTAATCTCCAGAATTAACACCCTCAAGAATGGCAAAGCCACCAATCTAGGTGACATCTGTACAGAACAAATCAAACACTTCAGACCAGCAGCAAAGAACTAGTTAATCAAGTTGTTTAGCACATGCTCAGCCTCATATTAAGTACCCAAGATCTGGTGACAAGCACGTATAGTGGCACTCCTGAAAGTATGCAATGAGCTGAAGAACTTCAGGCCTGTATCACTACTATGTCATTTCTACAAACCATACAAGCATCTAATTGTAAACCATCTATCATGACTTGGTGAAAAGCATCTAATCCCAGAGCAAGCTGAATTCTACCCAGGCAAGTCATGCACCAATCAAGTGCTGAACATCACTCAATATATTAAAGATGGCTGTGAAAATGGTATGGTAACAGGGCCGTGTTGGAACTAGGGGTGCTGGGAGTGTGGTAACACCCCCTGATTTGAAGTGGTTTCTGTGATATACAGGTTTACAGTTTTGTTCAATGGCTTTGAGCACCCCCACTATAAAAATAGTTCCAACACCACTGTTGTCGACCTATCAGCAGCATATGACACAGTGAATCACTGTAGGCTCCTCACTAAAATATACAACATAATGAAAGATCATCACCTCATGATGACTGATAAAAATGTTGGTTTTAGTACAGATTGTATGTCAAACTATTTGGGAAGTGGAGCCAATGGTGGCAACAAAAAAATGCCATACCACAAGGGAGCGTACTCTTGCCAATACTTTTCAACATCTAGATGAACGATCAACCAATCCATCTCAGCACAAGAAGTTTTATCTATGCCTAGGATCTATGCGTTGCTGCCCAGGCCAAGGATCTGGCCCAGATTGAAGCTATGTTAATATTGGTGCTGTCCAGGCTCTCAGTTTATCACAACAAGAACCAATTGCATGCTAACCCAGCCAAAAAGCAAGTGAGTTTTCCATCTTTGCAACTGTGAGGCCAATGGAGAGGTTATCATCATGTGGAATTGGGTATCCCTTGCCCATTGCTAGAATCTTGTCTATCTTGGAATAATGCTAGACCACACTCTCTCTTTTAAGGCACACATGGAGGAAAAGACAAAATGCAAAGTTAGCACCTAGAACAATGGTTCCCAAACTTTAACAACCTGTGAACCCTTATCACTAAAATGTCAAGTCTCACGAACCCCCTCCTAAAAATGAATATTTCCAGGGATTTTCTCCTTTACCTGAGTATAAGTTATAAAAGCAGTAATCTTGGAAATATAAAAGTTGTTTTTATGACATGCTCATTAGACACTATTTATTAATATTATTTATCATTACACTATTTTTATTACATTATGAAAACAGCAACACTCTTCCAAGATCTCACTTTCGGAGCTTGTATTACTTTGAATAAGCCTGTTATAAGACAAGGCTCCTATGTTTCATCAAGTAGTATCAGATGTGAAACAGCATGAAAGTATTTAAGAAGCCAACTCAAAGAGTTCCTCCTACACAAGCATTCAGGTCTTGAGCAGTCCTGGCAAACAATGCACGTTACAACAAAGCTTAAATTGTTCCTTATAATAATTTTAAAAACAATACTAGCTGCCTATTTAATTTTAAAAACAGCAAAAAATATCCACCTCCTTTTCCATTTCGTATAAGGAGTCTTGAAGTTTAAATCTCCTCAGTGTGACAGATATGCTTGCTTTGATCTGCTTAGCTCTTGGAAGTCCAGGGGCTCCGGGCTGCTGGCCCCATGCTGCCTGAAGTCCCTAGGGGCAGCTCTGTCCGCCATTAAGGATTTCCCCCCCCCCCCCCGAGAACCTCCTGTAACATTTCACGAACCCCCAGGGGTTCATGAACCCCCGTTTAGGAACCACTGACCTAGAACAACTTACACAGAAAGCTTAGACATTAAAAATGGGGAACCAACCCAACACTAAGAGCCTTCCAAAGACACCTGACATGACAAACTTTGCAGTGGATACCACACAATCATTTTACAAGTATGAACATGGGGATGTAGGGTGTTCCCCTGAGGTATAGAGCGTCACAAGCTGCCACTACATCACAGAAGTCTAAAACCAACAAACACGAACAGCCTTTATGTGCTTACCAGAATCACTCCATCAGATATTAGGAGAGTGGTAGCAATCAAAATGGTACAATTGACACAGGCTGAAGATACTGGACTTCTGCTGTAGGGCCACTCTGCAGCAGTTATCCACTTGAAGTCACGGAAAAAACTTCCTAGCTGCAACAGAACTGCTTATAAAACAAAATCACTGACAGCTACATGACTGGAAAGGTAGTGTACTGTACAGGGCTCAAAATACTCATGAAGGATGTCAAAATGCACATCAATCTTGCTAAACGCCTTCCCACGGGCGCGGAAAAGGATTGGTCGACTTGGAGATGTTTAAATCGCCTCTGTCAAGGCTGAATCCCCACTCTGTCACTCCGAGAGCAGAATTTAAGGGTAGAGGCCTGCAAGGATTCTAAAAATTAATACGTGCCACTCCAGACTTGTATTAAACTCCCAAGGCTACAGCTTTTCTCCGACCTTGGCTTGGTAAATGCTGCCACCACCCAAATGCAAAAAACCCACTTTGAACCCAGGAAGGAGCACTTGGGAATTTCTCCCTGTGGGGTACCTTCAAGCCCTTTCACCGTCCCCCTCTTCCCCCCCAGTGGAAGAGATGAGAAAGAAAAAGGAAATTAGCTGTGGCTATCAGCTAATCAAACAACATGCACAAACCTTTTAGGACACCAAAAATCCAATCCTGTTCTTAAAAACAGTAAATTTTATTAAAAACAAACAGGGAAGAAATACATTTGGAACTCAGGCTTTTTGCTAGATCTTAAAAGAAACAATGACAAAATTTTAGCACCCAAAACAGCTTTCGGGGGGGGGGGGGGGTTCAGCTTAAAGGTTACAAGCAAACAAAAAGCATCAGGGGTTAGCACAGAGGAGATCCACAAGCCTTACAAAATAAACAGACATAAACCTGATTGCGTCTAGCTAAACATTCTGATCTACTTTCACATTTGGAGTTCAGATAAGTAGCTCTAGGCATGATCTGATGATTTATGATCATACCTGGCTTAAAGCTGCTTATAGCATGGCTGCTCTGTCCCTCCAGCCCAGAGAACAACAGACAAAGGGAAAGTTCCCTTCCCCATTTTAAAAAGTTCCATCTTCCCATTGGCCGATTTGGTCAAGTGCCCTTTTTTTTCCCTTTACCTGGGGGACTTTTTAACCCTTTACAGGTAAAGCAAGTAAAGAACAGCTACCAAGAGGGATTTTACAGCTAATTGGCTGGCTGGGTGTCCTTCAAAGGGAGCTATCCCCCCACTTTGTTTATCACAACCTCCGAACAAGAATTGGTGGGTCAAAAGTCAATATGGGGAAGTGAGGCTATTCCAATAACCCAGAAAACATGTGACTGAAGAGAAAAATAAACCATGGAACATCTATTCGTCTGCTGGCTCCTAGAGGAACTGCGCACCATCAAAGATCTCGCCAGGGCTACAGACCAAGCCATATCTTGTGCCCAACATTGGATGAACTTATGATTGTGGTGGAAGGACACAAGATGATGACCAATCTCACAGAAAATACAGTACTTACTTGTTTCCAACTATTATGAAGATAATAAGTAGCACTCATAGTGCTCTTCATTACTATCATCATCTTTGGGTTGAGAGTTCCTTAAATGTCTCCATGTAAAGAAGTCCTATCAGCAGAACTATACTGGTATAATTATACTACTGTCATTGTACTGATATAACTCCCCACCTGGACACTTATTCTGGAGTAAATGTCCATATGCAGAGTTCTACCAGTATAACGATAGCAGTATAATTATACCAGCACAGTTCTGCCGGTAGATTATTCGCATAGAGACTCTAGGCTGAAGCCCAAGCTTTGAAGTGCTTGTTTCTGCATCAAATGAATAATTTAGAATGCTGTAGCCTCCAGTGCCATTTCCATTGTAAGCGGATTAAAAGCAATCAAACTTTATGAAAGTGCTTTTGAAAATAGATTTTTGGGTTCACACTTCAATACTTGGGAAAAATGAGAAGTGCTTCATAAGAAGCAACCATTTTATTCATGAGAGCAACATCAAACATTTGATGGATGATAGATGTACTCATTGAATCTTGAAAATATTTAGCCTTCAGCCTCAAGCCTCACTGAACAGCAGAAGTATGCAGCACTCTCCCCCCCCCAAATAAAATGAATAACTACTCACATGCAAGAGACTCACAGACATGCCTCAAATCATATGACATTACCTTCTCAGTAACAAAATCCACTTCTTCAATTTCAGGAGCCAGATAAAATGTATCATAACATCCTAAAAAAAGAGAAGAGAAACCAAAACCAAAGAAGTAACATATTTGCTTTCCTCTCTTCCACAACGAGGAGGAAAAATAGCTTTTATTACTATTTTACCTTCATCTTTTGGAGCAGCAAAGAGAACATTTCCATGGCAGTCAATCAGCACACAGTCCAAACATAAAAACACTGCAAAATAGGTCACAAGAGAATCATAGCTATATCAAAGTGCATCCTTTGAAGAATGAATTCTAACATGAATAATTATGACTGAATTTGTTTGAAAAATATTTAATATTAACACTCTCATGAATGACGTAACCGATTAAGTTTGTGTGTAATATAGTTAAATAAAAACTAAAGTTGAGACACAAACTGGCTAATAAAAAGTAAGAAGATAAAATTACCCAGACCTGCAGGTAAAGACACCCTATTACTGCAGAATAAAAACAAGAAAGCAAGACAAAGTTGGGCCTTTAGGAATAGAAAGGACTTCGTAATAACATCACAATACTGTATGTAACTTCTCTTTTCATGTAGTGCAGAAGAGTGATGTCAGACGAGAACAAAAGCAGCAGCTCTGGCTGGATCTGCCCTAGTCTCCTCACAAAGTAAACATGAAGGTATGAAATTACTAACCTAAGAGAATTTTTTTCTCCCAAACCTTGAAGTGACAATACCATGGAGATTAAATGTAACAAAGGCTCAACTAAGGTCCCACTAAAGTGAAATTAACTGGGACAGCTGACAATAATTGCAGAGGCAATATCGTCAAGAGATTGAACACAGAGCTAGAAGGGCCATTATCTGGAAAGGAATTGAAGGCATGTTTGGCAGCAAGCCAGATGCAGGACTCCTCTGGGAATTTTAAGCCCAATCCTGCAAACACTTGCGCACAAGTAGCTTTACTTACCTAAGTAGGCTCATTGAAGAAGATCCTCACTTGCATAAGCATTTGCTGGCTCAGACCCTCAGCCCTACTCTGTTTAAGAAAATACTTGAGTTGTATAAATATTTTAACTGAGGTGAAATCTCAATAAACTAATTTTCCTCTATTTAACATTAAGAATGTAAGATCATTTTATAAAAACTCAACCATGCAAAACAGATGAGTAAGACTCTCTCTCCATTAGATATCTTAAAAGCACAGACTGACTTAATGTGCTTTGATATGATAAGCCATCTGATTAATGTGGTTCTGTCTCAGTGGGCAAGCACCAAATAAACCCTTTTCCTATGAAAAAAGTATTAGGGTAATAATTTACATGATATAAATTCTAAAAAAAAAGAGAGAGAAGTTTGAATATGTTCTGAGACAAAGTCCTTCTTTAGTTAACAAATCCATGCATAGCTGGTTAAGACAGAACAGCGAAGAAATTAAAAGTTAGTGGCCTCAATTCAGGAGAGCACTTAAACTGTGCTTAACTGTAAGTACATGCTTAAGTCCCATTGTCTTCAATAGGATATAAATCACATCCTTTGGTACTGTCCTGAAGAGGGATGCTTTCCTGGAGTGGAGGGCCATTACTTATTATATCAACTGAGGCAGTGCCCAGAAGCACCAACAGGACTAGGACCCCATTGTGTTAGATGTTGTCCTTGCCCCCAACGAGTTTAGATTTTAAGGCCCTGAACCTCCAATTTGATCCATGCAGGGCAACCCTGGAGCCTCACTGAAGTCAGGAGGGCTCTGCAAGAATGGAAGGATTTTCCTGCATGTATCCAATCATAAGATCTGGGCCAAAGCCCAGAAGCAACATATAAAGGATAAGAGGAAAGGAAATAATCGAAGTCCCAATAAAGGACTCAATGTGCATGCAGGGATCCATAGTACCAGAATCTAGTGTAGGGTCAGGTTCAAAATACATAAATTTAGAGGATGTTTTAAATGCACTTGAGCTACCTCAAAAATTCTTAGTTAGCTAATTATTTGGAAAGTGGGTTTGAGAACGATTCAGAAGGAGGAAAATATGTCCTTATAAATATGCTCAAGAAGGGCAGCCTACACATAGGACAGCATTGGGAAAGGCAGGAAGCATTAAAATTAAAAAGGATACTGATTTTTAAAAAAATAATTAAAAATCAATTTTATAACAGGAGTATCCTGTATACAGTGTGTCATGAAGTTTTTTTTTTTTTTTTTTTTTTTTTTTTTAAGTACAGTAAAAGACATGCTATCCAGCATGTTGGACGAATCGGGGTTGCCAGCTAGGCAAAATTCCAGATAACTAAGGGGGCTCAGGGAGGGAGTTTGAATGCGGGAAGGGGCTCGGGGCAGGAGGCTGGGGTGCGGGAGGGGTTTTGGGGTACCAGATCCAGGCAGCACTGACCTCGGGCAGCTCCCTGCAAGCGGCAACATGTCCCTGCTGCTTCTAGGCAGAGGCACAGCCAGGCGGCTTTGCGCACTGCCCTGCCCTGCCCACTGGCTGTGCAGCTCCCATTGACCAGGGACCACGGCCTATGGGAGCTGCGGGGGTGGTACCTGAGGCAGAGGCAGTACGCAGACCCGCCTGCCCATGCCTCCGCCTAGGAGTGGCAGGGACATGTCGCTGCTTGTGGGGAGCCGCCGAGGTGAGCGCCACCCAGATCTAGTACCCTGAAATGCCAGTTTCTAGAGTTTTCCTGTTTAGAAAGTGCCAGAAAACACAACTTGTACTGTATTAGTAAGACAGCAGAATCACGTATGTTTAGAACAGTCTTTTGGATAAACTCAAGAAGGTCCCTATCAAACAAACTCAGTTCACTATTGCTCTCGCTCCCTATGAACATACCTGCTTGCAGTCTCTTTTGTTTCAGATTGACTCCTGCTCTGGTGCTAAACACCTTCTTGCAGGACTACAGGAAGAGCCATACAAGCTGCCCTAGAGCAGTATGTAAGTGATGTCATCACTCTCATGCAAGAGACAAGAAGTGAAACTGACCAACAAACCAGTGAAGTCGATTATGCTGAATGTGCTGTCAAAGTAAACAAATGAAGCTACAGGGGGAAAAACGTACTAACTTTTTGTTGTAATTTATTTCAGTTATAGTAGCCTTATGGGTTACTGGTTCAACATTTTCATATGGAAATGTTATTTTCAGGTTCGTAGTGTCCTTTTCCAGCTGCATGTGTAAATTCACTCTTTCCTTGTCTGAATTACAACACAGATTTTAATACTTTGGTGTCACAATCACATACAGTAATTTATACATATACTATTTATTTTATCACAGTGGTCCAGAGGTACATCTCTTTATTAACTCGGGACCCAATCCTGCAAGCTGCTGTGTGGGCAACCCCACCCCCATGCAAGTCTCCACTGCAGTCAATGGGGGCCTACAAATGTGAAGTACCTTGTGGGATCATGGCCTTAGGCTATTTACATGGCAAGTTCTAAGGTATATATTTTAATAATTGTGAACACCCATGACGTAGCGTTTATTTTCCACCAGCAACACAGCTTTCTTCCACTGCACTTCAGGACTAAGTCAGTTAAGCAACTAAGCTGCAAATTTAGGTGGGCTTGCACATGCCAACAAAAGTTTATTCTTCTACGTAACTGTCATGGCTACAGGGCAAACTTCCTGAGTGCACACCTTAGATGACAAGTCTGGCTTCCTGTACCTCACTTTGGATAGAACCACACAGACCGGTAACCTCTCAGACTGGCTCTCTGGCTGCAACCCCGCTGGTTCTCCACGGTGTTGACACAGCCCCAACTCTGTTTTGGCAACTGTAAGAGTTTCCCTTCAGGAGCCTGTGACGTGTGTGCAGTGACACAAACAGCGTCTTCAATACAAAGCTTTATTTATTCTCTCACCAAAGGTACAAAACATATAGAGAAAAGAATAAAAACAACAAGAGGCCAACACACATGGGTATTAACCATTGTAAGTTCCCCTCAGCCCAGCTAACTCCATTCCTGGCAGGGAGAAAACAACCTGGCTTGCTCACAGCACATGCGTGTCTGTCAATCTGTCAGCTTTCACTGACACCCTGGGTGTCTCCTCTAGCTATCCAAAACACCTCCCTTTTCTAGGATCTTTGAGATTTAGGCTATGTCTACACGAGAGACCTTAGAGCAGCACAGCTGAACGGATGCAGCTGCACCGCTGTAAGATCTCTCGTGTAGTCGCTCTATGCTGACGGGAGAGAGCTCTCCCATTGACATAATTAAACTACCTCCAAGAAGTGGTAGTAGCTAGGTCAGTGGGAGCTCTCTCCCGCCGACATAGCGCTGTGCACACTGCCACTGATGCGATACTTAGGTCTCTCAAGGGAATGTTTTTTCCACACCCCTGAGTGACATAAGTGGTAGTGTAGACATGGCCGTAGATACACCGTCTTTTATCCCAGGCTTCACCCTTGGGAAAAGTAAACCATTCTAGCCTGGATGGAGCAAGTCAGGTAGTTTCATCCCCTTAAAAGCCCATCCATTGTTTCATCAAAGAGCTCTTATCCTCATCATTGTTTCATTTCCTGCTGTTTCTCCCTCAACCGTCTCTTTTGAACTTCTGGCAGTCAGTCAGGTTAACATCAAAATAGATAACCTGAGGAGGGGGCATATAATATGTAAAGAAATCTAATATACCTAACTTCCTCATTCGACATACTAATACCAAAATGGAGTATACTGTGCAAGTACTATTTACTATATAGTTTTTCACATAATGATTTCATGTAATGTCTGGCATATATCCAATAAGCTTAATTTGAAATGTGATCCTGTATTTAAAAAACATTTCCAAATTTGAAAAGGAAAAAAAAGCAAGCTTTGGTTAAAATGAATTTAATTACAGAAACCTACTTTTTAAAAAGTCTGGAAATGAACAGTTAATCAAGCCAGACAGATTCCTACTGCCATTTAAACAGTCATCATTCCTCACTTTATCAGTCTTTCACTGCCATAACTAAGACAAAGGAGATTAAAAAATACACATATTTAAAAAAAGACTCAAGAATGGGTAAAATGAATAATTCTTAAGATTGTGCTGGGAAGGGGGTATTCAAAAAAATCAATAAGATAAAGAGTTTTTCATTAAGTAGCAAATGAAGCCTAAAGCTGTTCTATAATGTGTATCTATCTATCTATATATACACAAACACACAGCCTTATCAGAACGGTTCTAAATTGAACAATATTCAGCTCAAAAGTTTCACGCTGAAAGGCAGAAGACCCAAAATGAAGATGCTAGAAAGGATACCCTCCCATTTACTGGTTTGTGTCACAACCTTAATATTTATTTAAACAGTTTTTAATTTTCAAATGCTAGACAAAGTTCAGATCTCAGTATGTTGAAACTCAGCTGCTCTGGATACATGTATATGCGCAGTAGAAGAGGTTTGTTAGGCATATTAAATTAGAATCTGGCTCATTATATGCAGTAATTTGGAGGCTTTCCAAACATTAGGGGCACGCACCATGGTGCTGAAGTCACCAAGAGCAGCATAGCTTAAAGTGCACAAAAATCTACTTTTATAGCTAATTTTCTTTGTAATATTTTTATATTATAAAAAGATAAAAATGACTGAATCAACGCATTCCTAAAAAATGCTACGAATTATTGTATTTGACTAGTGATTTTATATTCATTCGCTACTGATTTAACAAATATCCTTAGGCAGAATTTTTAAACAAACAGAAAGCAACCCTCCCCCCTCCCCCCCCAAAAAAAACCCTCTCTTTATATTAGAGCTTCTTCAGGTTTATCATTAGTGTAAGCTGGACCAAACATGTTCAAGATTCCTACTAAAATTCAGGACACACATGCAATCTTCACCCCCCACCTCAGCCTCTTTATGCTAAAGGGCACAGCAGTAAAAAGGGACCTTGAATGCTCAAGTTCCAGCTGTGGAAAGATTCCCCACCGTGTCAGATCCTCGGGTACGGGGACACGGTTGGGGGAACGGCCTCATGGTTGGGGGAACGGCCTGAGCACACAGTTCTGTGGAGATCCTGAACACTATGAAATCCCAGGAGGCTGCTGGAACTTACAGAGGTCCCCATGGGCTTGTTAAAGGGTACAGCTCAGATCTCACCCAGGGAAATTAATCTCTTTACTTTATACATTTCCTCAGACATACCAAAAGTTCAGTAAAAAAGAGATATAGTCTTCCCATGAAATGCATGAAACTTAACTCCAAGTGTACTAAAATTTTAAAATCACAGCCTCTATAACTGAAGTTAATCACAGTATTTTAAAATTTCAGGTTTCATTTGAATTGCAGAAGAAACATTTAAATAGGTATATGCACTGAAAAATCCTGATATATATTCAACAATAATCTATGCAAGTGAATATACATATAGAGTATTTAGAAGTCATGAAGGCACTACCTGGATAATCTATGCAAGTCTGTAGAGTAAATAAGCATTCATGACATAATGCCCAGAGTTCATAGTCTTTCAATGGCTTACCATACCGAGACAAAAGAAGTTTCAGAGAGACCCACTGAAAATAAAATCAAAGAAAAAAAGTTATGAGAAAATACATTTCTAAAAATAAAATATCTACTGATGTTTTGATAAAAAGTACCTTAAACTAAATGCACACATTTTAAAGGCATTGATTGGGCTTAGGCATTTTATTCCAGTTAGTGTTAATAAATGTCACTGGTAACTTCCCATAGAAAAATCTTTGCACAACAACAAGATGAATTAATTCTAAACTTCTGAAATACACAGAAAAAATTGTAATTCAAATTAGCTTTCACAGGAAAGGGAAAAAAGTATCTCTGGAGAGCTGATCTGTTTGAAATCTTTTTGCTTATCACAATACAAAGATTCTTTGCAGCATGACAGAAGTAATTAAAGGGACACTGCCTAGCAGAGCCCTGCATGAGACTAGTGTAGAGCCCTGCAGCAGGACTGGGATCCTGTGGGTCCCACAGGACCGCTGGCATAATAGTAGGAGCGGGATTAAAGAATAGTTCCATGAAGGGCTCTACTGCCTAGCCTACAAAGAGCAGAAATCCTGATCTATCCTGACAGCAGCATTATAGGTCTTACCTTAAAGATTTCATCAAAGTTTCTTGTACTTCTGTGAAACAAGTTACACAACATTGACAACAGAAATGTCAGAATTATTTTGAAGTAAAAACATTATTTTGTTTTTAATAATTGTTGACAATTTAATTTACACCAGTAGCATGTTGTATCACTAAAAGTTGTAGCTTGTTTATCAAGCTAGATGTTTACACTTGACCATCACCCTAGTATAAAGAAGTGTTATTGTACAAATGCAAGAGAATATTTACTGTTCTTTATAGGGGCTGGTACTTCCTAGGCTATAATTTATGAATATTTGCTTTGGAGTTTCATAACTATAACAGAGGTTTACTACCTTCAGTCACATATACAACAGTTTGATGCAAGTCACGGATGATAAAAAACAAACATTCTCATCAGACCAAGGATCAGTAGCCTTGGGAGAAGAAGCCATATTATATTCATACCTGGAATCCTGCAGGTACACTGACTTTCACCATGAGGCAGCCATCAAGGTAGGTAAATACTTTGGCCTAATACCTTTTAAACATCCCTTTAAAAAGTGAACTGTATAAACTTTGTATTAACTGTTAAGATGTACAGTCAACAATAACTTTTTAAAGTGCTATGTTTTTGTAGTCTGCTCTTAACATACGTTTTCATGTGTTAGATTCTCTCTACCAAACACCACGTGTAGCATGTTGCATAAAAAAAAAGCATAGCTAACTTCACTATAGGTAAATGTGATCCAACCTGATCAGATTAAGTTTGATTTTCAAATTTTGCCATCACCAGTATTCTTGAGCCTGACACAGAGCTCAAGAGCTCATCCACAATTCTGTTTCTTGATCTTGTTTAAAAAAAAATAGCTGATGAAAGCTATTTAAATAGTTAAGAGGAGTCAGCTGCATGAAAACAAGACTCTTTAAAAATAAATTTAAAAAGGAGCCAACTTCTCAAAGTTCGCCAGACAGCAAAAACAAGACACTAACTGAGCTACAGGACCCTCACTTGAAAAGTGGTCAACATTTGGTATGAAGGATTTTTGATGTCCCTTATGGCTACCATTTTTGTTCCCCTCCTCATACAATGATACTTCTGACAAGTCTCTGAGCTATGCCTATGACCTCCTCCTGGAGAGAGGCTTTATAACGCAAATAGGTGTTAACATTTCAAATTCAGCCATGGGATAAAAATGCCAGAGTCTGGGAGTGCTGCTTGGTCTCAGAGAGTCTTTCAAGTCGACAAATACTGTGATGACAACTTCCCCACATTTCCCTCTGAGACCATACTACTCTGTTCTACATCAGAGAAGCTGCTAGGGCAGAGAGGAAACCTTCCTCACTGATACTTGCAGCCTGCTGCCCCTAGAGAAACTCAAAGATGCTGCACAGAAAGCTGATGCTAACTCCCCTCCTTTTGTTCACCTGACTGCTTCCTCTGCTCCATATATCAGGTGCTTCTGACCACAGCGAGGAGCTAATGAATAGCTGGCAAAGGAAGGAGGAAGAAGATGGCCCAGTCCCCCATGTTCATCTTCAGCAATAGCATCCACCCTTAAGGCTCCAGTGATGTGGGGAGTAAATATGAAACACACAAGTTAGTAGGGGAGCAGAAAGAGACATCCTGTACTTTCTCATTACATGCAGGGAGAAGGAGAGAGAGGAAGGAAAGAAAGGAACATTGACTGGAGCAGGAAAGTTGAGAGAATTTAAAAAGGGTAGCAAAGGGGAAAGGCTTACCACAGGATAGAGTGTGCAAGCAATGGTGGACAACAGAATGGATGAAGAGGTGACAAGAATCATAGGAATGGAAATGCTGTTTCAGAGAAAGGCAGCAAAGAAAAGGATGTAACAAGGTAAATACTAGACAAGAGAAATACCACCATTATCTGTGACTGAGTGAATCAGATAAGCACAGGGGGAGAATAAGAAAAAAATAGAAGTGGGAGGGATGGGGAAAGAAAAGAAAAGATGCAGGCAAGTTACAGGTTACTTAATTTTATTTAATTGGTATTCTTTTGAGTGACACTTCCCTGGCAAGTGTCCTAGATCTCAGTTTTGGAAAGAGGGATGAAATAAGTACTGTAGTTATTTAGAAGTATTAGTTTCACTGGCTATAGAGGATCCTGTAGTTCCATAATGAGGTTACCTTGGTTTCTACCTATATTGCTATTAATTCTTCTGGGTGGCTGTTATTCAGATACTGCTAGACATAGATTACTGTTATTCCAGATGGTATGCAATGCCTAAATGTTGTCATTATGGAGAGAGGGGAAACAGGAAAGAAAAGGAAGGCCCCTCCAGAGTCCACTATCAGGGCTTTATTCTCCCTACTCCTTGTGCAAATTATTAAGTATGAGCACTATGCATATTATCAGAAAATACTCAATACTCTTGTTTGAGCAAAATAATTGCACCAAGTCCAATTAAATGAAGTTTACTTGGTAAGCAGTGTTGCTTTCCCTAGTTATGGCTATGGGGCAACTTTTTTACTTATGGCCCCAATTCCCCAAATAATTTAAGCATACATTTAACTTTATGCTCATGCTTATGTTCCACTGAATTCAGTGGAACATTTTAAAACAAGTTTAAAAGCCTATTTAAGCTTTTCAGAAATAGCACTACAGACTTCCAGCAATGCAAGTTTCAGAAGGCTGTATTCAAAGCATGCAGGACCATTGAATCCTCTAGGCTGTTGATATCAACTTTATCCAACATCCCTACTTCTTTAGTACTGCACCATTAGCAATACGCTTATATGCATAAGTCTGTGCAAAATCCTCATTTCCTCTATTTATTTCTGAAATTCTCAAATTGTATCATTTTTTGGAAATGTATCCTTTTCATATTAGAAATGGTTTACAAGCCCAATTTTTAAGAAAAAAATTTCTTAATCAGAGTAGCTTTTGTTTGAGTTGTTCGGCATATTGGGGGAAGAGAGGGTGCTGCTAAGTAAAAAATGCTGGTTAACTGAGGAGGGAGTTTGGGTGTGGGAGGGGGAGTGCAGGGCTGGGGCATGGGAGGGGGTGCGGAACACAGGCTCTGGGAGAGAGTTTGGATGTGGGAGGGGGCTCGGGGCAATGGGTTGGGGCGCGGGAGGAGGTGCAGGGTGCCAGATCCAGGGGGTGCTCACTTCTGGCAGTGCCCCACAAGCAGCGACCTGTCCCGGCTGCTCCCAGGCGGAGGCATGGCAGGCAGCTCTGCACACTGCCTACGCCCACAGGCACAGCCCCCACAACTCCCATTGGCCTCAGTTCCCAGCCAATGGGACCTGCGCAGCCAGCACTCAGGGTGGGGCGGGGGAAGAGTGCGCAGAGCCGCCTGCCACACCTGTGCCTAGGAGCAGCCGGGACAGGTCACCACTTGCAGGGAGCTGCCCGAGGTGAGTGGGGTGCCAGATCCGGCACCCCCCCCTGCACACAAACTCCCTCCCAGAGCCCGCAGTCCATACCCGCTCCCACGCCCCAACCCCCTGTTGGCCCTGTGCCAACCAGACTATAAACCAGCATTTCAATGAAGATCAGAAATGCCGGTATATAGAGCTTTCCAGTTGGTGAAGTGCCGGATAAAACAGCTTTTACTGTATATTATAGATTAATATAGATTGTAGGCATTAGTGACTTTTCACTTCAATGTGAAAATTCTTTAGTATGTATTGTATGCCCCTTCTGGCTACTAAGGAGAATGATGTTGGTAAAAGACTAAAGTAAAAATGTTTGGGGATATTCTTATAATTCACTGTTGATACTAGTTTTATACACCCAAACATCTGGGCATAATAAATATCTGAACTATGCCTGCCTTTTATGCCAAGAATAGTAGTATATTATGCGAACATATGCTGTCATCTTGTAAACAGATAATGAGGCAATAAATAACACATTAGCCCTCTCCTAGGGAACACCATTCTGGGAATACACAATTTTTCTTACCTGTAAATGATATTTCACCAATGGTCAATGTCATTCTCTACCTAGGTGGGTTTTCACTTCTGTCACACTTGATTAGATATGAGTGACCAACAGAACACAGATGTTTGAGCACCAAAATAGTCTACCTCCAGGTTCCTGTTAGTGGCTCTCTGGTGTGAAAGCCATAATATTTGTATAAAAAATATTTAAAAACACAGATATGAGACACACTTGATTGGAATGAAATTGGTTAGAGAAATAAAGGGTCCCCACTCAACCTTGAAGTGATACATGTTTATTTATGGAATGGCAAGCTATCACTAAGTGCCCTGACAAGATACATTGGAGAAGCAGGACAATAGCAAACGAGCATCTTTAGTACCGCCAATTGGCTGTAAAGCACATAGGAAGCAGGGTTAGGGTATTAGACAGACAGATGATGTCCTCTGGAAAAATACTATTGACAGATAAGAAAAAAACACTGTCTATTCTCCAGAGTGGACAAGGTTAATCACTAACTAGATGGGACTTATATAGCATTCTTTCTAATTAGAGAATACTTGGAGATGCTAGAACAGTTCTGTTGAAAATTGCATTTGAAGACATATGCATATCTATTATATAATGCCTGGTATACAGTAGCTTTGCAGATGTGTTCACATAAGCATTACCCATTCAGGGGAAAAGCTGGCAAAGTACATTCTTATTGGAGTCACCCCCTCTCTTTGTTCCTTGCAGTAAATGAAAAAACTTTGACTCAAATTTTGTGTTCAATACCAAGACAAAAATGTTATGTAGAAATCTGGAAGTTTCTTTTGGCCCTGCTGGAAAAAGGACATAGGAATTCTGACACTGGGGAAATCAGGTATGGCACCTGTGCACAAAGGATGTCACAGAACTTTGGGCTACTCTGTAAGAATAAAGTTGTTTTTTTTAAATGGGGAGGAGAGCCTGTAGGCAAAGGCTACCATGTGCCAGAAACCAGAGGAGAAAAATCATTTGCTGCTAGAAACAAAAAGACAGTTGCTAGAAGCTTTAAAAGAATTTCCTTCAAAAAGAGGATTTACAAAGAGCCCTCAACTCTGTGTTTAGTCTGTAGGTGGGAAAACATCTGCTTAAGAAGGCAGCTTAACTCTAAACTTGAATGAACTGTTTGGACAGAGGTTGTTGTCAATGGTTCCCTTTAAGGGTCACCAGAGCAGTGCCACAATGCCTTAGAGAACATATGGCAACGCCTTTGTCAACATCTTGTTTGTAAAAAACCTACAACTTGCTAGAAATAATTTGGTAGGTTGAAATGGCCCTCTCCTTAAATAATAGGCTTTCTTCTAGACCCTATGTTAGACAAAGACCTAGGAGAGCTTCTGGATTTTAACAGGGTCTCTTGAGCATTAAGTGTTTGTGTGTTGGAGCCTGAAGTTTTATGTGGGACTGTTCACTAAGACAGGAAGTTGAGAACCTGAGTCAGTAGAACCCTTCCTTCTACCAGTACCTCTCTATGATCCGTGGCCTTCTTTGTCACAAGCTTGGTGTCTGTCATTTCTGCTCAGAGCATATTTACTACCCTTTGAGGATTAGAATAACTGGAACATCCAGGGTGAAATCCTTACCCCATGAGAGTTAATGAGAGTTTTGTCACTGAATTCAAGGGGGGAAGGATGCTACTCATCACCCAGAAGAGAGGAGGTGAAAAGTAATGAACACTTATTAAATTTGTGTCCAGAATGAGTAGGCTATACATTCACACACACACAAATGTGACTATGAAATAAAGTAGGCACATGGAAACTCAGAGGAACTGATAATCACTTCATCATGGAAAAAAAGATACAAGATTGATTTTTGATCTGACTTTCCCCATCCCCCAAAGAGTGTGTAGAATAAATGGGTGATAACAGATCAGAAGAAATTGAAATAATTACCTGCAACAAACAGATCTTATCCAAGAGTCCAAGAATATGAAAATCCAGGGGGTTTGAATAGAACACAGGGGACACTGTGTTTATAGTCAGAAGAATTCCCTGCAAACAGAACCCTATGGAGCTTGCACTGTGATCTTGATAGGCAGGAACAATGTGGGGGTAGGGATGGGAGCGAGGATATAAAATCTCCAACATGGAGTTCCTTTTTGATAACTCAGGAGCCTACCTGCATCACAAGCTCTTCAGTTAGATATCTGTTAGTTATTTGCTACTATTCAGGCTGAGGGGGTAGATACCTCAGAGTTGAGACCTGATATGCGGCAGACACTCTGTTACGGAAGGCAGTCTGATCAATCTTTCCTTTAGAGAAGAACTTTTTTTATTTATTTAAAAAAAACAAAAACAAACAAACAAAAACGAGCCTAGGCAAAATTATGCAAATCAAGCATGAGAACTGAACATTCATGATGCTCACTCTGCACAAGTCACAGCATAACTTGAGAAGCTTAAACAACCAGAGTAGGTATTCACAAATTCTCCTATTCCATGGATTGCTCATGACTGTTGAAGTGTGACACAAGAGAAAACCATCTAGTCAGAGACCAAACTTGTCCACCCTGAGAACTTAGAGGGGGAGGAGGCAACGTTGCCCCAACTGTCTAGTAGAGTACATTGATGGAATCAACTCTTCCTCTCCCCCCCCCCCCCGTTTATTTGGCTGTTCATAGAAGCAAAACATTTTTGGTCAACATACACATATAATACATGCATATTATGAAATAACATAGCATAGCACATATAAAGAAGGGCATTTTAGAATGGAAGATGAATACGAGAATTTTTATACAATTCTGAAATAAACTTAAATATGTATGTGGCTTTAAAAGACAAAAAGGAATGATATCTTGGCCCTACTGAAGTCAATGGCATGTTTGTCAGAGATTTCAATAAAGCCAGGAGCTCACCCAAGTACTCTAATTCTCATTAATGCCTGGAAGGTCCACTACAACTTAGTGAATGTTGTGAGTCAGCAAAACATATGAACCTCCTAAAAACAACCCTCCTCCCCCCTGCCCCAAAACAAACACCCAAAGATAATCCATCCAAATACACTTTGTGCTTTATCCCAACAAATGGAGTTTAATTTAAATTATATGCTGCCACTTTGTAATGTACTAGCATATACAAGTACAGCCTGGAAAAATATTAAAATGATGAAGGCTTAGCAATCAGGACACCTTACTTCAGGCCTTACTTATAAATCTTTGGTGAGAAAAGGGGACAGATCAAATTCATGTGAATTGTAAAGCGTACAGATTAGTGAGGTTCTACTCTATATAGCTATGTTAATTTGGGGAAAAACATGGATAACACATGGTATTCAAGTCATTTCCTCTCCACATAAATGACTACAGCAACTATATAATGAAGATTTTGTTTTTACTACCTGCTCATTACTTTTGACTTCTGATTCTCTGCTTCCACAGTGATTTTCATTATTGTTTGTACTCATCACACCAGTGAGTAATTCTGGAGAACTAATTAGGCTTGACCCATATCCATTCCTATTGGTTTTTGTTGATAACACTGAAGCCATCTTATTAAAATGTGATAAACAATTTTCATTTGATCCTTGAGAAGTTTCAATACAGTCCTCCAGTGCCGTATAGTTGTTTACCACTTCTGCTCCAGCAGCTGATTGATCTAGTTTTTTTAATGTATTAGTGATATGTCGAGTTTCGGAGGTAGCATGGGAACATTCTTCTATATGATTACATGAAAGAGAAGCTTTCTTTCTACCACTAAAGGATGGCATATATTCCTCTAGATACATGCCAGAGACCTGCGTACACACACAAGATGCATCTAAATGAAGATCAGAGACCTGGTAATTCTTTGGTTTTATTCTTGGTGGATTATTAACATTGAATGGACTACGTTTTCCCTCTGAAGCAGCAACCTGATTATTGTCTAGAGGTACTGATTCATATGTTAGTGATTGTTTTTTATGAGCCAGTAGTCCACTGTTTGTTAGAGATGTGAAAACATTACTTGTGTCTGTAACTTCAAGCGGTAGCTTTGGAAAAGTTTTCATTTTTCTCAAACAACTTTTCTTAAAAACATCTCTCTCTCTGTCATTAGTAAATGGTTTTGTCTCCAAAGCAATGTTAGCAAATCTTTCATTATATATTACATGCTTGTCCTCTTCTTTGCTCTTTCTAACTTCAGTTGCAAGTTGTGAATGTTGAGATCTGTCATTATTCAGATCAATTTGCATTTCCTTTAAACCACATTCTCTTGCATTCAAGGCCACATTGGCTACAGAAGAGTCTCTGTGATAGCTTGCTGTCATGTCTTCCATTGTAGAGGAATCACCTTCTATGTTGTTTTTTTCATTTGTGTATAATTTAAATCCCACACTTGTCTGGCACACTTTTCCCTTCCACATGTTATCACAGCTGTCTAGATGCAAAAACAGATGTTCACATTAAAACGTGTTTAAATCTTTCATCTTTCCTAAGACTTTTCTTTTATGCTTTGCAGCTTTTTTGCCCCCATAGCACATTTTAAAGTACATTATAGAAACAAGATTCTCTGAACATGTCATTTTTATCAGAAAGGACAAAATTTTAGAGAGAGTGATCATAAATCATAATGGAAAATTGTTCAGTGTAAGTTTATTATTGTCACTGAATGTTTGGCTTTTTCTTAATAAAAGAGAATCCACATATATTTTGATCCAAATGTTATTAAATAGGTTATATTTTCTTTCTAAACAGAAAATGAGTACAGCGACAGAATATAAGACTTTCAGATCATGTTCTTTGATTTCACTATTCACGTGTTAAGACTGTCTGAAATATATTATTTTAATCTGAAATACATTAAGTTTACCTTGAAAAGTACCAAATGATTCTATTGAAAGCACCCTTCTTCCAACAGCAGATAGACTTCGACAAATATTACTTGAGGAAGCAAACTTCAATTTTTCTTCACATAATGATATGATACTCTATAGACAATTAAAGTTAAAACATTTACTGGTTATTTAAGGTAAATAAATTCTCCAAGTTTTTGGCTTAAAAATGATCATGTTATCATATATAGCACATTGGAATTTTTTAACAAGATAGTAGTATATAGGACCTACATTTTGCAATATATTGTATGTATATTACATTGTTAACTATAATTTATTTCTAGCATGGGCTACTATAGAATACTTAAAGTAACGTTTCAAGTTATGTATCACAGTTTTAGACATAGGAAATATTAGGAATGACTGGTAAAGATAACTATTTTAAAATTTAATTTCTATAAATAATTTACTCTGCGTGTTCAAAAGAAAAATAAGTATACTATTTTGTAATGACTCTAAATTGTGGCCTGTGTTCATATGAAAGTTTTTATTTAATTACAAGTTGGCTGTCACTAAGGAGAGGAGGTGGGGAGCACTACCTTCCCAACTGCATCCTACTGCTATCAGTCCCAGGAACAGTGATGATGTGTTCCAGGAGGGCTTTGAGCAGCTGCTTTGACTCTCCTTCTGATCACCTGCTACGTTACACCAGGAGGGAAGAAAGTGGCTCTGGTTGACCCATTGTTTGCTTATATGCCAGACTGGACAGGACAGGTAGCTAAGGCTTCAACCGGCTTGCCTGAGCCTAGGGGAGTACCTGCAAAGGACTGGCTTCCATACCCCAGGCAGCCACTAAGAACAGCCCAGAGGAGAGGACAGAAAGAGGAGAAGCTGAGAACAACCAATCAGTTACAGCTCTTTGATTTTCTGCACCAGTCCATCATTAAGCAGTCTGGGGAATGGTCTAAGTTGTACCAGTTGGCAACAGTTGACTTGCATCTGAAGAAGTGAGGTTCTTACCCACGAAATCTTATGCTCCCAATACTTCTGTTAGTCTTAAAGGTGCCACAGGACCCTCTGTTGCTTTTTACAGTTGGCAACAGTTTCCTAGGGACCATATGTCATCTGGGGATAGCTGTGAGCACAATATATGCTCCAATCACTTCCCTGCCTGCATCGGGGGTATGGGGAAAGAGATGTAGGAGCTGGCCATGCCAGCTTTTTGCCCACGGGGACTGCCCCATGACTGGATGATCCCCAGAAGGGGAATTGCAGGTGGTTCCCATTGTCTTCATGGCAAGTGGGCATAATAAGAGAAAGAATCTGTCCAAAGGACTGATTGCAGTCTTTTGACCTCAGGTGGAAAAGGTTGGTCTAAAGCCTTATCATACGGAACAAGTTGAGACCCACTGGCAAAGAAGAATCAAGTTATAAACCTCCTGGTATTCTTGGACTATATAATGGAAAATTAATGTAACACAAATTAAAGCAAAACTATGCATGAAAGTCAAATAGTAAAGAGTAAGGGAACCAATACTTAAAATATGGATTCTTTGAATACATCACTTTGCAAAATCCTATACACCAGTGGTTCTCAACCAGGGGTACATTTACCCCTAGAGGTACAAAGAGGTCTTCCAGGAGGTACATCAGCTCATCTAGATATTTGTGTAGTTTTACAACAGCATACATTAAAAGCACTAGGAAAAAAAAAAGTCAGTACAAACTAAAATTACATACAGACGACGACTTGTTTATACTGCTATATATACTATACACTGAAATGCAAGTACAATATTTATATTCCAATTTATTTATTTTATAATTATATGGTATACATGAGAAAGTAAGTAATTTTTCAGTAATAGTGTGCTGTGACACTTTTGTATTTTTATGTCTGATTTTGTAAGCAAGTAGTTTTTAAGTGAGGTGAAACTTGGGGGTACCCAAGACAAATCAGACTCCTGAAAGGGTACAGTTGTCTGGAAAGGTTGAGAGCCACATCTATGAATTGCTTTGGTAAACAATTAGAAACAGATAAAATAAGAACAAATATGGTAAAAGAAACGTTTAGAATGTTAAAAAGGCATCTAATCAGAGGCAGTTTGACAAAACAGCTGTACAATTACAGAAAAATTCATCAGTAATAAAACACAGATTTATTTAGTACTTATCAGTAAAGAATGCTCCAGAAATGCTCAGAAGTAGAATGACCCTAATCATGATTCTCTCATCCCCCTGTTGTATACACTCAAAGTAACATTTGAGAGCCACAATATGGGTTCCTTTGTAGTACAATACCCTCTTTTCTTACTTATTTCTAACATTTTCAAAAGTAGATGTCTCAAGAAACAAATCATATGTCTCAAGCGATAGTGCATATGGGAGACTTTGGATCCATATCTTACAAGTACAACCTTCTGGGAACTACAATTACCATGAAGTAATTTTTCCTCTCTTCTCTACATTTATAGCCAAGACTTTGGAGATGAAGGAAACGAAAGAATTTTTCTAACTCTGAAGACATTTCAGGTCAATTATACAACCTGGACATATGAAATTAAAAAAAAAAATCTCCTATGTCTTATACACATGTAAGGAAAATGTTAGCTTACTAAAAATTTTTAAAAAATCATAGCTGGATAATTTACCTCAGTATCTGGCCTATCTTCAGGATTCTCTTCTTGCATTTGTTCCAGCAGAGTCTGTAGATCCTGCCCAAACTCGGATTCCATCTCAGGCTCTGTCACATACTCAATTGTTGCTTTCAGTGTTGCACCCAAAGAATAGATATGTGCCTGCATGAAGTTTAAAATTAAAGTTATTTAATATCTTATCAATTCACCATTAAGAAATCAAGCCATATCCCTATTCATTTTATGTGGATAATTTCTATCCTAGCAGAAGCTGAAAGTGAAAAACATACTTTAGTGTTATTTTTACAGTGTCCAAAAGTTGAATTATTATTTTTAGCAATATTATGGAAGAACATGTTTATAACATAAATAAAAAGAAATATCAGGTTGCATACTTATAAGCTTTTCTTTTATGACCTTTGATGATTAAGATTCAAGTTTATATCAGATACATTTTGTATACAAAAGCTTTGTACCTCCTATGTGTATGATACCTAGCAAAACAGAAGACTGGGAAGATTTTATGGTGCCCAAGTTGATTTCTGACACAGGCCTTGGTAATGTGGTAAAAGGTGTAATTCACTTCAGATAAATGGACACAGGCCATACAATATCCATGTGATATCCTCATTTTATGGTCTCATGAGAATTTTAGAGTAGGATTTTGAAAAGTGTTCAGTGTTGGCATAACTCTGCTCCTACTTCAGTCAATGGCAAAATCCCACTGATTTCAGTAACAGTAGAGTTAGGCCAATGCTGAGTACTTTTCAAAATCTGACTTGAAAGTATTAAATTTGTCATATAATCCAGATAATTTCAGGAAGGCGGATTTTGGTAAGCTCAGAGAGCTGATAGGTAAGGTCCCATGGGAATCAAGACTGAGGGGAAAAACAACTGAGGAGAGTTGGCAGTTTTTCAAAGGGACACTATTAAGGGCCCAAAAGCAAGCTATTCCGCTGGTTAGGAAAGATAGAAAATGTGGCAAAAGACCACCTTGGCTTAACCACGAGATCTTGCATGATCTAAAAAATAAAAAGGAGTCATACAAAAAATGGAAACTAGGACAGATTACAAAGGATGAATATAGGCAAACAACACAGGAATGCAGGGACAAGATTAGAAAGGCAAAGGCACAAAATGAGCTCAAACTAGCTACGGGAATAAAGGGGAACAAGAAGACTTTTTATCAATACATTAGAAGCAAGAGGAAGACCAAAGACAGGGTAGGCCCACTGCTTAGTGAAGAGGGAGAAACAGTAACAGGAAACTTGGAAATGGCAGAGATGCTTAATGACTTCTTCGTTTCGGTCTTCACCGAGAAGTCTGAAGGAATGCCTAACATAGTGAATGCTAATGGGAAGGGGGTAGGTTTAGCAGATAAAATAAAAAAAGAACAAGTTAAAAATCACTTAGAAAAGTTAGATGCCTGCAAGTCACCAGGGCCTGATGAAATGCATCCTAGAATACTCAAGGAGCTAATAGAGGAGGTATCTGAGCCTCTAGCTATTATCTTTGGAAAATCATGGGAGACGGGAGAGATTCCAGAAGACTGGAAAAGGGCAAATATAGTGCCCATCTATAAAAAGGGAAATAAAAACAACCCAGGAAACTACAGACCAGTTAGTTTAACTTCTGTGCCAGGGAAGATAATGGAGCAAGTAATTAAGGAAATCATCTGCAAACACTTGGAAGGTGGTAAGGTGATAGGGAACAGCCAGCATGGATTTGTAAAGAATCATGTCAAACCAATCTGATAGCTTTCTTTGATAGGATAACGAGTCTTGTGGATAAGGGAGAAGCTGTGGATGTGGTATACCTAGACTTTAGTAAGGCATTTGATACGGTCTCGCATGATATTCTTATCGACAAACTAGGCAAATACAATTTAGATGGGGCTACTATAAGGTGGGTGCATAACTGGCTGGATAACCGTACTCAGAGAGTTGTTATTAATGGTTCCCAATCCTGCTGGAAAGGCATAACGAGTGGGGTTCCGCAGGGGTCTGTTTTGGGACCGGCTCTGTTCAATATCTTCATTAACGACTTAGATATTGGCATAGAAAGTACGCTTATTAAGTTTGCGGATGATACCAAACTGGGAGGGATTGCAACTGCTTTGGAGGACAGGGTCATAATTCAAAATGATCTGGACAAATTGGAGAAATGGTCTGAGTTAAACAGGATGAAGTTTAACAAAGACAAATGCAAAGTGCTCCACTTAGGAAGAAAAAATCAGTTTCACACATACAGAATGGGAAGAGACTGTCTAGGAAGGAGTACGGCAGAAAGGGATCTAGGGGTTATAGTGGACCACAAGCTAAATATGAGTCAACAGTGTGATGCTGTTGCAAAAAAAGCAAACATGATTCTGGGATGTATTAACAGGTGTGTTGTGAGCAAGACACGAGAAGTCATTCTTCCGCTCTACTCTGCTCTGGTTAGGCCTCAGCTGGAGTATTGTGTCCAGTTCTGGGCACTGCATTTCAAGAAAGATGTGGAGAAATTGGAAAGGGTCCAGAGAAGAGTAACAAGAATGATTAAAGGTCTTGAGAACATGACCTATGAAGGAAGGCTGAAAGAATTGGGTTTGTTTAGTTTGGAAAAGAGAAGACTGAGAGGGGACATGATAGCAGTTTTCAGGTATCTAAAAGGGTGTCAGAAGGAGGAGGGAGAAAACTTGTTCACCTTAGCCTCTGAGGATAGAACAAGAAGCAATGGGCTTAAACTGCAGCAAGGGAGGTCTAGGTTGGACATTAGGAAAAAGTTCCTAACTGTCAGGGTGGTTAAACACTGGAATAAATTGCCTAGGGAGGTTGTGGAATCTCCATCTCTGGAGATATTTAAGAGAGTAGGTTAGATAAATGTCTATCAGGGATGGTCTAGACAGTATTTGGTCCTGCCATGCGGGCAGGGGACTGGACTCGATGACCTCTCGAGGTCCCTTCCAGTCCTAGAATCTATGAATCTATAATAGAAACCTTTTAATTTTTCTAGTTAAAATAAAAAGAAAAGAAAAACAAGAACCAAAACAGTAAGCCAGCACTTTCAGATTTGGTTTAGACTGTATTGTGTTTTCAAATTCTGTTTAGAGCACACTATTCTAATGTAGTAACATTTCTAACCAAGTACACAATTGAATGTGAGTGTAGCTTTGGAGGAGGAAGTTATGTAGACAGGCATTTGCTGGCGCTGAATATTGCCCTCACGGGTTAAAAAGCATGACCAAATTGTACACTATACAGTGAAGCTACAGACTACAAACTGCCTTGGTTTGACCAAGTTAATCATGTTTTATTCATCCAGTCCTCTAGGCCAAGCCATTTTTCTGATCTTCCTAAATGGCAGAATTGCCTTCATTTTAGGCAAGGGAGGAAGGAGCTACTCTAACAGGAGGCAGAGTCAAACATGAGCCAAGGTAGTTCAGCTAGAACAGGCCTGGCTCCTCCAGCCAAACTCATGAAAGTACAAACCAGAGGACTGCTTGCCTGACTTTGCATAAGGGCTGCAGACTTGTATGGACAGGGCTTGATCTGTTTGCTTAACTGAGAGGTACCATCCCTTTTTGTAAGCAAACAGCATAGTTGTGACAAAGTTAGGTTAGTGAATTGTATATGATCTGATCTAAGAGAACTGAATATTCCTTAGAATTTACTCAACTGTTTTGCAGAAGATTGTCTCAATTAGCTATCTTTTCCATGACACCTAGAAACATTACACTTTTTTTTCCTGAATCCACCACTGCACTTCTAAGTGGATGAGAATAACGTCAGCCTAAAACAACATGTTTTGAAAGTCTCAGACATAAGTCTAGATAAGAATAATAGAAAATATTTACAGTTTTCCATGGAGGGAGAAACTGCAGCTAAACACAAAGGACTGGCTCTATTCACTCTCCTTCTGCCACTTAACTAAAGTTGGCACAGACTAAAGTTAGTGCTAGGTAACCAAGAAAAAGCACAATGTGTACTAAGGATCATTGATAGTCTGGTAGAATCCTTGAGATAAGATGGGAAACACTGACATCACTGGTAAAAAGCTACACAAACAAGAAGTCTGGGTGCCTAAAACATGAATAGCAAGATGATGGGAGCAATCATTTCTGAACTCTCACTAGTCTCCCAGCCAGACCACTACTCCACTTCCAAACATGGGGATGAATCCCCTACTAACACTGGCCTGGTCTACACTGGAGTTTAGTTCGAATTTAGCAGCGTTAAATCGAATTAACCCTGCACCAATCCACACAACGAAGCCATTTACTTCGACATAAAGGGCTCTTAAAATTGATTTCTGTACTTCTCCCCGACGAGGGGAGTAGCACCGAAATAGACATTGCCATTTCGAATTAGGGTTAGTGTGGACGAAATTCAACGGTATTGGCCTCCGGGAGCTATCCCACAGTGCACCATTGTGATCGCTCTGGACAGCAGTCTGAACTCAGATGCACTGGCCAGGCAGACAGGAAAAGCCCCACGAACTTTTGAATTTCATTTCCTGTTTGCCCAGCATGGAGAGCACAGGTAACCACACAGAGCTTATCAGCACAGGTAACCATGCAGTTCGAGAATCTAAAAAGAGCACCAGCATGGACTGTACCGGAGGTACTGGATCTGATCGCTATATGGGGAGAGGATTCTGTGCTAGCAGAACTACGTTCCAAAAGACGAAATGCCAAAACATTTGAAAAAAATCTCCAAGGGCATGATGGAGAGAGGCCACAATAGGGACTCACTACAGTGCCGCATGAAAGTTAAGGAGTTCAGACAAGCCTACCAGAAAACCAAAGAAGCAAACGGAAGGTCCGGGTCAGAGCCGCAGACATGCTGCTTCTACACTGAGCTGCATGCAATTCTAGGGGGGGCCGCCACCACTACCCCACCTCTGACCGTGGATTCCAACGAGGGGATAATCTCAGCCATGCCTGAGGATTCTATGGACGGGGAAGATGATGAGGAGGAGGAGGACGACGACGAGCTTGCGGAGAGCACACAGCACTCCCTTCTCCCCAACAGCCAGGATCTTTTTCTCAGCCTGAGTGAAGTACTCTCCCAAGACGTTATCCCAGACAATGAGGCCATGAAAGGGACCTCTGGTGAGTGTACCTTTGTAAATATAAAACATGGTTTAAAAGCAAGCGTTTTTTAATGATTAATTTGCCCTGAGGACTTGGGATGCATTCGCGGCCAGTACAGCTACTGGAAAAGTCTGTTAACGTGTCTGGGGATGGAGCGGAAATCCTCCAGGGACAACTCCATGAAGCTCTCCTGGAGTTACTCCAAAAGCCTTTGCAGAAGGTTTCTGGGCAGTGCAGCCTTATTCCGTCCTCCACGGTAGGACACTTGACAATGCCATGCTAGTAGCAAGGAATCTGGTATCATTGCATGACAAAGCCTGGCAGCGTATGGTCCCGGTGTTTGCTGGCATTCAAGCAACATCCGTTCTTTATCTCGCTGTGTAATCCTCAGGAGAGTGATATCGTTCATGGTAACCTGGTTGAAATACGGGAATTTAATGAAGGGGACAGAGATGGCTGTTTGCCTGTGGCTGAAAAGAAATCCTTCCCTGCAGTCAGCCAAGCAGGGGGGTAGGAGGGTATTGGCGCTGAGCTTTTCGCGTTTGGCTAGCAGGAAAACCGCAGCACTCAACGGGCTTTGCTTGGTATGTGGGAAAGGAGGGCGCTGTTTTTAGGAAGGTTGCAGAAGCCAAAAGACAATGGCTTGCCATGGCCGCATGCAAGCCGAATTCTCTTGCCCGGACCTGCGTCTGTGATCTCTAAGACCAAAGCCGCAGGCACTCAATATTAAGATGCAAAATGCGACCTTGTACCAAAATCACATGTGCTATGTAATGTGAATAGTGTTGTTCACCGTGACAGAGTATAAGCATTGTTCTGTAAAATGTATCTTTTTAAATACTTCTCTCCCTTTTTTCCCTCCCTCCCGCAGCTGCAAATTTTTCAAGCTTCCCTCCTTCGTCCCGAAGGCTATCTCAGATAAGGCGGCGAAAAAAAACGTACGCGAGACGAAATGTTCTCGGAAATCATTCAATCGACCCGCGATGAAAGAGCTCATCTGAATGAGTGGAAGGACACGGTATCAAAGTACAGGAAAGATGCCACTGAATGTGAGGACAGGAGGGACCAACGTGAGGACAGAAGGGACCAACGTGAAGAGAGGAGGGACGCTCGAGATGAGAGGTGGCGGCAGGAAGATCAGAGGAGGCAGGATGCAACACTGGGGCTACTGCGGGATCAAACGGACATGCTCCGGCATCTGGTGGAGCTTCAGGAACGGCAGCAGGATCACAGAGTGCCGCTGCAGTCCCTGTATAACCACCCTCCCCCCTCACCATGTTCCATAGCCTCCTCACCCAGACGTGTAAGAACATGGGGGGGGGGCGGGGAGGCTCCGTGCACCCGCCCACTCCACCCCAGTGGACAGCCCAAGCAAAAGGCTGTCGTTATTTTGACCTTTTGAAGTGGCCTTTTCCTTCCCTCCTATCCTCCTCCCAAACCCCACCCGGGCTACCTTGTTAGTTCCCTCCCTATGTTTATAATCAATTAATAAAGAATACATGATTTTTAAATGACAGTGACTTTATTTCCTTTGAAAGCAAGCTGTGATTGAAGCGTCGCCGCGCTGCTGTAGCCGACTCCTCCTCGCCTGGTTTTTCAGGTCCTGGTTCAGCATAAACTGCACAATAACGTGCGAGGTGTTTACAATGTTCATGACTGCTGTCTTGAGCTGAGCGGGCTCCATGCTTGCCATGGTATGGCATCTGCACTGTTCACCCAGGAAAAAAGGCGCGAAACGGTTGTCTGCCGTTGCTTTCCCAGAGGGAGGGGGAGGATGTACCCAGAACCACCCGCGACAATGTTTTTTTACCCCATCAGGCATTGGGATCTCAACCCAGAACTCCAATGGGCGGAGGAGACTGCGGGAACTATGGGATAGCTATAGGTTAGCTACCCACAGTGCAACGCTCCAGAAGTCGACGCTAACCTCGGTACATGGACGCACACCGCCGAATTAATGTGCTTAGTGTGGCCGCAGACACTCTACTTTATACGATCGGTTGCCAAAAATCGAATTCTGTAAAGTCGGAGTAATCCCGTAGTGTAGACATACCCACTGATAGCACTTATACTGGGGGTAGTCCTATGTCCTTTAGTAAATGTTTATAGGATCAAGCTCTTAGTAGCATTCTTAGAAGGCAAAATAGCTGCAAAAGAAACAAGGAACAACAGTCTTCTGAAGAAAGTATTTTTTTCACTGAAGAAAGTATTTTTATAACTAGCCTAGAATTTGGTTTTATAGCCAGTTTTGTAGACTGAATTACAAACCAGTGAACAGCATAAGATATATCAAGCTGTAAAACTTATTCCTTTACTTTGAGGTTGGATGTTTCATTTCTGAAAGTAAAAATGATTTTATGTTTCTCTTTGGAAAACAGAACACCTGAAACTGAACAAACACCACCAAAAAGGAACAAGAAAATACTGAGGCAAATCCTTCACCTTTTTATATTGTTATGTTTGGAACATAGCAATAGACTGGGCTTTTTGGATATGCTGAACATTCAATATACAATGGCAGATTAATACCCAGTAAATAATCACAAGTATAAAAAAGTTTTTATACATTTCTGTATGCATAAATACCAAATAATTGGTAACACACTGCACCACTGTGCTCCATAAAGCATGTCTCAGTATGGCCTTCCTCAAAATTAGCAGTTTTACAAGAAGTTCCTCTACCTGGTGAAAGTCAATTTTAACACAACAACATATTTTGCTCAACACATTTCAAGAGATCCTGGAATGGAATTAATTTAATATGGTTCTAACAATTTATATAAGTTTTAAGGCTCAGTAATGCAGCAATGGTTAGGGAAAAGCTTGATATGGAGAGCACTTGTGGGAATAACTTGGGCACCTACTTACTCATCCTGTAAATAATGAATAAGATACAATAGTAACAATATTCTGAAAATTACCTGAATTTGTAGCACTCAGTATGTTCTTTTAAAAAAGCTTATTTCAGAGCTACAACTATGGAAGGACAATTTATTTACTCCAAGTCTTCAACCCACACTGCCTGAAAGGTTTGCTTCTTTGGATTAGCTGTTCAGCCCAATAAACACATAAGCAAAGCCCTCTCGGAAAGCTCCAAGAATCCTCTCCCCCCACATTTAAACTACAGTGACTTTCGGCACAGCAACCAAGTGAATTGGCCACAGAGAGGAGTCTAGATCATTTCCTATTAAGGAAATTTAAATACACAATGCCCTAGATTGTCTGTCTAATTTAGAACAAAGTCCTTGGGGGAGTGTGTTCATGCATGTCTTTTGTAAAGAAATGAATGCACAGGTTACATTCAAGTTAAAAAAAACAAAAAAAACCCACAAGTGTTCTACCATAACGGTGTCCATAGAAGCAGACTGACGTACCCACAAGATTCCACTTCAGGATCAAGAATGAGGAAGAGGTCGACTGAGTAAAAGATTTGCCTTTAATAAAGCAAATATTTTCAGTAGTAAACTGAACACTAAAAAAACTGGTCAAGGACATTACTTTTCAACGACAGTGTTTCCTTTCAAGTTTGCTGTACAGTAACTCCTCACTTAACACTGTAGTTATGTTCCTTAAAAATGTGACTTTAAGCAAAACTATGTTAAGCGAATCCAATTTCTCCATAAGAATTAATGTAAATGGGGGGGTTAGGTTCCAGGGAAATTTTTTTCACCAGACAAAAAGCTATACACACACACACACACACACACACACACACAGTACAAGTTTTAAACAAACAATTTAATACTGTACACAGCAATGATGATTGTGAAGCTTGGCTGAAGTGGTGAAGTTTGAGGGCAGAAGAGGGTGGGATATTTCCCAGGGAATGCCTTACTGCTAAATGATGAACTAGCATTCGGCTGAGCCCTCAAGGGTTAACACATTGTTGTTAATGTAGCCTCACACTCTACAAGGCAGCACGAATGGAGGAAGGGGAGACAGCATGGCTGACAGAGACAGAGACACACACCCTGTGTGAGTAGGAGAGAGAGAGATGCGCATTGCCCAATTAAGTACGTGGACACTACTCTAAGTACATTGCCTTTAAAAAGATCAGGAAGTTGAGACAGCAGCTGTGGCCAGCAAGCTCTCTCCGTCCTGAGCCCTGTCATGTCCCCACCCTGCTCTATATGGAGAAAGGGTAAGAGGGGGGGCAGGAGTAGGGGGGAGGGAAACACCCTGACATTAGCCCCTGTCTTCCTCCCTCCCCTGCACAGCAAGCAGGAGGCTCCTGGGAGCAGCTCTAAGGCAGAGGGCAGGAGCAGCATATGGCAGTGGGGGGAGGGACAGCTGAACTGCCGGCAATTGGTAGTCTGCTGGGCAGCTGCTGCACAGGGAACTTAGGGGAGCAGGGAGTTGATAGGGGGGCTGCCGGTCCACCGTTTCCAAGCCCCTACCTGCTAGCTGCAACGGCTGGTGTTCCTGCTAGCAGTGGAAAAAGCAGGCGGCTGCCAAACAATGTTATAAGGGAGCACTGCGCAACTTTAAACGAGCATGTCCCCTAATTGATCAGCAACATAACAACAAAGCAACGTTAATCGGAATGACTTTAAGTGAGGAGTTACTGTAGTAGGTACAAAGTGAAGATATTCTTGTGGCTTTTTTCCCCACCTGAATCCTCTCCTGTGTCTGGTGGGGATGTGGTGGGAATGGGAAAGACGGGGAAGCACAGGGTGGGTATAGAGTTAGGCCATCAGCCTCACCTCCACCAACTCATCATTGCCGGATTCACAGAGGAGACCCATTGGCTTCCCCTGTCCCCTTTAAAGGGCATATAGGGCACCTTCTAGATGTGGATGGCCAGTATTTGGCACCCTTTTGGCTCCATCCCTTTAGAGTTTTCCCTCTTCCTCCCTTTACATAGCTGTGCTGCATGTCCTCTAGTGACAGGGCTGGGCCAATCACCCTCTCAGGGGGTCAGGAAGGGATTCCCCCCACACACACATTGTAATTGGCACAGCTCTGCTGCTTCCCCTCCCCCCCCCCAGGAGTCTGGTTTTCAAAACATCAGTTTTAATTGTTGCAAATTGTGGTGAGTTTCCTGTGCCAATTGTAGCCTAACATGAGTCAATCTGGGGCCCTTGACTCCAGGTAGGGATTTTTCAAAGGCGTTTGTTTGGGCATTAATTTAGAACAGTGTGGATGCCACTCTCTGTCTTGTACAGTTTGTGGCTCTTCTCATCTTAAAATTCCTATCTCACACCAGAAACAGGGCAGACACTTTAGCTATCCAAAGGTAAAGACGATAAAGAAATGCATCAAGGAGGAAATGAGACCTTTTTCCACATTTGGGTTTCTTGATTCCTCTGCTTGAAATCTATACTGGAAGTGTCCAGCTAGGTAGTTATGCACTGGGGTGCTGTGACTGTAAATTAAGTTAATGGTTAGTTAAATGAAGTTGCAGCCACTGCATTTAACCCATACTGCTGTGTCTATGTGTCCACATTCATAGAATTCGAACACCAAACAAGGAATAGGCAGCTATATCTGACGAATGCTTAATATACAGTCTATAAAAATGACCTTCATAAGAAAATCTCAGGGAAAGTGAAAAGATGTATTGTACTACACATGTGGAAGTATTATCATCCACGAATTAAGTTGCAGAGGCAAATGAAATTGCATTTATCTTGCATCTTCAGCCATATCACCTGAACTCTGCCCATACTCCAGGATTAAAGTCGGTTTAAGAACAACCATCCACAAAAGTGTTGACCCACAAATGCGAGACCACCCTTTCCCCTCTGCCCCCAGAAATAAGTTACCCTGGGCCAAAGGTTGGGGTAAGCAATCATCAGTCAAGCACTAAGCTGCAGGTTTAAGAGGTGATCTGCAAAGGATTTAAAAATCCACCAATTAGAACTGTCCTCCTACCCTCCTACATTCTTTATAAACAATCTCATGTTTCACCATAGAAGCATCAAGTCTGGTTTTCCCTGATCTTGGTGAAGGCCTTACTGGGGACTTCAGATGTTTATTGTGAACTCTGACACTTTAATTGAAGAGTAGGGGGTTGTTGGGTCCTTAACAAGACATCCATTGTTCCAAATGCAAAACTGTCAATAAAGCCTTAATACTAGACTACTCTGTATTTGGTATTTAGTTTAAATGAATTACATGTATTGTGCATCGCACCCCCTTTCACAGAACTCCATTGTAAAGTTTTTTCATAAGTTTGACATATTAACAAATGTTGTTATGTTCCATTTGTATTTATAAAATATCTTTAAAGATCCTACTTGGTTTGCAAAGGAAGGATCTAAAACCTAGCGTCTACTTTGTCAGAGTACATATGGCAGACTGTCACTCACACATATTAAGTGTACCACTTCTTTTTGGAAATAGATCTGGGGTAACATGGTAATAGAATGCATTTTTACAACCATCCACTTGATGGAGTTTTCCCCAAGTTTATAAGAACCACTCTTATAAAGGATATGGACAGAAGATTTGGTGCTTCTTGGGCAAATTTAGGCCCCTAGTTTATACTTTGGGAGTTTACTGGCTTTAAGAACTTTCACTGAAGATTTTTCTTAACAAAAGTTTTATAGGTAAATGCAGAGACTGATTTATGAACACAAACAATTATTATAGGATATGAATATGGTACATTTCTTACCCTTTTCTGAAGACTAGCTATTTGGTTCAGAGATTAAAATAGATATAAAAGGGTATGTCACTAACTTCTACCCAGAACGAGTATGGACATTAGCATTTAGTAAACTCACTACCTGCTTAAGATGACATGAAATGAGGAGTACCATAACAGCATTGTCACGATAACTAAAAATCTGTGCACTCAGTTTCCTTTTCGGAACATAACATAAACCTGTTCAGTTACACATGATGAAAGACTGCCTGTTGTCTTAGAGAGAGATTACATTTGAGGTTGAATTAAACAAAAATACAGTAGGGGTGCAAAATGTCATTTGGCAATATGGACTTATATGGACTAAGCACGCTAGGTATTACCAATGGTGTAACTCTAGAAGATTAAAAGAGTTAGTATGTGGACTTTCAGAGTTTCATGAGATGTCCAGCAAACTTTTAATCAAATTAAAACAAATTCCAGTTGATCCATGGAGTTTCAGCTCTTCTCTGACACATTTCTTGAAAATGACCATTCAACAGCTTTTTGAAGCTGTTCATGAAAAAATATTTGTGAATGCAAGTAAGCGAAGTGACATCAGATTCACATCACCATAGGTATGTGAAGCATTGATCACATATCTTTCATCAAAGGACACTGAGAAATCTTAATCTACTAGTCATCATGCATGCATTATTTTAACAAAAACCTCAACATAGACTGCCTGCAGTAGGAATTGCTTTCCAAGTTTAATTGAAAGTCTCAAAACCCTGTATTAAATTGTGCCCAGCCAGTGGTGGCAACATGGTACAGTATAATCACTAAGGATGGCAATTAGGCATGCCACACTTCGGTCACTGCTTCAGCTTTGAACAATGACTCTTGGTACTGAAAACAGATTAGCAGCCACTCACTCAGACACTTCAGCTCTTCTAGGAAGGTGAGAAAAATCCCAGTCTCAAAAAGAAAATGTCTATAACATCTGATTCATGAAACCTAGAGTTGAAAGAGACCTATTCGACCCTTTTGCATGTCAGACTCACTTGTTGCAGCTTGTCTGAAGTTTGTATGTAAGTTCTTTGAGGCAGGGACCATCTTTTACTATGTGTTTGTATGGCATCTAATACAATAGGGCCCCCAATCACTATTGAGGCTTTAACTGAAATACAAATAAATAAATAGGGTGGGAATAAGGGAGAAGGGAGGATATGAGACAGCATTAAAAATGCCCAATACAATAGATGAACATTGTTTCCACCCCGGCTATGAACAACAACAAAAGACCCTTGCCCCTCCCCACATACATACTTTCCTTAGAACCGCAACAAATTCTACAAGAAAAGGAACTTAGAAATATGGCCACCCACAACGGATTTAGAAGAGAAGAAATGCAAACTGCATGGTGATATTTAGGGAGCTAAAGCCTATGGGGTACTATCTTACGTATGGCCTCCAACCCTGAGTACAATCTAATCAGACTCAATGGAATCTCCATACATTAGTGTATGTCACAGTGTAGGTCCAACCCGTTACAGGGTTTTGGATTGTGGAGGTTATCAAAATGGTTATTTGGTGGCCCAAGTGACCTGGATCTAGGTGGTGGCCTTGCAGCTCAGAGCAGTATGGGCCACTGGCCAGAATCAGTAAGGCTGTCCTTCCACTCAGGGCAGCACTAGAGGCCCAAGTCTACGTGGCAGCCCTGCAGCTCAGGGCAGTATGGTCCAATGGCCAGAGTCAGCGGGGCTGTCCTGTGGTTCCGGGCAGCACAGCCTAGCGGCCCAAGTCCACATAACTCCGGGCATCAGCTGTCCCAGTGGTGGGGCAACCAGGGTAGGGGGAACCAGCTCCACCCTTCTCCACCAGGTCCTGGTCCAGGGCCCTAGGGTCCTGGTGTGACGTTGCACTCCATATGTTTATGGAATATGCTAATGAGTGTGACTATAATGTAACTGGAATATGCTTTATTCAAAAGGTCTCTTGTAAGGTTATAAGCTACTGAGTGTGTTCATCCAGCACCAGTGGGGGTCCTCCCGGGCCACACACCCCTGCTGTGCCCCGGGTTGCCCCCGTCAAGTTTTAGTCAGTGGTATATAGTAAAAGTCATGGACAGGTCACAGGCCGTGAATTTTTGTTTGCTGCCCATGACCTGTCTGTGACTTTTACTAAAAATACCCATGACTGAAATGTAGCCTTAGTTATAAATGCAGGATCTTTATGCAAACCAAGGTCAGATGGCAATGAATACCCAAAGAACTCTTTGCATATTTCATCTGTCATGTGATTTACAAGGCTTTCTAAAACAAAGCTGAAATACCTGTAATCATGCTCAGAAAAAAATTCATAGATTTTTAAGGCCGACAGGGACCATTAGATCTCCTAGTCTGACCTTTTGTATAAACATAGGCCTTAGAATTTAACCCAGTTTCCCCTGTATTGAACCCCCAATAACTTGCATCAAGAACCCCAGAGTCCTGATACCACTCCCTTCCTCTAACCACAAAACCACACTTCCTCCCAATATTATTGCAATGGAACTAGATTATGAATATTGAAGGATTATGCAACAGTTAAACATACAGAAGGTCAGATTTCAGATTCTATTCTCAATTATGCCAGCATAATCCAGACAAATTCCATCCATTTGGGAATTGACTGGTGTAACTGAGATCAGGAATAAGATCCAGAACTAGTATGGAAGACATAATGCCCCAGCATATTTTCTTGCAGGAGAGTCCCTCAGCATCACACATAATGTAATAGCCCCATTATTTTTAAGTCTTGTTTCATAACAGAGAGAGCAAATGGCTTCCTGCATAAGCAAAATGTAATTACTTTGAAATATTGTATTATGAATAAAAAATTCATATATTTTGCACCTTAGAGGTGATAGAAAATTAGTCTGCAAATAAAAATCCTAAACAGAAGAATACTCAAACTACTTTCTAGTTATTGAATTGCTGAAAGAAACTGTAGGATAATTGTATACTTATATTTAGGGTTGTGGGGTTTTTTTTGTTTTGTTTTGTTTTTAAATTACTCTGGTAATCATTCAGATTTAATTTGTTTGCAAAAAGCTGAAGTGTCCAAAAAGTATTTGAAAACTATGTACTCAAAAAATATTTCTGCAGGGGGAAAAAATGGAATTACAGCCCAGGAGTAATCAAATAATCCACTAGCGGTTGAAATTTACAGGCAATTTATTTCACTACTCAGATTGACTTTTTTATTGGTCTAACATCTAAATGAAAGCTTGCGAGTCTTAACTTGTTCTTGTGTGAAATGTCAAGCAATCAATTTGCATTGCACAACATTAGTAACTCTTTGCAGTCATTAAAGTCTAAAAACAGCTGGAACAAAATAAAGAGAAATGAGACAACCTAGTTTAATTGACAAGTTATAGAATACATATTGTATATATTTGTGAATTACATAGTGCATACCATGATCTCTAGGCACACAATACTGTTGTGTTTCAATTGCCCCTAAACTAAGTAGTCCTTGCTTATTCACTCAATATCATAGCTGATGAGTCAAGCTCCTTTGGTTTTAAGGCCTTATAAAAGGTTCTGACACTTTTCACTATTAATACTTCTATTGTCCTACGCATTTACAAAGCAGTCTATTTTTAAAGATTTCTCTAATTTCAGTAACTTTATCTGAAAGCCAGGAGTATAACAAAAAAATCTAAATAAGTCTGGACGCAGGGGTGGGGTGGCCAGGTGCCCGGTTTTCAACTGAAAAGTCTGGTTGAGAAGGGGACCTGACTGCGTCCAGTCAGATGTACTGATCAGACACCCAAAGTCCGGTTACTGCGGGTGGTGGAGGCGCTGGGTCATCACCTGCACCAGCCCCAACTCAGCCAGGGCCACCTCCTACCTGCTCAAAGCCCTGGCTCCACGGATGAGACCCTCCCGACCTGGAGGGGGGGGGGTGTTAGCAGCCAGTGACGGGGGAAAGATGGGAAGAGGAGCGAACAGGGTGCAGGGGCCTCAGAGGGGAAAAGGCAGAGCAGAGGTGGGGCCGTGGGGTGGAGAGAGAGAAGAGGCAGCACTCTTGGAGTGTCTGGTTTTTAAATATGACAAAGTCGTCAACCCTGGGCAGGGGAAGAAGAACACGATTGGATGCCGTGGGTAGATTGATATGGAAGGACAGAAAGTGGTATCTACAATTGAAAACTAAGATGTTTCAATGTGCCAACACTTTTCCAAGACACCTTATTCAGATTTTCCACCTGGAGTACAATAAAGTGGCAGACATTTCTGTGTTGATTTATAAGATCCAGGCTAGTCTATACACACTTTCATTTTAAGCAGACTCAGTTATACAAAATTATGGTTGTCACATTTCAGAATGCTATTCTGTTCAGTGAGGCAGATCTTCCCCATTAACATTAGGAGTCATGCATGAAGAATAGCAATAGGATTTTAAAAGACAAAAAGTTTTGCAAACATTAATAACTGTGGGTGCCCATCATTATCCCACTAAGTCCCTACAATAATCACACAGACTGCCACATTCTCTCAGGGGCAAATGGGGTACAAAGGACCTCTTGGTAGCAGAACCAATGAGGGAGAAAGGCAATAAATATTTCAAGAGGGACCTCTTTACAGCTCAGACACCAGCAGTATGGACTGAAGTTTCACAGGGAGCACCCTACATAGCAGAACATGGAGTGGGCGGAGAGGAAGGGAAGGGGATCATGGACAGACCAAGGATGTTGGAACTCTCACCACTGGGTCCCCTGGTCTCCCTGACCTCTTCCTCCCACTGAGGGCACACAAGAGTTATTTTGAGAACTACTGCCAGATTTTCAGAGATGCACTTTTTTTTTTTTAAACCAGCCAGTAATTGTACTTGCATTTTGGTACACTCAATGAATTATTGACAAAAAATATTAATAGACAGACTTATGATTTCCAGGCACAAAGAGCCACTATGTATCTTCAGTTCTAATGATTTACTTTACATTATGGAAATAAAACCAAGAACAAAAGTAAACCTCCATTACAGAGCAGAGTGTGTGTTTCCTCTATGTGCTGAATCAACTCTGCCTCACATAATAACAGCTGACCTCACTGATGGGCAAACTCCTAAAGACTAAAAGGTGTGGTACACTAAAATGTCACCAAAGTTATAACGCTACATACCACACAGATTTCTTCATAGTTTGGGCCTGAAAGTCACAGAGTAACTACTAATATAGTGCAAGTAGTGAATTAGTAAAACAGCTATTGTGGGCTCAAAACTGCACCCATAAAAATGGAAGCCATATTGACAGCTGGCTGAAAGGTCAAACCCATAAAAGTCAGTTCATTTTTTTCCATTTATTGGGAGACTGACGTCTTACTACTTACAAAAAAAAATAGTATTCTTTCAAACTATTCAAAACAGTTTACTGGAGGGGCATATCCACTAAACAGCCTTAGCTTAGTTTACGGTAAATCTGCCAGCCTTTCATCTCCAGTAACTAGCGTTCTAATCCTGCCTCAAGTCAAAATGAATATTAGTTTGATGCCATTCAACAACTGCCATTAGCGCACATAAAAGCCACCACACAATTCAGTGTGTTTGACAGTTTTTGCTTAGGACAGACAGAGGACTGGAAAAAAAAAAAAAAAAAACTGTTACAGGTCAAAATACCTGCATAGCTCCCTGCAGGCTCAGGGCTCTGCTATTAGTCACTTTCCAAAACATTCACTTCACTTAAAAAACCTCTTGTGAAGGGTATACACACAGAAGAGAGGTCCTCAGCCTGCAAATACTTAAGCTTGAATAACTTTACATATGCTACTAACTAGATGCACTGACTTAATAGGACTATTGAGATATGTAAAGTTACTCACTCATGTATTTGCACATTTGGTGCCAAAGTGTAGAAAAAGCTACCTATGCCACCATTCTGACAGTACCCTTCTAGACAGCAAGAATTGTGTATACACCTCAAATTTTGATGAATAAGGTCCCAATTGATTTCCCTGCTAAGGATTTGAAAGAGTAATCCAAGGAGTAATTAAGACACTGCTGGGAATAGCATTACAGTAAAACATCTGGATGCCTGAAAAAACCAGACAGGAAAAATTCGAAAACTAATTTTAGAAGCTTCTTACATTCAAATTTTAAACTCACTCTGAAATTGTGTGTCACATCTACTTCTTTAGATGTATCAATAATTACCCAGAATACTTCCTCTTTACTTTCAAGATGACTTATAGTGTGAAACTCTTATCACTTAATTAACTAACACAATTTGTTTCCAATTGACAAAGTAAGACTGGGACCTAGAAAGCAGTTATACAACTGTTGAGCAGAAAATATTTATGTTACCTCTTAAATTCATACCTGAATTAGATTTTTTTAATTGTGCAAGGAAAAGTTAAAATTAGAGCGATCTACAAAAAATACTAAGAAAACACTTATACAACACATTTATCAATAAAAAAAAATCCCACCAAGGTCCATGTGGTGCAAAAACAACCCTGAAACAGGGAAAGGTTAAATTTATCTGTGTTGACAAGTCGCCTAGTTCAAGCTTGATTTAATAAAACCTGAATTCCTTTGTGTAGGAGACACACCACTAAAATGATAAAAGAAAAATGATTAATATGGACAAGTTTCTTTGTGGAATCTACATTAAGATTAGTGTTCTATTTTAAGCAAGTGTATTAATAAATCCTCCCCACCTATCCCCTCACATTCCCCTCCACACTATAAATAAAACCCTCAAGATAGATAAATATTTTTGAACAGACACACATGTGTATGTGTATGTGTATACACACACACACACACACACCCCTATATCTATAGATATATAGACTTTCTGAATCTTAGGGAAAATAAACGTTTCAACTTTGACCTAGCCATAGTATTAAATAGTGCATTTTAAGGGATCCCAGTAGCCAAAATCCAGCATCAAGGATTGCAACCTTACATTTTGTCATTGGATATGAAAAGAGATGGCAATACAATGTCTATCATCCCAGATACATAATACATTTGTCCTTTTCTATGAAAATTTGATGTTAAAGCTCCAACTACATTTCCCATATTTCCTGAAGTGTCCACTGACTCAAGCTCTAAGGCGTTACCCTCATATATGGTTCACCAAACAGATGGAAGCTGCACATTAAAACAGAGCTTGAGGAGAGCTTCTCAGACCCAGGGCAAGGCTCAGTCTCTTCCAGTCAACAGATAACCAAGAGAAACTAATTTCTTCTAGACCTCACTGCACAAACACAACTACTTCTGCACAGAAAGAGCTCTCCCAAAGAGGCTGTCAAAAAGGGTTATGAAAATCTGATCATGCAGTTTTCTGCCTTTTGATGGCATTTCTCTGCAAAAAGAAAAAGATACAGACTGATAAACATGAATAGCCTAATATTTGAACACGCGTCCCTTAACAGCCAAATCTCACATGTAGACATATACAGTAAACTACCATGTAATATGCTTAAAGGCCAGTTTGAAAATCCAAATTCAACAGCCCTACAATCTCAACTTGGGAACTGAAAGACCAAGATGTACTTTATTACAAATCTGTTATTTTGCTGGCCTCATATTCTGCCTTCAGTTACATTTGTGCAAAACCAATACAAAAACAATGACAGAATACGTTAGTAAGAAGAGTTGGTTACTGGAACTTTGTTAATAATCTTATGCATGAACAGAATCTAACTCCCTCTTCCACAGCATTGCAGAGCTATTACAGCAAACCAAAATAAAAGTTGCAGGTTATTTTTGTCACGGAGGGAAGCAGATACAACTCTGAATAAAATACAGGAAACTGAACTGTGGAGAATGGAGACAGACAGCTACAATACCTCTCTTTGCCAAGCAGCAGAATGAATTTAACAAGACTGATCAATTTCACTTATACTATTCAAGATTTTCTGGACAGCAGTCAACTACCAAGGATCATGTGAATTTCCTGTTACTGCTGGAGGAGTCTCACCAGGAAGCGTACTGCATTTAACCACTGTGGAAGAGAACCCACAAGGAGGGGTAGAGTATCAGAAAAATTCCTTGCTCTACTTCCTATCAGAAAAAGTGTTCCACGGAATGGACAAAATAACTCTTCCTCACAGTGCCCCCACCACGCACACACGCAGCTTGGGAGGAAAGAGATATCCTACATTTCACAGCAGTCAAAGAGGTGGCTTTGGAGAGGACAGGGAAGTAACAAGACAAAGCTTCTTCACACTTTCAGCAGTTATGGGGGGTGGGAGGGTGGACGTGACAGAGGTCCATTGATGGTTCATTACTCCGTCAGCAACTTTTGTCAGGCATGACATACTCACTACAACTAACTCACTGTTGTCATTATCTGTATCTAAAAGGAGTCACATATGGTATCATATGCAAATTGGAAACACTCTGGTCCCCAAAATCATTGCATGGTGTATGTACAGGGTGTATATGATGAGTTGCAACTATGTGCTAGAACTATGTTCTTAAAATGCATTTGGCTAGCAATGTCCAGGGCCGGTTCCAGGCACCTGCCCAGTAGGCAGGTGCTTGGGGAGGCAAACGGAGAGGGAGGGCACGTCCGGCTCTTCGGTGGCAATTCGGCGGCAGGTCCCTCACTCCAGGGAGCGAGGGACCCACCGCCGAATTGCTGCCGAAGACTGAAGCAGCAGCGGTAGAGATCGAGATAGCAATCGCGGGTTTTTTTTGTTTGTTTGTTTGTTTTTTCTGCTTGGGGCGGCAAAAACCCTGGAGCCGGCCCTGGCAATGTATAAGCCCAATCTGCCCTAGACAAAGGAATATGTATTTGCTTGTCTGACCAGCCTGGTTGTCAGGTAGAGACAACTAAGGTACTGTTACATGCAAGGCAGACTAAGACATCGGGCAAATTAGAATGGAGGATGGCCACTCTTGGCAGGGGATGGAAGTCACAGCTACAGAAAACCTTTCTGCCTCCTGAAGCAAGGTCATTGGACTTTGGAAGATATAAGCAAGGACAGAAAGCCATTTTGGCATCCATTACAGGGCAGATACAAGAGGCCAGGGCTCTTTTATACCTGAGAAAAGTGGAACCTTTCAACCAAGGGGGTTGAAAGTCTCTGAAAACTGACTATAGGTGAGAAAAACTTCTTTGAACAAAAAGAACAGGAGTACTTGTGGCACCTTAGAGACTAACAAATTTAAATTTGTTAGTCTCTAAGGTGCCACAAGTACTCCTGTTCTTTTTGCGGATACAGACTAACACGGCTGCTACTCTGAAACCTGTTCTTTGAACAAAAGACTCTAGCTTGCTAAATTGAGTTTTAGTCTTAGCAGCATATTTAACTTTTATTTGTTTGTAGTCATTTCTATCCTTATTCCTTATACTTAGCATCACTTAAACCTATATCCTTTTGCTAATAAACTTGTTATACTTTTATCATAAGCCAAGTGCTCTGACTGAAGTGGAGGGGTCGTCAATGCCAGTTAAATTAATAAGCTGCATACAGTCTCTGTGTTCAGCAAGAGAGCTGAACACTACAGAGCATATAGTTTTGGGGAAATTTAGGACAGAAGTGGTGTTGGGATCACCCTGCAAAAAGTAAGTGGGCAGTGAAAGCCAGGGTGTGACTTACATGCTCGTATTCTGGATGTAGGTGTCAGGGCTGTGAGCCACAGCATCATAGCATTTAAGGCACCCAGAGTTGCAGGGAAGGTGGTGACGCAACCCCCTACTGGTCTGGATTCAATCCCAAAGCGCCACCGGGTGGAATTTCAAATGTATAGAGACACCTATAGTCAGGCTGACACAAAAGCTAGAGCCCCAAGCAAGGTCTAGGGAGACCAGCCTGGTAGAAGTCACAGCATCATCAGGATATTGCCCGAGACCACACTGGCAGACCCAGCACACAGACCCTGAACTCCTCCCCCACCCACTTCCTACCTCTGCCATCACCCTGTGCCCTCATACCCTATTGGGGATTTTATTCTCAAGACTTCACTATAGTTACAAAGTGTGGTAGGGTAAAAAATAAAATATAAACGACTACACTTTGTTTCCGTCTCTTAAAAAGGAAGAGATCACAGAGTTATCATCAATGCTTGTGCTAAATGTTAAACCTGGTATAGGCAGAAAAAAAACCATCAAGAAATGCTGAATGCACATGCAGATTTGGATTAAACAGATCTGTTAGTTGGCACATCAGTGAAATGAACAGCTGTAGTATTAAAAAATTATAAACCATGTTCACACATGGCAGACATCTAAGTCTTGCATCTAAATGCAAGATCACATGCTAGAAATGTGCGGCTGTGCTTCAGTGATCCACTGTCCCAGACTGAAGGGTAGTTTTGTGATATGGACAAACAGCCATCTGAAACTCGGTTGAAACTAGCAACACTTTTAACTCAAGGCAAACTCCTATTGTATTGAGTTGGTGATGGAAACAAATCTATTGAAGAACTCTCAGTAACACTCAACTATTTCTGTTGTGCTTCTCTTATTGGTTAAAATTCACTGATCACCATGCTAGCAAACTGTGATACAAGGGAAGGGGAGGGGGGTTGGAGGGAGCTGGGAAAATGTACAGTAGGTCAAACTTTTGATTTAGAGAAGAGAAATGTGTCTCAATATTAGTTCATATAGAATCTAAACTGTCTTTGTTACTGTGCTGAGTAAACCTGCATTTTTTTAATATAAAAAGCAGGCAAATATTGAAAGACAGCAAAAGACCAGATCAGGAATATAAACAATACTTGTAAGTAATAAGTGCCTTACAATTAGTTTATTTCTCAGCCTCTTGTGCACTTGATACTGTGTTTTCCTGAAATGCCACTGTCCACTGGAACCAGAGCAGTGTCCTTGTAAAACATATGTTTGACATTTTTGGGGTAGGTCTTTAGGCCTGGGGTATCTGTTAAATATCCATAATTTATTTATTGATGTCAGATATAGCCAAAACAATTAAAAACTCAACATTTGCATAACTTAAATACAGATCCCTCTCCTAATCCAAGAACACTGGGGAAAATGGGGTTCTCTCAAATACTATTGCACTGCAGTGATGACCCTTGTAAGAGAGCATCTATAGTATACAGCTGTGTATACACAAGGTACATATACAGAGTGAAAGTATTCAGTTTCACTAAAAGCAGCATGATTCTGAATGTACAGTGCAGAGAACTGTGCATCAGTTTGTCATTAGTTTGTCCCTCTGCAGGCTCAGGATGATAAGATCTCTGCTTAAGTTTCTAACTTTGTACCAAAGAAAGAGAAGTCTTGTATATTTAACTGTTTTTCCTCTCTCTCTCTCCCCCCATCTCTTTACTGTTACCCCCCTCTACACAGTGGGTCCAATATAACAGAAATCTCTAAGCACTGCCACAACAGAAGAGTTAAATAACAATAAAACTAGACATTATGGGATTTTTAGTAGACATGGATAAACTATATTGGAAAAAAAATGGCTTGCACCCATCTAAAACTTTTTAAAAAACTAAGATTTGAGGTCTTTTAGGACAAGTACTCCTCCTCCAATTCTCAAATACCAAAGTTGTCGCCAACATTTGATTTTCAGAACTTAGAAACTCTCCCAATAGTTCTAGCTGCGAGGAGTCTCACATCTCAAGGGTTCAGAGACTTCCTAGAGTTGGCAGCAGGGAAGCAGCAATGCGTTCTGGAGTACCTCTGGGCCAGAAAAGCTCAAAATCTTTCACTTCCAAACTACTGGCCAGCCAGAGGCTTACACATGATGGCACACAAGACCAAGCTCACCAGAGGTAAAGGCCTTTGGACTCATGGAGAGAAGACAGGCTTGAGTAGGAAAGGAAAAAGCTGGAATGAGAATGCAAGACTTGATCAGATGTAGGAGGCCTATCTGGGCATAAGGAGTAGAGAAAATATTTATCCCTCCTGACTTGAAGGAGCTGCAGGGACATTCATCTCAAGGAGAAAACTAAAAGTTTCAGTGCCTCTCAGGAAGAAATAGCCACCAACTATATCTTGCTCACCCAAAAAAGTCAGAATATAAAGAACATTATCACTGCCCTCCTAACACAGTGTGTGCCAAAAACTGGAAGTATAGATTGTCAAGACATTTGAGCTCTGATTGCCTATGTAATTGTAATGATTGCCAAGTGTTCATGGTGGTGGGTAGAGATGAAGAGGAACTCATGTCCCTAAAGCTTCCAGAACTATACTATACCAGACACACACACACACACACACACACACACACACAAAAACACATTTGCTGAACAAGAGATAATTATAAACCTGATTATACAAAAGATAAGCAAGCATCAAAATAAAGTTATTTGTATTAGATTATGTGGAAACAAAATAGATTCCCTTGTATCTTGACTGACAACAAAACATGCTGCCCATTAAATCAATTTAGGTATCATCTACAAGCCAAAAACATTAAATAGTGTATCCAGGAATTTCAATGGAAAGTAACAAAACCAAACATTCTTGTAATACAGCAGTGGGATGGCTGATTTGGGAGACTAATGAATTAGTGTAAACAATTTAGCACTAATTTAATTTAACAATGTAGAGCATTTGTGGATTGCAAGGCAATACACATCCATTTGTTTCTTCATTAAGCCAAAGATAAAATTGTTGATTGCCCCACCATGAATTATTTTATTGAAGAAGATAGCAAACAAATGTTATATTTAGTATAAAAATTCATGGCTAGTCTCTGAACAAACAAATGTAACCAATGAAGGATACATAAAACAATTCAGACCAGCTGTGGTTTAAGGCAGACCAATATACTGTTCTTGCAAAAAAGGGTTTTCATATTTTCAGTTAGTGAAGAATTGTTTATATAGAAAATTGTTATAAACATACCATTTTACTTCACTAGAAATTTCCATTTAATACACATATACATAGTCTGCGTTCCCAAAATAGTATACTTGTTCATGAGCATTAAATACAAACATTAAAACTGTATGCTGAAGAAAAACTATAAGCATTCAGTATTGTAAAAATACCAACAACAACAACAAGATCTATATCTTTATCTGTTACTTGCCTCAAATGTGTTACCAGTGATATCAAATTCTGGTGGGACAAAGGCACCTTCTGGATCATCTATAAAAAAAAAAAAAGCCAGATTAAGAAATTGACAATTATATATGCATATAGCACGTCTTGACAGTTTGATGTCACAAAATGAAATCTACATAATTGACAAGCCTGTTGGTTCTCACACCTCCAAGCTACAAAGACAACTCTGTAGAGAGCTGATGGTTCCAGTGCTGTAAGGGAACTATTAACTCTTACCAAAGGACCCTTTAATGATTATATATGGAAATATGCCTTTCTGTACCTTATTTCTAACCATCCTGAAGAAGCAAACTATCACTCTCCCCACTAAGGAACAAAAAGATTAAATTCAGAGAAAGAGACAACCTCCGTTTGAGACACCAAGCTACCAACTTAATATTTTTAATCCCCTTCCTTCTGGGAACCTGAAAGTTTTCAGGCCGGGGCTACAGCTGGGGCGGGGGGCTGAGGCCAGGTCTTTAACTGGAGCCAGGAACAGAGCCAGAGGAGAAAGTCAGGGTTGCGGCTGGGGCTGGGAACGGGGCTGCAGCTAGGGCTGGGAACGGGAGTGGAGCCGGGAGCCGGGAGCTGGGGCCAGAAACCGAGGCCAGAAGCTGTGGTTGGACGCAGGGCCGGAGCAGAGCTGGGGGTGGGGTGGGGCTGGGTGGTGCTCCCTCCCCACCCCCAATGGGGGCTGACGTGGGCCCCACCGCATCGCCCCAAAGATTCCTCCATGCCCCACTAGCGGGGGGCGCCCCACAGCTTGGGGACCACTGCCTTATAGTGAAAAACTCAAAGAGCTCAATCTATTTATCTTAACAAAGAGAAACATAAGAGATAACTTGACTACACTGTAAGTACCAGCATGGGAAACAAATATTTAATAATACACCTTCCGTCTAGCAGAGAAAGGTATACCACAAACCTATGTCTGGAAGCTGAAGATAGACAAATTCGAACTGACAATAAGGTGCACATTTTTGACAGCGAGGATACAACCATTAGAACAATTTGCCAAGGGTTGTGGTGGGGTTTCTCCAACACCAACAATTTTTAAATCAAGATTGGATATTTTTTCTAAAAGATGTGCTCTTGGAATTATTTTGAGGAAGTTCCATGGCTCGTGTTATACAGGAGGCCAGACTACATGATCACAATGATCCCTTCTGGCCTTGGAATCTCTGAATCAAAACTCCAAGCCAGTAACCAAAGGAGGGAGATTTCCCAAGGCCAGCTAATAAAAGCCTGCCTTCTGTCTGTTACTTTTTAGAAGTTACAGAATGAGCACATTTAGATAAGTCTCCACAGCCACCACCTGTAACCACCATCTTCTGAGATGAGGAAGAACCAAATCTCCATCTCCAAGGTATGCAACCTAGTTGATTGCTGACCCACTCACACCACAAATATGATTGATGCCCTTGTGGGCCTCTCCAACCAGCAGGCCGACATAGCTGCTCACTTCACTTTCCAGCCAAATCCATACGGAAAGACTGGGAAAGAAACTCTTCATTAGAGGAGTTGGGCCTGGACCACAGCTTGTAAGTGGACTATTTCAGCAGCGATGCTGCATGATGCTGTATTAATGCCTATTTGGCAACTCAGTCATTGGGGGTATAACTATGGTGGTGTTGCCCCATTTGCCTGAGGGATTTGGCTCCAAAGGCTGGGTTATTTCCCTTAGAAGGGGAGAATTGTTAATTTTTAGACGTACAAAATGCTCTTAGAGTTGATCACATATATAACAAATTTAACACCCCAGATTCAATGTCAAATGAAGGCTTCAAATCAGACAAATGTTAAAAGCTATAAATCCTCACCCCAAAGATCTCTTTCTCCAACCCATCCTTTCAGGCAAATGCCTGGGTGAACAGGAGTCCAATATGTCAAGTTGAAGTTCTATCAGAGCAGTGTGAGGCAGGGGAAAACAAAATTCCAGAGCCTAAGAATTTTAAGAGCTCTTTCTGCATTCAGTTGTTTAGATCTAGGTGATAGCTTGAACACCTCAGCTGATCTAAGCTGCTGGGGAACAAAGCAACCATCACCTTTAATTGCACCAGAAAATTAATATGTATCTAGTAGCTGTACTGTATTCATCAGTGCAGATCATGAAGTGCTGATGTCATTCACGCCCTGTGAGAAACACTGTGAAACAAGCAGTCTACATGAGCTGAAGTTTTTGGACGGCCTTCTAGTGCATCTCCAAGTAGACTACTCTCATATGAAAGAGACAAAGGCATAGTATAACAAAAACAACGAGGAGTGTTCTTTGGTGGCACCGTAAAGAATAACAGATTTATTTGGGCATAAGCTTTCATGGGTAAAAAACCAACTTCTTCAGATGCACGGAGTGAAAATTACAGATGCAGGCATAAATATACTGACACATGAAGAGAAGGGAGTTACCTTACAAGTGGAGGACCAGTATTGACAGGGCCAATTCAATCAGGGTGGATGTGGTCCATTCCCAATAATTGATGAGGAGGTGTCAAAACCAAGAGAGGGAAAATTGCTTTTGTAGTGAGCAACAGACACACAAAATTCCTCTATTACAGAAGCAGATACTAAATTCTTCCTCTTAGATCTTGGGTAGAGGGCTGAAGCATTGGCTCTTGTGCTCTAAAGCTGTTAAGTGGTCTGGTTCGCATATATTTATTCATCATCACCAGCTGGCTCTGGCTGCACAGGCTGATATTGCCTTTGGTCACAGAATCCTTTTAACTAGTTTACAAAATATTGTGGCTTTCTGCAGGAACCAGCTTCCATTCTTTCTATTACTCTCTTCCTTTCTCCTTCTCCTCCCCCACTAGTCTTGGAGCATTTGAGGGTCAAAGAAGAGCATTATTTTAGATTTGGTAATCCTATAGTTTATACTTTTTCAAATCATGAAGCTGTCTAAGGGACAGTGGGCAATTTGCAGCTACTGGCACATGGTGCAATGCAATTTTTGTATTCTTGCTTCCTGTTGCATGGAGTCCACAGTATCATTTCTTTAGAAGGAAAGGAAAGGCAAAATGTAACAACCTGAATTGCTTACAAGTCATTTCCTCTTATTTAAAAGAGAGGCAGTCACCTCTTCTAGCAGAGTAAATATGACTGCGACAAAGTTCCAGAAATGACAAGATAGTAAAAAAAAGTGTTGTTTGATTTTGACTGAATTGTAATAGCACAAAAAAATAGGGACAAAGTGGGAGAAGCATAGGGAAGAGTGGGGGGGGGGGGAATCATTAAAAATATGCATCTGCATACCAACTTCTTCCATTATGAAGTTTCTCTTAGAGTTTTCCTAGACACAGGCAATGTTTCTTTAACTATAATTGAATTTTGAAACATCCTAATCAAGACTTTCCAATAATTTGAATTATGTCCATGCACATGATTTGCTTCACTAAAAACCCATACACTTAGTATTTGCATATGGCCAAAGTTAACTGATGGCTGACAACCAGGAACTGAGCTTAGATTTTTTACCTCTTGTGAGCACTTCCTTTCTTTCCCCAAGATCTTAATTTTTGGCAGTACAAAGAACTTTTGTCCACTAGACATATTCTCCTTTAGTGAGGCTCCTGTATGTTTCTTTAAGAAACATCAGGTCAAATTCAATCCAAGATTTAGATTTTGTAAGAATGAACTTTTACAAAACTGAAGACAAGTGTTTCTTTATTGAAGTTATAATACAAACAATTCTTTTAACACAAAACCAGTTTCCCCTGCAGTGTTAAACGAAATATGGCAGCACAGGATTAGTACATGGGTATATGAAAATGTATTAGACTTAAAAACAAACACGAATCTGCCAAATCTATTTTGAAGTTGTTCAACCTGAGAAATACAAACAAATAATGAATACATTTTAAAATATACTTTCAGCTTTATGTCATGTTTTATGACCTCTCAAGTAAGGACATTTGATTTAAAACTACGATTTTTAACCTGATATAGTTTAATTTCAACAGTTGGACCAAAATAATGGCTAACACGCACACGTGCACACACACACACACACACACACACACACACACACACGGCTCATTTAATGCAATCTGGAAGCAAAGTGACAGATGTAGTTATTCTGACATTGTTTTAAAAATAAATTAAGTTTAAAAGACATAATTAAAAGCCTAAAGAGAATAGGTATGGCACGGAACTGATCTCTGAGGCTTCTACAGCTTGGCACTAGGTTCTTTCCTCCTCATTCTCTAGTGCAATTTTCTTAGCTGTCATTTCTTGTAATGTGAGAGATTAAGGCTCTTGAGATTTTTGCCGATTTCATCTTATCCAATAATAGACTTTCGTTCACAATGAAATCAGAAGTCCTTTTGTGAATGTCAGCATCCCCATGTCTCCAATGATACATAAAGATCTTACATTCTGCTACATGCAGACACCACTCAATCCTCCATTCTGGGAAAGCTTTATCAGGTCACATCTATTCTACTGCTAGATCTACAGCCAAATAGCCGTCTTCTTTAGCCATAATTGTAATTTCATGGACATATTTAAGTGGTGAGAGAAGCAGCACCATGATTATGCTTTGCCCATACTTTCAGACATGTCTGAACAAGTCCATAATTGACTATGTTTAAAATGTAAGTGCAATAGATTCATGTGGAAAAAAAATCTGTGAAAACAAGTTGATCCAAGATCTTACTAAATTCAATCGGAAACCTTTATTCTGTATTAGTATAGCTAGTGAATGTACAGTGCTCCTGAATCTAATTTAGTTTCATATGGACCGCCATTCATCCATTTATCAAGAAATTCTGCTTTGCAGTCTAATTAAATCTACTAAAAGTTTGAAGAGTATAATGTTTTATTACATGCTCTCAGCATGACTTTGCATACTTTTTAACAAATTGCCTAGAAGCATAAATACTTACCACTGAGCTGTTCCATGAAGCACACATTGCCATTGGTGTTAAAAGCCAAAGTGTCAGGAGTAATGCAAAGTGTCTGGAAGATTGCTGAATGGGAGATGCTCTTCATAGAATGGCTACACTCCAGGCAAATTGCCCAGATATCTTGCTCGGTAAGATAGCTATCCCGCAGTGACAGAATATCAGCAAGGGACACATTCTCCTGCCAAGACATGAATTCAGAAATTACTCTGCATTTGATGACATTACTTGTAGCCAATTGTGTCAAATGTCATCTACAATACACAACCTGATGTGATTCCAGCAAGTTCTCAGACTTCCTAGGACAAAGAATTTAACTTCCCACTCCTACCCCCCAAGTATTTAATGTAAAGAACTTTCAGCACAAAGAGTGCTTTAGGGGAAACAGTCAACCTGTGCAAAGATCTCACATTAACATCAGAAAACAGGTATTTTTGTGATATATTTAAATGGAGACACTCCTGCACCACACTAAAATGAAAGGATAATCTTGAGGTAAAGGCACAGGGACTGGGGTCACAGGAGATTTGGATTAATTTTCCGACTCTGCCACAAGTTTCCTGTGTGACCTTGGGAAGTCACTTTAAGCTCTTTTAGCCTCAGTTTCCCCCACCTGTCTCCTGAAAGGGGATGTTGCAAGGTTTAATTAGTGTTTGTAACTGCTTTGTGAGCCTCAGGTAGCGCAACACACGTTATGGCCTCTTTTGGGGGGGGGGGGCGCCATAAGTCAAAATTTTAGATAAACAGCTTCCAGGTGCCTGATGGTTGCCTCAGGTTTTTGTTTATCCAGTGCTCCCCGATGGTCAAGATAACATATGACTTCTAGCTTAAGGCTGTCTTCACAGCTGTGCTATTTATTAGGCTGTGTGTGGGAATTCCAAGAAACGTGGCAAAAGCTCTGTTGAAGACATTTAGAAGTTAGTATTGCTTTGTTCAGTCTAATTTAGACTAGAGAATAACTTTACATTGGAAGGACGATACACTGGAAGATCTGACAGGCTCTTTCAATTTCTAACTTCTATGACTGTATGCTTTAGGAAGCTGCTTGGATAAAAAGATTACCGTTAGAAGTGCCATGCCTAGTAGCTATATTATCACACAACAATTACTGTTGCCAACCCTCCAAGATTGTCCTGGAATCTCCAGGAATTAAAGATTAATCTTTAATTAAAGACTGTGTCATGTGATGAAACCTCCAGGAATATGTCCAATCAAAACTGACAATCCTACACAACATAAGGACCCCAAGATAAGGGCAGTAAACACAAGAAACGTATTTCCCAAGCAACTCAAATAGTTAATGCTAAATCTTGAAGAGATTTTCTAAAAAAGTTTAAGGGATTTAGGAGCACATGTCCCTGTTGATTTTAGTGGGATTTGTGTTCTTGGATCTCTTAGGCATTTTTGAAAAATAATTTCCTTCAAGTTCAAGGCTCATCAGGCTTTCAAGTTAACATCTCAATGAAATGAAAGGGTCAAGGAGAGCTCAGACTCTTAGAGCCATTTCTTATGGTCATCTGTAGACTCACTGCTTGTGTTATCACATAGATCCTATTTGGAAGATCTTTATCATAAGGTTAGAAACCCTTTGAGGGAGATAAATGAAAGCTTAGATTCTGCAGACTCTGCACATGCTTTGTTTGCCACCAGTAAACTATACCATAAAACACACTTAAATGCGAAAGACAGCATTTTAAATATAAAGAGGCATCTGACAGAGTGAGTAGAGAAGAATAAATAAAATATTCCTAGACAAACCGGACAGCAAAAAAGCCATTTCTCAAAACAAGAATATAGAGTATCTAGTCAAATGGGGACTTTTAGGAGCTTGCCAGGAATGGCAGTCAAGCGCCATTTAATAAATACCTAGCTCTTCTATAGCGCTTTAAGAGATTACGAGGTTGTTTTCCCCTCCACCACCCATACTTTTAGGTCTCCAACTTTTAATCACTCTTCTTGAATATTCCTAAGAATGCTATAATTGTGTCAGTAAGCACCCTTAATATCCTGAGAGCAGTCTGGGAGATCTTCCAAAGGGTAGTCATGGAAAACTTATTGAATCATGATTCATACACCAGCAGCAGACAATAATCTTGTTCAGTCTGAGGAATAAAAAAGGTATTCCCAATTGGTTTCCAAATTGCTAAAGGATTTTGATTCACGCTCAACTCTCTTGAGAGCAAAAATGATTGTGCCAAATCTGCTCCACCATGTGACAGGCTCAAGGAAACAGAGGTCACCGGACAATGTCCACAAATGGATTACCTGATCCTACTTGAGTTTGTGAAAAGAACCGTAGCCAGTCCCTCCTCCAAATTATTTACATTGCTAAGAGCTTTCTCTATGGCTACTCCCTCTTCACTTACCACTTAATGGATTCTACCCTTGAAACTGGCAGAGATGTAAGAAGCAAGAGAAAGTGCTATTTAACAACTGAACCCAATATGTGAAATGTATCCATCACTAAACTACTAGTTAAAATATTTCTGGTCTATGTTATCCAAATGCTAACTAACCAGGCAAGCAACACTCTCCAAATCATTCCTTGAGTTATGAAGGAAGAGATCAATAATGCAAGAGTAGAACTATGTATGACAAAACAACTCAGAACTAGAGTCAGCTCCATCTTTACATGTTTGTTTAGCACAACTAATGACTAATTTAAACAAATAACAGTATAAACAGACTTAGCAGCCTTTCCTGCTGCCTGTTAAAGGCCTTTTACGGGGTAGCAACTAAGCTTTTACAGAAGAAAAAAATATTTGCTTATTACTGAAGGGGATTTTGTTTGATTTATGTGATTTTGTCTGATTAAGAGTCATTGTTATTAAATGCTACAAGGAAGTCATAGTCCAACATTTGTGACATTAGTCTGCAGACATGACAATAATTATGATACAACAGTTAAATCATATTGATGAATATGGGGTATCAAGAAATAAGGTGTAAGGGAGTAAATCCATTAGGAACACAGGTTTCTAGGATTATTAGGAAGAGGGGAGCAAGAGAATCTTATTGACATGAAAAATGCCTCTTTGTATGGCCCCTAAATATATTTCTCCAGTTCCTATGTTTGTAATAAGACTTCCAAGACTTTTGATAGCTGCTAATCTTAAATCCTTACCCAGAGATGTTTGCATGTTACAGTTTTGCAGGAAGAAGATAGTTCAGAACATTTCCTTTATAACTTACTGCTTTGAAGAGTAAAAGCAATTTTCCCTCACAGCTTTTAAATGGTAGGAGAATCCGGCTCTTTCCCTACAACTGAACTAAGATGATCAGGTCCCTGTGAAAGTTGATTTATACCCCTTTGACTAGCCAGTCCGCGTTCACCACAGGGTGAGTTCCCCGTTAAGTCAACACTTTCCGCTCTCCCCTAGTTTGCGCAGCGCACCGCTGTAAACAAACCGAAGGCAGGGAAGGGCAGACCGGGAAGCACAGGCCAGCAGCACAGCGACCAGAGAACTAGCAGCGGAGTTGCTGACACAAAACAAGTTCATCCAGAGAAGCTACTCCAGCAACAGCAGCGCCGGGGCCACTCTTTGCAGCTGGGAAGGGTCGGTCTCACCCACAGGTGCGCGCAGTAGCCAGAGCTCTTCAGGGCTGAGCGGGTGCTCTTGCCAAGGAGGGGTGGGGGAGGCTGCACTTTGGCACACTCACCTCATCCTCCAGCAGCGTCGGCAGCGGCTCGAAGTCATAGCAACCCACCACCACCTCCTCCTCCTCCTCGGGAAACCCAGCCACCGCGGCTTCCACAGCCTCCATGCCGCCTAGGGAGGAAGTGGCAGGCGAAGTCTTCACCCTAGCAGCCTGGCTGCGTGCTCCAAGCCCAGCCCTCTGCGGCTCATTCCCAACGCCGGCTCGTGCCTCCGGAGCGGCCCCTGGCTGTAGCCCTGCCCTTGCCCCCCAGCGCCTCGAGCCCTCCTACCCCACCCCGCGCCCGCTCCCCGGAGTGCCGCGCGCTGCAATCCCTGCCTGGGGCACGCCCTGCCCCCGCCCCTTCGCTAAGGAAGCGATCGCATAGTAACGGGCGCGGCCGCCGCGCCTTGCCTGAGCGACGCAGGCCTGACTGCAGCTCCCCCAGCAACAGCCTGCGCCTAACCGCCTCCTTCCCCGCACAGCTCAGCTCCACCACTGCAGGGGCCTCGGCCCGGGTTACTGAGCCCTAGCGCCCTCCCGGCGCAGACAGGTGCCTGCCCTGGAATCCCTCCCCACACCCCGCTAATCCGCTTTAACCCCTCGTTCCCGGCCTCCCGCTCCGAACTAACGCGGAGCAAACTTCAGGCAGCAACTTGCTGCCCGCGCCAGCCAGCCGCGCCGCTGCCGCAGTGCTCCCTCTGCCCCCGCCGGAGAGCGGCGTGGCTCGGGGCGGTTGTCAGCGCAGCGCTCGGGCTGATTGATGCACGAGGGTTGGTTTGTGTCTGGTCTGCCGGGCTCGGAGAGCGAAGCCTGCGGCATGCACTGGCAGACTGGCCCTTTGCCAGGGCTTTCCAAAACCTTCGCCCCTGATATTGATGATGGAAACGGATTTTATCAATCAAACCTAACGCTCCAGTCCTGCAATGAGCTTCATGGAAGTGGACCATGGAGCCCGTGACTTCAGTGGGGCTCCAGGCAAGTGCAAGGATGTGCAGTCGGGGAATGGATTGCGGGATCAGGGCCTTCACATTGATAACATTTCCTGTTTGCTTTCACTCCACTTGGACATTAAATTAAACTTAGTTTAATTTTGTTCCATCCCCCCACATGCACACATCCTGCTGCAATTTGATCTACCAGCACGGACCCCTCACCTTGAGAGAAAGTGGTTGGGACAGTGGGGTTCAAATCCCTGTTATGCTACAGACTTCCTGTTTGACTTAGCCTCTTTGTGCCTCAATTCCTTGTCTGTAAAATAGGCATAAGAGGACTGCCCAACCTCACAGGTGCTGTGAGGCTAAATACGTTACAGATTGTGGTGTCCAGGTACTTGTGACTCAGGGACCTCTTGATGCCAACTGGCAGATTGGGTGCTTAGAGTTTTATAGGACTCCCTTGGGTCAATATATGCATAATAATTCACTAAAGGGTAGCATGTGAGATCTCTACCAAGAGTCAATAACCCATTTACCATGATAATTGTGAAATGTATGTTTGGATAATGTTTAAGGAATTATGTATCTGAACTGAAAATGGTGTTCTCAAGGTAGCTGAGTTAAGGCAGGTCAGCAGAAGGTGATAAACGTGCTCCTGGCAAGCAAGAGGGAAGAGATGCTTTTCTCCATCTGGGTGGTCATGGGTTTATTGTGTGTGTCTGCTTCATAATGGAGGCCACTGTACAGACTGAGCCAAATGCTAATCAAGAGTTTGTGAAATTGACAAGAAAGCACACAGGAAAAAACAAGCAGCCAGGGGCTCCTGTTTATGGTAAAGACAATAGATTTGGGGAGTATAAATAGGGGTGCAGGGAGACATCCTGAATTTTTTCCACTGAGGAGGCAAGCTGACAGTGTGGCTTGTCTCATGAATGGAAGATCACAGCCAAGCCTGGCTGTAATATGCTGGAAGGATTTGGGGTGAGCTTTGTCCTATAAGTCATGACAGTAACTAACAAGTCTTGGCTCCAGCATGCATGTTCTGATTTTATAAGTAACCATTTGTTTCCAATATTTTTACTTGCTATCACTTGAAACTCTGTGTTAAATAAACTTTTACTTTTTTACCACTATACATTTATCTCTAAGTGCTGTGTGTTATGAGGAGCAGTGATCTGAGGAGTAACTGATAAACTGGGGTGTATTATCCCTTTGGGAGCAGTCAATCTGTGAATAGTGAGAGTGTTCAGTGGAACAGGGCAGGGACTGGACACTTGAGGGGATGTTCCAGGGGGCTTAGTGTTGGGAGTGTGCCTATTGCTAACCTGCAGAGGGACATCAGATCCAGGTAGGTTGAGAGGGGAGTGCTTATGTTGCCTGTGGATCTAGGGAGCTGACTCATGGCAGGCAGGACAAGGCTTCCTCACACTAAGGGCAGGCAGTAGCGAGGTGCCTCACAACCTAAGAAGCATCACAGTATAGTAATGGGGGCTACCTCAGTAGCTTTGGGCATGTCTACACAAGCACTTGGATTTACACCCCACGTTGGTGGGCAGTAAGTGCTTATGTAGAAATGCCCTAAGATAGTGGTATTGGGGAAGCATAGAAATGTTTAGTAAATCTTCCTACATAACATATAAATTGACCTCATAGTGTCCATTTAAGCTTTAAAAGGTGGAAAGAAGGATGATTTCTTATGGGTTCTGTTTTCTCTCTCACTTCCCCTTTACATGATTATTGGAAGCCTGCTTTCTGCTGTGATTTCACTCCTCTCCTCACCACACTACTACAGTTCTGCACCCTTAGTACTACAGTAAGGATTGGGGAATCTTCCTGACTTCAAGCTGCTGTGTGGAAAGGCAGGCAACCTTTGTTCACCTGTGCTGCCTTTTGATTTCCTTGCTCTAACTTGCACAAGTTGAAAAAAACAGAGCCAAATAAGAGAAGTGTTGGACAATCTACACAAGCAGCTATTGAAGTGCAGCAGCAAGATAAAAACCAGGAACCTTGAGACAGTCAGGAGCATAGAAGATTGCACTCCAAAATAGGTTACTTCTGTTATGTAACAAGTTTCTTATATGTGTGGAATCCTCCACTTACATTATTTGGATTGTCTAAAGTGATTGTTAAGCAAATAACCCAACCAACTGCAAGTTGTACCAATTCTTATTTGGAGGAAGAATCCCTCACTTTGGATCAATATTAAGGCAGTTTTTACACTCCCATTACAAATGATTTATTTGAATTAGATTTAAAGACTTACACAAATTTCCCTCGTTCAACTTGGCACAGTTTGAAATAATCCTGATTATCTGTGATTTTCTCTGTTTAACTACCCTTACAGGTAAAGGTGGACAGTTTACATTTTGTAAAGTGCTGTTCTAATGTTAACTAATGAATCCTCACACTTCCATGAGGTGTTGTTATCCTCATTTTACAGAAAAGGGGGGGGGGAAATCAAGACACAGAAGCCTAATCCTGCAGCCTTAGACCTGGGAGTAATCCCACTAAATTTAATATCCAAATTCAGCTCTGATGAAAGTAGATACAATTTCACTGACTTTGGATAGGCTCATTAGAAAATCCAGGCCCAGACCATTTCAACAAATTTTAATTTCACTGACCAATGCTGCCTCAGAAGGATTGCCAAAGGTTCTGGCTATCCATTTGGAATAAGTTAGTTATCCTGTATGTAGAGTCTGAGCACTGGGCTGGATTTATTAAGAACCAATTTGGTACTGATACTGCCCACATAATATTACTTACATGTCAAATGGATAACATAGTCTTACTACTGGATTATCTTTGGCTGCTGAGAAAGCATTCAACCTCATGAAGTGGAAATATTTATTCCACATGCTCACTCTGTTCCAAACTAATTGAGAGTCAAGGTGTCATTGTTAGTCTCTTTTTAGAGTAGCTCTGTACTTTAATGCGACATATCCATTGAAGACCCATGTCAGAGTTCAGGGCAACTGTATCTATACTGTCCCTCTATGATACATCAAGGGCACCCACTCTCCGTCTTCCCCTGGCTGCCATCTCTCTGGGGTGGAGACCCACATCGCTCTCCCTTCTGACCTGAGCATCACCAGGCTGAACAGTTCCCTGCCTTCTTCCTGATCCAGCAAATGGACAGGACCTCTGGTCCATGGAGGGCCCCCATCCTTAGGGAAGGGTTGGAAGGACTTGGCTTTCTGAGGCCCCATAAGACTGTGTTCTTGGTCTGAGCTGAAGCAGTGATGAATTTGAAACCACAAGGAAACTCCAGGAGTGGTTTTGAAGGACTGCACCTGCCAGAACCCATGTTAGGGGTGGGTTGATCTCTGGTAAGTTTATTAGCATACATGTAGGTTCTTCTATTGTTTTTAATGTTTTCTCTGTAGCACTTTTACCTTAATAATAAACTAGGCTTGCATAGGAAGTGCTGTGTTGTACCTTATAATGGTGGGCAATTACTCTGTTCTGAAAAGAAGCTTGCTTAGGGACCCCATCCTTTGCTGGGAATAACACAGTGAAGGCAGGGAACTGTTCAGGCTGAAGCTATCCCAGTCGGGGGGCGGGAAGGGAGGGAGAGAGAGATCTACACCAAACAGAGGTAATGGCCAGAAGAGCACAAACTATTCTCCTAGGACTGCTTCCAATCTTCCAATATCTGCCTTTCATTTTTCTAGACCGCTGGGTTACCAAATCTTGAAAGGGACACCCACTGGACAAGGAGTGGGATGCCCCCGAGGCCCTACTTCCCTTAAAAGAACAACCCACCCTGTCACAGGAAAATTCTAAATGCTCTCTTTAGATGGTGGGCTGCCTCCTCAGCTACACAATTTGCACCCTAGTGGGCCAGTCTGTATTCTACCCTGGCCCCATGGCCTGCCAAGGAGCTTAGTTGGTGGCTCCTTCATGGACCCATGAGCACAGGCGCATACCTGGAGCGGTTCACCCTCCGTCACCCGGCACTCGCCCATTTTGCAGCGTGAGGGGGACTCTGATTTTAACCCTATGACCTCACTCATGTCTCTGTTTTTCATTAGTTGTCCCCTAACCTAATTTGAGCCCTGGGCTCAGTGGCTCCTCCCCTTAGGCTGGGGGAGGGGCCATTAGATGTTGGTGGGCTTGCACCCCTCCACCCCCCAGCAATTCAATAGGTACACAGAGATGTGCAGCTGAGAATGGGGAACTGGGAAGATGGCCCTACCATCCCTACCCTGCAGCTTCTGGGCTTTATGTCCTAGGTGGGGAGTGGGTGACAGAAAGTCCCAGATATGCATCTTTATGTCTTGGTCTCCCATGCCCCGTTCCTTGCTTGAGGTAACTTTAAGTCTCCTTTGCTCTGCTCCAAGGCTTAGGAGCTGGACCAAAGTCTTTAAGACATATGCTTCCTTGGATGCATGTCACTGATGCAGATTATCTTGATTTTGATCTTAGAAAATGACATACACACTTCACTCTGCAACAAACTGGTTTGGTGACATGCTGCAGCACTAGTTACCATACTTATTAGTTGCACTTTTTTTTTTTTGTTTCACCTGTGAAAGTGTGTCATATGGCCCTTAGGGTGTGTCTTCCCTAGGAAAAAAGGTGCATTCTCAGTTTGAATTAACCCACTCAAAGTGAAATCCTAGTGAAGACAAGGCAGGTTGTAGTGTATTTTTATAGTGGGAACTCACTTGAGTGAGTTATCTCATCATATAGTCCAGGTTAAAGAGTAAGCTTGGCCCCTCCACAGTCTTTAACTCAACCTCCTAACTCCCGTGAAAACTAGAAAGTGCCTTTTCTTCATGAGGATTTTATCTTGAGTTAGCTAAATGGGTTTAGGGCACATCATGTTTTCCCAGGGGAAAATAGCCCTAAGTAAGATTGAAAGAAGAACCATTCAGCCCTATGTGTTGTATACTCTGCCATTCTGTCACAGGAATCCTCTGCAGTGTTTTAGGGATTAGTGATTGCACCATTAAGTAGTGTAGGGAACCCCACGCTTCCCCCCACCCAAAAAAACCAACCAGGACCTTGAACTAAGGTAGTGATAAGTAAACGGAGAAACTGATTTTTAAACATTTTTCCTCCTTTGGATGTTGTTAATGATCTGCAAATTCAAAAATAAGCCATTCTGTTTACTATTACTTCATTAAGTCTTTTTGATTTAGTCATCATGGGGCTCGCATCTTCATCCTTTAAAACGCCTGGACTTGCAGAACACTGTCAAAAGTTATAATCTGAACACAAATAGCTGGAGGAGGGAAATCTGATATATTACTTTTATGGCACATTGTGTCACTAGTTATGTATTTCATGTAAATTACTAACTTTTTTCTTTTCATTATAGCTGTTTGGTTATTATTCATTATAGATTACATAATTATAATTGACTGTATTAAAATTTAGGAGCATCAGCATAGTAGATAAAAGCGCACATTTGTTACAGCATTAGATGATGCATTCTATTTTTAAAAGCTTTGTTTACTGGCAGTTTGTCTGAAAGTTCTCATTTCAATTTAATTTGGGTGATACCACAGGATCCAAGGGGGGAGGGAGGGGCCATTGTAAATAACTAGTCATTGCATGTGTTTGTACTATTTATACCCTATTTACAGTTTGCTTTTATTAAACAGAGCTTTTTCTAATTCCATGTGCTCTAATACAGTTTTTGTCTATGAAATTACTGCTCCTTTATAGCAATTATAGCCTTTAAGACAAGGGAAAGCATTCTGCTAATAGCTGACTGAACTGCCTGTATGGCAGCAATGACAATGCATCATAGAAAAAGGTAAATAGTGTTGCTGTACATTAGCATTCTGCCACCAAATTCAGAGTTTAGGACACTAGAATTTTTAAAAAGCAACAGAGAGTCCTGTGGCATCTTTAAGACTAATAGATGTATTGGAGCGTAAGCTTTCGTGGGTGAATACCCACTTCGTCAGACCCATGTGTCTGACTAAGTGGGTATTCACCCATGAAAGCTTACGCTCCAATACATCTGTTAGTCTTAAAGGTGCCACAGGACTCTCTGTTGCTTTTTACAGATCCAGACTAACACGGCTACCCCTCTGATACTAGAATCTTTAAACCTACCCCATTATTGTTACTAATTGTATATAACCATCTATTTGTTGGTCTGAAAGGGTTGGTGAACTGAGGCTGTGCTAGCCTTGATGGACTGGGCTTTTCTGAGAAGCATTGAAAAATTCTGTTCATGATTACCTTCCCCACATAGTATGAAGAAGACTATTCCACAAACATGTCCCCACCTGGGGGATGAGGTGTTGAAGACTCTACCACTGAAGTAGTACAGAAGCATGGACCTGATCAAGTAAAGGCAAAATCCCCCTTGACATCGGTGCTGCCTCAGAAGAGGCCCCATTGAGACAAGACTGTGATTGGGAGGAGGATGCCTGATGCTTCAGTTGCAAATACACAGAGCCAGCACAATAGTCTTTCTGTTTGTGTTCAGATGATCAAGTAATCTACCAATGGGAATTCAAAACATCTGTACAGTCCCCTTTACTCCAGTGGAGAATTAGTCCTAGAGAGGAGAAGTGATTTTCCTGAGTCCAGAAAGCAAGTCCTTGGTATTCAGGAATCCCTGGCTCTCTCTCCCACTGTAAGTTCACTAGACCATCCTGCTTGTCATAAGTCTGGTTAATATCTTTTGCTTTTTAAAGAGATCCATAGCTTCTATCTTCTTGGGTTCTTATATGGCCTCCATCACCATAGTATCTGAATGCCTCCCCAGTATTTATGGATTTATCTTCATAACAGCCTTGTGAGGCAGGGAAGTGTCACTCTTCGCATTTTACTGATAGGGAAGAGAAGCACTACAAGATCAAATGACTTGCAAGGTCATACAGGAATTCTGTGACTGAAATGGGAATTGAACTTGTATCTTGAATCCCAGTCCAGTGCCTTATCCACCAAACCATCCTGTCTCAATTAGTTTGTAATTGGATATTTATAAATTCACATATAAATCTCTTTGCCTTTATAACCCATTTTAGTAGTGTTCACTTGAGAGCATTGAAAAAAGGATGCACCTGATTATTTTAAAACAGCGTGCTTTTGTATAATAAGATACCCTTTGCAATTTCACATTGTAAAATATGCTAACAGGATAGTACTGTGAGATGCTAGTAAAATAGCATCTCACAGTAATTTATCTGCATCTTAAAGCTCAATTTTAAAAAGCAAAAGTAACTGATGTGCAGGCACAGTAGTTATTTTGAAAACACTTGTATATCTCACACATTAAACTATTTCCTTAAAATACTTTCTATGGAGATTTATGGTGTCACTACAATTAGAGCACAATCACATAAAGACTGGTTAGCCAAAGGCTTGCCCCACTCATGTGAGAATGAAACCAACTACATTGGTTTATCCCCAAGGCTCATGAAGTTGGTGAGCTGCTAGAATGCCCTTCTGCTATAAGACCAATGAATGGATAGTCTGGTGGAACTATGCAATTATCTGGTGTCCTCAACAATTGATATAAATCCCCCAACCCTCTTCCAATCCCCTTCTCCCCAATAGCACAGATGTCCATAGTTCATTAGCAAACTGGGAGGCATGGATCAGCATTCACATCGCACTCCTCGCCAGTACCTGGCCCGGGCTGGGGAAGCTAATGATCCAACCAGTGGACCAAATTTGGTGATGAATATTGGTCATGTGCCACCTGAGGCATGTTGTGCATAAGTTAAGACGATGACTAGAAAACCATGCCCTGTGAAACATGAAGACAGGCATCTAGGACACAGGTAGCACATAACCTGCTAGCAACAGAGACAAGATATGATGTCTCCCACCTTCAGCTTCCCAGGATATTATGCTCATTTCTTTCCAGTGAGGACTTAGCTACTGTGCTTCATGTAACTCCCCCACCTGAAACTAAAGCCAAAAGATGTAGAGAATTTCCAGCTTGTGCAATATGCAACAGCTCACCTCTTGAGTAAGGAAAAAATGTTGAGTTCATACCAAATGGGTGCTCTCTACATTCCATTGCCTCTCCATTCGTTACTGATTACAATGCCTGGCTCTAATCTTTAAGGCCTCATAAGTACATGGCTATTTCAGAGATTGATTCTCCATCTGTGTTCTCTCAATGCCACTGCTATCAGTGAAAGCTCAATGGCTGCTGGAGCCCAGTGTGAAATTCTCAGAAGCAGGTGTCAGAATGTTCTCAGCAGAAGATCCTAGACTGTGGGACTCTTTTCCAGAGGTGATTAGAATAAGCCTGATCATTTTCAGGGCATGATACAAAAAACCCAACCTTTCTGCAGAGACCTTTAGTCAACAACAAAGAAACAAAAGAGGGTCAACCCATCCCCCCCACCCCCAAAATCAGTTGGCCTTGCAAATGGTGAAGGGCAGGGTCTTTTATAAACTGAATGCAAGTCTTCATTTTGTATTGGCACATTGATAATTTGGTAATGGATGCATCAGTTATACGCCTATGCTCTATGCCACTGGGGACTCCCCTCCAGTGAGGAGATGAGATCAGTGCTGACCCCACCGTGCTGCTAGAGTGACACATCATAAGGAAAAAATCAAGGGAGAGAATTTAGCGGTGTACACCGTATAAATAAAACAAGCAAATACAGAGAAGAGACTAAACCCTTATCCTTGCAGCAGGAGAGAAATGTGCAGTTCTCCCTTCTGGCAGGGGAGGTTATCAACTGCACAGAGGAGACATTGTGTTTCAGATATTTGTCATTAATTAGGCAATGGCAATTATCTCTTGGATAAAAGTACAGCCATTCCAGACCCCATAAAACCTACTGAATCACAGTCTATGCCTTAGGAATTTGATAAGCCAAATGAGTCAGCTGGATAAAAGCCTCTTTAAAGCTAGAAGTTGCCCAGATCTGTAGAAGCCAGGGACTCATCTGGACCTATAATGTGGTGTTAAATATTAATTCTTGCTAAAGTTTGTTTTATATAATGGAAAAAAGGAGAAAAGATATATTGTTTAAGTCTGTAGCAGGCAGATGGGAAAATGAAGACTGGGAAATGTCCTAGGCAAGAGCCTACATAGAACGAAAAAGCCAAAATAAATGTAGAGACAATGGGTGAGATTCACAAATGTATTCAAGCACCTAGCTCCCATTTAATGTGAATCCCACCAAACCCTGCTTTCCTCAGTCTAATACAGTCCCTTGTTTACCATTTGAAGGAAGCTGTCATGGTTCCAGGGTGAGCTGTGCTTTTGACCCCTCCAGCAGTTTCTCCAGGGGCACCTTCTTCAGGTGATAAGCCCACATCTGCACTTCTCTCGGAATGGAATCCTGAGATTCACCCCACTTTTAGGCAGGATCACCAGGCTATAGAGCCAGTAGGTAAATGCAATGACTCAACACAGCTGCATCAAAACAAAATATTATTTATCCAAACGAGCATGGCAAAGGAAAAAAGTTAAAACAACTAGAGTCTATATGTATATTAAGCTAGCATTCCCTTCACAACTTAGGTATGTCCAACTTACCTCAATAGCCCCTACCTTGTACTGCTGGGGACCTTACAGCCTGCTACTTTTTGCTGACTGTGTCTCTTGTGTCACAGATGCTCAGCTTTTAACCACTTTCAAGATCTTTAAGATTTCCTGCCTAAAGGCCCCTGAGGTTTCAAGCTCAGACCTGTCCCCAGTCCCCATGGGATCAACCAGACTTCTGATTCCACACACATGCATTGTCTGTTTGAATACTGACCGTTGGGGCTGTCTACAGCCATTGACTTTGGTTCCTGCAGATACATGGCTAACCTATACTAATTTAACTGATTTAACCCTTAGCTAATCTTAGCCAGCAACACAACAACAATCAAACCCACAGAGATCTATTCATCTATATAACAGCCATAAACTTAATACAGATACCTCCCATGTAGTTCACAGAAGCATTAAAGAAACATAGGAAGTCACTATTTTCACATGACTGGGGGGAAGGCTCCTTTTACCATTTCTCCCCCTTTCACACTCATGTAAAACCTAGCCACATTTTAAGATCCATAAATATATGACCAAATTCACTGGGCCATTAGTTCTGTGTTGTGTTGCTCCTGTAGTGTTATTACACCAGCTTACCTGGGAATTCCCTGATGTGAGAGAATCTGAGTGGCATAGGGTCAGTGAAGTGGTTCCTATACACATCTCCCCCTTGTGTAGGAGGACAGCTGAAGAAAAAAGGGGCACAACCAAGGAACTGCTACATGCCCCTAACTCCTGACTGCTGGAGCAGCCTTTGTAAGTTGGGAGCAACTTCAAGGTGGCTCTATCAATGCAAAGCTGCCAACCAGGAGGATTCCCCTGGTATAAGGGGAACTTCAGGTGTCACAGAGCCACTGTAGTGATGCCTAAATCCCTTCCTGGGGCAAACACAGTGGGTAAGAAAGTATGGCAGAGGCATCTCTGTGCCCTAGTGATCCCTGGCTGCAATAATCTGGGCAGCGGCCACAGTTAGAGAAGCCCATTAACTTGGCCCAGGGGGCAGACTGTCTAGGATTGGGGGTATTGACACCTAAAGCCAGCTTGGTACCCTAATCCTCCTCAGCTCTGCCAAGTGTATCTGAGCTGCAGACATAGACCTAGCAAATACACTCACTTAATCAATATGGAGTATGCAACAAGCAAAGAATTTCAGCCAGGAAAATTAAACTGTATCAGCACATGAAACCGTCATTGTCCAGTCATATCATTCCCATTCCACACCAGCAATTCACCTTAAAGTCTCACCATTGAACAGTATCTGCCTTTCATCACTTAATCAGTATTTAAAGCTGTATCTGCTGAGTCATCGATCCTAATTACACCTCCAAGGTGTATGTCACTGGAAAGTCCAAGAAAGAGTACAAAGCACTTTGCCACCCTCCAAAGAGAAGTAAAAGATGCCTTTCTCTTGTTTTCTCATTTTTGAGTTTCTCATTTGTTTTATAATAGCAATAATCTCTATTGCTTTCGTACACTTGCAACAAATGGCTTTTGCAATCAATGAAATGTCTCAGCTTTGCTTTGGCTATTAATCATTCTCAGTAGCCATTTATTGCTTTGTATATTACAAAACCACAGTGGGAGAGCCCAGACTCCGCTATCACGCACTCTTGTTATGAAGTGCATGAAAACCCTTGTTTCCACACACCCCCATCCACCCTTTTGGCAAGTGACATGAGGATAGACTTTGGAAACTCTGCGGCTGGGATTAGACACCATCAAGGTTGAGGGATGGATGACAGGTCCCCCACAATCATGAGGGTGAGGAACCCAGTATCTTCCTTAAAGCTCTGTACTCCCAGAGAGGTATAAGGCTAACTGGTGACCTAACAGAAGGTTGAGTCAACACCTACCAAAAGGCAGACCACCATGAGGTGGGACAGCGTCCCAAGAGACATTGGATCTGGGGTGATTGGAGACATAGGGCCCTAACCTGTACTTCAGTAATGATACATCCTCCCTAGTCTACATCTGCATATGAAATGAGTCTGTGCTTTCAGTGATGCAGTTTTATGTTGCAGCACAGAGTCACACAAGATACTATGATGCAAGAACAGCTGAAAAGACTGCCACTAGAATGTCCATGGTTGTTAAAAGGAATCCTTTGTCATTTGCTTTTTCCATTACAATTTTAAAAAGCATTGATCAGCCCTGAAAAGTGGTTATCTAATAATGAACCATTTATGCTTATTTTAGTCATTAAAATATGTTTACTGCTTTTTACTCCTTTTAGTTCTGCAGAGCCAAATAAATTATGAGGGAGGGAGCTGGATTCTATTCCTTATGTATCATTGACTGAGTTGTTTACTCAGTTCCAATCTAATCTAAATCATATCTGTGTAAACCCCTTGAAGGGCAGGAGTAGGTGCAGGACTGCAACAGAAAGGTCTGGCAGCTGGTCTTGGCCATTTTTCAGATCGTGTAGGCCAGACCTCACTTTACCCCCATATCTGTGATGAACTTTTGGGATGGCAGTTCCCACAATGCAACCCTGGCTTAAATTAAATTAATGGAGATATCCTATCTCCTAGGACTGGAAGGGACCTTGAAAGGTCATTGAGTCCAGCCCCCTGCCTTTACTAGCAGGACCAAGTACTGATTTTGCCCCAGATCCTTAAGTGGCCCCCTCAAGGATTGAGCTCACAAGCCTGGGTTTAACAGGCCAATGCTCAAACCACTGAGCTATCCCTCCCCCCTTAAAATAGTCTTGTGGGTTGGTGGAAAGGGTGGATTCTCAATATACCTCCTCTGAATGTTGTTATTCAGTGCAGAACATTATTTTATCTTTACCACTGTGTGGAGTAGACTGAGGATTAGAAAGAGTCAAGAATTTGCTGACAAAGGTTTTTTTTTCACCTTCTCTTTAAATCAAAAAGTGGTGATTGAAACTGATTTTTTCCCCTCAGGAAAGGGTCAGTTTCAAACAAGAAGGTTTCTCATGTCCAGGATGGAATTTTTTGGTTAAAAAAATAACAAATCAAACCAGAGAGAGTGACTCCTACCCCAGGATATTCTGGTGATGAGGGCAGTAACCTGGGATATGGAAGACCTGATTCAGCTAGAACAGGGACTTGAACCTAGCTCTTCTAGTACCCAGGTGAGTACCCTCACCAGCAGGCTATTGGCTATTTTGAGGTGGATGCTTTCATCCAACCCCCTCTCTCCCTCTTCCATCCAAAAAAGCACATCAGTTTCATCCTGTTGTAGAACAGAATTTTTTAAATGTTTGTGGGAGGGGAAAGCCATTTCCCACCTAGTTTTATTGTGTCTCACTTCACCTGTCTCACTTTTAAGTGTGGTTACAAGAGACCCCTTTTAGGGTGACCATATTTCCCAAAGGGAAAATTGGACAGCATGCAGGGCTGGCCCAAGCCCCTCCCACCAGCCACCTGCAGTCCCCGCCCGGCCCCCACAGGGCTGGCCCCAGCTGCCCGCCCAAGCCCTGCCAGCCCCCTACTCGAGGCTGTCGCTCGAACCATGCCAGCCCCCCCCACTCCACAGCATTCCTCTGCACCGCACCCCACTTTTTTGATAAAAGTGGACATTTGTCCCATTTGCTCTTGCCAACTGATCTGGCTGGCAAGAGCAAATGGGACAAATGCCCACTTTTGCCAAAAAAGTTGGGATGGCCGGGACAGGGCTTAAAAAAAGGACTGTCCTGGCCAAAATGGGACGTATGGTCACACTACCCCTTGTTGCTGTCTTGTGAACTGATCAGAGTGATTCTATTAGAGACTGTACCTTTGAATTGCGATGTAATCTTGGGTAAGTCGTGCACTCTGTGCCTCAGTTGTAAAATGGTATGAAAATGCTCGCCAACCTTTTCACAGCACTAAAGATCTATGTCTAAATATGCTAAAGCAAGGCACAGTATCATTATGGATTATATGTTATTATTGTGGGGGGGGGGTTAGAATGGGCTGGTAGCACAATGCATCACCTTCTCACTTGTTAGAATACTGTATTTTTAAAAAATATGGGCTAAACCCTCAGATTTTTACCAACCCCAAACTTTGGAGATGTTGGAAGTGGATTCAGCTTGGCATCCAAACTTTACAGCAGCCCCCCATCTTCAGAACCAAACCCTTGAATCTGAACAACTTAAAACTTAACAGCTCAGCTCCAACTCTCGTTTGTTATATATTCAGCTGAGTCAAAGCATCCCCATTACCCATGAAACCTTGGCATCACCAATAAGAAAAATATGTTCTATAAAGTATCTCAGCTACAACTTACAATTATTGAGGTTTGAAATATATTATCCAGATGTTTGTATAGAATAGGAATTGCAAGGATACTTAACAATTTAGGTGTTATCTTAGGCCTGGTCTACACTAGGAGTTTATGTCGAATTTAGCACCGTTACATCGAATTAACTCTGCACCCGTCCACACCACGAAGCTATTTAGTTCGACATAGAGGTCTCTTAAATTCGACTTCTGTACTCCTCCCCAACGAGGGGAGTAGCGCTAAATTCGACATGTCGTATTAGGCTAGGTGTGGATGGAAATCGACGGTAATAGCTCCGGGAGCTATCCCACAGTGCACCACTCTGTTGACGCTCTGGACAGCAGTCCGAGCTCGGATGCTCTGACCAGCCACACAGGAAAAGCCCCGGGAAAATTTGAATTTCTTTTCCTGTCTGGCCAGTTTGAATCTCATTTCCTGTTTGGACATCGTGGCGAGCTCAGCAGCACTGGCAACGATGCAGAGCTCTCCAGCAGAGATGGCCGTGCAATCTCAGAATAGAAAGAGGACCCCAGCATGGACTGATCGGGAAGTCTTGGATCTGATCGCTGTGTGGGGCGATGAGTCCGTGCTTTCCGAGCTGCGCTCCAAAAGACGGAATGCAAAGATCTACGAGAAGATCTCTAAAGCCATGGCAGAGAGAGGATACAGCCGGGATGCAACGCAGTGCCGCGTGAAAATCAAGGAGCTGAGACAAGGCTACCAGAAGACCAAAGAGGCAAACGGACGCTCCGGATCCCAGCCCCAGACATCCCGTTTCTACGAGGCACTGCATTCCATCCTAGGTGCGGCCGCCACCACTACCCCACCAGTGACCGTGGACTCTGAGGATGGGATATTGTCAACGGCCGGTTCCTCGGACATGTTAGCGGACGGGGAAGATGAGGAAAGAGATGAGGAGGACGAGGCAGTCGACAGCGCTTACAACGCTGATTTCCCCGACAGCCAGGATCTCTTCATCACCCTTACAGAGATCCCCTACCAACCGTCCCCAGCCGTTAACCCGGACACAGAATCAGGGGAAGGATCAGCCAGTAAGTGTTTTAAACATCTAAACATTTATTTTTAACAGAACAGGAATATTAACAATAACAACAATGGGTTTCTCATGATTAGTTTGCCCTAGGCGCTTAACGTTTCAGTCCTTGGCAGTGCAACTATTGAAAAAAAATCTAACAATGTCCGGTTTAGCATGATTGTTCTGCCCAAGCCGCTCTACTGTTTAGTCCCTGTCAGTGCAGCTACAGTAAAATGCGGTCTATATGTCTGGGGATAGAGCTGAAATCCTCAATGGACATCTCCACGAAGCTCTCCTGGAGGTAATTGGAAAGCCTTTGCATCAGGTTCCTGGGGAGAGCGGCCTTATTGGGTCCTCCGTAATAGCAGACATTTCCGCGCCAGGAGACAAGCAAGTACTCCGGGATCATTGCCCTGCAGAGCATGGCGGCATACGGCCCTGGTCTTTGCAGGCTTTCCCGAAGCATTCTTTCTTTTTCCGTGTCTGAGATCCTCATCAGTGTGATGTCGCTCATGGTGACCTGCTTTGAATTAGGTAGGGGAATGTTAGTATTGGGACTGCTTGCACGTTCCTTTACAGAACTGTAACCGGCGGTTTACAGCCACACAGTGGAGGCGGGAGAGGGGCAGCATACAGAGATCTTTCCCTGGGACAGCCGCGAGGGGGTGGGACAGGGGCAGAGTTCATGCTTGCCGGATTGCTGGCAGCAGGGACTGGCATTGCTTTCAATGTGAAAGGAGGCCAGTGCTATTATTAAAGTTTTAAGCAGCCACACGTCTACGGCTTACCATGTCAGCCTGCTACCCAAATTCCGCTGTCCTGCCCCGCTTGTCAGATCTGCACTGCAAGACCCCAGGCACTGAATGCGAAGGCCGAAAATTCGACCTTGTCCTGAGTGCGCATGTGATAGGTGCTGTGCATGGTCTTGTTCACAGAGAAAGACTATGTTCTTTGTTCACAACTACATTTATCTTTCTGAGGAATTCACTCCCTTTTTCCCATTCCCACAGCTGCGACTGTCTCCCAACGTAGCCTGGCATCACACTCCCAGAGGCTAGCGCAGATTAGGCGTAGGAAGAAGAGGACACGGGAGGACATGTTCTCGGAACTTATGGGCTGCTCCCGAGCCCAGGCAGCACAGCAGACCCAGTGGAGGGAGAACTTGTCCCAAATGCACCGTTCACACATGGAACGGGAGGAGAGGTGGCGGCAGGAAGACCAGCAGGCGACTCAAACGCTGCTTGGACTTATGAGGGAGCAAATGGACACGCTCCGGCGCCTTGTGGATGTTCTGCAGGAACGGAGGCAGGAGGACAGAGCCCCACTGCAGTCTATCTGTAACCGCCCTCCCCTGCCACCAAGTCCCATACCCCCCTCACCCAAAGTCCAAAGAAGGAGGGGCGGCAGAGTCCGTGAAAACTCTCACTCCACCCCTGCAGACTGCTCTACTACTAGAAGGCTCTCATTCCCCAAAATTTGACAAGTCCTTTCCTTCCCGCCTCACCCAAGCCCCCGTCCAAGTTTAACCCCGCAGTTTCATGTGTAGTTGCTAATAAAAAATACGTTTCTGTTAATTACTGTTTCCATCATGTTCTTTAGAGGAGAGTCTGTCTGAAGGGGGGGAAGGGGGTTGGTAATTGGACAGGACAGTCACCTTTACCAGGGTACAGACGCGGGGGCAGGTTCAGCAGCAGGGCACACACACATTGCAGTCACTAGTTACCCTGGTCAGTCTGGGAGGTGGTTTTAGTGTTCTGTGGGGGGTGGGGGGTGCTCTGTGACTTTGTGGCGGGGGAGGGCAGTTACAGATCTTATGCAGCGGCCCTTATCCTGGATCACAGAGCCACGCAGCAGGGGATCTGTAACCGTCCTCCCCCTGCCACAAAGTCACATAGCCCCCACACACACAGAGTCCCGAACAGGACGGGTGGCAGGGTCCGTTGAAACCACCAGTCCACCACTGCGGAGCCTGTCATTCCTGGAGTTTGGAAGCGTCATTTGCATCACTACACTACACCCGCTCCCCACCACAGTCTGCGTCCCAGTTTCAACACTTTCCCACGAAAACCGTAATAAAGAAAACGGTGTTCATTAACAAAATTCAAGTGATTTTATTTTTAAACGTGTGTTGGAAGGGGGGGAACGGGGTATGTAACTGGAGAGGATACTGAACATTTAGTGGGTAAAGAAACGGGGGCAGGTTCAGCTTCTCTGTACACAAACTGAAAAGTCACTGGTTACCCTGCTCACTCAGGAACCTAGCTTTCAAAGCCTCTCGGATGCACAGCGCGTCCCGCTGGGCTCTTCTAATCGCCCGGCTGTCTGGCTGGGCGTAATCAGAAGCCAGGCTACTTGCCTCAACCTCCCACCCCGCCATAAAGGTCTCCCCCTTGCTCTCACAGAGATTGTGGAGCACACAGCAAGCTGCAATAACAATGGGGATATTGGTTTCGCTGAGATCACAGCGAGTCAGTAAGCTTCTCCATCTCCCCTTGAGACGGCCAAAAGCACACTCCACCACCATTCTGCACTTGCTCAGCCGGTAGTTGAAGAGTTCTTTTTCAGTGTCCAGGGCGCCAGTATAGGGCTTCATGAGCCAGGGCATTAGCGGGTAGGCTGGGTCCCCGAGGATGACTATAGGCATCTCCACATCCCCAAGAGTTATTTTGTGGTCCGGGAAGTAAATACCTTCCTGCAGCCGTCTAAACAGACCTGAGTTCCTGAAAACACGAGCGTCATGAACCTTGCCCGGCCATCCGACGTTGATGTTTGTAAAACGTCCCCTATGGTCCACCAGTGCTTGCAGCACCATTGAAAAGTAGCCCTTTCGGTTGATGTACTGGCTGGCCTGGTGGTCCGGTCCCAGGATAGGGATGTGAGTTCCATCTATAGCCCCACCGCAGTTTGGGAATCCCATCGCGGCGAAGCCATCTATGTTGGCCTGCGCGTTTCCCAGGGTCACTACCTTTGAGAGCAGTAGCTCAACGATTGCGTTGGTTACTTGCATCACAACAACCGCCACGGTAGATTTGCCCACGCCAAAGTGGTTCGCGACTGACCGGTAGCTGTCTGGCCTTGCAAGCTTCCAGAGGGCTATGGCCACTCGCTTCTGGACAGTCAGGGCTGCTCGCATCCGGGTGTCATTGCGCTTCAGGGCAGGGGACAGCAACTCACAAAGTTCAAGGAAAGTCCCCTTCCGCATGCGAAAGTTTCGCAGCCACTGGGATTCATCCCAGACCTGCAGCACTATGCGGTCCCACCAGTCCGTGCTTGTTTCCCGGGCCCAGAATCGCCGTTCCACAACATCCACATGACCCATTGCTACCGTGATGTCCTCGGCGCTGGGTCCCGTGCTTTCTGACAGGTCTGTGCTACTCTCAGACTTCAGGCCCTCACCGCGGTGCCGTAGCCTCCTCGCCTGATTTATCTGCATCTGCCTCTGGGAAAGGTGGATGATAAGCTGCGAGGCGTTGACAACGGCCACAACTGCAGCGATGGTCGCAGCGGGCTCCATGCTCGCAGTGCTGTGGCGTCCGCGCTGTCACTGACCAGAAAAGTCAGTTACCCAAAACCACCCTCGACACATTTTTTTCCCCAGAAGGCATTGGGGGCTCGACCCAGAATTCCAATGGGCAGCAGGAACTGCGGGAACTGTGGGATAGCTGCCCACAGTGCACCGCTTCCAATGTCGACGCTTGCCCCGTTAGTGTGGACTCACAAAGTCGAATTACTGTCCTTAGTGTGGACACACACGTTCGACTTTGCAATATCGATTCCACATATTCGATTTAAGTAAAATCGAACTACTCTCGTAGTGTAGACATACCCTAAGTCTAAGTCATTGTCTCCAGTTTATGTTTTAATCAAAGTAAATAAAAGTTGATTACTGCAATAGTTATAAACAACCAAAATGCCATAAATACAAAAGCCCAGTGAAAAATTATTGTTAATACAACCTCCCAAACCATAAACTTTACAGTGCAGACTGTAGTGCTGGTAATTTAGAATTGATTTGAGACACAAAACTTTTCTTAAAGTTTGTTACTTCTAAAACTGCTCTATAGCATCTAATAAAGGTACAGTGTACATTCTGTTTCTTCTTACTAAAGTGAAAAGATGGATGAGTTGTTCTTTATTTGCAAATTGATTTCAGTAACCTCTAAGGTATTCCATGCTTATGTTCTGGACACATTATTCATCATGCTTCTATTTTGGAGAAGTTATTTTGAATCAGTTAGCATGCTCTCTTGTTTCATTGTAGTCTTCTATCACATTTTTATATCAATTTTACATAATTACATCAATCACTGCTGTTCGAAAGCTAGAAAATAGAAATATTACCCTGCAAATAGTATATCTCCTTTTGTCTATTTGTATTCAGTCCTCTATTTTTCTCTTCATTGCCTTATTAAATAAAGAAAATTAATTTATTCAATGAATCATGTACATAAGTAGAGAAAACATGCATGAGTTTCTTGAAATGCACCAACAAATTACCTATTATCCATCAATAATTTTATTCACTGATGTGGAATATGAAATAGAGAGTTGGCAACTTTCCATGAATTTAATCAAATGTTCTTTTTATACTTAAAATTTTAAAGCTTAAATAAGAAAAAAAGGTCAATCAGAAATTCCAATCAGATTCCCCGCCATGTCAAATCTATAGCAAAGATTTTAGACATCTCATATAATGGAGTTCTTTTTTTGCTTTATCACCTAATAGACTGTCCTCTTCTGTATTGGTTGTTGCTTGATATGGTGATAAATTTGCTTCTAAAAACCTTCTGGCATCTTCAAGGTTATGAAAAATGTGTGTTTTATTCCTTACAAAACTACACTTTATCTGGTTATAAATTTGCCACATCAGCCTTAATACATGTGTATTCTATTACTTTCTTCTGCTCTTCAAAAAGTTACAATCAGAGTTTACATCAGTTGTTTCAGAGACTGTGAAATAATTTTTATTCATAAACTACAGCACTTAGTACAAATTTCCACTTTAAAAAAGGAGCAAAGGCACTTGACATATAATCAAAGCCATACAGCAAGGTTCTATGCAAAAAAACATTGCTTGAGAAGTGTGAGGAAAATAACTTCTTACTGCAATAAGAATATTAATGTAGGGCAAAAATTCCTGTAACCCTTGGCTTGTCTACAAGGGCAAATTGACCCAAACAGCTATTGCAAAATTGCGTGGGCACTCCATTTCAGAATAAAAGTAACTTTTCCCAGAATAATTAGTGCACTTTGAGAGCACACAAATTATTCTGGGGAAAAGTAATTTGTATTCAGGAATAGAATATCTACATGCGACACCCTGAGAGCTATTCTGAACAGCAATTCAGAATAGCTTACTCCATGGAATCCTTTCTGCTCCACCCCAAGGCATTCCGAGCTACACGGCTGCTGCTGAAGTGTATGGGCTGTAGATGTCATGGTTTTAATCAGTGGCTCACTCATTTGTGGCCCCTGCCCTGCCCCAACTCCACTACAGCATGCGAAGTATTGCTCCATAGCAGGTAGACATTACAGAGCCACACATCATGTGCTGTCCCTGTTGTGTGTTCACTGAGAAACTGGAAAAATAGTACTAGGTGAGTTACAGGTAAGAATATTGTTACCCTTTTTGACCCAAGCAGCTAGTCAAAATTCAGGGCTCTGGTGATGTTCCAGGTAGGAGTAGAAACTGGACGATGGAGTCTCGTGTTTTCCTTGATGCAACCTTATTTATTTATAAGGAATGTACAAGGAGGGACCAAACCCAAAAAGTGCAGTTTCTTAGCTTACAGCCCCAAGCTTTGTTCAGCCTGCACTCCTGACTCACACCTCTCTCTAGGCTTCTCCTGGGTCACACCACGTGTACAGGCTGCAGCTTGGCTCTCTTGCTCTGGTCCCGAGTCTCCCTGGTTCTGTGCCCCCACAACCCACCCTCCACTCATTCAGTCCAAAACTCTTGGGTCTGTTCACAACCCCTTTTATCATAAATGAGGGGCTTGTGATTAACTTATCCAAACAGTTATCTCAGAGAGTCTTGTGATTGATGCAGTCACTAGTACCTCAGTATAACAATATTAAATTCTTGTTAATATCAAAAAAAGCCAGACAAGCTACATTTAACACATAGAAAAGGTCAGTATCCTAATATATCAACAAACATTTTCTGAGAGCCAAATTATGACATAAGCAACAATCAATAAAAACTGAGATACAGGAGAGAAAATTTAAGCATAAGTAGAACCAGATAAGATCCAGAGGACTAGAACAAGAAGGCATATGTTACAGCAGTCTCAATTTCAGAGTGGTTGTCTAGCAGTCTCCTGGCAAATTTCACATAAATAGTGGAGCAGAGCAACCGCATTCCTTTCTAGAAACCTGATTTTACATGTTCACTATGGGCTTGATCCTGTCCTACTGAAGTCAATAGGAGTTTTGTCATTTATTTCAATGGGAGTAGGACCAAATCCTAAGTCCCCAGTGCACATTAGGCAGCTAGGATGTAGTGCATTAAGCCTGGAGCTGGTAGTCAAAAGACCATGATTATCAGTTATCCCATCTGTAAAACGGATAATGTTTACCTACCTCTTTATAGCACATTAAGGTCTGCAAATATAGAAAAGCCATCGAAGTACTAAGTTGCATTATAAATAAGTTTGGAGATCTCATTCTCATCCCCTTTCATATGCCACAAAATCACTACATGACTATCAGTCTGCACAGAAGGGATCCAGGAGTGGACTAGAACATTGCAAGTCAGGATAGATGTCCTTTAGCAGGGCCACTGTATGTGATGACATCTCTATGGCCTCTACCCACACCATGTCTGACGGCCAACTTCTGCTTTCATTAACGCCAAAATTAACTCATTTTCATGGGCCAGATCTTCAGCTCTTGTAACTTGTTGTAGCTCCACTGAAACCAATGAAACTAAGCTGATTTATACCAGGTGAGAACCTAAACTATTGGCTTCTTTGGATTTACACTAGTGTAACTGAGGGCCAAATTGGACGTTATGAATTAGCCTTAACATGTTTTTTAAAGAGTGGAATGAACACAGTGGTGTCTCCAAAGTGCACTGTTTGCTGAACACAATCTCTAAGATTAACAACCACTCTTATCTTAGACTCATAGACTTTAAGGTCAGAAGGGACCATTATGATCTTCTAGTCTGACCTCCTGCACAACGCAGGCCACAGAATCTCACCCACCCATTCCTGTAACAAACCCCTGACCTATGTCTGAGCTATTGAAGTCCTCAACTTGTGGTTTAAAAACTTCAAGGTGCAGAGAATCCTCCAGCAAATGACCCATGCCCCATGCTGCAGAGGAAGGTGAAAAACCCCCAGGGCCTTTTTATGAAAGAGACAAACAAGCAACATTAATAATGGTAAGAGGCTCATCTTCCCAAATAGGAACAAGAAAGTGTTACCTTTATGTCAGGTTTTACTATCACTGAAACCATCTTGATGAAGGAGGTGGAGCAAGGTAAAACTGACTCAAGAAAGGCCTTTGGGTGTATTTACCCCCACTGCAATTAAAAAAAGGGAGGAGGGGTAGTACTTGCCAAGAAGAGGTCCTGGCCAGGGCTCCTTGGGATGCAATGACTCAGCACATCCAGTAGACACCCTCCACCAGCAAATCTGCTATGGAGCCACAGGTGCAAGTTAAAGATATCTCCCTCTGAGAGAAAGTAGTGGTTCAAATATCATAACTGGAACCTGGGAAGATAAATAAGTTGCCACTCGTTCATTTCTTCCCACTAAACCTCAGGATTCAGCTAATGCTTATGTAAGCGGGGGAATGGTCCCGCTATTGTGGGGAACTTTCCTGGCTTCTGCACTACCCCGGTGAAGTGGGCTAGCGAAAGGATCCGAGTCCTCGCTCCCACTTCCTTTACCCAGAGGCCTCCCTGCCCTTGAGGACTCCCCTTCCACTCTCCTGTCTGGCAGAGTCCTCGTAAACCCCGACAAGGCTGGGCCCAGGATTCCTGGGGGGCTTGACCCCCAACCCTGCTGTGGTCACCTAGGACAGGGGCTAGGGTGTCCCCACTCCGGGGTACTCTCTTTGCACTGGGCACCTCCCTGACCCACTGATCATCTTATACAATTTAAAACAAATACAAGTTGTTTAATTAACAATTACTTTTAAAAAAAGAATAAGGAAAAATGGAAAAGGTTAAAGGAAACACATCACCCTGCTCTGAGGCAGGGAATATCACAAGCAGTGTCTCTGGAACGTCAGGGCAGTTCACAGTCTGTTCCTTGTAGGTCCCGGGCCTCCTTCTCAGGCCCTGGCTGTGCTGCAGGGACGCTGTGGGTTGGACACTTGCTCTGGCGGTGGCCACACGCTCTCAGGCTCTAGGTAGCAGGACCCTTCTTCCCAGCGTCGCCCCCGCCCTGTCAGGGTTACGATCCCCCTCCAAGTCTGGCCTGCAAGGCCTCTTGGCTGAGGTATCTCCCTGTGCTGGGCCCACTGCCAGGGTCCCCCTCACTCTCCCCAGCTGCTCACCGCACCCAGCTCCGGACTGCTCCAGCCCCAGCTCCAGCTCCACTCTGCCTCAGCACGGCTGCTGCTGCTGCTCTGCCTCCAGCTCCCTGGGCTGCTTCTCTGGCCCCTCTGGCTCAGGTTGCTGCAGCTCTCCTCCCAGGGCAGGTCTGCTCTGCAGGCTGCTTCTGTAACTCTGCTTTGGGGCTGCAGCTCTGCTCCCAGCAACTTAGCTCAGGCCCCTGCTCTCTCCTGGCTGTGCTCTGGCTTTGGGGCTGCAGCTCTGCTCCCAGCAACTTAGCTCAGGCCCCTGCTCTCTCCTGGCTGTGCTCTGGCTTTGGGGCTGCAGCTCTGCTCCCAGCAACTTAGCTCAGGCCCCTTCTCTCTCCTGGCTGTGCTCTGGCTTTGGGGCTGCAGCTCTGCTCCCAGCAACTTAGCTCAGGCCCCTTCTCTCTCCTGGCTGTGCTCTGGCTTTGGGGCTGCAGCTCTGCTCCCAGCAACTTAGCTCAGGCCCCCTCTCTCTCCTGGCTGTGCTCTGGCTTTGGGGCTGCAGCTCTGCTCCCAGCAACTTAGCTCAGGCCCCTGCTCTCTCCTGGCTGTGCTCTGGCTTTGTGGCTGCGCCTCTGGCCCCTCTGGATCTGGCACGGTTCTGCTCTCCAGCTCAGCTTGGGCCCCTGCTTTCTCCTTAGCTCGGCCCCACTCAGTCTGACCCAGGCAATTCCAGCTCACACGGAGGACGGGACCTCCCTGGCCTCCTGACCCTCTGATTAGCCTGGCCGCCCTGTCAATCAGGCTGATCTGGAGCATTGGCCTCTCCCCATTGTTCCTGGGGACTGTCAGTCTCAGGCTCCTGATTTGCCATCGACCCTTCCCCTTTTAGTACTGGGAGCAAGCCAATCAAAACACCCCCACTGAATGTTAGTAAGGGGGCAACAGTCCCCTTACACTTATCTGGATATGCAAAATACAAGCTGTTTGGCTGTGATTCCCTAGAATGTAATCTGATGACTCTTAATATCAACAAACTTTAAATCCACACGTCTATCTTAAAAGACATAATATATAATATAATATACTTATAAAGATATATAATTGAACAATGTCATGCTAGCTGTTCAGTGCTTAATTTAATGCATCTATTTAATAGAGCCTTTCTTTGAACAATCCCAAATATTAGCATGTAACAGCAGGATTGGGGAAGCATAGCAATAGTCTCATCTGAGGCTTTAATATAAATACGTACCATCAGTCAGTCTGCCTCTAAGCGAGAAGTTTAGCCATCACTTAAAAATGAGCTTTACAAAACTCATGAAGGCTTTTTTCAAGGTTCACTACTCACTGAGTTTCCTTCAGATTTTTCACTTACCTTAATGCCTTGTTACTCCTTTTTGAGCCAAACAGTTAGCCAGTATTTTGCGGTCTTGTGGGTTGTTTCCACAGGGATAAAAAAAAAAAATGATGATGGATTCAGGTATTTCTTTGCTGCAATGCTGTTTATTTACAAAGAATGTACAAAGCCACACTTCCCTAAACACAGTAAGTCTCAAGCAGGAGGTACTTTCTTTGCTCACAGTTCCAAGCCTCTTTCAGCCAACACTGTGCCCAAAAACACACTTTAGGTTTGCTCTGAGGGTCATGCTACAAGTACTTCTTTGGCTGTGTCTGGTGCTTCCTTCTCTGCCTGGGTCTACTTACTTACTTACCTACTTAAGTGTTTTCTCAGCAGAGACCATTTTGCTTTTCATGTGATATTTAATGTTAATGGGTTTAAAAGGCACATTAATCATAGCCTATGCGGCTCATGATTTTATTTCATCACTCCAAAACCATTAATAAGTGTCACTGCCATAAGTTACCTTATTTATTTGTATTGCAGTAGCGGGTAGGGCCACAGGCATGAATTAGAGTTTCATTGTGCAAGGTACTGTACAAACAACAAAAAGACACTCCTGAACTGAAAAAGATTACAATGTAAGTAAGTTTATCTCACTTTCAGGTTACTTATTTTGTCATTTTATTGCAATTCAGATTAATTTTGCTCCAAAAGAAGTTACCTAAACACATTCAGATTAGAAATAAGCAGGGCCGGCTCCAGGCACCAGCTTACCAAGCAGGTGCTTGGGGCGGCCACTTCGGAGAGGGGCGGCACGTCCAGCTGTTCGGCGGCAATTCGGCGGACAGTCCCTCACTCCTGCTCGGAGCGAAGGACCTCCCGCCGAATTGCCGCCGCAGATCGCGATCGCGACTTTTTTTGTTTGTTTGTTTTGGGTTTTTTTGTTTGGCTGCTTGGGGCGGCCAAAACCCTGGAGCTGGCCCTGGAAATAAGGAGCACATTTTTAACAGCAAGGGTAATTAACCACTGGGACAATCACTGGATGTTTTAAAATCAAGATTGGATGTTTTTCTAAAAGATATGCTCTAGTTCAAACAGGAATTAATTCAGGGGAGTCCTATGGCCTGAGTTATACAGGAGGTCAGACTGGATGACTAAAGTGGTCCCTTCTGGCCTTATAATCTAAGGATCCAGGTATTTTTATTGTGTCATCACAATGGTATCAGGGCATGTGATGGGACAGAAAGGCCCCACACTGGCAACCAGGAGATTAGAGAGACTGATAGTCCTTTCATTTCCAGTGGAGAGTCTAAGAAAAGCCAGTTGACCCCACCCCACTACATCTGCAGCCAATGTCAGTTGTGCAGAGCAGAGCTAAGGGGAGGTATTGACTTGGGATGGGAGAGAAGCCAGATTTCAGCCCTGAGATGCAGCTCACTTAGCAGCTAGTTTAGCCCTCCAAGAAGGGACAACCAGGCCCAGTGAGGGAGGGAGGGAGGGAGGGAATTTGCAGGAGCACAGGCTGTCTGAGGGCATGTCTATGCTACAATTAAACAGCTGTGGCTGGCCTGCATAAGCTGACTCGGGCTTGTGAGGCTCAAGCTGCAGGACTGTAAAACTGTAATGTAGGCTGGAGACCGGGTTCTGAGATGCTCCCCCCACTCTTGCAGCATCCCAGATCTTGGGCTACAGACCAAGTCCAAACATCTACAACACAATTTTACAGCCCCACATCCCAAGCCAGCTGACACAGGCCAGTCACAGCTGTTTATTTGCAGCATACACATACTCTCAAAGACCACCCCTGAACAGAAGGTGGGCAGCCACTTAAGGTTCATGGGACAACTCTATTTTTGAGTTTGGTTTTGTTTCTGATTACCTTTGAACCCCAGTGCTCCAGAAAGGTAGCACTGAAGGGCACTTTGGCTGGAGGGCCAAATTCCCATTATACCGGACCTCAGAGAGAGGCATACCTGCTAAGACCAGCAGTGGGGTGAGTTGTAACCTAAGGGCCACAAGGGGGTGCTGCCCAGCATCACAGTTACAGGGCACCTTACATACAAATTAAAAAGAGCATCAAGTCAATGTGAAAGGGCCATGTTTTCCATTGTTTATTCTGTTGTCTTAAGTAGGCAGTTCTTGCTATGCCTCCAGGAGAGATGCTGCAGATTCATATCATCTTAGGCATGTAAAGTGAAGTGCATTAGAACCTAGAACTTCCTCTGGGGCAGTGCAGCTCCTCCAGGTTCCACCCTCTACAGTGCAGATACTGCCTATTCATCACAAGCTGTTCTTCATTTCATACACTAGTGAGACTAAACTAGGGCATTTGAGTAGAAGAGTTTTTTTGCTACCCAGAAGTGGGTTTAAAATACTGATTTGCAGTCTATTGATTATACTCTCTGCCCACCAAATAGTGTAATTCATCACAAGGAGGCATCATAAGCAAGAAGATTTACGTACGGCATACACGGTAATACAGTGTATTACAGTTAATCGCGTTAATACAGCATACAGTGATACCGCCCTGTATGATACATGATAGAACATGGCAATCCTATTAATACATGTAACTAAACAAACAAACAAACAAAAACCCAAACCAAACCTGTCCTGCATAATAAGTGATGAATTTTTTGAAACCCATTCACCAATCTGATTAAACATCATACATGGAGCATTAGGGATTCTTGAAGAAAGAAAAAAAAGACCGATAAAGCAGTGGTGTATTAACTTTACCTGTGCGTATAAAAAAAAAAAATAGAAACAAGGCTAAAACCTGGGCTTCTGGAGGCACACTGAAAAGAAAGTCCACCCATGATTAGTGAACGCAGTGTCATTGTCTATGTGATACTGCCAGTTACAATTATAGCAACACTGACCACTTAAAGGAAATATAAATAAGATCAATGGTTTTCTTAAGAGAGTAAGGGTACATCTACACTGCAGTCAGAGGTGACTACAGCATATGTAGACCTACCCAAGCTAGTTTTAAGCTAGCTTCTCCGTTACCAATAGCCGCAGCAGCATGGGCTTCAGTGCAGGCTGTATAAGCCTGCCTTGGTCCCTGGGTAATCACTTGAGCGGTTAGCCTGTGCCAAAGACTATGCTGCCATCACCACAATGCTATTGGTACCCAGGCTAGCTAAATTAAAGTGAGCTCAGGTATGTCTACACATGCTGCAATCACACACCCCGATTACAGTGTGGACATAGCCTTAGACTGCTAGGCGCCCAAATCCCATTGAATTTAAATGGAAGTTGGGCACCTAACTCCCTTAAACTCCTTTGAAAGCCGCAGCCTAAAAATCTTGGGTTTAAGCAACAAACTGAATAAAAGACAGTTACTTTACATTTCCCAGGACTGTTATTACATGCTACTTTGACAGAGCCATTGGTAAGAAAGACTCAGTAAGACATTCTTGGGAGAAAGATGATGTTTTAAAGAACACTTTGGTTCTCATACCTATCAGGGCACCATCCTCTTATTAACCCTTTGAATGTACATAATTTGTGCAGGGTCCTAACATGACACCTTCACTCACATGAAATCAATGGAGCTCTGAGGGGTAAAGTGCTAGTCAATTAACTAGTCTGTTGAGCTCTGGATCTGTAAGATATCCCAGGCCAACTCCAACTCCTACTGAAGTCATAAATGGAAATCTTTCCATTTATTTTAATTGGAACTGGATTGCACCCAGGATCAGGTTCAGCATCACAACCTGTTTTCAAGGCAGTTGGGGTTTTCAGAACAACAAGCAATGTCTGTGGCATAGCTAAGTAAGGAAGTATGGGGAAAATTTGATTGGTGGTGTGAGCTGGCAAGGATTTGTTTGCAAACTTTAGAGAAAGGCTGCAGCTAACCCAGAAGTCTGGTGAGTGATGTACAAAGCAAAAATAAGAAGCAGTGATGGGGAAAACATGCAATTTGCATGAAAGGGGTGAAAGGTTCATGATTCCTTTAAATGGAAAAGGAGGCAGACTTGTCCCAAAAACATTTTCAAGGGCTAACAGAAGATTAATTCCAGAACATTGTTCATGCCTCACTGTTAATCTTAGTGGCTTTAAGTGATTTTCTGTGCTGAAATTATCAGTTGATGGTGGGTGGATTATTAATAGTTCTCAGGTTCCTTCTGCATACACATACAATTTATGAAATATCAGTTCACTTCAAAGAGAATTTTTGGTGTCAGCCTACCCAGGTTGGTGAAGTTGTCAGTATTTTTGTCCACCCTCAAGGGCAGTTGTACTCCAGAAAGCATTTTTCCAAGCATTTAGAAACATCAAAAGGAAAGATATATGTCAATTTAGGAAATAATACAGACTGGTTTTATTTCATCCCTAAGGTCGTACCACTAGTAAACATCACACTTTCCAAGGGAATCAGCTAGTGGTTAGGACCCTAGGTCTCCAATCATCCCACCTCCAATGTCTCTTGGGATACTGTCCTACCCCATGGTGGTCTGCCTTTTGGTAGGTATTGACTCAACTTTCCGGTTAGGTCACCAATTAGCCTTATCCCTCTCTGGGGTAACAGAGTCTCAAGGAAGATATTAGGTCCCCCACTCTCATGATTGTGGGGGCCCCTCCATCCATCTATCAACCCTGAGGGTGTCTAATCCCTGGCACAGAGTTTCCAAAGTCTACCCTCACAACGCTTCTCCAAAGTGTGTGTGTGTGTGTGGAAATGAGGGTTTTCATGCTCTTCGTAACAATGGTGCTTAGTAGGGGCGTCCGGGCTCTCCCACTCTACCAGGCTCCAGCCCAGGGCCCTGTAAGAGGTAACAATGTCCAGGACCCAGGGGTGCCTTAAGGCTTCCTCCCTGAGCCACTTCCTACAACTCCCTCCCCCATCCAAGTATTAAAGAAAAAAAAAGTAACTGAACTTTCAGCCCCTCTGGACTCAGCCACCAGGCTCTTTCTCCCCTGAGAAAGGCTTCTGCAACACTCTTCTTCAGGAGCTCTCAGAATGGGTCTCTCTGACTGTCCAGTTAGGCCCTTTCTCAGCTTCTGGCTCCTTTTAAGCACCATCTCCAGCAGGAACACGTTCTGGAGGTCGGGATGGGTGGGGTCATCTGGATTCAGAGTTGCTCCTTAACCCCTTCATTTCCAATGTGGGGTTAATACACCCCATCACAGAGAGATTTAGCAGCCGTGCCCCACAACATCAAGTCTTTCCTTGACTGTAAAGCAAAACTAAAGCATGTTCTCTAGGTGAAGTTCCATTTAGGAACAAGTATCGGGATAAGTTCAGATGGATGTCAGTATTCTGAGTATCCTTGAGCAGGACACTGTTCCTAATAATTTCATTCTGAAAGAAAGTTTAACGTTCTGGAGAGATATGTAGCATTTCAGCCTGGCTTAATTTCAAGAAGAAACAGAAACAAGACAATCAAGTACAACAGTGGTTCCAGTTGGAAAATAACCAGTGGGAAAAGAATGAGGCACTTGACTAGAGAAATTGTTAGGCTGATGAGCTTGTCAGCTTTTATCAATTAGCCTTGTAAATGGATTATTAATACTAAAAGTACTATACTCATACTAATATAAATATTCTATTGAGACATGTCAAGAGGAGAATTTAAGATGGCACATATCATCTAGCTTTCTTATTACTCCAATACCTTCATTTGTGCAAAACCTCAAAACAGAAGGGAATCAATATGATTCTATTGATTTCTATTCTAGCAGAAAGATGGTGTATGGAGGTATTTCAGTATTTTGGAAAGAGTCCAGTCAGGGGTGCCAGAACAAGGAGGTCTGGGGGGCCATGGCCCCATCACATTTAAAAGTGGGAGGGCTATGCCCTCCCCCTTTTTACCTGCCTTAAGGGTGAGCGACTGCGGGAAGAGGGAGGAGAGGAACGACTGGGAGGTGGGGCCTTGGGGGAAGGGATGTAAAGAAGGCAAGGCCTCATGGAAAGGGCAGAGAGAGGGCGGGGCAATGATTTGGGCACCAGTGCTTCCCCCCCTCCCTGACACACACTTCTATGGAGCTTCTGGCATTCCTGAGTCCAGTGCCATAATTGTTTTGTGAACATCTGATTCACAAGAGGCCTGTTTGCATACTAAAAAAATACCAATATACTCTCAGCTGGACTGTGGCTTTTGAAAAATAGTCACTCATCATCAGATAGGGCAGGCACATCAGAGGGCCATAAAATACCCTGGATTAGAGTCTGGTACTCTTTAGAGTCATGAAGTGCTCTGCATTTAGGACCTATTACTGGAGAGTCATAAAATGTCCTAATTTTAAGGCCTACTCTATTTGGCCCATCTTTGTTAATTAGTGGGAGATTTACTTAAATAAAACTCACAGTTTAGTTAAAAAACAAGCCTGGATAGAGGGTGAAAATCAGGACTTTAAAGGCTCTATTATGGCTATGGCCCTACAAACTTCACAGCCATGAAAAATGCATCACGGACCATGAAATCTGGTCTCTCCCCACCTAAAATCTGATCTTTTGTGCGCTTTTACCCTATGCCATACAGATTTCACAGGGGAGACCAGCGTTTCTCAAATTGAGGGGCCTGACCCAAAAGGGAGTTGCACAGGGGTCAGAAGTTTATTTTAGGGCAATGGTTCCCAAACTTTAACAACCTGTGAACCCATTTCACTAAAATGTCAGGTCTCGCAAACCCCCTCCTAAAAAGGAATATTTCCAGGGATTTTCTCCTTTATCTGAGTATAAATTATAAAAGCAGTGATCTTGGAAATATAAAAGTTGTTTTTATGACATGCTTATTACACACTATTAATTATTAATTATTATTTATCATTACAGTATTTTTATTACATTATGAAAACAGCAACACTCTTCCAAGATCTCACTTTCGAAGCTTGTATTACTTTGAATAAGCCTGTTATAAGACAAGGCTCCTATGTTTCATCAAGGAGTATCAGATGTGAAACAGCAGGAAGGTATTTAAGAAGCCAACTCAAAGAGTTCCTCCTACACAAGCATTCAGGTCTTGAGCAGTCCTGGCAAACAACAAAGCTTAAACTTGTTCTTTATAATAATTTTAAAAACAATACTAGCTGCCTATTTCATTTTAAAAGCAGCAAAAAATATCCACCTCCCTTTCCATTTCTTATAAGGAGTCTTGAAGTTTAAATCTCCTTAGTGTGATAGATGTGCTTGCTTTGATCTGCTTAGCTCTTGGAAGTCCAGGGGCTCCGGGCTGCTGGCCCTGTGCAGCCCGGGGTCCCTACGGACAGCATTGTGCGCCATTAGGGATTTTTCCCCCCCGAGAACCCCCTGTAACATTTCGTGAACTCCCAGGGGTTCACAAACCCCAGTTTGGGAACCACTATTTTAGGGGGATTCATGGTATTGCCACCATTACTTCTGCACTGCCTTCAGCTCTGGGCAGCTGGAGAGTGGCGGCTGTTAGTCCGGCACCCAGCTCTGAAGGTGGCACCCTGCCAGCAACAGCGCAGAAGTAAGGGTGGCAATACATACCATGCCACCCTTACTTCTGCGCTGCTGGCCTTCAGAGCTGGGCGGCTGGACAGTCGAGGCTGCTGACTGAGGGCCCAGTTCTGCAGGCAGTAGCACAGAAGTAAGGGTGGCACTACCATACCATGCCATCCTTTCTTCTGTGCTGCTGCTGGTGATGGCTCTGCCTTCAGAGTTTGGCTCCTGGCCAGCAGCCGTCACTCTCCAGCTGCCCAGCTCTGAAGATAGTGCCACTGCCAGCAGCAGCACAGAAGTAAGGGTAGCAGTACCGCAACCTGCCCCACAATAATCTTGCAAACCCAACCCCCTCCAACACATACAACTCCTTTATTGGTCAGGACCCCTAAAATTACAACATCATGAAATTTCAGATTTTAATAGGTGAAATCATGAAATTTATGATTTTAAAAAAAAAATCTTATGACCGCGAAATTGACCAAAATGGACTGTGAATTTGATAGGGCCCTTATTATGGCTCTAGGAATTACAGATAGTGAAGAAGAGGAAGAAAAAATGCAGTGCCAGAGCTGAGGTAGTCTCTAGCTGCATAGAGCAGCAGAAGCAATTAATCTCCAGAGCACTGGGGGAAGCACACTCACCCATAGCCCCTACTACAACAAGTCAACATTTTCCATGGAAAGCAGACACTTTTTGCAAAAAATTGTTTAATTGAAAACCCAGTTCTCTGTCAAACAGTACTGACAGAAAATCTTCACCCAGCCCTATAAAGTAAGCCATCTGTCTTCCAGGTGAAATTCTGGAGATTTCTCCTTGGTTTTGAAGTGCTTATGCTACACAGAAACAAGAGACAGCCTCTTTCTGCTTTTCCAAAAGGCACAGCTGCAGTGTGTGTGCTTCATAGCAAAATGCATTCAGTGTACAGATAGTATCTTCTGTTTTGTCTTGCAAAGTGCAAGGCACACCTCAGCACATAACAAATAATAAATAAAACAGCAATATAATTGTGTCTGGGATTATATTGCAGCTACCATACTCTGCAGTCTCTGTAGTGCTCTTTCATCTCCCTTTTGGCAGCCCACTTGCCAGTTTCCTATCATAGTTTGATAAAGATCAGCAAGGGTATCAGCTACACACGAGATCAAGAAATCCAAAACATATTTCATTAACATGCCCTCTGCATGAGTATTTCTCAGCAGGAAAACCTCTAAATGTAGCTTGTGAAATAGAGGCCAGCACAGAAACAGAGTGCAATTTATAACACACCCTTTTAATGAATTTTTAATCTCTGTCTTCTGGAAAAGATGGTTGATATAAAGACACAATACACATCATAATTCCTCCCCCTCCCCAGTTTTTTCCCATTTCTCTACTTTAATCCCGATTGCATATGTATGTAAAGTATATACTCCTAGAAAGGCTACCTCTATGGTCCTGTGAACAGTACTTTTATTAACAAAAGCTAGTATAGTATCATAACCATGGTTGCACATGGCAGTAAACCTGAAGTAAGCTATGTAAACCCCCGAGCTTCCTCACCTCAAGCCACCTGCCATGGCACCAATAGAGTTAAACACAATCCAAAATTCTGTGACTGCTCCACCTTTACATCTTGTCTGACAGGTCTCTCTCTCTCTCTCTCTCCCCCCCCTGGACTATCATTTTGCTCTGTTTGTTTACATTACACAGTAGCTCCTCTGGTGTCTTTCTTAATTTTTACCATGCAAAATGCATTCCCTTGGATACATTCAAATCTGTACACAGGACACTTCCCAAGGCTCAGTGTTGCAGTGGCATAGATTAAACGTATGTGCAGATGTATAAACAGTTACTAGATGTTCCAGTAGTTATTTATTCATTGAGATTCATAAATAAGTGCCTGCCCAATGTTCTGGGAGCACCTACATAATTTACTATTCACAATTAATATCTTAATAGAGTGCCAACATGAAAATCCACTTACACAGGGCTGCAGCTTTCTGCACTGGCTTCAGTTTCTGAGTGGTTTCAATGCATAGCATCACGTGGAGCACTTTACAGTAGCATAACCTCATGTGACAAAGGGATAACTGGCAAGACCCACCTTAGTGAGAAAAGACTGCACACTTCAGGAACAGGTGGAGGAAGAAAGAAATCTTCCATGGCCCCTACTAATATAAGATTATGTTAATACATTTAAAAATGACTTGGTGCTTGTTTTTGTTTCAAAAGACAATTGGCAGGTGACACAAAACATAGGCGTTCTAATGTATAACTGAAAAGTCAACATCTCCATGAATAACTCTTTAGTCCTCCTCCTCCTCCCTCTCCAACTACATGGGCTGTTATCAGAATAGCTCTTTCAACACTAGGTTACAGTTAGATGTCAATATTCCATACCTAAAAAAAAAAAAAAAATGAGACTCTTGATTATTTTTGTCAACCCGTCCTGCTCTTTTACTTCATTATGAAATTCCCAGAAATAGGAACATTGAGCACTTTCTAACCTCTTATCAAAATGTTACAAGAAAAATATATTGAATAATGTAATACCTTAAAAAAAGAAAAGAAAGGATTTGTATATATCAGGAATAACTTATAATGCAGAAAAGTCTACTTAAAAATACTTCTGCACAACTAAAATATCTCCGTTTGGATATACTGCTTTGACCTCATTGACTGTTATTAAAAAATGAATCTAAGCTTGTTTGTTAATGAAAATATATATGTTCCTTGATGTTATGCAAGAGAAATAAGTTAGAATATCTATATATTTTCCATGAAAAGTATAAACATACAAAATGAATGAATTCTGAAAGGAACAACTTTGGAGGGTTATTGTCTGAAAAAGCAGATGCATTAGTGTCACAGAGCATTACCTTCATCCATAGGAGTTGAGATGGCACCCTCAATTACTCACTGTGGTTTCTGATCAGGTGGAGAAAAAAGTTAAAAAAGAAAACTTTAAAAGTTGATTTTTTAAAAATCAGATAAAAAAAATTAAATGTAATACAGATTTATTTTTAAAAATGTATTTAAAATTAATTTTTAAATTGACAACCTACATTAAGGCCTAAACTTGCTATATTCTATAAAAATCATTTAAATTAAATATAAAAATAACATTAAGCAGTACGTGTTTGCTGCTAAATTTTAAAGAGAGTCAGACCACTGAATGGGTGGAAGTCACTGGCTAAGCACCTGGACCCAGAATTTGTTGAAGTGTTAAACCAGCTTTTGAGGTAATATTTTCTTCATTTCACTTTATTCAGCTAGTTCACTTCAATGGCTAGTTTATTCAAAGTTAAGTACACCTACTTGGAACTGAAAAGCAGGAGCTACTGTGGCGTTCCTCCTCAGGAGCCGCTTGTGTAGGTCAGCTCACCTCCACTGTCTGCCTTCCACTAAGCTACTCTGGTCCCCTTTTTAAGCATCTCCTCCAGCCTGTGCAGGCTTTTCTGGTGCAGTGGAGCAAGGCCACCAGGGCCCTTCCTTTCCATGGTGGGGTTTGTACACCCCATCAAAGAGCCACAGTGCCAGGGTTCCCTAATATAGCTACTGTAGGAACCTATGGACTGAAGTTCATGACATGGAAGGGGAAGCAGTGCATATATCCCTGCAGACTTGAGAGAAGGGAAGAGCACAGTGGACACCTGCCAGCCTGCTCCTCCCCATACCATTCATACCTGCCCAACCCACCAGGGAGCACCCACAGAAGAAGTTCCATGGGGTTGGGGAAATGGTAAGCATCGTATGGAAGCACCATTCCTCTTTTGCCTTCCCCACTCCCATCATCTGCATCTCAGCTAACACCAGCAGAGGGAAGCATTAGGGGTCATGACTTTTATACTTGAATTTAAAAAAAAAAATCAAAAAAAATCAGAGATTTGCTTTTGCTCCAGAAAAGTGATAATCGATAATGGCACCAACGAGGGAAAAAAGTTAACAGAACTTTTTAAAATGAAGACACAACATGAGCAAAAGTGATGAGGCATTATAAAGCTGAAATTAGCCACCAAAAAACGCTCATTTGGTCCAAAATGCTCAGCGGCAACTGTTACTTTGACAAAGACACAGACTAACTAAAATTGTTTACAGGAGCAAACAAGCTGTTGTTGAAATATTATGATGCAGTTGGCAGGGGGGGGGGGAAATATGAAGAATTGTGTGTCTAAATATTTTACCGATAATGCAGAAAATTTACAAGAATAGCATCTGTGAGAGAGGAAAGCCGCTACTACAAAATGCCAGAAAACACACAACAAATGGAGCCCATCCCATAGGTGTTAGTACAGCAGTGCAATAATAAATAAATAGAACAGATGAGGAAGACCATGAGCTCCAGTTTAAACATGTGCAACCTCAATTTCTTATTGAAATGGGGAGAAGAGCTAAAAGGTGATCCCATTACTGGCAGTTCCAATGTGCAACCTCTGGGACTTTGCAAAGCTTGATTGGCAGCTCCAAGCACAGCTCCAAAGGCATATGAAAATGGCTTTGAAGTATAAGACAAACATGGCATCCAGTAGGCTAAAAGACTTTGGTTAACAGCACAGGGCAATCTAAAAGTGACCTTTTAGTCACAAATAGAAATCAACGTTGTTACTGAGAATGATGAGGAAAACATTTTAAAAATGGATAAGCCTACTAGGGAAATAGAGTATGTCCATTAGTCTAGTTAATGATATATCAGTGATATCAATCAATAGTCTAATGTTTTAAAACAAAGGCTCATGCTAGTGGTGACAATGCTGATTTACTTGTTGTAAAGATGGGGATAATGTTACCACTAGCATGGAAGTGGCAATGCAAATAATGGCATGTTTCTGTGGAGATAACTATGCTAATACCTGCATCATGCATCTGAGCATTATCTTCTGTAAATTAGACATTTCTAGAAGCTTGAGCAGAGTCAGATTGCTCCTGGTAGTCACACCATTAATCAAGTGGAGTGCCTTCTCTCCAACCAACCTGACTCCTCTCAAGTGCTTTGCTAAATATCGAACAGCTGTGTAAATTGAAATGCTACATAACATAGAAAGCTGCAACATGGCTGCCTCCTGAATGCAGCAGTGTCACAGTGAGAGTAGAGCACCCAGAAAAGAAATGCACTTTTACAATTAAATCTCCTAGGCAGAATTGTAAGACAACATGGCTCAGAGAAAAAGCCACAGAAGTTTACAACTGTTGTTTCTATAAAATGGCAGAAGGTAGGTCTGTGGGAGGATCTCTTTGGTGTGACATGGTCCTGAGAATGAAGAAACCTTGGTCTAAACATCAGCTGGAATTAGGAAGAGTGAAAGCAACTGTGCTTGAAAAATATCCTGGTCAGATTTATGGCTTTCTGAATAAAAATATGGACTCTAAGGAAAATGTGCTAAGGTGTTTTGTAACTTCCACTTGGTTATTTTTTTAAAATTCATTTGAAATATTTCCTACCAAAATACCAGCAACAAGAACTTCAGTTTTTCAAAAATGAAAATCTAACCCCCAAACATTCCAGAATTTAAAAAAAAAATCCAAATTAGAAAAAGAAGAGTTCATTCCTGAAAAAAAGTGATACTGGGCCTATAAAACTAGGCTATCGGCAAGTTAGAAATGTGTTGTTAGCTTCTTGAATTGTTAAGTTAACCAAGACACAATAAGGGGTAACTTGATTTTCTTTCATCAATTCATGACTCCTATTTATGTGTGGATTTATGAGCCCATAAGAGAGGGACAAATTAGCCCTAACTGTTCTGGCTGAATTCACCAAAGCACTATATTGTGGCAATTTAACAATAAAGATTTCAAAAGTTCTCGGTTGATTTTGATTCAGAGACATTAGAGAGGGAGGAAAAGACCTGTTGAGGGGGTCCTCTGTCTAGTCCATCCCTCTGTCAGTGCAGGATTGTCCCTATCAGATATTTTTCAATGCTTTGTCCATTCTCCTTTACAAATATCTCCAGGGATGGGGCTTATATCACTTTTCTTAGACGATTATTCCATAATCTTATAGTTACAAGCAATGGCAGCATGAACCAGATAAGAACCAGTTTAAGCACTTTCTCATTCCCAGTGCTCAAATAAGGGGGATATCCCATCCCTTCTATCCTATCACCAAATTACATTAATGTACTGATTTTATTTAAGCAGAACTACATTCCCCTTTCTTCCCTATCAGTTCAACCCTGATCACAACTGAAGCAAATTCTTTGTACTGGTCCAGATGAATCTGGGTAAGCGTAGTGCCCCTCTTAAGAGTCCCTTTCCTCCCCTCCCCATCATCCCCAATTATTTGTTTATGGCAATGTTAGACACTCTGCTGGGTATGAATACCAATGGCTGGAATGCTTGTGGGTCCTGAATCGCAAAACATTCCATCAAGGGATGCCTTCGGATGCATTATGCTTTAAATCAGGAGCAATCTTGCTGACATTGATGCTAATCTCCACAAATAAATCCCAAAAGTAAGGGGTCTTTGAGTGTCACTGGGAGTTGTGCTGAGTATGTTAGTGGAAGACAAGGAGGCGTATTCAGTTACTGGGAGGTTTCTGTGGAGGGAGGGTGTTACTGCAAATCTGTTTGTTGGAAGATTGTTACTAGGAGCCTGTTTGGGAGTATTTTGGGGTAAAGTCACTTGGAGCGTTGTACACACTAGACTTTCCTCCCAACATTTCCCACTATTGCTATCAACTGGTGTGGCTTCATCAGCGGTAGGGGAGCTGCCTCGGGTACCAGAATTTTAATCACTGTGCTGTCTAGTTCTGCTCTGTGACAGTTGATGTAAGGCCTGGTGGTTTGAGTCATAGTCAAAAACAGGTACAAGGGTCAAAGTTGGCTGTAGAGTCAGGACCAGGCCAAGGGCAGCACTGAAACTGAGGTCGGTGACAAGCTGTGGGTCAGCGTCTGTAGACAAGCCAAATCAGGAGCATAAAGTCCAGATGCAGGCCAAAGGTCAAAGCTGGTGGGAGTCAGTCCAAGGGTCTGGGGTGTCAGGAAGCAAGTGCTGGGCTGGAGCATGGTCAGAATAGGGCTCAGGCAAGGCTGGAACAAGGTTTGGGGAAGAACTGGATCATGAGCAGGCTGGGAAGGCTAAGGAGTCTGTACCACTGTGAGGCAGCAGGAGGGTTCCTGGCCAAGTACTGTTGTTGCACAGACACATGTGCAGCTCTGGCGGGGTCAGAATATTAGAGAGATGGATCTAAAATTTAATTTTCCAAAGGAGATTTTGAAATGAAAATCTAATGTGCAGGTTCTCCTACAGCAGGGGTGGGCAAACTATGGCCTGTGGGCCAGATCCAGCCCGCCACCTGTTTTAACCTGGCCCTCAAGCTCCCGCTGGGAAGCGGGGTCTGGTGCTTGCCCTGCTCCGGCGCTTCAGCTGGGGAGCAGGGTTGGGGGCTGCTCCAGACTGCTCCCGGAAGCATCGGCATGGTCCCGCTCTGGCTCCTATGTGTAGGGGCAGCCAGGAGGCTCTGCTCTGCACGCTGCCCCCGCCCCAAGTGCCGCTCCCGCAGCTCCAATTGGCCGGGAGCTGCAGGGGTGGTGCCTGTGGACGGGGCAGCGCGCAGAGCTGGGAACATGGCTGCTGCTTCCGGGAGCCACTTAGGGTAAGCACTGCCCAGAGTTTGCACCCCTGAGCCTCTCCCCCGTGCGCCAACCCCCTTTCCCAGCCCTGATCCCCCTCCTGCCCTCCGAACCCCTCAATCCCAGCCCGAAGCACCCTCCTGCACCCCAAACCCCTCATCCCCAGCCCCACCCCAGAGCCCATATCCCCAGCTGTAGCCTGGACCCCTTTCCACACCCCAAACCCCTGCCCCAGCCATGATCCCCCTCCCACCCTCCAAACCTCTCAATCCCAGCCCAGAGCACCCTCGTGCACCCCAAACCCCTCATCCCCAGCCCCACCCCAGAGCTCATACCCCAAGTCGTAGCCTAGACCCCTTCCCACACCCCAACCCCCTGCCCCAGCCATGATCCCCCTCCCGCCTTCCAAACCTCTCATCCCCAGCCCCATCCCAAAGCCCACACCCCCAGACAGAGCCCTCCCCCACCCCGCACCATACTCCTCCGCCCCAGCCTGGAGCCCCCTCCTGCACCCTGAACTCCTCATTTCTGACCCCACCCTGGAGTCCGCACCCCCAACCAGAGCCCTCAGCCCCTCCTGCACCCCAAACCCAATTTTGTGAGCATTCATCATGGCCCGCCATACAATTTCTATTCCCAGATGTGGCCCTCAGGCCAAAACATTTGCTCACCTCTGTCCTACAGCAATAAGTAGCTAGAAAGCTGGAGACAGAGAGATCGGAGATATGTGTATGTGATATAAATCTGTATGGAGCGTAACCTTTGTGCCCATAAAGAACTCCCCTCACATGTTTTAGCAACATAGTTGGATGAAAGAGCTCCAATAGGAACAACAGTCAGTTCCATTTTTAAAAAAATTATCATCATCTAGCCTCGGGTCTTTTCTAAGGCAAAAGAAATAAATCTCCATAATGTGTCCATTGTCCTATAGTAAATTAGTGGTGATCATCAAATTGCTCATTCTACTGAAGGCCATTTCCAATCCAGCTCATTAGCATAATTTTCAATCCAGTTAAAGCTGGGTCAAACTGAAGTGAGCAACTAATGGGCTGAAACATTTAATTTGGGCAAAAAAAGGTTTGCAAACTCAGAAAATGTAATGTCTCAAGTGCAAGATCAAATGTTAGATGTGTTTATTTTGATTACAAGAATTTCAAATGTGTATCAGCATGTATTTGTTCCAGATCCCCTCTGAAAATAATAAAAGTTAAAAGGGAATTATGTAGACAAAATACACCAGGGACCAAAGCCTGCCTGATTTAAAACACAGGCTTTAACCGAGGACAGAATTTTTGCCTTTGAAAAGTATGAAGTGGAATAATTTAGATTTTTTTTCTTTTCCCTGAACACCACAAAAATTGGCAAAAAGAAACAATCCCATTGACTACCATGAAGGTCAGAAATAGATGTAAGAGCAAAAATACTTGACACAGTGTAGCTCAGAATGTTTATTTTTTTAAAAAATACAGTGAGTGTGTGTATTTATATATAAAGATATAGTGGGGAGGGATGTAATGTATATGAAACAGAAAAATGCTCAATATTCAAACATGTGCAAGATAGTGTTAATAATTGCCGTATATGCAATAACTTTTGAAGATTCAGATTTTAAAAAGAAGAGAGGCTCTGGGCCTCATGTAAAACATGTATCTAATTTGTTCAGGGATAGCAACTGTGCATACAATACAAGTATTTATGCATGTAAGTGCCCAGTTAGGTTTCTACAGGCCCACTTGCATATTGAAGTGTCCGGTCTGCACACACAATGATTGGAGTGTGCAAATTGGGCACAGAAATTCACTCTCGTTTTTGTACAGGACTCTGAGAATCTGCCCTGCTGAAAATCTAGCCACTACTGTCTTTGTATATTTAACATTTACAAATATAAATCTATGTAATGAGTAGTAATAAATCATCATCGTCTAATGCATGACATAATTAGATGGCCATATAATCGTCCATGTAATTCCTGATATTTGGAAACTGCTACTTAATTATGCTCCAGTATCTAAGCTTTCATTTTAAAAAGTCTCAAGTCCTTATTGTTGTGACGATAACCTTGAAAATGGAATTGATCCAAAACATAACTGATTCACTTATAGCTGCTGAGCATGGAGGCAGACTGGAAAAACAGCTGTGAAAGAGGAGTAAGTTGCTCCAATTCATCTTAATGGAGTGTTAACTGTGAAACCTGAAAACGAAATGCAAATATTAGCATCGTTAACTGTTTCACTAGTAATAATTTTGGCAGAAGTATCATTTGAATATGCCCATATATTGTTGTTTGATGGGGCAGATATAGGGGTGAGGTGCAATGGGGTAGCTAGTTGATCTGAGTTATAATAAGGGTATGGAATGAAGAATTCAACCCCACTCCTCTCCAAATGTGAAGTTATCTCCACCTTTACTCAAATTGGGGAGGAAAGGAGAAGGTGCATAGATTATAAAGCCAGAAAAGACCACTGTGATCATTGAGTCTGCTCTCCAGCATAACACAGGCCATAAGATTTCTCTGAATTAATTCCTGTTTGAACTAGAGCATATATTTTAGAAAAACATCCAGTCTAGATTTAAAAATTTCCACTGATAAAGAATCTACCTCAATACTTGGTAAGTTGTTCCAATGGTTATTTACCCTCAATTTTAAAAAATATATATCTAATTTCTATTCTAAATTGTCTAGCTTCAACTTCCAATCATTGGATCTTGTTATAGCATTGTCTGCTAGATTGAAGAGCCCTCTATTATCAGATATCTGTTTTCCGTGTAAATCTTTATAGATTGTAATCAAGTCACCCCTTCACCTTTTCTTTGATAAGCTAAATAGGTTGAGCTCTTTGAATCTTTCACTATAAAGCATGTTTTACAATCCTCTAATCGTTCTTGTGGCTATTCTCAGAATCCTCTCCAATTTGTCAACTTTCATTTTGAATTGTGGACACCAGAACTGGACATGGGTATTCAAATACCAAATGCAGAGGTAATATAGTGCTATGAGCAGGGTTAAACCTTGTTATGGTAAAACCTCATTGAGACTGAGAAGTGTGAACTCACCTTAATTAACATAATTTTAAAGATAAGCCCCCACCTAAGTGAAAAAGGAGTAAGTGATCCTACCTGTGACAGGGTGCTAGGAGCCTAGAGCTGACCCAGTACTCAGGTCATGGTCAATAAGGTACTAAACTATTTCCACTCTGGAGTGGACATAACTGGGGGATGGTTCTTAATGGATTCATTAGGCAGCAGGCTGATTAACTTGTCAAGGTTGATTCCCCACTCTGGAACTTCGAGTGCAGAAGGTGGCGGCCTGCAAGGACTCTAAAAATTAACACTGGGCACTCCAGGCTTGTATTAAACTCCCAAGGTTACAGCTTTTCTCTGACCTTGGATAGGTAGATGCTGCCATCATCCAAGTGCAAAACCCCTTTGAAAACCCAGGAAGGTGCACTTGGGAATTCCTTCCTGGGGGGAACCCTCAAGCCCTTTCACCCCCCCCCTCTCCGGTGAAGAGCTGAGGGGGGGGGAAGAGGAGGGGAATCAGCTGTTGCTACCAGTTAATTAAATAACATGTGCACAAACCTCTTAAGACAGAAAAATCCAATTCTGTGCTTAAAAAAGATAAATTTTATTCATAAAAAAAGAAAAAAAATACATCTGGGAATTTAGGCTTTTGCTAGATTAAAAAAAAAACCTACAAGAATTAAGCATCAAAAATAGGTCTCTTGAGGTCCAGCTTAAAGGTTACAAGCAAAACAAAAGTACCTGGGGTTAGGACAGAGGAATCCACAAGCCATAAAGAAATAAAAGGGATAAACCTAATTGCATCTTCCTAAACATTTCCTGCTCTGCTTACATATCTGGAGTTTTAGATGAGTGGTTTCCAGGTATGATACTGATGATTTTTCACACCTGGCCCAAGCTTCTCACAGCATAACTGCTCCCTGTCTGCCTCTCCCCGAGAACAACAGACAGACAGACAAAAGGGGAGTCATTTCAATTTTAAAAAGTTCTAGCCTTCCCATTGGCTCTTTTGGCCAGGTGCCCACTCACCTCCTTTTATCTATGCATAGCAGTGAGACTTTTTAACCCTTTACAAGTAGAGCAATTAGAGAACAGCTACTAAGAGGGATTTTATAGCTACCGGCTGGCTGTGTCCATAAAAGGGAGCTACCCCCCACACACACTTCATTTATCACAGAGCTAATGAAAGCAATCAATCCATCTTCTAGGAACAGTTAAAGGACAGGAAGGAGATGCACCGGGGAGGCTGGCAGGGACCAGGGGATATGAGGGTCTCAAGATGAAGAGATCTTGCCCTCTGCCTTCCCGGAGAATAGGCTCGGGGGAAGTTTACTTCCAATTGTATATGGCTGCACAAGGCTCTACTGCTGAACTGGGGGCGGGGGAGCCCCATAAATAACACACTGGTGTTTATAAATTCAAAAGCATTCAGCCTGTTTGTAGGAGTTCAAAGAGTGGAGAAGGGAGCCCTGTCATGCCACTCATGAGTTTTTGCTGAGTATTGTTTTGGATAGGTGTGTGTGTGGCCAGAACAGAGGCAGAGGCAAAAAGCAAGAAAGATGACAGTAGCCAGTGAGCCCAGTGTGACCCTGGAAAAAGCTTGAGAGAAAGCTTTTGGTCTGTAGGCTAAAGAGGCTTGGGGGTGTAAGCTAAGGGCTGGTCTACACTGGGAACGTACATCGACAAAACTGTCTCTTGGGGGTGTGAAAAATCCACATGCCTGAGAGACATAGCCATGCCAACCTAACCCCCGGTGTAGACAGTGCTAGTCTGATGGAAGAATTCTTCCGTTGACCTAGCTATCACCTCTCACAGGGGTGGATTAACTACAGTGATGGGATAGCCCTTCCTGTCGCTATAGTGAGTATCTACATAGAAGTGCTACAGCTGCAGCACTGCAGTTGTGCTGCTGTAGTATTCTAAGTGTAGACATACCCTATGAAACTGTTCCTTTTATCCTTGGTTCCTTCTGCATTCAAAGGAGCAGGACTTCGCACTTTCTTTGTAAATAAACAAAACTGCATAAAAAAAACCAGACTCCATCAATTTCTACTTGCAACTGGAACATCCCCAGGCCCTCAAACTTTGACTTCCCTCTCGGGTCAAAGGGAAGCAAAAATAACCCTCCCTCTCTTCCCTTCTTGGTATACCCCTGTTTATACAGCCAAAGATCTTATTAGCCGTTTTGGCCACAGCATTTCATTGGGAACTCATGTTCAGCTGTTTATCCACCATTAGTCTTTTTCTGAATCCCCACCCTAGTATCTAAAGCTTCTCCCTATCTCATTGAAAAATGAAGACAAATTGCAAGTAAGAAAATCTAAGCTGTAATTTGCTCCCTAAGAAATTTGTTGACTGTGTGTTCAAATTATAACAGATGTCCTGGCTTTGTATACTACAAATAGAGTCAACAGAACTGCCCAAACCAGCCGAAATGCCCAAGAGAAACTGTCTGGAAGTTCTACAAACCAAATCTTTATCAAGCCATTTGATCGTTTGGATGATGGAGAAAATAGGATTTAGATTGCAATGAGATCACATGCCATTATAAATTGCTGTTCTCAGGAAGTAACAATTGGTCTGTAAAAGTAATTCACAGTTTGCTAAGATTGATCATAAAATGCTCTGAGCCTCAGAAGAAATGCTGTTATCCACAAGATATTTGGAAAAGCCTGATGACTATTTTTTAAGTGTACAGCACACATAGTGTTAAAGGAAGAGTAAGCAGAACTTGGTTACGCTTTTTGGGGGGGACAGGTGCCATTTAATGAAAGTTTCTATATTTCATTTCCAAAATTTGTTTTACATTATTTCTTTTACTCCTCTGATTAAAAAAACATCCTGGGTTTGTAATTTAAGGAAGCAATAAGGACAATTTGCACCTTTCTATGTAAGTAAGGATAATTAGACCATAGCATTAATATTATGTGCCACGCCAGCAAGGACTTTCCGACCTTTAAGAAACATGGACCAACAGAATGGAGGCCTCTTTTAATGCTGGAAAACAGAGGGTTTGATTTTCAGAGGGGTTCAGCACATACAATGCCTATTGACTTCAGCTGGAGTTGGTTTTGCTCAGAATCTCTGAATATTAGGGCCATAATAAGCTAAATTTGGGGCCTTCCTAGGATCTTTGAAAATACGAGGAACAATAATGTTATTGAAATGAACTGGAACCCAGTGGAGTGGGTGGGCCTGGCTTTGCCTACCAACCCACTGAGGAACTTAAGAACAGAGGGGGATTTCAGATCCCCCTTGGCACCAGGAATTGATGGATAGGCCCACCAGACTGAGTGGACTCAGGTGCAATGCTCTGCCTGGCTAAAGGGGGGCACCATTGCACTGACACTGGTGCAAGCACTGGAATGGGTTACCTAGGGAGGTGGTGGAATCTCCTTCCTTAGAGGTTTTTAAGGTCAGGCTTGACAAAGCCCTGGTTGGGATGATTTAGTTGGGAATTGGTCCTGCTTTGAGCAGGGGGTTGGATTAGATGACCTCCTGAGGTCCCTTCCAACCCTGATATTCTATGATTCTATGACACAGTGGCCCACATTTACCTTCAATCAACCAGAGTTTTAATTATTCATAGAATACTGTCTTTCTTGATGCAAAACCTCTTTTGTGCTCTACAAAAATGATCTTATAATAATCACAAACTTCAGTGAGAGAGGAGTGCCCCATATCTTTCAGAAGTAGAGCTGCATGGAAATTATATTTTTTCTGTGAAAAATTTCAATGAAAATGAAAATTTTTCTTCTAAACTTGTTTTCATTGAAAACCCTAATACCAAAAAACATTCCCTTTTTTTGGGCAAAAATTTCCATTTTGTCAAAAAGTTACTTTTTATTATGAATTTTTTAATAAAAAGTTTTGACCAACTCTATTTATAATATCAGTAGGAAAACTACAGAATAAATCTCCCACTTAATGGTATGGCTCAAGTTTAAAGTGTAAACAAGTTAGAAAATATCTCTCCTTCTGGTATCCATATTTCTGTCCATACTGTATCTGATTCCCTATACAATTTATCTCACTTGACGTTCTTGGGGAAATTATTTACAGTGCTGAAGGATTAAAGTTGTGCCATTACTTAAACTCTTCTATTGGGTAAAATAAGCAAATCATTAGCCTGTCCTTCCAAAAAAATTCTTTATCCTGTTTTTGCCTCTGAGTTGTCGGCGTGAGCCTGTGCATATTGGGGAAAGAGGGAGAAACAACAGCACTCTGCTACTGGCATAAGAAAATTCTTTCTTTTTTCTTACATAGAGTCCTTAACATAGGGGGTGGGGGGGCGAAGGGGGGGTTTCCCAGACACCAGTTACATAACTGACCCATTTGAATCAAACTTGTCCAGCCTGTTTCTCTAGACTAAGATCTAGAAAAGATAAGTGCAAGAGGAACTTAGGGTAACCATAGCAGCTTTAGGAACAAGATCTTCCACACATGTAACTAGGGGCACGTCTTCACTACCCGCCGAATCGGCGGGTAGCAATCGATCTATTGGGGATCGACTTATCGCGTCTAGTGAAGACGCGATAAAATCGATCCCCGATGGCTCTTCCGTCGACTCCGGAAATCCACTGCGGCAAGAGGCGGAAGCGGAGTCGACGGCGGCGCGGCAGCGGTCGACTCGCCGCCGTCCTCACAGCCAGGTAAGTCGACCTAAAATACATCACTTCAGCTACGCTATTCACGTAGCTGACGTTGCGTATCTTAGGTTGACCCCCCCCCCCCCCCCCCCCGTAGTGTAGACTTAGCCCAAGTCTCTGAGCCAGCAGTGCAGTGTTATTCTTGAAATTCACTCAACTTTCTAAATGACCCAGCCTCCTGGCTGCTACACTAGGCCCTTTCAGCCAACCCCAGAAAGCCACTTTTGTTTTAAACTCTGCCCACCATTTTCTGAAGCCTCCTGTTAAAAATTTGAACTTTTTGTGCATTGCCATGAATGTGACCTTCCAGTGTGTTACAAATGACTAATAGTCCTTCAACTCTCTACTGCAGAACATAAGAATGGCCATACTGGGTCAGACTTAAGGTCCATCTAGCGCAGTATCCTGGCTACCGACAATGGCCAATGCCAGGTGCCCCAGAGGGAATGAACAGAACAAGTAATCATCAAGTGATACATTCCTTGTCGCCCATTCCCAGCTTCTGGCAAAGAGTGGCTAGGGACACCATCCCTGCCCCTACTGGTTAATAGCCATTGATGGACCTATTCTCCATGAATTTATCTAGTTCTTTTTTGAACCGCATTATAGTCTTCACCTTCACAACATCCTCTGGCAAGAAGTTCCACAAGTTAACTGTGCATTGTGTGAAAAAAATACTTCCTTTTCTTTTATTTAAACCTGCTGCCTATTAATTTCATTTGGTGACCCTTAGTTCTTGTGTTATGAGAAGGAGTAAATAACACTTCCTTATTTACTTTCGCCATACCAGTCATAATTTTATAGACCTCTATCATATCCCCCCTCTAGTCGTCTCTTTTCCAAGCTGAAAAGTCCCAGTCTTATTAGTCTCTTCTCATATCATCCCCAATCATTTTTGTTGCCCTTTTCTGAACCTTTTCCAATTCCAACATATCTTTTTTTGAGATGGGGCGACCACATCTGCACGCAGTATTCAAGATGTGGGAGTACCAGGGATTTATATAGAGGCAATATGATATTTTCTGTCTTATCTATTCCTTTCTTAATGATTCCCAACATTCTCTTCACTTTTTTGACAGCTGCTGCACATTGAGTGGATGTTTTCAGAGAACTATCCACAATGGCTCCAAGATCTCTTTCTTGAGTGGTAACAGCTAATTTAGACCCCATCATTTTATATGTATAGTTGGGATTATGTTTTCCAATGTGCGTTACTTTGCATTTATCAACAGTGAATTTCATCTGCCATTTTGTTGCCCAGTCACCCAGTTTTAGGAGATCCTTTTGTAGCTCTTTGCAGTCTGCCAAGGACTTAACTATCTTGAGTAGTTTTGTATCATCGGCAAATTTTGCCACCTCACTCTTTACCCCTTTTTCCAGATCATTTATGTTAACTGTGTCTTTTCACCAATGAACTCAATACTTCAGTCCTTGCAAAGACATGCTCCCATTGCAGACAATCAGAGCCCAGGTCTACACTAGAGGGGGGGGGTTGATGGAAGATACGCAACTTCAGCTACGCAAATAGTCGGCGTATCTTAGGTCGACTTACCTGGCCGTGAGGATGGTGGTGAGTTGACCGCTGCTGCTCCCCTGTCGACTCCTCTTCCGCCCCTCGTGAGCTGGAGTTCTGGAGTCAACGGAGAGCATGATCGGGGATCGATTTTATTGCGTCTACACTAGATGCGATAAATCGACCCCAGATAGATCTATCACTACCCGCCAGTCCGGCGGGTAGTGAAGACCTGCCCAGAGTTTTGCCTGCATTAGGGTTGCAGCACTGGTCTCCTTTATTGTTAACCACTTCCTGGATTTTTCTTACTGAGGCTTGGTCTACGCTAGAAAATAAGATTGGTTTAACTACATCAGTCAGGGGTGTGAAAAATCCTCCTGAGTCCTCGTGTAGACAGTGTTAGGTCAATGGAAGAATTCTTCCATCAGTCTAGTTACTGCCTCTTGGGGAGGTGGATTACCTACACTGATGGGAGAACTCCTTCCATCGGCATAGGTAGCGTCTACACAGAAATGCTATAGCAGCGCAACAGCAGTGGCACGGCTGTAATGTTTTAAGCATAGACAAGCCCTTAGTTACTTGAGAAAGGGGAGATGAAGACAGAAATGGCAGCAGCCTACTGCAGAATAGCAACAAGCAGCAAGAGAGGGTTTGGGTGACTTACAGAGACAATACTAGTAAATGAAAGACAGCCAAAAATTGCCCAATGCCAGCCATTTTACAAAATGATTAAGTAGGAACAAATGAATATACAATTTTGTTAGGTATTTTATTTACCATACTCCACACCCTCGTGCATTATTCCCTGTAACAGTAACCAGCGGTGCTAGTGGATACTGACCTCTGTCATATTACAGGGCCATTGGCCTTAATAATCCTGACCCAGATCAAATAACTGAGACCAGGACATAAAGTTCCATTGCCTCTTAACAGCAGTCCTGTGAGCCAGGTTGTTATTACATTCCCCTTCTGGTGTTTGTAGTTTAAACCAAGTATTGAAAATGGTTCTGCCAAAACACTGTTTCTGCACGTCCGAATTCACATCCAGGAAACAAATAAAAAGAAAAAAAATCTGCACATCCAGGGCACCAGAAAAGGGATCTCTCTTTTTCCTTCAGTAGCCAGACTATTAAATTAGATTTAAAGCAGGAAGGGGGGAGGAGGAGAGAGAGAGAGAGAAGTTGAACACACAATGTTAATTATTCTTCTCTACCACTTTGCACTTAACAAAATACCATTGATCACATCACTACTAAGGCATCAATAAAAGCACACATACAACCCTCCCTGTAGTTTTATGAAACAGATGTTTCTGCATATTAAATTATATCTTACTATTCAGCTGGGGCAACTTAGAAAAGGCCTCTCTTTTTAGTTTCGCTATCAACACAACCTGAATTAGAATTTCTTGGCAAATAAATCCCTACCAAATGACAGAGTAAGATTTAAGATCCCAAAGTTGAAAAAATTATTTTGTCTTCTGTGTGGCATGCCACAGCAATGCAGAGCCAGTACCTCATATGCTGTCATAGATGATCCCTTATGGTCACAAATACTGAACCCACTTTATGTGCATAGCAGAAAACAACCCTCCAAAACACAGCACAATAGGTTCTGTTGGTGGAGGGCAGCTTTCACTGATGATTTACTGGTGAGTGTCCAAGAAATATAACTTTTCTCTCCAGCCATCAGTTTCTTAGTTTTGAAGCTTTCCCAATGAATTCTGAATGCCTGGCTTTTGGAACATGAAGGTGGGCTCTCAGAGCAGGCCAGGCCAGTTGGGAGCTGGCACAGTTAGCCCTGGGGTTTGAGAAGTGTGGTGCACTCTCGTGGTATAAATACTGGAAAACCCCAATGGTGCAGAGAGAGTGAATGAAGCCATGATAGAAGGGTTATGGGTCCCGACATAGGTGGTGAGTTATATGGGCCCGTGGTGCCTGTGCTCCACCAATATTCAGAAACATGGTCCCGGCTCCACCAAGTTTGGGCTTATATTTTCAGAGCCATCTTGTCTATCGTACGGACTGGGGCAATCACCCCAGGCCCCACACTTTGCTGGGCCCCACACTGCAGGGGGACGTGGGGTCCAGGGCGGCCTGGGGAGGTTAGCGGGGGACCTGATGCCGGCAGCAGCGAGTGACACAGCCCGCCCTGCTCCGCTCTGCCTCTTCCCACCCCTGCTCCGCCCCACCCTGCCTCTTCCCACCTGTGCTACACCTCCTCCCTGCCCCCATTCCACCCCTTTCCCCAAGCCCCCACCCCTGCCCTGCCTCTTTCCAGGTTCTGCCCCCTCCCCCAAGCAATGCCAGGAGCCGGCGGGGAGGGGTGGGCTGGGTCGCTTCCTGCTGCCAGTGCCAGGCCCCCCGCTAACCTCCATGCTGTCCTGAACTCCACATCCCCCCGAAGCGCAGGGCCCCGAAAGTGCAGGGTCCAGGGTGGTTGCGCTGGTCTGTCTGATGGACGGGACAGCTCTGCTTGGACCCGTTCTGGGTACCACCAAAAATTATACAAACCTGGCACCCATGGGTACCAATCCTGGCCCAGGGAAGACCTTCCAAAAGGGGTGGAGGAAACCAGAAACCTTTTGGCATCCAGGAGGCATGGGAACCTTTCCCATACCTACATGATTTTTTAAGAGAGGAGGTTATAAGGTCACCAGGTTGCTTACCAAGAACTTGCACTGGGATAAAGAAGTACCAAGCTTGTACCTGGAAAGAGTGGTTAGGTTATTATTTTGCCTAAATTGGATTGCCCATCTCTACCACTAACTTGACAGACTCTAATAGCAGAGCTAATCCAGGTAGAGAGCATTAAAGGTTTATAGCCCTTGTCATATAACATAGTAGAGGTTATTTTTTGTATTGCATTGTTTATACTAATGAATCCTTGGACACTTCAGTGCCTCAAGGATCACTGGCACCTGCACTCAATGTCTAAAATGCAGTTATGTGGCTACATACATGGCCACTTACTTTACCATTTTTTGGAAATTGCCAGATAATTGTGCTCCAGAATTGTAGCTTTCATTACAATCCCATGCCTCCTGGATGCCAAATGCCCTAAATATCTGCTATCCCAGCTGTCAAAACCTACAGCTTTCCTTCGATAGCTTCTATACTGCACTTATGTAGTGTTGTACAACTGTTTGTGGCACACTGATCATTTGGGGGCAGAGTAAAATAAACTGAATTTAATAGCAAATGAATTAACTCAAGGGATAGTGTGCTGATTGTACTGGATAGAACTGGAGGTAGGAAAGAAAGTGGGAGAGTTGAGGAAGGATAATACTACATAGTTCCAGGGTCCCTACTGCATAATTTAGGTCTAATGTGCCACTTAGGACCCAGGTCTTTGGCCATAGGACACAATCCTGCAGTGGCAGGGTGCTGGGCTAGATGAGTAAACAGGTCTTTTTCATATACAGCTTCTACATGTCTATGTATTACAAGTAGGTTGTGAGATACATCTATAGACTACCTGTAGGTGTGCTAGGGTTAGGGAGTGCCTCTTGATCTGACAGAAGTCAATGACAAAACTCTTTATGCTATCAATGGGAGAAAGAGCAGGCACTAAGTTCTGTACTGCAGACAAGTTGCTAGGTTGATAGTTGTGCATAGGAAAACTGGAAGATTGACATGGGAGTAGAATTTTTATTTGTTTAATTAAACAGGCAAAAGAGAAGAATTGGAAGTCAAGTAAAGAGAAGCTGTAAATGATGGTGAGACTAACCCTGGGAGGATTTACTGTTCTCTGTGCAGACAGTGAAACAAGAAATGTTGTTTTGGTAGAGAATGAATTGGCCAAATCTGGCAATCCTTATTCAGGTTTCTCTGCTTATTATTCAGAGAGTTTTGCCAGGGCTAGAATTAGAATAAGTACTAAGGCTACTCTGTGCCACTGCAGTGGAATAAAGCAGCCTTAGCAGGGACCGAGATCCAGCCCCAAGAAACTATTAATTAAAATGGCTATTATTATATATTTACTATGCATGAGAATCAGAATTGTTTGATTTATACTACAGAGTAAATAATCTATGCTTTAGAAATTCCAAAACAGTTATTAACACCGGTCTATAATTTTTCAGAAGTCGTCTGCTTCAGAGATAAAATGTGCTATTTATTATGTATTTTGATGTGCTGAATTCAAATATGACAATTAAAACAACTGATTGGCTACTGTTTCTAAGATATTTAAGTTTTTACATTTTATGTCTATGTATATTGTGTAGATAGTAGAGTTTTAATCATAAATTGTAAACCTAGGTCTTTTCATGTGTTTATGGTTGCTTTACATGATAATATTTCACCTGTCCTGTTTATGTAACACTTTAAAAATCAGCAAAAGGGTTATATAAATAAAATTTATTATGAAACAAAAGGCAAAAAACTATTATGTACATAGTTTAGTCCTATTCAGTGTCTACTCGGCGCTTCTTGGCTTGTCTCTTGTATTCATTAAATGGAGCATCTCTTGTCACTGTCCAGCAATAGTCTGCAAGCATTGATGGGCTCCATTTGTCCTGATAGCGTTTCTCCATTGTTGCAATGTCCTGGTGAAATCACTCGCCGTGCTCGTCGCTCACTGCTCCGCAGTTCGGTGGAAAAAAATCTAGATGACAGTGCAAAAAATGTATCTTTAGTGACATGTTGCAACCAAGGCTTTTGTATGCCTTGAGGAGGTTTTCCACCAACAACCTGTAGTTGTCTGCCTTGTTGTTTCTGAGAAAATGTATTGCCACTAACTGGAAGGCTTTCCATGCCGTCTTTTCCTTGCCACGCAGTGCATGGTCAAATGCATCATCTGGAAGAAGTTCACGAATCTGAGGACCAACAACGACACCTTCCTTTATCTTAGCTTCACTTAACCTTGGAAATTTTCCACGGAGGTACTTGAAAGCTGCTTGTGTTTTGTCAATGGCCTTGACAAAGTTCTTCATCAGACCCAGCTTGATGTGTAAGGGTGGTAACAAAATCTTCCTTGATTCAACAAGTGGTGGATGCTGAACACTTTTCCTCCCAGGCTCCAATGACTGTCGGAGTGGCCAATCTTTCTTGATGTAGTGGGAATCTCTTGCACGACTATCCCATTCGCAGAGAAAACAGCAGTACTTTGTGTATCCAGTCTGCAGACCAAACAAGAGAGCAACAACCTTCAAATCGCCACAAAGCTGCCACTGATGTTGGTCATAGTTTATGCACCTCAAAAGTTGTTTCATGTTGTCATAGGTTTCCTTCATATGGACTGCATGACCAACTGGAATTGATGGCAAAACATTGCCATTATGCAGTAAAACAGCTTTAAGACTCGTCTTCGATGAATCAATGAACAGTCTCCACTCATCTGGATCGTGAACGATGTTGAGGGCTGCCATCACACCATCGATGTTGTTGCAGGCTACAAGATCACCTTCCATGAAGAAGAATGGGACAAGATCCTTTTGACGGTCATGGAACATGGAAACCCTAACATCACCTGCCAGGAGATTCCACTGCTGTAGTCTGGAGCCCAACAGCTCTGCCTTACTCTTGGGTAGTTCCAAATCCCTGACAAGGTCATTCAGTTCACCTTGTGTTATGAGGTGTGGTTCAGAGGAGGAGGATGGGAGAAAATGTGGGTCCTGTGACATTGATGGTTCAGGACCAGAAGTTTCATCCTCTTCCTCGTCTGACTCAAGTGAGAATGATTCTGGTGCATCAGGAACCGGCAGTTCTTCTCCGTGGGGTACTGGGCATATAGCTGATGGAATGTTTGGATAATGCACAGTCCACTTTTTCTTCTTTGACACACCTTTCCCAACTGGAGGCACCATGCAGAAGTAACAATTGCTGGTATGATCTGTTGGCTCTCTCCAAATCATTGGCACTGCAAAAGGCATAGATTTCCTTTTCCTGTTCAACCACTGGCGAAGATTTGTTGCACAAGTGTTACAGCATATGTGTGGGGCCCACCTCTTGTCCTGATCTCCAATTTTGCAGCCAAAATAAAGGTGATAGGCTTTCTTAACCATAGTGGTTATACTGCGCTTTTGTGATGCAAAAGTCACTTCACCACAAACATAGCAGAAGTTATCTGCACTGTTCACACAAGTACGAGGCATCTCTGTTCACTTTGGCTAAACAGAAATGTGTCCCTTTGCAAAATCAAACACTGACAAATAAGAGAGCACGACACTGTATGATTTCTAGAGCTGATATAGGGCAATTTGTTCAGCAGAGTGATGTAAGCTTCGTTATGATTGCATCATCCATGACTTCTAGGAATAACATGATGCAATTCATATCATGTATGATGCAATACCAGCTTCAGATTGCATCATTCATTGTTTTGCCTAAAAAGCAAGTACTGTCCAAACCCAGTCATAGATTTATTCATAGATCCAGTCAAAGATGTATTTTAGTCATTTCTGGTTTAAATTGAGATCCCTTCCCTTTATAACTCACTTATCCTCCGCCATTCCCAAGTCAAGGGTCGTATATACCGACCCAATAGCATATCTTGAAAACTAGAGCCAATCAACAATTTTAAGCATCATTTTCGTTCTCAGTGACCCAGAATTAGTAAAGTTTGACTACATTTATTTCAGAAGCATTTTGGCTGTAGAGCAGTGTTATCAACTGTCATGTAAATTCATATTTTCTGTAACCGGACCCCTTTCAATTTTACAGTATTTAAAAGTATTCTTCTGGTTTTGGTAAAATACAATATTTTCAAGTTGAGAAAGGCCTCACTCTGTGTATTTTGTCCTATAGTCCTTCAATCCTTACTCAGCCACAGCTGCTGTGACTTCAGTGGGTTTCCGTCTCTGCAATGGCTCAGTCACGGCACTCATTACAGTTTGTCAAAATACTATTGTTTTCACTGAGAAGAAACTTCTGACTCTGAAATATTAACCGGACAAATATGATTGTAGGTTAGGTAACACTGCAGGGATTCCCATTACGATCACAGCAGCTAAAACATTATTTTCCCTCCAAAAAATCTTGCAGGGTATGTTTGCAAAGTCTGCAGATTGCTGTGGAAACTCCTTTACAGTAAAATGACTGCTCTGCAGAACCGTGAAGAACTGTAAACAAGTCAGTCTTTAGCTGACATCTGAGTTCAGTTATAAAATTTGCATTACTATCATCCCTAGTGAGCTTTCAGTTTTTACACTGGTAATGTAGGTTGATATTTACTGAAAAATAAAACTAAAAGCTGCTGACTAAACAAATAGGCTGGACAGCCATGACCCTCTGTCCTGGCAGCACAGATGCAATGAGCTTTTGTCAGCAAAGATAGCATTTACAGGTATTTCAGAGTCTTGTGAAAGACAAGATAGATCTCAAATGGTCATAAATGGCTTTGCCGTAGGGAAATGTATCCTTTTGCTTTTATAGGGTGTATTTTTCACATGCCATTCAGCATATGCTCTTGTGTGATGTTTATCCAACATGAAGTGTTTTTGTTATTTATATTTCATAATTTTTCAGGCCAGCATTTATTTTCCTTCCCCAGAGCCTTGGCTGAGCTGCTTGTTTGACTGCCTTAGAGCCCAAATCTGATTCCTAAGCTGAATGTTTTTTCTCACTGCTCCAATAAAGGACTTTAGCTTCAGAGTCGTGACTAGCATGGGGCTGGATATATACCCACCTTACATCTAGACTCTCAGTGATTATGACATGCTGACTCATCTATGAATGATCAAAGTACAAACTCATCATAACACACAGAACATAACTCAAAAATAACCTTCCCAATCCACAGCCCATCTCCCTGTCATGCCTTAATCATTGGCAACCTTAGGAAAAATGTGTCATGTTACTAGCTTTTCAAAATGAAGGTCTGATTCAAGACAGCATTCATAGTCAGGAAAGTACTTAAGCATTTGTTTAACTTTAAGCACGCGCTGAAATCTAACTGAAGTTACTTTTGTGGCATTTGAAGGGGCTTTAAGTGCTTTCCTGAATAGGGGATGGATTTAAGAACCTGTTCAGTGTATTCCTGAATTGGGTTTATGGGATTAAAAAGAGAGAGATACTATTATGGCTGGCAATATTTTGTTCAACAGACAGATCTGGCTTTGGTTCTTAATGATTAAAATCTGCTGTGTTGACTTACTTCTAGTCATGACAGAAAAAGAAGAGGCAGGGAAACCTGTTTTGCCTTTGACTTTAGCATAGTTTAAATCTGTTTTAGAAATTACCCCTCTTTGCACAGGGGAAGGGCTTGCTTTCATTTTAGCTCCATTTGCAGGTGCACAATATTGTCAAGCAGTTAGGGTTATGTACTTTTGACTCTGGTAAATCAGGTACCAGGTCTTGCCAAGTTGGTAGGCATCAGCTGAGCTGACAAATTTGTAGCTGGAAACCAGACCAGCTCACCTATATGCTGATATTGTTCAAAACAGGTGTTAGATTTGTAAAGATGTGTTTAATGCTTAGACTCTATAAACTGCTTGTAAGTTGCTGCATGCATTAACCTCACTTGTAAAGTCTGTATTACATGCAACAAGGTAAAATATGAGTTTGTTTTATAATTGTAAAAATGCCTGCTCTGAACTCATGAAGTCAGACAGGAAGGATGGCTCCCCTTGCCTAATGTTGAGGACTATCAACATTAAGTGGGCCATCATAGGACAACAGCTTTGTTAATTGCACCATCCACCCATGGGGAAAACATGCAGAAGGCCTTGTCCCATCAGTTTGAATGCAGGAAGAGGGAAATAAAAATCGCTAACAAAGATTTTTCATCTCTTTGTTTGGACTCTTACAAGGGCTAGAGCTAAGAAACAAAAAGCAGAGATATCCAGGGTCGACCTGGGTTAAGCCCTAAAAAGACATTCAGTGCAGACAGATCATGTAGCTGTCAACAGACACCAGGTAGCCATTGTACTCCATCCCCCATTTCAGCTTCACCATCACTGACTTTTCTGTCAGCCTGTTCAGGAAGGGCTTGGGTTCAGGGGCAAGCTCATGGTAACGCAGCCTTGGCACAAGGAAGCAGTAAAAACAAAAATTATTCACCAGGCCGCATGTGTGCCCTCCGGAGTCTAAGTCTAAGAGAAAGGCAGGAAGTGACATCTGCACCTTCGTTTTATGTGGGGCAGGTACCTTGGCCTGCCATTATTTGCCTTTACTGAGAAGGCCGGCAGCCAGTATTTTCTTCAGAATTGGATTTTGAGAACGCTCTCTGACTAACTAAGGCACTAACAAAACAAGTCTAATGGAGTCTAGTTCTTGTTTCAGAAATTACTTACCAGATTTTGCTGCATTTCGAGCACTAATTGGTGCTCATTGTGTAACAGGAAACTGTAGTCCAACTGTACCTACTGCAGGACTGGTGTGTGTGTGTGTGTGTGTGTGTGTGTGTGTGTGTGTGTGTATTGTGGTACAGTTACTGAAATGTTAGGAATTATATTATTAGATTTCTAAAGTCCCTGTTGTTCCATAGAAATAAAGCAATCCATTCTTCTTCCTATCTCAGAGCCTTGGAAAATTCCATTAAATGCACCTTTCAGCTGATAGAAGTGAATACCAATCAGTTCTCAACAATCCCTTGAAATAGAAATTGATGGTGGTGATGAAGAAATCTTCTAATAAATGAGTCTCCTTTACATTAACTTCAGCAATTCTCAGTTGCAAAGAACTCACATTTGTACCAAAAGGACCAAATGAGCCCCTCGCATTCATATGACAGTTTCTGTAATTTCAAACAATGCGGTAGAGTATAATCTCTTAAATACAGAGTATAGTTTAAATAAGTTTGAAAAGACTCACTTTAATAAATAATTTCTTATTGAGTAGAATGCTTAGACATTACCTGGTAATTGGGATAATGCTGAATGCACTTGCTAACTTTCCTAGGATAACAGTACTCTGATAGTACAGAAGAGCTGAGCATAGAAGTTATTTTTCTTTCTCAAACTGCTCACCCAGTAGATTGAAGCCTGGTTTCCACTGAAAAGTTCTATTGGCTGAGCTACATTGGTCAAGGGTGTGAAAAAAATATACCCCTGACCAACGTAGTTATGCCAACATCACCCCCAGTGTAGACACAGCTACAGAAGAGGGCCTTCCATCAACTTAACTACACTGACAGAAAATAGCTATGCCAACTCAACTACACCAATATAGTCTCTATATTTAGAAATACTCCAATCACTTTTATTTCTGTAATGTTTTTAAGTTCAGCATCCACATGGATGTTTTTATTGTATTATTGAGTCTCATATTTAGCATTAGTCTGTAGAAAAATCACATGTCCGGAAAATGTGTCCAATATTCATTAGCATTGAATGGAAAATTAGATAGAATATATGACCTCTTTAATAACAGACTGGCATCAAAATGTCTCATTGACAGACACTTCTATGAGGCCTATTACACTATTGAATTTTGCCTCTGTTTTTTCCATCATTTACAAAAACAAAACAAAACAAAACAAAAATGAAGCAAGGTGACCTTTCATCACATAGACTGCAAAGAAGCTTAGGAGTGGCTTTGGGCACTGATATCAGCTGCACCTCAATTTAGTAATCTTATTGTCTCTCTCTGAAATAGGTCATCTGAAAGCCAATTCCTCACTCTTGCCTGCAGGGTATTGCTGTTGGTATTACATACCAGATATTTCTGTACAAAATGACTAAAATGGAACTCTTAACTCAGCATTGTGAGAATAGATTCAGATTAAAAGAAATCAAATCAATGTTTTTGCAAATCCCATAAAATGCATCATTATATTGGATGCATTAATATAGTATCTGCCTTATACTGCAGGTCCATGCAGTGGCAATGTGTGGTCTTTGCAAAAACAAGAAAAATATTAAAATTACTCTGCAATCCTCAAATTGTAGCATTTGTTTTGCTACTAAATAACCATGTTACCTATGTTATGAAAATTAGTGTGTACAAAAGATCATGTCATTATATGCAGCTGTTAAAGACCTAGGGAGCAAACAATGTGCTATTAACATGCAAATAATATGTTCTGTTCATAGTTAAATATTTTTACTCTTTTTGCCAGATTTTAATCTCTTTTGAGGCCAACGGTAACAGCTAAAATAGAACATTAAAAAATGTTGTGATGCAGGGGCCCAGATAGTTGCAACTCAGAGTGTCAAAATAATGTTTCACTTTTCTCCTCATGAATGGCAAATTGTGGGAGAAAATAGATCTTGTCAATAATACCCATAATCCCAGGTGTGAAAATGGTATTGTTTAGCTAACAAAGAATTATTTCCGATGGACATTCATAAAATGTCAGTTTGCTGGGGGTCACATACATAAATAAAAGGTCTGTGAGGTAATATCTTTTACTTGACCATGAGGTTGGCATATTGGGAAGCCAGCTGAGTACCCATGGCTATTCCAATGGTTTGAACAAAGTGTTTATTGCTGGTGGGGTGGATATCTGCATGTTGTGCATTGTCTTATCGATAGAGGATTCAGGGGGTCTGGGGCAAAGCGGGAGAGCTGCGGCGCTTGTACTCACCCGGCAGCGGTCCGGGTCTTAGGTGGCATTTTGGCGGCGGGGGGCCCTTCAGTCGCTCTGGGTCTTCGGCAGCATTTCGGCGGCAGGGGGACCTTCTGTGCTGCCTAAGACGCGGAGCAACTGAAGGGCCCCCCACCGCCGAAATGCTGCCGAAGACCCAGACCGCCGCCGGGCCAGGGCTCGCGGGGCATTTCGGCGCCGGGGGGCCCTTCAGTCGCTCTGCGTCTTCAGCAGCACTGAAGGGCCCTCTGCCACCGAAGACCTGGACCGCCGCCGGGCCAGGGCTCGTGGGGCCCCTGTGGGGCCCGGGGCCTGGGGCAAATTGCCCCACTTGCCCCCTCTCCCCCGGGCAGCCCTGGATATTCGAGGCAGGCGGTGATGCTGTCATTGTGAAAGGTGTTCGTATACAAGGAAGTGACATCCATAATGGCAACATCTCTCACAATGATGGCATTGCTGCCTGCCTCAAATATCTACAAGAAAATGGATAACACTCAGCCATCCACCCCAAACACATCTCCAAACTCATCCATTTCATCCTCACCCATAACAATTTAACATTCCACAACAAACGTTTTGTTCAAACCATAGCAACAGCTGTGGGAACTAGTATGGCCAATGTCTTCATAAGCCACCATGAGGAAGAATGTCTGGATAAATGCATCATGCAACCAATGATATAGCAGAGATACATTGATGATATTTTCATCATGTGGACAGATGCCCTTGTCAAGCAAACTCGCCACCTATCCATTAAACTCTCTCTAGAACACTCTCACACTAGGATCAATTTCTGGGACACAGTGATCAGCTTCAGTAATGGAATCCTACAGACAACTACATACAAGAAACTGCCTCGATCACCACCCCTCCACTGCCACTGCCTCCCCCTTTTCCTGCCAGCTACACCTATGTAGGTGAAATGAGGCAATTGCTAATTTCTCAAATGAACGCACACAAAAAATGATAAGACAAAACACTATATCACCACCAGTAGGTGAACACATTTCACAAAACGATCATTCTATTTCTGACCTTTCAGTCCTCATCCTCAAAGGAAACCTGCACAACATCTTCAAAAGATGAGTCTGGGAGCTTAAATTCATAACTTTGCTAGACACTAAAAATCATGAACTGCATAAAGACAACGGGTTTATGGCTTATTACACCAATCTTCACCCACTAACCATCCCCCCACTCCCGCTTTTCTCTCCTTTCCACCACTGCAATTGGAGAGGTGTTAACTGGCCACTTCATCTTGAATGGTCCCCTGTGTTAATTACTTATACTAAAAAATCTGTTCCACCTTGTGTTTAGTTGTGACACAGAGTACATTTCCCAGACCAGAAGAAGAGTGCTGTGTAAGCTCGAAAGCTGGTCTCTCTCACCAACAGAAGTTGGTCCAATAAAAGATATTACCTCACCTACCTTTCTCGCTAATATCCTAGGACCATCACAGCCACAACAACCCTGCATACAAAAAAACCCACCCACCCCCAAAAGATAAATTACTTTAGACCAATTTATTTTTTGCATCTGAAGGGGACTCTCAAAACCACATTGAAGTTTGCAGCTTCAGTTCTTCATTTTGGGGCTGAAAGCTATACTTATTTCAAAAAGGCAGGATGGCTTTTCATGGGAGACATGCCTATTGAATGCAGTACAGACAATGAATGTGTTAAATCAACTATTCTCAGAAATGGACTAGTTTTAGAACAGGTAGACTACTTTGCAGATACCATCCATCTATCTTTAGAAAAGTGTTTTATGGCTAAGCAAACTCAGATATTAAAATAATGGGGTCAAATTCTGCCCATAGGCAACACCTGTGCAATCCTACTCTCCCACTGACATAATTAATCCATCACAATGAGTGGCAGTAACTATGGCCTGGTCTACACTACCCGCCTGAATCGGCGGGTAGAAATCGACCTCTCGGGGATCGATTTATCGCGTCCCGTCAGGACGCGACAATCGATCCCCGAATCGACGCTCTTACTCCACCAGCGAAGGTGGGAGTAAGAGCCGTCGACGGGAAGCCGCGGAGGTCGATTTTGCTGCCGTCCTCACAGCGGGGTAAGTCGGCTGTGATACGTCGAATTCAGCTACGCTATTCGCGTAGCTGAATTTGCGTATCTTAAATCGACCCCCCTCTGTAGTGTAGATGTAGCCTCAGTTGGTGGGAGAAGATCTTCCGCTGACATAGCGCTGTCCACACTGGTGCTTACGTCAGTGTAACTTATGTCACTTAGTGGGGTGGTTTATTCACACCCCTGAGCAATATAAGTTATGCCAACATAAATGGTAGTGTAGACATAGCCTCATGAACCTTCCCTGACCAGCCAACACTGATTTGGTGAAGCATCCCTGGTGATCCACCAAGACTTGCATAACCATATTAAAGTAATCCTTTCTATTGATATTCTCTGGAGCAAGATGGGCTGGTGCCAAAACAGGGATATCTATCGGTGCCATCTATCGCCCCACTGCACTTTGGGAACCCCACTGGTGCAAATCCAGTCAATGCTCATTTCTTGGGCCCGGAAGAGGTGCTCCGCCATCTGCAACTGCTCCATAAACACTACCAACAACCCTGAATTTGTTTTTCACCTTGTCCCACACCAATCTGTCCTCCATGATGATGTGGTTCTTTTTGCAGCTCTGCAAAAACTGGAGAAACTGTGCTTGCCCATTACAACAATGCAGAGCTGTGCAGGTTCCACACTTCTGTCAGAGATGGTGGACAGTGAGGAGGGCTGTGTGATTTTATGGGATTTTTTAAAAAGGTGCTAAAATGATGGGATATGGTGATATTAGGGGATGGAGAAAGTTGCAGGCTGGAATTTGACCCCTTGCTCCCAGTCACTCCTGTGTGACTTGTTTCTGCCCAACTATGCATTACCAACTCCACTCCTCCCCCAAAAAGACAGTGTGCTGGGCAGTGGAGACTTGCACACTGGGATGCCTGCCCATGGTGCACTACATTGTACATCGACACAAGCACTTTTGATTAGTACATGCAGCACTGATGCAAGGAGCCAAGTATTCATGTGCACAAGTGATATACTAACTGCAGCAGCTTTATGCCAATGTAACTTGTGGCAGCCAAAATTTGTAATGTAGATATGGCCTGAGCGGGGAAAAGATATGAAAAGTAGATTTACTAGCAGAATCCAGGAGGCAGCAAGTTCATTTACATGACATTTTATCCCTCCAGGCAACTCCATAATCTACTGCTGCAGAGCTGGGGGTTTTGTGTTTTGCCATCTGCAGAAAGGCATCTTTTCTGCTGAATAGGCAGGATCATCTAGCTTCCCTGGTCTATGCATCTCAGAAGACTCTGGATGGTTTTTGGCTCGAATGGGCCCTGCAAGACTAGAAAAACTGCTTCCATAGTAAAGAAAAAAACCGATCAGATCTAATCTTGGCTCCACAGTGCTCTCTACCTCCATCTAAAACCACCTCAGACATTTCACCTTCAACAAAATGTGTATCTCAAAGAGCTGCTTTGCAGAGGGTTTTTTCTCTCTCTCTACTCAAAAGAAATGAAGTGCACTGAAATAACGTCTCTACTTTACATAGTTATTAGGGCTGATTTTCTGCTCAAGGATAAAGTGTTCTGGGGAGATTTCATAGGAGTGACCTAAGGAAGGGAGGGGAGAACTAAAGGGAGATAAAATGCATGCAAAATACTTGGAACTAAAACCCAAAGTTCGTTTTTTTATCTCTCTGCCGGTTGAGCAAAAAGCTATGAGCCACATCACCCTGACACATTGAGGTGCCTTCAGAAGAGCTACAGGGGACCAGGAATATTTGTGAGACTGAATTTGACAAGTTCAAAGGGGAAACACTAGAAGTCCCCCACCTACAGCATAGGTAAAGGTTGCAGTTTCAGGATACTGCAGATATCCTAAGATTCATGAGGAAGGGAAATCCATCTACAGGAGCCATGCTACCATCGCCAGAATCCTCACCCTGTGCCTAGGCTTCCATGGCTTTGTCTGCTCTTGCAGCCATGAAGCTTACCGAGCAGGAAAGAATTCTGCCTTACATCCCGCTCTGATTTCCAGATGGAAAACCGAAGGTGAACGAGATATGAAGCAGTGGAGAATGGCTGGACTACCAGCTCCACCCCAAGCCTAATCCCTAACTAAACAAAGGCAACCCCAGATTCTCAAGTTATACAGGGATGTTAGAGCCACACAAGTTGTCATAACTATAAAGGGAAGGGTGACAGCTCTCCTGTGTACAGTGCTATGGAATCCCTCCTAGCCAGAGACTCCAAATCCTTTTACCTGTAAAGGGTTAAGAAGCTCGGGTAACCTGGCTGACACCTGACCCCAAGGACCAATAAGGGGACAAGATACTTTCAAATCTTGGGGGGGGAAAGGCTTTTGTGTGTGTCCTTTGTTTAAGGGGTTGTTCGCTCTTGGGACTGAGAGGGACCAGACATCAATCCAGGTTCTCCCCATCTTTCTAAACAAGTCTCTCTTATTTCAAAATTGTAAGTAAAAGCCAGGCAAGGCGTCTTAGATTTACTTTGTTTTCTCAACTTGTAAATGTACCTTTTACCAGAGTGCTTATCTTGTTTGCTATACTTTGAACCTAAGACAGAGGGGATTCCTCTGAGCTCTTTAAGTTTGATTACCCTGTAAAGTTATTTTCTATACTGATTTTGCAGAGATGATTTTTACCTTTTGCTTTAATTAAAAGCCTTCTTTTTAAGAACCTGATTGATTTCTCCTTGTTTTAAGATCCAAAGGGGGTTTGGATCTGTATTCACCAGGAGTTGGTGAAAGGAAGGAGGGGGGAAGGGTCAATTTCTCCTTGTTTAAAATCCAAGGAGTTTGGATCTGTATTCACCAGGGAATTGGTGAAAGGTTTCTCAAGGCTTCCCAGGGAGGGAATTCTTAAGATGGTGGCAGCGGACCAGAGCTAAGCTGGTAGATAAGCTTAGAAGTTTTCATGCAGGCCCCTACATTTGTACCCTAAAGTTCAAAGTGGGGATACAGCCTTGACATGGTGGCACAGCGGTGGGATCGTTTTAAACCCAAAAGCCAGGAAGAGATTTTTTTTTCCTTCTAGCTGCTTGGAAAGCAGAGCTGAAGGTAGATGCATATCTTATCTCTCCTTGCCTGAAGGCAGAGGTGTTAAGTTTTTTTTAACAAGGTCCTTTGTTAAGAGAACGGTTCAATCAGTGAGCAAACTTTGATCTGGTAAAGGTAATTTACAATCTGAATTGTGTTTTTTTTCTTTTTACATCCTCGGGAGTAGCTTGTTAGAAAGTCTCTGTTAACTCACCAGCACTCAGCAGGAGCCTGAGCTAAGTACATCCCAGTTTCAGTCAACTGCAGAGGGGTGTGACCCAGCACAAGAAAACCAGGAAAATGACTACCAAAGAAGAAAAAGCTAAAGAGGAGGCCCACAAGAGAGCTATGGAGCTGAAAGAAAAGGAGATAGAGCTGAGAGACAAAGAAGAGAAAGCCAAAGAGGGGGCCCACAAGAGAGAGATGGAGCTGAGAGACAGAGAAGAGAAAGCCCAAGAGGAGGCCCATAAAAGAGAGATGGAGCTGAGAGAAAGAGAAGAAAAAGCCAAACAGGAGGCCCATAAAAGAGAGATGGAGCTGAAAGAAAAAGAGATGGAACTGGAAGCAGCAAGGACTAGGCAGGGTGCATCAGACCATCCTAACAACTCCTCTCCAGGTACCACTTCCCATCCCAGGAAATTCCCCACCTACAAGGCAGGCGATGATACTGAGGCCTTCTTAGAAAATTTTGAAAGGGCCTGCCTTGGATACAACATCCCTTCAACCCAGTACATGGTAGAGCTGAGGCCGCAGCTCAGTGGACCCTTAGCAGAGGTGGCGGCTGAAATGCCTAAGGAACACATGAACAGTTATGAACTTTTTAAAAACAAGGCCAGAATCAGAATGGGGCTAACACCTGAGCATGCCCGTCGGCGGTTCAGAGCCCTAAGGTGGAAACCTGATGTGTCATTTACCCGACATGCCTACCACATTGGGAAAAATTGGGATGCCTGGATATCAGGAGCAAATGTTAAATCTACGGAAGAGTTGCCCTTCCTATTGCAAATGGAGCAGTTTTTAGAGGGTGTTCCTGAGGAAATAGAAAGGTACATCCTAGATGGGAAGCCCAAAACTGTAACCGAGGCGGGGGAGATTGGAGCCAAATGGGTGGAGGTGACAGAAAAGAAAAAAGCTAGTAGCAGTTGGAGCGAATATCAGAAGGGGCAAGCCGAAACAAAACCTTATCACCGGGGACAACCCAAGGCCCCACCCACATCCCAAGGGAAACCCCAGACGCCTTCTCACCCCACCACACCAGTCTCCATCAACCAACATCGCCCCGGTGATACCTTAGCAGGGCGATGTTTTAAATGTAATGAACTGGGGCATATAAAGGCTCACTGCCCCAAGAACCCCAACCGATTACAGTTCATTACACCCCAATCACACCAAAGATCCCCAGACCCAGATGCCTCTCTCATACCCTCGGAGCGAAGGGAAACCTTGAGAGTGGGCGGAAAGAAGGTTATCGCTTGGAGAGACACTGGGGCACAAGTGTCAACTATCCACCAATCCCTAGTGGACCCCAAACTCATCAACCCTGAGGCTACAGTGACAATTCAACCCTTCGTGTCACAGTCTGTAACCTTGCCTACAGCCCAGTTGCATGTCCAGTACAAGGGCTGGTCAGGAATGTGGACTTTTGCAGTCTATGACAATTATCCCATTCCCATGCTGCTGGGGGAAGACTTGGCCAACCATGTGAAGCTAGCCAAGAGGGTGGGAATAGTCACCCGCAGCCAGGCTAAGCAAGCTTTCACCCCCATCCCTGTTCCTGAGCCGTCCACCAGGGCCCCGTCTGTGTTACCGGAGACCCAAACACAGGTGGTGGAACCGGATCCCCTGCCAACGACTGCAACAGCCGTAGTGGATCCAATCCCAGAGACCCAGCCAAAGCCAGTCCCAGAACCGGAACTGGCAACGCAACCAGCACCAGAACCATTGCCAGCACTGAGTCCAGCGCTTGCAACCCCGTCTACAACTCCAATGCCAGAGGGCACCAGCGAGCCTAAACTGGCGGAAGCAGCAGATAACCCTACCCAAGAGGCTCAGCCAGAGCCTGAAATACCACATAGTGCACCAGCGGACAGTGGTTCACAGTCAATGGAAACAGCCCCAGCACCTGCATCGCTTCCAGAGGGACCAAGCCCCAGTCCACAGTCCAAGGAGGAACTGATGTCTCCAGCATCAAGGGAACAGTTCCAGGCCGAGCAGGAAGCAGATGACAGCCTTCAAAAAGCTTGGGAGGCGGCGCGGAGCACCCCACCGCCTCTCAGCTCTTCTAACCGATCCTGGTTTGTTGTAGAACAAGGGCTTTTATACAAGGAGACTCTTTCTGGTGGGCACCGGGAAGACTGGCATCCTCATAGACAGCTGGTAGTTCCCACTAAGTATCGGGTAAAACTCTTGAGCTTAGCCCATGATCATCCCAGTGGCCATTCTGGGGTGAACAGAACCAAAGACCGGTTGGGGAAGTCCTTCCACTGGAAGGGAATGGGCAAGGACGTTGCTAATTATGTCCGGTCTTGTGAGGTGTGCCAACGAGTGGGAAAGCCCCAAGACCAGGTTAAAGCCCCTCTCCAGCCACTACCCATAATTGAGGTCCCATTTCAGCGAGTAGCTGTGGATATTCTGGGTCCTTTCCCAAAGAAGACACCCAGAGGAAAGCAGTACGTACTGACTTTCATGGATTTTGCTACCCGATGGCCGGAAGCTGTACCCTTAAGCATCACCAAGGCTAAAAGTGTGTGCCAGGCATTAGCAGACATTTTTGCCAGGGTAGGTTGGCCCTCCGACATCCTTACAGATTCGGGAACTAATTTCCTGGCAGGGAACATGAAAAACCTGTGGGAAGCTCATGGGGTGAATCACTTGGTTGCCACCCCTCATCACCATCAAACCAATGGTCTGGTGGAGAGGTTTAATGGAACTTTGGGGCCCATGATACGTAAATTCGTAAATGAACACTCCAATGATTGGGACCTAGTGTTGCAGCAGTTGCTTTTTGCCTACAGGGCTGTACCACATCCCAGTTTAGGGTTTTCACCATTTGAACTTGTGTATGGCCGCGAGGTTAAGGGGCCATTACAGTTGGTGAAGCAGCAATGGGAGGGGTTTACGCCTTCTCCAGGAACTAACATTCTAGACTTTGTAAGCAACCTACAAAACACCCTCCGACACTCTTTAGCCCTTGCTAAAGAAAACCTAAAGGATGCTCAGGAAGAGCAAAAGGCCTGGTATGATAAACATTCCAGAGAACGGTCCTTCAAAGTAGGAGACCAAGTCATGGTCTTAAAGGCGCTCCAGGCCCATAAAATGGAAGCGTCGTGGGAAGGACCATTCACGGTCCAGGAGCGCCTAGGAGCTGTTAACTATCTCATAGCCTCCCCCACCTCCAACATAAAGCCTAAGGTATACCATGTTAATTCTCTTAAGCCCTTTTATTCTAGAGAATTAAACGTTTGCCAGTTTACAGCCCAGGAAACTGATGACGCGGAGTGGCCTGCAGGTGTCTACTATGAAGGAAAAAGGAATGGTGGCGTGGAAGAGGTGAACCTCTCCACGACCCTGGGACGTCTGCAGCGACAGCAGATAAAGGAGCTGTGCACAAGATAAGCTTAGAAGTTTTCATGCAGGCCCCTACATTTGTACCCTAAAGTTCAAAGTGGGGATACAGCCTTGACACAAGTTTTCAAGGAAACTTTTTGAGCTAAACTTCTTTAAAAATGGGGTCTTTAACACTGCCCTTCTTAGCAAGGAAGCTGTGCCCCAAGAGAAGAGACACATCTTTTGGCCCTCTTTGGTTCCATGACAGAATCCTGTACTGTTGACTCCCTCAGCAGCAGAAGGGAAGGGAAGGGGGACAGGACTCCTCCTCCCCCACCCCCACAAGTCACCCTGGCAACTCTCCTCCCTCACCCAATGGGCAGAAGACGGTTGGGCAGCCTGCAAGCAGCCTCTGGAAAGGAGCAGTGAGGCTATGAATAGCCCTGCTTTCCTCCACATGACAGATACCAGTCAGGGAGTGGAGGAGAAAGAAGGTTTCCCTACAGCCGGCCAACATAGCACTTCCTGGCCCAGCAACTGGCCTGTCAGGAGGGAACAAGCCACTACTTCTGCCCCTAGCCTACCAGCAACAGAAGGAGACAGACCATCTCCCCTGCATGCCTTGCAGCCAGCCTACACCGGATCTGGGATTTTGGTTCCAGAGATCCAACCTGCTTACAAATGAATCTGCGGGTTCCAAGCATTAAAGATTTAGCACTGTTCCAGGTGGGATTGGATGGTTAGTCCCTCTCCAGTGATCCCCATGGAGGACCTGCATGCTTGCACCAATCTCCTGACTGCTCAGCAAGAAAAGGAACCTGAGTGAGAACCCTGTATTACAGTTAGATTGGTAGTTAGGGTTTAATTTTGAACCATTAAGGCACATTGCATCTGCAAAAGGGCTTTCATCTGCCTGCACTGCCAATTCCCAGTATAATAAAATGTGTTTCTAACAGCATCTCCTTTCAGGCCTGTAACATGTCTCCACATGTACCACCTGGGTACCCGAGATGTGGGGGACAGACAGAACTGAAGGGGCAGACATTTTTATTTAGAAACATTGGGGAGTGTGGGTCATGTGACCTAATGTGCTTGCCAGCATAGCTATTAGTAATGAAAAAGCATTATTGATATCTATAGTCATTTTAATCCTCTAATGTTTTTACTGATTGTATATTCCTCTTTAATCAAATCCTTACATACAGTTCCTAATTATTGTTTTTAATTTGTTTGCTTGTGTGAGTTTGAATTATTTGCAAGCTCAAGTGTGGTAGCTGCTGCCCGAGTGTGGTAAACTCCTTGTCTCACTGGGGACACTGCCAAGTAGCTTAATACTTTAGCACACCAGAAGGAGGAGTCAGGCACCTTGAGCAGCACCATGAAACGATCCCAGGTGACAGAAACTTTGGAAGACTATAAGGTACTCCTCTCTTGCACATCATACAGGTACTCATCCAGTGCTGAAAGAGGAGTTACATGCCTTTGTCACACTTTTCTTTCCCATGAATGAACTTAATAAGAAAATTACATAGATTTAAAACTTTAAATCTTCTGCACAGGAAATGAGGTTATATTTAAGATAAATTATTCATGACTGATGTATCTGATTGTTATGATTATAAACTACAGACAGGTTCAGGTAACTCCAAAGTGACGCCATTATGACATCAGAGCTAACTCAAGTAATCAGCAGCCTTCATCTATAGATACTTTGCTTGTAACAATTCTATTGGTTGTAATGCCGCTGATATGAGGGAGACTGGTCAGATGTTTCAAGAGTGCTCATTGGTAGATTGGTTGGCTCAGTTGTCATTATTCTTTAAAGTTTACAAGACTACATGCTGGCTTGGGTATCAGTACTTGAAAAGTGACCATGGCACCACAGCTCCTTAAACCAATAAGGTAAGTGCAAATTAAGTGCCAGATTCACCAGTACACTTCAGCTGCTTTCTGCTGCTCTGACAATGCAAGTCAGCCATAAATCCCAATTAACTGGCCAGGGTACTCTGGCAGCTTTGTGCTGCTCTGGTTTACTGGTTAATTTGCTCTTGCAAATTAAAAAATATGAAAACAATTTAAAGTTGATGTTACATATCTGCAGAGCATTACAAATATTGCACGGGAGCTTTCCCATTGGGTTTCTTGTTTACTCTTTATGTAGGATATTTTTTTTAAAACTAAGGAAATTCACAGACAAACTATGTGAAAAGGAAGTTAAGGTTGGAAGCATGTATCAGTACTTTAAAACAATACTACGTCTGATTTTGTCAAACTTAAAACAAAATGTTAGATTTCAATATCAACATTAAAAGCCGTATTCTTCCTTCACACACATTTTTACACTAATGCACTCTCATATATTTCCAGAGCGTTAGGTTTTAAACCAGTGTAAATGCCAGGCTGTGTCTAAGCTATGAGCTAGGTGTGTGCTTCCCCTGCTCGTGTACACATACTTGCAGTAGCTCAATGAGAGCTAGAACAGTGGGTGCAGTTTAAAACATCAAACTTTTGTTAGCAGTAAGATGTTACCATGGCTACCACTCTGAAACCCGTTACCAGTACTAGTGGTATTCCTGTTCCAAGTAAAGGGAATATCTGCTCAAACTAGACAGGAAAGGGTTATTCTGTTACACATTGTTGCCTAAATATCTTAGCTCTGCACTGTGATGTAATCCTATCAGTACAAAGGCCAGCACTGTTAAGTCAGTGCTGAAGTCAGCACTGTGCCTGAGTGGGTGATGATGCCTAGCTTCTTTCCTAAATGGATTTTTTAGTGTCTACATCAGGAACAAAGCAACTGGGTGCAGTCTCCTAGCCAGAGCAGCATATGGGGGAACACGAGAGAGAGAAAACAGAAATAAACAGAAAGGTACAAAATCCCAGTCTCCACTCCTCAGGCTTCATATCCCTGTCTCCTTGCCTAGCCAGTCTTAGGCCTGGTCTACACTACGTGTCTAGGTCGACTTTAGCAGCGTTAATTCGAATTAAGCCTGGACACGTTCACACGACGAAGCCCTTTCTTTCGACTTAAAGGGCCCTTTAAACCGGTTTCTTTACTCCACCTCCGACGAGGGGATTAGCGATAAAATCGGCCTTAGGGGGTCAGAATTGGGGTAGTGTGGACGGAATTCGACGCTTTTGGCCTCCGGGAGCTATCCCACAGTGCTTCATTGCGACCGCTCTGGACAGCACTCTCAACTCAGATGCACTGGCCAGGTAGACAGGAAAAGCCCCGCGAACGTTTGAATTTCATTTCCTGTTTGCTCAGCGTGGAGAGCACAGGTGACCACGCAGAGCTCATCAGCACAGGTAACCGTGATGGAGTCCCAGGATCGCAAAAGAGCTCCATCATGGACAGAACGGGAGGTACGGGATCTGCTCGCCATATGGGGAGATGAATCAGTGCTATCTGAACTCCGAAGCAGTAAACGAAATGGCAAAATATTAGAAAAGGTCTCCAAGGCCATGAAGGACAGAGGCCATAACAGGGACGCACAGCAGTGCCGCGTGAAAATTAAGGAGCTACGGCAAGCCTACCACAAAGCCAGAGAAGCAAACGGAAGGTCCGGGGCAGAGCCACAAACATGCCGCTTCTACGCAGAGCTGCATGCCATTCTAGGGGGTGCAGCCACCACTACCCCAACCGTGTGCTATGACTCCCTCACTGGAGAAACACACAGGGAAGCGGGTTCGGGGTACGAAGAAGATGAGGATGGAGATAATGTAGAAAGCTCACAGCAGCAAGGAAGCGGAGAAACCGGTTTCCCCAACAACCAGGATATGTTTATCACCCTGGACCTGGAACCAGTAACCCCCGAACTCACCCAAGACGTGCTCCCATCCCCTGAGGGCACACAGGGGACCTCTGGTGAGTGTACCTTTGTAAATATTACACATGGTTTAAAAGCAAGCGTGTTTAATGATTAATGATTAATTTGCCCTGGCAATCGCGGCCAGTACAGCTACTGGAAAAGTCTGTTAACGTGTATGGGGATGGAGCGGAAATCCTCCGGGGACATCTCCAGAAAACTCTCCTGGATGTACTCCCAAAGCCTTTGCAAAAGGTTTCTGGGGAGGGCTGCCTTATCCCGTCCGCCATGGTAGGACACTTTACCACGCCAGGCCAGTAGCACGTAGTCTGGAATCATTGCATAACAAAGCATGGCAGCGTATGGTCCCGGTGTTTGCTGGCATGCAGACAACATCCATTCCTTATCGCTCTTTGTTATCCTCAGGAGAGTGATATCATTCACGGTCACCTGGTTGAAATGGGGCGATTTTATTAAGGGGATATTCAGAGGTGCCCGTTCCTGCTCTGCTGAACAGAAATATTCCCCGCTGTTAGCCACGTGGTGGGGGGGAGGGGTGAAGTGATCATCCCAGAGAATTGGGTGTGTGGGGGAGGGGAGTTAGTTGGGTTTGTGCTGCATGTAAACCCTGAAACCGCAGCCCCTCCTTTTACATTGCAAACCCATTTCAAATGGCCAACCCAACGGGTGCTTGGTATGGGAAATGAGAGCGCTACTGTTTGAAACCATTCCCACATGTTAAGAAGGTTAAAAAAGCCAAAAGACTGTGTCTTACCATGGCTGCCTGCAAGCCGAAATCTGTGTCCTGGCACTGCGTGAGTGATCTCTCACACCAAACCGGCAGGCCCTCAATATAAGAGGAAAAATGCAACCTTGTAACGAAAGCACGTGCTGTGTAATGTGAACAGCAAAATTTAACATGAAAGAGTGTACCCATTGTTCTCTAAAATGTGTCTTTTTTAACCACCTCTCCCTTCTCCTCCACCAGCTGCAAATGTTTCTCCTTCACAGAGGCTAGTGAAGATTAGAAAGAGAAAAAGGAGGACGCGGGATGACATGTTCACAGAGCTCCAGATGTCCTCCAACGCTGACAGAGCACAGCAGAATGCGTGGAGGCAGTCAATGACTGATTACAGAAAAGCACAATATGAACGAGAGGAGAGGTGGCGTGCTGAATCGCGGGATGAACAGAGCAAGTTGCGGGCTGAAGATGATAGGTGGCGTCAGTTTGCAGACAGAAGGCAAGAGTCGATGCTCCGGCTGCTGGAGCATCAAACTGATATGCTCCAGCATATGGTTGAGCTGCAGAAAAGGCAGCAGGAGCAGAGACCGCCGCTACAGCCCCTGTGTAACCAACAGCCCTCCTCCCCAAGTCCCATTGCCTCCTCACCCAGACGCCCAAGAACACGGTGGGGGGGGCCTCCGGCCACCCAATCACTCCACCCCAGATGATTGCCCGAGCATCAGAAGGCTGGCCTTCAATATGAGTTAAAGTTTTAAACTGCAGTGTGTCCTTTTCCTTCCCTCCTCCCCCACGCATCCCGGGCTACCTTGGCAATTATCCCCCTAGTTGTGTGATGAATTAATAAAGAATGCATGAATGTGAAGTAACAATGACTTTATTGCCTCTGCAAGCGGTGCTCGAAGGGGGGAGGGGAGGGTGGGGTGGTTGGCTTACAGGGAAGTAGAGTGAACCGGGTGGGGGGGGCCGGAGGGTTCATCAAGGAGAAACAAACAGAAGTTTCACACCGTAGCCTGGCCAGTCACAAAACTCGTTTTCAAAGCTTCTCTGATGCGCACCGCGCCCTGCTGTGCTCCTCTAACCGCCCTGGTGTCTGGCTGCGCGTAATCAGCGGCCAGGCGATTTGCCTCAACCTCCCACCCTGCCATAAATGTCTCCCCCTTACTCTCACAGATATTATGGAGCGCACAGCAAGCAGCAATAACAATGGGGATATTCTTTTCGCTAAGGTCTGAGCGAGTCAGTAAGCTGCGCCAGCGCACTTTTAAACGTCCAAATGCACATTCCACCACCATTCGGCACTTGCTCAGCCTGTAGTTGAACAGGTCCTGACTCCTGTCCAGGCTGCCTGTGTACGGCTTCATGAGCCATGGCATTAAGGGGTAGGTTGGGTCCCCAAGGATCACGATAGGCATTTCAACATCCCCAACGGTTATTTTCTGGTCCGGAAAGAAAGTCCCTTCCTCCAGCTTTCGAAACAGAGCAGAGTGCCTGAAGACGCGAGCATCATGTACCTTTCCCGGCCATCCCACGTTGATGTTGGTGAAACGTCCCTTGTGATCCACCAGGGCTTGCAGCAGCATTGAAAAGTACCCCTTGCGGTTTATGTACTCGGTGGCTTGGTGCTCCGGTGCCAAGATAGGGATATGGGTTCCGTCTATCGCCCCACCACAGTTTGGGAATCCCATTGCAGCAAAGCCATCCACTATGGCCTGCACGTTTCCCAGAGTCACTACCCTTGATATCACCAGGTCTTTCATTGCCCTGGCAACTTGGATCACAGCAGCCCCCACAGTAGATTTGCCCACTCCAAATTGATTCCCGACTGACCGGTAGCTGTCTGGCGTTGCAAGCTTCCACAGGGCTATCGCCACTCGCTTCTCAACTGTGAGGGCTGCTCTCATCCTGGTATTCTGGCGCTTCAGGGCAGGGGAAAGCAAGTCACAAAGTTCCATGAAAGTGCCCTTATGCATGCGAAAGTTTCGCAGCCACTGGGAATCGTCCCACACCTGCAGCACGATGCGGTCCCACCAGTCTGTGCTTGTTTCCCGGGCCCAGAATCGGCGTTCCACGGCATGAACCTGCCCCAGGAACACCATGATTTCCACATTGCTGGGGCCTGTGCCTTGTGAGAGGTCTATGTCCATGTCAATTTCCTCATCACTCTCATCGCCGCGCTGCAATCGCCTCCTCGGCTGGTCCTGGTTTTGCTTTGGCATGTCCTGGCTCTGCATATACTCCAGGACAATGCGCGTGGTGTTCATAGTGCTCATAATTGCTGCGGTGATCTGAGCGGGCTCCATGATCCCAGTGCTACTATGGCGTCTGGTCTGAAAAAAGGCGCGAAACTAGTATCTGACGGAGGGAGGGAGGGGCGAGTGACGACATGGCGTACAGGTACAGGGAATTAAAATCAACAAAGGTGGCTGTGCATCAGGGAGAAACACAAACAACTGTCACACAGAATGGCCCCCCCCAAAGATTGAACTCAAAAGCCTGGGTTTAGCAGGCCGTTGATTTCACGGCGGGAGGGGAAAGCTAATGAATACAGAACAAATCTATTTTTTACATCTTAAGACGACGGTGCAGCATGACTGATAGCCCTCGGCATCTTCTGGGTGCTTGGCAGAAAATACTGGGCGCTTGGCAGTTAGTGTACTAAGACTGATAGCCACTGCAGTATGACGACGATGGATACCAGTCGTCATATACTATCTACTGCCAAAAGGCAAGGGGCTGCTGCTGTGTAACAATGTAGCCCCACATCTGCCAGCCCCACGTCTGCCAGCACCCAGATCGCCCTCGGCCTCTTCTGGGTGCTTAGCAGAAAATACTGGGCGCTTGGCAGAAAATAGCATACTACGACTGATAGCCATCATTGTCAAGACAGTTCGATAGGACTGAGCATGTCTGCCCAGGTGCCCATGATTGACAGCCACTGCAGTACGATGACGACGGTTACCAGTCGTAATAAACCATCTACTGCCAAAAGGCAAAAGGCAAGGGCTGGTGCAATGCAGCCCTACGGCTGCCAGCCCCACGGCTGCCAGCACCCAGATCGCCGATGAAGGCTACCAGTCATGCTGCACCGTCTACCGCCAAAAGGCAGTTAGCTGCTGCTGCTGTGTAGCAATGCAGTCCCACGTCTGCCGGCACCCAGATGACATATGGTGACGGTGAGCTGAGCTGAGCGGGCTCCATGCTTGCCGTGGTATGTTGTCTGCACAGGTAACCCAGGTAAAAAGGCGCAAATCTATTGTCTGCCATTGCTCTGACGGAGGGGGAGGGGCCTGACGACATGTACCCAGAACCCCCCGCGACACTGTTTTGCATCATTCGGGCATTGGGATCTCAACCCAGAATTCCAATGGGCGGCGGAGACTGCGGGAACTGTGTGATAGCTACCCATAGTGCAATGCTCCGGAAGTCGACGCTAGCCTCGGTACTGTGGACGCGGTCCGCCGACTAGGGCACTTAGAGCATTTTATGTGGGGACACACACAATCGGCTGTATACAACCGATTTCTATAAAACCGGCTTCTATAAATTCGACCTAATTTCGTAGTGTAGACATACCCTTAGTCTCCCCCTCCAGCTCACTGTTAAAGTCCCAGTTTTCCCCCTTCCAGTCTTTGACCCTCCCCAGATGCACTCCCAGGTCAGTCCTTGCCCAGCCAGTCCTAGGTCCCCACTCCCAGCTTCACATCACATCTCTCTTTCCCCTCCCTGACCACTGGATCCCAGTTCTAGTGTCCTCCCGGAGTTCATCATCCAATCTCAGTCTCCCTCCAATGCTGGCTCTTTGTTCCACTCTCCTTTCTTCCTGTTTCCTTGTAGCAGGCTATTTGGCCAGCCAGTGCCAGTTCTCTCTCAGCACTCCAGCTCCTTGTCAGAGTTGTTGTTCTCTCCCCACAGTCCCCAGACTACTTCCTAGCCCCAATCTCCTTTTCTAGTCAGTTCCAGACTCTCCCCTTTTCCCAGTCCCTCAGCCGATCTCAGTGTTCCCCACCTCAGCTAACTCGCTCCCAATCTTCACACCATTTCCCTCACCAACTCCCAGTCCCCTTGCCCAACCAATCCCAGCCTCCCCTCACCATGTTGGCCCCTATTGCCAGTATCCTTGCCCAATGAATCCAGCCTCCACACCACCAACCACCAGCTTCCAGTCTCTGCTTCTACTCCCTCTCAGTCTGTCTGCTTTCCCAGCCAGTGACAGTCACAGTTTCTCCCCCTCCAGTCCTAGTCTCACTCTACTCCTTTCCCTCCCTCTAGTTCAGCCTTTATCCACTCTGCATTTGAATAGGACAGCTTCCTCTTCCATGCTGCATGGGCGCTAGCAAGGGGGTTATTGAGAGCACAAAAAAGACAGGCTCCCTGCTCTCAGTTCTAGTGCCTGGCCCCATCCCAGGCCAGAGCAACTGGAGGAGCCATTACATGGAAAATGCTCCTGAGCACCCATAGCCCTGGGCTGGAGCATGCTCAGTCACTCTGTGGGGATGATACATATGCAGTGATAGAAGCTGTGAGAGGCTGTAGTGTGCTTAGCAAGAATGGAATCTTTGGAGAATTTAGTTGCTAAAATTGAAGGTGTTGAAAATGTGTGACCTGCTATTTTTCAAAGACTTGGCCAAATTTGGGCAGATTCATGGGGATGGTAACTGGTAAAAGGCATTTCCTTGACACAAAGGCCATCTTCCTGCCAAATTTCAATTCTTTGCTCCAAAGCATGGGTGAAGCAGAGCTGTTCAATGAAAAGATCACCAGAATGGTTTACCATGGGCAAAAAATAATATGTTTTCCCCTAGCCTTATTTGTGGTAATGGCTGAATGGTTTTTGGATGAAATTTTCCAAATAAATTCAGGCTGAGGCAGATCATGGAAAACTTCAGCCACAATGGTTAACATGTGGCAAAGTTACAAGCAACTGAAAACAGGGTCTTATAACAGGAAGTGTAAGGCAACCTTAATAAATACTGCTACCAGCTCCATCTATAATAGGATAAAAGATGGGTAATGAATGAGTGCATTCTGCTAGGAATGAGTACAATTCACAAACCTGAGATTACCATCGTCTCTTTTTCTCCCAAAGTAGTCCCCAAAGGTTAGTTCTTCCCTTTTCCAGCTGCACCCTTCAGGTATTGCTTGGTCTCAGGGGGTAAGTGGATGGAGCCACAGATATGCTGAGCCAGATGACTTGTCCTCTACCTGCCAGACAGCTAGACAATGTACTGCAGGAGTGGAGGAGGAGCTACGACAGTTATAATGACCAGTCAATGAAAGAAGTTGGTTGTCTGCCTACCCAGAGCCCAAGAGTCTTAAGTGATAGATATCACAGTGATAGGTACCTTTAGAAATACATCAAAACAACCCCCCCCCCAAGCAGATAGTAGCTGGAAGAGTAGCCGCTATTCCTTGGGCGGGGGCATGCATTTAAAACAAACCTATCTCTCTGACTTGGCATGCTGCATAGTCTTAAGTCTCAAATGCAGAGTGGATAAAGGCATGAAATTTATCAGGGAGGGTGGACAGCTCTAGAAACTGCAGAAGCTTGAAGTAAAAGCTGCTTTAGCACTTCAATTTCATGTATGCTATCTGCTTGGACCAGACCAGTCCTGAGGACATTCAGGTTGTGTGGGAAGGTGGGGGTAAATTTACTCACTTTCACCTGGAGCTGCAGTAATTTCTGCAGCGAAGATATAGAGCAGGGAAAGAAGAGGGGACCAAAATGTATGTCTATATTTTACGCACACAGATTTATACCTTGATAAGAGTGAGCTGGCTTTGAAGAATCATAGGGGATTATGCCCTTCCAATCTCCAAGGTGAGGTGATTCTTCTCTCTAATGCACACCAAAATGCTCCTGGTGACATCTCATTCTGGAACTTTTGAGTGGGTCAGGCCTTTTCTGTCAAAAGCCCCATTCTGTTTTCAAAATCTGCTTAGACTTATCCAGACTCCCCCACTTATTCTCTGAAGGAAGGAACATGCTTCACTGTTGAAACAAAGAAGCGCTGAGCACTAACAGGACCTCCACAACAACATCCTCAAGTGCTCAAGGAGCACAGCATTATGGACTCCATCCCAGGACATGGATCAAAGGGTGCCAACCATTGAGCAGCTTTGTGGCTGAACCTCGGGGGGTGTTTCCCTCATGATATACTTATGCTTCTCTGACCACATAGCTCTACTAGACTGTTTAGCTCCATCTGGGCTCTGGATGCTCCTGGACCAGGATTTGTTCCTGAGTCTCGAAGTGAGAATGACTGTGTGAACACCCGGGAACAGCACACATGCCCCAGGCATAATTTTCAAACATTCATAATTTATTTCCATATTGAATTTCTTTACATGAGGTTAAGCAGGAATTCCTCATGCAAAACTGCATGTTTGCCATGATCCATGTCTTAAAAGAAAGCCACTTTGGGGTGCCGCAAACTGAACTAACTAAAACTGGAAGCTGTGTACATACACAGAGTTAAGAATATATCTATCATAAGAAACTGGAGTAATAAATTTGATCACTGTTAATTACCTTTATTTAGAGCTCAGTATGAATGTGAATTACCAACCCTCAAGTGATCTGTTAGGCAGAGAATTTTTTAAAAGATTATGCTTTCTTGGATTATAATCATCATGGGAGTTACATCGGAAACCGTAATTGCCACACTGGATTTGACCGATGGTCCATCTAATCCAGTATTCTATCTCCAACAGTTAAGAGTAAGACAGAACTTTAATTTTAACCCCCCTATTGTCAATTGCCTGTATTATTCTCAGAAAATTACCTTTGCGGCTGACATTTCTCATACTTTGTCTCAGGCCAGGAAGTGATCTATAAAAATCTGTTCTGCCACTTTTGTTATATTCATGCACAACTAAAACTAATGTTAGTATTCAGGTGGGTTACCTGTGCATGTCCAGGAGCGAATTTGTAAGAACAATATATCTGCTATACTATACGTATTTCACTGACTTTATTTTTATGTCATAAGAAATCAGGTAAAGTCAATGATTCACTGACTGTAAATGACAAAAAAAACCCCAAAAACACAACAATGAAATTATCCCATTTATCTTGGAAAAAAAGTCAAAAGCACAGAAAGAATTTTGGTCAAATCTGATGTTATAAAACATTTTTTAATTTATTTAATATCATGTTCTCCTACTCTGTAGTTATATATTTCTGAAAAAATAATATGCAAACAGATTATTGCATAACACATCTTTTCCAAATTAGCCCCAAAATATTTACTAAATTAATAGTTTAACACAATAAGAAAGGTGTTTTCATATTTAACGTTAATTTTCCAGAGAGTTTTATCACATAAGATATTCTGTGGAAAGCAGCACCTATTTTACTTCTTTGTAAGCCATTATGAAGATCATACACAAGCCTCTCAGACAAAACAACACAGGTGACAGAAACACAAGCTGAATAAAGAACCTCACTGAGTGTGTTCTAGCAAAGTGAATATTTCACCTGGCCATGTATGTGGGATATTTTGCATAATGGTCTATAGACCCTCTAGGATTCATCTATTATAGAATGAATATATAGTGCTGAGATACAGAGAAGTGGTATTTAGCATTATGTCTATGCTTGCTTAGGGCTCACTGTCTACGTGAAATGAGACTAAAATAATATTAAAATGAAAATAATTATTAAACAGAAAATATTGCATTATGCAAACAATGAAAATACTGTATTTTAGTTTTGAGACAGTTCAAGCACATACAGCATATACATAATAAAGCATAGTTTTTTTTTTAATTCCCCCCATCATTTAAAGAAGCAGTCATGAAAAGGTTGTATACTGGTTTAAAACTCAACAACCAACTAGTGCATTCTTCCTGTTCACCTTTTAAAAGACACACATAATACGAAATGGATACATTACACTGCTGTAGTTTACAATATATATTTCAAATTTACAAAAATACAGAAAAACAAGATTTCTTGCACTCAGATACTGAGCATTAACCCTTTGAGTACTAATTTCCACCTGCAACACTGCAGAACACATTCATTTGACTTATGCACTTTTATAACATTGCAACAATTATAATTGTCATCTATATGTACACTGTTAGGAAATGTATTCCTACATAATTTAAAAAAAAGAGTAGGGACTAATAAACTGCAGCTAAAAGACAAATGACGGGTTGAAGCATATAAGTATTTCTGCAAAATATACATTGTAAATTGATGCTCCATCAAGGGGCTTTTATTATTTGTTTTGTTCTCTATAGCAATGTATCAGCTATCCAAGCCTGTGTTAGAATATGACAGACTTGTTCACATGGCCATACAACATTGTGCTTTGTCTTTTTATTTATGGAACCACTTCTCTCCTTTCATTGCAGACATTTTTCTTCCAGCTATATGTTTCTATTCACATTATATAACTCATTCTTACTTTGCAGCTTCTTACTTTAAAAAGCAGTTTCATTTCACATAAGGATAATTATAAATCAGATCTGTCCTGTGAGTTGATGCTTTGTGTACAGACGTTCATGGACAAAGAATTTCTTGCCAAAAGCCTTGTTAACAGAGAATGTTACTGACCCTAAAATGCCCTATGGTTGAGTGGAATTAATGAACACAAGTAACTGCGTTTGAAGGTCAAATTTTCATTAAAGGAAAAAGACAATCTGAAATTTGCTGGGAGGGAAAGTGGCTTTCACATAAGATGTGAAATTAATAAATTAGTATCTGGAAAGTTATGTTTCTGGAAAATGATTAAAGGTTCACTTTCCTGACAACTCTGGACTACATTGTTCATATGATTAAATAGACAATATAGTATATACAGTCTCTCTGAACTAGATTAAGCTATTTTTAAGAAAATGACAGTAGTCCTCAAAGAGTTAATGATAAAACTGCTCTACCTAAACAGATTTTGAAAGGTTATTGTGAAACAGCTTACAGATTTGTTCAAAAGGCATACTTTACAAAGAAGTGTAAAACTTGTTGAGACAATTGCTATTACACTGCACAGTGTCACATACAATGAGTAGTGCATGCTCTGTAAAGACATTAGAGTGGACCCTTATCAAAGCTATCATATAACCTTATACAAAGGATTGTGCCACTTAAACTAGTGCAGTAGTGATTTTTTGTAGATTCATAATGATCTAGATTAATACCAACAGGGTTTCCACAGCCTTTTACAATACTTGTTTTTACACATGTAACACTAGAACACAGCAAATGGTATATCCTGACATATGTCATGCAAAATACAATCAATACAGCACCATAGATGTAACAGACATTACCTAGTACTTCTCTCCAACAAGAAAAGAGACATAACGGAGACTGTACATTACATGATTTTACAGGCCATATGCTACAGAAGATCGTTAGAGGCAGTATCACTTTGTAGGGCTAAAAAGCTGTATCAATAATTTTATAAAATCCTGCTCCTCATTTCTATTATTGTAACTTCTGATTAAAATCCATGGCACAGTAATAATATTTTGCTACAAAAATAAATAAGTAAAAGATGCAGATATGTATATAAAAGAGTCTGAAGTTACCAGAGAGTTAAAAAAAACCCAACCAAAATCATGAATTAAAAGTGATGTATTTCTAAAGAAATACAGTTTTTTGTAACAAAAGGATATTGCCTCTTATATTCAGTACTCTAGACTTCAGTTTCAAATTCTCTCCCAAAACAATTTTCTAACATTCTTTTAAAAATAACTTCACTTTTAAAACACTGCCGCTACTTCTCTCTTTTAGTTGCTCATTCAGAAAACAGAAATAAAGGTGGAAAACCTGTACAATTTGCTGATGTGCTACACAAACATGTAATCTTATTCAGTTTAGAATAAAAACAAAACTGAAGATGATCTGAGTTGAAAAAGACAATATAGTGGCCCATGAACTACACAGTAGTTTCATTCTTCCAAGGACCAGTTTTGATATTTCCTGTACTATCTGAACTGTATATCATGGCTTCATGCACATTTCCCCCGAGAATTCCATTGTGATTAGTTGTATTAAATGGCAATGATTGTGTTCGTGGATGCATCTCAAAATGAGCTGTATGGTGCACAGTGTCACTTTCTGGGATTTTAGCACAACTGTATATTACAGTACTTGCATCGCTACTTTCAGGCTGGTTGATAGTAGGATATGCATCACTTTTCGCACAGCAAGCCCGTCTGTGCCCTGACTGACTATCATGCGTACTGTGTGGACTGTCTGTATGTGAACTGTGGATGCTGCCATCAATGCTCGAAGGAATGTGATAGGCATATTCTCTTTCTCCTGCAGATCTATGTCGACTGAAGTAACGTGGTTTAGTTCTGCTTTTCAGACATCTGTGAATGTGCATGTTGGGCCTGAAAGTTCCCTCGTTATGCACATGTATATGAGCTTCATCATCCAAAAGTTGATCACAGTGCATTTTTGCACAACATGGTGTAACTGGTGAAAGGCAGTTAACATGGTTTTGAACAGCCTGTAGATTAGTAAGCTTGCAGTGATTAGCAGATGGATGATTAAAAACAGCTGATTTGTTAGGACATGGTGACTCTTGAAGACAAGGTGCATGAACCTGCGTGTCCCCATTGACATTAACCTTTGGGCGGACATTAACTTGTACAGAATATGTGCTTCTTCTAGATGGGCAACAGGACCACCAGCAATGCCATACATCATCTCGCTTTGCACAGTGATGGATGAGGATGAAAAGCCCCAAGGTCACACAAAATGCTCCATAGAGGCAGCTAAATATCATATCCAAGAAATGTCCTTGAGATACAGCAAGTGCTCCAAAGGTCCAAGTGGCAGTAAACAAGAACAAAGTGAACGCCGCAGCTCGAAGTTGAGCCTTAAACGAGTGCTCGTTTTCCAACAAAGAAGAAGAAATCATGGAGCATGTTGTCTGGGAAACTGACCCAGAGTCTGTAATATGACTATGGCCCACTTCAGTATTTGCCAACCTCTGCTGATCTTCTGTCCTTTCTTTTAATTCATACTTGCGTTCTGGATGACGCTTCAATTGCACGTATGTGCAGAGAAAGTAAACGCAGGTGACTAGCACAATGAATGCTACTGGCCCATAAAATGCACCGAGGCTAGGTTCCCAAGCCATCCAACAACTGCAAACAAACAAACAAAAAAGTGAAAGTCAAATTAATTTTTAAACCCAAATTTGACATAATGGACAATAACGTCTCATATGTACAATACATTGGTTTTGCCTTAACAGCATGATATCCCCTTGATATGTATGGAGAGCTCCCATTAATGTCAAGGAAACTATTAAATGTTAGCAATGGGAAGGAGAGAATATGATAATTAAGGTTCATTATTCTGAGTTATCACCCTCAGTCCCATTAAACACATATTTAGATTGAGATACTTTGGACTCTGGATTTACTGACTTTTTTTTTTTTAAGGAACTAATACATTGTAATGTAGTATATTAAGGCTGGAGTTTTCTAAGGAGGTTAAGTGAGTTAGGCACCCAAATCCAATTGAAATTTAAGGACAATTAGCCACCAGATTCCTGCAGGCTCTTTTAAAAATCCGAGCCTAAATAAATATCTTAAAGACCCAATGAAGATATTAGGTCTTCATTGCAGGTACTACATGAGAAACACAAATGAATAGGAATCACCTATTTGTATCATTACACTTTTCAGTTTTCCATTTGGTAGGGGAGAGATAAAAAGCAACAGCAAAATAAACAGGATGTGAGGGAAAGAGGAGAGCCACATTCCCAGCCATACATAAGCTCTGATCATCAGATCCTGCACTAAGCACAGCTCACTGGACCCAGTAGTTGGAAGATAAAGGCGGCTGCATATCACCTTTGAGCTCCCCCTGTTTTGGTTGCAAGGGGCTAGCTTGTTAAGTTTGAGCAGCTTTTTAGGGAATCTTTATGGACACTGTGGCTCAGGCAGTGCAAAATGGTTGTAGCATATCTGGCCACACTGTAAATAACAACCGTATGTACTTTTAGAATATCAACTACATACTTAAGGCTAAAATCCTAAAGATAATCTGCATGGCAGTATAGGCTGCAAATGTCTCATTTGGTTACATAAACTGGCTGTAAACTGAACAGAACTGGGGATAAATGGAGCTTTGTGGAGATTAGGCACTGCAGGAAATGCCACCCAAAGGGTCCAGATTGACACCACTCTGCAGCTTTCTGATTGGCCCCTACTCATGATTTAACCCTGGAATGTGGCCTAGGAAGTTGTCTGGACAACCACACAGACTTCTGATCTGCTATTGTAATGCCGACAGACCCCGGTTGTTAGGATCAAAACGGGAACTTCTGGAGCTTAGTGCATGAGCTAAAAGCCAAATGGCTGTTTGCTAAGGCTGTAGAGCAGACTCATTAATTGCTCTCTAAGTGGTCTCAGTGCCACTAGATGGGACAGAACACCACACTCAAAAGGTGTGTGGGTTACACTATGACTCTAGACCTCACCTTGCTTTCTGACCTCCAGTCTCCAATCCCAGCCTGACTGACCCTGACTGTCCTCCTGATTCCCACCTGGTAACTGTCTCTGATATCCAGCCTCTGACCCCAGCCTGACGCCGACTCTTGTCTATGGATCCCAACTCTAGCAATTACTCTGATTCCTGCTCGCTGACTACCACCTTGTGGCTGTCCTTGACTTGCAGACACCAGCTCAGTTGTGACCACAAGGCCAGACCACTTATGCCCCCGGTCCTTTACACTGTGGTCACGAGGCAGCAGGAGTTCTTCAACCCTAGTGCCATAGTCATTTAAGTATTGTGGAGAAAAGGTAACAGGACGGTGTTCCTTTTCTATTTATTTCAAACAAAACAGCAACACATGCGAGCTGGGGGAGGGAGAACAGATGAAGTCCCTTTCTGTTGCCCAATATGATTGCTATTTGGGGATTGCTATTTCCCCCTCCCTTTCCCCCCCCCCCCCCCCCGATGACACTCTTCTATTTCTTTTTGACTGAGTCCCATTTCCGAAACGTAAGAGTTCTCTGAAACCTGCACTGACCCTTTTCACAGTCTCTCCTGCGGCCCACTGACATTTAAGCCAGGGAGGAGCCCACCATGAGCAAATGATCATTTCCACAGAAATGCAAATCTTGAGATGGATGAGTGGTATAAGCAAGAAAGACCACATGAGGAATATGTTTGTTAGAGACAAGCTCAAAGTAACAGTCTAATGGAAAAATGAGGGAGTGCAGGCTCAGAGGGTTTGGTCATGTAAAGCACAGTCCTGACAGCTATATGGGTAAGAGAGTCCAGCAGATCAAGATTGAAGAAAAAGCCAGAGAGGCTGACCCAAGAAAAAACTGGTGGGATGTTATAACAGAAGACATCATCATGTGGTGTGATATAGGATATGGCATTAAACAGAGCACTTTGGAGCGAGAGGATTCAGAATGGACCCAGTTTAATGCAAGGAAGACGAACAAGAAGGATCCACTCTCCTGCTGGGAGGTAGACGAGGTTCTACCTTCCCAGAGTCATTCTTCAGAGTTCACTATCTACATATGGCATTCAGAGTGAGAGGTAACAGACTATTTGACGTGGGCTCCATAATGCAAAAAAACTTATGCATGTTAACAATGGGCCCTTAGGGAAAGGAAAGTGGCATGGAAGAGGCATGATACTTTATTTACAATACTTATTCACAGTCCACTAATAAAAAATAGAGTTAGTCATTTACAGCCAGAGGTGTGCATGATGCTTTACAGGAGAACAGAAGTCCCCAATGCTGGATGTGATCCATCTAATACAATGGTTCTGAAACATTTCCATGCCAGGACTCCTTCTCACCACACTCTCATGTAGCCAGAATCTCCTTGACCATTTAGTAATATGAGTGGTCATACTCTCTGGGTTCAGAACCCCCCCATCTAACAAAATTTAGCCGTGGTGTGTTTTGGTCAGCTTGAGTAGTATTTACATTTGATTATTATATTTACATTTTTGATTCTGGACTCTGATCTTTAACAGATGCACACAATTTATTATTTATTTCCTAAGCACCTCAGGGATTAAGTATTCTGCCCTTCTGACAAAAGACCAAGGTGATTTTACTCCCAGGGTCATAGGAAAACAGGTTAACACCTACTTTTCATTTGATAAGGGTAAAGCACCAATATATGTGCATACATTAAATAAGTTCCAGTGTTGCACATTTGATGCAAAGTGAAAACCGGAACATTCCCCAGTAGAACATTATCTCAGGATGTTGTTGTTTCATGTGGAATCTCATCATGGATCACTTCAAAAATCAGTTCCTCAGTTTCATAAAAAACATGCTGAAGTTACTGCATCTATATATTTATGTATTAAGATTATTAAAAATGAATCAGGCACATAACCCACTGTGCTGCTGCTCAATTTGTATCTTTCCTAGACAATTTTATAACCATCCCTCACCTGCTTTCCGTTTTCTGTACAGATTTTGATATCTGGTATTGATTGTCTGTGATTAAAGTGATTAAAGAAGTGCAACCTCTGTAATTGTGCCAAAATAAAAAATGTCTCACAGATTTATGAACATAAATAATCAAGTCTTTAATATATTGTTGATTACAAGTGATTGTTTAATTGTACGTTTGAATAAATATGTTTTGAATATATGACAGGGATGGTCTGAGTAGGTACCAGCTAAACAGATAAAGTTGCCTAGGGTCTGTACTAATTTAGTCAGGTTTTACAATTTAATTCTCTCTGAAAATGATTTTGAAAGGTCAAATATTTAATTATTATACCTTTCACTTTGTTTCCAGACAACTCTATTTTTACTCATTTCCATGGCTGCTTTGAGATGTATCAAGATGCATTTTCAAAGCACCATAGCATTAATTGAAAGTGAAGCCCTTCCAAGAATCAGTAACCCTGTATTGACACAATGGACTGAAAGTTCCATTAGAGCACTGATCACTGGTATGATGAATCATCTCCATGCAACCAGTGTCAATTGCTATTCTAAACCACTTCCTGTTCAGCTCTTCTGGAAAAAGCCTAGTGGGGGCCTCCTTTGACACTCCCCACCCCCAGGCAACAAGAGCAAATAATGTAGCTAAGATGCCTGAAGCACCAACATGTGACAGCTGTACAGCCACCTTGGTCAGACTGGGTAGTAAATGGTTGGGTCATAACTGCAAGACAATATTGCTGGGATGTTTCTGGGTTGCTGAAAACCCAAGAATGTTTTTTTAAGGGAAAAAATATAGACAGGTTTTTATATATATATAATTTTGTTGAAATTACATGAACGATTTCTTCATTTACAAAGAATAGTCTTTATTTCCTTTTAAGGTTGCGGGCTAAAAGTGTCGATAGCGGCCCTTAAAAAATGCTACGCATTAGGTATTTTGTAGCAGTCATAATGATACTAAGCAAAATGTGGAGGGACAACATCTGGGCACCCGATAGGTGCATGCAAGTGGGGGTTTCTGGTCAGCTCAGTGAAGTGTGGTACTTATTCCTCTTATACTAGCTGGTGTACATGGGGGTGTCCTTTCATCATTGCCCCCTTTAGGGTTTCTCCGATGAGAGTCAGACAGTGAGCATTGTGACTGTCCATTGCACAAGTGTGCAAGAAGTAGGGAAGGTCATGTTGAGTTGTCACATCCCATCCAGCACAAACCCAAGCAGAGCCAGTTATAGTCTGGTTGCATTGGTTTGAATAGGAGAATACATGGTAAATCAGACAGTAGTTAGAGATGTAATCAAGATTTTGTTGTTTCTGATTGGCTAGTGTAGTCCTTTTTATACAATACATACAACAATACATGATTACAGTGAATGTAGAAACAACAGGTCTGATTCTCTTCTCATTTACACTGGTGTAAATCAAATGTAACTCCACTGATATCAGTGGAGTCAAGCTGGTATAAAACTGATGGTAAGTGAGCAAAGCAGCAGACCCCAAAATGAGACAATGATCTTTCACAGCCATTATTCCATGCAAGCAAATATGAAATTTTATCTTAAACTTTTATGTTTCTGTCCCTTATGAAGACAGAAACATTTATCAGCATCTGACAGAGACATATTACTTATTTCTGTATTTTATTTATTGTATAGTATTTTATTATAATGCTATATACTTACTATGGGGCATTGCCTTCAATTCCATAATTATTGATGTTGGTCGCTGCTGTAATCCCACATATAATAAAAGGAACACCTCCACTAATTAGATAAAATCTGTCAAGAGATAACAATTGATATTTTAATTTTCTTGGTTTGCAATTGCTAGAATTGTTTTTAAACAGTTTTTCTTTCTTGATGTTTTGTAAAAAGATAACAATGCACAATATAGCCTGAAACATTAAATATCAGAAACATAAGATCAGAAAATCAAGAAAATAAAATGAAAGCCCTATATGAAGCAATAGCAGAGGGCTAATGTTTACATCGATCCATTTCAGAATTTCCTCACAGTCTCTTGACTTGTAATTTCAATATGTATAATTACACTAAAAAAACAACCTCAGTAATGAGAAAGTTATTACAACATCTCAAACAATAAGCTATTCCTCCTACTTAAATGTTTTTGCTTTATATATATATATGCACTATAAATTCAGAAAGTACAGCCAAGTCAGCTGTTTATGGTCTATATCCAACTTAAATTTTCTCAGCAGCTTCTGTCCTACAGAGGTTCTGGGCTAACAAAAACTGTTTCCTAGCTGACAACTCTGAAATGGAGGAGAAAAGAGGCGGTCCATTGGGCAGAGCTTGCTCTCCACACAGGGACACTCAGCTAACTGTGATGAGGGCCCTTCCCCCTAAGGTATGGCAATCAGGATGATAAAACCTCCCTCTGCCTACTGCTCCTCATCAGTGAAGGGTGGTGGGACAGCACTCTCACTAACAATTTAATGCCCTCATCCTGCATCTGCATCCAGGGGCGGCTCCAGGCACCAGCGCAGCAAGTGCGTGCCTGGGGCGGCAAGCCACGGGGGGCAGCCTGCCAGTCGCTGTGAGGGCGGCAGTCAGGTGGCCTTCGGCGGCGTGCCTGCGGGAGGTCCGGCGTTCCCGCGGCTTTGGCGGCAATTCGGCGGCGGGTACGCCAAAGCCGCGGGAGCGGCAGATCACCCGCAGGCGTGCCGCTGAAGGCCGCCTGACTGCCGTGCTTGGGGCGGCAAAAAACAGAGCCGCCCCGTCTGCATCCATGTGAGTAAACCTCTGAACCCCTGACAAAGGCCTCACAAAAATCTAGCAAAATATACATTTTAATATCTTTGGTAACTGGTATGAAAAGATTGGAACACATAATTTCACACCCATTTAACTGGTTAAACACCACTTTACTTGGAACCAAATTAATTCCAATAAGGGGAATTAATACTAATACTGTCCCAGTTAAGCAGCAGTCATTACCATTCACTATCATTAGGCTAAATCAGATTCCTAGGAGATGTCCCTTTGAAGCAGCCATCCTGTTTTATTATGTTCAAATTCAGCAGACTGTACTGTAATATTATTTTACATTTGCATAGCACCTTCCCTTCCAAAGCAAACAGCAAATTATGCATATAATGCAGCACTGAACTGCTGTGACCTCTGAGATAGAGAGCAGCAGCCAACTGGTGCACAGGAGACTGCAGAATAGTTATGGTGGAAAGGAATTTTGTTCAGTGGCCCAAGGAGAAAACTCAATTTTTACAGACAGTGTTAGGCTCTTTAATATCCACACAGAAAACTTTAGTTTGTAGAGTGTTGTCTGAAAAATCCATGCAGTAAGCACTGGTGAACTCACTTTATCTATCTTTAGGATGAAGGGCTGAGATAACCCTGCTTAGCTTTGAACCTGTGGCTGCAAGGACCTACTCATTTCAAACCAGAGAACCAAGCCCCTCCTGCAGGCTCCGTTGTTGCTCTCTGTGTGCATCCTCCCTCATCTCTTATTTAAACCAGCTTTTCTCTCTGCAGAAACAATTTCTCTATCTTCTATCACCTCTCAAATGTGGAAGGCAGTATAGTTAAATTATAGGAAGGGATATTTTTTCTTCCCCACCCAGTACTTTCTGTTCCTCCAAACAAAAGGGGAACCTCTTACTTATACAACAAATTATTGTGTGAGGTTCAGATCTGAGATCAGAATCTGGTCCCTATATTTTCCAAAGCCCTGTTCAAACATTAAATAGTCTCATAGTCGTTGTAAGATAGTGCTTGGGCAGATCGGTGAAACAGAGGTACAGTGAGTGGAAGTGACTGCCTCAAGATCACTCAAAAGGCTAATCAGAATCAGGGTTTTAATCCAGATTCTTTTGGTTCCCAGGCCCAAAGTTAGAGGTCACTTTGTAAACAGAAAGATTGTACAGCAAAGATTATAGCACACTTTGCCCTAGGGTTCCAAGCTGTAAAAAAAAGCAAAGAAACTTACCAGAAAATCACCCTGCATACGTCTGAAAAATCTTTCAGCTTTTATACCTTAAGCACAGTTCCTTCAAACTTGGCTTAACTAGATCTCAATGAGTGCTACAGAATAAGCTAAGTCCAGACAAAATGCATTCAGCCATTGCTACTTTATGATTATGTACTGTAATCATTTTGTGATCTCGGCAGATAGGACAAATGTAATGTAATTAATGTATCTTTTTTACACACACAATTCAAAACTGGATGAATGAAGTTTTCAGAAATGTTTTAAAAAATGACTTTGGGTAGAGACAAAGCATGAAAAATTTCAGACCAATTTGTCTGAGAAAATTATAAGAAACACAAAAATAGGAATATACAGATCTGTATAGGAAATCACACTTCAACCTTAAGTATAGTAGTCACAAAAATTTCACTATATTACTTTCTATAATCTCACTTTCTATCTAGACACACATTTCTTCTACATTGAATATACACTCACACACATTGTATATCCTTAAACCCTATAAACACTTCTATTGTATATCTTTGAACACTATAAAATATTAATCTATTTTAGGTTTTCAAAAGAAATATATCATGTCAATATCACACAGGGTACTGTGCTGTGCTGTATGCTGGTAATTCTCAGATGCCCTGGAAGCAGTTACCTACACAATGCTCCAGAAATGTGGCAATATCCAGCCAAATGTCTGTCCTGTCTAATTACTAAAAGTAGGAAAATACATTCTAGAAGTGACATAAGGTGAAGTCAAATGCTTTCAATGCACCCGAGGTGCACTGTACTGATATTGATCACAGCACAGTGCCTGCCCTGTCTTAATGCTATTAAAAAAAAAAAATCACAGACTAGAAATGATACTATGTACAATTGATTCCTCAGCTATGGTATCAGACCTCCTCAGGAATAGGAAATAACTCCCCAGAAAATATGTGGCTGAGAAATGAAACTGGGTGTCAGATGAATGGCACAAAGCAAAATGAAGACAAAATATGGAGAAATGGGAGTTAAAGAATAAGAGCTAGGTTATATGCACTTTGGGGCAGGAACCATGTATTCTTGTTTATCTGTATAGAGACTAGAACACTATGAGTGCTGTAAATATTATATTAATGAACAAACAATAAGTATCTGAAGATTGAACAAAGAGGAAGAGGCATTGTTCAGGATGGTCCAGAGGAATATAACTAGTAGTTTAGGAAATTTAGATCATTTTTAATGTGGTCTATGAAATATTAGAAGAGTCTGCCAAGAGAAGAAGTGGATGAAGGCTCATTATTTGAGTCATTTAAAATGACTGGACAAAGGACTGGAGGAAATACTGCTGAGGACAATTTGTTAGGAGCCTGGACTATGTGACATAATAGGTTTTTTCCCCCATCATTAGCAATATTTTATTATTAAAAGGAGAAAATTTATAAATGCAAATAATTTCTAAGAAGCAGCTAAGAACAGAATTCACCATGCAGAAGAAAGAAAAACCACAATAATGAATAAAAAAGTGAGGAAAGGGTTGATAACAATTAGTAACACTTAGTACTTATAGACACCTTTCATCTGAGGGAATTAAGGTGCTTTATAACATTAATTGATTTAACCTTACAAACCCCCTGTGTGGTCGATAAGCATTATTAACCTTGTCATACCGATGAGAGAGATAATGTGGTTTGTCCAAGGTCACACAGAAAGTCTCTCTCAGAACCAGACCTCATGATTCCCAGTCCTGTGCTTTAAACACAAGACTATCTTTCCACCCTGTTAGAGTCAAATGAAGGGAATGGGTCACAACATGCCATCCAGGAAACAGTTTCCACATCAAGGAGCTTACAAGAAATGGGATTTGCCTCCCCTTGGAGGGAACAAGGGCATCGCCCTTCATTAAACTCAGACATCTCCTGGATCTTAGACGCAGGACTGAGGATTCACAAGGAGGGCTGGGCAGCTCTGTGCTACTCCTGGGGCTTGTTGATGCCCGGGTGTCCCTGCTTATATCTGGCCATTACTCCCTGAAAGGGTTTGAAAGCATGTAGATGGAACCTGCGTGAGTTAAGCCTGACCGTGTTAATACTAGCTTCCATTTGTATTTTCTTCTTGGATTGCCAGGGAATGTCACAAGCAGCAGCTTTTCCCCACTCAAATCAATGGAGCTCAAACATACAGAATTGTGTCGGGGGTGGGGGGTGTTCCTCTGAGATCAGAGCAAGGAGAGTACTGATCAGGTTCAGCTCCTCTCCCTGCAGCATATTTTCTGCTATTTCAATAGATTTTCAATTACTTTCATCTATACAGCAGGAAAAATCAGGGGGAATATTCTTGCCCAATGACACACATACACAATCCAGTACAGTAACCAATTTTGTGGTGTGAAGTGCAACTTTTCCCTATAAACAAACACACGGTTCTCCATCACATTCTTGTTCCATGTTTACTTTCCTATTTTTTTTATACCATCAATCTTTTTTCATTCGCTTCTTCACAGTTTCCCTTAGCATTTATATACTCCCCTAAACTTACCGTATCTCCTTCTAGGTACATCTGGGTTTCAGAGCTTGGCTCTGTGCCCTTTGGCTTTTCACTTTCTAATGACCTTCTCCACCTTTGCATACAAGCCACTCAATTTTTTACAATCCAGTTCTATTTGTGCTTCACTCTCTTCAACCTGGCCTTAGCCAGTTTGCATAAAAGGTTTACAGCCAAACCAGTGCCTCCACTTTGAATTTTTATTTCTCCTTTGTTTTACTAGCTCTACTTTTTATTTACTATGTGCACACTGACTCATCACCAGATTTAGTTAAAGTGTCTGATTAATGGAATAGATGATGCCATAACATCTTAGCATTATTGAAAAATGGGCTGAGATATGGGCTAACTGTTAAGAGATGGATACATGACATTGGCTTGCCTAAACTTCAAACAATAGGTGAAGGTGCTTGCTGTTCAGATTGTGACCTTGTTGGATGCATACAAACGCAGTAGTTGTATCAGTTGAAGGAATGCAGATTGCTAGCTAGAAATAAGGCTTCCCATGATCGGGCACTCATTTGACATCTGCATACATTTATTTACTTGAATCATACACTCCTTCCATTTGAAGGAGCACCTATCCTTTGCTCCAGGACACACACACACAAAAGTTATAAAAATAGACAAATCCTCTAACACCTTGTCATAACTAGAAAGGGAAGGGTAACAACTCTCCTGAATACAATACTATAAAATCCCTCCTGGCCAGAGGCACCAAAATCCTTTTACCTATAAAGGGTTAAGAAGCTCATGTAACCTGGCTGACACCTGACCCAAAGGACCAATAAGGGGACAAGATACTTTCAAATCTGGGGGGGGGGGGAGGCTTTTGTTTGTGTGCTCTTTGTTTTGGGGTGTGTTCGCTCTTAGGACCGGACATCAATCCATGTTCTCCAAATCTTTCTGCACAAGTCTCTCATATTTCAAACTTGTAAGAAACAGCCAGACAAGGCGTGTTAGTTTTATCTTTGTTTTCTCAACTTGTAAATGTTCCTTTTGCTAGAGGGTTTACCTCTGTTTGCTGTAACTTTGAACCTAAGGCTAGAGGGGGTTCTTCTGGGCTCTTTGAATCTGATTACTCTGTAAAGTTATTTTCCATCCTGATTTTACAGAGATAAATTTTACCTTTTCTTTTAATAAAATTCTTCTTTTAAGAATCTGATTGATTTTTCAATGTTTTAAGATCCAAGGGTTTGGATCTGTGTTCACCAGGACTAGTTGGTGAGGGGATTACCAAGCCTTCCGAGAGAAAGGGGTGTAGGGGCTTGGGGGGATATTTCTCAAGCCTACCCAGGAAAAGGGGTGTAAGGGCTTGGGGGGATATTTTGGGGGAAGAGGAACTCTAAGTGGTCCTTTCCCTGTTTCTTGTTAAAGCACTTGGTGGTGGCAGCGTATTTTTAACCTAAGCTGGTAAAAATAAGCTTAGGGGGTCTTTCATGCAGGTCCCCACATCTGTACCCTAAAGTTCAGAGTGGGGAGAGAACCTTGACACACCTTCTGTCCAATAATGCACATATATAATAACCCATCAGCTGAAAACATATTTAAGGTCTTTTCAATCTCCCATCAGTCTTCCCAGTCCTTTGCAGACAGGGAAAATAAATGGCCCTTGCAACGTATCCTGCAGTTTGATAAAGACCAATTTCAGAACCATATGAACCCATGAGAGTCCTGGTTCCATATCAGTGGCCTGGTGAAGATGGAGTTGTGCAGCTCATTAGGAGTTATTTTTCTTATCTTTCTCATTCCCAAACATAAGCTCTCTCTCTGTCTCCACAGGAAAACATCCAGTAACATCAGAGATCAGATCTAGTTTCACCAACTGGTGTGGCTATTTCGGAGCTCATGCAAGTTAAAGCTGATAACGTATGCTATCAGCAGTGAAACAAACCAGGAGGCAGTAAGATAGAAAAGCCATGCTAGTGGATGAAGCCAGCCCTGGCATCACTGTGGAATAGGCTAATGTGTGGGGTTTGGAGTGGGAATGATGCACATACACACGCACACCAGAAATGGCTACACACACACACACACACACACACACACACACAGGAAATGGCTTCACACATACACATACACAAGAAATGGCTTGGGACACACACAGGAAATGGCTTCACACACACACACGAAATGGCTTGAGACTCAAGGAAAACGACAGATAAGAAATAAGGGTTTTATAGATAAAAACTGATATTGACACACTGTTTATTTATGTAATATTTTAGAATTGTTTTAAAGGGAATTTAATCCAGGGGGTAATTCTACACATAAAGGCAATTGCCAAGCACTGTCTTCAGCAGTCCCTGAGGAATGCTTTTTAGTATTTGCACATTGTCGTTAGCATTGGGCCACGTCCTTGCCATCAGTCTGAGTCAGGGCCCGAAAAAATGCCATGCACAGAAATATTAGAAACGCCTGTTTTGGAACACACACACTGTACATATTTTAAAGTTATTTTTATATGCACTTAGAGCTATAGGTAGGCACATTTTAGGAATATAAAAACAACAGTGAAACACTGATCCCCTTCCTTCCTTTCACTCTTTCCACCCTCCAAAAATGTGCATCTTTGTGAAGAGAGATAAAGATGGGTGTGGTCATATCTTTTATAGGAACAACTTCTATTGGTGAGAGAGACAAGTTCTCTTTCCCTCTCTCTCTAATATCCCGGGACCAACACGGCTACATCAATGCTGCATATCTTCATGAAGGCAGACAAATAAATGTTTCCCAGTGTGAGGCCCAGGAAGCTCTTGAAGAGAAGCTCTACTTCTATTGAGCCCATTGATTCAATGGCACTCTATGGGGGTGCAGGGCCTACCTATCTGGAGGCTGCTTATAGAACCAGGGCCTAAGAAAGGAAGAGAACAGAGATTTTTTCCTTTGTTTTTTGGGGGGATGGGGGGGAGCATCTAATTGTTTTATAAATTATATTGGATTTAATTTGAACATCTTCATGAGAACACTCAATAATGCTCAGAAGCTTCTGAGCGACTCAGATGCCATAGTGATGAGTGATAGATAGAACAGATAGATAATGAAGCTGTGGTAGCTGCTCCATGATTATGAGCCTGATTTTTATACTCCTCCCAAAATAAATCAATCTCCCTGTAATTTTGTATGCAGCAACTCATCTCATGATAGAGTTTTTCCAGGAAATGTGGTAAAAATCAGAAAAGGAGTTTTAGAAGTCAGGGAGTTTTGAAAATGGATCTGTCTTTCACTTTTAAAAATATCTAATTTTTTGATCATCAGGTCCCCAACATGTCTTAGCCTACAAACTCCAAGTTCATTTTGTTTTGTTGGCCTTGCTAAGGGGAAATGCCCATTAGTTTTAACTTTTAAGGTGTTTTTTTTTCTCTAGAGAAGGAAGGGTGTAAATGTGAGGATTACATACAACAAGCTATGTTAAAAAGGTTGCAAAGTCAAGCACTCAAAGTTAAGAAATGCCAGAATTAAGACTAGATGAATAACTTAATATACTCCCTTTGTGTGAACACATTATGATAAAGTGTTTAAGTACTTGATCACATACTATCTTTTCCAATAGGACCCCACCTCATTCAGTGCACAAGTTGGATAGTGTGCACTAAATGGATAACTATTTTTTTTTAAAATCATCCTCATTGAATGTGTGGCTTGAGATCTTATTTTCAACACACATTTCAAACCCTGAACTAAATACAGAGAGACAAGGTGACTGAGGTAATATCTTTTATTGGACCAACTTCTGTTGGTGAGAGAGACAAGTTTTTGAGCCACACAGAGCTCTTCTTCAGGTCTGGGAAAGGTACTTCCAGCATCACAGCAAAATGCAAAATGTTTAGCATGAGTAGTTAGCACATATTCTAAGGCAATGGTTCTCATCCAGGGGGCCGTGAGCAGGTTTCAGGGGGTCTGGCAAGCAGGGTCAATGTTAGACTCGCTAGGGTCTAGGGCAGAAAGCCAAAGCCCCACCGCATGGGGCTGAAGCCTGGGGCCCTGAGCCTCAACACCTGGAGCTGAAGCTGAAGCCTGAGCAAAGTAGCTTCACGGGGACCCCTGTGGCCTGGGGCCCCAGGCAATTGCCCTGCTTACTATCCCCTAATGCCGGCCCCGGCTTTTATATGCAGAAAACCAGTTATTGTGGCACAAGTGGGCCGTGGAGTTTTTATAGCCGGTGTGTGTGTGTGTGGGGGGGGGTGTGCTAAGAAAGAAAAAGGTTGAGAACACCTGTTCTAAGGGACCATTCAAGGTGGCACATTAACACCACTAACCCCCTCTTTTTGTCCTATGACTGCAGTGGGTTACAGATTGTTGTAATAAGCCAGAAATTAGTGTCTCTCTTCAGTCTATGATTTTTAGTGTCTAGCAGAATTATGAATTTAAGCTCTCAGACTTGTCTTTTGAAAGTGTTGTGCAGGCTTCCTGCCCATTTTTTCAATCTTTGTCCCCTGTAATCATCTGCCATCTGGGCTTTGTGGTTCATCCCTCTTAGTTAAGGTGGTGGGCCTTTAGTTCTGAGCAACTGTATGGCTGCCTATCCCAGTACACCTCTACCTCGATATAACACTGTCCTCGGGAGCCAAAAAATCTTACCGTGTTATAGGTGAAACCGCGTTATATCGAACTTGCTTTGATCCGCCGGAGTGCGCAGTCCCACCCCCCTGGAGCACTGCTTTACAGCGTTATATCCAAATTCGTGTTATATCGGGTCGCGTTATATCAGGGTAGAGGTGTATCTGCAATAGCTACACACCTTCCAATTTCTACAGCAAATGAGGCAGGTCTCCTACAAACAACCTCCTCCTTCAGTACAAATTCGCCACCCCCATTCCTGAATCACCCATCATCTTGAATGGTTAAAGTCTAGCAAAGTTATAAGCAACTGAAAACAGTTATAAGCAACAGAAAAGATGAGGCAACATTAACTATAGGTTAGCTCTGCCTATCATACCTATCTTTATAGCAGGAAAGGGGTTAACTCAGGGCCCATTACAGCACAGATATAAACCTAAGGCATAGAAAAGCTAAGGGAAGGGCCATACAAGGAATAAGAAGTTGTCTCTCCTCCAAAATCCAAGCAAGGAGAAAGTGGAAAACTGAAAACGGATATTGAGAGTCATCAGATTTTGGTGTGTGACAAAGCCACACACTTTTGCTTCACTGTCATTGAGAGTCATCCAAACTACACTCAGTTATAAAGGAACAAGTGCTAAGTGAATATTGTAGCTTAATATATACAGATTCTTTAGGTACTCATTTCACTTCAAAAATACATTTTTCCCTCCAGTACTGATAAGTTGCGTCAGCTTGCTGGAAAAATTTTAGTATTCATTTGAGTCAGGCTCCTAAATGACAGACGTTATATTGCTGTTAGGTAATAAAATGCTGTAAAATAATCTATTAGAGTGTTCAGAGGTTTCAAAATCCTTGTGGGGAAAAAAGAAGCTAATATCCCTAAGCTTGTCCGAGTTTTCTGAGTAAACCTACCACCTATATTCTGTTCTATTAAGCTAGCAAGATTTCTGTGCTGACAATTTCTTTTTAATATTTTCAAACTGAATAAATATCATCTTGCCACCAAAACATTTTTAATGACAATAGTATTTCACAACTGCAGACCAAAGATATGGAGAATAGAATGATTTTGAAGCTAAACTGCAGAGCACTAGGTTCACTCTTGCCAGTGCAGGGAGGTATAATTTCAAATGTATCTCCTTACACTAGTTTGGGGAATTCACTTTAGGGAGTGCAGCTTTAGCTTCTGCGATTGGCCCTCCCAGTGCAAGTGGCCCGATATGCTGAATCCACACATATCCATCCTCCCTGGTTAAGCTCAGTGCTGCATACAGGATCTGCTATGGCTTTTTGCAGGTGGAAAGGAATTTATAGGCACCTAATACAGCAGCAAACTGCCCTTGTCTCAATAGACTTTCTATTGCCAGTGCCCCCACAACAGAGTTTGAGCCAGCAGAGGGAATCAGGCCCAGAAAATTTGTTCACAAGAATAGAATTAAATGAATAACTTCAAACACCTTAAAGAAAATAAAAATTGGGAGGAAAAGATATAGAAGAAGTTGCACTTGCATATAAGGGACTCAATTATTTCTTGGAGACAGTGGAAGTGCATGGCCCCAGAAGGGCTCCAGGAGGTTCCTTTCCTGGAGCTTCCAGGAATGCAGAGGTTGCACACTTGCTACTAGGGCCCTTTGTGGGTGTGCATCTTACATGCTACAACCCCATGGTGTAAGTCAGCTTTGTTGGCCCGTGCACAGGGAGGGCAAAGTCATGGCCCTGCCTCTTCCCCAGCCCCTTATGGGCTCTAAGAGTCCCCACACTGCCCAAAACACAAGGGCTAAAGCAGATTCTAAGAATGGGGACTGCAAGCTATGTGGCCCTTACAGGACCATGTAAGTGGGGAAAGCTCTCCTCATGTAAGGGTCGGGCAGAATCTGGCCCAGAACGAGGGTAGCAACTGTAGAGATTTCCACTCAAGCTTAATGAATAATAACTAAGTAGCAAAAATGAGTAAAGAACTAGTCATGCTGAAATAAGTAAATAAAATATTTCTACAGCCTATTTGTGATCTGTAAAATATAAGGAAAGTAAATGCACAAAAATCATATTTTTTTAAGCAAAGGACAAAAGTAAAGGAATGCAAAATGAGGATTCAAATTACAGAGAAAAAATGATTGTGTCAATCCTTTGAGAAGAATTATATAATCTAAATAAATACCTCTTTCTCCCAAAATATTCACATTTGATCCTTACCCCACCCCCGCCCACATGCATTTTCACTGTCATCTTCTCCTTAGGAATCATAACAAGCTTGTCAATGCTGTTTAAAATGTTAATTTCTAGCAGTAAAATGGCTGATACTCTTGTCGTAAGCAATTCATTGCTTCCTCCTTCTTCCGGGCATTTGACTACATCAGTGTAGAGCTGTTATCTAAAATTCTATTGCAGCTCCAGTCTGCTGAATCAAACACAACTGCATTACCAGGCATCACAGAATACACCTTTAGAAAGTCAATTACCATCAAGATGTCCTTCTGCCTTTCAGTGAGGAGAAAAGAACCATTAACCTATCAACCCTCATCTAGGCAACAAATTCTGATAACTGCCTATTTACGACAATGCCATTTTACATCATACAAAGCTGAATTGAAAATAAAGCATACAAAGATAATGATAATAAGTTCTATGACCTTATATTCTGCACATTTAATACATGGTTCACATTATATTAGTATCAATGTTTTACAGCTGTCAATAGAATCAACTTGCATTTTAAATAGAAAATATAGATTTATTTGGTTCTGCTTGATGTAAATTGCATTAAGTCTGCCAAAGGAACCAAATCAAACTATCACCAAAGGGAAATGCATTGTACTTTTGATCAAGTATGCAAGCCCTTGACAGTGGTTCCCAGTTTGTGTTCCCCTACAATTGAAATATGAAATAGTTTATAAAAGTAATTTACTCTAATCCTCTATGTCATTGGGGGATCATCAGTGTAGTTCCCTGATTAGTAATAAAGTTTATCTCCCATGCTACAGAGCTGTTTGTTTATTTTGGCCATTAAATAACATTTTGTTTATTTGGCAGAATTCTCTCTCCTGTAGGAATTCTTTTATTTCAAATCGAATGCACACATCTTAAAACACCTTTCCCCACTTGTATAAGAAGAAGCATTTGTACAATTCTTTCTGCAGTATTTTATTCACTGTTGGGGATTTTTTCTTACAATATGAAAGATGGCACCATAGATTCAACCTATTGTATTAAAAATAAATATCTGGACAATAATTACAGCACGAGTTATACCACAAACTTAAGGCTCCATTATCTGAATCATGGATTTCAAAGAAAATGTGTGGAACTGTTCATTTGCCATGACAAAAATGTAAAGTTTCTGAGAAACAAATGAAATTTAACTTTCTGCCACTTTTCTCCTACTACACATGCATAGAGGGAAGCTGAAGAGACCTGGAAGTGACTGAGCAAGCAATCTAATTGAGTTACAGATTTTACTGGTGGAGCCAGATGGTCTGTTCTTAGGCTCCCTCAGCGGAGCCTATAAATTAGAACTCTGAAAACAGCAGAGGAAGAATGGAAGACAACACACAGGAGGCTCGGGAGATAGGAGACCCACTTCTATTCTATTCCCTTCTCCTAAGTTCATGACTCTTCTTTTCCCTCCTCTCTTACTGCAATCAATAGTCTAGTTTGAAGGGCAGGCTCCTTGTTCCAGCAGCCAGAGAGAATTAAGTCACTGAGAAGTGGGAGTGTGGAAAATATTTCAAGTCATTCAGCGAAAGGAGACCTGACTTTCCATCCTAGCCTGCTATCAGTGTTCCAACTCTCAAAAATTGATTGCAAGTCTTGCGATATTTGATGTTTTTCTTAACCCCAGTTTTTGGAGTCAGATGATTATGTGAGAATCTCAGTTTTCATTAAAAAATAAAAGTTTCCAACACTTGTGGTTGTGGAGAAAAGCTGGAAAACGGGAACCCTTCTGGCTCAAAAACCAGAAGACAAATCAAAGGAACCTCAAATTTATTATTTTTAAATCTCATGATTTTTGGCCCAAGTCATGATTCTTGAATGATTCAGATTAGCAGTGCTGCCTATTGGAAAAAATACTATTAGGCAAGTACAGCTCCAACAAGCTAAGAAGCACTTGGAAATTATTTTTATCTTTTGTTCAGGTACCAAAACATTTTTAGCACCTTATGAAGCCTTGTTTGATTGATACTGGCCAATAAAATAATGTAAATTAGGAAATTTAATATTGCCCCAGGAAATTTGCCATTTTCTCCATAAAAAATGGGCCATTTTCAATTAAAACAAAAATTACAGTCTTACACATACTGTATATAAAATCAACTGAAATGCATCAGCTGGCTTCCTTTGCATAATGGTCAACAAATGGTAAATATTATGGAGATTAACCTGTCACAACTATTTTAAAATTATATGCTCTCTGACCATAATGTAAAACATTTTTGAGCTATCTGGCACTATATATTCCTATTTTCCAACCAAGCTCTATATTATGAAGTCAAGTTTAAAGCGAAATGGTATATTTTGTCACTTTTACGGGATTTGTTGTGCATATCATATGCATATCTATGAATGAAAGCTTTTTTATACCCCAAACAAAATATATGATTATACTATATTTTGTGCATGTATATAGAGATATTTCCAGGGACTGTTAAAAGGTTAAAACATACCTACTATTTGTGCGGGCATAATTCACAAGAAACTAAGAAACAAATCTTTAAAATATTCCTAAAGCATAGTTGCTACATCATCAAAATTAAACACTTTTAGTATGTCAGGCTACTGCATCTTTTTTCTACAATTATGTTCTAATCACAATTTACTCTTTCCTCCCATCTATTTAGATATTCAGATTTATTTTCAACTTCATGTATCTAAAAATCTAATCACACACAGCTACAGCAAGATGTATCCTCAGGCAAAGTGAGAGAACAGCACTCTTTAAGACAGGAAGTAAACCAAACAAATAAAAATATCATCATTGTATTAAGTCTAGTTGGTCTAATTAAGAAATTCAGTCACAAACCCAGAAGGCAATTCAAAATTGAAGAGCCTTTATAGAAATGCTCCATGGATATCATCAAAACCCCAGCTGTTGAAGCTTACTAGCTGTCAGCTTTTGTCATGGACAAAGCCAGCATGCACTTTACAGAACAGATGAAACATTCTCCTGAAAAGAATGGCTTAATATCTGAAAGAAATAAGAGATAATAAATTCTTCTAAAGTCCACATTCAGTGCACCATACAGAAAGCAGTCTCAACCCGTATATTTAGGTTGCCTATCACTTCCCATTCTAAAAATGTTTCCAGCCTGTTTGGAAGGGCTCTAATACTTCCATGGTTAGCAGTAGGAACTTGAAATTTGTCAGGGGATAGTCTTGGGGGTGCGAGGGTCAAAAAAGTGCTCACTTGAAACACCGAGGACATGATTTTCAGAGACGCTGAGCACCAAAAACTCCAGATGAAGTCAATAAGAATGCAGATGTTCAGCATCTCTGAAAAATAAAGTCCTAGCTGCCTCAACTCAGCCACCTAATCATTGAGGCACTCAAAATTAGTGAAAAATTTGGTCTAAATGACTTGCTGAAGGCCACACGATGTCATAGAAAATAATTACTATTGCCAAGGTATCTATAGGACTTAAATGTGGAAATATGCCATATTTCATCAGTTTTATTTCCCCCTTTTCATTTTCACTCTCCATTTTAATCTGTCCACTAACATTGGCTGAGCAAACATCTCAAGCTCAGGACTGAAATGAGAGACCAGAGTATCCTAGTTTGAGGAATTTCCTTACAGTATATGAAGGCTGGAAGTTCAAAAATCTTTGATGGAACAATTCTCTGTAAGAAAATGCAATTTCCTCTAACCATTTCAGGAGGACATGTTAATTTCAACAACATTTTTGATGGGAAAGTCAAAATGTTTTATTTACACTTTCTTGTTTCATTTCAATAATGTTTAAATATTTCATTCAAATAATGTCAAAACCGTTCATTTTGTATCAACTTCTATATAACATTGATTTTATTATATTATATTATATACACATTGCAATTAATATACAGTACATATTTTTTCTAATATAGTATTTTGATATTATTGGAACAAAATGTTGAGAGTTTCTGAATAGAAATTTTTCAAAATTTCTGTACCACAAGAAATTTTGAAATTTCAACCTTTTGGTTTGATTTGGAAAAAAACAAACTTTGAAATGTCAAAGTCTTCTGTGGAACAGAAATTCCATTTTCTAATCAGCCATAGTTGGAAGATACAGAGATGATATCTGAAGTTGGAGGTCCAGATATGAAATGCTATTTGTGACTAGATAGACACACCTGTAAAGAATACAGCAGAAAGCCTAAGCCTTATCTTGATTAACGATAATGTAAATGGTTACACTACTTGACCTGGTAAATTAGGTGCTATTTTAATGTTATGTCAAATGCACTTTATCATTTCCAGTCTCTCATGGTGAAGCATTAGGTGTAAATGCTCTTTATAGATACACTTGTAATGCCAACATCACTGCGTGTTTTCCTGCAATTCAATACTATAGGCTTTAAGCCAGCTTCAGTGTTTAAAACAGGACATTCTTTTATGAGCTTTCTTCTTTACATGTGCTAAGCGATGAGTGGCCCAAGTCATTATTTAATACTCAAATATACAAATCCAGATGAATGTATTTTGACGGCTTTACTATGGAACAACAATGGCATCCAGTGGCCAAAACCCTTTATTGTCTAGCCTGTACGGAATATAATGCACCAGACAATGATTGCACTATGGCATAAATTCCCTTCCGTACATTTAGGGTGTGTACATGTGGTGCCAAAAATGGCAAAAGTGAGTAAATTCTAAGCTTCATAGCTTACAAGGCCAGAAGGGACCATTATGATCAACTAGTCCAATCTCCTACATAATACAAGTCAAAGGACTTCCCTTAATTAATTTCTATTTGAACTAGAGCACATCTTTTAGAAAAGCATCAAATCTTGATTTAAAAATTTCCAGTGATGGGAAATCTACCACAGCCCTTGGTAAGTTATTCCAATGGTTAAATACTCTCACTGTTAAAAGTTGCACCGTATTTCCAGTTTTAATTTGTCTAGCTTCAACTTCCAGTCCATGGCTCTTATACTTTTGTCTGACAAACGGAGGAGCCCACTATCAAATTTTTATTCCCCATGTAGATACTTATAAACACTGATCAAGTCACCCCTTTATCTTCTCTTTATTAAGCAAAGCAAATAGAACTCCTTGAGTCTATCAATGTGAGGCACATTTTCCAAGCCTTTAATAATTTTTGTGGCTCTACTCTGAATCTTCTCCACTTTACCAACATAAATCTCCTCCATCTCTCATGGTATTTGTCAGACCAGGTTTTGATCTCACATTGATCAGAGAGTTTTGTAAGGTACTACTCATAACACAAGCACCGAGGTAAGAGTCCACTTAGAATTGACTGGCTTTTGTCAGTTTGATATGTTTTTTTTTTTTTAAACAAACATTATTGAAAATACATAACTATTGAGATCTATGTATTATTGTTCAAACATGGGTTTATAAAGTCTTTTAAAGACTTCTGAAACCTTTGCAAAGAAGGGATCTTGGATAATTAAGATTGCAATACTAAAATTGCTGCAAGATGGGTTGACCACCAGTTAAGTAATGAGACATTTCTCTTACCCCAAGGTTGGCTAAATTGAATACTTAAGTCATGAATAATTTAGATATATTACATACATTTTTATGTGCACATTATACAGTAAATGTACATTACATTATATGGGGTGTACATTTTTATTAGGCCTGTGTAAGACTCAGTGGCTTCAATTTTCAGGACCTTTGCTTCAGATTGTTTTGTATTTCTTGAGTTTCAGGTTTGAACGAACCAGAAAACTCAAAGTGAAATTGAACCACATAAGGGAATTAATAAGGGGATGAGAAGCCCTGTAACAAGATTTAAGATGGGCGTTTTAGCCCTAGCAGAACTAAATGTTAACTCACACACAAAAACACACACACACACACAAAAAGGATGGGTGAGAGAGAAGGTATTTCTGTGACCCTCTTATATACATTTTCTACTGTAAATGAAATAATAATAGCTCATTTCAGTGTTTCATTTGCACTGTGCAAATATCAGTCTTTATAATATCTGTAAATATTATTTTAAAGTTATTCTCTGGTATGATCTTGTGATTCAATTCCTAATGGCGAATCCCTTACAGAATAGGTGTTATATTTATAAAGATTCACAATATCAGGTCCTAGCAGCCCATTTCTTGTACTGATTAAGAGGAATCATAGAATCATAGAATATCAGGGTTGCAAGGGACCTCAGGAGGTCATCTAGTCCAACCCCGTGCTCAAGGCAGGACCAATCCCCAACTAAATCATCCCAGCCACGGCTTTGTCAAGCCTGACCTTAAAAACCTCTAAGGAAGAAGATTCCACCATCTCCCTAGGTAGCCAATCCAGTGCTTCACCATCCTCCTAGTAAAAAAGTTTTTCTTAATATCTATCATAAGCCTCCGTAACTGCAACTTGAGACCATTACTCCTTGTTCTGTCATCTGCTACCACTGAGAACAGTCTAGATACATCCTCTTTGGAACCCCCTTTCAGGTAGTTGAAAGCAGCTATCAAATCCCCCCTCATTCTTCTCTTCTGCAGACTAAATAATCCCAGTTCCCTCAGCCTCTCCTCGTAAATCATGTGCTCCAGCCCCCTAATCATTTTTGTTGCCCTCTGCTGGACTCTTTCCAATTTTCCCACATCCTTCTTGTAGTGTGGGGCCCAAAACTGGACATAGTACTCCAGATGAGGCCTCACCAATGCTGAATAGAGGCGAATGATCACGTCCCTCGATCTGCTGGCAATGCTCCTACTTATACAGCCCAAAATGCTGTTAGCCTTCTTGGCAACAAGGGTACACTGTTGACTCCTATGCAGCTTCTTGTCTACTGTAACCCCTAGGTCCTTTTCTGTAGAACTGCTGCCTAGCCATTCGGTCCCTAGTCCGTAGCAGTGCATGGGATTCTTTCGTCCTAAGTGCAGGACTCTGCACTTGTCCTTGTTGAACCTCATCAGATTTCTTTTGGCCCAATCCTCTAATTTGTCTAGGTCCCTCTGTATCCTATCCCTACCCTCCAGCATATCCACCACTCCTCCCAGTTTAGTGTCATTTGCAAACTTGCTTAGAGTGCAATCCATGCCATCCTCCAGATCATTAATGAAGATACTGAACAAAACTGGCCCCAGGACCGACCCTTGGGGCACTCCGCTTGATACTGGCTGCCAACTAGACATGCTGGCAGCCAGTATCAAGTACAATGAAGTACAATGAAATCCAGAGTATTATGTTCCCTCCACCTCCAGCAACACTCTTTGAGAGGCTCCAGTAACTCTATACCGTGTGTGATTTGGGAAAGATATTCTGGTGGCTACAGACTCACAGTGCAAGTCTCAGAGTAGGTCCTGTACAATGTATCACCTTATCAGCCTACTCCTCTTTACTTTTATTGTAGAATGATTTATTTACTTAGCGGTGGGCACATATTGTGTTAACTGTACTCTATTACACTGCTTCACAATGCCAACAACAGATAGCATTGGGAGATTTTCAACAAAATGTAAATTGTCAATGGCTTTAGTTCAAACTGAATAGGCAATGTCTTGTACTATAGCAAGCAACTATATACTCTCATATATCTAAATTTATGTGGTCAACATCAAAAAGTGGTGTTTTCCAATGGTTACCTCTCTAAAATTACCAGAGTCTTCCTCTACTCTCACAATAAGAGATATCTACATGGTAACATTTGGCAAAAGGTGACTTTTTATGGTGACCACTGTAACTCATTTCCCATATCATTATATACCAAGTGATAATTTAAACAGAACCACAAGGGCTACAGACTTAAATCATTTGGTGCTATAAACTTTATCATATGATTTAATTATTTGTTAGGCGATGACAGAGGCATTGGTGCTGCTGTATTAGACACAAAGTTAAAGACTGTCCCTGCTTACAGGCTAAAAGACAAACCAGCTAGGCTGAGTTCACTCAGAAATCCAGAAAGTGTGTTGCTTAACTTTTCTTTATTCCTTTTATTTATGAACTCATAATTTATAGGTATATAGGAGAAGTGAGTTTTATATCTTTCTTCCATATTCTGGCTTAGGTTTTTTCATATCTTTCTTGTTTGATTCTTGTTATCCTTTAAATCATGCCAGTTATCCCTCCTTATCGGCGGTTCTCTGTTCAATGCAGAGAGAAAGTCTCTTTAGTTCTACTCTTATTGTTCCTTTGTATGACAATGTAAATTGGAACTACATACTATTCAGGGGACTGATGTATTTGACATACTAAAAGTTCAGATAAATATACAGTGGTGTTTCATGTAGAAGCTATATATTAATCTTCCACTGTACAAAATTGAAAGAGGTCTTATATTACACCAAGTGGATCACAAACCTATAAGACATATCAGGCCAGATTCTTTTCTGCATTCCTACCCTTTGCGATGATCTGATAGTACAAGGGGTATGGAAAGCCACTGAATCCCCCCAGGAAGGGATTCTCCGAGTATCGGGGAATCTGTAGCCGGCAGAAGCAGATCTATAACACCTGCCAAGAAACTATGAGCATAGAGGTCAGGTCAGGGCTACAGTGGGGGTCGGCAAAACTCTAGCTATTATTCTATGGTGTAATGGCCCCCAGGGACTATAGCCAGGCAGGGCTCTTTGAGGAGCAGCCAGGGTGCATTAAAGTATTCCTGGGCTGGTGCTGAATTGTTCTCAGATGTGAGAAACCACAACCAACTTCTTTGAGACTCATCCCTTCATCCCAGAAGATAATGCACACAGCTGAGTATGTAACCCACAGCCTGTATACTTCTTGCACTAAAGGAAATGCTTAATCTAAAGCCTATTTTTATCTGTGCTGTCTATAGAACCTCTCTGTTATAATACAGACGCAAATGTGGAACTGTTACTCATGCTGACGAATACACACTGTGACTCATGCAAGTAGTCCCACTGACTTCAATCAAGCCCTATACAAGTGTAGTCTAGACACACAAAATTCAGTACTACAGACATGCATTGTTCATAACTGGGAACTCATTCATACTGTGAAGAATGTTGGTGAGGTTTCATCAATTTTCATGAAGAAAAACTAACTCTTCTAAGTTTGTTTTCATGGATAAAGTCTCACTTTTTATTGGTGGTCCAATTTCACATTTTACAATTTACCACCCTAAAAGATAACTATAGATAACCAGCAACTCAAACCCTTACCCAGCTGCTAACTATTGAATACAATAAAGTAGTATATTTGAAGCACGAAAACATGATGGAAACCACTCTCCCTGGTGACTTCTGACTTTTGGCTCCTTCTTAGAGATCTCTCTCTTTCATTTCTGCTTTCTCCAGAGGGCACAGTTCAATCTGCTAATAAAGAGACAGCATAAAAGCATGCTCTTTTAAAGTTATACATGAAGGAAAGATATTAGGGATTATAATGCTATTAAGTCACACAGTAACTGTATTCAAGTAATGATTTGAATCCACAAAACCAAGGAGATTTAGAGTTAATGGCAAAAATTCAGGTTGACATTTCATCCTTAGCTCACCCTACTGAAAAGTAAAAAACAAAGGTACAATGGCAGGAGTGTCAGCCCAGATTTTTAGCTTTAAGGTTGAATTCTTTTGCTATTGTCGGTTTAAGTTGGATACCTAAATGGAGCTATGTGAAAACTTTCACATATACAATTAAATTCATGCATTCCGGCTTTTTGTTGTTTTTTAAAAACTGACACACACACACATGCACAAATCTATTTTTGGTGGCTCCTGTCCCAGATTTTTAACCAGAAGCCAAAACAAAACTTTCCCATCATCTATAAAAGTCAAAGGGTAAATTACAGAAAGTCACAAGATTGTGAAGGATGAATCCCCCCAGCATTCAGACCAACAATGATGAAAGACTTCAGAAAGAAAGAAAAGAGGAGGGAAAGAATATGGCTATTTTGATGTGTTGTGTTTTTTTGTTGTTGGTTTCCTTTTTTTTTTTTGAGACACACACATCAGGTTAGAAAGAAAAATTGGCTAAATTGCCTAAAAATGTTGGGCTAAATATCCAGTCAATGGGAGATTTGCTAGAAGAGGAATGAACAACTAGCATTGCCATCATCAACAAAGCTGCCAGTCTCGAAGTGCAGTTTCTGCTCAGTTCCTGTTCATTAGGCTGCTTAGTTTATAATCAAATGAATTTATTTTGGTCAGCACTCATGATCTTTTTGCATTCACTTTTCTTCATGAAATTGACTTTTACTGGCATAAACGCTCACAGGAAGCAAATTTCAAAGTGATATGCACATACACTTGTGGAAAATAAATTTTGCTTGCACAGGTATTTGTGCTGGAAGTGCCTGCACACTCCATCCACTCAGGGAGCAGAAGCAATACCCTGTGACCTGTTTGACTGTCATGACCAACATATAAAGCAATATCAAATATTCATAGGACTTCCCACAATCAATTCATAAGTTAAACCAGTTGGGAATTTTTGTTTTTTTAAATCATGAAATAATTTAGCACAACAGATAAATCTGAGGAAATTATAATCTGCTCCTGGATATTCTAGGAGCAGAAACAGAAGCTATATTTACTAGATAAATTATTAATTGAGAATTATATACTCCGTTGCATTGCTTATATACAACAAGTATAGCTACAGATCGAGGAATCTCAGAAGAGAGAACTGTGCTGTATGCCTATAACTTCCTACACTTTCAATGTCTTTCACAATAAACAACAGAACCTTTGTAGGTAAACGTATGCAGCAGTTTAGCATACCCAGTTTTGCAGGCACTGTTGAAAAAAAGCACAGGTACTAGCACAAATTATCTTGTGGAACTACTTTTGCACAGTACATCTATTTACAATCAGATGACTGGATCTGGAGCTCATCTGGATCTCAAAAAAAATAAATAGGCCAATTTCCACTCTTAGATGCACTGGTATATATCTGGAGAGACTCCACTGACAGTGGCCCAATAAGTATGGCATTACCCACCTAAAAAAGGAAGGGCCCAGTAGGGGCATAAATTGTATACTGGATATTGACCAGTATTGTTGGAGCATGTGAGATATGTTAAATTGGTAGACTACTTGTATTTCAAACTATTTTAAATTGTACTGCTGATACTAATAAGTACAGGAATATGCAGTTACTTTTATTTATTGGCACTAGTAAAGGGGAAAAGATACGTGGATGAAATACTTCCCTGGGTTACACATGTGCAGCTGCCAATGATTTCAGTGAGGGGTGGGCGTGTGTCTGTCTAACTCAGAGCAGAACTTGGCCTAAATTTTTGTTTTGTATTGCAGAGCTCTACAGCAGTGTGGTACCTGAACAAAAATACCTGGAGGACCAGCAGCCAGCTTCTACTAGACTCACAACAAATACGCCTTCCGAACACTGCAGGCATATTTGGAACACATTAGTTTCAAAGTCTCCTCTGTCAGAGTTGGCTTACATAATAAAAGACCATAGGTTCCTACCAATTCCATAAAGCTGTAGGAATTCAGCAGGAAACAAGGGCTTTTGAAAATGAGAACACGGTTAACAAAAATGCTTATTTTTAGATTCCTTATCCCATATTAATATACTTTCCATAGAACATTTTTTGGTTTGTTTAAAAATGCCCACAGCCCTTCAGTATTTTCTATCTGGCAGGGACTTGCCATCTCCTTGTTTTATTTCGGTCCTTTTTTCCCTCATTTTCTGAGTGCAAGACCTTCCTCCTTCTGCCTGCCTCTAACACCTCTACCTGCCCACTGACCCCGTTACAAGCAGTCACTTGAGGACTGAGATGGAAGAGAACCTTGTTTCAGCAGCCTGAGGGCACAGCTCCTAAGACCAGTGGTGAGAGGCCCACACAGGCACTTAGGGACCCAATTGACCACCTCTTTCTGGAGGAAACCTCTATTCGTGTAATTGGACTGTTTTTCTTGGGGAAGGGGTGCTTCTCGTAACTATCACTACATCTACATTTGTAGCTGGTAGTGATATTTCCAGTTGAGCTGACATACTTGTGCTAGTGTAACGCTGACAGACCCTAGTCATCAGCGGGTGGGATCGAACCTGGGACCTCTGGAGCTTAGTGCATGAGCCTCTACCACATGAGCTAAAAGCCAACTGATTCATTTAACTCTTTCTAAGTGGTCTCGGTGCCACTAGATGGGACAGAACACCACACCCAGGTGTGTGGGTTACACTAGCCCTAAGCAAGCTAGTGTGCTATAAATAGTAATATAGCCACATTAGCATGGGCAGTGGCCAATGACAGCACAGTCTAGCTGCCCTAAGTATGTATGCACAGGGTGCAGGTGGGTTTGTAGTCGGGGCAGATAGCTCATGCATTCTCTCAACACTTCCCATGGTACTGGGGCTACACTACTATTTTTTAGTATGCTAGCTCAATGAGCGCCAGTGTGAGTTTGTCTACATAAGCTGGGAATCAAACCCCCAGCTCCACATGTAGATGTTGCCTCTATGTTGAGACAAGGTCTTTTAGCTTTCTTTTTCCTCCTATCCTCCACTATGCTCTCAATGGCCTGGTCTGCAGACTCCTCTCTTAATGGCTTCCCCTTTGCCCCAACCTGCAGGGCCCAGTTCATGTGAACCTGCTCCAGCAGGGGTCCAGTCTTTCAACCTGCTCCCTATCTGCCTGTTCTAAGTAGGTGAGACATACAAGAGTCCTGGTAAGAAAATGGTCTATTTCCTGGCCCCAGTTACCAGGTATAGACCAGAGTTCCAGAAGGTCATAAACAGGTGGTCAATATTCACTGACTCGCATGACCCACTAAAAGACTGAAACTAGGAGTTAGGCCCCCCCAAAAAGCATGATTGTCTCAAAAATCATGAGATATTTAAAAAATAATGTATTTTTGGTTCTTGTTTTCCTTTTGGTTTCTGTGTCTTTAGGGTGCATTTAGGTCATATTTTCATGCTTTTCTCCCCAACCATGAGGGCTAGAAACTTTTGTTTTTAAATAGAAATTGAACTTCTCATTTAATCACATGATTCCAGTAGCTGGGGCTTTAAGGAAGACACAAAGTATCATGACACTCATGATAAAATGGCGAGAGTTGGCAGCACTGCACTCCTGCTTTCTCTTTCCATTTCCCCTTTCTGCCACCAAAATTCCTCTTATCTGATTGATGAGGGTCCCTGCAGCCTAGGACCTAGCCCACAAACAAGGTGTTAGCTAATGCATATAGGTTATATTCACCCACTCATACATACACCATATTAATAGGTATTATGCACATGGTATTAATGTACTATATATGTGTGTTGGGTGCTAAATTGTACTATATTTATTCTTGCTCACTTATGCTAAGGCATATATTCCATGATGCCCTGGGACAAGTATAGCTCAGCACTTGGTTTAAGCAAATACAAAAGTTTGGCAAAAACTCGATGGACAAGTGTTATGAAACAAAGGTATAATGTGGTATAAGACAATAATGTAAGATTTTTGAATATTTTGTGTTAGGGAGTATCTTCATGCCCCTTACCATCTGGAATTTAATATTCAAACAAAAGATGGTAAAGTATAGGGAGTCACCAAAGGCAAAGCTGGCACAAAATTGGTTAATTAAACTTACACATTAAGTTACATGATCAGTGTACTGTAACTTGTGTAAAGGGGCATCTGGGAAGCATAGCTTCTGTGAAGATGAACTGAACATGCTGCATGAATTCACTTCCTGGGAAGAACTGGTGATGTATTAACCCCTTCTCTCCTGTACTGTGTTGGATTGTCTTCAGACAATAAATTTGGCTGAGCTTGGTTATTTGGTCTCCCGAACATTCTTAACATCAAACCACACATACAGTGAATTAGTTGGCTATACCCTTTTGTCAATAAAGGGGATGATTTATTATCTCAATAATTAGTGTATATAGGGTGCTTTGATACCAAGCACTATCTAAATGTTAATCATAGTCATAATCTCTTGCCTGGATTTTTGCACCCCCCTAAATTCCCCCGTTCCCCCTTATGTTACTGCAGCTAACATTTTCTACCTCTTCTGTATTTCATTAGCATCATCCCGTCCTCAAATCCCTTCAACTCTTCCTCCCATTTTCTGCATTATATTGTCATTATTACCTTTAAGGATGTGGACAGTTCTCCCCGTGACCACGTCAGCCTTTGTTTCCACCTGCACCCTGTCTCAAGCCCAAGGCCTTCTCAGTTCTCTCTCTCTCTAAAGCTTTCTTTGCCCACTCAGTTTTGTACCTTTTTACACACTGGCCCTACACTTGAAACAGCTTCTTTTTTCTGTGCCAAACTTCTTCCTCCCCATGTGCCTCTTCAAGCCCACTTTTTTCACTGGCTCTTTCATTTGCCCTCATTCCTAGTCCTTGAGTCCTCTGCATTGTGCCTGTCCCAATTACAATGTATGCTCCTCTGGATGGGGAACTTGTCTAAATGTGTTTGTAAAGTGCAATGTACTCCCATAGCATTGTATAATAAATGTGGTAAGTAAAATCAATGTGAGATTATGGTTGAGAAATTAAAAAAACGAATTCCACCATGTTGCACAAGATGTATAAGTTAAGGTGTACAATTTATGGTACACAACACTATAAAAATTAAAATGTTAACGTAAACATTTAAAAACACATAGGAAAATACTACTATGTAAAACATCATGGAATTAATGTTAAGAACACAAGAACTGTCATATTGGATCAGGCCCATCTACTCCAGTATCCTGTATGAGACAGTGGCCTGTATCAGCTGCTTCTAAGGAAGGCGTAAAAAACAATGCTCTAGTCAGTTATGGAGTAATCTTCCCCCAGGTTTCCTCTTAACACCCAATGGTCAGTGGTTGGCTTATGCGCTGAAGCATGAGGGTTTATATCCTTTCAGCACTTATGTTTTAATATTTACTATTATTAGTCTGGATATTACATAAGAAATTTTCATTTGTCAAGGCCAGTGTTGCATTAACTTTAGTTATAGCATTTAGTTTTCCTATTTTTTTAAAGTTAAAAGAAAAGTGAATATAAATGCAAAAAGCAAGCTAAAATGCTTTAGATGTCTTTAGATATAAAGTGCTTGAGGTAGATATGCACTAAAAGCAATCTTAAATGCTCAGCCACCTTACACTTTAAGGCCTTAAGCACCTAGCTACCTAAAGGTGGTTTTGTTGCTTACAGCTTTAATGGTTTACGGGCAATATAAAATGATTTGGTGCCTGCCCAGCATTTTAAATGGATTTACCTTTAGGGTGTCATGAAAATCAAATTAAAATACTCTACCATAGCTTTGTGCATATTCCAACTTGAAACATTCATAACTTTAAAACTACAGGTGAAATTTTAATTCAGATGTTTTCACACTTGGTGTCAAGGCTGATTCCCCACTCTTGCACTTTGAGTGCAGAAGGTGGGGGCCTGCAAGAATTCTAAAAATTAATACTGGCCACTCCTGGCTAGTATTAAACTCCCAAGGTTACAGCTTTTCTCTGACCTTGGATGGGTAGATGCTGCCACCACCCAAGTGCAAAAAAAAAAAACACTTTGGGAACCCTTCCCTGCGGGGTACCCTGAAACCCTTTCACTCTCCCTCTGGGGAAGAGCTGAGAAAGAAAAACAAAGGAAATCAGCTATTACCACCAGCTAATTAAACAACATGTGCACAAACCTCTTAGGACACAAAAACCTAATCCTGTTCTTAAAAAAGGTAAATTTTATTAAAAACAAAAAAAGAAAATACATCTGGAACTTAGGGTATTGCTAGATTTAAAAAGAACAAATATAATAATTCAGCATCAAGAATGGTTTTCTTGAGGTCCAGCTTAATGGTTACAAGCAAAACAAAAGCACTTGGGGCTTAGCGCAGAGGAGTCCACAAGCCATAAAGAAATAAAAGAGTTAAACCTAATCACGTCTTCCTAGACATTTCCTGATCTACTTACATTTCTGGGGTTTCAAATGAGTAGTTACTAGGTATAATTTGATGATTTTTCATACCTGGCTCAAAGCTTTTAACGTCATAGTTCCAGCCCTGTCCCTGCTCTCCAGGAGAACAGCACAGACAGACAAAGGGGAAGTTTTTTCCCAATTTTAAAAAGTTCTAGCCTTCCCATTGGCTCTTTTGGTCAGGTGCCCAATCCCTCCCTTTTACTTATGGACTTTTTAACCCTTTACAGGTAAAGGAAGTAGAGAACAGCTACTAACTGGGATTTTATAGCTAACTGGCTGGCTAGGTGTCCATAGAAGAGAGCTACCCCTCCTTCATTTATCACATTTGGATTCTTCAATGAAGACTATAAAAAAGACAGGTTTGCTAGCTTCAGCCACTTACAATGTACAAATACCATCTGAACATATGGGGAAAAGTGTATTTTTCCAAGCTCCCATAATCAATTGAGCTAATTTAATTCAAACCTTTCCCCCAAAACACCAAAACCAGCCAGCCAAATACACATACTTTTGGCTGGAGATTAAGCATGGAAAATTCCAGCCCCAAGTGAATTTGTCAGAGGAGGTTATGAGCAACCAAATAAAAGGATGTTAAAATGGAAGATAGATTTCAACCTTAAGCATAGTATTTGCTTCCTGCCAATACAGACGTGCATACAATAGCACTTACAACAGTAACCACCACACACTGCATAGTGTAATTAATAATCATGAAGTCCTGTAATCTTTTCTGGTGACTATAGGCAAGTTATGCTTTGGTTTGAATGCACTACAAGACACCAGTGTGTAGCTATCTCATGATAATTCACATCTTCTGTGTGTTTACTTGTTCTTTAATTTTTAATTGTATTTACTACTTGTGAAATGTCCTGAACTGACAGCACTTACAGACTGAAATGCTCTATTTACTCTGTTCTCAGTGCAGATTATCACACAGGAAACTACGCCATAAACCGCTCAACATTATCTCACCAATCTGCTTAATCCCTTTATGGAGGGAGGACTTTCACAGACTGAAAGGTAGCCAAGGTCTTCTGCCAATTTCAACTTTGGTCTCCTGGCAGAGACTGCCAAAAAGAGGCCAGTTAGCGCCAACTGTGATGTGACACCTGTCCATGTGGGATTGATCTAAAACCTCCAACTCATTTGAACTGGCAACAGACGCTGAAGGAAATAAACATTTTACATGCTAGTTGTCCTCTATCCTCCTATTCACCTTGGGCCACATCCTCCGGGCTGCAAACTACCTTAGCTGAGCAGCTGAGGATATTCCCCACACTGGGAAATCCCTGAGTAGTGTAGAGTTGGCACAACTGTTTCTACATCATCCTCTCTCTGTCCCCCCATTAAATGGGGCATGGCTGGTGGCAGGTGTGGCCAAGGGAAGGGGGCAATACCCAGCTGGTGTAAATACCTCTTGGAGGGTTACTACCATCTGGCACAAGTTGGAATAGCCCTAACTTGTGCTGGAAACTGAACCAGCCTCTGATCGCATAAAGCCACCTTTGTTCCTCCAACCCTCCTTGGGTTCTCAGCAGACTCCACCTGGACAGATAAAAAAACTGGGACATTTAAGTATAGTAGCACCTTACAGACAAGCATAGTATTATACAGAAATTGTGTATTAAACTGTGCCACCTAGGGAGTTGTACTATTTGCAATGGTCCACTTGCCATATTAAAAGATATGGATGTTACTCCAAGTCACACTGGCTACAGCCACACATACTATAGCCATATACATATGACACTAGGGCACAGCATCAGAGTATTTTTTTTCCAGTGTATATCTCCTGATAATAGTACTATTTTCGTTTCTTGATAAAGCCAAGCAAAATATTTTGAAATGTAACAGCATGTTTAAATCAATTATTGAATAGGAAATTACACACACACACACACACACACACACACACACACACACACACACACAACTGCTTTTGATTGACAATGTATTTTTAAGATAACTCTTTGTTCCTTATACTGCATTGTATACAATAATTTCTCTTGGTATCTTATAACATCTTGACTCCACAAGCGCTTAACAAATTAACTGTAATGCACCATCAAAATGCTATAATCTTTCTGTATATTTATGTTATGCTATCACAAACATAATAGTGCTTGTACTGTATTGCAATTTTGATTGATTACTGAATCCCATATTCAGAGGGGTAGCCGTGTTAGTCTGAATCTGTAAAAAGCAACAGAGGGTCCTGTGGCACCTTTAAGACTAACAGAAGTATTGGGAGCATAAGCTTTCGTGGGTAAGAACCTCACTTCTTCAGATGCAAGAAGTGAGGTTCTTACCCACGAAAGCTTATGCTCCCAATACTTCTGTTAGTCTTAAAGGTGCCACAGGACCCTCTGTTGAATCCCATATTGTTTACTGTTGGCTAACTGCATTTGAAGTTTCTGAAATGTTGCAGCCTGTCAATTACATATTATACTTAGTTCCTCGAGTCACATTTTGCCACACTAATTCTTTAATCACTTCACTGTTTAGCCCCTCCTCCCCTGCACACATACCCCTACACATACACACAGTTGAAAATTTCTAATTGGACGATATATTGGGAAGTTTCTAACTGCATTATTCACAACATACCAGCTAGGGAGTCGTACCATCTTCTGTCACATATTCATAGTTTTCATAAGCAATAATTTTTATCCTATATTTTATTTTAAAAAGCCAATATATTCATTTTCTAATTTCCTTAATAAGTAGTATCTGTACTAATCACCAACAATGAATGTCAAAATGGTCTTTTCTGTAACTGTAGTGAATATTATTCCCTATAGAGAGGAATGGTCGATCGTGTATGTCACAAATCTTTGTCTTTATTATGGCAGTATCCGCCATATAAACATATGTCATGTATTCTTATGCATTTGTCCTTACAACTCTTTGCATAATCCAGTTTCTACCTATGCAACACTGCATTCATCACAGAAAATATCTAGAGCCTCCAAATCTGACAGGGTTTTCTACAAAGCTCTTGCTGAAGTTTGAATATATTATCTTCAAGGATTTTCAGAACTTGCAACATTTCCAATTACCCCTTTACATTTGGCCTGGAGCAGCACATTAAAGTTGTAATTTTATCTAGCTTACTCTATCCTCTACAATTATATATATGACTAGATCACAGTCTGGAAACTGTAGAGATGTGCCAGGATCACAAGAATTCTGAATTTCTAGGAAAATATCTAGATGTGGATTTGTGATAAAAGCACTGAAAGCATCCACTCAAATCATAGTATTCCAGAGCAGCACTTTGTGGTTATGAGTCTATCCAACCTAATAAAATCACAGCAGAAATTCCACTGAACCTATGTCATTTTGGTAGCATGAATTCGACTAACTGTTCTATACAATGATAATAGCTTTAATGGTTTCCATGTTACAAGCATCCTAAGCCTAACCTTTTATCTTTTTGTTAGGAAAATGACTGTGTATCACCCATATGTTGCCTCATTTTTTTTCTCTGCTAAAAAGTTTGTACAGATGCACTGAATGCCTTCAGAATTTGGGAGATTTTAAAGCATACCCTCCTTCAAGTCATCTGCATTCCTAACTGATAGCTCAAAGGGTCCCGGAGATATACATACTTGACAAAGCAGTTAAGTAGCTTGTTTACAAGTAATGAATTTACCTACATAACTTTCTCTTTGAAGTACCTGTAAACCATCTGTATAGATCTGTAGTAAGTAGTTTATTTACTGTTCTTCTAATACAGAGGACAAACCTCATTGTATATCCAAATAACTAATCATTTCATAAAGACATGGTATTATACCACTTTTTATTATTGCATCATAAATACTGAATCTGAAACTATTACTGAAAGGCATAGTTTTGCTGAATACATTTATATCTAATCTTTTCAAGTTTCTTTTGCTACTCTTTATTTATTTATTTATTGGTGGGGTGAGGTATTTTAATTGGTTCTTCCACTCTTATATTTCTAGCATGCCCATCCCCCTGGTATCTAGACATGATGTGAACTCCATTTGTGCTTTCAAACATAAAGTCGTGGCAGTAAAAAAATACTGTTTTACTTTGGTTATAACAACCATAATTGTAAAAATATAAATATATTATGGTGACACTGCAACATTGTGATGAATCCTCTCAGTTCTGAGGGGCCAGCCACTTATTCCATGTACTTGTTCTGTACCCCCATCTCTCTCTCTCTTTTTGTCCTAGGGACCTTTCATTTTCACTTTCTCAGCCTTTATCCTATGTCCCTGGCTATCAATACAATGGTCCTGGGTGTATTCCAACCTCTACTGCCTGTATCAGAACACACACCAGCTTCCACATGCATGTTAAGTAGTTTGTAATATCAACAGATAACAGGGCCATTTCCTGAAGTCTCAGATGAGCCTAAGGATATCTTTGTTTCTGATATCCTGTCTCCCATCCCATCCATGATCAACACACTCATAAGGGTTTCAGAGTGGTAGCCATGTTGATCTGTATCAAGTACTCCTCATTCTTTACACTCATAAAGCTGGACTCTGTCCTCTATTTGGTACCATCAGGCCTCTCTCTTTCCCTTCTTTCTTCCTTTTTCACCCTGTGCAGCAGCCTCTTTTTGTCCCCCAAGATTCTGGCTATAAATCCCTCCCAGCATGACTGGTTTTGGGACTTGGTCATCATGATATAACCTCTCCCCTAAGTTGCATGTTCCTATGACAACACTGCTTAACAAGAGAGGGAGATATTTCCTCAGACAGCCATCATGAGAGAGTCAGCATTTTTGGTGGTGTCAATGTGGCACTAACCACATCATCTTTGTCTGTCTGAGCTGCTAAAAATTTGGTAGGGCTGCCTTCAAGAATGTGGAACTGTTCAAAGATTATGTTCTATAAGTAAATTATTAACAACAAAAAATTACAAAATAAAATACCTAAGTGGATTCAAATATAGTATCCTGGCAGATTTTCTTCTTCAATTTATATTGGTTGTTGTTAGCTACTATAATTCATATTTCAATATATAATGGATTAGTAACAAAAAAACTTTCTTGTAAAGTACTGTAACTTCTATGATACATTTTCATCTACTGTGCTTTAGCCAGTGCAAAAATTTAAAAGGCCATATTATATTTCAGCAAACTGGCAAGGACTTTCTTGGCAAGCATATTAAGCTTCAAACCAAGAGCTATAAGGGCTACCAAAATGGAGAGAATGTGTCTGAAAGTAGCTATTATGCATTGTGTCCTCTGAGAGGCTTCTGGTATTCAAGCAATGTGCAAGCCTGGGAATATGAGAGAATTGCTAACATTTCCATTGTTCAATAATGAATTAACCCAATTACAACACAATTTGAAAATGATCTAAAAATATACATTACAATTATTGGAGAAAAAGAGACAAGTTTCTAGTATTAACTTCTTCTTAAGATTTTCCACAGCTAACATGAGAAACATACTTATACTGTGGCATTAGTTATATTCCTTGCTTTACTACTGTATCAAACCTGGGTGGCAGAGACTAACTCTACAAATGCTAGAATTCACGCTAATGGTCCAAACTCTAAATAAAAGAGTGCACTTGGCTAGGACATATGGTCAGGCAAAAGTCATGCGGGAATAACATACCAGTATGCCTAGAAATTGAGGGGGGGGGGGAGTTTTCCCCCCCAACTAGACATCAAAACAAAAGTGTATATAATGTATATATGAAAATTGTGAATATTTGATTGTATTCCAGTGTATTCCTATGTACAGTGCTTAGCAAAAATAGGCTGTTACATGGAACCTCAGTACACATAATAAATAATAATTATTACTGTCAATGTATTTTTAATATGCCATCACCTAGAACCAGAAATCACAGATTTTTTCACTGGGAGGAAAAATCATTGGGTTAATCCACTGTTACTTATGAGAAAGCTTATTCAAAGTGACACATCTTTCCATTTAGACATAAAGGTGATGAGACTCCAACACATCTTGACTTCTTACAGAAGAGAGTTCCACAGCCAAGCGTCCTACAGGGCGAGCGCCCTGACTATGGCTCCCGAGCGTTTTGCTCTGGGCTTTGTTAGTTGTAGAATTCCCTATTACTTGCAATATCTATGAGTTATAGAATCCTAGGACTGGAAGGTACCTCGAAAGGTCATCTAGTCCAGCCCCTGCACTCATGGCAGGACTAAGTATTATCTAGACCATCCCTGAAAGGTGTTTGTCCAACCTGCTCTTAAAAATCTCCAATGATGGAGATTCCACAACCTCCCTAGGCAACTTATTCCAGTGCTTAGTCACCCTGATAGTTAGGATGCTTTTCCTAATGTCCAACCTAACCCTCCCTTGCTGCAATTTAGGCCCATTGCTTCTTGTCCTATCTTCAGAGGTTAAGAAGATCAATTTTTCTCCCTCCTCCTTGTAACAACCTTTTATGTACTTGAAAACTTATGTCCCCTCCCTTTTCCAAACTAAACAAACCCAATTTTTTCAATCTTCCCTCATAGGTCATGTTTTCTAGATCTTTAATCATTTTTGTTGCTCTTCTCTGGACTTTCTCCAATTTGCCCACAACTTTCCTGAAATGTGGCGCCCAGAAGTAGACACAACACTCCAGTTGAGGCCTAATGAGTGCGGAGTAAAGCGGAAGAATTACTTCTCGAGTCTTCCTTACAACACTCCTGCTAATACATCCCAGAATGATGTTTGCTTTTTTTGCAACAGTGTTACACTGTACACTCATATTTAGCTTGTGGCCCACTATGACCCCCAGATCCCTTTCTGCAGTACTTCTTCCCAGGAAGTCATTTCCCATTTTGTATGTGTGCAAGTGATTGTTCCTTCCTAAGTGGAGTACTTTGCATTTGTCCTTCTTGAATTTCATCCTATTTACTTCAGACCATTTCTCCAGTTTGTCCAGCTCATTTTGAATTATAATCCTATCCTCCAAAGCACTTGCAACCCCTCCCAGCTTGGTATTGTCTGCAAACTTTATAAGTATACTCTATGCCATTATCTAAATAATTAATGAAGATATTGAATAGAACTGATCCGTGCGGCACCCCACTTGTTCTGCCCTTCCAGCATGACTGTGAACCACTGATAACTACGCTCTGGGAACGTTTTTTGAACCATTTATGCAGTGTCTCACATGACCTATGGAAATGCACCCACCTTATAGTAGCTCCATCTGGATTGCATTTCTCTAGGTCTCACATAATTTAGTTTCTCTACGACTTTATTGTCTTTAAGTGCTCCTTTTGTATCTTGATTGTCCAGGGGCCCCAATGGTTGTTTAGCAGGCGTCCTGCTTCTGATGTACTTAAAAAACATTTTGTTATTACTTTTTGAGTTTTTGGCTAGCTGTTCTTCAAACTCCTTTTTGGCTTTTCTTATTACATTTTTACACTTAATTTGGCAGTGTTTATGTTCCTTTCTATTTACCTTACTAGGATTTGACTTCCACTTTTTAAAAGATGCCTTTTTATCTCTCACTGCTTCCACTTTTTAAAAGATGCCTTTTTATTTCTCACAGAAAACTGCACATGTACATTTTTAATGACAATAATGCTAACCTTGATAAGATGTGTAGCAAAGGAAGGACATACACCTCTACCCCGATATAACACTGTCCTCGGAAGCCAAAAAATCTTACCGTGTTATAGGTGAAACCGCGTTATATTGAACTTGCTTTGATCCACCAGAGTGCGCAGCCCCGCCCCCCTGGAGCACTGCTTTACCGCGTTATATCCAAATTCGTGTTATATCGGGTCGCGTTATATCGAGGCAGCCGTGTATTGCCCATTCATAAAGAGCTATATACTGTAAAGTTCACTGTAGGAATGCAGTGTCTAAAGCAGTGATCCCTAGATGCCCTATTACATTTAGTGGGTATCTTGGAAGATGTGCATTTTGTACACTGCATAATGAACAAGACAAAGCTCCATGGTCTCATTCATTGAACAATTGGGGCCTACTTAGCAAGTAGGATTGTATTTGATGACACAAGTAGCAATGGGACTATTTATGTGAGCTAGGGTTTGCAAGGTTAGCCCCTTGCCAGGTACCCAGTGAACGAGGGAGAGGGGAGGAAACCAGGAGATTTGTTTGTCTTGCAAATAATTCCCAGGTTTTTCCAAAAGGGGTGGGTCCTCTGGCCCTCTTCATTATTGTATTTATTTATTTGTTCAAATTTTTAAAATTCAACTATTGGTGCCCATCCTAGGTGCTCTAGGTAGCTACCCAATAAGCTAAAATGCTCACCATTAACAGAAGGACTGCCACTAAACATACATACTGAGCCCACACCCTCCCCAGCAGTCTTAAAAAACGAAGTAAACAGATTTCAGAGTAGCAGCCGTGTTAGTCTGTATCCGCAAAAAGAACAGGAGTACTTGTGGCACCTTAGAGACTAACAAATTTATTAGAGCATAAGCTTTCGTGGGCTACAACCCACTTCTTCGGATGCATATAGAGTGAAACATATATTGAGGAGATATATATATACACACATACAGAGAGCATGAACAGGTGGGAGTTGTCTTACCAACTCTGAGAGGCCAATTAAGTAAGAGAAAAAAAACTTTTGAAGTGATAATCAAGATAGCTCAGTACAGACAGTTTGATAAGAAGCAAGTGTGAAAATACTTACAAGGGGAGATAGATTCAATGTTTGTAATGGCTCAGCCATTCCCAGTCTTTATTTAATCCTGAGTTGATTGTGTCTAGTTTGCATATCAATTCCAGCTCAGCAGTCTCTCGCTGGAGTCTGTTTTTGAAGTTTTTCTGTTTTAAGATAGCCACCCGCAGGTCTGTCATAGAATGGCCAGACAGGTTAAAGTGTTCTCCCACTGGTTTTTGAGTATTATGATTCCTGATGTCAGATTTGTGTCCATTAATTCTTTTGCGTAGAGACTGTCCGGTTTGGCCAATGTACATGGCAGAGGGGCATTGCTGGCACATGATGGCATATATCACATTGGTAGATGTGCAGGTGAACGAGCCCCTGATGGTATGGCTGATGTGATTAGGCCCTATGATGATGTCACTTGAATAGATATGTGGACAGAGTTGGCATCGGGCTTTGTTACAAGGATAGGTTCCTGGGTCAGTGTTTTTGTTCAGTGATGTGTGGTTGCTGGTGAGTATTTGCTTTAGGTTGGGGGGTTGTCTGTAAGCGAGGACAGGTCTGTCTCCCAAGATCTGTGAGAGTAAAGGATCATCTTTCAGGATAGGTTGTAGATCTCTGATGATGCGCTGGAGAGGTTTTAGTTGGGGGCTGAAGGTGACAGCTAGTGGTGTTCTGTTATTTTCTTTGTTGGCCCTGTCTTGTAGGAGGTGACTTCTGGGTACTTGTCTGGCTCTGTCAATCTGTTTTTTCACTTCAGCAGGTGGGTATTGTAGTTTTAAGAATGCTTGATAGAGATCTTGTAGGTGCTTGTCTCTATCTGAGGGATTGGAGCAAATGCGGTTATATCTTAGAGCTTGGCTGTAGACAATGGATCGTGTGGTGTGTCCTGGATGGAAGCTAGAGGCATGTAGGTAAGTGTAGCGGTCAGTAGGTTTCCGGTATAGGGTGGTATTTATGTGACCATCGCTTATTAGCACAGTAGTGTCCAGGAAATGGACCGCTTGTGTGGATTGATCTAGGCTGAGGTTGATGGTGGGATGGAAATTATTGAAATCATGGTGGAATTCCTCAAGGGCTTCTTTTCCATGGGTCCAGATGATGAAGATGTCATCAATGTAGCGCAAGTAGAGTAGGGGCGTTAGGGGACGAGAGCTAAGGAAGCGTTGTTCTAAGTCAGCCATAAAAATGTTGGCATACTGTGGGGCCATGCGGGTACCCATAGCAGTGCCGCTGACTTGAAGGTATATATTGTCCCCAAATGTGAAATAGTTGTGGGTGAGGACAAAGTCACAGAGTTCAGCCACCAGGTTAGCTGTGACATTATCGGGGATACTGTTCCTGATAGCTTGTAGTCCATCTTTGTGTGGAATATTGGTGTAGAGGGCTTCTACGTCCATAGTGGCTAGGATGGTGTTTTCTGGAAGATCACCGATGGATTGTAGTTTCCTCAGGAAGTCAGTGGTGTCTCGAAGATAGCTAGGAGTGCTGGTAGCATAGGGTCTGAGGAGAGAGTCCACATAACCAGACAAGCCTGATGTTAGGGTGCCAATGCCTGAGATGATGGGGCGTCCAGGATTTCCAGGTTTATGGATCTTGGGTAGCAAATAGAATGTCCCTGGTCGGGGTTCTAGGCATGTGTCTGTACAGATTTGTTCCTGTGCTTTGTCAGGGAGTTTTTTTAGCAGATGGTGTAGTTTCTTTAGGTAATCCTCAGTGGGATCAGAGGATAATGGCCTGTAGAATGTGGTGTTAGAGAGCTGTCTAGCAGCCTCTTGGTCATATTCCAATTTATTCATGATGACGACAGCACCTCCTTTGTCAGCCTTTTTGATAATGATGTCAGGGTTGTTTCTGAGGCTGTAGATGGCGTTGTGTTCAGCATGGCTGAGGTTATGGGGCAAGTGATGTTGCTTTTCCACAATTTCAGCCTTTGCACGTTGACGGAAGCAATCTATGTAGAAATCCAGTCTGTTGTTTCGACCGTCCGGAGGAGTCCACGCAGAATCCTTTTTTTTGTAGTGCTGGTAGGGGGGATTCTGTGGGTTAGTATGCTGTTCAGAGGTATGTTGGAAATATTCTTTGAGTCGGAGACGTCGAAAGTAGGATTCTAGGTCACCGCAGAACTGTATCATGTTCGTGGGTCTGGAGGGACAAAAGGAGAGGCCCCGAGATAGGACAGACTCTTCTGCTGGGCTAAGAGTATAGCTGGAAAGATTAACAATATTGCTGGGTGGGTTAAGGGAACTACTGTTGTGGCTCCTTGTGGCATGTAGCAGTTTAGATAGTTTAGTGTCCTTTTTCCTTTGTAGAGAGGCAAAGTTTGTCTTGTAAATGGCTTGTCTAGTTTTTGTAAAGTCTATCCACGAGGAAGTTTGTGTGGAAGGTTGGTTTCTTATGAGAGTATCCAGTTTTGAGAGCTCATTCTTAATCTTTCCCTGTTTGCTGTATAGGATGCTGATCAGGTGGTTTCGCAGTTTCTTTGAGAGTGTGTGACACAGTCTCTCAGCACAGTCTGTGTGATATGTAGATTGTAATGGATTTTTTACCTTTAGTCCTTTTGGTATGATGTCCATCTGCTTGCATTTGGAAAGGAAGATGATGTCTGTCTGTATCTGTACGAGTTTTTTCATGAAGTTGATGGATTTCCACTCCATACGGCTAAATGCAGTGCCTTGCATAATGACAGGTTTCAGAGTAGCAGCCGTGTTAGTCTGTATCCGCAAAAAGAACAGGAGTACTTGTGGCACCTTAGAGACTAACAAATTTATTAGAGCATAAGCTTTCGTGGGCTACAACCCACTTCTTCGGATGCATATAGAGACAATGGATCGTGTGGTGTGTCCTGGATGGAAGCTGGAGGCATGTAGGTAAGTGTAGCGGTCAGTAGGTTTCCGGTATACGGTGGTATTTATGTGACCGTCGCTTATTAGCACAGTAGTGTCCAGGAAATGGACCGATTGTGTGGATTGATCTAGGCTGAGGTTGATGGTGGGATGGAAATTATTGAAATCATGGTGGAATTCCTCAAGGGCTTCTTTTCCATGGGTCCAGATGATGAAGATGTCATCAATGTAGCGCAAGTAGAGTAGGGGCGTTAGGGGACGAGAGCTAAGGAAGCGTTGTTCTAAGTCAGCCATAAAAATGTTGGCATACTGTGGGGCCATGCGGGTACCCATAGCAGTGCCGCTATGGTCACATAAATACCACCCTATACCGGAAACCTACTGATTCCCAAGGCCACTGTTATTTGTACAGAAACATTAAAACATAAGCTAGTGGGACAATACAACTTGAATCTTGAAAGAATTAAAAACAAATTGGCATCTGTGCCTTATGTTGTCCATGAATTGTCTTCCTTTTTGGAAGGCAGCATGGGTGTTATCTGTCAGTGGACTGACCCAACTAACCTAACAGAATCAGCAGTCTTAGGTTTTTGATGCTTTGCTGGAACACATTCATACAAGTTTGCTTCTCTATTGACTGAGATCCACTAACAGTTTGATCTGGGCTCAATAAAAATAACCTATGTACTCACAGACAATGGTAACAATTTTGTTAAAGCCTTCAAGCTGTTTTCAGATGTTGGAGAATGATGCTGGAAAGCAGGAAGAAGAGGATGCTGGTATGGAAGTGGACTCACCAGATTCTGATTTATGTAGCCCTGTGAGTACTGATGAAGTTTTGTCAAGCAATACTGCTGACTGTTAGTGTATATTTTACTTGCCACCAAATAGGATCTGTTTTTCATACACACTCAACATGGTAGCAACTACTGATGCTTATAGGGCTCTCGCCAAAAACTCTCAATACAAGCATCTTTTCAGAAAAGTTCAAAGATTGTTGAGACTGTGAATGACACACTTGGAAAAACAATCCCCAAACCTACCTCTATGTGCTGGAACTCAGAATTTGATTGCTTTCCCCACATTTATGACATAAGTAATAGGATTTAAATTGTGATGCAGCATCTCCAGCTGCCAAAATTCTCCAACCCAGACTTGGAATTCTAGGTGAGTAGTTGGACACGATGTCCCCAATTTCTACTGCACTTGACAAACTTCAGAGGGAGGAGAACATAAAGTCTTTCTATGGTGTGGTTCTGCCTACTGGGTTTGTGTTAAAATCCAGACTTTACATGTTTTCTCCAAAATACATGGAGAGGTAGATAGTTTGAAGGAGTGACTTAGAAAATGGTTCAGGCATATTTTGACCTTTGATGTGGTGGTGAATAACAAAAGTACTCAGTCATTTGTTATTATTCCTGTGTCACACCTATTTCTTAAGTTGCATTGGCTGCAGAATCAGGACAAGAGAATAACTGAAGAGGAACTTAAAAAAAAAAAAAGCTCTGGTTTGTTGTGACACCTTACTGAAGCCTGTAGATCAAGCTACTACATCCAAAGCTGCCACTAATTTCTATGGCTTCGATGATTAGAGGAGCATCTGCATCTGACTCTGATTTAAGAATTCTTGGGATGCAATTCCTCAATGATCCATTGCATGAACTGGATCAACTGAAATGATATCCAACAGTTGCTATGCTTTTTATCAAATTTAATATCAAAGAGCCAACCTCTGCTCCTGGGGCGAAAGTATCCAGTTGTACTGGACAAATCCTTTTGCCAAGAAGGAACCATCTTCAGGATATGTTTGAGATTATGCTGTTATTGAAGAAAAATGCCCACTTCACGGAATGATATGCTGTACATAATATGTACATCTATACATATGTACATGCTGTACATGATATTCTTATATTATATACAGGAAAGGAAATGTATACATTTATTTACATTTAAAGATTTTTTTCATTGTTTTTCCATGCTTATTTGTATATATGAATAAAACTTCATTGTTGCTCTTTTTCTTTCTCTTCCATTATATACTTATATTATTTAGGTAGTAGTTCATATATAGACCAAACAATTGCAGGGAATACAGGAGTTGAAAGTACTATTTCCATGGAATATTTAATTTGTAATTATAAGTGCTTCTGTAATAGTGTTCTTAGTTGCTTATACTTAAGCTCTTTTTATCAGTTCTTATGGGAACACTGCAAGCAGGGCCAGGGTAGAATAATGAAACAGAAAATTCACCAAGGCTGAATGGAACACAATCACCTTTGCTTGGCATGTTTTTACTGCAGAGGTTCTATTTTAATGTAACCTGACACAAATTTAGCAATAGTCTCTAGCTACACAATCCTTCTATACATTTATAAATATGTCTGCCGTGTCAGTATAATGATACAGGTTAACACCCATATTTCCAGATATACTAACCCAGTTTATAGTAGTATAATATTCTTCTCATCCACAATCATTCTAACAGAGCTGTTTAATGATCAATTTTCCCCCACTCCTCCTATGAGTCTCTCTAAAATGTACCGTGCAGTGTTCAAATTAAACTGATCAGTTCTAAGAGACCACACTTGAAGCCCATGTATGCATCATGTGCACAACCTGATCCTACCCATGCCTGACAGTGAGATGATGCCAAGTTTCAAAGTCCAGAACCAACCAATAGAAGAGGACAAAGTCTACCAGCTGAGTACTCCTCATGTTCCAGGACAGTGGTGGGCATTTTACAAATGCCATACATAGACAGAATAGGTTTAGTTCCATTCACTCTGAAGCACATCACAAACTATGCTTATATAAACACATGTACAGCAATGACTTCATTTTTGCAGTGTTAATGGTCAGAATTTAATTGCACAAAATTCAGTGAAGCATTCATTTGATACATGTCTTGTAAGCATTCTAAAGCATTCATCTGAAGAGCAGTTTGGAAAATGCCAGAATTTTAAGAGTTAATGAGTTTGTTTCACTAAATAGTTATGGGCATGAGAGCTTGCATTTTATTTAATCATTGAACTATGCAGAAAAGAAGTCACTATACTCAAAATAATGTTGCCAAGGAGGAATGAGTTTCAGTAAAAATGAATTAGTTTTATATAAGCATGTCCTTTAAGTTCCTAAAGCATTTCAGTTTTGGTCAGTGTACCTATACATATTAAGAAAATAATCTATAGATGGCCAGCATTTCTTTCAGCAACCGAACACCCATAGCCTCAGTCAAGAAGCAGAGAAAACAAAAAACAAAAAAACAAACCAAAAAAAAACCCAACAAGGAAGTACATCAAATACTAGTTGTCATTTACTTTAATTCTTTAAAATTATTAAATGCTATAGTGATAAAGCAGAAACCTTTTTGCAAGTCATATTTTAACAAAGAATAGAATGAAAAAGAAGTCATAAAATTCAAGTCACAATAAAAACAATAAAATGGTATTGCAAAATCTCAAAGACTCATCTCCTGCAAAACTGACAAGAGAAAAACTTGATAAAAAACACAACAGGTCTACACTGATTTTTACATTGTTGGATTTAATAAACATGTCTTTCTGGGTCAAATGTACATTTATGAGTCAATTTTTTTAAATGGCACAATTAGGCTAAAATATATACCTGTAATTGTGCACACAATTAGTATAAAACTGCATGCCCAAATGGTAAAATGTACATGCAGCTGGCAAGATAGACTCTTGATTATTTGTACACGTAAATGCAATAATTGTATGTGTAACCTCAAATGTCTTTTCACGTACATAGGTAGAGTCTCCATTTTGAAAATTTGGCCCCTTGGTATTTATTCAATATTTTCCACTATTTCAACTGCTTTAAAAGGTGAATCGAGCTCTTTAAAAAATGCATTTGGTTTTTAAAATTTCTTGGAAAATACACCTCTACCCCGATATAACGCGACCTGATATAACACAAATTCTGCTATAACGCGGTAAAACAGTGCTCCGGGGGGGCAGGGCTGCGCACTCCGGCAGATCAAAGCAAGTTCGATATAATGCGGTTTCACCTATAATGCGGTAAGATTTTTTGGCTCCCGAGGACAGCGTTATATCGGGGTAGAGGTGTATTTGGTAAATGCTGTTCTACTGAGTTATTGTTTAATTTCCTGCAGTAGAATCCTCCAGTGAATCACAACAGATATCCTTGTCTCCTTCAGCAAGAGTACATTAAGAGGGTTTATAAACATCCATATGCAAACTGGGAATTCTACACATTCATTTTGAGGAAAGAAAAGTTTGTAGGAGAGCAGCAAACTGTGCAGTTTATGCGATATGCAGTCATAGACATGTTTGACAAATGATAGCCCTTATATGTAACAGTAAAAAGGGCTCAACTCAGCCTCTCTTACATGAGCATAATTATTTATGGGTGCCAAAATCGAGGTAATTTGTTTGCTTTTACAAAAAATCAGTCCTGAAAAAAATTCATTATCTTTTACTTATGTGAAAATATTTCATACACACAAAGCAGCCAATGTCAGCTTTCAGGTCCAAAAAACTAACATTAGCTGGTTAAAACCTATTTCTTATTGATATACTAACAATTTAAGCATTACCAAGTGGCTGTTATGGAAATATTATGGATACATGATACAGAATACTTTAGATATTAACTTCATTGAAATAACCAAATTAAAATGACCACGAAATTATCTTTGCCTTTCCAAAAAAACAACAATTACTAATTCTGAGTTTGGGCATTCTCTGAATTAAAGGATTTCCCCCCACATAATATGCCCATTTTCTACATGAAATGAAACAGATCCTTCACTATTTTGAAACTAGTATTAGCCATTATGGAATCACATCAGACATTTTAGTGGTTGAATCTCTAGGACATATGATGCTCTGAGTGAGAAAACCAACTGTAGAATCATTTTAGTTAGCTATTAAACAATTATTTACATGTGTTCTTACAGCTAAAAGACATCTAGGACATATGATGTTCTGAGTGAGAAAACTAACTGTAGAATCATTTTAGTTAGCTATTAAACAATTATTTACATGTACTCTTACAGCTAAAAGTATCATTTCTATTACAAAGTTTAAAATACCTACTATTTATTTTCACTGGCTGAGGAACTCCATACAATTGCCACAACAAGGGCTCTAATTAGAGTAATCTTTTCTATAACCTGATTGTCTGTTGTTTTCTTCCAGCTCTAACAGGATTTGAATTTGAAGAACATACAATACACTGGGTCTGTGTAACCTGAAACAATTTTCTTCCTTAATAACCTCACTGCAGTACTTGAAAATTGACAATTATTCATTTCGCCATGAGCAAATACCTAAATGACTGAAATTTACATCTGTGAAGAATGATATAGTAAATCACACTCAAGCTCTCTCAACAAAAACATTTCCCTTTGCTTATATCTAACACAAAGCCAACCTTCAGTGAGAGTCTTCTCCTTTCCACCAGACAAATTTTATGTAAGTGTTAGCCAATTTCATCATTGGAAAGAAAATATTTTAAAAAGCAGAGAACTGATGACAGTAATAAAGATTTCATTCAATGGGGTCTGGATTATAAAACACAAATCTTTGTACAGAACATGTGCACAATGCATATTTCTATATAATGTTAACAGTCTGGCTCAGGTTCACACAGCACGGCCAATCAGGGCCATATAACAGATTTTATGTCCTCAGTAAAAAATGCTGTTCTAGGCATTTTTGTACAGAATTGACTATTTTGGACTGAGTTCTCATGAAATTATGCCCCTTTGGTGAGAATTCTTTTGAAATTACAGCTGCTGTAAACGCAGAAGAATTCTTTCCAGATGGCCTCCTCTACTGAGCATCTTGACAATCTTGCAGGTAGTGATAGATCATCTCTGGTGTGGGGTGAGGTGGGTGGTGGGAGAACTGGCATAGGATCTCTATGGAATGAAGAGCATGAGCAAGATTTGTGGGGAAAGAGCATGAGGGGAAAATGAAGGTCATTATGGGCCAGTTTCTGATAACTGAATAGTACCTTACTCCACAAGTGGGCCACAGTATTGGCTCAATAGGAAATCAACAGGACCCCTTGGGGAGGTAGGTGCTATCTGGCATAAATAAGGGAATCAGAATCTAGCTGTACATAACTTTTATATATTTCAATGTTTTGGGTGGAATTAGCCATAACCACCTCTGTAGAGTGGCAGATTTTTCCACATATTTAACAGTCATTTCTGTAGTACTCTGAGGGATTCAGGTTTTCAGTGGCCTTACCTATAGTTTGCACAACTGAAGAGGACAGCAAATAATGCAACAGACTATTTAAAAGTTTCGAATTGTTAACAAATCTTAGGAACTCAGGAAAAAAAATCAACCTTTAATGTTATTAGTCCATACCTGAGCAATGGCTGTTTTGGATAAGAAGGTTGGTCACTATTTTGGCATGGCTGAGCTTTTTTTGTGACTTGCTTATAAATATTCCTTGCAGTTACTCCGATCCATAGCATAGTGGAGAGGGTGGAATAATGCAATACTATGCCAACCTAAAACAAGAGGGTGATAGTTACAGAAATCAGCAAATGGCCAGTAAAACAAAAATACTTTGTAACATAAGCCTAGTGTACAAATGCACAAGTAAACCAGAATAATTTTATTTTAAATGAACTGAATTTGTGATTGCCTTAACAACATTTTTGCATCTCTCTGGTTACTTCTAATCAGTGCAAGAGAATTAAAATGATTTAAAAAGCAGGTGGCATCTCTTACTTAAACTAATGTTTAAATTATAATTGCTAATATCTGAGACACCCAGTAAGATGTTATGAAATCAGAACACATAAAATGTGTTTTCTGAGAGCATCATTAGTGGCTACTCACTGAATTTGCAAATTTAAGTCTATGGAAGATTGGCTTGATTCTTGAAGCTTTGTTGGCAAGGAACCTGCCACTGCTTTGCTAATTATGCTGCATATAATGCAAATTTCAAGTCTGGGGTCAATGAAAAGGCAAACGTTTTGTCTGAATTTGTATTATCAGCATTAATTTTAGTAAGTTTTGTAGGAGCAGTATATCTTATTTCTCTCTCAGCGAGGTACAGCCATGTATGACCTGATGAAATGAGGTTGGGATAAGATCCTAGCATCTCAGGCACGCTAAGAAAAAAATATTTTTGGTGTCTTAAAAAAGTGGCCATTTTAGCCACACCACAGCCAAAAGTAGGTGAAGAAGATTTGCATCTTTTAAAACAGTACTTAGTACAGAAATAAAAGAAAAAGGAAGTGCAAACCTAACAGTGTGGCTGTTCTGATCTTTCCAATAAAGTGCTGTGTATATCATTAAAAGTAAAACAAAAATACCAACACTAAAATGCTACCATCTGTACTATGCTAGTAACTGTTATTCATTACTATGGAAACAGTAATTGGAATTTTATCCAATCTACAATGCTTTATTATATTAGCTAAGTCTCCATCTGATTATATAAAATGAGGTTACTTTTGAAGCAATAACCTGACATTTTGCTGTGACAAGTAAAATATTGCTATAATTGGAAAGCCCATAAATTTTTAAGGAATACAGAGGATTGCTGAATAAAGCTAACACAAATCTATTATAATGATTTATCTAAACTAGAGTTCCATTTTTGCTTAAGTTGAAACAAAAATAATTGATAGAAAAAGAAAAAAAACATGAATTTTGTTTAGGTTTAATAATACATCATAATATTTATATATACACAACAAATATTAATCAAGATAAAGGCTATTGGAATTCTTTTCTTTTTCCTGGGCTTGTCTGACACATTAGACAGGGGAGAGTATGGACTTCACAGTGGCTGTCGCTTGAGGTGAAAGAAGCAGAAATAAGAGAATGAGACATCTATGCACCATCAGCTGGCAGATGTTGCCAATTCAGTGGCTAGTGCTGTCTGGGTTTATTTCATGTGCAACTCGCAGAAGAGTTTTGCAGGGACACAGTGAGTACTAGTATGATTCCAAGGGGGGAGGGAATGAGAAGGAAGAATCAAAAAAATATGAAGGACTAAATTAATAACATTGTTCTAGTTATTTCAGGGTAGGGCTGAGGCTGTCCATTGTATGATTATTCAGAAAATATATGAAGGGTTTAACAAATGCATGGGCATGAGGGATGAGTCTGGTGTCAGTATATACAAATGTGTGAAGTTCAGACAACATATGGGATGATAAAATTCCATTCCCTATTGATGTACCAACAGATATGACCAACAATATAAATTAATGTGGATCCTAATAAAATAGTACAATAAAATATGAATAGCAACAATTTCACTGCACTATCAAAGAAGCAACAGAAAAGGGGGACAGAATAGAATTTGTGTGTCACACGCTACCCTCATGACTTTTCGTTATACCGTGCCCATCTTTCAGAGATTAGTCTCTTCAGTAACATGGGATAAAACATGCTAACAAGGAAGAGAGACCACAGATACTATTAGCTGTTGTACAACCTCTTAAATAATAAGACTATTTAATAACCTATTGGTATTTCCTGCCTTTAATAGAGGAGAACATGTTTTCCGGCCATGGATGACTGGTAAATTTGAAGGATGATGGTGGTTCCAGACTTCTTATTTAGCCAGACATATATGAAGGCATTCATAAAATATTCTCAGTGCAGATTGGGTGAATGCATTGGGCTTCTATATTCAAGTCAAAGGGCAACAATGTCCTTTTTCTTCATATAGTCTAAAGCTAGAAGGGACTATTGTCATAATCTAGCCTGACCGCCTGTTTGTGCCTTATTTCACTCCATAAACACTGGATTAGAGGACAGATTTTTTTGATGTTAAATATTTATTCAATAGAACAGACGTCTTTGTCACACCTCGTTTTGGGATATGTCAAGTGTTTGTAAGGGTACCCTCACTCAAATCCAGATACAGGATATGGGAGTTCAAATGTACGTGGTGGGTACTGAAAGTCCTAATGGGTTACATGTTTAAGGTGCTGAGTGGGATTTGGGTTTATTTGTGTATATTGTTATTGGATTTGGGCCTAGGACACATGGACAGATGCCTTATAAAAATACAGACAAACAAATAGATTAAAAATTAAGTAGTTTAAACATGATGAAAATATGCTTGCAGTGGATGTGGTGCTCGGGTTCATCATTGTGTACAGATGATGTTCACGCTTGCATGCTGGGCCCTGTTTCCAGTATGGAGAAAAGGATAAAGATTGGGGATATTAGAGTAGTGATGTTTTATTACAAGAGAGTTTTGTGCTGACAGGCCTGTGTGTGTTTTCACCGAAAGCTACAGGGAGACCAGCCAGGACTGTCTGCATATGTTATAACCAACATTTCTTATGTTGTCTAATAACTGCAGTTGCTAAAGCAAAACTCCTGATTTTTCCATAATAATTACATGGTCTCAGTCTTTTCACGGCTTTTGTGTTCTTGGAACTGTATCAATGGAACACGTATTGTTTAACTGAAAAGCTTATTACACTTTTTTAAAGCAAAAATTTTGAGAAGATGATGTGTTTAAAAAGATGATCCTTTAAAAATTTGTTCAGTGTCTTAGAGGTTGCTTAAGAACCATGTGATGTTACAGTTGCTATGGTAATGACTAGTCTCTTATTGATTACCAGAACAAATACTTGGGTAAACCTATACGATACTGGTGTCTAATGTTCCCTTGGACAGCCTTAACTTTCATTTCTTTCTTGTTGTCAATTTTTCCTTTTTAAAATGGCAGACATGTTCTGGAGAAGATTGCCTTTAATTCACTTGCTTCTGTTTGGTTGTGGCTGCACATACCCCCTGAAGCCCTGGAGAGCTGGGAAATTGCTTTCAGTGAAATAAAGAAGTTGATTAATCTATTTTCGGTACTTATATGGTCACCATCACCATAGTAGCTGAGTGCTTTACAATCTGTAATGTAATGTAATTATCCTCCAAACACTGTTGCAAGGTAGAGAAGAACTATTATCCTCATTTGATCCACAAAACTTCCACTTGGCTGCTGCCTAACCCTGTAGGCACCTACATTCACTTGGTGCATAAGTTTTTGCAGTACAAGTTCCTAAGCATCTGTGTTACTGCCTCTGGGCATGCACACTACTGCTTCACTCTGGGTGCCCAGGTGAATGGAGGCAGCCACCTCAGGAGCCAGACTGGGGGGGAGGTGCCACTAGGACCCAGAGTGTAGAAAATGGTGTCTGCTACTGGTGCATATGTATTCTCTCTGCTCTAGATGCACAGAGATGGTGGAGTGCTGTGCTGGAAGAAGGAGGGCACAAGAGACATAACAGGCAGGCAGGAGAAAAGGTGAGAGGAAATAACAGAAAGCAGCAGGAGCTGCAGGGACAGAGAGGAGGAGGAGCCTCTTATGTACCTCTCTAGCACTCCCAGGAGGTTGGACTGATTAACACCAGCTTCTCAGGGAGCTTCCTGTTTCCTGCTGCTTCCCTGAACCCACTTGAGAAGAACAGGCAGTCAACTGAAGTAGTAGGAGCCAGTTAAGCCCTTAAGATGCTGATATCTTCCCTCACTCAGGCTCTGCTACAAGCCTGCTTATTTGTCCCGTTCAATTGAGTGTTGAGAGTCACTATAGCTGGCACCGAACAGCAGTCAGGAATGAAAGAAGAAAACGCCCCTCTGGGGCAGCATTCAGAAAAAGAAAGAAAGCAAAGGAAGCTTTTCTATCTAAGCAGGAAGGAGCTCTCCTGAGATACATAGACACAAATGTTCATGGTGAGCCTTCCGGCCCCAGTGAGGATGTGAGTGGTGAGGAGATGCCTGATCTTCCAGTTAGTCGGAGTGCAGGTGACCTGGCAGCTACTGCAGCATCCATATCTCCATCTCAAATGGATGTAACCATGCACATTCCTGAAGAAAAGTGTAGATCAGAGAAGAGTGTGGTGGAGGCACAAGAAACAGCTGCTGCTGAGTTTAGTTCCTTAAGTCTAGATGATCCAGGACTGTGGACCCACTTGAGCAGTAGCCTGAGGGACTTCTTTGTACTGCATGGGCCACAGCAAGTGAAAAACTTCATGTTCCCCAAAGACAATGAAAATAGAAGTTTTCATCCAACACATTACTGGCATGAAATCCCCAATAGCGACAAAGTGGAGAGGCCATGGCTTATGTACTCAAAAACCCAGAATGCTGCATACTGTTTTTGTTTCAGCCACATTGGGTTCTACAGGAACAAAGGACTGGAAAAATCTGGTTAGAAATCTGGCATCCCATGAGAAGGCAGCAAATCACCAGGGAGCATTCCATAGGTGAAAACAGCTTGAGATGAGACTAAGGTTAAAGGCCACCATAGATGATCAGCATCAAGAGAAGATTGCATCAGAGTATCTTTACTGGCAAAATGTTCTGAAAAGGTTCATTGCCATTGTGAGAATGCTTGCTACCCAAAACCTAGCACTACATGGCACTTCAGATCAGCTGTATGTGCCAAGCAATGGAAACTTCCTTAAAATTGTGGTGCTGATGGCTGAGTTTGATGCTGTACTCCAGGAGCATCGAAGAAGAGTCACCACCCAAGAAATGTACACACACCACTACCTTGGAAAAACAATTCAAAATGAGATCATACAGTTACTGGCAACAAAAGTCAAACAGAAGATTGTGGCAGATCTGAAGTCAGCAAGATATTACTCTGTTATTCTGGACTGCACACCTGACATCAGCCATACGGAACAAATGACTTTAATGGTGCGCTTTTTAACAACAACAGAACCTAATGAAAATGTCCCTGCAATGGTGACTGTCAGAGAGTATTTTCTAGAATTTATTGACATTGATGATACTACAGGAGCTGGTGTGACAAATGTGCTTCTTAAAAAGCTGGAAGACACGGGAATTGCGATAGCTGACATGAGAAGTCAGGGCTACGATAATGGTGCCAACATGAGTAGAAAGAACAGAGGAGTGCAGACACTGATCCGAGAGTTAAACCCTCAAGCTTTTTTTGTCCCATGCAGTTCTCATTCATTGAACTTGGTCGTCAGTGATGAAGCATCAGCTTCTAGTGAGGCTGCTGAACTTTTTAATGTAATTCAAAGCATCTGTGTATTTTTCTCTGCATCAACTCATCGATGGCAAATTTTGAAGCAACATCTGGGAACATCCTCTCTGACACTGAAACCACTGAGTGCCACATGATGGGAAAGTCAAGTGGAGGCGATAAAGCCTATCAAACACCAAATTGGGAAGATAGATGATGCCATAGTTGACATTATGGAGGATAATGCTATGACAGGAACTGTTTGTGGGAGGACAGTGGCAAAGGGAAATGGAATCACCAGAATCATACATAACTTCAAATTTCTGTGTGGCTTAGTGTTGTGGCGTGACATACTGTTTGAAATAAATGTTGTCAGAAAGAGACTCCAAGGTATTGACCTTGATATATCTGGAGCAATGGAACAACTGGACAAAGCAAAGTCATACCTACAGCCTTACTGGTCAGATGAGGGATTTCAAAGCGTTCTGAAGAGTGCACAGAAGTTGGCAGAGGAACTTCACACTGAAGCTATTTTCCCACCCATTCAAGAATACAAGAGTGACCGAAGAAGACATTTTGATTACGAGGCATGGGATAATCCCATAAGAAACTCCAAACAACAATTCAAATTTGAATTTTTTAACCAGGTGCTAGATTATGCAATACAGTCAGTTAAAGAACGTTTCATGCAGCTCAAGGAACACAGCAGTATATTTGGGATGTTGTATGATATTCCAAAACTCCTCACTATACTTGAGGAAGACTTACACCAACAATGCAGGGCACTAGAGACAGTGTTGACACGTGATGACATGCGTGATAGTGATGCGAGTGGTTTAGGTGATGAACTGAAAGCCCTTTCAAGATACATTTCAGCAGGATCAACTCCAAAGGCTGTTCTGGAATGTATGTGCACAAATAAGATGACCACCCTCTTTCCAAATGCTTTTGTTGCTCTGCGCATACTTCTAACACTTCCTGTAATAGTTGCCAGTGGAGAACGCAGCTTCTCCAAGCTGAAGTTAATAAAAACACATCTATGCTCCACAATGACACAGGAGAGGCTGGTCAGCCTTGCAACCATCTCAATAGAGCATGAGCTGGCCCAGACTGTGGACCTTTAGGAAGCAGTTCAAATCTTTGCAACCAAGATGGCACGGAAAGCACCACTTCGATTATTCAAACAGATAAAAATGTCAGCGTTTACTATGCAGACAAGAAAAGTTACATTTGCTGTTCAGGCATTTGAAAGTTAAGTGTTCCTTAAAATTTTTGAACAAGGCATTTTAAGTTGTTAGTTCTCCTTTATTGGGGTAGGTAGCAGAGCAGTACTATGAGAGAAGTAGAACAGGAAGAAGGCAGAATTGAGACCTTTCAAAGTTTTGGCCCAAGCGAGGGGGCATGGGGGCATCATTTGAGCTCCCCGCCTCATGTTCCAAAATGTTGTGGGCCGGCCCTGCCTATCTCCTGCTTAAGTTCTAGTGTGCTCAATAACCAGGGGAAGAGAGGCACTCCTCTGCCTAAAGATGCAATCTTTTCTACTGAAATTGTTCCCCTTCAATTAAATAATTGAATAATTAAATATTAATTGGGCCAGAGAAAGAGTGAGAATGACTCTATAGCCTAGGAGACACGCCTGAGAAACAGATCACTGGCAGAGATAGGCGCTTCCCTGCTGCCTGGACTTAGGCACATATCTCTGAGAGGGGGTAGGGTTTAGGACACACCTATCTCATCCGATGATCCACATCTCTCATTGGCTATTTTAGGGGGCTCCCCACCTAGCATGCTGGCTTTGTGGATTGCATTTTAAGGTGCCCATCTCTCCCCACTCATTGCATAGAGAACCTAGGTGCCTAACTCAGACTTTGTGGGTTGCAGTCTTGTTCCTATGATTTTCTAGGTGCCTAAAAGTTATGCATAATGTTGCAATGCTTAAGTCCATTTGTGGATCAGGGTCAGAGAGACATGCTCAAACCACACAGCAAGACTGGGGTAGATTAGAGTGCTGAATTCAGATCTCCCAAGTCCCAGGCCAGCACTCTAATCAGTGGACCATCCTTCCTCTCTTTATAAATGACAAATAATGAGCATCTAATAGGTAGCAAAATGAGGAAAACCATTTGAATGGGATTTTCATGTCTGAAAGGAATTTTTAGACATTTGGATTTCAGATTAAATACTGTACCATAGAGAGAAGTAATTTTTTTTCTTTAGTTCAACTACTTGACATTCAAGGAGAAAAAAAGGTGCATTAGTGGCCTAGTGCAGAAAACAGCCCTTGTTCATATCATTAACGCTTTCTCTCTAACTGGGATCAGTGTGAGACACTTAATTCTGGGGTAGAGCAATGGTTAAACTCAAATATTCTGCAAAGACACCTGTTGGCTAATGACGTAGAGTCTGAAGGGAACTCAGTTTATTATTTCACATAGGTGAAAGAGTTGTAATGAGGTTATGTGCAAAAGAAAGTGCTGGGGGTGTGGAGCTGAGAATGGTGAGAAAGCTAGAAAAAGATTCACTCCACAATACTCAGAGCAGTGACTCCAGGTTTACTCCATCAGAAAAGGCTGCATTTGGAATTTTCTACCAAGCACTGCACTATAAAACAACAGTGCAGGGCTGCATTTATGTTTGCTTTTGTAAAGCAGGGAGAGACACTGAAGGTACTGTAACTCTATCCCCTATGGAATATATATTAACTTGTTTTAATGCTTCTTTGAGATAAATAATTTGAAATAGCATATTTACAAAACATATGATTAACAAGCAATATTATGGTAACATCCTCTTCAGATACATCCTATCTGAAAGAAGATCAGATAGTTCTGTACCGGTGTTCTTTTCTTTCTGCCCAGGTCCAGTTGTGCCTGCCAGAATTTAAAAAAGGATCAGCCAATCCTCATTCCTGCTTACACAGTCCTGAGGGACACCTGAACCAAATATGGCTATTTAAACAGGTTCTGCTCTGGCCTGACTGATCTTGACGATGGCTGTACTCATTGTGTGCACCCACTCCACAGGGCCTTGTGTGGAGCTGCTTGAGGGGCTATTGGGTATCATCATATAAATGAGCTCCCAGACACCCTGAGAAGCCATCTGCAGGTCCCCCTTCCTTCCAGTACTGGCCCCTTACAGGTTACTTCAACGCTGTTGCAGCAATAATACCCACAGAGCTGTTACAAGAGGAGACAGGTACCAGGACTGGGGGCTCTGTATGACTTTTTTACATGTGTATGTTGGCAGGCAAGGAGGTTAGGAAGGGTGGTGGTGGTGAAACAATGGCTGTGAATGGACAATATGTTCAGCCTGTGGTATCAGCTGAAATATCCCCTTCATGGGTTGTTCAGTCCATTCGATATCCCCTGCTGTCAATCAGCTCCTCTCAGGGAATCAGAGAAGCAGTATGCATGTTCAGTGAGTCTGTGTCATCCCTGGACCCTAGGTGGAGTACGGTGCTGACATTGTCCTTAGACAGGGCATGGTCTTATGTGGGTGAGTAACCCTAATGCAGGTACCTTGGGGGGCATGTGTGTGGGGTCTAAGGATCTGTTTAGATTTCTCTAGCTGCACAGTGTGACTATGCTTTACAATGGCTCAGGATTTGGCCTAATACCATGAGAGGAAATAACTGCCATACGCACTGCATTTTATGAAAAAATTCCTATAGTTTATCATAGAATCATAGGACTGGAAGGGACCTCAAGAGGTCATCTAGTCCAGTCCCCTGCACTCATGTTATGTATTACTCATAACAGAATTATTAATAACATTTAACAAAATCTATTTTTCATTATCATTTTTACTGTGCAATCTGCAAGGTAAATAACCAGGCAAAAATTGTAACAACAGATGGTCATTTGTGATCATGTAATTACATGGCCATGGCTGTCCTATAAACTTTCAAACTACAGGTAAAAAAAATTGTAAATGATGTTTAGATTTGCTAGAACTTAGAGATTAATTACCATGCAATTGGCTAGATATTAAGATATATTTATCTCAGAATAATGAAATAGACAACCATGTCCTATAAAATAATGTCATGTAAGGCATATTTTACAACATAGTGTTTATTGCATCAGAGAAGCTTATATTTATAGGTGCCGTCTGTTGAAAGTCATACAAATGTAAATGTTCAACTTTCAGAACAGGTTACAGAAAATTAGAAACAGAATTCCTACAATTGGTTATGGGAGCTGTATTATATAAATTCCTGTACTCATTAAAAAAATCTAAATGTATAAAATGTTAAGGATATACTTCAAACAGTGTTAGAATTTTAAGTTGTAAAGAACAGGAGAATTCTAGCATGGAACTGTTGTCTTGTGGTTAGAACAAGAGAGCGTGAGTCAGGATTCCTGGGTTCTTCTTGTGGCCTTGTAATGTGACTTTCACCTAACCTCTCTGTGCCTTGGTTTATTCACCTGTGCAATGGATATAGTAGTAACAAACTCACTTGAGTGTTTTAAGGTTATTTCTGTTCATAAAGGGCTTTGACATCTTCCAGTTAAAGTATTATGTAAGTAGAAAGTATTACTTCAGCAAGAACAGTCTTGCAAATCCTCATTGGTATATTACACAGATCCTAAATATTTTATCACCATTTTTAATTGGATTATATTTAAGAACTTCATAATACACTAAGCACTAACTGTATTAACTATGGGCCAAATACTGCCTTTATTTACACCCACGCAGTGACATTGAATCCATTATAAAAATGGGGAGAATTGTGTGTCTTGTTTGCTTTCCTCAGACAGGAATAATTCAAAGTAAAATGTGTAACTTGCTGTCTATTCCTTCCCGGGGTCACTATTCTAACTGAGAGATTGCATCTCAATTAAAATTTTACTTTATAAATAAATTCTATCAGGAAATACAGAGGGGCAGTTTACATGCTGCTATTTTTAGTAAGCCTGCTGAGCAATCATGAGTGCTTAGAAGAACAATTGCAACATTTTTTGATTCTCCTTGTTAGAACCAGAAATATTATAATACATGAATGAAAAAATATTTTTTTAATTAAAAGAGTGGGCAAAAAATAATTTATAAATTAGCTAAAAAAGGCAAGCAGGCAAGTAAGATTTTATTACTGGTGATTTTTTTTTAACCTCTTGAACCTCTTTTAACCATGAAGCTCTGCTCACTTTTGAATTAAATGTGAGAACAGAACTTCTAATATATTAGTACTGTGGCTAGACTGTGCAGACTCAGTTCCATCATGAGTAATGGAAAGAGATCATTCACACATTCATTTTCAATGGACTGGGTTTCAAGACTATAGCCTGTTTACGTAAAGGAGAATACACATCTCATATTAGAGCTCTCAATACTAATACCATTAGATAAAAGCTGAGTGTTGCATTCACAGATATTTTTGCTTAATGAAATTCTTTAGCAAAGGTCAGCAAAAATATCATTCATGAGAACAGGGGCATCTGTTGTAAAAAATTCCAGAAAAAAATATTAGAAATACAAGGCTGGATTTTAACTGGTCCTTGTGAGGTTTTGCTGAGAGGGGAGGACTGAAGCAGCCTTCTTCCCTTCCTCTCCTGCCAAAGGACCAATCACAATCTCATTCCCTGTATTCAGGAGAGCACAGAGACTGCTCCCTCTGTGAGTGTCTGGGGATGTACCTCCCCATATAAGAGGTTTCACAGGAGGAGGTGGGGATAGTGCAGCCTGCACAACACCCACGTCTGCATACCAGGAAGCTCAGTGAGGCTCCCTAACACACAAGCTCTTTCCCGGGGACAGGGTGGTATAAGCATTGCCTCCAAAGCCTGCGCTGAACTTAAAAGTCATCATTATATTAGAAACATTAAGTTGCTAAAATATATTCAGTGGTTGCACAGTGGGCCTACATTACAAAGCTGAAACAGGTAGGTTAGTATGATATCCTCATGGTAAGCAACCACAATAGTAATAATTCGAACTTTGCCCCTCTAATCTGAGGATCTCAAAGGGCATTACAAACATGAATAAATCATATCCCCCAACACTCCTGTAAAGAAGAGAAATAGTATTAACTCCATTTTGTTTTTGGATAGGGAAATTGAGGCACGGAGAAGTTAATATATTTGCCCAAGTTCACACAGCAACTCAGTGGCACAGATGGAAATATAATTCAGAGTTCCTGACTCCCACTGCTGCACATTAGCCTTGACAATCCTCATGGTGATTATTAATTCTGGTACATATGTCTGAGAAAATATAGAATCTTTGATAAGAAAGAACATCATCAGTATTAAGTCAACATGTATAATTTCAGGGGCTTTTTTTCTTTTTAAAAATAAGAATAAGGTAACAAAGGTACTTACAGCTTGACATATAATTGGGTATTTTATGCGATTGATTCCACCAGCAAAGACAGCAAAAGTAAGAGCAGTATGGAAACAGAAGTTGAGAAGCATGTGCCATCCTTTTCTACTGATTCGGATTGTGCTGTTTAAAATTAACATATTTTTTCAATTCACATCTTGATTGTAAAAATCTTAAAATGCATTCTTATATTTTTGGAAAAAAATATATTTGACATATAGATTTCAAACTCTCAGATTCTTGACTACTAGACTACCTGCAGAATGGAGGGTCTGTTTTAAAGCTCATTGAAGTCAATAGGAGTTTTTAAAAATGTTTTTACTGACTTCAATGGGCTTTTTAAACAGGCCCAGAATGAAGAGTGATCCATGTATTTAAAAGGCTTTCTGCCAGATGTCAAATATGCAGTAGTCTAACTATGACAACTCTGAAGGATTACATATAAGTTGAAGATCAAAATTCATTACATTAAATACATTCTTAATTAATGTTTATCAGCTTATACAGTAAAATACATTCCTGCTCTTTTAAGTAGCTAATGACTTTTAACTACTGTGTACACACACACACACACACACACACACACACTTAAAAATCTCATTCATATAAATGAAATCACAAAATTTCTAAAACCAAACAGATTTAAAAGCAAGAAAACACCTTTCTGATAAGATATTTATCAAATCCTTTGTACAATGTTGTTCTCTGATTCCAATACAATTAGTGTATCTTTCCAAGGGGCTGTTGTGAAACTGGAAGCCAGCATCCAGTAGTTTGATATCAAAGGTGGCCTTATATCACAGAGCTTTATATTGCAGTGTCAAATTATAAAGAATACAAGAAATTTTAGGAACAATATAAGACCATCTCTAGACACACATCTGCTTCTTTTTAGGAGAAGCTACAGCTTGGGAACTAGCCCACCATAATATTTTATGGGTTTATTGTTTTCTAGTCCTTAAATTTTGTTTCTGTGTGAAACCAATATTTGAATGGATAATTTTTCCTAATGGAGTCAAGAAGGACACATCACCATAAGTTACTGGTTAGAAAAGCTTGTTTTGGTATGTGTTTTCACATTAGAAAGGTTAATTATGAATGTTTTTGAGGGGAAAGTTCAATTTCCCTTTTCTCTCACAGAGCTTAGTATAAACAAAACAGATTATTTGATTTTGTATACATTTTTACTTATGAAGCACCATTTTCCATTCTTTTTTGATTACATTATACTGTAAATTTTAGTATCCAGCAGTAACTAAAGCATTTAAGGGTTTTAACTTTGTGCAAAGAAAAGATAGATAAGGACTGCTTCAGTTTAATACTGACCACTCTAACATGAATGTGTGTTTGCTGCTGTATTGAATTCTTACCTGTGATGCACAATGTAAGTGATAATGGACGCAAACAGGCACAATAACATGACTGCAGTACATGCATATACCACAGGGTGCAGGAACTCCCCTGGGTACTGGGGAAAGGAGAGCACTGTCTTCAAATCCTGCCAAGGAAGGAAAATAAAATTAGCATTTTAAGAGGTGAGAATCTAAGACTTCACTGCAATACTCCCATCATTCCCAATTTTAACCCCCTCTAGATTTTCACATACTGCATTTTGGAACAGGAAAGTAAAATGATGAATTTATCTGCATAAAGTTCATGAATTTACATTCCTCAAACTGCTCTCCACGATTCTGCATATACTTCTCATGGGGAAATTAACTTTCTTCCACAGGCAAGTCTGTCCTGATTTAAAAAAAATAATCCAGAAAAAAAAATGTGCAAAATTCCACAGCAAGCAGACATCAGTAATGTCTGTGCTATCTGACAGTATGAACTGTATGCATCTCTTTTACTATGATAGTGAGTACAAAATATCTATTTACTATGAAGGTCCCTAGATGGCACATATTCTACTTCCAACGTACTCATTTCTTCTTAAGGAAATAGAAATGTGACAAGAGACCCAAGATAGCTAACTGAGAGGATCTGTTGTTAAGATACTACAGGAGTCTGATCCTCAGCTGCTGTAAATCAGCATAAATCCATGTGGGCCAATAGATTGGAGTAGAATGTCTTTCATAAAAGAGTTAAATGCCACCTTTGATGCACACGTGCATAGCTTCTGTTAATGTCAGTTGAACAGCAGCTGTACAATTACATCTAAGGGCAAAACCTAGATGCAAGAGTTCTTTTTAGGGATGCTGGAGGCGTTGCCACAGTTAGTCATGGAAACAGCATGTCGGTGAGAAGTGAGAATACTGACAAAGGACATACTTCGGTGGACTCAACCATATCTGATTCCAATACCAACCTGTTAGATGCTCACCCTGGCTGTACCTGGCATAAGGTCCCAAATACAACTGAAACTACTGGAGATAACAGGAGAAGCCACCTCAGCATGTAAAGTGGATTGAAACGCAAATGTAGCCTTTGTTATAAGGGAGGAGGAGAAGGTGTCTCTGGCCACTCTGGGTATAACTTGAAAAAACAATAGATGTCCCACTAGGACACACTAAAATGCACATCTGTTTGTGCACCTACATTTTTGCAAGCAACTACTATAATTGTGCATACAAATCATCACCTGAACTAATGTATATTGCAATTTGCTGAAGTCAGTTTCCAAACACAGTTACATGAACTGTGCATGCAAATATAAATATGCAAATATGCATGACCTCTGGAACTGTAGTTATAAAAAGTGTAGCCTTTTATATTTGTCAGTTAAAGGATGGAAGAATCTCATTAACAAAATGAACATTTCCCAGTACTCTTAATAAAATGAAACCTGTGTGGTAACGCTCAGGAAAACTAGAGGGACTGGAAAATTGAAGTCACCTAAAAGGTACAATAAGCACATTTTACAATTTTTTTTTACAGTTAAAACAATATGTAGAGACATATGGGAAAAACTGGAATCGCTGCAGGTGAATATGGAGATATTTGGGCTAATAAGCACTTAAGAACAAAATATGAAAATCCTGAACATTTCATAAACTACAATGACTTGATGAATCCTCATCTTAACAGTTAAGAAGGATTTATAAGGATTAAGATTAATTAAAAGGAGTTTTTCTTATTTGTTGGTTCTAATTTTTGCCCTGTAAAGAGAGTCAACCCACTTGTTGACTTGAGTATCCTTTGCTGAGAAAACCAGGACTCTAATGCTGATGACTAAGTAAGTGGAACTTTAATCACACCTTTGCTTGTTGTATACCTAAACCTTAGATCAACCTAGCTACCACATTCAGAACTGTGAAAAATTCACACACAACCCCTCTCCAGAGAGATGCAGTTAGCCAACATAAGCCCAAGTGTAAACACTGCCAGGTCAATGGAAGAATTCCTCCATGGGGGAGGCTCCTACATTTGGTCTGGCAGTTTTCTAGGTCTAGAGGCCTATCCTTCTGTACTTATTTAAAATATAAATCCCATTTATAGTGAACTTGTTACTTTAAATTAATTCTTAATATTGAAAGAATTTTAAAAAAAACCCTGATTGACTAAGAATTGTGCACACAGTTAGTTTGTGCTAGAACATACTTAATACTAACTCATTATTCTCCTTCAAAACCATCCTTAAAACTCCTTTGCTGTGAGGCCTACAAAATCTTGATCACAGCTAGGCTGCTGGTGTGCTGAGACCATAGACCAGGGGTAGGCAACCTATGGCATGCGTGCCAAAGGCGGCACACGAGCTGATTTTCAGTGGCACTCACACTGCCTGGCCACCGGTCTGGGGGGGGGCTCTGCATTTTAATTTAATTTTAAATGAAGCTTCTTAAACATTTTAAAAACCTTATTTACTTTACATACAACAATAGTTTAGTTATATATTATAGACTTATAGAAAGAGACCTTCTAAAAATGTTAAAATGTATTACTAGCACGCCAAACCTTAAATTAGAGTGAATAAATGAAGACTCGGCACACTACTTCTGAAAGGTTGCCGACCCCTGCCATAGACTATCATGTTAACCAATATTGTTTCATTGTTTTCTTGTACTTCCCTGTCTCTCTATATTTATCGGTTTCCTCTTGTCTTATACTTGGATTGTAAGCTCTCTGGGGCAGGAACGTTTTTTTTTTGTTCTGTGTTTTGTTTTTTGTTGACTGGGACTCGTAGTGCTACAATAATAGATCTAATTCAAAATAATAATAACAGCAACAATATCCTATTCTCCAACACACCTGTTTGTATCATCCACCAGCTATGGCTTATCTTTTAGATTGTAAGCTCTTTCAGGCAGGGACTATCATTCACTACAAACATACAGTGCCTAGCAAAATGGGACTTGGGTGTTGGACAGACCTCGACTACTAGAATATACAAATAATAAAACTAGAAGTGCTTTGCTGAAAAATATAAAATAGTATCCGCTTCTAGCTCTCACTAATGTAGTCACATTTATGGTGTATAAATACAAAAACCATGATTAGAATTTTGTTTTGAGGCCCTTTACATTTCCAGAAATGTATATAATAGCTACCATACCTGGTATAACAATAGCAGTACAATTATTTAAACAAGTAACAAGAGACGAAAGCACCTTTCTGACATTGCTTTAACCTATTATTGGAAAAAAATTATAAAAAGCTAAAAGAGTTGAAAACCGGAATAAAAAAAACCCCTCAATGTACTGCATTAAGATATATATAGTATACCAAACTTAAAAGGATTTAACTGACATGGCATCATTTCACATATTAAAGAACTAGCCTTTAATCATGTGTAATAGTGTAGATGCAGAATTCTACCAATCCTGTTAGACTTGAGTGTTTGTTTACATGAAAGCAAATGCCATATGTCTTGCAGGAATATACAGTAGCTATTTTTGCCTCCAGAAGAGTCATGGACAATCAGCCTTTTAAACCTATTTCCAAGTTTAATCTTTATCTTTTTTCTGATCTTGTACACCAAGTCTACTAAGGAGTGAAATTCTAAATAAAAGTAGCGTAATGTATTATTGCCACTGTCGAATATTCTTTTTTAGAATTCTGAACACTGAAAACTGATTTCATTACAGATAAATGATAAATGTATCTTGTCTGTTCTTTAATGATAATTAAAGCTTATTGATCTGTCATCCGCCCCTGAGTGATCTTCTGGGGAGACAGCATGAGAAGATAAAGTTAATTTTTTCATGCCTTATGCAAAGAAGTATAATTGTACATTATATTGAAACAAGACTGTTTTGATTTTATTTCCTGGAGTGGATTCAAAGAACAATAATATTAAAAACTGGCAGGAAATATCTAAGGGAAAAATGTATATGCAGTCGAGCGTTTTGACATTCTAAAGGAACCACCATCTAGAATTATACAGCCTGTAAAATGCTGCCGTAATCCGAAATCTCCATTCACTCCCTCTAATAGTAAAGGTGTCAAGCTCACTTATCACAGGTGTAAATGGCTGCACCATATGGAAGGCAGTAGACAATCAGGCCCATGGAAACTAGAGATGGAAAAGACTTATTAAAGCATCTAATTCATCCCACTACAGGATTTTTTTTAAAAAAAAGTTTCATCACAAACAGGGTTTTCACCACTTTCCCTTTGGAACCCATACGAAAATAAGTTGTCTAAAGCAGATAAATCCATAAAGATGGCCTAGAGGGTGACATAAAAGTATAAAGAAGTGTTGATAAATTATATAACGATAGTCCAGAGATATCCAACAGCAAACACTGAGAAAGGAGGGGGAGAAGTTATTTTGCTCTAGAAACCAGGTAGATGCAACATTGTCTGTGCTCGTTCACAAAAATATATGAGTTAATAAACAAGACAGTGCACTTTAGAAAAGGTAAGTTTTTGTAATCCTGGTATTTATATTGGTAAATTCTGAATGTAGGATTCAAAGTCAGATAAAGTACTACGATTGAAGAAAAATATATAAAAATATAATTGGCTTAAGCTTTTAAAAAATAAGTGCCTGAAATCATCCTTGTAAGGATGAGATTTTCTTAAACATGTAAGTGACATAGGAGCACAAGCACAATTTTAAGTCTATAGGACTTATGAACTTTTGGAATTCCCACTTCTAATTCCCTCTTAAAAGTAGTCTGATTTTCAACAATGCTGAGCACCCAATAGCTCCCTTTGCCTTCCATTTCATACTAGAAAGGCCTCTTTTCTCTGAAGAAAAGTCTGATACACCCTAATTACATTATCCTTCTAAATTACATCCCTAAAATAATCACTACAGTCACAAGTTAATCTCAAAAGCTTTAGAGGTTCAAATGAGTTTGGAGAAGAATCTCAAGTTCTAGAACTCTAGCTGATCCTTATTTTAAGAATCTGAACTTTATTTGTTCACAAAACTGGATCACATGAATAGGCTTCATGAAATTTCTGGCACTTCCTGCTTCCACTCAGGATGAAAATATTGTGAGAGTACCCTCCCTTATAATATTGTGACTCTTCTGGCAAATGAAATTCAATGTTGATAAATGCAAAGTAATGCACACTGGAAAACATAACCCCAACTATACATATAAAAAGATGAGGCCTAAATTAGCTGTTACCACTCAAGAAAGAGATCTTGGAATCACTGAGTAGTTCTCTGAAAATATCAATTCACTGTGCAGCGTCAGTCAAAGAAGCTAGCAGAATGTTGGGAAACATTAAGAAAGGGATAGATAATAAGACAGAAAATATCATATTGTCTCTATATAAATCCATGGTACGCCCACATGTTGAATACTGCGTGCAGATCTGGTTGCCCCATCTAGATATACTGGAATTGGAAAAGGTACAGAAAAGGGCAACAAAAATGATTAGGGGTATGGAACGGCTGCCATATGAGGACTTTTCAGCTAGGAAAAGAGATGGCTAAGGGGGGATATGATAGAGGTCTATAAAATGATGACTTGTGTGGAGAAAGTAAATAAGGAAGTGTTATTTACTCCTACTCATAACACAAGAACTAGGGGTCACCAAATGAAATTAATAGGCAGCAGGTTCAAAAGAAACAAAAAGAAGTATTTCTTCACACAACGCACAGTCAACCTGTGGAACTCTTTGCCAGAGGATGTTGTGAAGGCCAAGACTATAACAGGATTAAAAAAAGAACAAGATACGTTCATGGACAATAGGTCCATCAATGACTATTAGCCTGGGTGGGCCGGGATGCCAAACCATGCTCTGAAGTGTCCCTAGCCATTGTTTGCCAGATGCGGGAAATGGGCGACAGGGGCTTGATCACTTGATGATTATCTGTTCTGTTCATTCCCTCTGAAGCATCTGGCATTGGCCACTGTCAGAAGACACGATACTAGGCTAGATAGTCAATTGGTTTGACCCAGTATGGCTGTTCTTATGTTCTCATCCTGGTCAGAATCAGGAGAGGCAAAGGATGTGTGGAAAACTCCCCCAGTTTCCCCCAAAAGAGAGTTCAGGGTTGTTTCAAGGTTTATATTGAGCAAAGATTCAGTTAGGTTCTACTGTTGTGAAATTGACCTGGCCATCCCTAGTTATCAGGTACCAAATAGATGTCCCCGACTACGCCACTCTCCTGATCAAAGGAGAATTACTGACATTCATACCAAGAAAATTAGAGTGATACACTAAGTCCTGTTTTACTGTGATAAAATATAGGAAATGATAATTTCAGACTTCTCATTTGTTTGGCAAAAATTCATTAAAAAGAAAAAGGAATCCTAACAGCATTTATTAATCAATTTTCTCTTCATTTAGAAGCATACTGTTTAGACAAATTGGGGGATTTCACTTCTATTTATTTACTAAATGTGTGGAAATTATTATGGACAAAAACAATCTGATAGGGAAAGGAATGCACTGTACACAATTACAATAACATTCATCCCCATTAAATTGTGATTCTATTCTAAGAAAAAAGAAATAAAGAAAAACAAAGGAAAATATATGACAAAGATTTAATCACAGATTTCAGAGATTCTCACTTTATCTCTTTAAGAGTTACAGTTCTCTGAGCTATGCACTATGATTGCAGGAAACTACACTACTCGAAAAAAATAAACGCTGTTCTTGCAGAAATTAAAATATTAATATAACACTCATTTCATAAGTGATGCACTCATATTTGTCTATACTTATTAAAAGCTTCTGCTTGTTACAAAACAAACTTTGGTAATTAGGTATACTAAGGCTTTAGAATTTGTACATTTATAATGCTACAATAAATCAGAACAGTTTGCTTTATATAGGTGCATTTTTATCTATATCTGAAGATCTAAAAGCGCTCTGTATAGAGCTCAGTGAGAAACTAAATATTACTATACCCCTTTTATATACAGATAAACTGAGGAAGGGAGACGTTAAGGTGACTTAACCAAACTCATGCAGCAAATCAATGGCCGACACAGGAATAAAACTCAAGGGTACTGACTCACAGTCTTCAGTTCTAACCACTAGACTACACTTTTCAGCAACTGATCGGGGAAAGCAACAAAGAGTCCTGTGACGCCTTCAAGACTAACAGATGTATTGGAGCATAAGCTTTCGTGGGTGAATACCCACTTCGTCAGACGCATGCCGAAGTGGGTATTCACGCACGAAAGCTTATGCTCCAATACATCTGTTAGTCTTTAAGGTGCCACAGGACTCTTTTTGTTGCTTTTTACAGATCCAGACTAACACGGCTACACCTCTGATACTTGATCAGGGGAAAATAATGCTATGCAAAAATCTTGATGTAATGCTTTCCCTTCTAGCCACTTGCCCAAGCAAAAACAGTGTGAAGTGAGGGTACATTATACCCACTTGTATCTCACTCCCAATTCAAGCACTGAAACTTTCAAATTTATATCACTTGAACAACATCACGGAGAGAAAAACAGCTAAACATAAATACCTACATAAACATATTACTCTCAGCTATTAATTATTATGGAGAAAAATCTCAAAGTATATTTACTAAACGAAAACAGTATTAAACAATCTTTCTGAAGAAGGCCTCCACTAAACTTAGATTTTAACACTTTGTGGTCATAGTCAGCAGCAACTCTAGAGAAATAACTCGATGGTCCTCTTATGATATTCCAAAAAGTCTCCCTGTCAAATACATAATAGCTATGATGAATCTGAACATGTGCTGTGCTAGCAATACAATGCACAGCTGGATTAATTTAGGCATTTACTTCATCTTGTTCCACAGCAGGGTATACATTATCCTGATAGTAATGCAAACCTTCAGGATCACTGTAACTTTATTGCTGCACTTCAGTTTACTTGTATTAGTTCAATTCACTGATATTGGCCCTCACCATAATAGTGCTTTATTAATTTTTATTGTTCTATATATTTTTGAATTGTACAGCAGGGTTTTTTTTTTAAAAAAAAAAAAATCCCATACCAGTACATGGCATCCCATTCTACTGAGTCACAAATACAAGGCTACCTATTTTTAATTTACTGTTAGGGTAAAATACATTAGGTACTCAGGTGATCTAGTTAGATGAAGCTATGTATTTTATTATTATAACTTAGTAGATCATTAGAATAATGCTTCACTATTCTGATATGAACAACAAAACACCTAGAAACTCTTAATCTAAATCAAACTCAACAAATCTTTCATTTTATTCCCCCCAAATGCCACATTAACAAACAAGACACTAACATTTACAACTATTAATGCACTTAATTATGCTGCTAAAGTTTTCCATTGGTTCTCCGAAAGATCTTGGAAGACATGTCTGGATAAACATTGCAAACAAAAGTTATTTCTTTTCTTAGCAGCGATTGAGAAACACAGGCCAGGTGCCATATTACATTATTTAGAGCTGTACCAACTACTAAGGCAAAGTAGGATGTGAAAGATTTTATTTTGATGATGCTTTGCCCAGATCAAAAAAGGAGATCCATATATAGGGAAAGAAAAGATGGAGTAATGAAACAAAATTTAAAAAAAAACCTAAATCAAAGTAACAAATTAAACATAAAAAGTCCTAGAAAACCCACCATGTTACACTTTACCAGATGATATAAGCATGGAATAAATTTGATACAAATGTCTAAAATAAAGATAAAATTAGTCAATCTTTAAATTAGTATATGATTTTTGTAAACAAAACAAGCAAATGAGTTGCTTGTGAGTAAATGATTAGTGGCCACTTAATAACTAAGAAAACTTTTAAGTATGGTAACTTGAACTGAAACAGTTCTAGAAAGAGACAGCCATTTTGGGTGTGGTACCTGCAAAGTCAACAGGTGCTTTCTTTAAAATATTTAGAAAAACCTCTTCTGAACAAAATTATGTTTCCTTCTTGGGAAAAAAACCACAAATGTCCAGAAAAAATAAGTCCATATGAGCTATAAAAAGATGAGACATGTTTGACACCATCTGATCTTCAGCAACAGGATGCTAAATTCTGAGCCATTCAGGTATGTGTGAAAAAATGATCAAATAACTCTGAGGGAAATCAGTTCTTATAAAGTAGACGATAATTCCGCATTTAACTACTCATTGTCACAGCTTCGTGCAATGATTGGCTGACATCTATGCTCCATCTGACAGCAGCAGATTGGTATTCTCTGCACACGTCTTCTCAATTCCTGTCGTCTATGTTTGCTGTCCTTTACAAATACACACAATGCATTATTTACTCAACTATAAACCTTTCAAAAACGTTCACAAGAAGTACTAACCATGTACAAATGCACCAGCATTTAGGAAAAATTCAATATTAGGCATATACAAGTGACTAATCTATTTACAATCAGCTCACAATGACCCTTTTTAATGATGTAAAAGATTGTCAACAACATGTTCTTCAATCAACAACCTTACATTTTTTTGTTTGCTTTTCTTTTTCTCAACCAAGAAGCCATTTATTATTGCATACGTGTGCCTTTTGTTTTCATTAAGGTAACTTTCTGTTAAGCATGGTAGTTAAATAACTGCAGTGTGAACTGCAAGTGTGACTGAGAACAGACCAAAGCAGCCTGATGGGTTAGTAATCCACAGAAATATTTTTCTTCATGAACAGCAATTTAGCAAAAAGAATATTATCATCAGTATACAAACTAAAGCTCCCAGAACACCAGCAAGGACAAAAAAGTGCTTGTTTAAAAGAGCATGAGATGTTATTCACTTCCATTTATTAAATGATTCAACATTGCGGTATGCCTGCAACTAATTAGTATGATCAACACAGTGTGAGGCAGGAACAAAAGCAGATGAGCTTTCTGAGATATATTGATGTAAAAGCACAAATGAGTATACATTTAAAAAACCTTCTCCTGTAATTTATAACCTTCACATACTGATCATTCCTTGATGGAACTTTCATCTGACAAGACTGACTTAAATGTCATTTACGATTGGGCCTCTCTCTAGATATTAGGCTGAGATGACCACCAGGCTTATTCACTTATTAGCAGTTAAATAATTTACTTTTCTTTAAGGTTGTATTGTATAAAACATCATGAGAAATGAAACCTCAGTTACAGGCAAGCAAGGATGGTTTACGTACATATAAGAGGAATACATCTGTGTATATATAGATATATATTTATAAATATACTTGCTAAGTCATATACTCACCATTAGCACTGCAAAGTTACTGAAGTGTGTACTCTGAATGGTGGTAATATTGCCTGCAGAGCTAATTATGTGGCACCCTTCTCCACACCAGCCTCCATGTCCATCTAGAAGGTCAAAATCCCAAAAGGCTGCAATGGGGTCTATACCCTTTGCAAAGTGCCTCAAACCTATAATAAGAGGGGTGGTGAGGTTTCTGAAACTGCATCCATCTGCAAAAGCAACAAACTGAATCAGAGAAATAGAGTGGAAAAACCTTTACTGCTGAATGCTGTATATTCACAGATTCAAAAATGTACCAAACTATGGAAAACCAAGCAATAGCCACATATTCCTGTCTGCATGAATTAAAACAAATACAGAAAAGTTTACTACAGTTTAAATTAATCTGAATGACTATTTCAGCCTGTTGAGGTGTCCGATTGATCTGATCATCATTAATAAAGCTAGATTTGTTGTGTAAGTCTTAAATTAAGACACGTTATACTATTTACTCATGTAACTGAAAAAAGAGCAGTCTCTTAGTATGATTAATAGCTAAGGCAGTTTTGCACTTTTAAAGTTACATTAAAATGTTGTTTTAAAAGCAAATGGAAATGTGAATACTATTCAGAATAAAATAAAACTATTAAAATTGCCTGGGTGACTAATTAACATAATTAGTCACAGTTCTGTAAGATTAATCACATTGAGACAAAAGCCTCTAGCAACACCTATTTTAGGTCCTTCATATCAAAAAGTATGCTGGTGAATATTAAGATACATGCAACAGGGCATTAACACCCCCCCATCTTAATATTTATCTGAATCCAGAGTGATGGTACTGCAATTTTCCTTGTATAGATTAAAACAAGGTTCTTTTCTATTTCACCTTGGTTTAAGCTTCTGTCACAACAACATAACTAAATTGTAAAACCTAATTTGCATTCTGTTCCTACAATAATTACACTTCTCTTATGGACAAATTAATTTGAATAAAATCATACAGATATGAATAAATCCAAACACTTGTGTTAAAGAAACAGACAGACCCCAGCCTCTCAACATACTGTACACTCTGCTGCTCCATTCTCTACATAATCAAGTATACAGTAGCTTTCAGATTAAAAGAAATAATGAATAACACTCCTCACCTATTTTAGCAAAGACAGCTGGTGTGGTAACCGTCCTACGTTTACCGTCATCTGCAAGATTTGATGAGTTTCCCGTGCTAGGAAAGAGTTTTCCATTCCGAAAGACAATAAACTGTAGCTTGCAAGTGGAGTTATCAACAGATTGCAAGGCTGAAGACTGAGAGAAGACAGACTGTGGCAAATGAACTGAAGCTACTGCTACAGCATTCTGTACAATGAGAGGAAAAAAGAAAAATTTAAAATGCAAATCACAACAGGGTTGCTTTCGGTATGTTTTAAACTCCTGTACAAGAAATGTATGCTGCCTCCCTTTTCCAACAGACTAGAAGCAACCAAACAAGCAGGAGCGGTAACCATGGGAATAGGACTGGTACAGCGCATATTAAAAGGAAAAACGTTTTGATTGAATGTGTGAGCCTATATGGTCAAGCTCCCTGCTGCAGAGGTGCAAATGGTTCTTACCATGCCTGCTAGAGGGTCCATCAACACTGCAGATCTGATTTAAAGAGACAACCTCTACCAGGTTTTCTCCTTCACTTAAAACAGAATCAGACAATTTACATGAAAATTTTTCTCTGAAAGGGTACTTAAAGAGTACTGGTATAATTTTATTAATACAAAAATTACATCAGTGGAGAATTCTAAACAGAAAAAATGTAGTGTAGTAAATATATTTTATGGGTAGTATTTCATTCTTGCTTCACATAAAGAAAATTATTCATCCAACTCCGTGTTTTAGTAAATCTCGCATTATAAATATATCAAAGTACAAATGTAACAGAAGAAAGCAATGTTAGTATGAGGTGAATACAAAGACTGTCAGATCACGATAATGGCTTTGACTTGTGAATGTGTTATACACCATTATGCGAGTAGAGACTTCACTTACAAAATGAATAAAAACACACCAAAATGAATGTTATGCTGATTTTTCTCATCATTCATTCTTCTTCCTCCTGCACAAGAGGCAACCTTATCAGTAAGCACTGAGATACGTACAAGAAAAAACAAAAGGGGAGCAGAGGGTAAATAAACAGGACAAGAGATTGGCCTGAGTCTATTTATCTGAAAAGTCTATTTATTTAAAAACAAACAAATTGAAAAATGTTCTGAGTAATTTACATTCCCCAAAGGCAAAGTACAGCTTCTGTGCACACAATTTGCATAGATTATCACACAATTTACTTATAGCACATGTGCAGTACCTCTTCGAAAATTAAAAAAGAATCATCTTCCCAATCATACAGACAAACATGACATTAATATATTTATATGTGCTGGGAAGGAGTCATGTGTGATAGATAATACATAATGCTACCCAGGTGAGTGAGCTGAAAGGCTACAATCATGTAACAGAGGGTTCTTGTGACATCATAGTATGAGAGCAAAGATTGAGCGGCCTGTGATGTCATCACAAGTTTTAGACGCATGGGTATAGGCTTATTCACAATTCTCCTCTGTTGCAGTGCACATTCTGGAAGCGTATCAAGATTTTAGCATGACAAAAGTGCTTAAAAATTACATAAAAGTCCTTCTGGACTGGATGGCATTTTCTTATCTGGAAGATGCCATTTGTTAGATAAAGACATTTTGGAAAAACAGAACAAAAAACAACAGGAGAAAATCTTGTAGATATTTTTAATCTCACCATTAGATTTTAAAACAGCCGAGGAAGAAGCCATTGTTAGAATGCTGGAATTGTGACATTAGTAGTAACTCAGTCAATCATTATGCACTCAACTTCCGATAATTTTTATATTGCAGTCCCATTGATTATAACGCTGTAAAATTTCTCACTGGTTATTCCCTCATGCTTTTAAAAAAAGTCATATTTCACTGTTATGATATCATACAGTAGCTGTGAAAATATGAACCTCTGATGACATCACCTTAGTCACAAAACTGTTTTCAACAACTAGAAGTAAGGATTTTTACTAGGTCCATTCATCAAATTTCAGCAAGTACCTATTGAGGACTTCTCTAGGGTTGCATATGAGTGTGAGCGAGGTTACAATTTATTTATATTGTTCTTTTATTATTATTACTGTGTGCTGGAAGCAAGAAAAGCACTAAATTACACAAATTATTTAGTACATAAAAAGGAGAAAGCTAGCAGCTCTTGAATAAGATTATGATAATGAGACTGACTCCTAAAAGCATTGGGATAAATAATGATGTACCATAGCTTGACAAAAGCAGCCGTGAATAAGCTGGATGAACACAAGGGGTTTTATAGAGTATTTACTGAGATAGAAAACTATTAAGCCAGTGTGATTCTCAAGCTCTTCCATACTGTGACTCCATGTTACAGAGGGGGAAAAAAGTTATGAATCCCCCTTTCCCAACAAGGTGTAAAGGAAAGTGGTAATAATGCCCTTGAGCTTGCTCAGAATCCCCATATTGAGAACCCATGATCTAAGCCAATCAGACTTGGAATGCTGTCCATGTATTGCAAATGATTTGTGGAAATACCTACACTTGGAGTGGATATACAGGGCATGTGGTGGTGGGGGGGTTTTGTTTGGTTTTTTTGTTGTTCCCTGATTGGAGATGTGTAAATCTAAAGAGCAAATACTCATGATTATGCATTCAAAATTTGCTTTCCATGGATACTCTGCAATGATAGATTAAAACTGGCTGTTTCAGCACACATTCCTGCCAATAAACTCATCTGCTAGAATATTCATGGAACACACACACACATTGCAAGTGCCTACACATTCACATTGCTGTTTCAAAATATGAACAAATATTTGTGAACAATTTTTCCATCTTAGCCAAGTGAGAACAATTTTTCAACAGCATTACTCATATGGGGAAGGTGTACTGTACACTAGAACTCTCTCTCTTCTGTAAAAGAGGAGCCAGCAGAGTCTCGTGGATAAAGCACTGGCCTAGTTGGAAGACTAGGCCTCTATCCTTGGCTCTGACGTTAACTTTCTGTGTAAGGGTAGGTCTACACTTACCCGGTAGTTCGGCGGCGAGCGATCGAACTTCTGGGTTCGACTTATCGCGTCTTGTCTGGACGCGATAAGTCGAACCAGGAAGTGCTCGCCGTCGACTGCGGTACTCCAGCTAGACGAGAGGAGTACGCGAAGTCGACAGGGGAGCCTGCCTGCCGCGTGTGGACCGAGGTAAGTTCGAACTAAGGTACTTCGAACTTCAGCTACGTTATTCACGTAGCTGAAGTTGCGTACCTTAGTTCGAATTAGGGGGTTAGTGTAGACCTGGCCTAAGAGCAGGTAAGTTATGTCACCTCTCTCCCTCAGTCTCCCTACCTTCAAAATGCAATAATGAGAGCATTTTGAGAGCTACATGGGGTGACCAGATGTCCCGATTTTATAGGGACAGTCCCGATTTTTGGTTCTTTTTCTTATATAGGCTCCTATTACCCCCCATTCCCTGTCATGATTTTTCACATTTGCTGTCTGGTCACCCTAGAGCTACAGCTAAAAAGCATTATAGAAAAACAGTTTTATTATTATTGATAATATTAATATTACATCTGGGGAGACTTATGACTGAATGAATCAAGTGCCAATTGCTGTACTACATGTAAAAATTATTGTTATGGTTTAAATGAAGACATTTCCCCTGTTACAAATTTTATTTAATTACTATAGTATGAAACTGCATATGTGTGGCACTTTACAAAATTCAACTAACAGTATTTATTATGAGGAGGAGCTCCACCGTTATGACAGCAATTATAACACTGCCCTAAAAATGCCATCTGGTGTCTAGCAAGGGAACTGCAGCTTCACAATGGTGTGCAGATTCAGCAATGACACCTGGCATTTGCTCAGGGAAAGGCAGGAAAAGCTGCCAGCTTGTGCAGTTTATTTAACCATTAGGATTTACACACTCGGTGGGCTTTTGCAAAATAACCATGTAGGTAATCCAGTCATGACAGCAGGGTTGTTTGCATTCCATTTCTCACGACTGTATTCAGACTAGACACACCCTTCAAAAGAGGAAATACTAGAGCGATTGGAAACACTGATTGGTTGAAATCAAAATGTTCTGTGGGAATGTGTCAACTTCAATGAAATTCTGATGGAACCCTGCCTGCCAGGAATGTTACAAAACCCACCTGGTTTCTTGCCAGCTCACCTGCCTAGCTCTTCAGCAGGCCACCAGAGGAGCTGAGAGCCTGCAAGCCCTGGCTCATGGCTTTTCAAAATCCAGGGCTTCTAGAGTTCCTGGCTCTTGCACAGCCTGCCAGGTGGACTGTCCTGGAGCCAAGGCTCCCAGCCTCCTCCTCAGCCTAGAAGCCCTGTGAGCCCCAGCTCCCTGAGCTGCTTGGCTCCTTCATTGACATACTGCAACATTTAGGTAAAGATGAAACAAAATGCCATTTTGACTTTTTCTAAAGAAAATTTCAGAATTCCCATTTTGTGGAAAATTTTGACATTTCAATTTTGTTTTATTTAAGAATTTTATTTTGGAAATTCCCACAGAATAAGAATTCCAGTTACCAGCCAACTCCAGAAAACTCTAAAAAGGGACATAAGAATCCGAGAGAACAATACTGAATTTAACAAGTTTGACTGCAGTGTTGTTGTAGCCGTCTTGGTCCCAGGTCTGTTGGTGAAAGAGCCAAGCTTTTGAACTACACAGAGTTCTTCTTCAGAGATCACCCACCTTGCCTATCAAAAAATTTAAAATTTCTCATACCTCAAAATATTGAGCGCTACTGACTCTTGACATTTTTAGTAGCTCATGCATGTGTGACTCTTATTAAAAATGTTTAAGGGAAAAAGTGAAAGATTTAAAGTGAATTTCTTCCCCCAGGCAATTTTACTCTGGCCTGGAGCACACTTCCTCATAATTGATGCTAGCATTCACAAGGAGTTTTTCAGTGTTTAGAGAACACATTGCTTAAGGTGCCTTTGTGATATAGTAACCCTCTTCCTGGTTGCCCTCTACTTTCATGACCTTTACTTCTTTAAAGAGGCCTGCTCCTGTCTTCAGCATTCCTCGCTGATTGTCCTGCTCTAGCTAAATGGAATTGGAACGTTGTAAGGAGACTAAACACCAATTATCAGAGGTTTGTTATTAACATATTTTCCTGCTTGCCCTGTGCTGGAATGACATCCATTGGATGATCAGGTATACAAATCCTTCTTCTAGTGCTGTCCTTGCTGTTACCATTACTATATTGTGCTGCAAGAATATGAGGGTCTTGTTCCATTGTAGCTAGAGTGCTCCATCAGCTGTAGTGAGTCATGACACAACAGAAGCCCTTCCCTCCGGCTGCATACATCTTGTAAGGAGTGCAATGAACGAGGCCAGGACTGTCGCACACTATTTTTCAAATATTACAATATAATATCATAAAATATTTTTTGCAACCTTGGTAATTGCAGCTTGTATGGTGAGGAGTGATTGAGGCAGAACCATGCAAGAGCCATTGTCTTCTTCATTATGCATTTTGTATCTAAATGGATTTCATGGAGCCCTGTTTGTGCTGTAAACACAGAGTAGTACACAGCACTACAAGAAGACAAACACATATCTGAGGATGTATTTTATGATATTATATTACACTATTTGAGAAACAGCATGTGCTCATATAGTTAGAAATTGTGTGACAGTTAATTCAAACACACAAAAGGAAAGATATAAGGCTGCCCATGAAACCTTAACTTTTGCAATTCCTGATTAAGTGCTTCAACTTTGCTTGATTTAAATTATTCTTCAATTAATTGAAAATCCACCACATCCCTAGATGAGCAGTTCCAATTGTTAATTTCCCTAACTTAAAAATTTGCACCTGAATATGAGGTCAGAAGAAAACAATCTCTGGCAAAAATGAAACAAATGTAGCCACCTCAATCCCACAATCTGAAAGAGAAGCTGGCAAAGAAATAGAGAAAGTAGGTGCAGTGCTTCCAAACATTAAAAAATTTGATGACTGTCTAATGGATTGGGATGCATTAAGGATATAATACATCATACTGATACAGATCTGAGTGTGCCGCCAGAAATACATGCACCACATAAAGTTGCATTAGCAGTAAGAGAGCAAGTAAAAACTGAACTTGGCTGGATGGTAATATCAGGTGTTACTGAACAAATACAGACACCAACTGACTGAGCTAGTTGCATGGTCCCCACAATAAAATCAAACAGAATATTTATAAACAAATAGAGAATATCCAAAAGATGAAAACAAGGACCTAAAACGAGACTTCTGCTCCACTAAAATTGCTGAGGAGGTCCTATCAAGACTTCAAAATAAAAGAGTATTTTCAGTTTGGGATGCATGCCAAGGGTTTAGGCAGACTAATTTGATACAAAAAGTGCAAAACTCTGCACTTTCAATTCCCCGTGTCGGCAGATATTTGTTGAAACAACTTCCCTTTGGGATTGTCTCAGCACATGAGACAGACTGAGGTATCACATCCCTGACCCTTGTGGTTCTAGAGTGGGCAGAAGTAAATGTTGAGTTACTGATTTGGGGCAAAAATAATTAAGAAACAATGAGAGCCTTTGTAATGTTCTTCAATGTGCCAATTAAAAAAGGGAAGAAGGAGGATCTGGGGAACTACAGGCCAGTCAGCCTCACCTCAGTCCCTGGAAAAATCATGGAGCAGGTCCTCAAGGAATCAATTCTGATGCATTTAGAGGAGAGGAAAGTGATCAGGAACAGTCAGGATGGATTCACCAAGGGCAAGTCATGCCTGACTAACCTAATTGCCTTCTATGATGAGATAACTGGCTCTGTGGATGAGGGGAAAGCAGTGGATGTGTTATTCCTTAACTTTAGCAAAGCTTTTGATACGGTCTCCCACAGTATTCTTGCCAGCAAGTTAAAGAAGTATGGGCTGGACAAATGGACTATAAGGTGGATAGAAAGCTGGCTAGATCATCAGGCTCAACGGGTAGTGATCAATGGCTCCATGTCTAGTTGGCAGCTGTATCAAGCAGAGTGCCCCAAGCATCGGTCCTGGGGCCGGTTTTGTTCAATATCTTCATTAATGATCTGGAGGATAGCGTTGACTGCACCCTCAGCAAGTTTGCAGATGACACTAAACTGGGAGGAGTGGTAGATATGCTGGAGGGTAGGGATAGGATACAGAGGGACCTAAACAAATTAGAGGATTGGGCCAAAAGAAATCTGATGAGGTTCAACAAGGACAAGTGCAGAGTCCTACACTTAGGATGGAAGAATCCCATGCACTGTTACAGACTAGGGACTGAGTGACTAGGCAGCAGTTCTGCAGAAAAGGACCTAGGGGTTACAGTGGACGAGAAGCTGGATAGGAGTCAACAATGTGCTCTTGTTGCCAAGAAGGCTAATGGAATTTTGGGCTGTATAAGTAGGGGCATTGCCAGCAGATCGAGGGACGTGATCATTCGCCTCTATTCAGCATTGGTGCGGCCTCATCTGGAGTACTGTGTCCAGTTTTGGGCCCCATACTACAAGGAGGATGTGGAAAAATTGGAAAGAGTCCAGCGGAGGGCAACAAAAATGATTAGGGGGCTGGAGCACATGACTTATGAGGAGAGGCTGAGGGAACTGGGATTGTTTAGTCTGCAGAAGAGAAGAATGAGGGGGGATTTGATAGCTGCTTTCAACTACCTGAAAGGGGGTTCCAAAGAGGATGGATCTAGACTGTTCTCAGTGGTAGCAGATGACAGAACAAGGAGTAATGGTCTCAAGTTGCAGTGTGGGAGGGTTAGGTTGGATATTCGGAAAAACTTTTTCACTAGGAGGGTGGAGAAGCACTGGAATGGGTTACCTAGAGAGGTGGTGGAATCTCCTTCCTTAGAGGTTTTTAAGGTCAGGCTTGACGAAGCCCTGGCTGGGATGATTTAGTTGGGGATTGGTCCTGCTTTGAGCAGGGGGTTGGACTAGATGACCTCCTGAGGTCCCTTGCAACCCTGATATTCTATGATTCTATGAACTTTAAGTCAAACAGAAGCAAATGACAATTTGAATAGAATGTAGTTAGTTATAAACTTGGTGACAAAGTTTGACAGGACCTAAGAAAAGTAGAGCTAATCGTACAAATAGAAAGACCCCCAAGTGAGGAAACTTTACAGAGTCATAACCAAGAAAATTAGTCATAGTCAAATCCTCCACTTAGAATGTTGCTTGAACACAAGAGCAGAATGGTACAGAAATGATTGACAATAAAATAAAGCTTAATTTTTTGTCAATTAAATGAGAAATATAAAATGACCTAACCTTACAACTGGTCGGACAGTGAGAAAAAACTAGGTACCTCCAAGAATAAATATTTATTGAGACGATAGAGATGTAATTGTTGTATATGACAGGATTGTTGTACACTACAGACACATCCACATGCACATCCACCTATGTACTGAGAAATGTAAGACTAGAGTCCAAGAAGTCCCATTCTGGCCAGATATGCCATAGGGTATAGTGAAAGTGTGGAATCTACAGTAAATAAATACAGGAAATGCTATGCAAAAAAACCCAAAACCCTGAAACCACATGAGATTCCACATCTCTTTTGTTTCAGTGCTGGTGCAAATGTACTTGAATTTAATAAATAAATAATAATATATATATATGCACAATACACTATGTAGCAATGTAAACTGGCTTTCCTTCCATGAGATTCTAGAGAAGTTGCTAACAAATAATGGCGCATTTCTCTTTGGTATATTACCTCAAACACACCAAGTCACATCCTTTTTATGCAGTCAAACATGTTAGCAGTAAAGTCAGTATGAACAGCAAAGAACTTTATTTAAAAAAATACAGGTGGATTCAAATGATCCATACTTAGACTACAACAACCCCTATGCTGTATTAGAATCACCATTTTCAGAGGTGCTGAATCCACTGAAGTCCATGGAAAATACAGGCGCTCAGTACTTTTGAAAATCAGGCCACTTATTTAGGTGCCTGAATATGGATTTAGGAGTCTAACTTCAGGCACACAATTCTGAAAATTTCAACTTAAATGCATAACAATTAGAACAGCTATAGACATGTTTTAACCCTCAGAGTTAAACAACTTTTTTATATTTTTTACCTCATTACTATGTACCAAAGAACCAAGAGACCATCCACCCCTCCACTAGGAAGCGCAAGCTTCCAAACATTCTGAAGTGTGTAACAGTCTGGCCATTTCACAAAATATCAGTATTCAATGCAAATGACCTACGTAACTACTAGCCCATGTTCAGCCAAATATTCCTGATGCTAAATCACAGAAAATGTGGTAGCAAGCAAATTTCAACAACCCTAATCTTCTGCCAATGTCATAGATTTGCTTTACCCATTTAGGCTAAGACTGGGACATAGCATGGAAACAGTACTCGTAGCACTCAGTCACTTGTTCTTTGTTCATGGTAGCCATGGATAGAGCACAAACTGCTACGCTTATACTACTGGATCTGTCTGCAGCCTTCCATGTGTGACTGATGCACATGTAAGTAAGGTTCTATGTACTCCGTGTACTCGGTGACCACAATATTTTCTATAACACCCCCGCCCCCATCATAGAATTGTACTACAGAATTTTTCATTTTTTGAAAAGTTCTTCCACCATGACGACTGCAAAGAAAACTTTTGAAATGTAAAATGAGTATTTCTACATCATCTTGAAGTGTGGACATCAGAACTGGACAAATATTCTAGTACTGGTATTAACAATTCTGTGTGCAGAAGCAAGACCACTTCTCTGCATCTACTTGATATTCCCCGTTTTATACATCCAAGCATCATATTCGCCCTTTTTGCACAGCACAGAGCTCATGTTGAGGTGATTATCTATAATGACTCCATAATCCTTCTCTGAGTCACTGCTTTCCAAAACAGTCTCCCCTCCTGCAGGTGTAGGTTTTTTGTTCCCAGATATATTACCTTGTATTTGGTTGGAATGTTGGACTGTGACTATTTAACCAGGTGATTCATATTATAACCTGTCCTCCTTATTTACTACCCCACCAATTTGTGTGTCATATGGAATTTTTACCAGCAAAGATTTCATATCATCTACATTGTTGATAAAACCATTTAATAACACTGAACAAAAGAATTAATCCCTGAAGGAGCCCTCTAGAAAAGATCCCATTTATTGGTACCTACTCATTAACTACTACATATTGAGATCTGTCAGTGAGCCAGTTTTTAATCCATCTAAGATGTGCCCTGTTAATTCCATATAATGCAAGATTTTAAATAAAAATGTCATGTTGTACAAAATCAATTTCAACAAGCTAATATGCTTATCCTGCAACCCCACATCACCTCTGGCATCTCTTAGACACCAAAACATCTAGCTCTCCAAAAACTTCTCTGAATCAATTATGTGTTGACAATACAAAACTCTGAAGCATATTGAAATATTATGTCAATTTTAATATAAAAATAAATAGCACAGGGCTATTCACTTTCATATTTAATTTAAATACAAACTTTAATGAACCTGCCCCACCAGAGCACTGCGGAAAAGAGGGACCTTGCTGCAAAATGTAGGTACAGTTTGATGCAGAGTCTCCAGAGGAATATATACAACACTTAGCAGGATTAAATGGTACATTCCAAGTGGTTAGCTCTCTTTGAGCTATGATAAGCAATCACTCATTACTGCTAAGATCCGAGAGATGAGATGTCTCCTGAGGACACTAGAGGATGCGTGCCTCCATCTGTTCCTTGTTCCCCCACATGCTGGAGGATAAAATGATCCATTGTTGGGAGTGAAGATTTTATGGTGGAATGAGGAGACTATTTATTATTATGATATTGATGGGACTGTAACGTTAATTGTTACAAGGGCACTCGGAGGTCCCTCACCAAAGGTCCCTCACCAAAGGCTCTTACGTAAATTAAGCTGTCATGGGATAAAAGGGAAGGTCCTTTCATGGATTGAGAACTGGTTAAAGGACAGGGAACAAAGGGTAGGAATTAATGGTAAATTCTCAGAATGGAGAGGGGTAACTAGTGGTGTTCCCCAAGGGTCAGTCCTAGGACCTATCCTATTCAATTTATTCATAAATGATCTGGAGAAAGGGGTAAACAGTGAGGTGGCAAAGTTTGCAGATGATACTAAACTACTCAAGATAGTTAAGACCAAAGCAGATTGTGAAGAACTTCAAAAAGATCTCACAAAACTAAGTGATTGGGCAACAAAATGGCAAATGAAATTTAATGTGGATAAATGTAAAGTAATGCACATTGGAAAAAATAACCCCAACTATACATACAACATGATGGGGGCTAATTTAGCTACAACGAGTCAGGAAAAAGATCTTGGCGTCATCGTGAATAGTTCTCTAAAGATGTCCACGCAGTGTGCAGAGGCGGTCAAAAAAGCAAACAGGATGTTAGGAATCATTAAAAAGGGGATAGAGAATAAGACTGAGAATATATTATTGCCCTTATATAAATCCATGGTTCGCCCACATCTCGAATACTGTGTACAGATGTGGTCTCCTCACCTCAAAAAAGATATTCTAGCACTAGAAAAGGTTCAGAAAAGAGCAACTAAAATGATTAAGGGTTTAGAGAGGGTCCCATATGAGGAAAGATTAAAGAGGCTAGGACTCTTCAGTTTGGAAAAGAGAAGACTAAGGGGGGACATGATAGAGGTGTATAAAATCATGAGTGATGTTGAGAAAGTGGATAAGGAAAAGTTATTTACTTATTCCCATAATACAAGAACTAGGGGTCACCAAAAGAAATTAATAGGCAGCAGGTTTAAAACAAATAAAAGGAAGTTCTTCTTCACGCAGCGCACAGTCAACTTGTGGAACTCCTTACCTGAGGAGGTTGTGAAGGCTAGGACTATAACAATGTTTAAAAGGGGACTGGATAAATTCATGGTGGCTAAGTCCATAAATGGCTATTAGCCAGGATGGGTAAGAATGGTGTCCCTAGCCTCTGTTCGTCAGAGGATGGAGATGGATGGCAGGAGAGAGATCACTTGATCATTGCCTGTTAGGTTCACTCCCTCTGGGGCACCTGGCATTGGCCACTGTCGGTAGACAGATACTGGGCTAGATGGACCTTTGGTCTGACCCAGTACGGCCTTTCTTATGTTCTTATGTTCTTATGGAGGATAGGATGGGCATCTGTTGAATTCTTGGATTTTTTTTATAAATCAAAATAAAGAAACAAACAAGTAAATAAATATAGTCAGTGGAGCTGTCTGGATGGCTCATCCAGCCACATTCCATGTTTTGCATCATGGGACATCGGAGATCAGAATCACAATTAGACCCAATAGCCACCCAGCCAATAGCCTCTGTGACTCATCATCCACAGAGTTGAATTATGGATGAGCACTGCCAATTTTGAGCAAGGAGTCATGTGAATTCCAGCTCCAGTATATTAACAGATGTTCTTTTTTGCACATGAACATATTTGATTTCCATTTACAACTAGTTAAACCCTGTCAATACACATGCCTCATAAGCTTTTAGTTTTTATTTTCCACTCAGGTTCATAGCTTACTGACACAGACGCAGAAGATTCTCAGTAAAACCAGGAAGAAGTACTTTTTAATCAACCTTGACATCTTATTACTCCCACCACCCAAAAATAATAAAGTGACACCCAAAGATTTTACAGCATTAGGATCAAAATATTTGAGTTAAAAGAGGATGGTTATGATATGTACAAGAAAAAAATATTTAAGACTGAGATTATATTGCAAATTGTATTTGCATGTGGGTAGTATACAATACACATAAGAAGGCACCAGTCAAACTTTTACTGAAGTCTTACACAATTTAAATACATTTTCTTACTGAATCTGATTCAAACAGATTCATCCATTGGGTGATATATAAGGCCCTACTTGAACTGCAGGATGATTATCAAAAAATTGACAGGTTTCAGAGTAGCAGCCGTGTTAGTCTGTATCCGCAAAAAGAACAGGAGTACTTGTGGCACCTTAGAGACTAACAAATTTATTAGAGCATAAGCTTTCGTGGGCTACAGCCCACTTCTTCGGATGCATATAGAGTGGAACATATATTGAGGAGATATATATACACACATACAGAGAGCATGAACAGGTGGGAGTTGTCTTACCAACTCTGAGAGGTCAATTAAGTAAGAGAAAAAAACTTTTGAAGGGATAATCAGGATAGCTCAGTACAGACAGTTTGATAAGAAGTGTGAGAATACTTACAAGGGGAGATAGATTCAATGTTTGTAATGGCTCAGCCATTCCCAGTCCTTATTCAATCCTGAGTTGATTGTATCTAGTTTGCATATCAATTCCAGCTCAGCAGTCTCTCGTTGGAGTCTGTTTTTGAAGTTTTTCTGTTGTAAGATAGCCACCCGCAGGTCTGTCATTGAATGGACAGACAGGTTAAAGTGTTCTCCCACTGGTTTTTGAGTATTATGATTCCTGATGTCAGATTTGTGTCCATTAATTCTTTTGCGTAGAGACTGTCCGGTTTGGCCAATGTACATGGCAGAGGGGCATTGCTGGCACAAGTTTTTTTCTCTTACTTAATTGGCCTCTCAGAGTTGGTAAGACAACTCCCACCTGTTCATGCTCTCTGTATGTGTGTGTATATATATCTCCTCAATATATGTTCCACTCTATATGCATCCGAAGAAGTGGGCTGTAGCCCACGAAAGCTTATGCTCTAATAAATTTGTTAGTCTCTAAGGTGCCACAAGTACTCCTGTTCTTTTATCAAAAAATTGCAGCTAAGTTGAGGACAAGCCATGGAAAATTGAGGAAAATTAATAATGAACCTTATTATTTGCAGTAATAGAGTCCATCTTTACTTTTCTGTGATTTTCCTCTGTCAGCCACCTGGGGCTGAGAGCAGAGGCTCACGCTGTCAGCCGCCCAGAGCTGACAATGGGGATCCATGGCTGAGAGTGGCCACCAGAGCTGACAGCAGGGGATCCTGCTCTCAGCCCTGGAAAGGCCAGGGTTCCCGCTGTCAAAACTGTGGTGGAAGCCTAATATCGCGGACTCTGCAACTTTTGCAATACTACAAGTTACAAAGGACCTTAGTGATGTAATAATTTAAATGACTGAATATTACAGCTCTTTAAGCATATTAGTTAATAAGATTCTAAAATTCACAGAACGGTATTCACACTTTAACTAGATAAATATAAAGTTCATCAAGGAACATGAACGGGAATTCAATGCAACTTGAAGGAATAAGTAAAAGAGAGAATTGCCCTGGAGTCAAAAGGCTTCATTAGCTTGTTAATGAAATTTAAATGTCACAAAGGTGGTGATTCTCACACTGGAAGGTAGATGGAGACCAAATCCTTAAGAAATGTCTTCACATTTGGGTGAACAAAAAGAGAAGACCATTGGACTGTGGGTTATATGATGATATAATTGATGAGTGGACTTTAACAGTGACAAGAGCTAGATCTGATTTTTCAGAGAAAACATGCTTTCCAAAATGTTGGTAATGGAGGAAGATAGAGACTCTGTTCTTGCTGGATGCCCATATTGTAAACCACCTTTATTTCACAACATGTGTCTTTTTGTAGTACTCTCATGAAATTCTTGAAGAGCCAGTTGGATCTACTGTGAACACTGAGGAGGAAATTCTGACCCTATTGAAAGCAACAGGAGTTTTGCAATTGATTCATTCGGGCCAGGATTTCACCATAAAAAGCCTAAGGGCTTGTCTATACATCGCTCAGGGATGTGAAAAAGACACCCCCCTGAACCATGACACAGGCCTGGGCGAAGGACCTAGCTTTGGGCTTGGGACAAGAGAACTGGAGATGCTATACTGGTAAGTGATACAGAGGTTCCAAAACTATGACTACAGGTTCCAATTATCAGCACTGTTGAGCCCAGGTTGGAAATATAAGGATGATGTGAGCCTTGTCCTTACTTTAGCTTTCTGAAGACTTGAGGGTGATGTGGTAGAGAAGAGGATGCTTAGCTTTGCACCAGTCCATAAGATCCAGGGACGAATTTAGGGGCAGGTGACCCAGGCGACCACCTGGAGTGCTGGGCTTGGAGGACGCCGGGCTCAGGGTGCTATTTTGGTTCTTAGTGACAAAAGGGAAAATAGAATGTTTGAAGTAAAATGTTTCAGGTATTCTGTGTGTGGCTTCATTTTTCACTAACCTCCTACAAGGTTCTGGACCTTTGTAGAATCTCAAAGAACCTTCCAGACTTTCTGAGAACTACATTGTCCTTGAACCTCCTAGAATGTTGTCAGCCATGCCCTCATGTGTGTATAATGGGCCAGGCATCACCAGTCAGTCTGTGAGCTATAAGAACAAAGTGAAGTGAAGTGAGAGCCCAGCTGTGATATTGTGAACCTTGTTTTATTGAGTACATGTGTTTTAAGACTTGAAGAGTGAAAGTAGCGACTAATAAAGAACATATTTAATGAGATGCTAGAGATATCTATCAAACCCCTATCTATGCAACAATATAAAAGAAATACTGTTACTTCTTTTGCCATGCTTACCACATAATGTTTGATGACTTTCTAAGACTGCAGAACATAGACTTGTGCTCTCCCTAATACTGTCTTTTTTCCCCTGTAGAAAATACAAGATGCCCCCAAGAAACCTTCAGGAGCTCAGTATAGGAAGTGAAAAGCTCAATTGCAATCTAGTTTGCAGTAAGGGGCAAATTTGATGGGAAAATATCAGAAACAGAACAACATAGAATGGACTTTAGGCAGTAGTGATCGTCCCGGTGCAGAAGAAATTGAAGAGCGAAGTGTAAATGATGGAAGTCCTATTTCTAAGGAATTAGCAGATTTACCTGGTGCACAGTTCAATTTCTTGATGTTAATACATTTCAGTTATCCTTAAAATTAAAAAGTTTCTATAAGCTTAGAGGAAACAATTTTTTTATTTGCTTATATATGGAATGAATACATACAGATTTACAGATCCTAGCATGCAAATCTACAGTCTTACATAACAGGGATAAATAAGGCATGTAAATCGTGCATCAGAGTCATGAAATAGGCTACAAATGCAATATAAAATAAGGTATTCAAAAGTTTAACAAATGGGGGTGGGGGGCACCAAAGACACTCCTCACCTGGGGCACCATTGGGCCCGTCCTGATAAGATCATTGTTCTTTAATAAACTCAGATCAGATCCTTATAAACTTTTGAACAATGTAAAGGACACTTAGTATTGTCTTACAAGACAAACACATACTTGGGGGTCCCCATTGTTGGAACCAGACTTTAGTGACACTTGTGTTGATACTGTTGTTTCAGGTCCTTTGTAAAGAAGTTATCTTTGTCTGCCAAATTTAGAATCACAGGGAAGCCTGGATGAATAAACTACTGCCAGAACCATGTGAACAGTGAGGAGTGAACCCTTCATGTGGTAGTACATTCTGACTGTGCTGTATGTCAGAATCTATGGTGTCAGACTCTTGATTCAAAGAAGAAAGATATTCTAAGCCATAAAATCCCTCACAGTTCAAGCTCATAGAAAGACATTCCGAGCCACAAAATCCCTCACTGTTCAAACTCGTTCATTTGAAGTCTGGATTATCTGATCATAAATTGTTAATCAGTCTAGGTTAACTCCCTAGGGCCTGGTCTACACTAGGAGTTTATGTCGAATTTAGCACCGTTACATCGAATTAACTCTGCACCCGTCCACACCACGAAGCTATTTAGTTCGACATAGAGGTCTCTTAAATTCGACTTCTGTACTCCTCCCCAACGAGGGGAGTAGCGCTAAATTCGACATGGCCATGTCCAATTAGGCTAGGTGTGGATGGAAATCGATGGTAATAGCTCCGGGAGCTATCCCACAGTGCACCACTCTGTTGACGCTCTGGACAGCAGTCCGAGCTCGGATGCTCTGACCAGCCACACAGGAAAAGCCCCGGGAAAATTTGAATTCCTTTTCCTGTCTGGGCAGTTTGAATCTCATTTCCTGTTTGGACATCGTGGCGAGCTCAGCAGCACTGGCAACGATGCAGAGCTCTCCAGCAGAGATGGCCATGCTGCACCACCATTCTGCACTTGCTCAGCCGGTAGTTGAAGAGTTCTTTTTCACTGTCCAGGGCGCCTGTATAGGGCTTCATGAGCCAGGGCATTAGCGGGTAGGCTGGGTCCCCGAGGATGACTATAGGCATCTCCACATCCCCAAGAGTTATTTTGTGGTCCGGGAAGTAAATACCTTCCTGCAGCCGTCTAAACAGACCAGAGTTCCTGAAAACACGAGCGTCATAAACCTTGCCCGGCCATCCGACGTTGATGTTTGTAAAACGTCCCCTATGGTCCACCAGTGCTTGCAGCACCATTGAAAAGTAGCCCTTTCGGTTAATGTACTGGCTGGCCTGGTGGTCCGGTCCCAGGATAGGGATGTGAGTTCCATCTATAGCCCCACCGCAGTTTGGGAATCCCATCGCGGCGAAGCCATCTATGATGACCTCCACGTTTCCCAGGGTCACTACCTTTGAGAGCAGTAGCTCAACGATTGCGTTGGCTACTTGCATCACAACAACCCCCACGGTAGATTTGCCCACGCCAAAGTGGTTCGCGACTGACCGGTAGCTGTCCGGCATTGCAAGCTTCCAGAGGGCTATGGCCACTCGCTTCTGGACAGTCAGGGCTGCTCGCATCCGGGTGTCCTTGCGCTTCAGGGCAGGGGACAGCAACTCACAAAGTTCAAGGAAAGTTCCCTTACGCATGCGAAAGTTTCGCAGCCACTGTGATTCATCCCAGACCTGCAGCACTATGCGGTCCCACCAGTCCGTGCTTGTTTCCCGGGCCCAGAATCGCCGTTCCACAACATCAACATGACCCATTGCCACCATGATGTCCTCGGCGCGGGGTCCCGTGCTTTGTGACAGGTCTGTGCCACTCTCAGACTTCAGGTCCTCACCGCGCTGCCATAGCCTCCTCGCCCGATTTCTCAGCATCTGCCTCTGGGAAAGGTGGATGATAAGGTGCGAGGTGTTGACAACGGCCATAACTGCAGCGATGGTCGCAGCGGGCTCCATGCTCGCAGTGCTGTGGCGTCCACGCTGTCACTGACCAGAAAAGTGCGCGAACTGATTTCCCGCCGGCACTTTCAGGGAGGGAGGGCGGGAGTGACGGTTGGATGACGACAGTTACCCAAAACCACCCTCGACACATTTTTTTCCCCAGAAGGCATTGGGGGCTCGACCCAGAATTCCAATGGGCAGCGGGGACTGCGGGAACTGTGGGATAGCTGCCCACAGTGCACCGCTTCCAATGTCGACGCTTGCCCCGTTAGTGTGGACTCACAAAGTCGAATTACTGTCCTTAGTGTGGACACACACGTTCGACTTTGTAATATCGATTCCACATATTCGATTTAAGTAAAATCGAACTACTCTCGTAGTGTAGACATACCCTAAGTTAACTAGGCTGTATGCACAAGCATTGATGGAGATGATTGACAAAATGGAAACCACTCCTCACCCTGAATCAATCTAGCTAAGGCTCTAACCACAGAGGTATCTAAACATCAAAGAACATTTGCTATCACTACCAACAAAGGCAATGACAAACATCCTGAGGCAACATATGCAAGGTCTTAATGTTGCTTTTCTCACGCTGTGCTGCCACTTCACAAGGTGCTTTCAATTGATAGTATTTTTGGGGGAAAACAAAAGATATCTTGGGTAAAATTTCCAAAAGCGCCTAAGTGATTTAGGATCCTAACTGACCTTTGAAAATGGGATTTAGGTTTCTAAATCACATCAGTGCTATTGAAAATTTTACCCCATTATTTTTGCAAAAATAAAAGGATAGTTTAAAATGCCACTTTGCTGGCTGTGTATTTTGCAAAAGTTGATTGTGAAAAATGGTAAATTTTCAACTGAGACAAAATCTTGAACATTCACCATTTTGCTCAAATACCATTAAAAGCTGGTGACATTTCATCCTGCGTCAAATTTGAAAATAATCACAGACATCATCAATTTTCACCACAAATACTCATCATGTGAAAACTGATAGCTTAAAGTAGGAGAGGGTAGCTAGATATTTGAGGGACAGTATGAGAAAGAAGCTTGTGAAACAGCAGCTCCTGCCACAGACTTGCTGTATGGCCTTGTGCGAATTCCAACCTCTCTTCTCCATTTTCTAGATCTGTAAAAAGGGAAGAAGAAGAATATTGTGTAATCTTCCTCTTCATTCTTGTGGGTGGTAGATTGACTTGCGAGTGATAATATAAGGTTAAGTCATTACAGTATTCCAGAAGTGGATGGAAAGTGTTTGTCTTCTAGTTTTTTCCCTTGCTTATGAATTAATATAAGTTTTCACATACTAATGCTGCAGGGCCCTTATCCTTCAGAGAAAAGCATTAATAAAAAAAAAGCAGTTTATACACCATGCAGTACTTATTTTTGATTCTTGTATATGAGGAGCAAATTTGCAATTTAATCAAAAAAAAAAGAATTGTTTTACATTATTATATATAAGCATTTGCTATAACTTGAATATTTTTGGTCCTTCCATCTTGCTCTACTGATTTTCTAATTCCTTTCAGTAAAGGTCAAATTTTCTGGCAAAAGTATATTTAATGTGTTCACAAATTTGTACCAAAGGCCTTTAGACTAAAGGGCTTCATTTTACCAGTCAGACACATCATCATTGTGTATAATTCAGATTTACTCAGGGGCTTCCACTGCTAAATCTGACTAATCTTTAATTTTTTTTTAAAAGGCAGCATTTTGTCATCCTTACTGAATCACTTCCAGTCTCCCATTAAATTGATATACCTTTTTCTATTCATTTTCTATCACAAAACTGTAATATGTTTACATTTACCCTATGTGTTACTTCCTCTTTTGGCATCTCTAAGTTTACTTTAAACATTAGTGTCCTAAAAGAATGGGAGTGCTTTGGTAAGTTTGGTGCATGCATTTTTGCATTCCCACTACTATTACAAGATGTTGGTATGAGGACCTGAGTGAAGGAATGAATTATTTAAGAGCCAGGAGCTGAGAAACCATGCTGTTGGGGGTGGGGGGATCAATAAAGAAAAAATTGGGTATCTGATGCCAACTGAAGGGCTAGCGCTGCGTACAAAATTAATAACTTGCATTATTAGCTGAAAGACTAGATTTGAAAAAGTTTGGCAGAGTCCTAAATTGCCTACCTCAGCAACTGGTCTTGGAAACTACACACCTAAAGTGATCACAAAATGCACAGAGTAAACTAATGACTAACCTCCTATTACTTTCTTCCTTTCTGGCTCTGCAAGTCTATAGTATAACCTAGCAGGGAAAAAAATATCTGTGATGATGACTGTTGTGGTTAGATGAAACTAGACTTGACTAGGATTGCAAGGAAACCAGTCAATTTTGACACAGCTCCTAAAAAACTATTGAAGTGTGGTGCTGCACTTCCATGAAACATAACATCTGCAAAGCAAATGAAGACAATGCCTTTCCTACAGTTTGCATTAAATAAATGGTTTAATTTTGATGAAATGAAATATCATAGATTGAGGTCTCCTTCCCCTCCAGATGTAAAAACAAAAATTGAACACAATAAAAATTGATTGAGCTCTTTATGCTCTTCTGCTACTCAAAATGATAATGCTACTACATTATTTCTATAGTACACACTAAAAATAAATTGACAAACATATTCAAAACAACACAAGACAAATTAGATTTTAAATATCTTACATCTCATCTCTGTATTTTACAACCATGGCGCTTGAAAGAACCTTATTCAACACTCACTTTCTGGATTAGCTTGGGTACTCTTTAACTGGTTAGATTTTCAATGAAAATGTTCATTAACAATAAACCAAAACGATGTGCTCTGCAGTATCTGTTTTTTCTTCTTCTTTCTTTTGTACCTTGACATGGAAAATGCAAGATACTTTTACTTGCTAAGCCATGGTCTATTCAGCATCATTGTGTTAGCATTACTCACCAAGTGGAATTAAAAACTGCACTACAGTTACCATGACAACCAGCTGTCTCCCACATACAGCATCAGTTTGAATTTGTGCAGACCATTTCTAAAAAAAGATTTAAGTCAACAAATTCAGTCTTACCCCGAGGTAAAACCATGGCTTAAGGACAAATAAATAAAATTACTAAACTGAACATATTTAAGATCAATACAGGTTTATCCCTTTCATATGACTTTGTTCTTCAAATATCAGCAGTGACTTTTGTCAGAAATTAAAGGCAAACAGAAATCTCCCTGTTCAAACTATATCTGAGGGCCAGTGAAATTCTTGACCCAACATCTATCCAAGATTATTTAATGTGGCGAAGCTACAAGAAATTCTTGATATATTGTGCCCCCAGACATATTAAGCTTTTCCATTTAGCAATTCAGTCACATAATAAATGAAATAAAATATAGCAACCCCAATGTTATAACTGCATTTCAAGTCCTGAGGTTCTTGAAGCAATGGAACTATAAAGTTAGGTATTATGAATCCTTTGTGTTTCAACAAATCTTCAAATTAGCCACTGAACTGAGGAGTAGGGCTTGCATAACCAAATAAATAATTTAGGGCAAGCCAGGCAGAAAAGACAGCACTGTTCTCAATGGTCTAATATATTATACACTAATATTTATCATCATCTGATTATGTTTTAAAACATTATACATCCTTTCCTCCAAGCAGGCTGTATTTCATTATCTATTCAGGGAAAACACTCCTACTAAATATAAATTTCCTTTTTTAGCTACCTTTTTAAAAAATGAAAGAAATTCAGAGATTAAGAACACATATAAATAATGTTTACTTAATGGGGGGGAGAGGGGAAATCCTAACAAAATTAGACAATGCACAATTCAGACTTGCACTCCCCTGGAAAAGTGTAACACTGTGACATGCAATTATGAAACAAAACAGGTAAAACACCAGAAGTTAAGCACAACTTTAGCTTTAAATCTTCTTGCTGTTGATGGTTTGTATGATAATTGCATTTAAACAGCATCAAAGTTTTGTTCTGATTAACAAAGGAACAAAATAAAAGGAAAAGCTCTTTCACAGAAAGACATCAAATATATAGTATATTCACACCACATGTGAAAGAAAGAGCTATTTTTTCTCCATCGCCAACTTGTTTTCAGGTAAGAGTGTGTGTGTGTGCGCACACGCGCGCAGGAGAGAGAGAGAGAGGGAACAAACAATAATGTAAACAACCACTCTTCTGACCAGAATTTTTGGATAAATAAATTATTGATCACAAACATAAATCTGTAACCCCAAAATATCTGGAAAACATACATTAATCATACTGATTATTATAAAATATTTATATTGCACTATATATTTCCATTTTGCTTTACAGAACATTAAAGACACATTCCCTGCCTTGAAGAGCTTACTAACTAAGGCCTGGATGGACAAAAGGAGTTAGTCATTGTGATGCTGAGCATCACAGTGCCTAACTTTTAGTTGCCTAGAAAACTCACTGTGATTCACAAAGCCTGAGTTAGGCACCTAGACTCCTAGAAAATGACTGGAGAAAGACATTTGCCTTTGAATACGATTCACAAAAGCCACTAGGCTAGGCATTGAGCTGCCTAAGCTAGCCAGTGGGTGATGTTAACCAGAGGGATGTGTGCTAAGCCCTACCCCACTCATGGAAATAGATGCCTAAGTCCGAACTGCAGGGAGAAACCTAGCTCGGTTGGTGATTCTGAGCTGTGAACCTTCTTCTCGAGTTAGGCGCCTATGCTGATTTAGCAAGAACTGGGAGGGGGGGAAGGGGAGGAACAAGGAGGAGGAGGAGGAGCTCCCTCATAACTTTTAGCCCAGTGGTTGGGTACTCACCTGGGATGTGGGACACCTCTGGTTTAAATCCCCCTTTCACCTGAGGGGAAGAAGGGAATTGAATGGGGGTCTGCCACCTCTAAAATGATTGCTCTAGTCACTGAGCCATGGGATGGAGGGCGGGTCCCTCAGTCTCTCCGGTGGAAGCTGATGCACTCTGGATAAATAACTAAGGTGTCACTTTGGACAAAGGGAGAGAGCGAGAGAGCTGCATCCGAAGAAGTGGGTATTCACCCACGAAAGCTCATGCTCCAATACGTCTATTAGTCTATAAGGTGCCACAGGACTCTTTGCTTCTTTTACAAGAATAACTCTAGCTCAGTGGTTAGAGCTCACTCAGGCAGCAGGAGAACCAGTATCCAGTCCCCCCACTCCATTGACACTTTCATTATTTATCCTGAGTGCAACAGCTTCAAAAGGAGAGACTGAGGGACACTTACATCAGAATATCTATAGCCCAATGGTTTGAGCACTCGTCTGAGAGGTGGCAGATCCCTGTTGAAATCCCGTCTCTCCTCAAGTGGATGGGGGACTTGAACCATGGGTCTCAGACATCCCAGGTGAGTACCCTGACCACTGGGCTAAAAGTTATGAGAGAGTTGCCTCTCCTCGCTAACACCCTATTCCAGTGAACTCACCTGAGGGATCCAGTCTGGTAGGCATGTTCAGAAGGTGCCTATTGGATGGGGCCCTGCACATGACTCAGGAAGTCAAACACCTATCTTGCCCTGGTTTGTAAATCTCCCTGAGACTTCGGTGGGAGATAGGCATCCAGATGCCTAGAGGCAGGCAGCAGAATGCATGCTGAGAGGCAGAAACACAATCATCTAGGAAACTTCTACTACAAAAACTTAGGTGCCAAATGAGTTTAGGTAGCTACGGGATTCAGCGGGCATCTTGTGAATCGCATTGGTCCTGAAACTGGGACATAGGCACCTAATTCCTTTTGTGCATCCAGGCCTACACAAGAAGGCGGCAACAGATCCATTCAGAAGAGACAGTGTCTCTTGGGTAGACTATTAACAGATCGTGGCCTCTGTTTCCTAAGAGGTAAAATGGTAAGACTAATATTCTCTGTGCTTGCAAGGCCTCTCAAATATTTATATATAGTTTTATTGTTCTGTCAATTGCAAAACTCCCATTTTATAGTTGGATAAACTGAGACACAGAAAGGTTGCAACACATCCACAGGAACACCTCAGAGAGAACGCAACTGCTCTGTGTTCTTAGGGTTCAAAGGTGTTTGTGTGCATGTGCACAGTAAGAGTGAGATTTTACCCTGTCTCTTTCAAATCTACCCATCTGCACACTTATTCATTTTGATAGCCTCTGATATTCACCACATTGCCCCAAACAGCTGGGTTGTGGGTGTATGGGTTTTTTTTAAACAAATTCAGACGAAGAGACCACCTGCCCAAACCATCCACCCTGACAAAGGGCCAGCTCATCTCCTACTTCTGGAAGTGAAGTATCAAGGAAGAAAATCTCTGCAAGGATCCCCTTGTAGCAATTCCCCCACATCATCTCTTTGGAGAGGTAGCTAAAGAGATCCGCAGAGATCTGCAGAAGGCCAGTACCATCCACAGAGAAGCCCTGTTTCTCTACATTGGCTCTAGCCTGCAGCACTCCTATTGCCTTGTGTTCCTGGCAGCATGACTGGAGCCACACTACCAGGTATTCCCCAAAGTGCTGCTGGCTTTGGGACCCCAGGGGTAAGGGCTCTGCAAACATAGGTAATACACCTTGACCAAGCTCCACATGGCCAAAATGAGGGACAAAGTGCATTCACCCAGGTTCCAGTCCAGCCACTCCTTCCCTTGGCAAGTCCAGTCCAGTCTCCACCCCCTCCTACCTTAGACTTTGTCCTCCACAAGACTTCTACAGGATCCAGAGTCGAGCAACAGTATTATGTTAGCAGCTGAAGTTCACTTCTGCACATAGGTTCTGGAAGTAGGGGTGCTGCCACACCCCCTGACCTGAAGTGGTTTCCATTATATACAGGGTTTACAGTTGGTTCAATCAGGCATAAGTTTTCATGGGTAAAAAACCCACTTCTTCAGATACATCTGAAGAAGTGGGTTTTTTACCCACGAAAGCTTATGCCCAAATAAATCTGTTAGTATTTAAGGTGCCACCGGACTCCCCGTTGTTTTTGTGGATACAGACTAACACAGCTACCCCCTGATAGTTGGTTCAATGGCTCTCAGGACACCCACTATACAAATTGTTCCAGCACCCCTGCTTCCACATGCACCCTCTTGTGCCTGGACATCAGGGACAAAAGCTACAAGTTACTCTGGCCAATATTACTCAAATCACTTTGCAGAAGGAAAAACAAACCCTGAAGAAAGGCACAGCCACAGCCAGGCCATTACATCAGCACTAGTGGGGGTGGAACAGCCAAGGGAGTGAGATGGAGTAGGGGTTGATTGACATTAATAAAAGTGTTTGACAAGGGGCCATTGTAAGAGGGCCTCAGATGCAGAATTTTGTAAATCACAGGTCTAGTGGGTTAGACGTGGACTTTCTAGTCAGGGTCTTGATCTACTTAGCTCAAGTCGTAACCATGGTTTCTGAAACTGTACTTCACATCATGTCCTCTTGGTTACGCTTGCTTTTAAATCATGTTCAGCGCTGATTCAACCGCACCTGCTGGTGACATCCATTGTCAACAATGGGTAATTCTGATAGTGAGGACAAAGTTTGATTACAGCTGAGATGACAACAGGCCCCCGAGACAAGGCTTCCATTTTGTACTCTACTTTGTTATGTTTGTGCTTTGTATATGTCTGTATTTTCACAGTTGAATACAAAAAAGGGCAAGCCTTGTGAAACTGGAGATCAGCAAACATTGAAGATGCTGTAATACAATTGCAAAAATATTTCATTTATTATGAATAAATAAATAATAATAAACATTTATATTGCGGTAACCCCCACAGGCCCAATTGTGATTGGGACCCCATTGTGCTAGGAAGTGTACAAACTAAGGTCCTATTCCTGCAATGACTTATGCATGTGATTAGCTTTATCCAATGTGACTAGTCCCATTGACTTCAGTCAAGTTCAATATGTGTAAAGTTAAGCACATGCATAAATCTTTGCAGGAATAGAAAACGGACCATCCCTGCCCTAGAGGGCTTCATTTCACAGGCTTCCCAGATAAGTTTGGGAACCTTTCTGTCCCTATAATGTAAACCCATGGGGTGATTCAAGTTAGCGGGAAGGTGAGAATCATCCAAAGAGAAGATCTGTTACTCTGCATGGGCTCTAGCCTGTAGCACCCTCCATTGTCCTGGGTTCCTGGCAGCATGTCTCCATTGGAGTCACACTACCAGGTATTCCCCTGGGCCTTCCAGTAAAAAGTGAGATGAACTCCTATGACTAATAATAAATCACCCCACGCCAACCTACAAAAACAAACAAAAAATGACTTAGGCTAGCATAAGTGGGCTATTTTTAATAGCATATATATACTTTATCTGTGATTTCCATTAGATTTTTTCCTCAGGTCTCCTCTCTGTTCCTTTTCCCACTGATTCTGGGTAAAACCCTGCCCTTACCAAAATCAAAAGGAGTTTTAACATGGCCAGGACTTCATTCACTGTATTTGGCTTTGAATCTGCTGATCTGTTCAATTTTTCATCCTTTCATTTTCTTTCTCTTGCTCCATATTTCATCGTCTCCCCGAGCACATCAGAAATACTACAACATTCCAATTCAAGCTGAACTTATGAACCTTTGGTCTCTAGGTGGGTTTGATATTAAAAGAAACAAGTTCATCTATTTCAAAATAATAATGCTTGGTGTATAAAAAGAAAAATACTTTAATTCACAGCCATCCAAGTGGCGTCTGACTATTTGCATAGTTAAAAAAATAGGTTCTGGGTCTTTTGGTTTTACGTCTTGCTTTTTTGATGAAAAAATGCATTTGCTTAATTCATCTACCACCCGCCACAAAACCCGAATAAACAGCATGCCTCTGTATTGGCCTCATCCTGCCTGTACAGTGGCACAGACTGAGCATATACAAGTGTGTGTCTGTGGACTTCCCCCTCTTCATGTGCCATAGATCTACCACAATGGGACATGGAGGAAGAGGTAGGATTTGACCCTTTGTAAGTAGTGAAAAGAAAATCCAATGCTTTATTGTGAACTGTATTAAAGTACAAAGAGTACTTTTAAAAAAAAATCCCTCTTTCTTTTTGTGAGATCTTCTCCCACAGTCTGCAACTAGAGCTTATCTGCTCCTGGTTCTTACTTGCAGATGGAAGTGGTTAATTTCCCAAATACCATGCAAATAACGTTGCATTGTCATTTACACCAGTGCAAGATGGGTGATGGGCACCTGTGCCGCTACTAAAGCAGAATTCTCTAGTTGATACCTCCTAAATGCAGGCTACAATGTATGACAAAGATCCCAAACAAGAGACATGAAGGCATTATTCATGCAGGAAACTTAAAAGGGTGCAGGACTCATTTCTGTAGCATCAATAATGATTTCCATAACCCGTTTCATGATTCTGTATTTCTACTGTAAATATTTTTCTACAATAAAAGTGCTGAGGACACACATTTTGTGTGAAACCCATGTGCATTTGGGACTAAAATAAGAGATGTCCCTTAAAAAAGTTTATTTGAGGCTACATCTACCCTGTCAGCTAAAGATGCCAGTTTCAGGCAAGTTTTTACCCAGCACAGCTCAGCTATGTCTCTGCTGCCACTTCCATTGCTACCACAACTACAATACTATTTATACTTGCACTAGCTTGACCAGAGCTAGTGCAAATATACGTACATGAGAAGGGGAATTACATCCCTAGCTCGTAGTATAGACATAGCCTGAGAGGTTTGTTCTATTTGCACCAAAAGTAGGGTTTAACATCTACTTTGTATGAATGTAAAGGACTATACAACATTCAAAGCAGTGGAGAATCTAGATCCAGAATGAACTTTGGGATAATCCTACACAGTTCCCATATTCTGGTCAAAAGTATATAAAAATTCCTCAGTCTATATCCAAAACCTGTTTCTGAAAGTACCTTGTGGAAAACGTGAAATGCATAATGAGGGCTGCGATTCACAGTAGTTTGTTCTAAATTGCAGACATGAAAGTTGCAAATTTGGCTCTTTTGAAACATTTCTGAGCTTTGTGTTCTTGAAGTGAACTAACATGCTCATTTACAATGAAAAGCTTTTCTAGTCATTCTTTGCCCCTTTTTGGATTTACATATCACCCAGCACATTTTGATTGAGGGTCTGACTCATGATGCATAGAAATGCTTTTGTATAAGTTACACAAGAAATACATGTTGCTTGATTGTCTTTATAATTAATATAATATACATTATTATGAAGCCCTATGTAAAACAAAAATATAAAAATATTAAGATTAAGATGCAGATAACTATAAAAACCATAGACAAATAAGCTTGTAAAATAACTTTTATATTAGACAAGGCCAGGTCAGCAAAACATGTCCAAATGCCATCATCAAATTGTAAAACTTAGGGGGTTAGATTCTTTATTGACACATAAATGTCTTTTTAAAATAAAGTGGTCATGAATCTAATTTTTGCTGTGCTTTCCCTGTTGGATCCCAGGGGGAAATTCTTAACATCTGCTTCCTATTCAAAGGTGGTAAATTGAATTCAAAACTAGAAAAAGACTTTCTTCCCAAGAGTTGCATCACTAATTAAGATATGGTCAAGAAGATGAGCCTTAAATAGTCCTGGCAAAGTAGTAGTTGAGAGGCATTTACATATCCTGGGACAACATCTTGAGGGTGATGGGTATTCTGATCACTGATGGGTATTTAAAAGCACTAACTTTTTATATGCTACTATCAAATAACAAGTCACTGATTTCTATACATAGCACTGTATAAATGTATTCTCTTCAGAGCTCTTGTTTAGCCTAGAAAAAATAATTGATAATGTGGTATATATAGCTATGTAATTGCTTTCTTTGCACTGCATTTTTAATTGTCTAGGAGTTGGCTTTCTGCAGGACTAACTACCATTTGGCAAAGATGACATGATGCAGAATGTGACACAAGAAAGTTACTACACTCTTTGATAGAGACATTTCTTTTATTCTAATGTATTTTACCACTCTCCTCAATCTAAGAGTCTTTAAAACAAAGCATATGATTGGCTACTTATTGCATATGGAAAACATAAGAGAATTGTATATTATTCATAGCAGAGTTTGTGTGAACAAATTAATTTTAAAATCATCTTATTTTACTATTTTGTAAGTCTAGGTTTGAATCATTGTGTGTTGATTACATTAGAAAGCATGGCTAGTGTAGCCAAGCTCACCCAGTGAGGGAGGAATTTGCAATCCATATTCATCTGAAGCATCACCAGGCAACAACTACAGGTTAAAAAAAAATAATAATCTAAAACTTGTTAGTTCCTGTAGTGGAAATTCTAAAATGGGATTTTTTTCCCACTAAATCTAATGTGTTTCACTTGTAATCCAATAATGGGATTTCTACCAAACTTCTCATATCTTAAACAATTTGCAAAAACAGTAGAACCTCAGAGTTACGAACACCTCGGGAATGGAGGTTGTTTGTAACTCTGAACAAAATGAAACAAAGAGTCCTGTGGTGCCTTAAAGACTAATAGATGTATTGGAGCATAAGCTTTCGTGGGTGAATGCCCACTTCGTCACATGCATGTGACGAAGTGGGCATTCACCCACGAAAGCTTATGCTCCAATACATCTGTTAGTCTTTAAGGTGCCACAGGACTCTTTGTTGCTTTTTACAGATCCAGACTAACACGGCTACCCCTCTGATTCTGAACAAAATGTTATGGTTGTTGTTTCAAAAGTTTACAACTGAACATTGACTTAATACAGCTTTGAAACTACTCTGCAGAATAAAAATTCTGTATTTCCTTTTTTTTTTAAGTTTACGTTTAACACAGTACTGTACTGTATTTGCTTTTCTGTGTGTGTCTCCGCTGCTTCCTGATTGCGTACTTCCAGTTCCAAATGAGGTGTGTGGTTGACTGGTCAGTTCGTAACTCTGGTGTTCGTAACTCTGAGGTTCCACTGTAAAAAGAAGGCAGCTAAACCTGCCCCTTGCCACAGCTAAGCTAATGAAGGAGAAGGGGAAACAATGATTGTTTCCAGCATATCATCTTTATATTCTCTAGTGAAGTTGCAGTAAGATGAATGTCTGGTTAGCTGTATGAGGTAGCAGTCCAGCACTCTTCAAACCCTGTTGATCACTGAATACACTTACAATAGGGAATGGACGGTTTTAATTATACTGGTCTACAATTTTTGAGAAGTCGTCTGCTTCAGAGATAAAATGTGTTATTTATAATGTATTTTGATGTGCTGAATTCAAATATGACAATTAAAACAACTGATTGACTACTGTTTCTAAGATATTTAAGTTTTTACATTTTATGTCTATGTATATTGTGTAGATAGTAGAGTTTTAATCATAAATTGTAAACCTAGGTCTTTTCATGTGTTTATGGTTGCTTTACATGATAATATTTCACCTGTCCTGTTTATGTAACACTTTAAAAATCAGCAAAAGGGTTATATAAATATAATTTGTTATGAAACAAAAGGCAAAAAACTATTATGTACATAGTTTAGTCCTATTCACTGTCTACTCGGCGCTTCTTGGCTTGTCTCTCGTATTCATTAAATGGAGCATCTCTTGTCACTGTCCAGCAATAGTCTGCAAGCATTGATGGGCTCCATTTGCCCTGATAGTGTTTCTCCATTGTTGCAATGTCCTGGTGAAATCGCTCGCCGTGCTCGTCGCTCACTGCTCCGCAGTTCGGTGGAAAAAAATCTAGATGAGAGTGCAAAAAATGTATCTTTAGTGACATGTTGCAACCAAGGCTTTTGTATGCCTTGAGGAGGTTTTCCACCAACAACCTGTAGTTATCTGCCTTGTTGTTTCTGAGAAAATTTATTGCCACTAACTGGAAGGCTTTCCATGCCGTCTTTTCCTTGCCACGCAATGCATGGTCAAATGCATCATCGCGAAGAAGTTCACGAATCTGAGGACCAACAAAGACACCTTCCTTTATCTTAGCTTCACTTAACCTTGGAAATTTTCCACAGAGGTACTTGAAAGCTGCTTGTGTTTCGTCAATGGCCTTGACAAAGTTCTTCATCAGACCCAGCTTGATGTGTAAGGGTGGTAACAAAATCTTCCTTGATTCAACAAGTGGTGGATGCTGAACACTTTTCCTCCCAGGCTCCAATGACTGTCGGAGTGGCCAATCTTACTTGATGTAGTGGGAATCTCTTGCACGACTATCCCATTCGCAGAGAAAACAGCAGTACTTTGTGTATCCAGTCTGCAGACCAAGCAAGAGAGCAACAACCTTCAAATCGCCACAAAGCTGCCACTGATGTTGGTCATAGTTTATGCACCTCAAAAGTTGTTCCATGTTGTCATAGGTTTCCTTCATATGGACTGCATGACCAACTGGAATTGATGGCAAAACATTGCCATTATGCAGTAAAACAGCTTTAAGACTCGTCTCCGATGAATCAATGAACAGTCTCCACTCATCTGGATCATGAACGATGTTGAGGGCTGCCATCACACCATCGATGTTGTTGCAGGCTACAAGATCACCTTCCATGAAGAAGAATGGGACAAGATCCTTTTGACGGTCACAGAACATGGAAACCCTAACATCACCTGCCAGGAGATTCCACTGCTGTAGTCTGGAGCCCCCTTACTCTTGGGTAGTTCCAAATCCCTGACAAGGTCATTCAGTTCACCTTGTGTTATGAGGTGTGGTTCAGAGGAGGAGGATGGGAGAAAATGTGGGTCCTGTGACATTGATGGTTCAGGACCAGAAGTTTCATCCTCTTCCTCTTCCTCGTCTGACTCAAGTGAGAATGATTCTGGTGCATCAGGAACCGGCAGTCCTTCTCCGTGGGGTACTGGGCATATAGCTGATGGAATGTTTGGATAACGCACAGTCCACTTTTTCTTCTTTGACACACCTTTCCCAACTGGAGGCACCATGCAGAAGTAACAATTGCTGGTATGATCTGTTGGCTCTCTCCAAATCATTGGCATTGCAAAAGGCATAGATTTCCTTTTCCTGTTCAACCACTGGCGAAGATTTGTTGCACAAGTGTTGCAGCATATGTGTGGGGCCCTGATCCAAAATTGTCCTGATCTCCAATTTTGCAGCCAAAATAAAGGTGATAGGCTTTCTTAACCATAGTGGTTATACTGCGCTTTTGTGCTGCAAAAGTCACTTCACCACAAACATAGCAGAAGTTATCTGCACTGTTCACACAAGTACGAGGCATCTCTGCTCACTTTGGCTAAACAGAAATGTGTCCCTTTGCAAAATCAAACACTGACAAATAAGAGAGCACGACACTGTATGATTTCTAGAGCTGATATAGGGCAATTTGTTCAGCAGAGTGATGTAAGCTTCATTATGATTGCATCATCCATGACTTCTAGGAATAACATGATGCAATTCATATCATGTATGATGCAATACCAGCTTCAGATTGCATCATTCATTGTTTTGCCTAAAAAGCAAGTACTGTCCAAACCCAGTCATAGATTTATTCATAGATCCAGTCAAAGATGTATTTTAGTCATTTCTGGTTTAAATTGAGATCCCTTCCCTTTATAACTCACTTATCCTCCGCCATTCCCACGTCAAGGGTCGTATATACTGACCCAATAGCATATCTTGAAAACTAGAGCCAATCAACAATTTTAAGCATCATTTTCGTTCTCAGTGACCCAGAATTAGTAAAGTTTGACTACATTTATTTCAGAAGCATTTTGGCTGTAGAGCAGTGTTACCAGTGCATAAACATATAATGCAGCAACATCCCAAATCTGTTTGCAGGGGAGTCGTCAATTTTGAAAAAAGAAAAACAAACTGGACAAAATCCCACCTCCAGAATATAAAACCCAGTTGATTTTGCTCAAATGTAATATCAGCACAGGGGGCTGGAGCAAAGGGTTGAAAAACATTGAAATAATGACAGGAGAAATCTACGGTCTATTACCATTTTTTTAAATGCAATCTAATCACAGGGAATAAAATAACTTATTTTCATAAAGGAAACCATAACAAAAAAATCAAGGAGCAATTCTTAGGATGGAGAATTTGACAGTAGCTCCCAAAATTATTAATGGAAGTAGTAACAGTATGTGTTCAAGTCCCCACATATTAATACTATATCTCCAACTCCTCACTCAGTGTTCTGGTAAAATAATGCCATGATTTAGGACATTATAGGTACCCCTTTTCATCTCATGTTTAGGGTAGTAATTGAGGTGCTCCTGTTTTGGAGTCTGACATAGGACCAGTAGCATCACAGAACTTAAAATACACAACAAAAAAAGAAGACAGGTTGAAATCAATATAAAATTTTTTAGCATTGTAAACACCAGAGATATTATAGGAGCAGATGCTGCTTGTGAGCAGTTGTAATCTGTGACTGAAGGCTATCAAAGCCTAACCCCTCAGCACAACATACATTTTATCCACACTAAATCTTCTGATGAGTGCATATTATTGCTTGCAATTTGATATTACTTTTCTCTACTTGGAGCACTTGCCAGAGGATAAAGTTAGAAAAATAAAAGAAATCTAGGAAGACTAAGGAAGGAAGTAGCACAAAAAAAGCATTTAGCCCTGGATCACTGTGGACACATTTTTATTAGTGACAGATAATGTGAAATGAAGCATAAACTGAAATCAAACCCATCTTTAAGGTTACACTAAACTGAACTGACAAGAACACTACATGGAAGGGGGGGGGGGAAGAAATGGATTGCTATATAGTGCTTTGATCTTCACAAATGACAGTGCACAGTGCTTAAATATAAAACCAGAAGAAGTGGAATTCAAGGTAGAGGAGAGATGGAAAACAAGAGGAGGTGTAAGCTATAACCTGGAACTTCAACTCCCCAAGTCCAGACAGATGCCAATCTTTATTGGTAAAGGGTATTGAGGGAGAAAAGGATGGTGGAGAAGGAGAAATAACAGAAGTGGGTTACTGATATTTAACAGTGCTGTCAATATGTACTCAGTCCTATATTTAGCTTCAGCATAAGACCATAAAAGAAACAAAGAATAGAGGAAAATCAAGTGGTAGCCTAGGCAGACATTGAGTTTACTCTGAGACTGGGTTTGATTCCTGAGATTACAAATGCAGTTAAAGAGTAACATTGCTAAAAACAGCTAACAGATACTCTTTCCGGGCATTTTAGAAGACTATGGACAATGTCAGTCAAAGGAAACATTTTTCTATGCGGTTTATTGAATCTAGCAGCTCAAAAACAGGCCCCACAGATTGCTGTCTTGAAATGAGAAAAGAAAATTAAAATAGCAAGACAGGAAAATCAACCTATGTTCAAACTTAATATTCCAGTACATATCTGCAAACATTCCCCACCAAAGCCAATTTCCAGGACTCCTATAAGGCCATCTGCAGAAACCAATATGGGGAGTGGTGTTCTTTAGCAAGTCAGAACTGCAGGCATTTGCAGCTTGAGGTGGGCGGCTGAAACAGGTGTTGGATGAAATGAGTGCTGGTAGAGTGAAGTTGGTTCTGAAGTTATTTATTAGAATAAATTATTCATTAGAATCTCTGGCCTTGGTACTGATTTCCTTAATCCAGATTCACAATGGTGTAACTTCATTGAGTCACGCCTAATTTATACCAAGGCAGAATCAGTCATTTGTCTCTCAACAAAAAAATCCAACAACTAGTTTATATAACTGGTAATGGAAAATAACCCTAATTTCAGTCTTACCGACAGTACCTCTATTAGCGGGACAGCTTTGCATTTGTTTCTGCGGTCCGCATTCTCTTGAGCCTCCCCTGCGGGCAGAGGTGCTAGAGAGACTTGCAGTGCGCTGCCATCTCAGTAGTATTCCTAGTACAACCATACAACAAAAACCACCTTAACATGGCATGTTTGTAGACAGTCTAAGTCTGCAGAGACTTGGACTACGCTTTTTATCTAGAGGTAGGCACTTCATCTCAGGATATAAATACATTAACAGAAATATCTTGGAATCTTTCAGTGCTGGAGACCATCTGTAGATAAACAGAGTGCTTCATTTCTAGTGCTACAGTCTAGTGTGCTTTAAAAGCACATAATTAAATATTTTTAACTAAAGGTTTTGGTTTTATGTTTTTATTTTAATCTAATAAACAATAATTATTTTGAATTGTGAAGCATTACTTCATCCCCAGCAATGTAATGGCAGTAATCCATATGACTTGTCCAAAGATGCAAAAACAGAAAGGAGTTTTGATGTCTTACTTTCAGATTGGATCGAATCAATGAAAGAGCAAGTCAGGAATGTTTATTTTCTCCTGACCAATTTAACCGCTTCTCAAATATCTACAAAGAGAAATGCTGGATGAAATTTCAATTCCACTCACAGGAAGGAAATAACATTTTTGTTGTGCAGATAATCAAATAAGATATTTACAAGACTTGGCTGACTGAACCAATTATTCCAGTCCAAGCTTTGTATTTCAGATAAACAAATAAGTACATAATGAACAGCCTGTTCCTAAGAGAAGTGCATAATTGTCTAAGGGGGAGGGATGTGAACAGTAAAAATTAGTCTGAAAATGGGTATTCCTGCATTCATCAATTTCAATATCGACAGCAGTAATAATCCTACGTATCATCTTTGTCATTTCTTATATGAGTTGCAATACAAGGGAATGTCCAACAGATTTGTTTCCAGTCTATGCCCTTACTTATGCCGAATATTACCTTACTACTCATAATGTAAAGTCCTTAACTGTCAGTAAAGATGTCAGAATTTGGACCTATGTTCAAATGCACAATCAGCCACTATTATCCCATGTAGTTCATAGCCTGCTTCTGCTATTCACATGGTGACAAATACGGTTGTGATTACTCCTTTAACATCCCCACCATAATGTAGGATGCTACTATTTCAGTGCAACCCATGAACCTATCTCCATATTCTGTTATCTTACAGAGATCATCATCAAATAAATGTGCTGCAGGGAATGATGGAATATAGCCAAACTGAAGCTGAAATTGCTAGGCCATAGCCACAGATTGAAAAAAGATTGAGCAGCAACAGCCAGTGTAACCATGAGTGTGTCCCAGCTCTAAAAAGCCTCATACCCAAACGTGTAGGCAAAATAACAGCAAATCTTCTAAGATGCAGAGAGTATTATTAAATTGATTACAAGTTTAATGAAGTGTCTGTTTAAGAGGATATAATACTCTGCTGCTCAAAGTGAGAATCTCCTAAGAATAAGTATCCCATCCTTGACTTTGTTTTTCGGATATAAGAGACTAGCAGATACTCCAATTCATTTAACTTATGAAAGCAGGACATACATAAAAGGAACGTTGGGAGTGCAAACAGGCAGAATGCTGCTAGAGATTACTTATGTGGGCAGGATGAGGAAAACTTACAGAACTGAGAAAGATACTAAATAGGGTTACTTTGACAAAGATGGTCAAATATATCAAGTGAAAAATGAAGTGCATTAAAACATTTAAGTAAATGTTCATAATCTAGGCTTTAGAGGAAGAACTACTTAACACTTCTCATTTACCCCTCTCAGCACACTTTGTAATCTCATTTTTCAAATATGAAATGTGAAAGCATGACAGACATATCTGCAAAATTATAACCGCCTGTCTATTCAACTTCATACCTTGAATTACTCAAATGTATTAGTATTCTTAAGCCCTTTATATATTTTTTTTACAAAAAGGAAAGGAAAATGTCATAGCAAAATACTACTTTATGAAAGCTGTGGGCCTGATATACTATAGAGGACCAATAATTGCAAATGAGGTCACTGGGGGCCACAGGTATGCAGCACCTCTGAAAAGCAGGCCTATATCCATACTTCATCAAAAAAGAACTTTAGGAAAATGACAAGATCACATGGTTAAGTGCTCAGTAGTAAAGAAATAAACACACAACCTTAATTATGCCTTGTAATAAATATACATTATGATGCTGTCTTTAATTATATAATTATATACTATTTCTCAAATTATACACTGTCATGCCATTTTTCTACATTCAAATATCTATGTGAAGAATATTTCATTATTTTCTACTTAAACTAACTTCCATAATAATCCTTCTAAATGTATTGATGTAAACATTTCATGTAATCTCAGTAATTCTATGATGTTTATTTCAATAATTTTGCCAGGTGTTATGGAGTGTACCCTTTCTTTTCCATCAGCCCTACAGACCTGTTTAGAAACAATTCAGAGAATAAAACAGTTGGCTACGAAGCTAACTTAGCTACATACATACAGCATGGATTTCCCAGCCTGCAATTTGGGGGATGAGATTGTTAGCTATGAAATCCTGCCCTGTTGCAATTTAGCCATAACATAGCTAATACTAGTTAAGAATCTTTCTGGAATAAATGTCAAAGAAATGTATGGTCCTGTGTATACATGGCATGCACAGAGTATCCCTTGCAATAACTGGCTTTCCTGTTTAAAAATGTATCATAGGCTTTAGTTAGATTATACAATTGGATTTCCGCCAAGTTTCACGAACAGGTAACTCAGGAAGAGTTGCAGAGTATAATTTTGGATTTGGTGGTATAACATTTATCCTTTTCATTGGGTATGAGGGAGAGTTAACAATTTCACATGCATACTGCTAACACTAATGATCACTTAGCTGCATCTACCCTGTGGAAATAAATTTCTCTAACAAATGTGCAAATTTAAAATGAGAAAATGTGTATCGCTAGTAAATGTTTGCTCCAGTGAGGCTGATAAATTGCATCCAAACACTGAACGCTCAAGCTACAGTGATGCAGATCCACTGTTGGTGTAAACTGTCATACTTCCATTGAAGTCTGTGGAGTCATTACAATTTATACCAGCTACTGCCCCAGTGTCTCTTTTGCTTTTGACCAAAAAGGTTATAAAAACATTTTAACCTTCCAGACAAACTTTATATTTCCATAACAACTTCTCAAGGGCCTCTTATCCTAAATGACCGGGGGCCTGCTCCTGCTCCCAATGAATTAATAACAAACTTCCATTGATTTCAGTAGAAGCAGGATAGGACCCTGGGTGACAGAGCAACCTCCTCCCTGGTGGAAATGACCTGTGTAAATCTCAGCTCTATTTAATCCCTCAGCACTAAAACACCAAATTTTGTCATCTTCACTTGGACAAAACAATCACTGAAACTTTTGCAAAGGGACTGCTCCGTGCAAGAAAAATAAGTCTACTCACTGGACTGCAGACTGGGAACTTGCTGCTTTATTTAACTGTATCACAACAGAGTTGGGGGTGGGACTGACTAAACAGGAAGTAATGCAAGGGTAGAGCATGGCACCAAGCTGTAATACTCTAAGTAACCCAGCTAACCCCTTGATGTTCACTTACTTCAGAAACCAGTAGAAGTTTTGCCTGAATAAGGACCCCCCAGTGATGCAAAGGGGTTTACACAGGTAAGTTTACCCTTCAGATTTTATGTACATTTGAAAATCTCACTGTGATTTTACCTTCATTCAGACACCTTCTTTATCATATTGAATACCTGCATAAGTCTCTGCTATGGTTGACTTTGCATTGTATTTTGATCTGCAATGTCATTAAACTGATTCACTTCAGCTTTATGAATGAACCATCAGGAATCTCTCTAGTATTACATAGGTTATAGTCTTCCTTAATGCCATGAAACGCTCAAAAAAATCCGAACTTAAGTGAAAAGTTCAAGAATGCAATTTTTAATTCTTTCTTAAAATCTCTAGTCCAGAAAACAAAATATTATTAAAATATTTATCAACTATTTGGTAACAGACCAGTTCAAAGGGCAAAATTCTGCTCCCAGAGTTAGACATTGTTTCACTCTGGTATTTGGCTCTCTCTATACACACAGATCAAGGGATTGTCATCCCTGTAGTGAGAGCACAATACTGGAATTGAAAATCACTGTGTAAATCTGAGAGCAAAATTTTGCTGATGCTTTGGTGGAGTATTTAATCAGTTGCATGGAAGGAGCATATGACAGGAGATAAAAAGACAGAGATCATCTCTATGGAAACCACTATGGTCTACTTCAGCAGTAAGGGATATCACAAGAATGAACTATTCTAACGTTACAAGGAAGTCCGGTAATGGAGAAAGTGTGATTTGAAACTAGTGCCTCCATGGCCAAAATTATATAGAATTATATAAAATGGTTCACATAAATTGCACAGGAGATTTTACCAGCAATTACCACTAATGAAGTGATCAAAGATGAAGTGGTTCTGTTGTGCTATAGCATAATCATGTGTTCCCTGAAGTTCCTGTCACTATTGCATATGTTTAAATGCGAAGAAGTAAAATACCATGATAGCGGTTTTGGAAGATGACTTAACCTTAGATCTCATTTAATACAATAGTAGTCATTGATGGACTTCAGGCTTACATAATAAAAGAAATGACCCCTTAACACGTGGTTTCACTCTGCAAAAATCTCTGTGTAAAAATGGCACTGTCTTACTCAACAGATCTGCTCCCAATGTATATCTGAGATATATTTGCTTACTTCAGTGACAACACGACATTTTTACAGATTTTTATTCTTAACCCAGATCTAATAGTTAAGGCAGAGTGAACTAGATTCCGTTCTTCCTTGTGCATCATCAACAGAATTGTTCAATCAGTCACACTTGCACAAATCCATTGAAGGCACAAGTGTCAGCAATGGCCTAATTTGCTAGCTGCGAAATTTCAAAACATTCAGTATAAAATGGCAGATTTCTGTGGAAAACTTCCCCCTCTTTTCAGCCAGTTCTGACAGCTGGTGATGATGCTCAAGAAGGAAGGACCATAGTTTTTAGTATGATTATTATTATTAATTACTGGTACAGCACCAAAACATGCAATAAGTACCTTAGAGAACAGATAATTAGACTGGCTCCTGTGCCAAAGGACTTACAGTCTAAGGAATAGCGAACATATATGAGGACTAGGGCAAGCAAGAAGAAATGGGTCAGGACAGGACAAGTTCAAAAGATCATGCAGAGACTAAGTAGGTGCCAATATATTTCACGTGAACAGGTTTTATTTTCTTCCCAGTCACCTAAAGTATTTATTTTGTACGTTTAATTATTTCACTTCTAATAGGCTTTGTGCGAGGGATCGCAGACCTCAAAGCGAGGCCTGCAGGTCCCCAGATGGTGCTCAGACCACAGCTGCCACTCAGCAGCTCACCTAACCCCTGGAGAAGGAGCATAACTCTCAAACTGAGGTTAAATTTGCAGGACTGAGTTTTAGAAAAAAAAATTTTTACTTGTGAAATGAGCAAATCTAATAGGCAAAAATCACTAAAATGGAAATATGGAACTTTACAACGGAGCCTCACAATTTTTAGAATAGAACTTCACTTTAAACGTCTCGGCCACAGTTAATTGGCTGTTGTTGTAAGTCTTTGACATTTATTATATAATTTCAGTAGTTAGGGTACTGTGATTGGGGAGGCTCATATTAAGCCTTTTTTAAACATTTACAACTTTGGGAGAAAATTATCTCTTGGGCTAAAATTTCTAAAGTTACTTTTGTCTCCTAAATATATATTTATTAAGTCTAGTAACATTCTATTTTGATAATTTTTACTAAACCAAGTATAGAAGACAATGACTGAAATCCTGGTCCCATTGGGGTCAATAGAAGTTTTACCATTGACTTCACTGGGGCCAGCATTTCACCCAGCGTGTTTTTCATGTTTAAGAATATCCATATGTGCCTTTCTTGAACATGGGTGTGACAGACTGACACTATCCTGCAATATTTTGAATGAATGTTATTGAATTAAGTTTATCATCTTTGGGATTCATTGTATTAAAAATGCAATTGTGTATGTGTGATCGCAGAATTGTATGTATGTACCTTCTGTAGGAGACTGACTAATGCAATCTCTGGAAGGTATTAGGAACTTCAAAGGACTTTTTGGAACAATATCTGTGAAGTGAATTTCATACCTAAGAAATGCAAAAGACCTACTTGAATCTACTCTTTTGAAGCTATGTCCTGGGGAGAAAAACCCATGGTTTACTAATTACCTGCTCCTGGAAACTCTAGTTCGAACACCCTTGACCTGCATAAAGGATGGAGTAACATGTTATGAGTGTGTTTTTTCGGAATTGAAGCTGTGATGAACTTGTAACCACATGGAATCCCCTTGGATGAGGGTTTCAAGGATTGCTTCTGCCATGGTCCATGTAGGATTAGGTGAACTCTGGTAAATTTATTAGTATGCATGTTGATTCTTTTATTGTTTTTAATGTTTTCTCTGTAGTGCTTTTTATCTTAAGAATAAAGTAGAAAGAACGGTATGGTACTTATAACTGTTGCAATCACTCTTATTAATCTCTGAACAGGAAGCAACCAGTTGTGCTTGGGTAACCTGTCCCTGCTGGGAATAACACAGTGAAGGCAGGAAACTGCAGCCTGGACATACCCCAGTCAGAAGGAAGTGAGAGATAGGTCTCCACCCAAGAAAGGCAATAGTTAGGGAGCTGGAAGTGTGCAAGTGGGTGCTTTGCTGGGCCACTGAGGGGAAACAGAGGTTCATTTGCCCTGAACTGTGATACAGGGATTCAAAACCAGCTACTCAAAATTTCAACTTTTCCATAGACCTAGTAAATGAGAACATGTGCCGTTGACATGTTCAAAGATAATTTAGTATAGAAGTATTTGGAGTTCACAGAGTTTGTAAAACCATTTTCTCTAAAGGTGTTTGAAAGAAATAAATCTCTTGATGGTCACAGGTATGGTGATGTTGATATTCCCAAAGAGAGGTTTCTGCTTTAAGTCTATCCATCACTTGAGACATAATTGAATGTTTATTGGTTTTAGGCTAGACACAGATGAAAAGCCAGAGGATTTTGTAGCAATTAAAATAAGCTGAGCCAGCCCTCTGATAAAATTTATCTTTCAATACAGCTGAAAAAATATATCTTCTGCTTTCTGACACAGCTTCCAGTGCTTCTCTTCCAAAAATTGATAAGGAATATATTTGTTTATTTTGTATGAACATGGTATTAAGTTCCTTTAATGCCCAAGAAGAATATGAAAAGAAAGTGTAGGATAAATCAAATTCAAAACGTCCATCTAATCTGATCTTCTTCCCATCGGAGAAATATAGTTATTTAATCAGAAATTGGAATATATGTTCCAAAATTAATAGTAGAAACCTTTTAAAAAAGACAGATGTTTTCTGTTACATATATGTAGAGGTTATGCTGATTCAGAGAGACACAAGTCTTTCTGAGGCAGGGATAGACTGGAGAGTTCGGAGACCCAGCTTTCTATGATCTTGGGATGAGGTATGTTGTTACATTAAATCGTGGCAAATTAATGGTTATGATGCAAAAATCAGTTGAAACTCAGTGATTTAGAGTGAACTTCATGTTGAGAGTTTGAGGTCCTTCAATCAATGATCCAAAATTAAAGAGATACAAACCACTGTGGAATGAAACCAAAGAGTATTTGCATGACATGTAAGATGTGAAACAGCTAAGTTTTGAGTCAGCTCTCATACTAGTAGACCTAGCTGACATATGGGGGTTAATGCAGAACAACATTTTATACTTGACAGGTATCTAGCAACTAAAAATCTATTTGTAGCATTACATTATGTTAACTATAGGAATAAAAGGTCTTGGAAAAGAAATTATAATAGTAATAAAAATAATAAGGCCTATCTGTGAGATTAGGAAGGTGTTTAGGGTTTTTTGTTTTGTAAAAGAGTTACAGTGTATCTTTTAATGTCAGTTTTGATAATGTGCAATTATTTTATTGTCACTGAACCACATCTAACAAATGTAAAACTAGTCATTGTTGATTTCTTAAGTGTACCTCCCATTCCACCTCAGCCCAAGGCTCTTGGGACCCTGCACCAAATTCAATATAAAGTAGTAAATACTCCTAGGTTTCCAGCTGAAACAGACAAGATGGTAGGAGATTAAATAAAAAAAAAAAATAGAGTTTAACATTTTTGAAAATGGACAAAACCCTACACTAAACATACATGCATTCTTTCCTACTAATGCTTTGCATTTAAGCAATTGCTGTATTTGCCACATGGTGATGTGAGAGGGGAAGGTATCTGATCTGAGCACACATGAATAGAAAAACAAAGCAAAAGGACAGGTTTCAGAGTAGCAGCCGTGTTAGTCTGTATCCGCAAAAATAACAGGAGTACTTGTGGCACCTTAGAGACTAACAAATGGTGCCACAAGTACTCCTGTTATTAAAGCAAAAGGAGATGGTTTTGACTGAAGCAAGGACTCACACCACTAAGGATTTTTACAAAAACAATAGAATCAATTGACCTCCTATGGAGGGCCAATGGAAAGTAAGCAGGACAAGGGGGATGTGATCATGATACATAGTATGTTTTCCTTTGGATTTATCTCCACAGTGATTTGTTATAGTCAACAGAGAGCACTAAGGGGAAGTCTGTGTCTTTTTCATAAAGCACATACTGGATGATCCTATTTCAATAAGCTTGTGAAAGGTGGAAAAACCTCTAGGTGCCTACAGGATGGGGTAGAGGAATTCCTTCCTGACCCAAACTTCCACCAGTTCACAAGGCAATTTTACAAATGAGTTCTCAGTGATGTCAGCTAGAGGATTCTTTCTTCCATATAACAGTCCGCTCTGGAAATGTGCCAAAATCAATAGGCTCTAATATTAGGAAAGGAAATTTCCAGGCCTTCTAATCTGTTATTAGAAGCTATATCAGTGTGTGCCTAACTGGGGAAGGTTGAGAGGGGAAATGGGATAAAAATACTAGGATATAGGCCAGACTATTACCTATTTTTGGTTACCAGAAAAAATCATTTAATCATTTAATGTTAGGTAAATTCTTCCACTGGAGTACATGGCATTTAAGATATAGAAGTTTAATAGAATAAGGCACCCTTTCATAGCACATTTTATAAGCCTGTTTACAATATTATGCAAGATTATTAACTCCACTTATTCTATGGCAGCAAACTATGATGCCTTATATCTGTCTCTGTTTTTATCTGCCTTTGATTCCACTTTCAAGGAAGGATTGTATGCTCCTGAACAGAAAGTGCAGTGTTGTGCAGTTGTTATGTCAATTTGGTTTGGTTTTACATTATTATTTTGAACAGTTACTCCGAGTAAGAGCATTCATGGTAATTCAGCCAAATGGAAAATGCTGCATGTGTGTCATACAGACAACATTGCATTTGCTGAATTATGCTGTTTTCAAAAATTTTATTAAAGAGAGAATCAAAAAAGGTAGGTGGATTTGGTTGATCTGATTAGCTAATGTCAGTCTTAAGCTTTGACTTTTACAAAGCAAAATTCAGAGGTCGGAATTTCATTAGTTTCAAGTGTTGAATTTTGTTATATTATATTCATTAGTCAGACCTAGAGAACCTCAACCTTATTTCACAATGGGATAAATCTTGAGAGGGTATGAGCACCTAAAACATCCCTTGGATTTAGAGTCATCTGTCAGGATTTGGCACGATATAGATGGTGTTTCTTAATGGTAAGTGTGATTTGTCAAGTATATATAAACTCTGGGACTCACTCACTTATTGCTGTATGGAAAGCAAACCACTGGAGGTAACACATATGACCCCTCATAGAACACTCATTCATTCATTCATTCAAAGCTCCAACATAGCTTTCGCAAGAAGTGGAGAACCTGCAGATGCAATAAACATAAAGAACTGGTTTCTTTGAGTTAACCTTTCTTTCTCCTTCAAAAATTGCATCTGCAGAACACCACTCTGTGAGATTAATAAGCGGTATGACCCCCTAGGAGGAATAGGGATAAAGATTACAAATTGAATAAAGAATGTAGTAAAGGCTTCCTTGAGGAGTACGGGCTCTGATGAACCAGTCATTCAAGTAAAGGTAGACATACAATTCAAATTATCCACAGTGTGCAGCTGCCACAGATAAGCATTTTTTTAAAGACTCAACAAAGCCATAAGCAAGCCAAAGGAAAGGACTATTATATTGGTATTGGCTGCTCCTTGTTCAAAATCTGAAGTACTTGTCTTTCACTGAGCAGCCTTGATGGAACCGTAAAAGATCTTCACACTGAGCAGGTGGGTGCCAGGAATCCTATTTAAATAAAGATTGCAGGTCTACCCTACCAAACTGGGAATCAGATCTAATAGCTGCAAGTGAGTAGTGCTAAATAAAAGCATGCACTGGCTGCCCTTCAAATTTCTGATATAGGCTCACCTATTAGTGTTTCCTTCAGAAGTTACAATTAAGTGGTGGAGGCAATATCCCTGTCATTTCAGACCCAGTGGGGAAAACTAGTCAACAAAGTGCACAGCCTCAGTCTGAAAGTAGTGGGCATACTAGTCAGTCACAATATCTATCAATATTTAATACTTATATTGTAATAATGCCCAGATGGGCCAAGCAGTATTAGATTCTCATTCTGCTGCGATGTATATGCACATAAGATGATGCATTTTTGCTTACAAGAGGCACAAAGCTTCTGGGATTGACATTTACATGAAATTGGAAATCCCTGCAATCTAGATGGAATGCCAGTCAAAACAGATGATGAGGGAACAGAGACAACAATGGGATAGGACCCATAGTCATGCCTAGCTTTAACAAAACAAGAAATTATTAACTCACTTTGCTTCTACTTCAAACTAAAATTTCTTATGAAAGGAAAGGAAGCCCTAGATCATTTGAGAGAGAGAGAGTGTGTGTGTGGAGGGGAGGGCTGGGCGGGCGGAGGGGCGGACATACAAGATCAAATACCCCCCCCCCCCCATTAACCACGACTTTCCAGAAGATTCAGATCCAGTGGTGCTATGGGTGAATGCATTCCAGAATTGGAATTTACAGAGACAATTCTCAAAGGAGAATAAGATAATCATAACAATACACCCCTTTGAGAGACATATATTCTTTCAATTCACACCTCCTTACGCTGAAGAGCATTTAACTTTCAGACTCATGCTTACCTTCACACTAGGTTAAACTAATGCAAAACAATTCACACCCAGTCATATCTCACTACCTGAACATAACAATCTCAGGTAACAGAATTCATATAAGACAAAAAAAGAACAGGCCAAATCCATCTTTGGAGTAACTTCATGAACTTCAGCTGGGCTACTCTGAGGACAAATTTAGTATAAATATAGCATGAAAAAGTCTCTGATGCGACAAAGGAATACTGATCTGACAAAAGAATGCAACCACAGAAATATCAAATGCATTAGACAGTGGTTATCCTTAAAAGTTTGTCAGTTGCCTTTGAGAATAGGTTTACCTCCTTATTTGGATCATTCTAGTTGTCCCGTCTAGTAAATATAGGAAAGTTTAGGTAGGACTGAAAATTCTGAGATAAAGTTATTTAATTAAGGCAAGATTGTCAAGTTTTTAAGAAGATCCCTGTAGATTTAATTTATTTAACTCACTCACTACTTTAACTGCTATTAACACATTGTTTTGCCCAATTTCATGATATACTTAATTATTTTAACAAATGAATGTAACAAGTATTTAACATTAATGTGAACTCCCTCAACACAAGAAAATTAATGATAAATAATACAAATGCTTTCCATTTCTATAGCAGAAGATCTTAAAGTGCTATATAAATATTTAATATCGTTTCACAAGGGAGTTAAGAATTATTATCCCTTAATTTTACAGAATGCAGAACTGAGGAATGGAGAGGTTAAATTATTTGCTCACAGTCACATAGCAAGTCTGTGGCATAGCCAGGAATAAATCCCAGAACTCCTGAGTCCCAGTCCACAAGACCATTCTCCCTTCTTATTCCTAGTTAAAGCATCACAGCTCCTTTATCTCAGTTCTACTGTTTCCAAGCATCATAGTTTGATAAAGTCTTGCATTGGATTAAATCACAACGAGTAAACTTGTACACAATGGGCCAAATTCTGCACTCAGACATACAGGTAATAAGATCAGTATTAGCATCAGCCATCTGAAAACTGGAGCTACCATTTCCTCTATTTTCTTTTCCAATCCACCACACAGATAAACAGCAGTAGGAACCTGTGTGTCAGCTATTTTCACTCTGCCATATCTCCCCACACAACCCACCATGGGAGAGACCAAAAGCAGCAGCAACAAAGAGAGACGTAGAACAAGCTTCTTCACGTATTTGTTGTTTTTTACTTCTGCTCCTGACCTCTCTAGGCCTAGTCTACACCTAAAACTTGGGTCAACCTGGCTATCTCGATCAAGAGTGTGAAAAAAATCACACCCCTGAGACACACAACTAAGCTGACCTAAACCCCAGAATAGATACTGCTAGGTCAAAGGAAGAATTATTTTTTTTAATCAACCTAGCTATCCTCTCTCAAAACCCCCTTGCATCACCGTAGCAAGTGTCTATACTACGGCACTATAGTGGCACAGCTACAGTGCCATAACTGTGTTGATGTAGTATGTGTAATGTAGATATACCTTTAATCTCAGTACCAAGTTCTTCCCAGAGCAGGTCACATTGGCAGAGTGGAGTAGCTAGATCAATGGGCCTCCCATGATCCCACTCAGCTCTCTCTTTTATTTTGTTCTGATGCTAGACCTGCTGGAGTCGGGTGAATGCTATAAATATCTTGGCTTTTTTTTTTTTTTGGAGGGACCAGCCAATCAGACATAGGAAAACCAGTAAAAAAACAGAAACAAATTAGAATACCAATGACAGATAAGATGACAATCACTGGAGCCGGGAGAGATGTGGGCACTGAGCTCTCCTTGTCTATAGATATTTTAACAATTACTAAAGGCACTGTGGGTAATTCTGGAAGGAAACTGAATGACTCATTTGATGCTAAAATAGATGATGCTGTTGACTTTCAAACACTGGCTACTAAAGTTACAGTTAGGATTTAGGAGGCCCAGTTTTGCATTGTGATCATAGAAAGGCAGCTGGAAAAGTCTCTAATGTTGGATGTTGGAAAGGCTGTGGCATGAACAGTAACTATGTGCACACGTGGTGGAGTTGTACTGTTGCACACGTGGTGGAATTGTTCAGTTGTTAAAACATTCTGGACAGCTGTTCGTTCCAAGATCACCATACTGTTACAGACTGACTTGCCATTGGACCCTGCACCATTTGTATTAGGTCGATGGACTTTTAAAATGTTGAGTGTAGTCTGCTGAACATTAACAAATCACCTTATTCATGCAGCACTGTATAAAAAAGGCTCAGATAGCTTTCATATGATCATACTCAGCCAGACATCAAGAGGCTGGATGATTATAAATTTGCATGGAATCTGCTCAATTCTAGAACTTTGTGAGGCTCTAGTCCTATGTCTCATCCTTTCCTCACTCTGTTTACTAATGCTCACTTCTTGTTACCTAACTGCTGCTTCAACATGCTTGTCAATAGTGTTATAAGAGAAAATAGTTGTGCATTCGAAAAGCACATAAGAAACATAAGAAAGAGAGGAGTGTCTCAGCCATTCAGAATATCAGCAATATCTGATGTATGTTAGGGACTTTACTTGCCATACTGTTTCACATTAATCTATTTTATGTTACATTTTCCCAAAGAGGCTTTAACTGGGTTAAAAAACAAATGTGTTAAAGATACTCTGAATGAAATTATAGTATGAAAATTTCCATTTGGACTGAAAAGTTATCTCAGTGTATTTGGAACTGTCCAAGGGCTTGATCCTGCACTCTGGCCCCAATCCAGCAAAGCCCTTAACTTTAAGCACTTGAGCAGTTCCATTGAAGTCACTGAGTGGACAGCAATATGGATTTGTGACCTCAGCATACTAAAGCGCAGAATGTCAGCTCCTACAGAGAACTAATACTACTTACTCTAACTCCTCTAAATAGAAAAGGAGTTTTTGGGGAATGGGAGGAGTGGGGATATTCAAACCCTTTATAAAATTAGGTATGGTGTTCTTTATTCACAGAAAGAGTTAAGGAGCACAGAAATCTAGAAAGTGCTTTATCTACAGTGTAGGTCCAAAGGCCGAACAAATTCCATATACAGCGTAACATACTGGGCTGCCTTCATATTTATGTCCAGAGTTTATTTGTTTAATTACTGCTCCACAATCATTCAACAGTTAAGTAAGTATGGTTTCATAAAAAATAGTAGTAGTAAATATATTATGCAGTCTGCCAGGGGGCATGTTGTACATATACAAGATAATCCAACTCATAGGTTTGCATGCTTGAATTTCACATTTTGTGCAGTGATCCTTTGAAAAACTGTATTAAAATGTAAACTAGTACAAACATTTGGAATATTCTTATTTGACAAGCCCAAGCAACCTTTAATTAACAATATTGTTAAAAGGCCCCATGATTCTTAGGAAACCCTTCAAAGCAGGTTATCACAGATTAATTTTATCATAATAATCCATATTCAATATTCAGTTTTTCATCATCCCAAGAACACATGCCAACTTCAGGAAGATTAAATAAAATATCATATCAACCCTAGGATTCCTCTGCTTAGTTTACTTTATTTTGAGACTGTTCCTTTGTGACTTTATAAAACAGACATTTACACTCAAAAAGACACTACTGGAAAGACCAACCATTGATATAATCCAATAAGTTGTTTAAAGTGGGTACATGGACAATGCCCAGCTTTTCTGTTAATTAAAAACATAAAAACAGCAGCATTTTTGTTAGGTCTTCATAGAAATGTGATGAATTTTGTATTTGGATAACCAAATCCTCTATGGCGGTGCAAAAATCATGTAAATTAACTTCATGCAGTGCAGACTGAAGCCAGGGCCGGCTCCAGGGGTTTGGCAGCCCCAAGCAGCCAAACAAACAAAAATAAAAGCCGCGATCGCGATCTGTGGCGGCAATTCGGCGGGAGGTCCTCCGCTCCCAGCAGGAGTGAGGGACCGTCCACCGAATTGCCGCGGAACAGCTGGACGTGCCGCCCCTCTCTGAAGTGGCCGCCCCAAGCACCTGCTTGGTAAGCGGGTGCCTGGAGCCGGGCCTGACTGAAGCAGAGCAAATTCTTCCCTCAGGGTGTGGAGCATCAGAGCAGATGCTCTGCAGCCATTACTACAGTCCGTAGGCAGTGGGAGCCACAGCTGCTATGAACTACTCTAAGCAGGAATTTGGGACAGTAGATCCATGTAGTCACAGACCCAATGACCATGCCCCCATCTCAATAACTCCTCCTTACTGCCCAGAAACAAAAACAAAAAACCCAGAACTAAAAAACACCACAGAGAATTGCTTTGTAGAGAGCAAGGAGTGCAGAGTTCTCAGTATGGCTATTCTGCAGTCTTCTCCTCAACAACAAAATTGTGCCATGCAGGAGGACAGGATTTGGCCTTCTGGAGCACATTTTAAAGTTATGGCATCTTAACTGTATCTGTAAAGCATCTACTCCTCGTGCAAAAGACATATCTGCATATGCAAATGTATGTTTTGTGATTTATCAGAGGCACAGATAATTTAAATGTGCCCCTAAAAGAAATCTCTTCAGCAGAAAAGATCCCTTGATCTTATTCCCTCAAGCTTTGCTTCTCAATCCAGATTCCCAGGAATAATCAACCACTTAATGTGCACTGCCCCTCAAGAGCTCTATCTTCATAGCACAGACCTTCTCTAATGTATATCACTACTAGGTATTTAATATTAAGTATAACCTTCTCCCTTACCATTTACTGTTTTATCTGTAAACCTCCTTTTCAAAATTTTGACATTTTTTCCCCACTTATCTAACCACCTAGTCCTAAAAAAAGATCTCAATTATATTTCCACTCTGATGTCCATGCTTTTCACAGTGCAAAAATTGTGATCCATTGTCAAGGGCATATGGTATCTGTGCTTACAAACTGGCAGGACTATATGATCAGGCTATAGTTGCCAAGCCAGAATATGGTTAGATGGATAGAATTAAAAATATTTAAAAGCACATCCTTTTTAACTAAGAATTTATACAAAGTACATGTGTTTATAAAAAAAATATTGTCTTCATTAATTCTTGGAACAATTTTGACAACTCTATTCACAGGGAGATAAAAATAAGTAAATCACAGTATTTAGATTGATTAAGCAGAGAGCTTGACATGAAAATTCCTGAAAAGAAAAAACTGCACATGTTTACAATCAAAGACTATTAGGAAGACATATTGCTGAGATTTAAGTGCAGGGAACTCCTTTGTGAGCTTTCACAAAATAACCTGGAGAACATCCTTTAAGGGATGGAATAAGGGCATGTGTCAAACTGAGACATTCAAGAAGCTTTTGCTCAGGTTTGGGTTTGCTAGATAATCTGATGACCTTGAGAGCTCTCACAGTCTCCCTCTGAAGCAGTATGCAGTCATAACCTCATTAAAGGATTTTAACTTTATTTTCTGTAAGCTTTAGTCTGAAATCAGCCACAAAATAAGGAACAGACAAGTTCTGCAAACTTAGAACACAAAGGCTCTTACAACTGTATAGTTATCCTGTGGTACAAATTAGGGGGAAATGTAAGCTTTATAAAATGACAAATTCTTTTCAAAAGCAACTGAAAATGATTTGGAACTTTCACAACATTCAAACATATAACTCCCACTGACAGAAAAGAGCCTAAAAAAGGGAGGAACACTCCTTATGAAGAAAGGGGGGAAGGGATATGTCAGAATGAGCGCATAGTTTGCTATATAATTCAAGAAAACGAAGTGCTCAGCACCCTCAACTAGTCAACAGAAGTAGCAGGCACTCAGCAGTATCAGGACCTTAAAAATCTCCTGATGGAAAAAGTACATGTCCAATTCCTAATATAGTAACTGATGGCATGCAATACATTTATCATCCTCATTCTAATTAAAAAGACACTAAATATCAGAAGCATTCTAGACACTTTGCAGAAAATTAAGAAGAGAAGGTCACCACTTCAAAAATCTTACAGATGCAGTACCATTACTCAAACTGTAATGTCTTCATATTGTACAATAGCATATTTCAAATTATTTTCCTAGCCTCAGTGTGTGTGTATGCACAGAAATAGAAAAATAAAAATCATTGAATCATAGAATATCAGGGTTGGAAGGGACCTCAGCACATCATCTAGTCCAATCCCCTGCTCAAAGCAGGACCAATCCCCAACTAGATCATCCCAGCCAGGGCTTTGTCAAGCCTGACCTTAAAAACCTCTAAGGAAGGAGATTCCACCACCATCCTAGGTAACCCATTCTAATGCTTCACCACCCTCCTAGTGAAAAAGTTTTTCCTAATATCCAACCTAAAAATGACCTGGAGCAAAGACTATACGTTAAGACGTACTTGTTTTAGTTGATTAATAAATTATTTAGAGCTAACTAAAAACATCTTAAGGTTTTAATGAATATACATCATGACAGGGTAGTTCTGGCTGCAAATAGTGAAGAGGTTTCTAATAGTCTCTTAGCTCTTTGCAAGAGCATGGGAGCTTTCACTGCCCTGAGAATACATACAGTTCTGGTGGAATACATCTTTTATTTGTACCAACACTGCAGATTTCCTGTGTGCATTTTGCAACCTTGAAGTTTCATCCTGAAACCCTTACTTTATGCAAATTATTCTAGGACTACTTGTCTGAGTACAGATTACTTACATAAGCATTTGCAGGAACAGGTCCTTGGTTTACTGGTTATTGTCATAAGGTAATAATAGTCATAAGGTAAAATATAGCACATAAAAACTTTTGTTTCAGAAGCTACACTGAAGTTATACAATGCCTTTAAATACAAACAATATACTACTCATCATAAACTAGAGAATTAGAATTCCCCAACATTAAAAAAATATGTTTTATATTCATGGTATTAATGTTTTTAATATGACAGATATTTTCTTAAATCTTTGTTTATTCATGAGCATGTCTTTCATGTGCACTCCCTACATTTTCAGTTCTTATCTTGTCAAAATCATTAATTGAATCTTTGATTAGAAAGTTGGATTTGATCGCACATCACATTGGGGTCATTCTTTCCATGCATTAAAATCAAAGCTATTCTTTTAAGGATTTCCATCTAGTCACTGATATGAGGTTCTGGAGCAAAAGGACAGCCTTTCTTTTCTATTGTTTAATTTTGCTGATGAACCAATATTTTCCTCTGGGCTCTTGTGACATTATATCTTACTTCAGTGAATTTCACTCAGTATTTAATTGCAGATAGAGGCAAATTTGTTTTTCCTTGTAAATAATAGATCAGTAAAGGAGAATCCCTAATTATTTGCAATATTTATATAAATATATAAAATTTTGTCCTGGAAATGTGTATTTGTGTATTACTCAATTACTCTTCACTTGATATTATGAAGAACAGTGGTCACCCTTGTCAATTGGCTTAGATCACAGGTTTTTAAACTGTAGTAAGCGAGAAAGACTGTCCATCATCGCAAAAAAGATGGGGTTAATAATCAGTTTTGAAAAAATAAATCTAATGGAACCCCACCAATTTGCAACTCAAGCATTACCTTAGAAGGCGAAGAATCCAGTCAATTCACATATCTTGTCAGTAACATGCCTGCCAATGAGGATATCCGGAAGGAAATAATGTCACAAATTGGCAAAGAGGCAGCTGCATTCACCAGCTTAAACAAGATCTAGTCATCAAAATATCTACAATTAAAAGACCAAACTACAAATCTTTAAGTCAAATGTTATTTCCATCTTAACCCATGGACAAAAAGCCACCAAAAGTACAGACAAACCTTTGAAAAATGCTAGGTATTAAATGGAATAAATTTATAAGATATGCTAAGATTTTGTCAGAGAGCTCAACTGTTCCATCTCTCTAAAGTTATTCAGAAAAGAAGATAGAAATATCTGGGAGCTATGTTAAGGATGAAGCCAGAGAATCTGCCATGGCAATCATTGCCATTGGGCAACTGGATGAACAGGCAAAAGGATCTAACCCAGAGAATCCCTCCATCGAACACTGCTTAGAAAGGGAAAATATATGGAACTTAACAACATAGAGGACATGCAAAAAGCATCTCAAGATAGACAGGGATGGCATGATTTGTTCATGCCAGTGGCTCTCAGGCCTGGTCTACACTAGGAGTTTATATCGAATTTAGCGCCGTTACATCGAATTAACCCCGCACCCGTCCACACCACGAAGCTATTTAATTCGACATAGAGCTGTCTTAAATTCGACTTCTGTACTCCTCGAAAACGAGAGGAGTAGCGCTAAATTCGAAATGGCAATATCGAATTAGGCTAGGTGTGGATGGAAATCGACGGTAATAGCTCCGGGAGCTATCCCACAGTGCACCACTCTGTTGACGCTCTGGACAGCACTTCGAGCTCGGATGCTCTGACCAGCCACACAGGAAAAGCCCCGGGAAAATTTGAATTCCTTTTCCTGTCTGGGCAGTTTGAATCTCATTTTCTGTTTGGACAGCGTGGAGAGCTCAGCAGCACTGGCAACGATGCAGAGCTCTCCAGCAGAGATGGCCGTGCAATCTAATAGAAAGAGGGCCCCAGCATGGACTGATCGGGAAGTCTTGGATCTCATCGCTGTGTGGGGCGATGAGTCCGTGCTTTCAGAGCTGCGCTCCAAAAGAAGGAATGCAAAGATCTACGAGAAGATCTCTAAAGCCATGGCAGAGAGAGGATACAGCCGGGATGCAACGCAGTGCCGCGTGAAAATCAAGGAGCTGAGACAAGGCTACCAAAAAACCAAAGAGGCAAACCGACGCTCCGGATCCCAGCCCCACACATCACGTTTCTACGAGGCACTGCATTCCATCCTAGGTGCGGCCGCCACCACTACCCCACCAGTGACCGTGGACTCAGAGGATGGGATACTGTCCACGGCCGGTTCCTCGTCGGAAATGTTAGCGGACGGGGAAGATGAGGAAGGAGATGAGGAGGACGAGGCAGTCGACAGCGCTTGCACCACTGATTTCCCCGACAGCCAGGAGCTCTTCATCACCCTTACCGAGATCCCCTACCAACCATCCACAGCCGTTACCCCGGACACCGAATCAGGGGAAGGATCAAGCAGTGAGTGCTTTAAACATCTAAACATGTAATTTTAACATAACTGGTCCACCGTGGTAACACACGTTCCCACGCCATGAGTCCAGTAAGTAGTCTGGGATCATGGCACGGCACAGCATGGCGGCATACGGCCCTGGCCTCTGCATGGTCTCCCGAAGCATTCTTCCCCTCTCGCTCTCCGAGATCCTCATTAGAGTTATATCGCACATGACGCCCTGCTTTAAATTAGGGAGGGGAATGTTAGTATTGGGACTGCTTTACAGCCACGCGGTGGAGGCGGCAGAGGGGCAGCATACAGTGATCTTTCCCGGGGACAGCCGCGAGGTGGTGGGACAGGGGCAGAGCTCATGCTTCCCTGATTGCTGCCAGCAGAGAGTGGCCTTGCATTCAGTGCGAAAGGAGCCCAGTGCTACTATTACATTTTTAAGCTGCCACAAGTCTACGGCTTACCATGTTTTCCTGCAACAAAAGTAGAGGTGTCCTGCCACGCTTCTCTGATCGCAACTGCAAGACCCCAGGCACTGAAGGCGAGGGCCGAAAATTCGACCTTGTCCTGTGTGCGCATGTGAAAGGTCCAGTGCATGGTGTTGTTCACAGAGAAAGACTATGTTCTTTGTTAGCAACTTCATTTATCTGTCTCAGGAATTTACTCCCTTTTTCCCATTCCCACAGACACATCTGCGACTGTCTCCCAACCCAGCCTGGCATCACACTCCCAGAGGCTAGCGCAGATTAGGAGAAGGAAGAGAAAGACGCGTGAAGACATGTTTTATGAACTTATGGAGTGCTCACGAGAGCAGGCAGCCCAGACGACACAGTGGAGGGAGAACTTGTCACAAATGCACAGAGCAGTCATGGAACGGGAGGAGAGGTGGCGCCAGGAGGACCAGCAGGCTACTCGAACCCTGCTTGGACTAATGAGGGAGCAAACGGAGACGCTCCGGCGCCTAGTGGATGTTCTGCAAGACCGGAGGCAGGAGGACAGAGCCCTGCTGCTGTCTATCTCTAACCGCCCTCCCCCGCCACCAAGTCCCACACCCCCCTCACCAAAAGTCCAAAGAAGGAGGGGCGGCAAGGGCCGTTAAAACTTTCAGTCGGCCCCTGCACACTGCTGCAGCAATGGAAGGCTCTCGTTCCAAAGTTTGAAAAGCCCTTTCCTACCCATCTCACAATAGCCCACGTCCAAGTTTCCTCCCCCCCTTTTCATGTGCGGTTCATAATAAAACATCTGTTTCTGTTAAGTACTGTTTCCGAGAGTGTCTTTTAGAGGGGATTCTGTCTGAAGGGGGGGAAGGGGTTTGTTACTTGGACAGGACAGTCACCTGTAGCAGGCTACAGAGGCGGGGGCAGGTCCAGCATCAGGACACATACACAGTACAGTCACCAGTTACCCTGGTCAGTCTGGGAGGCGGTTTTCATGTTCTGGGGTGCGAGGGGGTTGATCTGTGACTTTGTGGCGGGGGAGGGCAGTTACAGATCTTCTGCCGCGGTCCTTATCCTGGATCACAGAGCCACGCAGCAGGGGATCTGTTACCCTCCGCCCCCTGCCAGAAAGTCACTTGGCCGACACATACATGCAGTCCCGCCCAGGACTGCTGGCAGGCTGCGTTGAAACAACCAATCCAGCACTGCGGAGCCTGTCATTCCCGGAGTTTAGAAGCATCATTTGCATCAAAACAATAAACCAGCCCCCCGCCACAGTCTGCGTCCCCGGTTTAAAACATTCCCGCGAAAACAGTAAGAAAGAGAACCTTGTTCAGTAACAAAACGGAACAGATTTTATTTGTTGGGAAGGTGGGGAAGGGGGTATGTAACTTGGAAGGATAGTCAACAGTAACTGGGTAAAGAAAAGGGGGCAGGTTCAGTATCTGTGTCCACAAAGTGAACAGTCACTGGAGACCCTGCTCAGTCAGGAACCTGGCTTTCAAAGCCTCCCTGATGCACAGCGCGTCCCGCTGGGATCTTCTAATCGCCCGGCTGTCTGGCTGGACGTAATCAGAAGCCAGGCTATTTGCCTCAAGCTCCCACCCCGCCATAAAGGTCTCCCCCTTGCTCTCACACAAATTGTGGAGCACACAGCAAGCAGCTATCACAATGGGGATATTGGTCTCGCTGAGATCACAGCGAGTGAGTAGGCTTCTCCATCTCCCCTTGAGACGGCCAAAAGCACACTCCACCACCATTCTGCACTTGCTGAGCCGGTAGTTGAATAGTTCTTTCCCTGAGTCCAGTGCGCCAGTGTAGGGCTTCATGAGCCAGGGCATTAGCGGGTATGCAGGGTCCCCGAGGATGACTGTAGGCATCTCCACATCCCCAACAGTTACTTTGTGGTCCGGGAAGTAAAGACCTTCCTGCAGCCGTCTATACAGACCAGAGTTCCTGAACACCCTAGCGTCATGAACCTTGCCAGGCCATCCAACGTAGATATTGGTAAAACGTCCCCGATGGTCCACCAGTGCTTGCAGCACCATGGAAAAGTACCCCTTTCTGTTGATGTACTGGCTGGCCTGTTGGTCCGGTGCCAGGATAGGGATGTGAGTCCCATCTATAGCCCCACCGCAGTTTGGGAATCCCATCTCGGCAAAGCCATCTCTGATGAGCTCCACGTTTCCCAGGGTCACTACCTTAGATAGCAGTAGCTTGACGATTGCCCTGGCTACTTGCATAACAGCAACCCCCACGGTAGACTTGCCCACACCAAAGTGGTTAGCGACGGACCGGTAGCTGTCTGGCGTTGCGAGCTTCCAGAGGGCTATGGCCACTCGCTTCTGGACAGTCAGGGCTGCCCGCATCCGGGTGTCCTTTCGCTTCAGGGCAGGGGACAGCAACTCACACAGTTCGAGGAAAGTCCCCTTCCGCATGCGAAAGTTGCGCAGCCACTGGGATTCATCCCAGACCTGCAGCACTATGTGGTCCCACCATTCTGTGCTTGTTTCACGGGCCCAGAATCGCCGTTCAACAGTATCAACAAGACCCAGTGACAGCGAGATGTCCTGGGCGCTGGGTCTCATGTTCTCAGAGAGGTCGGAGCTAGTGTCCGACTTCATGCCGTCACGGTGGTGCCGTAGCCTCCTCTCATGATTGATCTGCAGCTGCCTCTGGTACAGGTGGAGGAGAAGCTGCGAGGCGTTGAGAACTGCCACAACTGCAGCGATGGTCGCAGCGGGATCCATGCTCGCACTGCTGTGGCGTCCGCGCTGTCAGTAATCAGAAAAGCGCGCGAACTGATTTCCCACCGGCGCTTTCAGGGAGGGAGGGAGGGAGGGCGTGAGTGACGGACGGATGACGACAGGCGCCCAAAAGCACCCTCGACACATTTTTTTACCCAGAAGGCATTTGGGGCTCGACCCAGAATTCCAATGGGCAGCGGGGACTGCGGGAACTGTGGGATAGCTGCCCACAGTGCACCGCTTCCAATGTCGACGCTTGCCCCGTTAGTGTGGACTCACAAAGTCTCACAAAGTCGAATTACTGTCCTTAGTGTGGACACACACGTTCGACTTAGTAATATCGATTCCACATAGTCGAATTAACTAAAATCGAAGTACTCTCGTAGTGTAGACAAGGCCTCAGTCTTTCCAAACTACTGTACCCCTTTCAGGAGTCTGATTTGTCTTGTGTACCTCACAAGTTTCATCTCACTTAAAAGCTACTTGCTTACAAAATGTTGCTTATGTGACATCTGATGGCACAGGAAATATTCCAATTCAGAGTGCCTCATGGATGCTGCATGGTCACTAGGGTTGGTCAAAATTTTTCTGTCAAAACAGTTTGCTGACTGACATTTCGTTTGTTGATGAAACAAAAGTTTGTGTGGAAAGTACCTGCTTTCTTCCAAAACTTATAATTTTTTTTGTCAGAAAATTGAAAACCTACTTTTTGTATCCAAAACTTGAACATGTTCAGGTTTTGTGTTTTTGACGAAAAAAATAATATTTCTGTGAAAATAAACCTTTCTGACCAGCTCTACTGACCACAAATGGAAGCAGAGATGTCTGTGTGATTCCAAATAGGACGGGAAGTGTATCCATGAAATAGCATTTTTACAAAAATGTGATCCACCCTCTGAGAAAGTTTGAGGACCTTTGCAGTAGTTAACTAAATAATTCTACCTCAGTGTTTGCAGTATTCTCCTAAGCATTCTTTATATTAAGTACTGGGAATACTGAGAAAATCTTTGTATTAATTCAAGGGAAAATTGTCAAGTTTTTAAGGCTATGTCAGACAAACATTTCTGTGTTAAAGAGAACTGTTGAGATTAATATTGCAGCATTAAAGTATAGCTACTTGACTAAGTGAAACAGGACTGAGCAGTTTGAACCCACTCATTGTCCAGCCTTTTTTATTATAGTGAGATACAGAATGAAAGTCATACAATCTGCAACCTCTTTTCCCATAATCCATGAGTGCAAAGGAAGTCTTCGCATATAATACACAGAGGTCATTATCACATTTGAATTGTGCTTTGTTAGCAGTTAGCACTGTAAGTGATACTTCAGGTTTGAGAAATTTCATTTTGATAAACTGGAAAGGGACAATATGAATGAGAACAGGTTTCCAATATCAACCTTTACACATTTCAATCGAATGATTGCTGGCATTACATTAAAATAATGAATATACAATTGTGAAGCTGTCAAATAGTCTCCTTTTTCAATATTGTTTGGAGAAGATTCATGAGATAACAGCAAGTGAGAATATAGGATCTGCTGGTACAAAATGCCCAGTTTCTAGTTACCTTTTCGGAGCAAGAGTTTTATATATTGGTAAGCAGGACAGTTATTCTTCTTGACTACAGAAGACGATTTCCAGCGTACTGTAACTCAACACAAACTACTTATAGCACTGGTCTACAATTTTTGAGAAGTCGTCTGCTTCAGAGATAAAATGTGCTATTTATTATGTATTTTGATGTGCTGAATTCAAATATGACAATTAAAACAACTGATTGGCTACTGTTTCTAAGATATTTAAGTTTTTACATTTTATGTCTATGTATATTGTGTAGATAGTCGAGTTTTAATCATAAATTGTAAACCTAGGTCTTTTCATGTGTTTATGGTTGCTTTACATGATAATATTTCACCTGTCCTGTTTATGTAACACTTTAAAAATCAGCAAAAGGGTTATATAAATAAAATTTATTATGAAACAAAAGGCAAAAAACTATTATGTACCTAGTTTAGTCCTATTCAGTGTCTACTCGGCGCTTCTTGGCTTGTCTCTTGTATTCATTAAATGGAGCATCTCTTGTCACTGTCCAGCAATAGTCTGCAAGCATTGATGGGCTCCATTTGCCCTGATAGCGTTTCTCCATTGTTGCAATGTCCTGGTGAAATCGCTCGCCGTGCTCGTCGCTCACTGCTCCGCAGTTCGGTGGAAAAAAATCTAGATGAGAGTGCAAAAAATGTATCTTTAGTGACATGTTGCAACCAAGGCTTTTGTATGTCTTGAGGAGGTTTTCCACCAACAACCTGTAGTTGTCTGCCTTGTTGTTTCCGAGAAAATTTATTGCCACTAACTGGAAGGCTTTCCATGCCGTCTTTTCCTTGCCACGCAGTGCATGGTCAAATGCATCATCTCGAAGAAGTTCACGAATCTGAGGACCAACAAAAGACACCTTCCTTTATCTTAGCTTCACTTAACCTTGGAAATTTTCCATGGAGGTACTTGAAAGCTGCTTGTGTTTTGTCAATGGCCTTGACAAAGTTCTTCATCAGACCCAGCTTGATGTGTAAGGGCGGTAACAAAATCTTCCTTGATTCAACAAGTGGTGGATGCTGAACACTTTTCCTCCCAGGCTCCAATGACTGTCGGAGTGGCCAATCTTTCTTGATGTAGTGGGAATCTCTTGCACGACTATCCCATTCGCAGAGAAAACAGCAGTACTTTGTGTATCCAGTCTGCAGACCAAGCAAGAGAGCAACAACCTTCAAATCGCCACAAAGCAGACACTGATGTTGGTCATAGTTTATGCACCTCAAAAGTTGTTTCATGTTGTCATAGGTTTCCTTCATATGGACTGCATGACTAACTGGAATTGATGGCAAAACATTGCCATTATGCAGTAAAACAGCTTTAAGACTCGTCTTCGATGAATCAATGAACAGTCTCCACTCATCTGGATCGTGAACGATGTTGAGGGCTGCCATCACACCATCGATGTTGTTGCAGGCTACAAGATCACCTTCCATGAAGAAGAATGGGACAAGATCCTTTTGACGGTCATGGAACATGGAAACCCTAACATCACCTGCCAGGAGATTCCACTGCTGTAGTCTGGAGCCCAACAGCTCTGCCTTACTCTTGGGTAGTTCCAAATCCCTGACAAGGTCATTCAGTTCACCTTGTGTTATGAGGTGTGGTTCAGAGGAGGAGGATGGGAGAAAATGTGGGTCCTGTGACATTGATGGTTCAGGACCAGAAGTTTTATCCTCTTCCTCGTCTGACTCAAGTGAGAATGATTCTGGTGCATCAGGAACCGGCAGTCCTTCTCCGTGGGGTACTGGGCGTATAGCTGATGGAATGTTTGGATAATGCAGTGTCCACTTTTTCTTCTTTGACACACCTTTCCCAACTGGAGGCACCATGCAGAAGTAACAATTGCTGGTATGATCTGTTGGCTCTCTCCAAATCATTGGCACTGCAAAAGGCATAGATTTCCTTTTCCTGTTCAATCACTGGCGAAGTTTTGTTGCACAAGTGTTGCAGCATATGTGTGGGGCCCACCTCTTGTCCTGATCTCCAATTTTGCAGCCAAAATAAAGGTGATAGGCTTTCTGAACAATAGTGGGTTATACTGTGCTTTTGTGATGCAAAAGTCACTTCACCACAAACATAGCAGAAGTTATCTGCACTGTTCACACAAGTACGAGGCATCTCTGCTCACTTTGGCTAAACAGAAATGTGTCCCTTTGCAAAATCAAACACTGACAAATAAGAGAGCATGACACTGTATGATTTCTAGAGCTGATATAGGGCAATTTGTTCAGCAGAGTGATGTAAGCTTCGTTATGATTGCATCATCCATGACTTCTAGGAATAACATGATGCAATTCATATCATGTATGACGCAATACCAGCTTCAGATTGCATCATTCATTGTTTTGCCTAAAAAGCAAGTACTGTCCAAACCCAGTCATAGATTTATTCATAGATCCAGTCAAAGATGTATTTTAGTCATTTCTGGTTTAAATTGAGATCCCTTCCCTTTATAACTCACTTATCCTCCGCCATTCCCAAGTCAAGGGTCGTATATACTGACCCAATAGCATATCTTGAAAACTAGAGCCAATCAACAATTTTAAGCATCATTTTCGTTCTCAGTGACCCAGAATTAGTAAAGTTTGACTACATTTATTTCAGAAGCATTTTGGCTGTAGAGCAGTGTAGTCTACCAGAGTAAAAGGCAATATTTTGAAGTTGCTTGAAAAATGAATATGTCCAAAAGGTGTAAAATATGTTTGATCCATTTCTAAGGAAAAACAGGGTGTTTTATTATATGTTGAAGCAAACATCTATCTGATCCAAAACATTTCACATTTTAAAAAGCCAAGTTAGAGAAAGAAAAGTTCTTCCATTTAAAAATGTGACAGTTATAAAAGCTGTGATATTAGAAGAGGACTGTTTAAACAACTAATTCAAGATAAACACAACAAGTAGAGCTAATTTGGTCCCTTCCTTGTGATTTGTCTTCTCTAGAGCTAAATACTGATAAAAATGTTATCACATAACTATCTGATATTATTTCTGACAACCTTATTTTTAGATGTCTGAAACTGAGGTGAACCATACCTCACACAGCAACCAAAAATTACTTTCTTAGGATATCAGCATTTAAATTCTTTAGCTTACATTTCCCCTTTCCCTATTTCCTGGTCTACTAGAACAGGCAAGCAATTGCTTCTGGCAAAAATGCTATTTACAAGATCATTAAAAATGGAAATCACAAAATATTTGCTTCCGAAAGCATTTTGTGTATTTCATACATCTTAATTTAGCGCATGTCACTCTGAGATATCCACTATACAGAAATAACAACTAGCTTCACAAAAGCACAAAAGCAGAAATAAAACCTACTAATCTGAGTACCAGACATAGCAAGAACTCACCATAGCCACTGTGCCAGAATGTACTTCTGTGGTCACCCACTATACATTATTGTAATAATCTTTGTACCAGGTATGCTTTGTGAGGTATCATTTGAAAACTCAATAACTTGCTGATCAGTAATGTCATGGTAAAATGTATGTAGCAACATTATGTGTAAAATTATGAACATAAGCTGAAATCATGACTGAAGTGTGTTTCCCAGATAAGTCTGGGGAGTGGCTAAACCAGTTTCTCAAAGACAAAGTACAATGTAACACCTCAGCCAGCTGTCAACAAAGCTGATGGGCCCTAACTTATCAAGTGGCTATTCTTTGGCGAGAAAGGGGCCAGGGACAAAGAGATCTGCATGTTATCAAATAAACGGCATGAGGTCCTGCACCAGACCCCCGTCTCTTGAGTCTCAACTGGAAATACATTTCAAAGAGGGACTGAAACTATAAAAAGAAGGGGAAAACAACCCAAGACACCCCCCTCTCTCTTCCTGATCATCTCATTCTCTGCATCTGAGTTGATACAGGAAACAGCTGTTGGACTCTGGGGGAGGGGTCCTGACCTGAAAATTTGGTCAGTAATGCTGTTGGATGGCAAGAAACTTTGCTATGAATCTAATATAGTCTGTTAAGATAGGCACTAGAAAGCGTTTTTATCTTTATTTCCTTGTAACCATTTCTGACTCTTATGCCTCATTCCTTGTACTCACTTAAAATCTTTATCTTTGTAGTTAATAAACTTGTTTTATTGTTTTATCTAATCCAGTGTGTTTAACTTAAAGCGTCTGGACAACTCTATTTAAGGTGTATTTTATTCCCTTACAGGAATAATGGATTTAATATATTTGTATTATCTACACAAGGGCTGGGCAGTACCGGACATACATTTCTGGGGGGAAAATCTGGGACTCAGAGTGTACTGGGGTCACCCTTCAGAAGTAATCAAGGCTAGTAAAAGCCAGAGTGTAACCAAAGTGTGGCAGGCAGGTTTCAGTTACACACAGACCCTCAGGGTATGGCTTGCACACTGTAGGGCTATTTGTGAGTGACCAAGGTGGGAACTACTGCAGCAAGCCATTGTAAGGCAGCCAAGGTAAAAGGGCGGGGGTCATACAGCCCCTCACTGGTTTGCATTGCATGCCAGTATGTCACAATCACCAGCAAACCACAGCGAAGAACCAGAGAATCAAATTATTAATTCCAGCTTTCACCTATAAAATGCCATGACACCAAATAAATTATTCAGAAATTAAGAAGCTATTAATTTAGCAACTTAGTTGTAAATAATGAACTAAGGTAAAACATGAACACTACTGCGGTTATCATGCTGCTTTAACATATTTAACCTCCAGGATGGAATTCTGCATAAAAGAAAGAGATTGTGCCATTTGAAAGCAAAATTATTTCTGCAATTATGGAACTCAGAATATACACTATACATTTGGGATTGGGAGTAAGTTTCATTTCAACTCTGTACTGCCTCTGTTGTCATTAAGTTTTTTTTTAACAATTATCTATATGTTTGGTAGGTGCTCACCTTCAAAAGCCCAGTAGAAATGAAAACATATATTCCTTATTAATTGTCTGTGTTAAGAAATGAAACTATGCAAAGCTCTCCTCTGTGGCATACCACACAAGATGACCAACAGCACGATAGCATTAGCTCCTTGGATGCAACATCTGTCATGTGCAGGTCCATTTATTTCAGGGTTTTGACACGGATGTATCAGGTCACGCAGTGTGCTGCAAGTCCAGTGGGATATCAGTGATATTAGTCCAACACATTTTGACAGCATTTTTACTATGCAGCAGTGAAAGTACTAGTAATTTCCACTAGTAATGGAATGGCTTTCACAAAGCTTTCAAGATTCTGCCATTGCAGTTTTCTCATTTTCTAATTTATTGACACACAAAAGTTCAGTGCAGATATGGGATCTGGTTTCCACTGAAGGCCAGCTTTTTGCACAGTTCCAGCTGGATTGACTGAGGCACAAGAAAATTAAATGATTTGCCTAAGGTAACACATTGAGTGAGTGGCTTACATGAGATTAGAAACCAGTTTTTTCCAAAGTCCCAATTCTGTCTTGTTCACTGAACACTAGTATTCTTTAATAACAAATTGTTTTGAGGTACTATATGCTTAGTCAAAACTGTACAATTCCAATGCTGCTGCAGCTTACAGATTTATAGGTAAGGACTTTTGTCCTTTCTCTCTTCTCAAAGCACCTCTGGAAGGTGCTCAGATACCATGACGAGGGATATAAGAGTGAGTAGAATTTATAAACTCTATTTTCCAGAGCCTCTATTGAGTTTAAGAAAATGCATGCACAGTAAACCATGGCATAGGACTTTGGAGTGATTATTTGCTCCACAACTTTATTTTCAGTTTTAAAGAGCAAAACAACAGGCCTGAATAGCTACATGTGCTTTTATTAAACTTGTTTGACTAAATTTTGACATTGATATTTTTAAAAGAAGCATAATTTTGGAAGTAATTTGTGCAGTAATCTAGTTACTTTTGATATGATTGAAACAATATGAACAAAATCAGCAGTGTACTTGCCGTTTAAAATTTGGCTATAGCCCACGGCACACTACATTACAGCATATAACCAAAAACTCTACAGATACCAGTAAATTCAAACACAGTAAATAAATGTTTCATTTAAAATAATCCCCCAGTTAAATCAGAAGTCTAATATCTCTTCTTGCAGTGTCTCTAAATCCCAATAAGATAATGGGGAGCCATATGCATGAAGCAGTATATCTAGTATACATTATAGATAAAAGAATCTCCTTTGAGATAGGATATATATTTTTCTCAGTGTAAATATTACACTTGATATTTTTAAAGGTGCCCCAGAGTAATCAGTAATGTCCTTTCCATATAGCTGACTGTTCAATAAACAGTCCCTAAACACAGCCAGCCATATTCCATTAAAAGACGACAGTAAACCTTACCTTCACAGTGTTTGTTCAAATCAACATTTTAACACGTTGGAAGAGTGAGTAGAACAACCAGGATTGGAAGAACTCTGAGGAAGAGCTGTCTGTGGCCAGAGTACCACTTAGTCACTCTGCTAACTTGCCAGGAAACTAAAGGGTATGTTACAAGATTTTTCTCTGTATCTACAAGTAATGTTTATGTTGTTTTTCCTTCCCTTAAAAATACTTCAACAAAGGGCCATTACTCCAAGTAAAGTGCAGCAGACCTGCACAATTCTGCATGAACTATTCTCAGGAGCAAATTACATAGCCATGGATGATCTATTTTAATAGAATATGCATACGTATATATATTATATACATATATTTCAATACAAAGAAACTTAGTTGAGGTTGCAGGCTCTGCTTTCCCACACAAACCTAAACACTAAGGTCCTTGGATTCTTAAAGGTCCCACAAACATGGTGTCCATAGGGTGGGATGGCTGGGGAGCCCCCACTAATCCTTCTAATACTTGTAAGGACTTCGGGGCTTTTAACAAACTTTATAAGGGGTGCAAAGGAGTTGATACACTCTGAGTGGGGCACTAGTTATATTTTGTCCTTAGGTAGATTGTAAGCAGTTCAAACCATGTCTACTTACATATTAGTACATTGTCTAGCACAATGTGGCCCCGCTGTTGAATCAGGCACTTGGGTGCTACTGTAATATAAATCAATATATCACATATCATGGAAGCATACATATTGTGATTGCATCTGTCAAGTCAAATGTGCTAATAGCTGAGGGAAGAGCACTGTGCAAGTCCATGAGGGATACAGACAACTCTTGCCAATGGATGCAGCTTGCAATATGTGGCCCTTATCTTCTAACCAGCCACAGCAGCAAAATGGGGAGTCACGAGGATCCCACTTATAGTCACTAGAAGCACATCTGATCAGTCCACAGCATGGCAGTTAATCACGTGCCCGTGCCCATATCTCCTCACTCCTAATCCATCTCTCTGAGACTGGCCCTAGTATTCCAAATAACTCCCATTTAAAACAGAAAATAAACTTGTTAAAGAAATGTCTCCTGTGGTATCTCAATAACATGAAGACCACTCAGGTGTAAATTCAAACAAGACCAAACCTTATTCCAGGGATCTTACCGATAACCCCCTCCAGGCTTCTCTTCCTCATTACCCCACATTGGGGCCCCTCCTCCTGGCTCCACTTCCTGGTTTCTTAAAGGAGCCATGCCTCATAAGCAGCCATTCTCAAATACAACATCTCCTCCTTTCTCCACCAAATCTGGATTTCCTCCCCAGGCTGCAACTGCCTCAGGCCCAGAACATTTAGTTATGGTCCAGTAACAGCTTCTCTATACCTAAAAGTGAACATCTTTAAAGTTTCATATTGTACATCCAGCCCTGCAAGGCATAAGGGGTATTTTTTTTTCCAGGTGTTTGCGGAGGCAAAGTTATCTAGCTGAGGCAGGAACAAGTAGTAAATGGAGCAATGGGTGACGGCAGGAACAAGTAGTAAATGGAGCAATGGGTGACGATGTGAGCCTCTCCGAGACTATACAGAAAACATTGGTGCTCATCACTTACAAAGAAGGAGTGCAGGCGTGAAGCACAGCTTTGGAAGCCGGCTTGCCGGGGCATAGTCCCCAGGAAGTGGGGGGAAACTCCACAAGGGGAAGAAGTCCAACTGAGGGAGACCTAACTAACAACTACTGGAACTATATTCAATTGACACAAAGTATGTACAAATGGCAGAAAACGGACAAGTTCACTTAGAAAAATTAAGAGTAGTAAGGAACAGGAGGTGCTAACTTTGGCCATGCAGCAGTAAGAGGGAACTGGAACAGATCGACCTGCACAGCCTCTTAAAGCCTTTGAGGCACCACGCAGTTGACGCACATGTGGGTCAACAGGCACTACTACAAACAGTTCCGTCTCCAGTGCATGGTGCGCATGCGCACCCGCATCTGGAATCCATATAGGTACTATTACTCAAAGAAATATACATGGCTGCATCTACTCAAAGAAGAACTTCTACCTACATTCCAGAAAACCAGAAAGCCTTATTGCTTCATTGTCTCTGTCTTGAAGGGCAACAAATCTTCAAGTATCTTCCTCCTTTTACCTGACTTACAGCAAGATGCAAGTCCATATGATGCTCCTCTCTAAGCCCTGGATGATCATTTTAATCCTCTACTAAATGTTGTTGTTGAATGCTTCAAGGTCTATTTCCATGCTCAGATATCTCATGAGCCCATCGACCATTACATAGCTGCATTACATGAGTTGAGTGCAACCAGTGAATTTGCCAGTTTCACAGATGAAGTGATCAGGGATCAAATTGTTATGAAGATGACCAGTTCCAAGATTTATGAATGACTCCTAACGATAAAAGACCTTACCTTGGAGAAAACTATAGAAACTGCCCAACAAGTGGAAAGCATCATTCACTATGCTAAGTGAAACACCTGCAACATCAGATGTCTTTCAACCTGCAGAAGTTAATGCAGTTCGATACAAGACTTCAACCCACAAAACTCCTGAGTCTACCCTCTCACACACTCCACTGCTGCCAATGCTACAGATGCAGTGACTCAGGTCATAAGACAGATTTTCAAGGATGTCCTGCCAAGAAATCAGTATGAAGGAAATGCAACAAAAAAGGACATTTTGCTAAAGTCTGAGAATATGCTGTCAGTGTTGTATCTGGAGTTCTCACAGACGAAGATGATGGTGAGCTGAATCTCAATGGTGTTCTGAAGTAACAGGAGATCACCACACCACTCCATACTGCCAAGTGAGAGTCAACGGCCATGAGATGAGGATGTTAGTAGATTCTGGTTTGCCTTACACTGTAATTCCTAACCAACCCTACACCATGGTATTTACCATCTCCCAACCTAAGTTGGGCTCTCCAGACATATACCCTGGAGGGTAAGGAGGATCTCCCATCCACATCAATGGTTATTTTACAGCTACTCTAAAGTACGAAGGCCATAATACCAAGGGAAAAGTCTATGTAGCCCAGAAGGGAGTTTCTATTTTAGGATGGACTCAAAGTGATCTTAACATGCTATTAGATCCAAATTGTCTTTGACTTACCAGAAGTTTTCACCAATACCACAGGTGTTGCAAACAATGTCAAACACAAGGTCCAGCTAAAAACCAACATGGTGAAATGTACCAATTGCACTGATACAACCACTCAAGGAGGAGATTCTGAAACTATGCATAGCAGATATAACTGAATCAGCTGATTAATCAGAATAGGTTTTTCCTATCATTCTCACCAGGAAGCCTAATGGTGTTATCTGCATGTGGACTTGAGAGATCTAAACTCCATCACTGTTGTGGATTGTCATCCTCTACCCAACATTAATGAAATGCTGCCAACCTTGAAGGAGACAAGAGTCTTTACAACCCTTAATTTATCCTCAGCTTACCACCAGATCCCCTTAATGAAAGAATCCTGTAAGTACACAGCTTTCATCACTCCAGAAAGTATGTTTCAATTCAAATGGATGCCATTTGGGTTAGCCTTTGCAGTGTTCATATTCCAGAGAATGATGCATCAGATTGTTGGAGAGAGAAGGGGTGTTACTTACTTTCAAGATGGCATTCTAATGTCTGACAAAGATGAATCTGAACATGATGTCATCCCCAAAAAAGGTTCTAGAAAAAATGTCAATGTCATGGACTTACAATCAATGAAAAAGTATAAAATTCTGTACTGACTCAGTGGCATATCTAGGATGTCCGAGCTCTCGGAATGGCATACAACCAAAGTCAGACCTAGTGTAAGCCATTAGTAATACACCAGAGTCTGACAACTATGACAAACTTCAATCATTCTTGGGATTGTACAAATACTATTAAAACTTTGCTATGAAAGTACAGTAGAACCTCAGAGTTACAAATATCTAGGAAATGGAGGTTGTTTGTAACTCTGAAATGTTTGTAACTCTGAACAAAATGTTATGGTTGTTCTTTCAATGAGATAAAATATTCAATTTCCACCAGTCCTTTTGATTCTAAGAAGCAAACAATTGTCACAACAGATGCTTGTGAGTATGATCTTGGTGCTGTCTTGACTCAGCTAAAATGGCTGGGAAGTCACTATTGCATTCACCTCTAGAGCCGTGACTAATAAAAAAAATTCCTATTCTGTCATTAAGATAGAGGGCAGTGAGTGGGTGGGTGAGGTTCTCTGGCCAACAACGTGCAGGAGGTCAGACTAAATGATTGTGATTAAGGTTAAGATTGTGTCATTGTTATTTTTAGTAAAAGTCATGGACAGGTTACAGGCAATAAACAAAAATTCAAGGAATCCCGCAACCTGTCCATGAATTTTACTAAAAATAACTGGGGGAGGGAAGGGCTGACTGTCCAGGGGACTGACAGTCTGAGCCCAACCACAGGGTGGGGGACTGAATGCCCCAACCACTGCAATTGGGGGACAGCTCCAACTCCAGCTCCAGCCACTGGGGTGGGGTGGTGGACACTTCCGGCCACAGCCACTGGGGGGAGGGACAGCTCTGGTCACAGCCGCTGGGGGAGGGGGCAGACAGCTCCAGTCCCAGCCCTGGCTGCTGACAGCCCAGGCCCCAGCCATGGAGGAATGGACATCTCCAGCCCCAGCTGCTTGGGAGGCAAGGGACGACTCCATCCCCAGCCACTGGTGGGGGGACAGCTCCTGCCCAGCCCCAACCACTGACAGATCCTGCCCTGGCCCCTGACAGTTGTGGCCGCAGCCCTGGCCCTGGCCCTGCTCTGGCCCCAGCACCAGCTGCTGACAGCTCTGGCCCTAGCCACTGGGGGGAGGGAACAGAGGGACAGCTCCAGCTCCTGCTGCTGACTGCTCCAGTCCTGGCCGCAGGCACAGCGGTGGGGGATGAAGCCAAAGAAGTCCCAGAGGTCCATTAAACTCTTGGAATCCATGACCTCCGTGAGCAAATCATATCCTTAATCATGATGGTTCCTTCTGACCTTAAAGTCTGTGAGTCTACAGGTAAGATACTTCAGAACCTACCTTTGGGGAAGGAGATTTTTCTTAAGATATGATCACAAACCTCTTTCAGCTTTATTCACTGCATGAGGTTCTGGATGAACACCACCAAGAATTGCCAAATGGGCCACCAAACTACTGGACTTTGTTTTCCAGACAGTTTATCTTCCAGGTTCCAAGAACACAACTGCAGATTGTCTGTCTCGCTTGCCCATGCATACCTTATCATGAGGGTGCAATACAGAAATAGGATAATAAAAGATTACCATTTCACAAATCACAGTTTTGGAGTTGGCAACACCCATGAGAGAAGACAAGGTACTTAAGGACATAGAGACTTACAGTCAACGGATGGCTTTACAAGATGATGAAACCAGAACACTTGCAACCATATAGACACACATCACATGAGCTGTCCCTTGCAAATGAATAACTCTTAAGAACTGACCATCTTATTGCGCCTACATTTCTGAGCAAATGATTGATCCACCTGGGACATGAAGGACATCTTCGGGTGAGTTTAATCAAAAGTTGACTGCAACAAGATTTTTGATGGCCAGGGATGGACAAGAAGGTTGAGGAAATAATCAAGAATTGCATAGCTTGTGCTGCTAGTGATAAATCAAAGAAAACCTTCATCATTCCTCTCACAACTGTCCATGGAAGAAATTGGCTCTCAACCTAATGGGAGCATTTGAAAATCAGCCTGTTATGCAAAGTCTACAAGTAAGATACTTCAGAACCTAGTAGTGATAGACTATCATTCAATGTGGCCGGAAGTTACATTCACTGGAAAGGTTACCACTGAAATAGTGATTAAGTCTTTGCTCAAGAAGGCTTTCCCAAGAAATTGGTAATTGAAAATGGAATGCAATTGACCTCTACCAGAAATGAAACACCACCTCAGTAACAATGATATCAAGCACAAAATGGTGTCTCTATGCCATTCGAGAGCTAATGAACAGACTAGTGAAAGAAAGCTTGCAACTTAACAGTTTGCAAGCAAGACCATGGAATGAAGCTTTATGTGAAACACTGTTTGGTTACAGGACCACTCCACACTCAATGGGAGTATCACCCTTTGAACTGTTAAGAGGACTCTTTTAGTGTTATGTACATTTTAGGCCAGATCCTTGGCACCATTAGGTTGTTTTTTACTGTTCCAGCAACACAAATCAGCCTTAGTGTTATTTTTATTAGCAACTGGAGGAGTCTCCCTACATCCCCCTGTGGTTCTATTGACAACCCGATCTTGGCTCCAACATTTGGTGCTTCAGGATGGCATGTCTTTACAGAATGTTCTTGAAGTTCAGTGGTACCAGAGGAGGGTACAGCTTACAAATGGAATAACAGAGGCTGCCTTGAAGAAGTAGCTTCCATTTGCAGCCCTACCAGTGTCCATAGCACATGCATATAGTATGACACAAGGCCTGAAAGGGAAATAGAGGGAGGAAATTATGTACAGCAACTCTATTGAGAATGCAGCTCTCGGGCTGTTCTCTCAGTGGTTCCTGGTGTGCATGACATGCACATCTCACAGCTGTGACAGCCTGGCACACATGTGGTTCATGGCCATGATTACAATGTGTGGGCTATAATTATGCAGGTGTAGATGCTACATGATCACATCACTTCTCACAAAACAAGCACAAACACACAATGAAGAAACCATGGGACAGATTTAAATCAGTTGAATAACTCTGAATTTATGCCGCTGTAATTGAGATCAGAATATGGCCGTAAAGTGAGAGGGCAGTTAAAATGTTTCTTTTAACTTTTTACTGATATTTTCTGTTAAATGTAAAGGGGATACCGGCTCAAACTAGTAATATCTTATATACTGGTACAAAGATAAAAGAAAACCTGTATCTACTCTCTCCCTCTCTCTGTGGTACAATTACAAGTAGGTATGAGTAAAAAGTTTTGACTTTCCCAATTCATTCTTTTGGAAACTGAACTAGTTTAAACCTTCAGTAAGGTGATAATTATAGTATACATTTAAGATCTGAACTAGTCATACAACAGAGTGAAGGTTGAGCTTATTAGATTCTCTTCAGCACACATCAATTATACCCACCATTGAAGGTGATGTAACTATGATTCCAGCTAATTAAGTCTGTACTATTAAGATGGAGTGCTTAATAAGGCTTAGCATGGGAGAATCAAGTTAACTGTCAATCTCCTTTGTAATAATATGTTTCACTTCTAAACAGTCAACATAGCTGTGATTTGCAATGTTGCCAACTTCCAATGCATTTGGGTGCTTTTTGTACAATTTTTTAATAATAATAATTAGGATAGAAGCTCTTGGGGTGGCCAGATGTGTGTCTTTTGTGTTAACATCATTATTGATATTGTAACGAAAGATTCTCTAAAATCCAATCGGGAAAACACTTGTTTTGTATTCTAGTGAGTCTAAATCTTTCTCTGTGTTTTGTTATCCATAAGAAGGAAAACCAGAATAGTATATTGGACTATTTATCAGACCTCACTGAGTGATGTTACCCATTTAATGACTGACATGGTCTTGTAAGAATCACATGAAGCCAAAACTTTTCAAAACAAACGTGAGTAGTTTTGTCTCCCATTTTCTACTCACTATCACATCACAGTCCTCACTTACAAATACACATACAAACTCATGACTAATATTAAGCCTGTTAAACAGTAGGTTGATGCAGTATAGAGAACTCCACAGCAATTTTCTGATATCATTCAATCCTTGCATATAAAGATGCCAGGGCATAATGGATACTGATGATTACTTAATTTGGTAATAGTGCAACAAACACATATTGTGCAATAGCAATAGTTTACCTTAGACTAGAAATAGTTTACCTTAGGTAGGTCTGAAGGTCATTACATTGTTCACTTTTATTACGGGTCCTATTTAAATTGAAATTAATTGTCTTTGACATTGACTTCACTGGGAGTAGGATCTGAGTCGACAATAATGTCCATTCCAGTGTTCTCTGGCATTATAGTTTCTTATCTCCAGTTACTCTGAACAGCATAATTATTCTTGCTGTATTCATATTGACATTGCAATATATTTTAAAAAAGAAGAGTTCCACTCTGACAAATCAGTGAACAAAAAATGGCACCTCCTCTAGCGCTGCACAGCCAATACAGCAGAGAGATAGAGAGAAAGAGAGAGTGCATGCATTAGAGTCTGTTCCTTTGTGTGCATCAACAGAGTTGTTTATTAAGGTCCGAGAAATTACACCTGTAGAAACACCCAATGAAGGCTATTTGAAGACAATGGACTTTCACAAATATAAGAGAGGGCCCAATTTGGCCTCAAGAACAACACTTTAAGTGACCATTGAGGGGACCAACAACATTTGGTTCTTTTGACACACACAATCTTCTAATAGAGGTAAAGAAGAATTATTCTATGCCTAGTTTTGCTCTCTTACACTGGTTTAAAGTTTGGAGTGACTCACTGAAGTTGTACTTATATGAAACATGTAAGAGAAAGAAGAATCAGATGCAACATGGTTAGGAATTCTTTGGGGGAATTTCTAGGAAGGGGTTAAATAAGAAGGGTCTTTTGTAAAGATATTACTGTAATTTAAATCCTTAAGGCTGCATCCTTAGCTGGGGTAAAATGGTGAGCTCCATTGAAGTCTGGGGTGCTATCCTGATTTACACCAACTGAGGATGTGATACTAGTAATCTCCACTTTAATAACATCATCAATACACAGTGAATTACATTTGTATATTCATCTCTTTACTGAAAATGTCTTTATCACATCCAGTGATCTTGGGGTTCTTTATGCATTTTTGTGAAGATTGCAGCCCTTTATTAAATATTATTTCAGTAACTTCTCACTGACAACATAGGATCCAGCATTGTCTTATTTATCCTGTAATTAATACAAATGTTTTAGTATTATTCTAACTTATGTTTAATATGAACTAATAATTATACCCTTCAAACATAAATGTAATGTTACAAAGGCATCCTGTTTAAAATACAAAGAATGCAAAACCCTTCTTTCAAGCTTTAGATGACAAGTTAACATTCAACTGTTGTCACTAACAGAGTGACTAATTATGCCCAGGCAGGCACAACAGAGATAACAGGTGTCTGCAATAAGGTCATACAGAGGGCTTTATATTCAACTTGAATGAGAAAGTGATTGTTGTAACGGTCTGCATAGCAACACCCAACCACAAGCAGCATGTGTATTTTGAAAATTGCTAATATTTCTAAACATGGGGGAAAAAATCTTCATTTGATAGCACGAAGACTATCTTTGAGTTTCTGATTAGGATGCATACATAAAAATAAATGAACACAGATATTCCAAAAGAGAATCAGTCAGATTAAAACACTCTACATTATTTAATTTTGGTATTCCTTTAGGCACTCACCACTTACTACTGGTCACATGAAAGCCGACACTCAAAAGGATACATGATATGCTGTAAGTTCTTTATTCTTCTGGTCAGAAGGTGCTAATGATATAAAAATAGTAACAGTAACAATACCATATTATTTAAAAATTGAGATGGTCTTTGGTTTTGCTACTAAAGATGGAGTGGAGATGTATTTAAGTTGCCCAGGAACCATTAGCAATTATCTCCAAGAACTCACAGAAAACAGGTGAGGTCTCAGAGGACTGGAGAAGGGCAAACATAGTAGCTATCTTTAAAAACAGGAACAAAGAGGACCCAGGGAATTATAGATCAGTTAGCCTAACTTTGATACCTGGAAAGATAATCGAACAAATTATTAAATTATTAAATCAAGTTAATAAATTAAATTAAATTATCAAATTATTAATAATTAAATTAATTAAACCAAACTATTACATTAAATTATTATTAAACAATCCATTAGTAAGCACCTAGAGGATAATAGGGTGATAAGGGATAGCCAGCAGAATGAATCTTGCCAAACCAACCTAATTTCCTTCTTTGACAGGGTTACTGGCCTAGTGGATAGGGGGAAGTAGTAGATGTGATATATTCTGATTTTAGTAAGGCTTTTGACATTCCCACATGGCAGTCTCTTAAGCAAACTAGGGAAATGAAGTCTAGATGAATTTACTATAAGGAGGGTGCACCACTGGTTGAAAAGCAGTATTCAGAGAGTAGTTATCAATGGTTCAGTAGCAATATGGGAGGATATAGCTATTGAGTCCCGTAGGGGTCTGTCCTGGGTTTGATACTATTAAATATTTTCATTAATGACTTGGATAATGGAGTGAAGAGTTTGCTCATAAAATTTATGGTTGACTCCAAGTTGGGAGGTGTTTCAAGCACTTTGGAGGACAGGACTAGAATTCAAAATGACCGTGACAAATTGGAGAATTGGTCTGAAATCAACAAGATGAAATTCAATAAAGAAAAGTGCAGAATACTTTGCTTCAGAAGGAAAAAATTCAAATGCACAAATTACAAAATGGAGAATTACTGGTTAGGTGGTAATACTATGGAAAAGAATCTGGGGGATATAGTGGATCACAAATTAAATCTGAGTCAATGATGTGATGCAGTTGTGGGTTGGACAAATACCTGTCAGGGATAGCCACATATCTTAGGTATTTCTAAGGTGCCTATTTCCTTGGTGTCTAAGTACCCCTTATCCCAGGTACTGAGAGAGTGATACAGTACCTCAGTCATACGGTCACCTATATTCAAGAAGCTTGCTTGTCATTCAGTTTTATTAAAGCCTTCATGCATTTAGAAAAAAACTATAAACTTTTATGATTTGACTTGGTCAGGACTAGTAATGTTCACTGTCTGCAAATAGAAGCTCTTGAGAGTTGTAATTATTTCTACTGAGACAGCTCTATTACATTCTCCATTTCATTATCAAGATGCATGTTCTCATATTTTAATATCCATGTCAATGCTATGCTCCTGATTTTATACGTTATATTTAATGTTAATGAGACCCATGGTATTATTTTTAAATGAACTATCAACACTCTTTTTAAACAATAGCAGGACCAACATTATTCATACTTCATCTAGGATCAAGTTGAGATTTCAGTTTCTTTCATGAGAAGAGCAAACATAGAGGATAGACCAATCCCCTCTTTCCACCCAACTGACTCTGCTAATAGAACAAAAGATGCATATGTTTAATTGAAATACACTATATATCAAATTCGGAAAAAAAAAAAATCACACGTGTTGTAGAGTGTACTGAAAGATATGTCTGAGAATGCATAATGCTGAAATACTCAAGATGATAAGTTTGTGTGTGTGTGTATATATAAAATCCAGGGGTTTACCATTTAAATTTATAGATTTGTTTGGAAAGGGAACAGTGAATATAAGCATTCGATCTTCTTTTGCTTATTTGTATGCCAGAAACATCTGTGATGACTCTGACCATGGTTTCAAAAATTTTCCAAGCAGGGCAAACCTCTCCTGGGATTCTGACTCTGATTCCCTGTGTTCAAATTGAGACAGCTCTCCTACTTCCTCTGAGAGTGGAGATGAGTCACAGGAATAGGAGGACTTTTGTTTCCTTTGAAGTGTTTTCTTGGCATGTTTACATTTCTCCTCTTCTTTTTGGACTTATGAACTGTGATGCTGGACAGAGAGGAATGGTGATGTGCCATCTTCCCTGACTGTATCCTTTTCAGAAGCACCTGGAATCCTGAACAGCTAAGCTGACCCTATTCATTTCAGAGTCAAAAAGGCTCATGGACCTAGAATAATTTTATAATTCTGATACGTCTTTGAATTCAACTTCTGAAAGAAAAATCTAATGAAGAACTCAATCCAACTCCCATTAAAGTCAATGAAAAGACTCAGATTGCCTTCAATGGGTGCTGGATCCAATCATGTTATATTCATTCCAACAGTAATTTACTGTTGCAATAATTTTTGACAGAAAATCCCATTTCTGGAAAGTCAAAATTTTCCATAGGAAAATTTGATTTTGCTGAAGTTTTTCAATTTTTTTAAATCGGGAAAACAAACAAAATATTTCATTTCTTGTCAGTTCAAACAGCATCAAAATTAATGACTAAGTGGTGTGATGCTTCATGGGAGAGAGTGCATTGAATCCTGAGAGATGTACTGCAGCCAAAGAGTTGAGTTCATAAAAGAGAATGGGGTCATCAGGCCTGGAAACTACAGTGAGGCAATGCACCACGATAGGGAAATGTATTTTAATGTTGAATTAACTCAAAATTAAATATTTCAGGTCAATTCAACAATCCTGTCTCCTGCTGACTAAGTTGTGTGGTGCACAATGGGAGATGTAGTCTGGCCTGGGAGCCCAGCCCTTGAGGAGAATGGGGGCAAGGAGAATACAAACTACAAAACCCATGAGGCAATGTTACTCAATAGGGAAATGCAGTTTCATGTTGAATTGACTTGGAACAAAGTGTTTTGGGTCACTTCCTCAAACTGAAATGAAACCTTTTGATTCAGGAATATTGGAACATTTAGTTTTGACTGAAAATGCAAAATTCAAACATTTTGCCTTTCTCAGCTCAAAGTTTTTTGGAATGTTTTGTTCCATAAAAATTTTTGATACTTCAGTTGTTTGTCCTGATTTGTGACAAAAACAAATGTTGAAATATTGGAATTTCCTGTGGGATGGAAATTCTGGTTTTTGTCCAGTTCCATTTATTAGCACTATAATATGTCATATTCTATTAAATTTATTAATCTGATTGAAGACAAGTTAACATCCCATGGCTCTGATATTGCAAGATGTTCCATGGTAGTGGACCCACATGCCACTGATGTCTTCATTTTGGCTCCATGGTAAATGAGAGGAGAAGGAGCAGGGCCTATGTTGCTAACACAAGAATTTTTCAAAGTTGATACTTGTTTTTTAGGTAGTGGACACCATTTCCCAATAGATATTTTCTCACTAAAATGTCTTTCTGTGGAGGGAAAGAGTTGGGAGTCAGGAGGTGCAGAGTTTTAATTTAGGCACTGCCACTGGCTAGCTGCGTGTCTGTCTCCATTTCCCCATTTGTAAAAAAAATTATTAAATAATATGTACCCACTAACCTCACAGAAGTATTGTGAGAGCTAATTAATTAATTTTTGAACAGTGCTTTGAGCAGCTACAGCAATATTACAACTGCTAAATATTAGTATTATCAGCAGTCAGTTTGGAAAAGGTCTTGCACTATAAAATTGCCCAGATGCATCAGTGATCTCTTGAAGCTGAGATCAAATCCAATCAATTTTGTGGGAATAATCCCATTAATTTGCACTTTCCGCTATTTCTGTGCTTTACAAAATACTAAATGAAAACAAGAAAACAGACAAACAATGACTTAATATGAGGATTTGCATCAGTTTTGATAAAGCATTAGGTTGCAGCTCTATGATTTTCTCCTTTCCATAGATTTCATTGTAATCAGCCTCAGTCAAAGGGTACATCTACACTGCAATGAAAACCCATGGCTGGCCCATGCCAGCCAACTCGGGCTCGCGAGGCTGTGACTGTGGAGCTGTTTCATTGCAGTGTAGACTTCCAGGCCCGAGCCCACAAGTCTACCCAGCAATGAACAGCCTCGCAGCCCGAGCCCAGGTCAGCTGGCACAGAAACAGTTCAATAAGCTGAAGGACCAGATGGTCTCAGCCTTTAGGGAATTTTCTACAGCTAAAGAGGAAGTTTTGCTTCTTCTAGGCAAGACAGATAACTTGGGAAAGGGAACTGAACAGTGAAAAGATTATTTATATTTCAAAGACTGATTTCTGATGAAAAACTAGAGAAGATATGGCGAAAACAAAAAGTAGTTTTCTTGATGACTCTTTTCCAAGAGTTTTTGGACACTGACATATTAAAAAGGTTAAGGTTTTGACACCACTTTGTCCCATCTCAGTACATGGAAATTAAAGTTATCTTTCTATCTATGTACTGTTTAATAAACACTTAATTGTTAGAACAGAAATCAATCCCACATCAGCTGAAAAAGCAGAAATAGTTTTTCCCCTTTTGTCTGGATTTATTACTTACAATCATTTGATAAATAACTTACAAAAGTGATTAATGACTACAATGTCATTTTAGAAGGTTGAAACTTTAAAGATTCAAATTAATCAGTTATAGTACATTATTTCTTTAGTTCAGTAGCTGTGCTGATGGATGGATATATGACTAGGTGTAATTACTGCACATTTTTAAGTCCTTTGACAGGAAATTTTGCACAGTATGTTTCCTTTTCCATTTACTTACCAATTTATTTGAAAAAGCACATCAAACTTACTAGAGGGATATTGACTTTTTTTCTTATAAATTGTTTTTGTTCCTAATAGAGTACAACCTTCTGTTTGAATTGTTAAAATTACTGTAATTTAATGGAAAATTAAATTGTCCAGGAGGACAATTAACCCTATGTTGCTTGGAAAATGTCAAAGATGCCTTTATTCTTTTAAAAGAAATGTATCCTTTTATAAAGTGGGAACTCAGCTGCAGCTGGAGTCATTAAGCTATTTTTTCAGCTCCCTAGACTCAAAATGAGATCCGGACTGTAACTACTGTAGCAGGGTGTTGAGACTTGGGATGCATGGGTGTATCCCAGTGCGCCTATTATAGCCCTTAGCCCTTAAAAACAGGGAGCAGTATTTGCAGGAGACATGAATAGGAGCAAGAATGTGACCTACAGGAATCTAGATACAAGGTTTCCAGCAGACAGGGAAAGAGCCAGGGTCAGAGACACTCTAATATGGCTACACAGTAGCCAGGAATGGCTCCTGAAGGGGAAGGATGTGTTCTCTCAGCTGTCAGAAGCTGGGCTACCATATAGTAAGGGTATGTCCTTTTCCCTCCCAGGAAGTTGGGAAAGCCTCAAGTAGGTAGTACCACATATTCTGAGATAATTTGCTCTCCATTTGGAACTACTACTTGTGTTCTGTAAAATTGTGCAAGAAAAGACAGTGATAGGATATTTTAAAGTACGAGTTCTTTAAGTTGGCACTTCTACTCACGTCACCCTACAATTTTCCAATCAGTTTAACCAGAACTAGGTGAAGTTATTGACAGTGACTATTTTGAATCAAGTGAGAACACAGACTAAGAATGTACTGTGGTGCTAATTCCAGTTTACCTGCAACAATTCAGTGTATTCTCGCCATCTTGTGTGCCACGTTCTTAGCACAGCCATAACAAATGCTAGAAAACAGCTCAAAATTAATGAGACTACCAGCATTAGGAAAGGGAATGACATCTATTCAGTGGGAGCAAGGGTAAGAAAAGTGGGAGCTGTGGAGAGGATCCACCTTGCCTTCCACAGCACTCTGGAGCTCATGGTGCTTTAGAGAAGGGAGCAAAGGTTGCTGACAGGGGCAGGGAGTAGAGATTTCCACCACTTTCAGCATACCTATCACTGGAGACCTAGAAAGTCTATTCTAAAGTCTGGTACTATGACCAGGAAGTGCTAAGAAGTCAAGGAATAAAATTAAATTATTGCATGCCTCACCCCACTGATGGCCTGAGGAGTGTTACAAGGGTGGCACATGATCCCAAATGGGTTCACTGGCAAGAAAGAATATCTGTACCATACTGGAAGACATTATACATCAAAATGAAGGTACCCAAAAGATAATATCAAGTCTGGACGTAAAATTTGACTGGTTAACAAGTAGTGCAGATAATTCTGAAATTCAAACATGGAAACAAATGAACAGGGTGGAGTTAGTCTACAAAAGGCTTCACAACTTTTACTAAGACTAAAACAATACTAAATCGAAATAATGAAGATCTACCAAGGACGAACATTAGAATTTTTATATATCCAGTGGTCAACCAGAGGAAGTGCTGATAGAATTTATGGAGCAGTGACCAGCCAGTATATTGTCTTTCATATTTAATAACAAACCTATGTATACTGAAAAGGTATGTGGCAGCCCCAGTGAGATCATTACAGTACAGTCAATGTTGGCAGAACAAGGCATGAGACAATTGCAGGCAGCAATGTGTTTTATTCCAAACCCCTGGACAACATAACTCGTAAGAAATGTCCCTGGCTTTTCAGGGGATACACTACAACAGGGGTGGGCAAACATTTTGGTGAGGGCTCTGATTGGGGGTGCAGGCTCTAGGATGGGGCTGGGGATGAGGAGTTTGGGGTGTAGGAGGGTGCTCTGAGCTAGGACCGAGGGCTTTGGAGGGGAATCAGGGCTGGGGCAGGCGGTTGGGGTGTGGGAAGGTGTGCAGGTTCTGGTTGGGGGTGGAGGCTCTGGGGTGGTGTTGGGAATGAGGAGTTTGGGATGTAGGAGGGTGCTCTGGGCTGGTATCGAGGGGTTCAGAGGGCAGGAGAGGGATCAGGCTTGGGCAGGGGGTTGGGGTGTGGGGAGAGGCTCAGGGGTGTAGGATCTGGGTGGCGCTTACCTCAAGTGGCTCCCAGAAGTAGCGGCATGTCCCTTCTCCGGCTCCCATGCAGGGGTGTAGACAGGCAGCTCTGCATGCTACTCCGTCCACAGGCACCGCCCCTGCAGCTCTCATTGGAGTGCCAGAGGGGGCCATTGGATCGGGGCCTTTGAAGCACGTAGGAGCTGGAGAAGGGCCATGCCACGGCTTCCTGGAGCCGCGTGGAATGGCCCCCAACACTGCTCCCCAGCAGGAGCTCGAGGGACAGCTTAAAATGGCTGGTGGGCTGGATCCGGCCCGCAGGCTGCACTTTGCCAGCCCTGCACTACAGCAAGAGTTACAAAAGTCCAAATCAGACTAAGTTCAGAATTGCTCACTCGCTTATACTGTTCAACATGCCTACATGCAGAGGTCCTCCTAGCCCAAGTTCCAGGAATGATGTCCCTCCCTAGAACCAAGGACCCACTTCCCTAATGAAGCTTGGCAGTCAGTCCCTTTCTTACATGAACACTTAGTTGCCCTTTTATCCTCTTGGTGGCGCTGGTATATACATGTTGCCATGTGATGCTACACGACAAAAATAACTCTACCCAATAGCAGGCTAACCTCATCTGCAAAATAAAAACTTCCTCATAGCAAAATGTGGAATCACCATTCATACACCTGGTAATATTGTAGGTTTAGCACCAGTGTGAAGGGGAAGGGGGGACGGGAGGAGGGAGGTGCAGCACATCCCAAAAGAAGTAGGAAATCTACTACAAACATTTGGGGGTGGAGATGTCAATAGCAGCCCCAAATGGGAAAAAAGTAAAATCAGAGAATGACAAAGTCTGAAAACAAATACATTGTATAGTAAAGATTACTGAACAACAGTGGGCGTATAATAGATAATTGCAAATTATTCTACTGTTGCTTTAAGATGCAACTTAATAAATTGGGAGATTTTTTTCATAAGATGTGATTTGATTGATTTTCATTTTGCTAGTATGTGTTAGTATTCTTCTGCACACTCTAGGTATACGGAGGCATGTGCTGGACAAATTAAAGTTAATAAGGTGTTTTTTCTGGACCTCTTGTTCTTGCAAGCAATGAAGGGATTATATGCCTATTAAAAAGCCAATGGCTGCACAACAATATTTCTAAAAGCAGATGCCAATACTCCCACATCCTCCACCTGTGAATAGAGGTCAGACTTTGGAAAGCTGAGATTTGATCATTTTTTCTTTTGTAAATGTCTGTTAAGATGGAAGTTTGAATTCTCTCTGTTAAAATTGACAAGAGGAATATATTTACAGTAGCTGCTGGTTCTTGTTCTTTTATACCAGTATGCTCCTTGTGACTTTTTGACACTGTATGATATTAAAAGTTATATAAAAATCATGAAACTTTAGAAAGAAAAAGTGAATTCACTCCAAACTGCCCAAAAATCTATGGGGCTAACCTAAACATCTAGAAGAAATTATACAAGTAACATTTTTTCCTGTATTGGCCATTAGCCATAGTAACATGTTAATGTATGTTCAAGAATGCTACAATTTCCTATCACCATAAATATTTCTCACTACAGTTATGCCAAAGACTAGAACTTGTTAAAGTATTTATAATAGACCAATTATTATGTATATTTAACTCCTTTTCCCCCTCTGTGAATTGTCCATGAACAGACTTCAATTTCTATTAAATATATTCATTATTTGAACTATTCAATCAGTGGCTTAAACTAATCTATTTCAAGGTATGTTGCTTAAGAGCTATTCCCACTGGAATTGTGTTGGAATCCTTGCCATTCATAATTTACTAACTGTGCTGAGTGACTGGTAACCTAAATCACATGGTATTCTTTTTGCTCTCTGGTTGATGACTCCCAAGCACACAAAGATCTTTTAGATGGCCACTAAAAGAAAAGCACTTCCAGCCCAAATATTTATATGCATACATATTTACACAAGTATTTGCAAGACTATTTTTCTGCAAATGTTCTTGAGAACAAATATTTGCATACACAAATATTCAAAGAAAGCACATTGAAGGGGTCACAAATACCATCTAGTTCTTCTTCAGGTGACCTGAAGGTGATGTAGCAGGTGACCTGAAGAATAGTTCTGTGGAGCTCGAAAGTGTGTCTCTTTCACCAACAGAAGTTGGTCCAATAAAAGATATTACCTCATCCACCTTATCTCTTTCCTGTCCTGGAACCAACATGATTTCAACATCACTGCAAACAACAATGGTTGATTCTTATAGACCAGAGCAACATATGTTTGCCACTGCCAAAAAAATAGTTATTTGTTTCAGCCTCTTCATCCAAATTGAATGTATCAAATGTTTCAGCGAGAAAACAATTTGGCAAGTCAACAACTACATCAAGGTATACAACAAAATTCAATTTTCTACATGCTACAATGGTAACTGAAGCAGAAAGAAGCAGTGTGCAGTTACTGTTTGCTCTTGGTTCTGATGGAGTAAAGCTAGCATATCAAGAGTGGGCACTAATGGAACATATCTTCCTTATACTCAGTCCCTTTGAGACAGTCACTTGTGATATATTTTCTGATAATGCTGGTATAAGCCAGGTCATTCCTCTTATCAGACTCCTGAAACGCTACTTGAGCATGCTCAAAAAATCATTTAGGAAAAGTCAAGTTCTTAATGCTATATCTCTGATTGATTCCATGCAAGAAAGATTCACATAAGTGAAAAGCATTAGTTTGATATAATCTAAGCCAGTGGTTCCCAAACTTGTTCCACATTTGTGCAGGGAAAGCCCCGGGCGGGCCGGGCCGGGCTGGTTTGTGTACCTGCCATGTCTGCAGGTTCGGCCGATCGCGGCTCCCAGTGGCCACGATTCGCTGCTCCAGGCCAATGGGAGCTCCCTCGGCCCGCGCCGCTTCCAGCAGCTCCCATTGGCCTGGAGCAGTGAACCGCAGCCACCGGGAGCAGCGATTGGCCGGACCTGCGGACGCGGCAGGTACACAAACTGGCCTGGCCCAACAGGGGTTTTCCCCGCACAAGCAGCAGAACAAGTTTGGAAACCACTGCTCTAAGCAATGTGTCTTGGATTGGCAACACTCAGAATCACACCTTAAAATATACAAATGTTGAGCAACCTCAGTTATAAACAATTATACTGAGAAGGAACGGTCTCAGCCACTCAGATGCTTTACAGGGGTTTACAGATGCTATTCAGGGGTTGATGTACAATGGAACAGCTTTGTTCACTGCTGTACAACTTCTGGACTCTGGTTGTGAAATCTGATTTACATAGCAACTGGATGCATGCATCTCAGTGACAGTATCTCAGTTCACGAGTTCTTGTATTGTAATTAGCTGCCAACACTTGTTAGCCAGAATGTGATAGTTTATATGACCACTGCTCAGTAATTTAATAATTTAGTAAAATGTACTGTGAATATGTAAATCTCTCTACTCTATTGGCTGCAATAATTCCTTTTTTTATTGGCTCCTGTACTCAGGAACAAATAATTTTATTATTAGAATACTGAAATACAATAAATAAATTTAATTTGACTTCTCTTAATTCGTGTTAGAAGTAGTGGTTAATATAATCTAAGTCTTTATTAATTCTAATGCTGCAGTTGCTGAGAGCTCTTTTTGTATGATTTATATTGTACTTGATTAAATACTGCAAAACCTTTTGTTGAGCAAAAAGGACCTACAAAAACTGAGTAATAAAAAGAATTTTGGGCTTTATCATGTATACGACCCTCTGAATATAAATGCACCATTGTAGAGATAATCTATGAGAAAATGTGAATTCTGGCTAATAACCAAATATTGTATCAATTCTACTTTATTAGCTTGGAAGAAAATAATTAGTGCTGACAAAAAACCTCACTAGTGGCTTGAAGGCAAACAAACAGGTGGATAATTAACACATCAATTGCTAGTTGCTTAATATTGTACATAATGTATACATAATATTTTGACTGGTTTTCAAACGTTTCTATTGGGCTTTAAATACATGCTGAAGAATTCATTATAATTGCTCAACCTGAAAATGTTAGGTACACCATTGTCATCTGCTCGTATTTTTCAGAGAAATGCTGAAAAGAAGGAAAAGAGCGATGCTTCTGAACCATGGAACTGAGAAAAGATGTAAGAGTGAGAGTTCAATAACTTGTGACTGATCATTAGAACTGAAGTTATGCAAATATTCAGGTTGCTTTTGACAAATGTGAAAGCTGAATTCAAATTCAGCATAATTTGAGTGGTTTTGTTAATTTTATTTAAATCTTCTGATTTGTTTTATTACTGAATGTTATTAACTGCACAAACTGCTCCTACTTCTCAACTCTCTCTGTGTATCTGACAGCAATATTTGCTCTTCACTGGAGTATTTCTCTATGAAATCCCCACAAAATTCAAGTAATGATACACAATAACAGACAATTTTTTCTTTTATTTTACTAGTGGAGGGAACTGAGGTCATGGTCCTGATTTGCCACTGTATTCTAAATCTACTGGAACAGCCACTAACAACATTAGGCTCCTATCTCTTTGGGAAGGGGAAGGAGAAGGAGGAGGATGGGAGGAGGTTGTGTTGAATCATTCCTAAAAATAGCATGAATCCTCAAAGTGAACACCAGCTTGAAAAAAATGTCAGGGTGAAATCTTGGCTCCACTGAAGTTGATAGGAGTCTGACCGTTTACATCAATGGGGCCATGATTTCACCCTCACACTATACCTTAAGACAAATGGTTAAACTACCTTTGAGGAAAAGTCGGTATTATCATTTTTTAAATTTGGCTTATGTCATTAACTGCCAGCCACCGACATGTAAAATAACAATCCCCCCTTCTACCTCCCCAAAGATTTTATGTTTAACTTTGTTGTTCTTATACAAAGAGATAAGCTACTCAGAAACAAGTTTATGTGTAGGGTGACCAGATAGCAACTGTGAAAAAACGGGACGGGGGTGGAGGGTAATAGGCTCCTATATAAGAAAAAGTCCCAAAAAACGGGACTGTCCCTTTAAAAATGGGACATCTGGTCACCCTATTTATGTAGCATGTTTAGCTACTCAAAGCCTTCCATTTAATTGGCTAAATGGGCTCATCTCCTATAGGTAGCAGTAATTTTTATCTCAGCAATTTGTTCCCAAAACTCTTGACAAAAAGAGTGCAAACTCACAGCCTTAACTAGGGTTTTTGCCACTCTGTCAAACACATCATCTTGTACAACTTTTATCGACACATGGTAGTGAGTATAATATTATTTAAAGATTCTGTTGCACTGACAGCTAAATTGATTTTGTAGCTCAGCTTTCTGCAATAATAGAATTATATGTTTTTAACACTTTAATACATTTTTAATATCAGATGTTGTGCTGATATGTGTAATGAAACTTACAATGAGATTTTAGTTGTGAACTTTTGCCGTAATTTTAAAAAGAAAACCCCCACTTCAATATTGCATGTAACGACAGCTCCATCCCCTGCTTTAAAAAAAAAAGATTAATTGAGATTAGAATCTATGATGTGCCTACAAGGTATAGTCACGCCAACTTCAGAGCTCCATTGACTAACTGACATCTTCTGAAAAAGAAAATGGGCTTCAAAATGCGTAAGAAAAATGCATAAGTGGGAGTGTTCTGTCAACAAACTTGCCAAAACCCATTGTTAGTATTCAACAATAACAAAACAAATATATAGGCTCAGGAAATCTAAATAGCATCAACAGCAGCTTTCAACAGACAGCAAAATGCAAAGCTGGAGCCTGGATAGAGTAATGGAATCTGTTCACTACGACAGTTTTCACTAAATTAAAAATACAGCCAGGTTACTCCAATAGCACTTCTGTTGCGAAGACAATAGTGAAATGCCTATTATGTACTTTGAAATGAAACTTTCCATGGAGACACTTGCCAAAAGGATCCAATACAGACTGGCTACATCAACTGCACCAGACAGTCCTAAAGGGTTGAACATATGGGTTAAACATGCTCTTACATCTCTATGGAGACTTGCAAAGAAGCCCCTTCCAATGGATATTGGTCAAATTTGTCTGAGTTACTCTGTGTTGCAGAGCAGCTGTCCAGAAGGGTAAACGTGTAGGCTCAGAGCTAATTCATGCTGAGTACTGAGAACAATTAGCTCCATTGGGTCAAAAGCTGGTGACTTTGGGATGAGAGGTTTTGCAGGTGAGAGTACAAGGGAATGGACAGTGTACTGAGAAACAAGAAGACCAAAGATGAGAAAGAGCTTTATTTCTGGCACCAATACTGGACACCCAGTTAAAAGTTTCTTTATGTGGACGTAGTTATGTGTAGCTTTGCTGTTGTTATTGCCATCTCTTTTCAAGATAAATAGGAGCCATGTGCCTCTTGTGAATAAATCAAACTATGGAATATCCTGAGCCTCTTTGTTTGCTAAATTCTGTTCCAATAAATATCATTCTACCCAGAGGTGTAATTGCTCAAAAGGGACATCAGTATAAATTCATCATATACATTTACAGTGTGTTCTCTGCCTACCACTTTTGGATATCCATGAATCACTGGAGGCGGGGGGGGGGGGGGGGATTTGATTTTAATGCTTTAGCCAGTACTATTCCAATTACAATTCACTGGGAATTGATTTTTGTTGGGGAAAACAATGTTTTTTCTTTCAAGTTTTCTTTAAAAAAAAAAGGTCTTTGGAAGCTTTGGGATTTTCACCGTAAAACCCCCAAATAACCTTTTTTGGTGCTCAGCACCAATACCTCAAATGTTTCAGTTCTGGAAAATGGGTTAGTTTTTGCTTTTTTGATGAAAAACCTGAAATTTCCACTCTGTAGGGGGAAAAAAACTTCGCTTTATTTATGAAAAAAAAAAGTTACTGGGAAATTTTTTGACTAACCCTAAATTCAATGTAAATATATATGACATTTGGACAGGGACAAAGCTAGAGCAGTAAAGTGGCTGAGCAGGCAACGCCACATCTAGATTTTTAAAAAGGACTGTCCCTGAATTATAATAAGCAGCTAACTCCCTGAAAATTCCTGCACTGAAAAATTGGGTGTGTTTAGTCAGCTGCTACCCAGTGCATCTTTGTCTTGAAGTGTGCTGTCTGCATTTCCTTCGGCTATGGAGCTGTGTGTCACCTTGTCTGCAGAGTATGAGCAGATGAGAGCACAAGCAGTCCAAAGGCAAGATATGCCTGACAGCTTCTGCCACAAAGAGAAAAAAGAAGAGAGAACCAGCAACAAAGGAGTAAAGAAGAGTCTAAAGGATAAACAATACTAATTTAAAGAGACAAATTACAGGGGCAAAACAAGGAAATGCATAAGAAACTGAAGAAAACATTAAAATCAAAAGAAAATAAATTCTAAAGGAAAAAGAGAAAAAAGGAGAGAGGAAGAGAAAAGCAGAGAATTTAAAAATGGAGAATAAACGCATACCGGAAAAGGAATATGAAAAAAAAGGTGGAAATGCTAAAAACAGAGCGAGCAAGAGAGAGAAAATGAAAGACAACAATTTTCAGTGATTATTTTGGATTTGTTCTGTTGACAAGTACTTCCCCATGGCCAGGTGTGAAACTTTGTTTTGAGTTTTAAAGAGCTCCTATGAGCTGACACAATGAGCATAAGCCATTTTCTAGGAGAGATTTTAAATCCTGGTGACAGGTAAGCCTCAGAATAAAATTGAGGGGTTTGAAGCCATTGGATCTGTGGACATGCAGAATCAACACATGTAGTGTCTTCTCTTAAAACAGAACATAAGCTCCTTGGGACAGGATCCATCTGTCAATTGTGTGTTGGTATAGTTCTAGTAAAATGAGGCCCAATACAGGAGTGCTGGGCCTCTGGTTACTACTGTAATACAAATAATTAGAATAAGACCTGTGAGCACCCCTTCTATGAGGAAGTAGCTACAGATCTGCTGGATCTACTCTTCCTTTGCCCCAATCCCTAATCTTCAAACCCCACAGCATGCTGGAGTGCCGTGAGCCATTACAAAGGGCATTGGAATCCTGCCCACCTAAGAAGTATAACCACACCATTTTTGTTGCAGGCAATGTCCCCTGTGGCTATGGAGGAAGGAGCAACATTTTACCCCTACAAACAGTATTTTAACGAAAACCGCACTAAGCATTTCTCACGCTGCTTAATGGTTATAAGATGTTTGAACTACAAGAGGAGTTCCTATGAGTCCAATATCAATATTGTAAGAAGAAAAATGGATAGATGTGAGATGAAAAAAAGCTATGAGATATCTTGACACTGGTTGTCAGGAACTCTATGAAAATTTGTTGTACCTGAGGAAAAACTCATGATAGATAAGTTGTCCTTCATTCACATCTGTAGGCTTAGTTGCCTGTTTACCCTATCAAGATAAACTTTGAAGTACTAATATGTATTTTTGTTAGATACAACATTTAATTTATGTTTTCTCTGTTTTCCTTGTATTGTGTGTGTCACCTTTAAAATAAATACAGGTGTTCAGCTTTTAGCTGCAAAAAAACAATGACTCAACCTTTACTATCTAAGTGCACAGTATTGGTTTGTGAGCTTAAGATTTACTTCAGCATTTCTTGAAAAAAAACAACAACCACCACCACATTTAGAAGAAAGGAAAGAAGGGTGAATTGCTTCCTGTTCAGTATTCCATTCAATTCTATGTAGTTTGTAAAACACCAAACTATGATTCAGCCTGACTTGTAAATAATCTTAAGGATTGAGAAGTTTGCTTCTTTCTGGGTGAAATTCAGCCCTTTGCTCAGGGTCACCCAGAGGATTCAGGGGGCCTGGGGCAAAGCAATTTTGGGGGCCCCTTCCTTAAAAAAATGTTGTAATACCATAGAATACTATATTCTCGTGGGGGCCCCTGTAGGACCCGGGGCCTGGGGCAAATTGCCCTACTTGCCCCCCCCCCCCCCCCCGGGCAGCCCTGCCTTTGCTTAGGTCCAACTCAAGCACAATTTAAGGCCTTCCGCTGGCCCTCTGCACTAGGGTGAATTCCACCTAAGACACAGAGTATTAATTTCTTTTGTAATTTATTTGGGCCAACATAAAATTCATGGATTACACAGTTTGAAGGTCTTTCTGCAATTTCTTTTTTCAAAATGTAAGTTTTCATTAAAAGAAATTTTTTCTATAACAGAGAGCCTTAAAAATGTCAACAGATGCACAATTAATATAGGCTTGCAAAAACAATATTCAAAACTAAAATGGTACCCAGACAAACAGCAGCAAAGGTGTGGTATGCTCCTTCACAAAATACAGATTCCTGTAGTACAAGTGAACAGTTTACACTGTAAAGGAAGCTTGCTGCATTTGCATCATATCACTGTCTACTAGTCTGATCTCTTGCATAACACAGGCCAAAGAACCTCATCCAGTATTTTCTGCATCTAGCTCATATCTTCTGTTTGAGCTATAGCATATCTTTTAGAAAGATATCCAATCTTAGAGACTTCTAGAGATGGAGAACCCACCATGTTCCTAGATAAGTGGTTCCAATATCGAATTACCATCAATGTTAATTTTCTTTGCCTTATTTAAAATTTGAATTTGTCTAGCTTCAGCTTCCAATTACTAGATCTCATTATACCTTTCTGTGCTAGATTGAAGAGCCTCCTCTCAGGGGTGTGGGAATAATTTGTATAGTGGGGGTGTTGAGGGGCATTGAACCAAACTGTAAACCCTGGATATAATGAAAACCACTTTAAGCCAGGGGGTGTAGCAGCACCCCTAGTTCCAGCACCTATGCCTCCTCTATTATTAGAAATCTTCCCCCATGTATGTAGTTGTAGACTGTGAATCAGTCACCTCTTAACTCTCTCTTGGACAAATTAAACAAATTGAGCTTCTTAAATTTCTCACGGTAAAAGCAGATTTTGCAAAACCTCAAATTAATCTTATTGCTCTTTTCTGAACCTCTTCCAGTTTTTCAATATCATTTTTGAAGTGTTGACACCAGAACTGGATACAGGGTTCCCGTAATGATCTCACTACTGCTGTAAATAGAGGTAATACCACCTCCCTACTTTTACTTGTTATTCCCCTACTCTTACATAGGAGAATCATGTTCTTAGCTACATCAATGCACTAGTAGTTCTAGTTCAACAGGTCGAGTCAACCATGATCCTAAATCCTTTTCGGTGTCCATGCATTTCAGGATATAATCCCCCAACTTGTGTGACCTTCATTCTCTGTTCCTAGATACATGACCTTGCTTTTTCCTTTATTAAAATTCAGGTTGTTCAAATGAGCCTGTCTCTCCAAACAAGCCGGGTTGGTCTGTGTAAGTGACCTATTCCCATCATTACTAACTATACCACCAACTAGTGTATCATTGGCAAGTTTTACTAGGAATGATTTTATATTTTCTTCCAAATCATTGATGAAGATATTGAAGACCATCAGGTAAAGAGCGGATCCCTCTGGCACAGAATAGCCCCATTAAATGATGTTTTCCCACAATTGCTAATATTTTTATCAGAATGTCCTACAAGACTGACACTCTTGAGTAAGTTTCCCAGATCTGAAGAAGAGCTCTGTGCAAGCTTGAAAGCTTGTGTCTCTCACCAACAGAAGTTGGTCCAATAAAAGATATTACCTCACCCACCTTGTCTCTTATGCAGGATTAAGTCAAATACCTTACAGAAATCCGAGCATATCAACAATTACCTTTATCAACCAAATGTGATGCTTATGCATACTTCTTTGCATATGGCAAACCAAAGGAAAAGAGTCATGTAACGTCATTGGCCCTGACTCTGCTTTTAACTACAGTCCTGGTGACTTGAAATGCCTCCTTGTCCTCTCTTTCTTTTTTTTAAAGCAAGCTCTCAGTCATGGGCAGCAGGTATCATAGGCTGGGAGAGGCTGTGCCTCCCCAAACAGCCTGGCGTGGCCCTGCCCATGCTCCACCCCCAGGCCACTTCCTGCAACTCCTTCTCCCTCTTCCATAGCCCAGGTTGGCTGGGGTGTGCCGCCGGGACTTGGTGCTCTGGGGCTGGGTGCGTTGCGGCCACGCTGCTCGGAGCTCTGGGGCTGGGGTTAGGGGCCTGCCCAGCGCTCTGGGGCTGGGGGCACTCGGGTGGTCTGGAGCTGGGGCAAGGGGGCCGGGGCTGTGGTGGGGGTGCTCTGGGCTCCTGCGGGGGGAAGGGGTGCAGAAAGAGAGTGTGAGGGGTGGGGCCTTGGGTAGAAGGGGAAGGCATGGGAGTTAGCCTATCCCAATGGCCTGTTCACTGGCCGCTCATGATCTCAGTGTTACTCGTTGAATTCACCACTGGGGCAAGCACTACCTTGCAGGACAGGTGCAATTGTAAATGTTCAGTTCTGTGCATCAGTACTTACCCATGCACTTCACTGGAGTTACTCCTGATTTACATTGGCCCAGATTCTCCCCTCACTTACACCATTCCATGGGGAAAGAAATGACACATTCAGCCATAAGGGAGGGGGAGAGAAATTTAGAAGTACATAGATTTTCTCCCTGGTCTGTTTTGTAGATTTGATTAGGCAGAGATACGAGGTTATTCTATGTGGCAGACATGGCATAGGGTTAAGTTCTCACACCAACACTGGTGAGACTATGAGAAGAAACAAGTACTAGAGCAGAGTAGGGGGAAGAGAGAAGGTCCATGCAGACTCCTTTTTAACTGCTCCTACAATCTGTTCTATATATTCTATGGCATTTACGTGCTATGAAGTAACAAAATTTGTTTCTTAACTAAGGAAACTCAGTAGATTCCTTTCCATCTTGGTAGATGTCTAAGGCCCAAACAAATTCCCATAAATAACAATGGGAAGACTCCCATTAACTTTTGCCAATCAGTGCAAAAGAGTCTAGGTCTAGGTTTGGCATTTCCACTTATTTCCTTATAGTTTTTTTTCCTGATTCTATTTGACCAACACATGCATTAACAAGCAGAAGGGTTCCTCCATGTCTATATTTGATTTCTACACAAAATGTCACGTTTGTCTCTGCTTTGCCTACAGGCTACAACATTGCCATGCTCAAAAAGACAAAAACTGAAAAGGAAAATTACATAAATGAGGTTTAACTACAAAATGGTATTATTTCATGTAGTGTCCTTAACCTTAAATTTCATCTACTCTCTGGGAAAAACTCTCCCTGCAACATGGTATATAATTCCTGTGAATACTAATGGCACACACTGATGTGCAAATAGGAGAAAATATACCTCAACATTTTCAAAATGCTTGATTATGTAAGATGAGATGCACTTCTGTTTATAGGAACCAGCTCTATTCCTAATTATGACATCCCAATTAAAGAATCTTAATAAAAAGAACTGCATTTTCACCATATTCAACCTAGATGATGAATGGTTTGAAATAAGTAATAAAACGATAGTACCTTTCACTTTATGGTAAAGTTTGAGGGTCTCTCTAGGGCCTGATTTTGCAAACATTTTATACAGTGACTAACTCTATTTGCATGAGTATTCCCACTGCAGCCAGGCCACACAAAGGAATGTTTCTGGTGCCCTTCATGTCCTGAGTGCCTACAAAAGGGTGAAACACAATCTGGCTATTATTTAATGATTATTAGGTGGGTAAAATGTTTCATCAATCCTTCCTCACAATAAAATAAAGGATAATTGCTTGGATTTTTAAAATATGTCTAAAAACTAGCATTATGCAGATTTTAGTCAGTCAATCCTTGTACAGAACAATTAAATAATTGCCTTGTACTCTGTTCTATACTGGCTCTAATATTACCCTTATCATGGTATCACCTGAATGCCTGCCGTATGTTTTGATTACTCATTTGACCTCTGAGTGACTTTCACCCTTGTGCAGAGAGTCATCTGAGTCCCACTTACACCCTAAAACACTGAACAGGCCCTGTATTGGCCTGCTGCAAAAGGGTGAGTTTCACCATTCCTGTAGAATATTTATTGAATGAATTAATAACGTAGAAATTCTTGCTTTTCCTATGTGTCTATGGACAGTGATTTTATAGTTATTTTTACATCATTTTAGATTTAGAAATCTTGACATATGCTAAGATGTTATATGTTGCTGATTTTGACTTTTCCTTTGTTTCTCATTTTCATAACTAGACATCATGCATAGAGTTGGTTAACTTATTTGTATAAAATATATGTCCTGCTAAGCAATTATTTTCATTTCTGTTGTACAGACATTTTCTTAAAATAATAAATACAAAGTACTGAATGTTTCAAGCAGCAAGTAGAGAATACTATATTCAGATATTTGTTAAAATGTTAATTTTTACACTATTACATAATTTAATTTAAACAAGCAAGATAAATTTGTCAGTAGTCATCTGAAACTCATAAAAGTTATTTCCAGCATAACTTGGAATAATTTTACTTAGATTTAATGTATAATTATACTGTAGCAGTTTCTTTAGGGGGGAAATTATTTGGCTCCTATCAAAATCTGCATTTAAATTAAGATATATTCCTGATTCAGACCTCCAAGCTGAAGTCAGCATGCTCTAATTAGTACACAGTTGTGGTAAATATTGAATACAAAACTAAATTAACATACTCATTTATAAGAGATAAACACAATGAAAATCAGAATTATAACTGCCATCGTATTTTAGGGTGAACTACATTTTTTTTTTAAAGAAAAGCTCTTAAGATTTTAAGTCATTAAAGACATACAATTAAAAGTACAGATAAATACAGTTAAAAGGGTTTGCAGCTTACTTTTCATGTGCCAGGATGTAAATTCCTAATCTTGCCAGCATTTACTGCTCTGACTTGTCATTTCAATGTGCTATTCACAGCAGTAAGTATTAGGCCTGGCAGCAAATGTAGGCAGCATTTGAGCCATAGATTATAAAACTCCTCTCAGAAGTGCAGCACTGAACTTGCAACCTGGGTCAGGGAGGTAGGGGGGAAGAAGGGGTGCCAGGCTGAAAGAGTTTCCACCAGGTGGCCACATCATTTTTTGCTGTGAGCTCATAGTTGGGTGAAAACATCAACAAAGCTATATATGAAATCTGTAGCCTGTTCCTTCTTTGTACTGCAGATGTTTATATTTGTGCCCTAAAGTTAGGAACCCAGCTCCAACATTTGTTCAATGGGCTAAACAGACATTTCTTTCCTGACTCTTCAGAGTTATAGAACAAGTTCATGTAATAAATCTGTTTATCTCCTTGCCTATAATAGGCATATTTCAAAGTTCAGTTCTCCCATCTATTGCATTACTTCAAAGGGGCCCTGTCACTTTGCAGGAAGTTTGTCCTCAGAGCATGATAGTGATAAAACGCTCCAGTCTCATAAGAACATAAGAACGGCCGTACCGGGTCAGACCAAAGGTCCATCTAGCCCAGTATCCTGTCTACCGACAGTGGCCAATGCCAGGTGCCCCAGAGGGAGTGAACCTAACAGGTAATGATCAAGTGATCTCTCTCCTGCCATCCATCTTCACCCTCTGACAAACAGAGGCTAGGGACACCATTCCTTACCCAGAGTTGATCCACCTAAGGTCAAGAATTTTTATTGTAATACTGCTCTTGGGAATATTGAGCAACATGTAAAATTTTACAGGTGAGAGCCCCTATCAGCTGCAGATGTTTCTGCAAATTTAGGACATACTAGAGGTGAAGATGCCACTCACCTCATGTTACTGGTAATGCTCTCTAGGAGACTAAGGATTCCCAGTTCTTGTCTACTAAGCGGTGATTCAAAAGAGGCAAAGCCCAGTAGAAGATTAGAGGATCTCAGAGTAACAGATGACTGCTATAGAAGCAATTTGTTCCATTTAATGTTTATGCAATCCCAATATGTATCACATAAACTACTTTGAATTCTGCTGAAATGCCTATTACATCAGTTTGAAGGTTACAGACTAAAGATTTTGCCATAATAACCTTTGGGAGGGACTGCACCTCTCCCTAACCCTAATCAGTTAACAGTTTTGGGGGGATATCATCAACCTGAGAGAGTATTTTCAGCAACTCACTTGTCAATAATTGCGCTGGCTGTGGACCAAGTTAATCACCGTTCAACTCCAGTTTTATGGTGGTGTAACTCCATTGGTTGCATACAAGCATAACATTGTGGAAACTCAGTGGTAAATCAGGGCCAGAAAGTGCAGCAGAATGGTCTCTGTGTAACTGTTTGGCTAGTTAACTATCACTAACACCACCTACTACTTCTCAGCTTGAGAGGTTCTATCTATCTAACGTGATCAAACAGCATGTACATTTACGATAGCAGGATGAGTAGGCCCTTTGCTTAGTCTGGAAAAAAAAAAAGAGCTTGCACCCCAAGGAAAATGCACAATTATCTTTATTTTAAATCATCCCTGACCATAGGAACTCAACCAACATTCTGTCCTGTTTCCTCATGATCTCCAAAGGGCCAGACCACTAAAAAGAATGAGCTAGGCTCAGTGTCATCTGCTGAAAACCTTTTCTTACTAATTACTACTTACTAAAACTAAGATTTTCTTGTAAGAATAGTGTCTTGTTTGGGTTGTTTAATGATCCTCCCCAGGTCAAAGTGGGGATAACTGTACACAGGGTAACATCCCCCAGTGCCTCATTATTCACCCTAGCCACCCACACATAAGCAGCTGAACACAGAGTTGTTTCTGTGGTCCTATATAAAATCCGCAGAACTAGAAACCAACTGAAAGTTGACTAGTGAGAGGGCATGTGGTGGCTAGACCTGAACAGATACTCCATGATAGTCCAAATGATAAAGTCCCTCTAAGCCTCTTTATCTGGATCTTCTGGGGTTATAGTTTAACCCCCATTTGGTCAACAGATATTCCCGCTGTTTTTATGAGATGGAATCTGGACAGAACAAGTTAGGGTCATGAAGAGGATTTATTTTCTCTTACACATATGCATACCTACCTGCACTCACTCTCTTCCTCTCTCTATTTATATCTCATCAACCATATGTACACACTCTCACACACAAAATCTGCTGAATAAGCTCTGATAACTCATTGTGGCAGATGCAGCTTGTTAATGCCACGAGGATATGAGAGAGTTGCGCATAGCCTCTGGTCAGAGGGAACTAGGGGCAGAGACAGGGAGGTCCCATGGGAAAGCCTAGGACTTTTGTTGATAAATTTTAGGCTGAAATTCATATTTTGTTGTTATCTGAGTTACCAGTGAAGCCAAACTGCATGAATGGGGTGCATTTTACACCGTGTGTATGTCATTTGGAATATACACAAAGATATATGTGCACAACCACTCACTCTCTCTAAAAGTTGCAGCCAGAAATTAATTCACACAAGGTGAGAGATAAGCCTTTGAAAAATAAGCAATCTAAAAACAGATAGCAACTCAAATTAAGCATACTGCAAAAGCACATCAAAAATAAAAATTTGAATGTTCTGTGTGTAGGCCTTATCTGCAACTATTAATTAAATAGTTTTGCATATTAAATCCTATTTTTTCTTCACACTAGAACATGTACACATTATAATGATTAGTATCGGTTAAATAGTATGTTTTCTGACATCTCTCTAGAATATATTGCTCTTTTCTGATTAGGAATACTTAAGGCTTAAAAGACAGACCATATCTGTAAATAACTATTCAGTTCAGTGAGTCTGATAATTACATTTGACTTTGGCAGGTTATATTTAGCAAGAGTGTCAACTCTGTTGAATACTTTATACAATACTGGTCACCAAAGTGAACTTATTAAATGCAGGATGTTTTTTGTGATGGACTCTCTTAAGGAGGTGGTGTTTTAAGTATCAATTCTTAGGCCTACTCTTTTCTTTTCCAGTCAGAATTGGAGCATATGTTGGTCAGTGAAGCATAAGCTAGACAGCTGTTAACCCTACTCTATGACCTGCACATACTGAATTAGCCATTGTGTTTTTCAATTCTGGTTCATCAAACTTTTGGTCTGAGGAGCTTTAATCTATATTTAGTAAAGGAACACAATTCAATGCTCTTTTGTCTATCCATAATTCATAGCCTCCAGTCTGCTTTACGTTTACAGCAATTGCTAAGGATTTTTTCACTGTTACATTGGAAGTATAGAAAAATAATACAGTACAAGGATTGATGGTAACAAATGTAAGAATAGTTCCTTTGTTAGCAGTTCTGATGAAGTAAATGCCTATGGAGTTACATATATGTACACACAGCGGTAATTAATAGATGTTTTTGGTGTCAATAACAATGAAGAAGGCCATCACTCCTATTCTTAGTTTTTACCATTTGCATGTTTTGTATATTAAGAATGATAATTTAGCACATAAATACCATACAATACAAAATTTAATTGGAGATAAATAGAAAACAATATGGGTAGAGCCCACTAAAACCAGAGGTGAAAGTGGGCCGGTACGGCGTACTAGTAAGAAGTGCCTGCCGGTACCGGCCCGTACACAGCCGATGTTAAAGCGCTGCTGTGGCAGTGCTTTAACGTTGCTGGCCCTTTGCTCCCCCCGAGGGCCGCCGATGGGGAGGGGGGGAAGGGCAGCTGCCCCAGGGCACAGCGATTTAAAAGGGCCCAGGGTTCCCAGCCGCTGCGGCCGGAGCCCCAGGCAGTGCAGGCTGGGCAGCGTGGAAGGGCTGCCTGGGGGAGGCCCCTTCTGTCCCTTGTGCCCGAGGCCCTGCCCCTTCCGGGGGTCTGGAGCCAGGCCCCTGTACTGGTAAGTCTTTTATGTTGCTTTCACCCCTGACTAAGACCTATTCCATTAAGACCTACCAGAGCTTCAAATCTACCCGTCTGTCATGACTGGGATGTGGGCAGTCTGACCTAATGGTTGGAGCAGGAATCAGGCAGGGACAGGTTACCAGGAGAGCAAGAGCAGGTATTGCAGGGGAAATAGTCCAAAGCAGGGTGAAACCAGTTGCATTGACAACTTCCTGTTTCTGTGCTGGGTTTAAATGGGAGCTGTGAGCAAATTAGTTCCCAGGACTGGAGTCCTCTATCAGAGTTCAGCTCCTCTTCTAATGTCAGTTAGCAGGTCACTGGATTGCAGGTTGGAACTTACTAGTTCCGAAGAACCCTTTTGACCAGGGTTCAAGACCTGTGGTCCCTGACATCACTCCCTCCCCCAGGGGCACTACTGAGGCGATGTGGGACCAGACTTTTCAGGGTGCTTCCTATGGAATGCTTGTACAAGCGCAGGGGCATGGACTTTTTCGTCAGGTTCCTGAATCCACTCCTGAGGACCATATCTCTTCCAGTCAACAAGATACAAGAGCTTGCCACATTTATGTTTTGAGTTCAGGATTTCATTAAACACGTATTTCTCATGGCCCTTTACCTGTATCAGTGGAAAAGGTGTCTGGCTTCTGAGAGGAAAAGGGTTTTTGATAGAGGGCTTCAAAAGTGAGACATGAAACACCGAGTACACTAGTACATCTGCGATGCCTTGTTCCAGTCAGTATTAGCATTGAGGCAGCAGAATTGCATGGCATAGGAGGCTACAGTGCCCCGGTTGGAGCTTCCTTAGGGAAGTCTCTGCTCAGTATGAATTGTCAAATAGCACTGACGTGCCTTGGAGGAAGACCTCCCAGAAGGACAATACTGGGCTGTCACATTCCACGCAGGGGGAAGCCCAGTCTAATACTTCCCTGGACAGCAGGCTGATAACCAGGCTCACCTTTGCACAATCAGTAATACAGGACTGAGGGTGCATCATGAACAGAAGACAGCACTGGTTTATAAAACCCTCGAATTGCTGGTGATTACCATCAAACCATTCCAGCAGATATAGCGGGGAACAGGGCTCTGTGAGCCATGTCTGGAGTGCAGCATATTCAGCATACAACTGAATGAATTGCTTCTGCAAGAGCACATTCTCCGAGGTCAGCTGGATGACATGGGCCAGCAGGGCTTGGTTGTCTGCCTGAAGGCAGGTGGCCCTCTTGAGTGGATCCGGTGCTCTCAAAGGGTTAGTCAGGTCCATTCTGCTGGTACCAGGACCAAACCTGTGACCTAAGTGGTCCATGGAAACTGTGTAAATGATATCCAGTGTGCATGCGTAAATCAAATAGTTACATGTACATGTGACCACTCAGCCTACAGACTAATTTTAAGATAATCTGTCTGAGTCTTTATTAAATCTGCTAGATAAGTTCCCTTCATGCATTATTCAACAGATATACATTATTGAGTAATTCCCCAAGATGCTATGAGAATAACATTCTAATCAGTCTATATTATAAACAAAGTGGAAGTTTATCATCAGAAACATAAATGATGAATCAACAGACTTACTTGTAGAAGGAATTCACTTTAAGTTCATACAACAAATGTGTTTGGACTTTCAACTGTCTTCACAGACTATTTGTAGACATAGCATCTAGAAGTATTCTTGGAGTCAAAGAAAACTCATACATATGCATGGAGAGTGAATATTTGTAGCTCCATTGTGGATTAATGATGATGGAAAGAATAAACTTCACAGTACTCTAACTCTGGGGAATATATGTAAAGTTGCATCCTGGATATGTATCCTGAATTCTTAACTTTAAAATCAGATGTAAATGGCTCATTAGAACTATTGAGGCATTAAAACTAAGAAAAATCTTAACAATATGGAAAGGTAATAAGAAAACTAGTTTAGAACAGTAGATTAATTCAGTGCTGGAAATATGGAATTTTGAAGATTTTTTTTATAAAATACATTCAGGAGATTGGCTATGATCATATCCGGCAGCACTTTTTTAGATCTCCACAATATGCATTGAATAAGAGCTTAATTAATTTACAACCTCTCCTTCACATTTTATATATGATATGCCAACCATGCATAATTCAATAATGCAGGAAGTGCTCCCTATCCGAACATGAATCAGCAGATCAACATTTATTTAGATAAAATTACTTTCATTGAGATAGCCTTGTGAGATACAGTGCGTATGTCTTCTTTGCATGACTACCAGGGGAACGGTAGTCATGCAATCTTACTTCATATGTTACAAACATTGTAACGTACGACAGTCTAAAACAGCAGACAAAAATGAGTCACAGTTTCAGTCAACTCTTTTTACACTGACAAGGCTTCTTAAGATCATTTTAAAAAAACCAATTACTTGTTTTATTGAAAGAGACATTATTCCACCTCACTGGGGCTTTAACCCCGCAAAAGATTGACTCTACAACATATTATCCTACCCTGATATCACATCCCCCCCCCTTCTCTCCTTTCTTGTTCATTTCTTTCTCTGTGCTTTTTTTGTTTGGTTTTTTGTTTTGGTTTTCTTGTTGTTGGTTTATATATCTATATCTACACACACAAGTTTACAATGTACTCATAACCCATAAACTCATCATATATTCTATCTATATGGTAACTAATATTATTTCTTCAAAACTAACATTGTAAAATATTGCCAATTGAGTACTGCCAACTCCATGTATTCAAAAATAATAAGTCATGATCCCAAAATTATGAGATTTTTTTTTAAAAACAACATTTTGGATTCTTTTATTTGCCTTGCATTTTCTGAGCCATTAAGATTTTCTCTGAAACAATGAGGGCTACAAACTTGCCCCAATTTTTAAATGAAAGCTCAGATTCTCGTGTCATTTCTGGATTCCAGTAGCTGGGGCTTTAATAAAAATAATTATCTCAAGATTCGTGATAAAATCGTGAGAGTTGGCAACCCTGCTAATTCCTGCCTCCATAGGGATTTACACTCTGTGTTTTGGAAAACACACAGGAATCCTGATTTGCAACCAACTGGGGCAGGAATATGCCATATATTCCCTCTGGGGCTGGCAGATGCTGATCCCACCTGTTCCAAGGAATTATTTTATAGGGTGGCTGGATGAAGGAACAGAAGGTCACTTTAGAGTGGTTCCATCCAGCCCTGGTTTTCCCAGTGATCTGAAAAGAAGAATGTGTAAAGAAGAAAAAAAAAATCACAAGGATTCAGACAGCCTCCAGAATTCCAATGAGTAACAACTACTACTGAAGTTACTGGATACTGAACCCTGTCACATGACAGGGGCAATCAGTCTTTTGCAGCCTTGACATATGTCATCATCTGACCAGGACCAAGAAATAAAGATCAGTCTCTCTTCTCAGCATGCTTCTTATTATATGGGTTCAAAATAAAACTGAAGAGCTGCCAAAAATATAACAAAAGGAAGCTGCCTGAAGCTGCCAATCTGAAAAGGAACTGGGCAGAATACAGGCAGAGCTAGATGAAGCATTTTCAGGTTCTCCTGGAAGTAGGGTGACCAGATAGCAAATGTGAAAAATCGGGACGGGGGTGGGGGCTAATAGGTGCCTATATAAGAAAAAGTCCCAAATATCGGGACTGTCCCTATAAAATCGGGACATCTGGTCACCCTACCTGAAAGCAACAGGCATTGAAGGCAAATCAAACAGGCTGAAATTCTCCACATAAACCCAGATGCATTGGAGATCTACAATACAGTCCAACTGGACTGCAAACAGCTAGAAAATGTCATTCAAAAATGTTAGCAATACTTTAATCTACACAAGGCAGTAACTTGGGAAAGGCCCATTCTCTTTACTTGAAAGCAACTGTGAGGTGAGAAAACTGACCATTACGTTTCACACCTGTGTAATAAAGCTAACTCCATGTGAATTTGAATATGTGTAACCCCTTTGGAGGGGATGCTTCTGAAATACCACACTGAGCGTTTCAGGGACTCACCCCTGGACTATAGCATTAATAGTGACAGAGGCTCAGGACTCTGTTTCCAGGTTCCCTAGAGTCCAGGACAGAGATAGAACTGGCTAGCAACACTACCAGAATCAATCATAAGCCAGAACTCAAAGACAAAGGGTTTGGTTTTACTTTTGGTTTTAGCTGTATTTGGGGAGTGGAGCAGAGAAAGGAGCTACACACCTAGGGGTGAGCCTTCTACCCTCCACATTCCTACCCAAGGGAAGGCTTGGAACTCTTGGGATCCGGGAACATTGAGCAGTGTCGCCTGAGCAGAGATCAGAAACCCAGGAGGCTGAGGAGAGTCAGTGTCAGGATACCAAGAGCCAGCCTAACTGTACGTGGGAATCCAGACCAGAGAGCCACAAAGACAGTCTTACCATCCTTGGTATGGAGACTTTGGAAGAACACCCCTCTTTATTTATTTTGCTATTTTGTTCAAAGCTGGCCATTGATCTCAGTGCCGCACCATCGATCAAAGACTGAGCCTAAACTCACCATTTGCCTAGGCAGGTGCTGGGAGGGAGAACAGGGTGGTTTGTACTGGCTATACATGTTGGAAGGGGTAGAGTCTATGTAATGTTGTTTTTGCCTTTTATTATCCTGATCCCTTTTTCCATTGCCCCTATCCTGAGCTCCCCACACCTAATGAAGCTCCAGCTACTGTTTTATTACTCTGGGAATTGTGATTGCTATTTTTTTGTGTGTGCTCTGTCATGCCTCTGTAATAATTGTGTGTTAAATATTTTATCTAGGGACAAGCCCACTGTGTTCTCTGCACTAGGAAGGATTTCCTTGAGTGGAGGCACCAGACATTCTCATAGGTGAACCCAGGACCCATACCCCTGAGAAAGAAAAGGGAGAAAGCTGGATCCACACCGCAGGGCGGGGTCTAGATGAACTAGGTAAAGTCAGAATTATTTAATAGTCAGCAAGATTGTTATTGTGTGAAACTGACGTGACTCTCAATTACAAAGACAGTTGATATTTGTGGGGCTAGAGAAAACTTCCCAATGAAAGAGTTAGCAAACAATGAAAGAACTGTGGTGCAATTAAAAGTGCACTTCACTTTACAATGTGAGCTGCCAAAAATTCATGCATCATGTAGTGCAATAAAGCTTTGATGTTTCCTGAACTTTTTTTCAAATAAATGTAAATGAAAATTGTTCACTTTTTGACATTTAAATATATAAAATTTAATAAAAATATTCTCAAATGGGATGGATGGCTGATAGTCAAACAGCCACTGTGAGCATATTTTCAGACTTGGTTACCTAAGTCCGATAACTGCATTTGGCCTCTCAAATCTTCATTCACACACCCAACCTATTTTAAGTTCTAATGTTCTGGTGTGAAGGTGTGAAGTTGGGCACCCTAAGTCAGTAATTTTCAACCTTTTTCATTTGTGGGCCCCTAAAAAATTTCCAATGGAGGTGCGGATCCTTTGGAAATCTTAGACATAGTTTGCGGTCCCCCAGGGGTCTGCAGACCACAGATTGAAAATCACTGCTCTAAGTCATCCAAATTTGAAAACTGAGCTTGCCTATTGTAAATAGAAGTAGACAGTGTAGTGAAACTGCCGTGTAGAAGGAACACTTTGGATTAACTAACTGTAACTATCCACAGGTTGCTACTTTTGTAATATATACAGCATAAGTACATTTTGATATTCGGTATCAAGTATATTTTGATGACTGAAAATAAAGTGGGCCTTGGAAGCAAAAGCTTAGAAAGAGCAGTTGCAGGTATTCAGCTCATATATGGAACTATGATACAGCATGATATGGTATGTCTTCAAATGGGCCACATATGAAAAACACATCATTACTGCAGTAAATTGCTCCATTAGATTTAGGGTTTAGTTCTTGAGGTGCCAAGGGCTTCCTCAGAATCATGCCCTCAGGAAACTTGTACAGTACTCAGTATTCTACTCGTTCTTTATTATAGTTAATACCATTAAGTTAACTTCAAATATATTCTAACAACTAAAGTGCTATATTATTAACTGTTACAATGTCAGTGTGGTTTTATTATCAGATTTATCTTAATTAGCGTACAAGCTATTATTTAACAGCACATTGCACATGAAGAAGTTTGGCAATTTTGCTTTCTTGGCTCATAATAATAATCCTATCTTCTAATGCACATTGGGAAATCATGAAAACAACTTTCCATAATAGGGGAGAACGCAAAGTGAATAGGAAGAATCTTTCTTATACACACCATTTTGAATTAGAAATAGATAGCTTGATCAATCTTTCAGATATGTCTGACAAGTTATGTAAAATTTGTATGACATTTGCATGTGCATGCACTGTAGCTCATTTTACAAGATTCAAGAAAGGCAGAGGAGAGTGAAAGGAAAGAATTTCTTGTCGGATACAATTTTACAATGTTGTCAATCCTGTGTTTCTTCTTTCTTTTTCCTACCCAAACTTCATATCTCTCTCTATTGGAAATGCAAACTCCATATGTCTTTAATGGACAACCTAATATAAATTATACAACTAGATTAATAGATTTATTTTTGGTTTTGTGAACACTTTTGGGGAAACTGAACATTGGCAAATTTTGTTCAAATCTGGTATTTTTATCCAAAAGTTTGTTGTTTTAAAGATAACTCATGCCTACAGAAACATCAGTCCAGAGACAAACTTATAGATGTAACAACTGCTTAGCAACTGATACTACTATTTGCATAATGAACATTTTATTTGTTGCAAGAAGGCGACATAGGATGGTAAGTGGCAAGATGCAAGATTTCTGAAGGATACATTTTAAAGATGTTTCTATTATTACCATAAAAGCAAACAGAAGCCATGTATAAAGTATAGGAAAATGAGATAAAATCCCTTTTCCTTTTTTATTTTTAATTTTGGAAGAACTCACGTGGAAGGATAATCAACTGCATAGCTAAAAATCTAAAAGCAAACATGAAATAAACAATGAGACCATGGGAAGAGTGGGAACGATTAGTGTGTACATAATACATTACCCCTTTGTTGTACATGTGAATCTATTATTATAGCACAATTTAATCTCCTTGGTATTTTTTTTAGATATTTGTAACAGGAGGGGAGCATTTATATTTAAAAGACTATAAAATAAAACTATGATGAGGTATCAAATATGAGGTGTCAAATTATCATCATATAGATGGGATCATTGTAGGAAGTATAGGTATTTACATAGATGATTTGGTTTTTTGGGCGGCGGGGGATGCATTCTAGCAATTTTTTTAAAAACGGAGGTGAGTAAATCTTCTCATTAAAATGACCTGATCCATCAAGTGAAAAAAGATGCTCAGTTTTCCCCACAACTGCTTCTTACTTCTCAAAGTAACTACAAACAGATTCATTCCTGTGAAGAGGGCCAGCACAAGTCCTATGCCCCACTCAAGTCCGACTGAAAATAGGTGATAGTTCACTCCAGCTGACTATTCCCATTCTCAATACTAGATATATTAAAGATTTATGCCTAATTATGATTTCAGCTTGCATCATCAAATGGATAGCTGCAACAATACAACAATGGCCCAGTGACTTCATTTTTAATATAGCAACTTTTCTATTTTTCCTAAATCTCCGTTCTTATCAAGAAGCATATTGCAAGTCGTCAGTACATATTTTGGCATTGATATGAATGGAATGATAAGTACAGTACATGCGTATACATTCTACTTACAACACATCCCATTATATCATAAATCTTGAAACTGAAACTTTAATAGATTAAAAAAGCCAGTCAAATGACACAGGGAGGGGGAAAAAAGTGTGTAAACTGTCTATGGAATGTAATGATATCCCGGTGTGAAAGTAGCAACCAAGTACACACACACACACACACACAGAGAAAGAAGCAATAGATTCAGAAGAATTACAGTACAAACATAGGTGTAGACTATGTAGCATTTGAGCCAATTTCCTCATGAATACCCACAGCAAACACCCCAAAAGACATCAACATTTAATATTACAATAGCAGAATGCTTTTTGAACTCGGACATCACAGTGGTGGGTGATGAAAAGGTATAGAAGAACAAATTACAAAATTTAGTCTGTAAACAGAACAATTATTACTCAATCTTGACTTATACACTGAGGGTATGTCTACACTACGAGAGTAGTTCGATTTTAGTTAAATCGAATATGTGGAATCGATATTACAAAGTCGAACTTGTGTGTCCACACTAAGGACAGTAATTCGACTTTGTCAGTCCACACTAACGGGGCAAGCGTCGACATTGGAAGCGGTGCACTGTGGGCAGCTATCCCACAGTTCCCGCAGTCCCCGCTGCCCATTGGAATTCTGGGTCGAGCCGCCATTGCCTTCTGGGTAAAAAAATTTGTCGAGGGTGCTTCTGGGTAACTGTCGTCATCCGTCCGTCACTACCGCCCTCCCTCCCTCCCTGAAAGCGCCGGCGGAAAATCAGTTTGCGCACTTTTCTGTTCAGTGACAGCGCGGACGCCACAGCACTGCGAGCATGGATCCCGTTGCGACCATCGCTGCAGTTGTGGCCGTTGTCAACGCATCGCAGCTCATCATCGACCTTTCCCAGAGGCAGATAGAGAGAAATGAGGTGAGGAGGCTACGGCAGCGGGGTGAGGACCTGAACTCCGAGAGTAGCACACGCCTGTCTGAAACCACTACATCCAGTGCCGAGGACATCACGGTGGCAATGGGTCTTGTGGATACTGTGGAACGGCGATTCTGGGCCCGTGAAACAAGCACGGACTGGTGGGACCGCATAGTGCTTCAGGTCTGGGATGAATCCCAGTGGCTGCGAAACTTTCGCATGCGGAAGGGGACTTTCCTTGAACTTTGTGAGTTGCTGTCCCCTGCCCTGAAGCGCAATGACACCCGGATGCGAGCAGCCCTGACTGTCCAGAAGCGAGTGGCCATAGCCCTCTGGAAGCTTGCAACGCCGGACAGCTACCGGTCAGTCGCAAACCAGTTTGGCGTGGGCAAATCTACCGTGGGGGTTGTTGTCATGCAAGTAGCCAAGGCAATCGTGAAGGTACTGCTGTCAAAGGTAGTGACCCTGGGAAACGCGCAGGCCATCATAGATGGCTTCGCCGCAATGGGATTCCCAAACTGCGGTGGGGTTATAGATGGGACTCACATCCCTATCCTGGGACCGGACCACCAGGCCAGCCAGTACATCAACCGAAAGGGCTACTTTTCGATGGTGCTGCAAGCACTGGTGGACCATAAGGGACGTTTTACTAACATCAACGTTGGATGGCCGGGCAAGGTTCATGACACTCGCGTGTTCAGGAACTCTGGTCTGTTTAGACGGCTGCAGGAAGGTATTTACTTCCCGGACCACAAAATAACTCTTGGGGATGTGGAGATGCCTACAGTGATCCTCGGGGACCCAGCATACCCGCTAATGCCCTGGCTCATGAAGCCCTATACTGGCGCCCTGGACACAGAAAAAGAACTGTTCAACTACCGGCTGAGCAAGTGCAGAATGGTGGTGGAGTGTGCTTTTGGCCGTCTCAAGGGGAGATGGAGAAGCTTACTGACTCGCTGTGATCTCAGCGAAACCAATATCCCCATTGTTATTGCAGCTTGCTGTGTGCTCCACAATCTCTGTGAGAGCAAGGGGGAGACCTTTATGGCGGGGTGGGAGGTTGAGGCAAATCGCCTGGCTGCTGATTACTCCCAGCCAGACAGCCGGGAGATTAGAAGAGCCCAGCGGGATGCACTGTGCATCCGGGAGGCTTTGAAAGACAGTTTCCAGACTGAGCAGGGTCACCAGTGAATTTTAAGTTTGTGGACACAGAAGCTGAACTTGCCACCGTTTCTTTACCCAGTTACCGTTGACTATCCTCTCCAGTTACATACCCCCTTCACCCCCTTCCCAAAAAATAAAATCTGTTCTGTTTTGTTAATGAACACCGTTGTCTTTATTACTGTTTTCGCGGGAATGTTTTAAACCTGGGACGCAGACTGTGGCGGGGTGCGGGTTTAGTGTTGTGATGCAAATGATGCTTCTAAACTCCAGGAATGACAGGTTCCGCAGTGGTGGACTGGTTGTTTCAACAGAGCCTGCCAGCCCTCCTGGGTGGGACAGCATGTATGTGTCAGCTATGTGACTGTCTGGCAGGGGGAGGAGGGTTACAGCTCCCCTGCTGCGCGGCTCTGTGATGCATTTGATCTGTAACTGCCCTCCCCCGCCACAAAGTCACAGAGCAACCCCCCCCCCCGAACATGAAAACCACCTCCCAGATTGACCAGGGTCACTAGTCACTGCACTGGGTATGTGTCCTGATGCTGGACCTTACCCCGCCTCTGTACCCTGGTAAAGGTGACTGTCCTGTCCAATTACCAAGCCCCTTCGCCTCCTTCAGACAGACTGTCCTCCAAAAGAAAATCATGGAAACAGTAATTAACAGAAACGAATATTTTATTATGAACCACACAGGAAACGTGGGGGTTGAAACTTGCACGGGGGCTTCTGTGAGGTGTGTAGGAAAGGACTTCTGAAATTTTGGGGAATGAGAGCCTTCTAGTGCTAGAGCAGTCTGCAGGGGTTGACTGAAAGTTTTAACGGCCCTTGCCGCCCCTCCTTCTTTGTACTTTGGGTGAGGGGGGTGTGGGACTTGGTGGCGGGGGAGGGCGGTTAGAGATAGACTGCAGCGGGGCTCTGTCCTCCTGCCTCCGGTCTTGCAGAACATCCACAAGGCGCCGGAGCATGTCCGTTTGCTCCCTCATTAGTCCAAGCAGCTTTTCAGTAGCCTGCTGGTCCTCCTGACGCCACCTCTCCTCCCGTTCCATGACTGCTCGGTGCATTTGTGACAAGTTCTCCCTCCACTGTGTCTGCTGGCTGCCTGGGCTCGGGAGCAGCTCATTAGTTCTGAGAACATGTCCTCCCGCGTCTTCTTCTTCCTCCTCCTAATCTGCGCTAGCCTCTGGGAGTGTGCTGACAGGCTGGGTTGGGAGACAGTCGCAGATGTGTCTGTGTGAATGGGAAAAATGGAGTGAATTCCTGAGACAGATAAATGAAGTTGTGTACAAAGAACCTAGTCTTTCTCTGTGAACAAGACCATGCACTGCACCTCTCACATGCGCACTCAGGACAAGGTCGAATTTTCGGCCCTCGCCTTCAGTGCCTGGGGTCTTGCAGTGGTCTTGCAGTTATCTGAGAAGCGTGGCAGGACACCTGAACTTCTGTAGCGTGCAATCATGGTAAGCCGTAGACTTCTGGCTGCTTAACACTGTACTAGTAGCACTGGCCTCCTTTCACATTGAAAGCAATGCCAGTCTCTGCTGCCAGCAATCAGGACAGCATGAACTATGCCCCTGTCCCACCCCCTCGCGGCTGTCCCAGGGAAAGATCCCTGTATGCTGCCCCTCTCCCTCCACCGCGTGGCTGTAAAGCAGTCCCAATACTAACATTCCCCTTCCTAATTCAAAGCAGGGTGTCATGAGCGACATCACCCTGCTGAGGATCTCGGAGTCCCAGAGGGAAAGGATGCTTCAAGAAAGCCTTCAGAAACCAGGGCCGTTTGCCGCCATGCTCTGCAGGGCAATGATACCAGAGTACCTGATGGTGTCGTGGCGCGGAAACGTGTCCTACCACGGAGGGCCCAATAAGATCGCCCTACCCAGGAACCTGATGAACAGGGTGGAAATGTACCTTCATGAGACCTACGAGGAGTTCTCCTATGAGGATTTCGCCTCTATCCCCGGCCATATTGACCGGATTTTCGCGTAGGTGCACTGGGACTAAAGAGTGGAGCGTCTTGGGCAGCAGAATCATGACTTACGGGACATTGTAAAAATTTTTTTAAATACTTGGGACTAAATTGTGAAGAGCCTAAGGCAGACAAATCATGAAAAACCCTTTCTTACTATTGTAAATATTCCAGTTTTTTTGCAGATTATTGTTTACATGTTTAAGCACTTTAGGAAAAAGCCATTGTTAATATTATAAATATTTCAGTTCTTGTAAAAATAAATGTTTAGATATTTAAAGCACTTACTGCTTGATCCTTCCCCTGATTCTGTCTCCGGGGTAAGGGATGGGGACGGTTGGTAGGGGATCTCGGTAAGGGTGATGAAGAGCTCCTGGCTGTCGGGGAAATCAGCGGTGCCAGCGCTGTCGACTGCCTCGTCCTCCTCATCTCCTTCTTCATCTTCCCCGTCCGCTAACATGTCCGACGAGGAACCTGCCGCGGACAATATCCCATCCTCAGAGTCCACGGTCAGTGGTGGGGTAGTGGTGGCGGACGCACCTAGGATGGAATGCAGTGCCTCGTAGAAACGGGATGTGTGGGGATGGGATCCGGAGCGTCCGTTTGCCTCTTTGGTTTTTTGGTAGCCTTGTCTCAGCTTCTTGATTTTCACGCGGCACTGCGTTGCATCCCGGCTGTATCCTCTCTCTGCCATGGCTTTAGAGATCTTCTCGTAGATCTTTGCATTCCGTCTTTTGGAGCGCAGCTCTGAAAGCACGGACTCATCGCCCCACACAGCGATAAGATCCAAGACTTCCCTATCAGTCCATGCTGGGGCCCTCCTTCTATTAGATTGCACGGCCATCTCTGCTGGAGAGCTCTGCATCGTTGCCAGTGCTGCTGAGCTCGCCACGATGTCCAAACAGGAACTGAGATTCAAACTGCCCAGACAGGAAAAGGAATTCAAATTTTCCCGGGGCTTTTCCTGTGTGGCTGGTCAGAGCAGCCGAGCTCGGACTGCTGTCCAGAGCGTCAACAGAGTGGTGCACTGTGGGATAGCTCCCGGAGCTATTACCGTCGATTTCCATCCACACCTAGCCTAATTCCATATGGCCATTTCGAATTTAGCGCTACTCCTCTTGTTTTGGAGGAGTACAGAAGTCGAATTTAAGAGAGCTCTATGTCGAACTAAATAGCTTCGTGGTGTGGACGGGTGCAGGGTTAATTCGATGTAACAGCGCTAAATTCGACATAAAAGCCTAGTGTAGACCAGGCCTGAGGAAGTGCCTTGCAACACTTGGATAAGAAAATCTGAAACCAATGTAAGTTACTGGTTATTGGTATATTATCTTCCTTTCTCTTTCTTATCAGCATTGAGTCTAATTGCCTCCAGATGATATACAGTACCTGTAAATTAGAAAAGTCAGTCCTCTGTTGTGTATCTGTTCTCTTGAAGCAGCACAAACTAGAAAAGAAAATTTCTTACTAATCTTACATACACTTGCATCTGGACATTTTATTTGGTGATACTGTAATATTCCATCTGAAGCCAGCAAAATGTTTACTAGGGAACTGGTGGCAATTAATGTGGCTTAGAGCACCGTATCTTCTATTATACCCTACGCATGCCTATCAATTTACTAAATGTTACCACACTCCGGCATCAGAGATACTGCTGTTCTCCCTTCTTCTAAATATAGAATAGCCACCATGGTATCTCTAATACTACCATGCAATAAAGGTTGACTTTTATGGCTATGATTGTGTTTGTGTGTGTATTTATACCCAAAGAGATTTAATCAAATCACGTCACCTGTAACTGATGCATAGCCATCTCCTGACTGAAACAGTCATTGTTTAATAGCATAATACATTAAATGTAGATGTGAAGAAAATCAGTTCCAACTGAATTTTATGTTTGCCATGAAGTTGCCATGAAGTATTTATATGTCAGCAAGCAGAAAAAAAATGTAATCTGAAATTAGATTCTACTAACTTTTACCATTTATTCATTTTCCTATACTTCTGAATTCCCTTATCTGAATTTATCTTGTCTATATTTTGTGGGTATCCAAATTTTGAGCAAAGCTGAACTATCTGTAATGGATGCACTTCCCATTACAGTCAATAGGCTTTAAACACACGCTTATTGTTATGTGCTTTCTTGATTCAGGTTGTTATGTAGTTAGAGCTTTAAGCACACAAATCAGCACAAATTGCAACTACAAAATGAAGGCCACTCTTTTGAAACTTTATCCACTGGAGAGCTGGAAAAGCTGCTTCCAAATGCCTTCCCAGTCTTAAAGCAACAGAGGAAGAGTTATTGTTCAAAAGCCAAGTCAAAACTGGCTGCTTTTATAAAAGTTCAGTATGAAAACTGTTTTGAAACCTATAGCTGTTTAGTCGCGCATGTGAAACATTCTGGGTTTTGACACTTTCAGTATAAATCATAATTATTTACAGAAGAACTAGCTTTTGCATTAATGGGAAAGTTAATTAGTGCACACTCTGCTAGGCAGCTTCTGAACAGATACAATTAATTATCCACAAAGATTCTGAAACCTGTCATTATGCAAGGCACTGCATTTAGCCGTATGGAGTGGAAATCCATCAACTTCATGAAATTTGTTAGTCTCTAAGGTGCCACAAGTACTCCTGTTATTTTCACAAAGATTCTGAAAATTTCACACATGCTGAATTATAGAGTAGAAGGCACTTTCATTATGAGACCTATTTTCTGGAGCTTATAACTTTCCCCTTCAAATTCCTCTTTGGGCTTCAATTTTCCATGCTTGATCCTAGCTCAAAAATGTTTTTTTCCCCCTTTCGTGGTGGAAGCAGTTGTATTATATTCCATTCTCCACTCCTTTAACTCAAGCACTTCTACCTAGTGACTTCTTATCATCATCATCATTATTATTACTATAATTTACACACTATTTTTACCATTTGAAATTCAAAATTGATTCTGGGCAAAAGGAAAACTGCTTCTCACAAGATGATTGCATATTTTTTCAATTCACAAGTCATTGTGGTAACAGTTCCATTGAATATTATTATTTAACATCTGAAAATATTATACCATGAACAAATAACCATAGGTTTTTGTCAAGGTACTTTAAAATCCAGGTATGTTTCTTCATGGTTGACATGTTTAAAGTTATAATACCAATTCAACTTTTAACATCCCAACCTACGGACATCTCCTGTAATGCAACCTGACAAATCAAAAGGCCAATCTCGCTCTGAAAACCATAAGAAGTAAATAGAACTGAAAAGCTAATAGGAATGTGTGGAGTGCAATGTGCCTACCTTGAATTTTAAAATGCAAGGCATACATACAGGAAACAAATATTGTTGCACCTCTGAAGCGTTAACTTGATGATTCACCTCTCTGTGAGATAACCCAACAAAGGGAGGTAAGGCTTTTTATTGTGGTTTATACTCTGAAACAGCCATCACTTAAACTGAGAACCTGCAAGTAAAATGCTTTTTCAAAGTCTATTTATGATGCTAACTCTAAGGCCCAGTCCATATTACAAATTTGACTGTGATATTAAAAGTTTTTTGCTAACAGAATTTTAATGATAGTATAGAAGGGCTATATATTTAATGTACTGTACACGTTCAATATGGGTCATATTAAGTTTAAACTGGATTTCAGGTCTGAGGATGAATCAAGACTAGAATTTGGGTTCAGATTTGACAGGACTGAAATTACATGAGCTGTTCTCACAAGATCTGACCCCAAAATGCTGGAATATCACTTCTTGTGATAGCTTGATAGCAACCAATGCAGCCAGAGCAAGAGATAGAATCAGCCCTAGCTGTGAGTTTTTAGGACAAGGGCCAACATATAAACCAGAAGGATCAGAAGTCTGAAATTCTGGCAGCATATAATGAAGAATGATTGATGTTCTTCAATCTCAAGCATTGTGGAAAAAAAATCTAAATGAACTTTCCCTCTTTGATGACAATAATGGTCAAAAGCTCTGTGTGCACGCGTAGGGGGGAACTTCCATGGTGCCTACTTGCAATACATTTCACTCTCACTATTAGATACTCCCTTCCTTTTATTCACTCTCCATTGAATGCTGGACTTACTGCCTTGACTTACTTTATGGAAAACATCCTAAAGTTGAAATGAAAATTAAATTGAAAATCTGTGAATGAGACAGGAATGGACTGCGGGCTTTAGGACATCTTGAGAACATTACAAGTTATTCTCCCAGAAGGGTCTTGCTGATAGTGGAATCAGAACTGGATGTTGAAATGTATTAAAAATTGTTTCCTAAACTTCTGTGAATGACTATTCTCTCTCTCTGGTGCCGTTTTTGTAATTTAGTTTTAAATTTTTTTGTCCTTATTATAATTTGTTTTATTTTACCTGTTTAACTCTGTATTCAGTACATTATGCCCAGTTTGGTTTTCCTCCTTCCTGAAGGCTACAACTGGATGACCTATTCACAGCAAAGTATTTAATAATTTTGCCATATTTTTCTATTTATGAAAATAGAAATAACAGGCTCCAAATGTTGGGAGTTTATTATTCAAATGACAATATATTTCACCCTACATCAGTACATTGTTTTCAAACTACTTATTGTGGCTACTGCTTGAGTATTTACTACTCTTTTATTGTGTAATTGGTCATCTACAACATGTGGGTTTTGTTTATGCTCCCTGAATTGGATGACTAAATATCTCATAAATAAATGACAAGATGGTTATATATTTCCAGGACAAAATCATGTAAATATTTATCTTTCCTCAAACATTTTTGAGGACAATAGTTAGTACTTATGTTGGTGGAAAGCAAATAACGGATTAGTAAGATTACTGTTGTAGTGATTTTGCAGATTTTGCTCCTCCTCCCCCACCCATATTCACCCAGCTCTAATTAAGGAAATGCTAAAAGAATAATTAAAAATGAAAAGTAGTCTTTGAAACTGAGACCAACAGCCTCCCATCACTGCCACTGATGGGCCTGATTCTCCATTTTCTTGTACCTTTTGTAGTCATTTACAACTGTACAATCACTATTGTCAATCTGTAAGGTTTCATTTTGCATCTAGTTTGTATAAATGTTTTTTGCAAAGTGCAGGGCAGTGGGGAATCAGCGTGGATCAGATAGCTGGAATTCTCCAGCTCATTTTATTGTGAGAGAAAAAAATATATAACAGGAGAAATATAGCTACTCAACTGTTTAAAAATAAATTAAAAGAGAGTATTTATAAATTCACATACACATTTCACATGATAGGCAATGATCCACTTAATGAAATCACCTCTCTCAAAATATCTCATATACTCCAAAATTGCTTTGCATGGTAAATAAGTAAAGCTTTCTTTTCAATTTCCATCTTCTTCCTTTGTGTACATTCAGTACTGAGGGTTTCCTTTCAGTACTGCATATGGGTTTGAAAGCAAGCTTTGGGTTACCCTATAGCAGCATGGTAACAGAAGAAATGTTCTTAGACCCAGAGGAAAATAACTACTTAATTTCATACTTTCTCCTATTGACTAAGAGCTGGAGGTACAGATGAAACTTCACACTAAAGCATGGAAATACAATCTGAGGAAAGGGTTTTGGTGGAGAGGCAGGGGAGAATTAGAAAAGGAGTCACTGGTGAAGGTCTTTAGTAACTGTAACGATGGCTGCCCAGTACTCATGAGGGTGCACGGTCTGCACCATCCATCAGAACAGAGCTGACTGCTCTTCCCAAGTACATTCTAGTGCCAATGTCCTACATTCCTCTCTGCCCCTTTCTGGATGATTTGCTTATCAGGGGAGGAAGGAGTAAGCACTCCCATTTTCATAGGTAACCCTTGCACACACAGGGAGAGGAGACTCTTTGCATGCCTCCCCCACCCCAACACAAGGACCACTCACAATCGGGTCCAGCAATAATTTAAATGCTCTATGTTCCAAGGGCACATTTGTTTTTATACTCCTCTTGATTTGCAGAGCTTAATATTTCTACATTTTCTAGATATAAAAGTGTGATGTACAAGTACTATAAAATTTAACGAGCTGAAAAAGATTGACTTGCGTCTTGTTTCAAATTACATTGCAAACTCTTCTACACTGTGATCGTTTGTCTACTGCCTAGCACCATGGGACCCCCAAAAATGTTTGAGGCCTTTGGATGCTATGACAATAAAAATTGATAATGATGATGATGATGATGATAATGATAACAAGAATTAACAATAAGATGGAAGTGGAATCTTTTTTCTGCCAGTGCCTGATACAAATGTACCAGATCAAACTTACAATCTTCTCTCAGGTAAATACCTTATTGATTTCAATGTGGGTTTTGCCTGAATAAGGACTAAGGTCTGCAGGATCTGTCCCACTGTATCCATTTTACAAATGGAAGGGAAAAGAGTGTGTTTGAGCATTACTTTGTATGATTGCTATTAGAAAAAATGCATCAACTTCTTGCATTGAAACAGCTTATGTGATCAGTCTGAGAATAAATTTCAAAACAGTTTAAAAAAGGTTCTGCTTGAGACATGGAAACATTCTCACCTAACAAACACAGATCAAGAAAATGTGTCACCACTATAGAATTGCCTTTACTATGTTTAGTGTTGTTGTAGCCGTGTAGGTCCCAGAATATTAGAGAGAGACATGGTGAGTGAGGTAATATCTTTTACTGGACCAAGCTTTCAAGCTTACATAGAGCTCTTCTTCAAAGATATTTCCTCATCCACCTTGTTTCTTTACTATACTTAGTATAGCTAAAAGAGAAGAAAAGGCAACTTACAATGTTTCAAGCTAAATCAGGCTTAGTTTCATTCTATTTTATTTTATTAAATTGAGAATGAAGGATGTTTACATGTACCTTTTCCAGTTCTAATAGATCTTTTTTGAGATGGGGCCATGAAAACTGCATGCAGTATTCAAGGTGTGAGAATACCATGGATTTATATATAGGCAATATGATTTTTTCTGTCACATTATCTATCCCTTTCTTAATGATTCCCAACATTCTGTTTGCTTTTTTGCCACTGCAAATTGAGTGGATGTTTTCAAAGAACTATCCACAATGACTCCAAGATCTCTTTCTTGAGTGGTAACAGCTAATTTAGACCCCATCAGGTTAGTCTGTATCCACAAAAACAACAAGGAGTCTGGTGGCACCTTAAAAAACTAACAGATTTATTTGGGCATAAGCTTTCGTGGGTAAAAAACCTCACTTCTTCAGATGTTTTTTTACCCACGAAAGTTATCTGAAGAAGTGAGGTTTTTTACCCACGAAAGCTTATGCCCAAATAAATCTGTTAGTCTTTAAGGTGCCACCGGACTCCTTGTTGTTTTAGTTGGGATGATGTTCTCTAATGTGCAATACTTTGCACTTATCAACATTGAATTTTATCTGCCATTTTGTTGCCCAGTCACCCAGTTTTGTGAGATCCTTTGTAACCCTTCACAGTCTGCTCTGGACTTAACTATCTTGAGTAGCTTTATACCATCTGCAAATTTTGCTACCTCACTGTTCATCCCCTTTCCCAGATCATTTACTAAGATGTTGAACAGCACAGGTCCCAGTACAGATCCTTGGGGGACCCCGCAATTTATCGTTATTCACCATGAAGGCTGACCATTTATTCCAGCCTGTGTTCCTTAACTTTTAACCGGTTACTGACACATGAAAGGGCCTTCCCTCTTATCCTATGACTGCTTAGTTTGCTTAAGAGCCTTTGGTGAAGGACCTTTTTAAAGGTACTATGAAAGTCCAAGTACACTGTATCAACTGTATGACCCTACATGCTTGTTGACTCTCTCAAAGAGATCTAGTAGATTGGTGAGGCACAATTTCCCTTTACAAAAGCTGTGTTGACTCTTCCCCAACATATTCTGTTAATCTATGTGTCTGACAATTCTGTTCTTTACTATAGTTTCAGCCAGTTTGCCTGGTACTGAAGTCAAACTTACTGGCCTTTAATTGCCAGAATCACCTCTAGAGCTTTTTTTAAAAATTGGTGTTACATTAGCTATATTCCACCCATCTGCTAGGAGGGTGATTTAAGTAATAGCTTACATACCAAAGTTAGTAGTTCTGCAATTTCATATTTGAGTTTCTTCAGAACTCTTGGGAATAACATCTGGTCCTGGTGACTTCTTATTGTTTAATTTATCAATTTGTTCCAAAACCTCCTCTACTGACACATCAATCTGGGACAATTCTTCAGATTTGTCACCTAAAAATAATGGCTCAGGTGTGGGAATCTCCCTCATATCCTCTGCGGTGAAGACTGATGCAAAGAATTTCATTTTGCTTCTCTGCAATGGCTTTGAGTGCTCCTTTAGCATCTTGATCACCCAGTGGTCCCACTGACTGTTTGGAAGGCTTCTGGCTCCTGAGGTACTTAAAAAACATTTGCTGTTAGTTTTTGTGTCTTTTGCTATCTGCTCTTCAAATTCTTTTTTGGACTGCCTAATTACACGTTTACACTTGACTTTCCAGGATTTATGCCCTTTTCTGTTTTCCTCAGTAGGATTTGACTTCCAATTTTCAAAGGATGCGTTTTTGCACCTAATTGTATCTTTTACTCCGTTGGTTAGCCATGGTGGCATGGTTTGAGCCTCTATTATAGTGTTTTAAAATAGTTTCTATATAGCTTGCAGGCATTTCACTCTTGTGGTTCTTCCTTTTAATTTCTGTTTAATTAGCTTCCTCATTTTTTCAGAGTTCCCCTTTCTAAAGTTAAATGCTACTATGGTGGGTTTCTTTGTTATTTAAGGATGTTAAATTTAATTACATTACGGTTGCTATTACCAAGTGGTTCAGCTATATTTACCTCTTGGACCAGATTCTGTGAATTACTTTGGACTAAATCAAGAATTGCCTCTCCCCTTGTGGGTTTCAGGACTAGCTGCTTCAAGAACAGTCATTAATGGTGTCTAGAAAGTTTATCTCCGTATCCCATCCTGAGGTGACATGTACTCAGCTAGCATGGGGATAGCTATAATTCCCCATTATTATTGCATTTTCTGGTTTTGTAACCTCTCTAATCTCCCTGAGCATTTCACAATCACTGTCACCATCCTTGTCAGGTGGTTGGGAGTGTATTCCTGTTGCTATATTCATTATTTAAGCATAGAATGTCTATCCCCAGAAATTCCATGGAACTGTTTGAGTCATTTAAGTTTTTTATTGTATTGGACTCTGCTTTCTTTCACATATAGTGCCATGCTCACATTAGCATGACCTACTCACTCATTCCTATATATTTTGTTCCTTGGTATTATTGTGTCTCATTGATTACCATCATTCTGCCAAGTTTCTGTGATGCCTATTACATCAATATTTAATACCAGGCACTTAAGTTCATCCATCTTAGTATTTAGATTTCTAGCATTTGTATACAAGCATTTATATAATTTGTCAATATTTGTTGTCTGCCTTTGTGTGATGTAATTAAATGGGACTCTTTCATTTGACTGTTTCTCTTCATTTCCTACCAGTACTTTATCAACTTCTATCCTTTCCTCTTTACTAGGATATAGAATATCCCCTTTAATAGATCCTCCCCTAAAGAATGCAGCTGTCTGAACTGTGTGCTTCACATCATCTTTCCCCCAGCCCTTACTCATATAAAAGCATCCATGCATGGGGCCCTTAGGCCACACAGATCCTTTTGCCTAAAATAGTATTATTACTACATTTTATGAAGAGATTTATGCATTTTTTTTAAATACTTGCTTTCAATGTTCATTTTCTCTGATGAATTTTCTTTTGGTTTACTGATATTATTGAATAGCAATATGGATTTAATCTCTGTTCAATGTTCTGTAAAATCACAGATGACTTACTGCTACGTTAAGATACTACTGCATAAGGTATAAATAAAACAATAAAAGAACAGGAAGAATGTGATACTGAAATAACCTCTTGAGATGTCAAACCAAAATATGTAGGAGAGATTAGAGAAAAAATAAAAGAAAAAAGTTAATCTTTTAAAGAATAATGAAACCTTGTATAGAATAATGTTCTTTTTCCTTTGGAAACTTGATGCCATTTAGAATTGTTCATATGTTTGAATAGCCAAATCTTTCTTATTCCACATCTGTGCCTATAAACACTTAAGCACTCGTATACTTTACTGACAATAAGTCAGTACTACTAAAATTACACAAGTGTGTTTGAAACATCGCACGGCAGGATGGTGAAGCGTGGTGGGGGCCGAGTACCTTCACACCAGGGCCAGTCCCCGTGCCTCATACTGTATGCAATGTTGTATGCTCTTCACTATGTAGCTAAGTTAGTTATGATGATTCAAACCCTACTTAGCGATACAATTTACAAATTTAGCATAACTGCTATAGAATGTATTGCACAGGATCAATTTGCCCTTTTCAAAGGCTCATAACTTGGTCAAATCAAAACCAATGCACACTAGAACACTTACAGGCACTTTCTCCTCAATGAGGGCTATTTCTATGCCAAGTTTTAAGACTCAACCATTTTATATGTATCATTAGATCTGTTTTGATTTGATTTGTTTAATATTGCTAGAATTTTTTTTTATAATAATAAAAGGAAAACATTATCTCCTCCACTTCCCTTGTATTCAAAAACCAGTTTTATTAAATCTTTCTAAACCAGTTCACCTTTGAACAGCGACAAAGCCTGAAAAATTTCCACCTGAAACGTGAAAGTTTTCAGTCATAATAACTTTTTAGAAACAGGGGTTAGAATGGAAAGCATAATTTAACCTTACCTACTATACAGAGGTCACTTCTGTTCTCAGTATAATAAGAACATAAGAACGGCCATACTGGGTCAGACCAAAGGTCCATCTAGCACAAACATTCAGTAAAGAGATGCTTGCCTCATGCCCAGCTATAATCTTTAAGCTTACCCATGCATAGGTTAAAGCAGAGGTTCCCAAACTGGGGGTCGGGACCCCTCAGGGGGTCGCAAGGTTATTACATGGGGGGTCGCGAGCTGTCAGCCTCCACCCCAAACCCCGCTTTGCCTCCAGCATTTATAATGGTGTTAAATATATTTAAAAATGTTTTTAAGTTATAAGGGGGGTCGCACTCAGAGGCTTGCTATGTGAAAGGGGTCACCAGTACAAAAGTTTGAGAACCATTGGGTTAAAGGGACACTGTCAAATTTAATAGGGCCAAAATTTAACCTACTTTGTTATTTTTATATCTGTTTACAGAGTCTCTGCCATTTTTGTAAAACAAATGCTTCAGTGCTCTTTTCTTCTCAAAAGGAATGATAGATTCCAGCAGCTCAGCGCTCATGGGAAAAATACTTTTCACATGTGTTGGAAGGGAGAAATGTGTGTAAGGAAATGGTTTCATTTTCAAGGAGTTATTATAAACAAAGTGAAAAGAAAAATGAATTATAAAGTTATGAAAAATAACTTGACAGTCTCCTTTGCAGGCCTTAGTTTGGTATCAAATTTAGCAGTACATTCCTGATAAAACCTTACATTTGGTTACAATTATAGAACAATGGGGTTCTAAAGAACATTATGAAGTACTCTATTGCACCTGCAGTTTAAAATATATTTTTATCCACTGAAACTAGATATGAAAACACAAATTTGGATGGAAATTCTGACTTGGATGCTTTCTATAAACATGGCAAAATATGTAAGAAAAGATTATAATGACCCTTTATGCAGTGATGCACTGCCAACTTTTTATAAAAAGGGGCTTCAACTAAAATGTTCTGCCTTAGCCTGTGATAAATCTTGCATGCCTGGCATGTGTGTGTTACAGACATGAAGGATGAGGGGCTGGGGAATCTATTCGTTTTCCTATTTAAACCAAAATGCTTAATCATAACCAAAGAAGGAGACATCATCACTTGGCAAACACACTTCTATGAACTGCATTTACTGGAAATGTTTATACTTTGTTCCTGAAAAATATACAAAGTACATTCATAGATTTATATATTTTAGGGCCAGAAGGTATCATTATAATCATCTTGTCTGACCTTCTGCATAAGATTGGTCAAAGACCTTTACCAGTAAAATCTGCATCAAGCTCACAACTTCTGCTTGAGTTATAGCATATATATAGCACAGTGCTCAGCTTGTGTAGTTTGAAGTGTGTGTATATAGCTATATTGATAGATAGATTGTTTTGTAGGAAGGTGCAGAAATATTAGTCCCTAGGGATCTTTCTTTTTTTCCTTTTTAATGTAATCCTTGACATTAGGTTCTACCTTGTGGATTCCAAGGACTAAAAAATTGCTCTTCAGAAGCCTCTTTGTAAGTCATCCTAGGTATAGATGGTGTTCATCCCTCCCTGGATGCTGCTAAAACTATCAAGGGGAGGAAAGCTACCCAATCCTTCCTTCAATTTGGTGACAGAATTTTTACAAGGTTCTCCCAAGAGCTCCCTCCAGGACATCATTGCCATTATCTAAGTTACACAGTGGTTCAAAAGACAGAACTAGGAAAATAACTGCAATCAAAGTACTCTCAGAGTTCAGTAAGCTTGTAGTATTATCCAGAAAAGTATCATTTTGGAGTACTCAGCATTTCAAGGAATAAGCCTATTAAAATGAGATGCTGTTGGAGGATAACTAAAATTCAACCGTAGTTCACTTAAATTTAATAACACGCTCAACCAAATGCAAAATTTCCATTTCCCGCTAGATAAAAATTTAATTGTTCCACTTCATTATTTGATAATAATACTGCATTCTATTAAGGGGCTTATTTATTATTGTTTTCCTTAGGCTGTTCCAAAGCTCCAAGGTAATGCTCTTCTTTTATATCAAGTTTTCAAGATAAGAACCATAAGACAATTTAGTGGAAGTAAAGACAATTTTTCTGAAAATGTCACTGTCCATGCAAGCTTAACTCATCTGAGAGTTCCTGACTAAACTATTTCCCATCGACTTCAGTGGGATTGCTCACATGTGTAGAAGTTTGTTGGATCAAGCCCATAGACTGTAATAGCAAAATATATACTCATTTCTGTTTGTATGTTGAATTTTTACATCAAGCATGGAAACACTTATGCAATATCTGTAAACACAGCACACTGGTATTGGAAGTAAAATATGCATTATAATCACACTTGAAGTTAAATATTTAAGACCAGTAACAAGTTACAATTACTTTTCTTATTAATCCATTTATATTAAATAATTATATGAGCTTTTAATCTTGTAATCAGTTTGAGTCCAGCAGTGGTAAAGTGGTAATCTGCTTTGCATACAAGATACAAACAATATATATATATATATGAGTCAGTTGTACACAACTGTTTATACCACTTACTTTGGTAGAAAAATTCATGAAAGAACCACTGAGACTGCCATCGTTGCACTTAAAATTCAAATGTTGGTCTGGATGATAATCTGCTTCCCAGCTCCCCACATCATGGATCAGTGACCTGTCTGAATTTTCAGATATTTTCTGGAAGGCAGTGCAAGTCATTCCTATGAAGCTAGATGGCTTGATCACAAAGGCCTCCAGAGCAATATTAAGGGAAATCTGTCAAAACACATTGAGAAACTGGTATTTTGCAAAGATACTTTAAAAGGAATCCTCAGTACAAAATATGCATTTTGTATACACTGTATATTATATATACACACATATGAAACATGATAATACACATATGGAAAGGTAAACTGATCAAAGAAAAAAATAATTTCTATAACAGTACGGTGGTTTTGCTTGCACCTTTATTATGAATACAATAATGATAGAAGAAAGAACATCAAATAAATGTACAAAAAGCCTGATGCTCCTTTCTCGTATATCAATTTTACAATAGTGTAGCTACCAACATCAGTGGAGTTAATCCAGATTTATAGCAGTGTAAATGCAAGGAGAATAGAGCACCTATTAGTAGTAGTAAATATGTTAAATAGCATCCAAGATTGTGCTCAGTTCCTCCTAACACAGATAATATAAATGAGGCCAGATCTTCATGCCTGGCTGTTTGGCAACTGGCACTGTTCAGGTAGCTTTGCCACTCCCTGATTGCTAATCCACCAGGCACCAGTCAAGTTCAAAGTAGTAACACAGAGCAGTCTGAGCATTGTTCTAAGCTACACAGCTCCAGCAGCCCATAAAGGTCTTCTCTGGCAGCCAGAATTGCTGGAGGGCACATCTCTTGCCATGCCTGCTTTTCTTGGCTACTGCCTCTACATCAGGACCTAAAGATGCTCCTATGGCATCAGTTATTGGTCAGTAACTCTGAAGTCAACTCCCACCCACTATGACTGGCTGAGACAACCCCATTTCAATAAAATGCCTAATACAGAAAATATGAAACATCCACACACATTAAATCTGATTTGTATAAAATCTTGAATGTATATATAGTAGAGCTAAGGAGAGAGACAAGCTTTAGGTTTCATTTGCAGTGAAGTTACTATTGACTGTCCTTATGTTTCTGTTCCACTCAGGAAACAATTAGAGAGAACTCAGGAAAGTTTAAGATACTTTCCCTACTAAAGCATATCCATGCTATGCTGTGCAGCAATAAAAGCCATTAATATGGCCATTAAGCCACAGGCCTGGAAAACAGGGGAAAATATTATCCTTGGTGCAACTTCCCTCTCAAGTGCTGTTTTTGCCCTTTCCATGTTCTGGTTCACACAATCAAAATGGGTACATATGCATACTATAACTTCCATAGGTCAATCTAGCTCTGAAGTCATACAGGGCTTATTAGTGGGCTCACATTTCCTGAGTGCCGTCAATGGAAGAGCACAGTCTTTACTAGTCCTAGAGAAACGGTGTTTCATGTTTCATTGTGCAAAGTGGTAATTAATGATGATGGGAAAGTTTTAACAGCAGCACAGCTCAGAAGAATAGCACGTTTTCTACCCCTGGATTTTTGTCAATCAGGTATATTTGCTGCTGCAAGAACACAGTTTTGATGATTATTTGTAAAGTAACAAACATGCACATGGCACTTTATACATTCTTTTTCATTTGTAGGAATGGGGTTGTCAGGGAAATTTTGCCCCTTGATTTAGAAAAGGAAGGGACTCTAGAGTTTATTAGGCTCCGAGCATTCTGTGATACTCTTCAGCACCTCAGGCAATGGTGTTCCACAATAAGACTCAACTTCACTCAGTATTGATTAGAATGGGGTGAAATGGTCACATCAAACCCCAGAAAATTTGGAGCATGGGTGCCAGTTCTGCTGAAGGTTTATTTTGCAGAAGATTTTCACATGACTTCACACTAGTGGAAAGTACTTTCTACCTGGCAGGGAGAAAAAACAAACAAACAAGCAAACATAAGACTCAATTTAGAGCTGGCTGGGAAACTGTTTTTCTGTCCCAGGAAAATGTTTGAAACTTTGAAAATATTTCCTGTCCTGATTGGAATAGAAAGCTGAAATTTTGAAGTTTTTTGCTGAATTGATATATCACAGTATTTCATTTTGGAAGCACTGAAATGTGGTATTTCTGAAGGGTAATATATTAATCAGGATCCCTGACTTCCCACCTGGTGAGCTCCAATGGAGCTGGGAACCCTGGAAGCCCCAGCAGCTTCAGACTAAGGGTATGTTGACATGATTCTTGTCAGTTTCATGACTGCCCACCACTGAACAGCAAAGTGAAACTGACCAGACTTTTGTCATGTTAACAAAAGTCTGGTCAGTAACACTGCTGCTGTTAGTGAGGACAGCAATGAAACAGACAAGAATTATGTCAATTTCAGCCCCCTGAGCCAGGTCTTTGAGGGTCCTCCAGAGCCTCCAGCTCCAAAGCAGACAACCTGGTGGGGGATTCCAGGCTCCTGGTTTCCCTTCAGACTGCATGGTGGGCTGAAGTGGAACTGTGAGCCTGGAAACACTGGCTCCTATGTTCTGAGATTCTCAGCTCAGTGGACTGCCAAGGAGCTGGTCAAGCAAGCTGGAAGGAAACCAGGCAGGTTTATGATGGAAACCTGACTGGCAGGCAGGTTTTGAAAACTGGGGTCCCACTGGAAGTTTGTGAAAATCCAACCATTCTCACAAAATGGTTTGATCTTAATGAACTGGCAAATTCCAAAAAAGAAAGTTTTGTCAGCATTTTTCTGATCAGCACTCTACTCAGGATGTTGTAGGCTTGGAGCCAAAACATTAAAACCTCATTGTAAGGTGGGGAGGAAATATGGTGGCTTTGCTGCCCTTAGGTCCTGCCTTGTCAGTTTGGATTGTCTGGATTCTGTCATAAGCCAGTGGGGCGTCTCATGATAACCCTTCAGTGACTGGTTTATCTGTGTGTGCTCAAAACGAAGCTATGAAGTACAGTAAATTCCTGTCAGCCACAAGTGCTGCCGCCTCCAACACTATATTTAGGCTAGCACTAATGGCTAATTATAGCAGGAGCTGCAGCTTCCACTACAGTTAAGGTTTCATAATATTTCCATTCTAAACCCTTGTTTTTAGTTGCTGCTATTTTTTTTAAAACATTCACCTTTCCAGATTTTTTAAGTTTGAGTAAAAATGGCACAGTCATTTTAGAACACAAGAAGCAGAATTTTTCCCCCCGTTATAAAAAATATCCTGAGACTTTGTTTTGAACAGTCTAATAGCTGGGACAGCCAGACAGAAAAGCTTTAAAATTGAAAGCAGGTTTTCCTGGATAACTTGATGTACCCTACACATATAGGTTTCCATGCTGTGCACACAAGTTTCACTGGTACAAGTTATGCTTGTGGAAAAGTCAAAAGATGTGGGTTCAACACCCAGCTCTGCCAAAGACTTCCGGTGTGACCTCAGGTAAGTTACATAGTGTCCTTGTGCCTCAGATCTCTCTCTAAATAATCCCACTGAAATTGTCAGAGAATTTCAGGTTAATTGTTAATGAGGCTTTCCCTTTCTAGGCTTAGTCTTTGTGCCCTTTGCCATTGTCCTGAGCTGCACACCCAAGGAGCCATTTTTGCCATCCTCTTAAGTGTTGCCCCAATCTGCTGTTACATATATGGACACCATATTATTTTCTATATTTATTGCACTTGGAAACAAGAAGATTAGTTTGGTAGCTTTTGATAAAATGCTTGCTGTTCTGACTGTAATTTACTATGGCCTTGGCTACACTGGCGGTGTACAGCGCTGCAACTTGCTGCGCTCAGGGGTGTGAAAACGCCCCCCCCCCCGAGCGCAGCGAGTACAGCGCTGTAAAGCGCCAGTGTAATCAGAGCCTGCAGTGCTGCACGCTCACTCGCAGCGCTGCAAGCTATTCCCCTCGGAGAGGTGGAGTACTTACAGCGCTGCGAGAGAACTCTCACAGCGCTGGCGGCGCGACTACACTCGCGCTTCACAGCGCTGCCGCGGCAGCACTGTGAAGTCCCGAGTGTAGCCAAGGCCTATGATTGTGTGAATGGAGTAGAGGGTGGCCACCTATTTTAGATATAATTTCTGAAAAATGTGCTGAGGAATTATCATAGAACATGTCATTTCATGGCAAAGAGATTGCCAACAATGTCACTATCTAGGTATAGATAGGCAGGATAGTTTGCTTTTGAAAGCTAAACAATTACCATAATAGATGATTAGATTAGATTAGATTAGATTAGATTAGATAGATAGATAGATAGATGTTCCCCTGGTGTTATCTAGACCGGTGATGTGCCAGCCTGCTGTGAGAACCCCCACTCCTGGACTGTTCACGCACAGCCTCTGGCATGTAAACTGCTTCTTGGATTGTGCAACCGAATGACACTAGCCAATATCTCCAGTCCCAGACACAACCCTAGGAACCTCCGTCTTGCAGTGTCCAGTTATCCCCGCTGGACGCTGCAAGCTTATATGAGTTAGTCAAGTTAACAAAGAAATTGATATGTACCAGGCTTGTTATCCCAAGGGGAGCCTCTGACATGCTTCACACCAAACACACTGCTTCAGGTAGAATAAACAAACAAATGTATTAACTACAAAGATGGACTTTAAGTTATTATAAGTCAGAGAACAAGAAGTCGGATTTGGTCAAATGAAATAAAAGCAAAATGGATTCTAAGCTGATCTTAACACTTTCAGTGCCCCTACAAACTTAGATGCTTTTCACAACAGGCTGGCTGGTTGCCCTTCAGCCAGGCTCTCCTGTTTGATTAGCCCTTCAGTCGCTTGGTGGTGATGCCTGTAGATGGAGGTGGAAGAGAGAGGATGAGCTTGGCAAACGTCTCTCCCTTTTATCAGGTTCTTTCTTCCCTCTTCGTCTCTCCACCCCCCCTTCAGAGTCAGGTGAGCATTACTTCATCACAGTCCCAAACTGACCAAAGGAAGGGGGTGACGCAGAGCTTGTCTACACTACCAAGTTTTGTTGACAAAACTTATGTTGACACCCAAAGGTCGACAAAACAAAAATTGCCAAAGGGTGTTCACACATGCTCCCTCTGTCGACAGATCATGTCCACACTGGGGACACCATCATCGACAGGGTGAGCAATACACCGTGGGTATGTATCCCACAGTGCAGTGTTGTGGGAAGGAAGAGCTGATTGCTGTGCATCTTGGGATTCTCTCCAAGTTCTCCCACAGCCCCCTCAGCTGCTGAGAGCAGCATCATGAGTAGCTCTGTGAGCTTTCCATGCTGAGGAATGGCAAAGCAGCACAGCAGTCTGTCCCCCTTGCCCTGCAACAGCAGTCTGCCTGCTGCTGTGTTCCTAGTGCCGGGCAGAACAGGAACATTCCAATGATTTGCTCTTTGTTTGTTCCCCTAATGGAGCAGCACATAGATACTTTCCCGAGCTTTGAAAGGGGAGGGGCGCATGCCTGCAGGGCAGCAGAGATCAAAACACTGAGCAGAGCAATCAGGGCAGGCATTGTGGGATACTGGCAGAAGCTAGTTCTGTGGACAAAACAATCAGCAGTGTCTACACTGGCTCTTTGTCAACAATAAAGGGAGGGGAAAAGACAAAAGTCTCTCATACGGGTGGAAGTTTTTTGTCACCAAAACTGGGCATTTTTCACGACAGAAGTCCCATTGTAGTGTGTACGCTCTTGCTGTTTTGTCGCCAAAAGGCAGTTTTTGGCAACAAAACTTGCCAGTGTAGACAAGCCCCCACTCGAGAATCCAACAGATCCTTTGTTGTTGCCTAGGCCAGTGTCCTTTGTTCCTGTGAGGCTGGGCTGGGTTTGTCCCATACATGCCCTGATGAGGTGTGAACTGCCCCTCTGCTCTTGGAGAGTTTTTTGCCTGGGCTTGCTTTAAGCCATGAGAACACATTTTCAGCCTCATAACTATATACATGAAATTACAACCTATAACATTACTATAATAACAATTACTATAACATTACCATAACAACAATGCTCAGTACATCATGAGCCTTCTGAAAACCCCCGACATGACAAACTGCATTAGATATCACACAAACATAGTATAAGGATAAACATGGGGGTGTAGGACGTTCCCATGAGGTACAGAATGTCACAGATAGATAGCCATGAATGGAAAGGTATTGCAGACTACTCAGTAAATGTACACATACATTAACAATGAAGTTGGTTTAATTTGCGTGTGTCAGGTTGGCACACTAAGAGCAAAAAATAACAGCCTTTTCACTTGTTTCTGTCCCATCAGAAGAATGTTCTGTTTACAGGAATTTATTCTTACTTTTTAATATAATATACAAAAAAAGAGTTTCTTTTTCACTCTGCACGGTAATATTAATTTGAAGCCATATATAATTTCCTATCTTAAATGCATTATTATACAAGGGATAAAATATCTGGAGTTTATACATTTGAGAAGATGTAACAGGCCATTCCTTATGTACAGAACAATATTTATATATACACACCACTCCAAACTCAGGGAGGCATGAGGAAATACAAGTGATCTATTGCCCTATCTTTCAACTCAGGGGTTTGTTTGCCTTTGTGATAACCCATCCCATAGTGCATGAGAAAAACATGTCTGTCTTCCCCCCAAAAATCATTGCCATTTAAGGAATTTTTCAATAGACTTAGAAAGAAAATGGCAAGGTTCATGTCATACAATTGACAGATTTAGTAGGAGACTTAATGTTTCAGAAATTATATCTAAAACAGGTGACCACTTCAAACTCTGTGCAGTCTTACTCTGTTTAAAGAAACTAACGCAATTTCTCTGAGCTAGTTAACTGGCTAATTGCTTGCTGGCCAGTCTCCAAAAGGAACAGTTGTTTAGTATTGCATGAGACTACACAAGAAAGTCCACAGATTAGTTTATTTACAAGCTGCACTCGACTGTGCACTGAATCTCCTACAGAAAACTGTAAGAAGAAAAAAGAGAGAGCACAGCTAATAGGTTAGGGATACAGATCTACAGCTTGCATAAACAGAAAGAATTACTTTGGATAGGAATGTCAACATCCTCCCGAAGCAGTGACAAGAAAAATGACCTATGGAACTTGACATTTAAAATAAACCAGGAGTTTATACAAATAGAGCATCCCCTTAGCTGTTACATAAAAAGTCAGCCCTAGGAAGGCGCTTTACTGTCTATACGTATTCTAAATAGATACATACATAAAAATGGGCATTGAAAGTGATTCTTTTCTATATATAACCATTTAAATGAACAGCTTTTTTTTCTTTAAAAACAGACAAATCAGTTCCTCACAGAGTATAATCTGCAAGTGAAAAAAGACTGGTTCTTCTAGGTCTTTCTTTTTTAAGGATATGTCTATACTGCAATTAAAAACCCAAAGCTGGCCCGTGCTAGCTGACTTGGGCTTGCAGGGCTCGGGCTAAAAGACTGTTTAATTGTGGTGTAGATGTTCGTGCTCAGGCTATAGCCCAAGCTCTAGGACCCTCCCACCTCACCTAAAGGGCTAAGGATCTAAGCAGGCCATCAATGCCTTTTTGTGTGTGCGCGTGCACATGTGTGTTTGCAAATACGCACTGGTCTGTAACTAAAATGAACAAGGAATTCACTTTAAGCAATATCCCCAAACAAATTCTGTAGATAACGGACCAAAATAGGCAAGGTTTTGCAAGTTATTGTTTTTTTTTCTTTTTTAAACAAACCCAATAACTCTTTAAAAATTTAATTTAAAATTGTAAAGGGTTTGGATTTAAGCTTCTGATTTTGGTCCATTCTACTATTTAAATGTTGAAAAATTGATAAAAACATACTCAGTGTCCCAAGGGTGAACTCTTGTGAGCTGGAGGCTGGGCATTTTTGGTAGTAGGTCCATGCATCTACAATTTGCTCCCCATAAAAATAAGCTTAAACACAAAACTAGCTGCTATCTTTACCAAGAGCAACAAGATGCACCTTTTCAGCCAGGCCTTTCTCACCGGTTTACGCTATAATACCTAGAATGCTCTCTGACAGCCATATCAAAAGCTGCAGGCAACAACGGAGCATGTTGTCTTATCCTCTTATTGGAAATGTTGATTGACCCAATTTAAGCCTTCTAAAATGAACACATATACCAACAGTGATGGGTAAACTGAAGTGAACAGCAATACCATATTTGAAGAACACTCCAAAAACAAAACAATCCACTATAATAATAAATAGATAAATGTCAGTTATTGAGCTATCAGTAATGTTAGATAAACCTACTGTATTTTTGCTCTTTTTCTGTCTTCCAACAGTACTTTAATGAATATAAAATGCTAATGCAAAAATTGATAGAAAAATGACAGCTCTTTCAAACAAACCCCAACAAAAATATTTGTAATTTTATTACATACCTTTGATATAACCTGAGTATGGCTGGTCAGCGTCTGATTCGTAATGTGCGCCACACATTGTACAATCCTGGTACAGGCTTTGTTTTCATTCTGGGCCATCCACAACACATGGTCATCTACCAACATTATGTTGCTGGCAATTTCAACTATAGCATCTCCAAGCTGAAGGAAAAAGTAATTACATGGGAAACTATTATACCATTAAAACTGCAACAAAGAACACAAGAGTGCAATTAAAATTAGGCACCTTATCTCGCCTAATGACAGTCATTTTAAGGAGACTAGTCATTCTGTTAGATCATTACATTTAAACAAACACAGAGACCAAGGAGAAGAGGAGACAAAAGTGCCAAGTGACATCAAGGAAAATACTTTTTTGTTCACTATTTAAGTGTAATATCCCCACAGTTTTTATTTTTTAATGTATTTATTTGTGTATTTCACCATTTTGGGTTAAAGCAGGTGCTATTGGTCATTTTTTTCCTATTAACTAAAATAAATTAAAATAAAGTAACACTGCTCATTTTTGGTTTATTACAAATATGATTATTGATCTTTCTGCTGGTTGATTTTGGTATTTTATTCTGCTCTGCTAATTTAATATGTTCAACTCTACTGTTTGTCTTATTAATGTGGGATATTTACAAGTCTTTATTTTTAAAGAATTTCAGTTCTCCTCTTACGGTCTCAGCCACTAGATCTTCCCTATAACACCAAATATGAATTGATTTTTTATGGATTTATCTTTTCCCAAATTAATTTTTAAAAACTAAATCTATTTGAGTTATATATGCCCAAGGAAGCATTCTACTCAGATGAAGTATATTTTAACCAGGATTTTTAACCAGGATTAACCAGGTAAAAAGATTTCCTTCACGATTTATATAAAACCAAACCAAAATACCAGAATCAATAACAAAACAAACACCCCTCCCCCCCAGAACTTCTTGTTTTCTGAATTACAATCCTTTCCCCCCCGCCCCCATAAAACAGGAGACTATGATGGAAAAAAGAATACAGTCATAACTGCTACAGTGCAACTTACAATATCCCTCGATATTTAACAGCATTTTGTACAAGAAAGGAAATGCTCCATATGACTGAATACATGCCTAGCAACAGTCTCCATCAAAATTCTGGCAGTTTGTGAGAGTCTGACAAATTTCATCAGACAGCAGAGTGAACAATGCCCAAAACAAAGGTGTTCCTGGGATTAATACTGTGGTATCCAAGATACAATCATTTTATATTTTGATGGGTACAATCCTTAATCAGAAAGCCTGAAATGTTTCTTTGACTTAAAAACACAATCAACTTAAAAAACACATTTCTGTCTGAAAACCACTTTCCCTGGTATTGTTACAAGTAATACCTACATTTACTATAACTGAGAGGATTTTAAGAAAACATATTTCTTTTTTCTTTTTTACTTTATGCATTTGACAGCACTTTGTGTATAGTCAGTATTTTTCTCTCTCTCTCTATATATATATATAGGGAGAGAGGGCCTAATTCTCAAAAGTGCGGAGAACTCACAACTCAATTTGAAATTAATGAGAGTTGCAGGTCCTTCATACCTCTGAAAATCAGGCTCATAGTCAGTTTACATTTTTGTTTGCTTGCTTCTATGTATGAGTACTGCAGTAGTTCCAGGAAGCTCGTGAAGAGCCCCACTGTCCTAGGTGCCTTAAATGAGTCCTTGCCCTAAATAGCGAAAGTTGAAGAGAAAAACATTTTAGAAAATGTGATTGTAATGATACTCCAAGGATTTCATCTTGAATTGAATCAATGATACAGTGGCTTCTTTCTTCACCTTTCACTTTGAAATGAAAATATTATTTTTTTGTAAATTAAACTTAATTTAAATCAGATTACAAAGTAATATAGCCTTGTAAATGTATACAGCAGTTTTCAGAACCCACAGATATGGCATCCCAAAGAGTTTACTGATCATCTCACACAGAAATGATGCATGGAAGAGTGATTACATTCAGGGGCATAAAAATAACTAAAAAATGTTTCAACAGGGAAAGACGTAAACTAATATATCTGGCTATGTAGTTCAAAGTACAGATACTCAGTAGAAAGAAGAAACCTATAAAGCAACAATACTGAGCCATCGGAGATGGCAGACATTAAGAAATTAAACAGGAGTTTGCAGTGCTAATGGTTGCTGAAAAAGCCAATGCAACTTTAAACTTTATATACAGCAGTCACACAACAATGGACAAAGATATAATGTGTCCTCTCTATATGGCTCTTTTGCGACTACCTGAAATAATATATTAATTTCTGGTAACCTAATTACTAGAAGGTTATTGACAAATTGTGTTACTGATGCAGTGAAGACTAATAAAAATGATTAGGAGACTGGAGTCAATGATTTATGAGAAAAGATTAAGACATATAGCTCAGCTAAGTGAGGGACAGGATAATAGCCTATAAATAAATAAGAGGTGGGAAAATTAGGGAGAGGAAGCAATTTTTTAGCATAATAAAATGTGCTAACTAGGAGTAATAGCATGAAATCAAGAAAATGAAAAATTGGGTGAATGTAAGCACATTTTCCTGACAGCATGATGTACTAGACTGTGAAATTATGCCCCAGGAGAAGCAGTGAAAGACCTATCATTTGGCACATTTGATACTAGATGGGACAATGCAAGAGTAAAATGTGCAGTAAGGAACAAACATGCACTGGCTGCAATGTAGACTAAATGATCAAATTGGTCTTTTTCTGCTCTAAGCATGACCTCAACACAGAAGTTGCACAAATTTAACTAAAATCAGTTTAAAACAGTGCAAAACTGTGAACCCACTTATGTTAGTTTACCAGTGATTTATATCAGTTTAACTTATGATATAAGTCAGTTGCTGACAGCTGCGTGTCCACACAGGGGTTTGCACTGTTTAACTAAATCAGTTTTAAACCACTTTTAGTTAAACCAGTGCAACTTCCAAGTGTAGAAAAGGCCGCTGATTCTATAATTCTATGGCAAAAGGAGAACAGTTCAGGTATCCACATTTTTTTGTACATCACTGGTGAGATTAAAGTAAGAAACCAGTAGGTGTTAAGGATGGGTTTGAAGAAGAAGAGAGAAAGTGCTTGGTGAGCATGAAAGCTGGAAGCTGTTCCAAGCACTGGAAGCAGCATGAAAGAAAGGGTATGTCTTCACTTCAAGTGACGGTGTGATTATAGTACAGGTAGGCATAGCTCTGATAGCTTTAATCTAGCTAGCGTGGATAGCAATAATAGCGAAGATGTGGAGACGGGCTAGCAATCCAAGTATGTATCGAGCACCCCCGGTGGGCTTGTCTTCAGGTGCCCAGCCCAAGTACAAGTCCGTGCCACCAAATCTTCACTATTCTTAGTACTCATGGTTCTCTCGATTAAAGTCAGTACAGGTCTGCCTACCTGTGCAACAATCACATTTCCACTTGCAGTGAAGACATACCCAAAATGTGAAGCCGAAAGTGGAAGCAATAAGGAGAGAAGGTGGAGACAGTGAATGGTGTGAGGGATTATGAAAGAAACGGGTGGAGAAGTAACACGCAATGAGGGGTGGAGTTGTGTGGATGCTTTGATAGTGCAGATCAGGAGTTTGAACACTAAGTGAAAGGAGGGGCAAAACCAATTGGAGCTGATGCTAATTTATGTAATGAACAATACATAAGGTGCTAGTACCAAAACCAAAGAAGAATCAAAGGATTTTTGAGGAGAGCTATAACTGAATAAAGCTTTTTTTTTTTTTTTTTTGGGTCAAAAGCAACATCATCATATTGGGATTCTGAGCCAGGACGCTGAAAAGCAATTGTAGCTTTGAAATATGACTCTGGGAAGCACTTAGTATGCACTTTAGTTCTGGCATATGATGATGGAATTAAAGTTGAAGGCACTCTCAAAGTGGCACTAAAACGTTAACCGTTACAAACCCCAAAGCAAGAATGAAATGAACAATACCAAACCAAAAGAAAACAAATGTTTTAACTATAACTATCATGTATTCAAAAATTACAGATTATGAAATCTTTATGCAAGCAGCTACTCTAAAAATTAACAGTGAAAACTTTTTTGAGTATCATTGCTGTTCTCTATTAAAAGCTATTTTTTTCCTTTGGGGTTTGCATAACTCTGATTAGATTTCCTTGTAAAATGTCATCCCCCATCCTAGAAGTTTCTTCAGAAAGTTATACTTAAAGAGGCATTTTGTCCTCTTCACATGAAGTGATACACACACTCTTAATTCTTCAAAATGCAGTGAAAATATCCTCCATAGTTATTCTGTTGATAATACAGAACAAACAAAATAAACATTTGTGACATTCAGATACTGTCATGGAAACATCCAGAAGGAAAGGCACCCTGGAGTTACTTCCAATACTTTATCCACTGTATAATTTAAAAAGGCACAAAGTAAAGGAAATGTGTGTGCATGCTAAAATATTTTGTCCCAAAACAGCAATGGCTCTATCAGGCAGACGAGAAGGCTCAATCCTCCTCTTAGACACTGAGCAACCCACTGCTTAATCTTTTGTACAGTGTATATGCATTCACAAGAGCAGGGAGCAATTTTAGAATCTACTCTGCAATGTGTGCCTGCATATGTTAAAACAGGACCATGCGCTAAACGTACAAGTACGTGATTTCAATTTTAAGTGGTAGATTATTCAGTATTCAAACAGTGTCTTACATCTTTGACTTCATCCGCGATGACTATTAACTTTTCCATTATGTAAGCCAAATATATAATATCCATCTTATCTGCAAAGTTGGAAGCACCTCTTGTGTAGGCTGTAAGTTGGCGGGAAAATTCAAGAGCATTGGTGGCGTTGACGTGCATCTGGAAATACATCAGAATTGTTATGTGTAATATCCGGCTTGGCTTTTATCACTCTTTTTTAAAATTTCTGAGGCTACATACTTTGTTTAATGTGTACCAATTTAGGATCGAATCATAAAAGATTAGGGTTGGAAGAGACCTCAGGAGGTCATCTAGTCCAATCTCCTGCTCAAAGCAGGACCAACACCAACTAAATCATCCCAGTCAGGGCTTTGTCAAGCCGGGCCTTAAAAACATCTAAGGATGGAGATTCCACCACCTCCCTAGGTAACCCATTCCAGTGCTTCACTACCCTCCTAGTGAAATAGTGTTTCCTAAAATCCAACCTAGAACTCCCCCACTGCAACTTGAGACCATTGCTCCTTGTTCTGTCATCTGCCACCACTGAGAACAGCCGAGCTTCATCCTCTTTGGAACCCCCCTTCAGGTAGTTGAAGGTTGCTATCAAATCCCCCCTCACTCTTCTCTTCTGCAGACTAAACAAGCCCAGTTCCTTCAGCCTCTCCTCGTAAGTCAGGTGTCCCAGACCCCTGATCATTTTCATTGCCCTCTGCTGGACTCTCTCCAACTTGTCCACATCCTTTCTGTAGTGGGGGGCCCAAAAGTGGACGCAATACTCCAGATGTGGCCTCACCAGTGCCAAATAGAGGGGAATAATCACTTCCTTCAATCCTTCAAAAGACTTACACATGTGACCTAAAGTGAAGCACGTGTACAAGTCTTTGCAGGATCAGGGCTTTAGTCAAATGATTCCCACTAACATGGAACCATGCAGCTAAGAATCAATACCCTGCACTGAATCAGGATGCCCTAGGACCTGTGATTTTTATCTCATATACACGGCTGTGAATCTTAAATAACTTTTGACTTCAATGGCATTTCTTTGGATTTACACTAATGTGAAGGTGACCAGGATACATGGCTCTTGGAGTCTTTATGTCATGAACATGTCCAGGGTTTCAGAATTGTAGCTACTGGAGTAAAAAATCAGTTTAAAAGAAGAGGTGTATTTTTTGTACTGACATTAATTTTCAGGTAGAAAAGCAAGTCCCAACTCTGAAGGTCTGGGAAAATTATAAGCAAGGGGTTATAATGGAAAGGGATTATCACATGCACTACACACATTCACTATACTCTTTCTGACATTGGCTAACTACACAGATGACTGCAGTTCAAACAGGCTACACAAAAACAGGCTAATAATGACTCTGTGCACCTTGGCTCTCTAGCTTGGATTTGATAGTAACATCTGATTATTGAACAATTTGTTTAATAAACTTTCTGCTTTGGCAACAGGCAGCATGATTTCTCTAGAGACCCAAGAGTCCTCCAAAAAGGGGAAGAGGTGAGACAGGAAACTAATTAATGGGGAAAAAAAGCAATAAGAAAAAGAGTCCTGTAAGGAAAACTCACAGGTATGTGTGAGATGAAGATATTTTCCAAGGATAAAGCCAGAGTAAGGAAACAGAATGTCTGGATTCACTATCTGGAACCACTGAAACTACACAGACTAAACAGATGACCAGGCAAAAGAAAGGCATTGCTTTGCTGTAGCATTCCTTCAACCCAACCTTTTAATTTCTCTTTCCTGAGATGCTTTTCCTCAGATTACTCTTTGTCTTTGCTCACAAGTAGAATTTAAAAAAAAAAAAATTACATTTGGCTTACCTATCAACTGTTCTAGATTATTATAAATAGAAATCATATTTCCGGATTGAACTTTCTGGCTCTGTTATGAAAATATGCTCTGTTTATGGTTTAGTTTAACTCTGATATTTTAATTAATTGTATCTCTGATATAATTCATTTGAAGAATGAGTAGAAGAGGCAAGAGATCAAAGAGTAATTCTCTTCTTCCCCCTGTACCCTTTGATGGCACTGTTTGTGTTAAGTATCATTCCATCAAGGCTTATTTTTTTTAATAAGCTAGAATTAAAGGGGGAGTTTTGCAGGCAGTTAACAGGCACAAGTTAAAAATACTTAGGCTTACATATTTAAGCTTTGCACTGAGAACAAGAGGTGGAAACAGCTGCCCCTGTATATAATATTCCTAGTAACTTTTTCAGACTGAAAGCAGAGTTTATTATTAATATTATTTATGCAGCATTGTAGGTCTGTATCAGGCTTTACAGAAATAAAAGTAGAAACACTCCCTACTCCAGAAAACACATAATCTAAAGGCCTGATCCTGCTAATTGCTCAGCAACCTTAATTTCCAATGGAGTCTGGTGTTCAGCATCTCTGACCAGACTCTGCAATTTGCAGCATCAAATTAAGCAAACACAGGGAAAGATAATGGACAAAGCTGGTGGGAGAGAAAGGATGGATGAGGGTTTCAAAAAACCAAGATAATGTGATCTAAACTGTTATGCTGCGTGCAGCCCACACACTTCGGGTTGTACATATGAATGTATTTATTTCAAAGAGAAGCTTGTGGAAAAAATGTGAAAGAGAAGCCCTAGGAGTGGAGGTGTGGTGGAAATCTAGTGAACAGAAACAATTTCAGGCTAGGTAGGGTAGATGGGTGCACTAGAAAAGGGAGGCTGTTGTCACACATCAGGGGCAGTGTATGAAAGGAAGTGCATGGAAGGAGACAAGGAGGAAGAGTGGTGGAGTGAAAAGAGTGTGCTGAGAACTGAGGCATGGGATTGAGATGGGAGGTGAGGGCAGATGTGCAAGCAGGTACAGAACTGTGCAGTTCCAACCCCTGTCCTCCCTTCCATACACTTTCCTGCTCTCTCCCTATACCCCTTTCCCCATCTCACCCATTTTTTTGGACTTTGATGCTATCCAGACACTGACTGGAGGTGGAGGAGGTAATGGCAGCTGCATCCCTCTTACAACCTTTAGTCTAATGACTAGGGCACTCAGCTGGGATGGAGGAGACCCCAGTTCAAATCCCTACTCTGGTGTCCTAACCACCAGGCTATGGGGTATTCTGGGGTGGGTCTTTCTCAATCTCTCCTGTTGAAGCTGTTCCACTTTGTAAATAATTAAATATTTATTGAAGCAGGGACTTCAACTTGGGTCTCCCACTTCTCTGTGCTAATAACTAATCAAGGGAGTGCAAATGACTCTATAGCCTGGTGGTTACAACACTCACCTGGGAGGAGGGAGACTTGCACTCAAATCCCTGTTCCAGAGTGACGATTTGAACCTGTCTCCCTACAGCAAGGTGGCCCTAGTTAGTGCTTTAAAGCACCATGATCATATTGCTCTATGGTATTTAGATCCTGACAGGAACCCAGTGATGTATACCCTAGAAACAGACACACATTCTGTTTAGAGTGAAGTACCAACAACCACCTCACATATATATGTATAACCTAACAATAACTACAGTACATTCTATGAATAAGGACTTTGTAATATTACCTGACTAAAGGCATGAAGGACTTGAGTTACTTCTTGTGAATACGGACATTCAGAATAGTTTTCATCTGCCCAGCGTCCCGTCCGGTTACATTTACGCCATGCCATTGACTCTTCTGCTCCATTGTGGAGAGAAATGGAGCTAAATGAATACTGAAGACAGGGGTGATAAGCAGTTATCCCAGCTAGAGTTTTGGGCCATCTATGAGGAGGATAATAATAAGCAATTTTAACTTGACATGCCTTATTTAGAACCAATTTACAATGTGGCAGCAATATTGCAGAAGATTTAAAAAAACTGTCAGTACAAAGTAATAATTTAAAACATTTTATTTTCTAAAAATAGCTTCCTGTTTTCGTGCTTTGTGGTACATTACTTTGTTTTCTTGGGAAATGCCAAAAATACGCTAACCCAGAGTCTGGCAGTGATGAAAACTGGCAACTGATTTGTTCTAATGAGGCATTTGGTTGTTAAAAAAAAAACAACACAGATGGCATGTTTCCTCCATTTGTGTCTATGCAGCTTTCTAAGAGCAGAGCTAAAGGGCACAGAACTATCTGAAAATGCAACATCTGTTATTAAAAACCGAGTGGCAAATGCTCCAAAAAGGGATGGCCATTTGTACTGTGGGTTTTGGCCCAAAGCCACAGAAGGGAAGAGCATGAGTTCCCTTGCAAGCTCCACCTTCTGCCTCAAGCACATGGAAACCAATCTTTTGGGGATCTGCAGAACTTGGGACCCATGAGTGAGGAGGGTGCTAAGCCCGAGGTGAAATGGGACAACTATGCTCTAACAGGTTTCCCCTAAAAAGTATAGTGGATAAGCCAGTGTAAGTTACACACGAGTTCCTCTGCTGTGCTGTCAAGTCACTCCTGGAAAGAGGACTCATAGGGCAACAGCAGTGAGCACAGCTAAATTAGGCTAGAGGGGACCAGTAGGCAATGCAATGTCTCTGTACTGCTACTGCGTTCTCAAGAGCCTCACAAATCCCAGGGAATCTGAAACTTTTGGGGCTGAATCCTGTGCCTGTGGGGACAAAACATGTTCAAATGATTAAAAGGGGAAATCAGAAGGAAACATAATTACAATCTCACAGAGTTTCAAATGCCATCATAAGTTTGGAGAGGATCAGGCCCTTTAGCATATGTCTATACAGCATTTTGGAGTGAGCATCCCAGTCTTGGTCAACAGACTCGGGCTAGCAGGGCTTGGAACTAATGTTACATCAGTATAATTTAAACTGAGGACACGTCTACAGCGAGTCTCCCAGCCTGGTTCAACAGACTCAGGCTAGTGGGGCTCATACTAGTGCTCTAAAAACAACTGTGTAGAGAGTGCTTTGAAGTTGCAGCTCAGGTAGAGCTTGGGCTCTGAAGTCTAGGAAGGGGTATGGGCTTCACATTCTGAGCTGCAACTTCAAAGCACTGTCTACCCAGTTGTTTTTAGAGCACTAGTATGAGCCCCACTAGTCTAAGAACATAAGAATGGCCATACTGGGTCAGACCAAAGGTCCATCCAGCCCAGTATCCTGTCTACCGACAGTGGCCAATGCCAGATGCCCCAGAGAGAGTGAACCTAACAGGTAATGATCAAGTGATCTCTCTCCTGCCGTCCATTACCACCCTCTGACAAACAGAGGCTAGAGACACCATTCCTTACCCATCCTGGCTAATAGCCATTAATGGACTTAACCTCCATGAATTTATCCAGTTCTCTTTTAAACGCTGTTATAGTCCTAGCTTTCACAACCTCCTCAGGCAAGGAGTTCCACAAGTTGACTGTGCGCTGTGTGAAGAAGAACTTCCTTTTATTTGTTTTAAAGCTGCTTCCCATTAATTTCATTTGGTGGCCCCTAGTTCTTATATTATGGGAACAAGAAAATAACTTTTCCTAATTCACTTTCTCCACACCGCTCATGATTTTATATACCTCTATCATGTCCCCCCTTAGTCTCCTCTTTTCCAAGCTGAAAAGTCCTAGCCTCTTTAATCTCTCCTCATATGGGACCCGTTCCAAACCCCTAATCATTTTAGTTGCCCTTCTCTGAACATTTTCTAATGCCAGTATATCTTTTTTGAGATGAGACCACATCTGTATGCAATATTCAAGATGTGGGCATACCATGGATTTATATAAGGGCAATAAGATATTCTCCATCTTATCTCTATCCCCTTTTTAATGATTCCTAACATCCTGTTGCTTTTTTGACTGCCTCTGCACACTGCGTGGACATCTTCAGAGAACTATCCATGATGACTCCAAGATCTCTTTCCTGATTAGTTGTAGCTAAATTAGCCCCCATCATACTGTATGTATAGTTGGGGTTATTTTTCCCAATGTGCATTACTTTACATTTATCAACATTAAATTTCATTTGCCATTTTGTTGCCCAATCACTTAGTTTTGTGAGATCTTTTTGAAGTTCTTCACAGTCTGCTTTGGTCTTAACTATCTTGAGCAGTTTAGTATCATCTGCAAACTTTGCCACCTCACTTTTTACCCCTTTCTCCAGATCATTTATGAATAAGTTGAATAGGATTGGTCCTAGGACTGACCCTTGGGGAGCACCACTAGTTACCCCTCTCCATTGTGAAAATTTATAATTTATTCCTACCCTTTGTTCCCTATCTTTTAACCAGTTCTCAATCCATGAAAGGTTCTCCCCTCTTACCCCATGACAACTGAATTTATTTAAGAGCCTTTGGTGAGGGACCTTGTCAAAGGCTTTCTGGAAATCTAAGTACACTATGTCCACTGGATCCCCCTTGTCCACATGTTTGTTGACCCCTTCAAAGAACTCCAATATATTAGTAAGACATGATTTCCCTTTACAGAAACCATGTTGACTTTTGCCCAACAATTTATGTTCTTCTAGGTGTCTGACAATTTTATTCTTTACGATTGTTTCAACTAATTTGCCTGGTACTGACGTTAGACTTCCCGGTCTGTAATTGTCGGGATCACCTCTAGATCCCTTTTTAAATATTGGCGTTACATTAGCTATCTTCCAGTCACTGGGTACAGAAGTCGATTTAAAGGACAGGTTACAAACCATAGTTAGTAGTTCCGCAATTTCACATTTGAGTTCTTTCAGAACTCTTGGGTGAATGCCATCAGGTCCCGGTGACTTGTTACTGTTAAGTTTATCAATTAATTCCAAAACCTCTTCTAGTGACACCTCAATCTGTGACAATTCCTCAGATTTGTCATCTACAAAAGCCGGCTCAGGTTTGGGAATCTCCCTAACATCCTCAGCCGTGAAGACTGAAGCAAAGAATTCATTTAGTTTCTCCAAAATGACTTTATTGTCTTTAAGTGCTCCTTTTGTATCTTGATTGTCCAGGGGCCCCACTGTTTGTTTAGCAGGCTTCCTGCTTCTGATGTACTTTAAAAACATTTTGTTACCTTTTGAGTTTTTGGCTAGCTATTCTTTAAACTCCTGAATCTGTCGAACACGCTGGGAGACTCACTCCAAAATGCGGTGTAGACATATCCTCAGTTTAAATTATACTGATGTAACAATTAGACCTAAGCAGTCGTACAAGTACTCAGCTTGCCAGTGACGCACGTAGCACACCTCAATTATTAATGTTTAGATTAAACATGTAAATTAACCCTTTTTACTTTTGCTCTGTAGGTTGATTTGAACACTAGTACATAATATGCTGACAGGTTCTGAGCCATCTACATCTTTTCAATTCCAAAGAAAGCTAAGTCAAGAAGAAAAATTATCTTCCTTTTCCACAGCTGACTAACCAATGAAATAATTCATCGCATAGAGCAAAAACATTGGATGCAAAATGAAATGTGAACAGAGTTTGGAAAAAAAAGAAAATTAAAATACCACATATTTTCCTCTTTGCATTTGAACTGAATGTTACCTTTAGTGAATGGTAGTGTACTGTATTAGCTAAAGGCCCAATTCTTACCTCAAACATAAAATCAATGAGGCTCCTCAGAAAAGTAAGCACCTAATGTAAACAAGGCTGTCAGAATCTAACCTTTTAGGATTAGGAATAATGCAACATAAAGCTTTTACCTTTAGCTCTAAAGAACAGACCTATAGTGAGTGGAAAGCAAAGTACAGCATCACACAGAATATTGTTCAGTTCATAGGATCAGTTCACTCGGATTCACAATGCATAATATTCTTATTGCAATTATAAATACCACCTGGGCCTGCCAACTAAAAGGACGAACCTTCCACAGCATTTATTGCTTCTCTGCCCAATAAAGAGGCAGTTCTTTTTAGTTTTGCTTTTGTGGATGATGTCTTTCTACCTACATATTTGCTATGATATCAAGACCTCAAAGATCTTTCCATTAAAAATTACTGGCATGTTAGCTACATCTCAGAGGAGAAACCTTTGAAACAAGCTTCATGTGTTAATGCTAAGTTTGCTCAAAAGAAGTTCTCTATAATTTTACATTAATTCCCTTCAAATGCCAAAAGAATCCATGGGTTCAAGATACTTTTGATCTATGCTTCAAAACTAAATTTGTCTGGATTTTCTGAAAGATGATCAATAAAGAGAGAAACATGCATTCCTGTTCCTTTGATTTATATAAAAAGGCAAAATGCCCTTGGCGTTAGTTTGAGACACTATGTAGGAATTTATATATCTTTTATTTATAAATAAAAGGATGGCATTTACTGGCAAGTGTATAATGAGCTTCTTAAAGTTGCCATTTGAAAGCTGCATTGTGTGGCACTCAGTACAATTTTATATAATCTATTTCAAAAATGGTTCATTAAAAAGTACCCCAAATTCACCCTTTTGGGGCTGGACAGAAAGGTAGTTTTGCCAGTAACAAATAAACCCAACAAGCTCTGGTTGAGACTTTTAAAGGAATCCAAGGGATTTAGCTATGTATCTTCCATTAATTTCAATATTTTCCTTGAAATCTGTGGTGAAGCAATAATATGTTTCGGGGTGGGTTTTTTTGGTAGAATTGTGAAAACAATCTTTGGTGACAGTAAGTTTTCCTTCTCCCCACAGCTCTATGTATGCTGTACCATAAGCAAAAGCTAGAAGCAAAGTCCCAAGAAAAATGAGTTATTCTCGCAGTTATAGGATAAATTAAAAGAAGATATTTATGCCAGTTAGAAGCTTGTACAGAGAGCACTTAGCTCCCACAGGGAAAACTCCCTGCCCACCTTACTTTTCTTTTAATTAATTATGCAACATCAACTGTTATTATAATCAACCTGGCAACAAGTTACCTTCTTGCTCTTTGGGGACTGTTACACATTGGTGTTACTGCAGGACAGGTTAAAATAATTTATCTTAGAGTTTTATACTCATCACCACCATATTTCAACTTCTCCCACTTAAAATCTCTAGCAATAGTGGAATCCCTAGTTGATTTCATGAAGTCTCTGGCTCTCCTCCATTTTGGGGGTTAAAAACTTTTTAAAACATATCATGCGATTAAACTGGAGATAAATCATAAGTTACATTTGGTCACCACTTTGTGCAGACTATAGGATTAATATGTAATTTTAGGGGAAAAGTCTACCCAAATGCAACTAATATATTTAATCTCTTTCGAAATACAATTTGTGGGTAATACTCATATTTATTTAAAAGAACAAGTTTTTCAGAAGGCAGGGTTAAGTATTCTATTACTATTTTTTCAAATTATATTATACATTACTAGGTATTTGGGGAACTTGGGTACTATATTCATAAAAAGTCATCTCAAGCAATCTGTTTGTTTATCTGAACAGTTTTCACTTTACATTTTTAGTACCTCCAGTGGAGTATTCCGTAACAGTTGTAATGCTATTGATTGCTCCTAATAGCACCTGAGCAAAACAATTTGAACTGGAATGGATTCATCAGAAGTGTATTGAAGATTATATCCTTTAATGTTTTAGTGCAGTGGTTATTGACTTATTCTTTACTATGATTCCGTGTTACAACAGAGAAAGGAGTCCCCGAAGTTTTCAGAGCCTCCTCCCATTTAGCCATAATGAAAAGGAAGGCAGTCACAACCCCCCTAAACCTTCCATGACCTCAGATTGAGAACCCATACTATACTGCAAGCATTATAACAGACTTTCTCATAATGCATTCTATAGACCATGGAGCACTTGCTGGTGGTCCTCAGAGATCTGGCTAGTCACAAGGTGTTGGTTCTTCCTCCTACTAAAGCACATTAAAAACACAGCAAAAACTAAGTGAGATACTTTCCTAATGTTCCTTTTCCACATGAGCACTTGTTGCCACAAGGATATTTATATAAATCATGGATGAGAGGGAAAATAGTCCACAGGTCAATTTCTTGCATTAATATTGAGGTCCATGCTGAGAAAATGTTTGAGAACCTGTTGTAAGTAATGTGTCCAGTATGAACTTATAGATCCATTTTATAGAGGACAAAGGCCTTTGCTTTCTTCATATTTGTATATCTTAAACTTAGACAAAATCATACCTGAAATCTCCTTTATTATTAATTATTCTTTCTTCAGGGCAGTAGGGTGCTGCTGTTTCTAATACCACAATTTCTACATGCTTAGTACTGGTTCCATAGGAGTTGTTGATCAGACACTCCCAATCTCCAGTTGCACCAGTGTCAATGCTGGACAAGATAAGCTCACTATATGTATATATAAAAAAATAAAATACAAATTATTGACCACACCTAATCTATGGACAGGTAGACATTTGTTACTTGAAAAATATGAAGTTATCTTTTAGGGCTTTACTACGAAAATACAAAACCATTTGTGTGTGTCTATTGCTATAGAGACAGAGAAACGGTGATTTGGTATGAAGTTTTCATCAGCATGAATTTGGATTAGCTGTTCTGACCATGAGTGACAAAGCCGCAGATATTTGTGCAGGTCATCCCAAATGAGTATCAGTTACATACAAAAAGCTACATGAAAAGAATGTTATTTACGCTGCAAAGTCAAACAACGGAACGTTAGAAAATGCCACATTTACTGTTGCCACGGCAACCTTAATTTGGCCATGATGTCCTCCTGTCCTCCACCCCACAGATGTTTTAGCAACTCCAAGGCATTCCCAGTCCAGTGTCTGGTACTGCTACAGCATCTGCATGGGCCTGGCTCTTTACAATTTTCAGTGATTTTAGCAAACTGTCAACATTTCCTGAGGAATGCAAGCAAGAAGATGAAAATGATAATTTTTTTTAGTATTGTGCAACTCAGGGACATCTGAATGGCATTTCAAGGGACAAAGAAAATTCATTTGAATAGCCAGGGGGTTCTCATTGTTCTTGTTTCTGCAAACCGTGGAGGTGTTACTACTTGTCCCCCCCCCCCCCAAAAAAAAGTCTCACAAACCCTTAGAATGGAGTGTTAAGAAATCTAAATATAGGGGTTGCTATCAAGTCCTCAATATTGAAACTTCTGTGTAGTACCACACCATACTAACATGTTGACTCTGTATGCCAAATATTCTACAAGGTTTGGGGAATTATTTTAGAACCATTTCTAAATGTTATTGATACTATTTTTCATAGACTTCAACATGTCAGCCCAGCTTCCCTTAGTATAATGAGTGAACCCTTTACCCCATTGAAGTCAAAGGAAATTTTACCATTGACTTCAATAGGATCAGGATTTCACCCAATGAGTGCAATTCCATAGATCTTATAAACAAAAAATTCTAACTATTAAATTTTCGGAAGCAAATTCAACATTTAAGTCATTATTAAAGATGCACTTCTGCTGTGCTACATACAGCAAATATTCTTGGTTTGAGTCCTACCTACAACAAATCTACTTGGAAACAAACAAAGACTGTTCCCCTTCCTCTAACTTGTGTGTCTGACCTTAGACTGGGAGATTCTTATGTCATGGCCCATCCCTTTCAGAATTTCTGGGAGGTGCCTTGTTAATTGTAGTGACAAACAAACAAATAAATAATGAGACACCTTTAAAAAGTACCTAAACACTTTTATTTACATAATTCATGTTGATATTTAAAGGTGCAAAGTGTCATGATCTACCATGAAAAATTTACACCATTGAAAAAAGTTTGCTTTCTAATAAACAAATCACAAAATATTAGACCGTAAATCTATCACTGATCCAGAACTGAATATTGCTCATTCTGATCCTCAAGGAAGTGCATTTCTAGGAAGAAATTCTAGATTTCAAAAGGAGTTGGGAGGGTGGGAAAGGCAACATCTCCCTGAAAATTTTTATTGTTTTACAAAAATGGCAGCTGTTCAAATCTGCTTGGTGACTTGGAATGTTAAAATGGATTATGGGCAGAATGCAGGGCAGGTGATAAATGTGGATGATAAAACAATATCACATAGTTCAGTAACTGTCAAACTGATATCAAAACAAAATTTGAGGTAGTTAAAACAAGACCTTATCGGCAGGTCCTTCAAGCTATCTGTAATGAGTTTGACAATTTTTAAAGGCAATGTGTAGTAAAAAGAATTATATCAGAGTTATTGCATTTGTCATCTTAAACTTCTTGACACATTTCTACTCTCTTTCAACTTAAATTATGACGAATAAATTAAACAACAACACATTAGCTGCATGAAGGTATCCAGTTTCCTCACATATAAACTAGTTGAACTGATGCTTTCATTTATATCAAAATGGACTACAACTGATTGATATACAACCTATATTCCCATTTTTTTTCTCCATAAACAATGGAGGACGACTTCCTCAGCTAGTCACTTCAATACCATTAACCAGTTGATAATGATTCCTAAATTAAATTTACTCTTTCAGACCACAGATACTTTCACATTACCTTCACAGTCAGCTGGGGACAAAAACTTCTAGCTAGTTGAAAAATTTCCATTGAAATTGTTTTTCAATAAAACGTTTTTTGAAAAAAATGACCTCGCAGTGGCGTTGGGGCAGAATAACTTCTGAAATGCGTGGAATATGGGACAGTGGGATGAGCTAACCTATTGATATAATTGATAAAAAAGCATATGAGATAACTGTTAAGGTATTGCATTTGAGTACAAGTTTGATGAAGTTGAAGTTGCTTTTGGGTATCTGCTGGATACAGATGTGAAAGCTTTATGGGGGTACTGGACTGCATTATTAACAGATTGTGGGGAATCTGAAGCTGGAAAGGAATGTACATGTCTTTCCCCTTAACTTCTTATTTGCATTCCTTTAAAGTTCTGATTACATGAAGTTTTGCCATAATCTTAACTACTATTAAACGTAGTTTTTGTTTGCTAATTAAGTTAACTCAATTTTCACACAGCTCCATAGGCAAATATTTACTAGCATAACATTAGCCCTTACATTAGAAATACAAGAGATCAGCCTTCTCTGAGATCATATGAGGAAGCTGACATTCAGATTCATTTAGCCTTCTATGAGCCTTGACTAATAGTGGACAAAGTAAAAGGCCAGATCCAGCGTTAAGCAATGCAGAAGACCCTGCATAATGACTAGGGTACGAATTACCATCTGGCCATGGCAAATTAAGAATTAATTTATATTCCTCTAGGAACATTTTGGGTAGTGAGCCCAATGGTGAAATTGTTCATTTTCTTACCATCTGGATATGACAAATGATCAACTGATTTTATTCTCCCCTGGAGGCTTTTTGGGGACTGGTCAAGTAGAGAAACCTTTTACATTCTTAAAAAGAGAAGTCTGTAAATTGTCCTGCCACTCAACTGGATTCCTTAAACATTTTTTCACCTATAATCCTTAGCAACTTCAGGTTTCTGGAAGACTTTAAGGAAAGCATGGGTCTGTATAGAATTTTAAACTCCTTTGTAAATCTTTCCAGGAGGTACACTGCTTATGCTGTGTCTTGGCATTATTACAGCAGCCTTCTCAAAGGTTCCAATAATAATAATAGTGTTTTTTGGCTCCTAATAACAGGCTGTTCTTGAGTTTCCTTGAGGATGGTGGTGAGTCTTGGCAACAGGTAGAAACTCTCAGTCTCCACGTGAGCCTACAAGAATGCTGAATTTAGGGAGCTTGATCAGAGTGGAATCCAGACATGAGGAGGATGGAGGCTCCTGGTCCCTCCTGTTCACAGGAGATGCATTTAGTTGCGCCTCTGGCTGCCATCTCTCCTTCAGACACCTGGCTTATCCCACAAAGGCTGAGGATCATTCCCACGAGTTCACTCAGCAGACCTCGTGGCAGTAGTGAGGTTTCCAAGGGGTGAAGCAGAGGACAGAAAGAGCCCACTGCAGTGGGCATCATGCCTTTCCTAAAATTGGAATGGTTTTTCTCTCTCTTCTTGAGAGATGCAGTAGTTGCCATTTCCAGTAGAAGCTTGTGACATGCCAAGAGGTACAGTGGAGGAAAGTCTAGGTGTTCACAAGAGGGGATTACTGCAATTTGGAACTGAAGTGTTCTGATTGGAGAGCTGCCTGATGAAGTCAAAGGGCCAAGTAGCACAAATTTTGTTCATTTAGATTTCACTGTCAATTTATCATGCACCTTATATTATAACACAGAACCTTGAAAGCAAGGAAGAGGATTGTAGTGGTGTTCACTCAGAGGCCAGCTAGCTCAGTGGGCATGCTGTGGCATAATAGTCTCCAAAGCCTGGAGGGATAGGGGGCCTTGTTAGGCAATCTCAGGGTCTGGCAGCCAAGTTACAGTCTGTCCTTCTCTATGTTGGACTAGGGGCAGAGGGAAGGGTAAGGAGACCTGTGTGACGTTGTGCAGTCTATATGGTTTTATAAAAACATAATAAGAAGTGAATATAATGTAACTGGAATATGCTTCATGCAAAAGGTCTCTTGTAAGGTATCATTACAAAGCTTATAATCTACTGAGTATGATCATCCCATTTGTATAAATGTACCACTCTTGTATCTAAAACTAGAAATATGAAATATAACTCTGAGGGCCTATTGTAATTATGTAAAGTGTGGGCCATTAATGATGGTTTGGAAGCTTGATGACTCCCATTAACAAGGACCATTGTCTGCAGATGGCTGTGTTTACCTGTTAGTCTTCCTGTATATGTGTGTGCTGGCAAGTGGGCAATGAAGTCTTGCAGTGACATGTGATCATGTCACCTGAACTGGAATCCATCTTTAACGTGGTGCTTTTCCAGTGTGTGTGTGTGTGGGGGGGGGGGGGGGGGGAGGTGGAAACCCAGAGGGACAAAGGGTTCCCGCCTTATGCAAAAGATATATAAAGGGGTGGAAGAGAACAGAGAGGGAGAGAGGAGCCATCATGAAGAATCCCCTAGCTATCACCTGAGCTGGAACAAGAGCTGTACCAGGGGAAAGAATTGTGCCCAGGCCTGGAAGGTGTCCAGTCTGAGAAAAAACTTACTGAAGCGTCTCTGAGGGTGAGATTATCTGTATTTAGTTTGATTAGACATAGATTTGCGCATTTTATTTTATTTTACTTGGTGACTTACTTTGTTCGGTCTGTTACTACTTGGAACCACTTAAATCCTACTGTCTGTATTTAATAAAATCACTTTTTATTTAGTAATTTACTCAGAGTATGTATTAATACCTGGGGGAGCAAACAACTGTGCATATCTCTCTATCAGTGTTATAGAGGGCGAACAATTTATGAGTTTGCCCTGCATAAGCTTTACGCAGGGTAAAACGGATTTATTTGGGTTTAGACCCCATTGGGAGTTGGGCATCTGAGTGCTAAAGACAAGCACACTTCTGTGAGCTGTTTTCAGGTAAACTTGCAGCTTTGGGGCAAGTGATTCAGACCCTGGGTCTGTGTTGCAGCAGACGGAAGTGTCTGGCTCAGCAAGACAGGTTGCTGGAGTCCTGAGCTGGCAGGGAAAACAGAAGCAGGGGTAGTCTTTGCACATTGGGTGGCAGCTCCCAAGGGGGTTATGCAGGGTAAAACGGATTTATTTGGGTTTAGACCACATTGGGAGTTGGGCATCTGAGTGCTAAAGACAAGCACACTTCTGGGAGCTGTTTTCAGGTAAACTTGCAGCTTTGGGACAAGTGATTCAGACCCTGGGTCTGTGTTGGAGCAGACGGAAGTGTCTGGCTCAGCAAGACAGGGTGCTGGAGTCCTGAGCTGGCAGGGAAAACAGAAGCAGGGGTAGTCTTGGTACACTGGGTGGCAGCTCCCAAGGGGGTTTCTGTGATCCAACCCGTCACAACCTGGGCGATACCTCTTCACATGGTCCCAGCCCAAGGGATGTGTCTGTTCCCTCTGGCTGATACCCCAGACCAGCCTCCTCTGGGCCTCTTCCAACCCCACCCCCGCCCCCGGTCTCTCTTTGTCTGGGGAATGGTCACAGCCCTCTGCTTCCCTCCTCACAAAAGGTTGCTCAAGCAGTCTCAGTGATTCAGATAGTCAGTTGGGGCTTCCCAGCTCGCTTTGCAGTGTTCAATGATTTCCTCCTTGTCAGGGAGAAGGGGAGAGAAAAAGAGGTCAGGTCTCTGGCTGACTGGTTGGGCCTTACCCACAGTCCTTCCCCTGTGTATTCCTCTTTCCTAGAAGGTACTAACTGTCTTCCTCCCTGTATACAGCCTCTCTTTCACTCTCCCCGCAGCTTGATTGCCAGAGTCCCATTTCAAACTGGTCCCCTATTTGGAGCATGCTCTGCAGCTGCTGAGGGGAAGGGCCTTCTTGGCCCAGTACTGCTCCATCACTCCTTTAGTCTTAGTGAGGGGTCTGCAAACCACATCACAAGGATATACATATATTCTCCTTTTTGTGTTGGGAGAACTTATGCATGATAGGAGTCCTCTCTCAAATGTAATGATTGACATGCTGGAAAATTAACCACAATATATAACAAACTATTCCATGAAAAGTCGTTATAATACTCTACAACAGCCTGCAGTGTTGGTCATTGCTAAGTGAGGAAGCTTAATACAGGCAGAAAGCATACCCATTTAATCAGTTAACCTATGGCAAAAGATTTTCATTTGAAGCATAGATTTTCTTCGTTATAACTATGCATAACGAATTAGGCAGATAGAACTAGGTCATGTTATGTAGAGTTACTCATTTCTTGTCACCAAGTAATACCTTAGCAACATTTATCTTACATTCTGATAGTCATTTACATGTCAGAAAAAATAACAACCATGGGGAGGCTACAGCAGCCTATTTTGATAATCTTTCCTTCAGAAAGGTTTTAGAATCTGACCTAATTTCCTGTATAACGCTGGAAGAACCAATCTCTGTACAGGGGAGAAACAAAAATAAATTATTGGAACATGAACAGTTTTTTAACTTTTCTGGCTCTCTTCTTCAGGCAGGCAGACACAGAGAATTGTTTTCCACAATTTAGGCAAAAAGCCTGCATAGCCTATATCTAATCCAAGCCTCCATAAATTATTAATACTAACAAAGAATTTAAAAAAATGATGATCCCTGAAGTCTGCTGCTGCTTAGAATGCGGTCTTTCACAGAGGATAAAAGGTTAAAGCATGGAAAAGCAAAAGAGAATGTGCAAGTCTGGGCATTTAAAACTAACTTATATTGCTAGCCTGATCTCTCTGACAAATTGTCAGAATTGCCCATGAAATAAATATCTTTAGAGAACTGATGGATTTTTAAAGAAAATTTGTGTCAGGCAGCAGCAAGAGAAAAGGAAGATTAAAGTACTTATTCAGGGTCTTTATGCAACACAGAAGAGGTCTAGCAAATATATTCCAGGTGTAATCAATTTGTCAAAGTCATAGCAATTTCAACACACTGGATTTTCTATTTCTTCTGATCAAATATATAAAATACATAACTAATCATTTAATTCAATCTATGTGTTGAAAAACCAGACACTCAAAATATTTAATATATTAAACATTAAGTTTCATTGTGATTTAAATAGTGCCTAACTTTCTCATCTTTGGTTTATGTACTAAGAAGACCGTGCTACCCTGTGGATTAAATTTAAGAGATGTTAATGGAATGGAGCAAATGATCTATTGCTGCATTACAATAAAAATATGTTGACCAAAATATAAGACATATACCTTCAACACAGGAGACAAATGATCCTGTACATTAGTTTTATTTCTGTTATTCAAATGAATGATACTGACTGAAGAGACATCAATGGTCTAAAACATTGCCATAGAATAATACGCTCCATCTGCCACCAAGTACTTGGGCAAAGGTGAGGTATCTATTTTCAAAGTAGGGGTCAATGATTCTGTGACTCAGTGTGCTGGTCCATTTAAATACTTTCTCATAAATAAGATAATAAACACAGAAATATTAATATTGGAGACAAGTGGCAATTTCTCACTGCGCAATGGGAAATCTGCTGCATACTGACTGTCTGTACACATGACAGATTAGCTTTTTAAGCCCATCAGATATATTCAGAGCCCAGATACTCAGCTGTAGCTACGGAGTGCTCAAAGGGCTGCATGCAAAAGTGGCCTTAAGCCTCCTGGAGCCAATCTGTACCAATGCAGTCATCAGGAGGGCAGGCTGCTCTAATTTATCCCAGCAACCAGATTTAGCTGGGACATAAGAGAGCCTTGCCCACACAGAACTTGTCAAAAGAGCAGCTACCAGCCACTCAGGGATTCCCCAAGGTTGGGTAAATCATCTGACAATTGGGTTTTGTACCAGCAGAGTGCTATAAAGCTGCACTACCAGGGCGGGATCTGGCCTGGTGTTTTTTTAAAGTATACTGTACATTTATTCATTAGCCAATGGTTCGCTAGTTGAAAGGTTTGGGGGAAGGGTATAGTTTGTTTTATTGCTTTAAAAAAAAAATCAGCTATTTTGGAACCCACTCGACTGCCACAGCAGTCGTTTGGTACAATGCAGTTAGACCTGTTGTACAGCTTCCATTTGCTCTCAGAGAAGTAGTATTCTATAGACTGGACTATTGTATCCAGAGAAAGTTTTATTCCATTTGCATAGTTCTTGTGACTTGTGCACTAGCAGAGGTTATCAGACAAAAATATCATTGTGACAATCAGTCCAACAGAGTCAAAATTGCATAAAAAGCTTTTTAAGTAAAAACATTTCCCAGATGATTCATGAGAAGTGTTAACCTCTTTTTGATGATTCTTGATTATTTGATTACAGGCCTTTGGGACTAGCCAGAAAAAGGCAATGCTCAGTTCACTACATTAACTAATTTTTTAATTTGAAATTATTTCTCTCTCATGTTTGTAGTTCAAATGCTTGTACAGCAGTGTGGCTGAAGTGGGGCTGCTATCTAATCACTTGTACTTATGAATATTGAAATGTAACAATTTATGAAAAAGGGGGGAGGGATAGCTCAGTGGTTTGAGCATTGGCCTGCTAAACCCAGGGTTGTGAGCTCAATCCTTGAGGGGGCCACTTAGGGATCTGGGGCAAAATCAGTACTTGGTCCTGCTAGTGAAGGTAGGGGGCTGAACTCAATGACCTTTCAAGGTCCATTCCAGTTCTAGGAGATAGGATATCTCCATTAATTAATTAATTTATTTTATTTTATTTATTTATATTTAATTTATGAATACTGTATGAAACCTGGTCAGTGAGGGTTACTGGGGTCAGAAGACTTGCCTGTGTGAATGCATTGATTTAGCAAGAGAAGGCTATGGGAATAACAAACAGGGAAGCAATACTATGACTTCCCAGATAAGAACATCTAGGTAGACACTTGAAAGACAACGGGGCAAACTGTTGACTTCAAAGATCCTGTCTCCAACATGTTATACGTCTTGTTTTGCCAGAGTGGGGAGTTGCCAGATCAAATGGCTATAAACAGTCAAAAAGTGTCTTGATTCTTGCCAGGGTCGTGAGTTGCCAAGGGCTGCTCAGGATGTTCTCAATGAGGCCTGACAGGCTCAGATAGAGAGACAGAGAGAGGCCATGTGGCAGCTGGTTAAATACCTGGCAAGATAGATGTATGTGACAGATATGACAATAGCCCGGACAGACCTTACTGAATTAAGTTAAACCCTACTGGATTAATTCACTGTATTAAAAATGCAAATGGTTATGTGTTATTGTGGGATTGTATGTAACGTCTCTAGAGAGGAGTCCTGGCTAATGGAAACCCTGGGCAGTGCTGAGCTTCAAACCATTATTTGAAACAATGTGAACTTTTAAAAGTTAAGTGGGTTTCCCAGGAAATCTTTAGGGGGAAGTGAATAAAAATGTAATTCTTCCAATTAGGCAAGAACTCAGCCTTTTGAAGCTTTTCCCGGGGGAGGGAACCTTTTGTCTGCTGCTAACCTGTCATATGAGGACAGGTCAAATTCCCAAACTGTATAAAGAAGTGACTCAGAGATTCACAGAGGTGCTTACTCTGAGCTAAAATGGTTATGAACCTGTAACCACAAAAACAAACAAACCAAAAAAACCCCACACCCCCTTGGTTGGGTTTGAAGGATTGTCAGAGTCACTGATGGAGTTGGATGATATCTGGTAAGTTTATTAGCATGTATGTAGGTTCTTTTATTGTTTTACACATTTTCTCTAATGCTTTCACCTTAAGAATAAATGTGCTTGTCAGAAAGAGCTATGTGGTAACAATTGTGAGCAATTATGCGGTTTATAGCCTCAGGAGAAGGCAAGCAGGCCTACAGAGGCCATCTGTCTTGCTGGGGAATTCACAGTGTAGGCAGGAAAATGCACAGCCGGGAAATACCCAAGTCTGGAAGAAGACAGACGCCCAAGACAGATGACACCTGGAGGGCCAGCAGCCTAAGAGCAGGAGCTCTTGCTGGCCCACCGACAGGGAATACAGGTGCAGTTGCCCTGAAATGTGACAGCATGTAATCTGTTTTATTGTTTTTAAGAAATGTCTTTGTTCTAAATAGATGATACTTTGCCTTAAGGAAGCTGTTTGGTCAATGACTAACACTGTCATTGCTCCAGAGAGAACAGAACTGTAGGGTCCGAGCCTATGTCAGATGTGTTACGGTAATCATGGCTGATACGTGGGGAATTGCAAGTCAGGTCTCAGTCTGAGAGTTGGAGAATTGTGTGATGCCACTGGGAGCCAGGTAACAGCTCAAGGTGTGAGAGCTAGAGAAGGTGCACTTGGAGAGACAAGGAGAGGTCAGAGGTACAGTTTGCCTGGTAACAGTGAAAAATAGTATATACAAGGACACCAAGACTTACACTATCTCCTGGTACTGACATAAAAACAATGTGCTATTCTCCCCTAAGTCAATATACAGCTAATGATCAAAACTGCTGGCTTTTACACTGCAAAAATGAGTGAATAAAAGATTGAAAGTTAACTCTTCAACTAAAACCAAATCATTGTTTTAAAGGGATACTGCTGAAGTGGTCAAGTTTAAAATAAGACACCCCTGTTCCTCAAAAAGAAAGCAAGTCAACCACCACAAAAACCAGCTCTAAGTAGAAAGGAAGCTGAATTTATAATATAAGAGAAGCTACAGGTGGAATAGGTAGTGGTCCTGACCCCAGAATCTGAGGAATACACACGATCATATTGGCCAAGATTTGTGCCGTTCCAACTGTGACCGTTTATGAAAAATACCAGAGTTTATTTGCATATTTGTAAATAATTGGCTTATAATCATAGACTTCAGAGTATCAGACATAACATCCTGCTCTGTGCTCTGCTACATGCAGTGGTGAGGGTAGGACATGAAGCTGCATAACACTTGGCAGTTATGGTTGGGAATGAACGTGTGGCAGGGCTGCCAGATGAGCAAGTGTCACACAAGATGTATGACACTGGATAGCCTTACAGGAGGAGTCTGGGCAATCCCTGGAGAGGCCTTGTCCCCCTCAGCTTTGGGGGCTCCTGCACTCCCATTCCCCATTGCTAATGAGTGCAGCTGCACTGGATCTTCACTGTCAGGGACTTCCCGGATATCCAAGAGCCCTGGTTTAAAAGATGCAGGCACAGGCACAGAAGAGGACCCTGCCCCAAAGCAACAAAGCGTTGGCTTATTATCTTTTCCACAGATTCCCCGTGGGGCTTGTGTGGGGAACAGTGTGCACTACCTCCACCCTCCAGTTCAGACCAACTCTATCTCCACACACAGATCCAGACCTGATATGCTGCTGATGGCTTGTGGGTGGGGGAAGTGAGGGAAGGGGAGATCAGTGCCACAGAGGCAGCTGACCCATCCACCATTCCATGCTGGAAGATTCAATTGTGCAAGATTCAAAGTACATCTCATAGGGAGATTAGTGGGCCCTAAGATAGCTAACAGTAACTATTCCCACGTCTTTAATAAGTTACAAACGGTAAATTGTCTCTCTTGTCACTGGATTTTATTTAATCAATTCAGATTATTTCAGAAAAATCCTAACATTACTCTTTCAATTAATTAATGTGAAAACTCTCTTGTTCTTTGCAGATAATTAAGCCTTAAGTCTGTGTCCTTCTAAAGAAACTGCACTGATTTTTAACAATATTGTTTACAGTCTAAAAATACTGTGTGGATGGGATTCTTTTCTAAAAGTATTAGCAATTAGGACTTTTTGTGCTTTCAGTATCCTTTGTTGCACAGTCTGAAGTTTAAGGTAACCTCAAAACGGTGGAGGAGCATTGATTTACAAGTTAAATGGTTTTTTGCTTTGCTAAGTCACTTTACCTAGCTGTTCAGCAATTAAGCGTCAAATAGAACCCAAGATTGCTGCTCAAATGATGCACAAATAAAATATCAGCACTATACAATTTCTGCTGATTACCACTTGCCTCTCAATATGCCCTTTAGTTGCTCATCCATCAAGAAGACAGCAGTACATAAAGTCCTTCTAAAAAAATCTATGGGATGAATCAGATTTCTTGGTCTCTCCTCTTATCCTCACAACTGTTGTCTTTTTGTCTTGCCTAGATTAAGTCTCCCAGACTCTGTCATCACTTTACACTCATACAGCCTCATCTAATTATGCATCTGGTTTGCAATCTATTTATCTCTGGAACACAACTCTCAAAATGCTCCTATCATATTAGCACCACCACAAGTTCACTCACATCTCTTCCAGAGGAAATGTATGTTTAGCACTTTGCCAAAAACTGGTAAGAGAATCTGGAAATCACTAGTTCCCCACTGCCTTTCTACCAGAATTTCTGCAAATGTGTCATTCTTTCTTCTGGATCTCAAAATTGCCATGAAACTGACAGCCTACCTCTTGGCACGTCTTGATGCCCACTGTGTGTTCTCTCTCAACAGCCACACCTTGCCCCATCCTCATTTTGTTAGCATGCTTTTGCAACTCTTCCTCTCACCCAATGAAATTCCTTTGCCAACTGCAGTATTGTCAGTCCCGACAATTTATAAATAATGAGTCAGATATTAAAAAAAACCCATGAGATTGGTTTTAAGATCATGATGTATTTTGTAAAAAGTGTTGAGCTTTTTATTTGCCTTCTGGTTTTTGAGTCTTTGTGGGTCCTATTTTTGAACTTCCCTCAGCAACCATGAGGATTATAAATTTACTTTAAAAAAATAAATCAAAACTGAGATTTACATCTAATCACTTTCCTCCAGGAACAGGAGCTTTAAGGAATATGCTCTTAGCACTTTGCAGAATTTTATTTCACTCCCTTTTTTCTCCTACCCTTGCATCTCTTGAAGGATCAGTGGTGATTTTGTTCTTCATTGTCTCAAACAGGTGTTTCCTGTTTCCTTAATCATTAACACTCAGTCCAAGACAGCTCATCACAACATATGCAGAGGACTCTGCTGAGAAAGCATGAGGAAATGCAAGACAGCTCATCACAACATATGCAGAGGACTCTGCTGAGAAAGCATGAGGAAATGCTACGTGCATGAAGAGCTCAGATTCCTAGGCATATTTCCTTTTGGTAATGTATTCTAAATTCTCTCAATGTACATCTATGGCAGCTCATAGCTCTATACTTTGGACACATTTTAAAAGGAAAACTATCATTTGCAATGGTTCATGGTTGGGACATATCAGCATAAATTCCAGGTGGCATTTGGATCTACATAGCATGATGATCAAATACTTAGATGATGTGAATAATATGTCTTCTAATAGCACCTACTATCTCGGCTTCAGTTAAGGGCATGCTAGTTTTCCCATTAACATCTACTTTCATCGGTTCTTAACCTACTGCACAATTCACTGTTTTCAAAAAGAGCCTCACAGACCATAATAGCCCCACAGCAACTATTAAAGCCTCAATGAAATAAGTGCTTCTAAACAGTGTCTAAATAAGTATTTACAGGATAGAACAAAGAATCTCTAAAGTAGTCATTAGAGTCTGTTGGGTAAATAATGCAATTATCTGGAAAAAAAATTCTCTCATTACTGAGGAGCTGATGGATTCTTGACAACTACAATATTTTCTCTTTGAACAGAAAATCTAAAAAATGATAAATGCTAATATATAATTGCAGTACCTGCATACTGGCAACCCCTCAGAACAATAAAGTACAAAAATGGGTTAAAGTGTGAGGAGATAGTTGTTGTTTGCTTTACATAACTCTTCTGTTAGCAGAAAGGCAGCTTTTACCTGGAAATAAAACTGTCCTGAGCTGGAAGAGAATTTTTTTTGTAAAAAATAACATTATCTGCCCAGCCAATGGAAAACAAAACAAAAAGAACAGTTTTAGAAAAGTGCTGGTAATGTGTAGAATAATGTGTAGTCTCCTAGAATTCTTATAATTTATCATAAACTATCAAACCTAACACCTAAGTGTTACCAAGCCATTTCATAAGCTATAATCCTGAAAAATTTACACATGTAAATCACTTTATATGTGCAAATAGCCCTCAATTTTACTTGTGTGCCTAAGGGTTTGCAGGATTGGAGTCATAAGAACATAAGAACGGCCGTACTGGGTCAGACCAAAGGTCCTTCTAGCCCAGTATCCTGTTTACCGACAGTGGCCAATGCCAGGTGCCCCAGAGAGAGTGAACCTAACAGGTAATGATCAAGTGATCTCTCTCCTGCCATTCATCTCCACCCTCTGACAAACAGAGGCTAGGGACACCATTCCTTACCCATCCTGGCTAATAGCCATTAATGGACTTAACCTCCATGAATTTATCCAGTTCTCTTTTAAACCCTGTTATAGTCCTAGCCTTCACAACCTCCTCAGGCAAGGAGTTCCACAAGTTGACTGTGCGCTGTGTGAAGAACTTCCTTTTATTTGTTTTAAACATGCTTCCCATTAATTTCATTTGGTGGCCCCTAATTCTTGTATTATGGGAATAAGTAAATAACTTTTCCTTATCTACTTTCTCCACATTACTTATGATTTTATATACCTCTATCATATCCCCCCTTAGTCTCCTCTTTTCCAAGCTGAAAAGTCCTAGCCTCTTTAATCTCTCCTCATATAGGACCCGTTCCAAACCTCTAATCATTTTAGTTGCCCTTCTCTGAACCTTTTCTAGTGCCAGTATATCTTTTTTGAGATGAGGAGATCACATCTGTACGCAGTATTCCAGATGTGGGCGTACCATCGATTTATATAAGGGCAATAATATATTCTCTATCCCCTTTTTTAATGATTCCTAACATCCTGTTTGCTTTTTTGACTGCCTCTGCACACTGCGTGGACGTCTTCAGAGAACTATTCACGATGACTCCAAGATCTTTTTCCTGATTTGTTGTAGCTAAATTAGCCCCCATCATATTGTATGTATAGTTTGGGTTATTTTTCCCAATGTGCATTACTATATATTCATCCACATTAAATTTCATTTGCCATTTTGTTGCCCAATCACTTAGTTTTGTGAGATCTTTTTGAAGTTCTTCACAGTCTGCTTTGGTCCTAACTATCTTGAGCAGTTTAGTATCATCTGCAAGCTTTGCCACCTCACTTTTTACCCCTTTTTCCAGATCATTTATGAATAAGTTGAATAGGATTGGTCCTAGGACAGACTCTTGGGGAACACCACTAGTTACCCCTCTCCATTCTGAGAATTTACCATTTATTCCTACCCTTTGTTCCCTGTCTTTTAACCAGTTCTCAATCCATGAAAGGACCTTCCCTTTTATCCCATGACAACTTAATTTACGTAAGAGCCTTTGGTGAGGGACCTTGTCAAAGGCTTTCTGGAAATCTAAGTACACTATGTCCACTGGATCCCCCTTGTCCACATGTTTGTTGAGCCCTTCGAAGAACTCTAATAGATTAGTAAGACACGATTTCCCTTTACAGAAACCATGTTGACTTTTGCCCAACAATTTATGTTCTTCTAGGTGTCTGACAATTTTATTCTTTACGATTGTTTCAACTAATTTGCCTGGTACTGATGTTAGACTTACCGGTCTGTAATTACTGGGATCACCTCTAGAGCCCTTTTTAAATATTGGCGTTACATTAGCTATCTTCCAGTCATTGGGTATAGAAGCCGATTTAAAGGACAGGTTACAAACCCTAGTTAATAGTTCCGCAACTTCACATTTGAGTTCTTTCAGAACTCTTGGGTGAATGCCATCTGGTCCCAGTGACTTGTTAAGGTTAAGTTTATCACTTAATTCCAAAACCTCCTCTATCCATGTGTGTAATCTCAAAGGACAGCAAATAGAATGGGACAAAAATGAGACAACACTATAAATCAGAGTACTAATGTCTTCACTGTCTATATATCAATCCTGCTCTTTATTTTACACCTTTACTTAAAATTGTCTCCCCAGTTTCATTTAAAATCCCAATTTTTAAAAAAGTCCTAAAACCCCCCAATAGCTAAGTCATCAGTAAAAGGGTGGCTACTATAACAAACCATTGGATTTATTTTCTCTACAAACTAAGGGCCAGATTGTGGCCCACCTTGCATGCAAGCAGCAGGGAATACAGGGAGCATTAGTCATCTCCCTTACTCCCTTGTGCTAATGCACTGTATTATAGCTTCCTGTGAAAATGGGAAGCAGACTACATTTCCCACCCTCACCCCAAAGGTGGGTGGGAAGTATTGAAGGGAGTAGTTGGAGCCTAGACTCCACTCACACCTGTAAGTTTTCGTTACGCCAGTGTATCAGTGAGCAAATACTGTGACACCCTCCCCAGAAAAGTGAGGAGATCAGGAGGAGGATGGTGCTCAAGTGAGTCAGTCTCCCTTGTGGGCTGCTCCAGAGATCGCGTGTTATTGTGCTGCCTCTTACCATGAGGTAGGCCCCAATCTAATGGTCTAGCCCTAAGAAACTAGCACTGCCATGGTACAAACACAAGTCAATTTCTCTTACATCAGTTCACTGATGATAGGAAATTAGTTCCGTATTACAGTTACATTTTTATGTATGGATATGACATACATATATATGTATATATACACACACATACAGGAATAATGACAGAAAGTTTAACATGAGCAAAATCAAATACTATTATTGTTGGCAAGATATGGTAAATGTGAGCTAGCAGCAGAATTGAAAACACCCTTTTGAATATCCCATCAGGAAATGCCCGTTGCCAAGAAAAATATCACAAGACAGAATATGGTTTCAAATATCTATAATTAACACACACAAAAAGTGTTTATTTTATTCTGCTTTACCATAGGAGACATAAATATGTATTTGGATATTCTATCCTTGCATGTTGCCAATTAATAAAATGGAAAGATTTAGTAAGCTATTTGTGTTACAAATCCATGTCTACAAATATCTGAAAATCTGGAGCTACCAAATAAAATAATAATCTACAACTGTTTAAACAAGTTGCTTTTGGAGCATCACCTCTTTGTTCAAAGTCAGCCTTAGAAGTAGAACTATAAGCTGCTAAGCATTATGGGTCAAATTCTGCCCTCAGTGCAATCACAGGAATGGAATGGATTTCAATGGGAGCTGCATGCACAGGAGGGCAGTATGTAGTACTCTAAGAACTGCTGGAAGGAGTAGTTTTATTTATGTACTGATACTATGTGAGTTCCTCAGGGGAGGGACTTTTTGTTTAGAGTTGTACAATGCCTATCAAAAGTGGTAGTTTATGACTGGGGACCCTAAGCACTACAGTAATACACAGTAATAATAACTGCAGCAAATATAAATAAAACCATTCTATACAGTGTGCATGAAAATGACATAAAACTTAGAAAATGCTGTCAAGTGATTTTACTAATGTATTTTTAATACCTGTTTGCACAGTCCAAACATCTTTGTGTTTGTGTCTGTGATTTTTTTTAAACAATTATTTGAAAAATAGTTTTGTTTAATAATAATAAAATAACAGAAGAACAAGAGAGAGACCAGTTTCAACAGCACTGCACTCATAAGCAACGGTGAGCCCTGATGCTACAATGAGCTCCGTTTTGATGGGCCTCAGCACCCACACAGAGCCATGAGTTCAATGGCAGCACTATTCCAGCAGGATTGGGGCCCTGACATAGAACAAACTGAAGTATTACTGGATAGGGGCTGTAATGGATAAAAAAGGTGAAATATATAACCAACAGAGAAAATATAGTCAGTAATTAAAATAATTTGTTTTAAGCGTCCAATTTTTAAATATTCTGAAAATACCATAGCAGAGTCATTTTGATAATGTATATCATATGCCTTTAGCATTGTACCAGTTTAAAAAAAGAAACTTTCTAGTCTACAGTCCATCAGCAAATAGCATAAATGTTTCCAATCCATCAATATTCCATACACTATTATAACATGGTAATTTCAAGCATCTGTTTAAGAGTACCCTTTAAATGGTAGACAGAAGCTCAGTAATCTTTATTAAAATATTACTATAGGCATAGATTTGTATTTTATCATTGGACAAAAAGCTAGCAATCATAAATAAATTCAGTTTGATTGCTCCATAAACTAACTTTTTAAAGAGGAAGCAGTAGCAATTTTGCAGACCCTAATATGATCAGACAATTTAATACTTCAGTGTACTATGACCCTCTTCCTTCCTACAAATTGCTCATATAGTATAAGATATAATTTGGTTGAAGAGTGTAATGATGGTAATTAACAGTATGTCTCTTAATACTGATATCATGGAAATAAGGAGCACATGCTTAAATTAAAGTGATTTAGCAGCACTATACCAGCTCATACACTTGGCATTACCATATTAATTGGTATAATATTCTTGTTCATTATCCATTACACCCCTTGACATTGCTATTACAAGTTAATAGATGAAAGAATAGATCACTTCCACACCTCTCCATCTATCAAAAACCAAATGGGGTCAAATCGCCAATAAGGAGACCCAGCAAAAATCACTAAAGCAGGAAAGCGCCAAATGGTTTGGAAGCAATTTATTATATACAAAACAACCCTTCCATAACCTTAGTTTAACAGTTCAAGAAGCATTTTGGGTAAATTACATTAATAGAAAGTGGTTGAGGTGGAAATAAATTAATGATGTTACAAAAAGAAATTAGTATGGTTACTTTCACTGTGTTTTTTAGACAGAGAAAGGTGGTGGTAAAGAATACAAATAGCCTTGAAGGATTGATTCTTCCTGATCACATAGGGAAACTGGCCAGGGATCTGTTGAAAGGATATTTGCAAGAGTTTAGCTGCTTTCAGAGCTAGTTTTTGCCATCATGATGGGAACCAAAAATAAATATATGAATAAAAATAAAGGGAGGGAAAAACTAAAAGACAAAACAGAGGCACAAGCCAACATGGTAGGTTCACTATCAGACAATCTTTTTATTAGTTGCTATTTTTAAAATGTTTTTTATGCAATCAATCTTTTATTTCAATTGTATGCTACTCTATGCTTTCAACATTTTTTCACATCTAAAACATCTGAGGATATCGGAGGATGGTCATATCTAAGATTGTAGAGACCTGTAAAGACAGGTACTAATCAGATGCAAAAGACAAGATTATCTAACAAAAGTAACTGTAAGACAACCATCATAATAGTATATAATGCGCTGGATCCTAAATAAATTAATCCAATCTCTTCTATTTATAGTGCTTTATAGCTGGATCCCACTTTGCTGTTTCGGGTTGTCTCAGCAAAAAGTGGTTTGGCTAAGAGTTAAAGTTCTCCTAGGCTACTGAGTTATTAAAACTTATTTAATTTTTTTCCATTCCTTACATCACCCTATGTGTCAGAGCCACCAATCACTACCTTGGAGTTTTCTCTAGCTCCCAATTCCAGAGCAAGTCAGAGACACCAACATTTTCTCAGTGATTCTTCAAGTTCTAATCTGAATATGGTAGCATGTAGACTAGAAAAATGAGGGTTAGAATATGCATCCACGTATAGATATGGAGATTCCATGCCTCTATCTCTTAAGGTTCATCACCATGCATATGGAACACTCCATTTCACCAAATCAAACTAATCTTTCCGCACATTCCTGTTAGGCTTGTTACTTATTCTGCATTTGTTCGCACTGCCTGCAGTACTGTATATCACTAAAATGTGTATACATTACCGTGTAATTAAACAGCAGTCGTGTATTATGCTGTCCTCCACAAATATGCCACTCTCTTCATCAGTTTCAATAAGATGACCATCATGGTACCAGTGTACTTGGGTAGTGTTGTCAACATATGTTGCAGTGCACTGAAATGGCAAGCGGTCTCCATGAAAAACCACCTGCCTTTGTGATGGTATCAGTTCAAAAAGAGGCAGTTCCAAAGGTCCAGCTGTAGAAAAAAATATTTTCCTGTTATTTAAGGAATGGCAAACAGTCCATAGTGTGCTTTTTAAAAAGTGCTTGGATTTTGTTAATAGCTATTATTTCTACAAGTGTCAGCATGCATTATGGAAGAAATCAAGTGTTCTATCATTTAACGCTTTCAGATAAGATCAAACATTTTTCATTCACAGGACAAAATATGCAATAAAATATCACTCTCCATATATTACTGCTTTTCTTGCATAAAGCAATAAAAATACAATACTGGCTACACACCATGTATAATACTGCACCCATCATGCACAGAATTTCATTTGACCAATTTCATTGATTGGAATTCTCTGAAGTTAATTAATTCATTGCCTCTGCATTGCTTTTACCAGGAAGCAATGGCACAATGGGTGCCCAAGGTGACTTTTGTGCCTCATGTGCATTGTGAAGATGGGCTCTGCACCATCCCAAAATATGCTGAGACAGAGGGAACTGATGAGGGTGAGTTGGGGAAGGAGCTATTGGATCTGCTTACATAGATGCAGTGTTCCTCACAATTAAGGCTGAAGCTGCTTCTCAAACCCACAGCTAGGGATAGCAGCTTCCAAGGAACTGAACTTCAGCTTCATCATGATTTGCCCCACTACTTAGTTCCTAGCATGAATAATCAGTTTTTTTTGTGGGGAAAATATATTTTCTCTACAACTAGCGAAACACACAGAGTGCAGCTATGTTTAAGGTCACATCTTAGACTTAAAGATGTTGTCTATCAAGGACCATCTATAATCAGACCTGCTGAACTGTTTGTCAGCTGATGATTGTCTATGTCTGCTGGAGCTAACTTTAAAAGACATGCTCCCTAAGACAACTCACTTCCAATGTAAACTCTCCTTTAGGTTAACCATAACTTGGAGCAAAAGGTAAATTTGTTTTCTTCACAGTTCACCTATGCGATCAGCTGGCAACCACAATGGCTAAATCCACAGATTGTTATAGCCACCCACGCACAGTATAAAGTTGTTATTGCTGATTATTAAAGCAAAACAGGACAAATGAGAGTTTGTTTTTAAATATGTAAATTATTACTCTTGCAAAGCTGTATTGAAAAAAGAATTAACAAAACTTTAACAAAAATTAAAGACATACAATGGTTGCCACAACCACTGAGAAGGAGGAAGAGCAAAGAAAGGAATTAAGTTGTATTTAACAACTGAGAATGCTGGTTTTTGGATTCAGTTCCATTTTCTGAAAAATGTTGCCATACATTTGAGTTAAAAGGATGCATTCAAAATCATCTGGTAATCTGAAATTCTCCTCCTTAAATGCTTGAAAAAAAGTTTACCATCTTGGAGACTACCAGATGGAAATTTACCCAGACTAAAATAAAATTCCTCTTTTGCCCAGTAAATTATGTCCTCCTACGCAATGATTTTTTTTACCATGAATACTGTAGATTGTACGTTTGAGTGATTAATGGAAAAGCCAATAAAACTATTCTAGCGAACCTTAGTCAGTGGGGCAATTATGGTCCAGACACCCTAAGGGTGGAACAGAAGGTTTTAACCCCCAAAATGATCAGTTAAACCAACTGATTGTATACTGTGGTGTTGTACAATAAAAACATATTAATTAAGGTCCTTTATGAAAGCCTGTAATGTTCTGAACTTGATGGTCAAGACTGGTTATGAATGTATGTATTTTTGTATATAGAAAATTGTGCTCCTAATCTCTGGCACAAATTCAATTACACTTCACAGCAGGATGGTGAGCAGCTAAGGAGAGAGGGGCACCTGCCAAGGCAGTTGTTTACATGCAACAAGCTTCAAGTAACTATCTGTTGTCCAGTCCTGGAAAGGACAATGGTGGACCACTAGAGTTCATGGAAAGACATTTAGACAACTCAAAATTGAAAAGAATATCTTGACTCCTGAACATCAAATCAGGAGGGAATTTCCCCATTCTGATTAACCATGAGTCACGGTGGACTCGGGGAGCGGGGAGGGGAGAAGAGAAAGAAAAAAGCCTTTTAAAAAGCAGATTTGGGATTTAAGCTTTTTTCCAGAACTTGGGGGACAGTCTCGAGAAAGGAGGATGCTCATGAACAGTGGATCCCTCCTACAACTAGGGGATATGCTGGGAAATTGTTTTAAGGCAATAGGTAACTCTTATTAGAAAAGACATTTTACCTAAGAAAGTGTAAAGCCTGAGGTTGTCTCTATCTTTATTTTCTGTGCAACTTTTATGTTTGCTTTCCCTTACGATCTCACCATTCAATGTGTGATTTTTTCCCCCTATTATATAAACTTTTTGTTTATTTTTATCCCAAGCAGGTCGCTGGTGTGCAAACTGTGTGCAGTGTGTATGCCAAATGGAGCTGATAACTGGGGTCAGGTTTTCACCCCTTCTGGGGTGAGGAACCAAAGGGGAACGGCCTGAGGTCTGGTAGTTAAGAACTCACAGAAGAAATATTTGCACAGACTAGGGACTGGAAGGGCTGTTGGAGTTACCCTGCAAAGAGTAACTGGGCTGCTAAGCACCAGGGTGTGACCTTATGCTTGTGGGATGGCTACTACTGGTGTCAGGGATCCGAACCATAACAAACAAACAAAGGCTCTCAGGGTTACAGGGCAGGCAGTGACACAACCCCTTGTTGATCTGAGTAGTCCCCAAAATGTCACAGTCAGCAAACCTCATTTACCATGAGAAATAAACCACATCGCAGAAATGATTCACCAACCTGTATCCAGTACTTTTGACATTTGTGTCTTTTACAGTACAAACAGGACATCTAACAACCTAAAAACAAGGTTTCAGTGCATTTAAATTGTTCTTTAAAAATATTACAAGGACTGCCAAAATGAAACCATGTTCATTTGCTGTAGCACATCTTTAAATATATTTTGGGCAATGATAAAACTACCTATGGAATGCTTCAGAATATTGGTTGTTCAAACTGCAAGCCTGCTGCCCACTAAAAGCCCCACAATCAGTGGGTCGCTGTGGAGTAGTTATTCACCTGATTAAACTAATAGATTTGCTAAATCTTTAAATATGCCCAAGTGTTTTAGTCTGAATAATATATTGCAAATTGAACAAAGTGTATAAAATTCTAGCTTCCATCAACCCCAATATTAAAAGCACTTAAATAAAATGTATGCCTATAAACTACCCACATATTTTCAGTTTTGGCAGCTCAAATATCTTTAAATAGGTTGAGGCAAGACTATTATATGATTATTGGAAAATACTACAGTAAATAAAATGTTCATTTCACAGCCAGGCACATGCAAAGGAGATGAGAGGCCGATAATATAGAATAGAATCATAGGGTTAAAAGGGACCACAATGGTCATCTAGTCTACCCCCTTGCCAAGATGAAGGATTTGAGTGTCTAAACCATCCAAGATGGATGGCTATCCAGCCTCCTTTTGAAAACCTCCAGTGAATAGGCTTTCACAACCTCCTGAGGCAGTTCCATTGTCCTACTGTTCATACAGTTAAGAAGTTTTTCATGAGATTTAACCTAAATCTGCTATGACGTAGTTTGAACACATTGCCTCTTGTCCTGGCTTCTGTGGCAAAAGAGAACAACTTTACTCTATCTTTTTTTATGGCAGCCTTTCAAGTATTTGAAGACTGCTATCATGTCCCCACTTAATCTCCTCTTTTCCAAACTAAACATCCCCAGTTCCTTTAGCCTTTGCTCATATGGCTTTCATTCCATCCCTTTGATCATCTTTGTCTCTCACCTCTGGATCCTTTCCAGTTTCTCTACATCCTTTCTACATATTAGTGACCAAAATTGGACACAGTTCTCCAGCTGAGGCCTAACCAGCACCAAATAGAGTGGTACTATCATCTCCTGTGACTTGCATGCTATGCCTCTGTTAATGCAACCTAAAATTGCATTTGCTTTTTTTGGAATAGCATCGCATTGCTGACTCATGTTGAGGCTGTGATCCACCACAACTCCCAGATCCTTCTCAGCAGTGCTGCTGCCAAACCAGTTTCCTCCCATTCTGCATTTGTGCATTTGGTTTTTCTTCCTTAAGTGTAGCACCTTAAATTTGTCTTTGTTGAATTTCATTTTGTTGTCTATAGCCCAGTTCTCTAACTTATCAAGATCCCTCTGAATTTTAGCTCTATTCTCCACAGTACTGGCAACCCCACCCTAGCTTTATCTCATCTGCAAACTTGATCAGTATGTTCTCTATACCTACATCCAGGTCATTAATAAAGATGTTAAACAACACCAGACACAGAACAGCTCCCTGTGGAACCCCACTTGAGACCTCCCTCCAATCCAACATCATTCCATTAATAGCTACTCTTTGTTTGCAGTTGTTTAACCAATTATATATCCACTCATTGGTAGCTCTGTCAAACCTGCATTTCCTCCAGCTTACTTATCAGAATGTCCAATGGGACTGTGTCAAAAGCCTTGCTGAAGTCCACATATATTATGTCCACCTCATTCCCCCATCTACCAAACCAGTTACACTGTTAAAGAAGAAAATCAAGCTGATTTGGTATGATTTGTTCTTAGTAGCAGCCATGCTGGCTGCTGAAGATTACCCCTTCATCCTCCAGGTATTCACAAATTGAATGTTTTATACATTGCTCTAGTAGCTTCACAGGTAACAAAGTCAGGCTGACTGGTCTATAGTTCCCCGGCTCCTCCTTTTTGCCCCTCTCTAAAGATGGGCAGTAGGTTAGCCCTTCTACAGTCTTCCAGGACCTCTCCTATCATCCATGAGTTTGTAAATATTATTGCCAGTGACTCAAAGATTTCTTCAGCTAATACCTTCAGTACCCTTGGGTTAATAGCATCCAGACCTGCTGATTTGAATTCATTCAAATTCGTCAGAAGATATCTGATGTGTTCTTTACTTATCCCGATCTGCATCCCTTTCCCTTTATTGTCTATGATAATTTCACTAGTTGTCCAATCACATGTCATTTTTTGTGAGAAGACTGAAACAAAATAGGCACTCAGCAGCTCTGCCTTCCTATCATCTTCTGTTACCAGCTCACCTTCTCTATTGAGCAACAAATTCACACCATCCATGATCCATTTCTTTGTCTGACATATTTGAAGAACCCCTTCCTGTTGTCTCTAACATTTTTTGCCAGCTGTAACTCATTGTTTGCCTTAGCTTTCCTGATTTTGTCCCTACACACTTGCACTATTACCGTGTACACTTCCTTGATGACATGCCCCTCCTTCCATTTCCTGTAGGTATCCCTTTTGGTTTTTAGATAGCTAAAAAAGCTCCTTTTGCAGCCACATTGGCCTCCTGGGGCTCTTCTTATCTTTCCTCTGCATTGGAATAGCTTGATGTTGAGCCTCTAGTATTACATCTTTTAAAAACTGCCAACCCCCTTCAACACATTTTATTCCTAATTGGTCTTTGCATGGGACCTTTCCTACTATTTCTCTGAGTCAGGTAAACTCTGCCTTTCTGAAGTCTAGTGTTCTTGTTTTGCTGTTCTCATGTCCTACTTTCCATAGGATCTTGAATTCTATTAGATCATGATCACTTCCTCCCAAATTCCACCTCCCAAGACCACCTTCAAGTTTGCAACTAATTCATCCCTGTTGGTCAAAACCAGATCCAAAACAATGCCCTAGTTGTTTCCTCAACTTTCTGAATCAGAAAGCTGTCCCCTACATATTCTAGGAATTTTCAGGACGTATTATGTTTTGCTGCCATAGTCTTCCAACAGAAATGAGGGAAGTTAAAATATCCCATGAATACCAGTTCATGTGTGTTAGCTAATTTTGTTACCTGCTTGTAGAATGACTCATCCACTTCCTCTTCCTGATTTGGTGGTCTTTAATGGATCCCCAACACAACTTCACTACTGTTCTTTTCCCTTGTTATCCTCCCCAGAGATTCTCAGTAGGTCTGTCGCTCACTTCCCCTTAGACCTCGGAGCAAGCGTACACATTCTTGATGTATAGTGCAACACCTCCTCCTTTTCCCCCATACCTATCCTTTTGGAACAAGCTATATCCCTCAATCCTGGTACTCCGATTATGCGAGTTTTCCCACCAAGTTTATGTGTTGCCAATTAAGTCATAATTTTCTTCATATACCACGACTTCCCATTCATCCTGCTTGTTTCCCATACTCCTTGGATTTGTATACAGGCATCAAAGACATTTTGCAGACTGCCCTGTTGCTTTTCTTTTTGCCTTTATAATGCAGTTGTGATTTCTACACCCTTCTCCAGAAATTAGCCCCCTCCTCTTGTCTTTGTTAGTTTAGCCTAGATGTGCTTTGGCTGGATTTTTGTCACAACCCCCATAGGACCTAGTTTAAACCTCTCCTTATCAGGTTAGCCAGACAACATCCAAAGATGCTCCTCTGAGTATTTGATATATGGAGTCCATCTCAGTACAGCAATCCCCTTTCTTGGAACATCAGCTTGTTGTTGAAGAAGCCAAAGCCCTCTTGCCAACACCACCTGCATAGAATCATAGAATCATAGAATATCAGGGTTGGAAGGGACCTCAAGAGGTCATCTAGTCCAACCCCCTGCTCAAAGCAGGACCAATTCCCAACTAAATCATCCCAGCCAGGGCTTTGTCAAGCCGGGCCTTAAAAACCTCCAAGGAAGGAGACTCCACCACCTCCCTAGGTAACGCATTCCAGTGCTTCACCACCCTCCTAGTGAAATAGTGTTTCCTAATATCCAACCTGGACCTCCCCCACTGCAACTTGAGACCATTGCTCCTTGTTCTGTCATCTGCCACCACTGAGAACAGCCGAGCTCCATCCTCTTTGGAACCTCCCTTCAGGTAGTTGAAGGCTGCTATCAAATCCCCCCTCATTCTTCTCTTCTGGAGACTAAACAATCCCAGTTCCCTCAGCCTCTCCTCATAAGTCATGTGCTCCAGACCCCTAATCATTTTTGTTGCCCTCCGCTGGACTCTTTCCAATTTTTCCACATCCTTCTTGTAGTGTGGGGCCCAAAATTGGACACAGTATTCCAGATGAGGCCTCACCAATGTCGAATAAAGGGGAACGATCACGTCCCTCGATCTGCTGGCAATGCCCCTACTTATACAGCCCAAAATGCCGTTAGCCTTCTTGGCAACAAGAGCACACTGTTGACTCATATCCAGCTTCTCGTCCACTGTGACCCCTAGGTCCTTTTCTGCAGAACTGCTACCTAGCCATTCGGTCCCTAGTCTGTAGCTGTGCATGGGATTCTTCCGTCCTAAGTGCAGGACTCTGCACTTATCCTTGTTGAACCTCATCAGGTTTTTTTTGGCCCAATCCTCTAATTTGTCTAGGTCCCTCTGTATCCGATCCCTACCCTCTAGTGTATCTACCACGCCTCCTAGTTTAGTGTCATCTGCAAACTTGCTGAGAGTGCAGTCCACACCATCCTCCAGATCATTAATAAAGATATTAAACAAAACCGGCCCCAGGACCGACCCTTGGGGCACTCCGCTTGAAACCGGCTGCCAACTAGACATGGAGCCATTGATCACTACCCGTTGAGCCCGACGATCTAGCCAGCTTTCTATCCACCTTACAGTCCATTCATCCAGCCCATATTTCTTTAACTTGGCGGCAAGAATACTGTGGGAGACTGTATCAAAAGCTTTGCTAAAGTCAAGGAATAACACATCCACTGCTTTCCCCTCATCCACAGAGCTAGTTATCTCATCATAGAAGGCAATTAGGTTAGTCAGGCACGACTTCCCTTTGGTGAATCCATGCTGACTGTTCCTGTTCACTTTCCTCTCCTCTAAGTGTTTCATAATTGATTCCTTGAGGACCTGTTCCATGATTTTTCCAGGGACTGAGGTGAGGCTCACTGGCCTGTAGTTCCCCGGATCCTCCTTCTTCCCTTTTTTAAAGATGGGCACTACATTAGCCTTTTTCCAGTCATCCGGGACCTCCCCCGATCGCCATGAGTTTTCAAAAATAATGGCTAATGGCTCTGCAATCTCGTCCGCCAACTCCTTTAGCACCCTCGGATGCAGCGCATCCGGCCCCATGGACTTGTGCACATCCAGTTTTTCTAAATAGTCCCGAACCACTTCTTTCTCCACATAGGGCTGGTCACCTTCTCCCCATATTGTGCTGCCCAGTGCAGCAGTCTGGGAGCTGACCTTGTTTGTGAAGACAGAGGCAAAAAAATCATTGAGTACATTAGCTTTTTCCACATCCTCGGTCACTAGGTTGCCTCCCACATTCAGTAAGGGGCCCACACTTTCCTTGACTTTCTTCTTGTTGCTAACATACCTGAAGAAACCTTTCTTGTTACTCTTAACATCTCTTGCTAGCTGCAACTCCAAGTGTGATTTGGCCTTCCTGATTTCATTCCTGCATGCCTGAGCAATAGTTTTATACTCCTCCCTGGTCATTTGTCCAATCTTCCACTTCTTGTAAGCTTCTTTTTTGCGTTTAAGTTCAGCAAGGATTTCACTGTTTAGCCAAGCTGGTCGCCTGCCATATTTACTATTCTTTCTACACATCGGGATGTTTTTTTCCTGCAACCGCAATAAGGATTCTTTAAAATACAGCCAGCTCTCCTGGACCCCTTTGCCCTTCATGTTATTCTCCCAGGGGATCCTGCCCATCTGTTCCCTGAGGGAGTCAAAGTCTGCTTTTCTGAAGTCCAGGGTCCGTATTCTGCTGCTCTCCTTTCTTCCTTGTGTCAGGATCCTGAACTCGACCATCTCATGGTCACTGCCTCCCAGGTTCCCATCCACTTTTGCTTCCCCTACTAATTCTTCCCTGTTTGTGAGCAGCAGGTCAAGAAAAGCTCTGCCCCTAGTTGGTTCCTCCAGCACTTGCACCAGGAAATTGTCCCCTACACTTTCCAAAAACTTCCTGGATTGTCTGTGCAACTTCCTGGATTGTCTGTGCATTGCATAACCACGCATTTCCTTTCAGAATTCAACAGTCCCTGCCAGGGCCTTTTCCTTCAACAAGGTGGATGTACAAGAACACCATTTGCAAACTCTGTTATCCTTCTTCCCAGAGCCACATAGTCTGCAGTGATCTGCTCAAGGTCATTCTTGGCAGTATCATTGGTGACCACATGGATAAATAGCAAGGGGTAGCAGTCCAACGGCTAAAATCACTTTAGCTTGTGTTTAACATATTTTATCTACTCTCTCTATGAGTACAAAACAGAATTCAGTCTCACAGCTCAAAGACCAGATCCTGCCACACTTCATCAGATTGAGTAGTACCTTACTCTGCAAGTAATTCTATTTATTTCAAGAATACTATTCAAATTCCAATTTGACTAGTCAGTGTGCATAAACACAGCCAAAGCTTACTCCTACTTAGTAGAAAGTAGCCTGTGTCCAAGTGTGTGCTATACACAAAATCTGATGAGTTCCTGGGTTTTCCATATTCGGGGGAAGTGAGAATATTTAGCCATTGTTTGGCAGCTGTGGAATAGCATATTAGGTATTCTGTAACTGCTCTTTGCAGTGAAGAGATTCTTGCTCTGCCCAGCTCATATGCCTTATAAATGTGCAACTGGCACTTGGACGGTGACACTGTGGAAAGCCTATTAACTTTGATCAGGAAAGCAGCAAGACACTCTGCTACTGGAGTGAGCCCTCCCCTGACTGAAACAGATATGGCCAGCCTCTAACACTAGGGAATATTTAAAGGACCAATGTTTGATAGAGCATGATGACAGGTCCAGTCCATTAGCCAGTGAGAGCAATTTATGTCAGCAGCTTGGTTCTTGCTCCTTTAGTACTAAAGGAAATGTACACGTGACTGGATGATATGCAAACTTCTCCCTGGCTGACCTTAGTGATGATCTTAGACTAGGATGACCAGACAGCAAGTGTGAAAAATTGGGATGGGGGTGGGGGAGTAATAGATACCTATATAAAACAAAGCCCCAAATATTGGGACTGTCCCTATAAAATCGGGACATCTGGTCACCCTATCTTAGACCCATATGGTCTATACAGCAGTGTAGGGCCTCAGTCTAGGAGGATCCCTGCATCACCTGCAGAAATCCAATGACACAACCTGAGCCACATCCTCATTCTGCTATCTCTTTTCACTGAGGGGATGGTTACAGATTGGTGTTATGAGTATGCAGAGATTGGGGGCCCCCCCATAGGAGAGGAAGAAGCTGGCTGTGTCTAAGATGTCACCACAGTATCTAAACCCAACACAACCTGTAATGTATTTATTCTCACAATGCCCCTGTAAGGTAGATAAGGTAACTATTATCTGCAGTTAACAGATGGGAAAATGAGATAGAGAGAGGCTAAGTAACTTGCCCTCTTCCTCTGTCCCAGGCCTTGTTTCCCTCTGTCTGTAAGAGATTGCCACCAGCCCCCTCTTGTTCCCCGGCTACAGTAAACAAGATGCACATTGCATTATGACTCAATAGTGATTACCTTGTGTTTTGCTGGAGGATTCTAGCACCTCGCATCAGGATGACTCATTAGATGAGCCTTGCAATCCTATACAATATCCCTTACACTTACTACTTCACACTAATGACTGGGATTATTGAATTTGGTGAATTAGCAAGTAAGTGAGCAAACAATACATAGGAATGTTAAGACATCACAAAATGTACTGTATGTTGCCAAATATTTATTTGTAAGGATTTAATATGCTTCACCAAGTACATGTAATGTAAAAAGTTTTGTGAAAATAATGAAATCCTGATGGTATAAAAAAATCTCCTAGGAGTTATATTTTTGGTTAATGTTAAGGAGCTACTCCTTTCTTTGTGTGGATTATAATGGATTATAATGTGCTTGTTCAACAAATTGTGGTTTAGAAAGGTTATTTTGTAATGTTACCTACAAAGAAATGGCTATCCTCATCTTTCCCTCCTCTCCTTCATCCTTTTGTGAAGTGAAGTATAGGAAATTTACTAGAGTTGTATGTTCATGGGCAAAGAATTTTTCAAAATTCTCAAGAACTGGATATTGTGAGCTGTGAGGTTAAGAATATTTGCATGGGCTTTCCTCTTCCCACTTAGATCTACAACTTTCTGAAATGGACTGGTAATCTTATTTTTAATTAGGTTGGGGCTAATATTGCTGCAGATCAATTATGTTGAGCATATTGGCTTTTTGCAGAATCAAGATCCATGGCCTTCTGTGCAAAGCACATAAAATCAGTTAAATATAAATCTGACATAATTCTGTACCAGTGAAAGTTAAAACTACCAAAATGCACAGGTAGACATGCCCTCCAATCCATAGACCACATCCCATGCTGTGCTCCCTGAACCCTCCTCCTCTTATTACACAGTAGTAAATCAAGTGCAGGTTTGAGGCCAATGAGTAACATTAGTAGAACCTCCTGTTCATCTAATTTTGAAAGCACACTTAACACATTATAACTACCAAAGTTATAATGCACAACCTGCTCTATGCAGCTTTTGACAGATAACTCCTGATCTTATTCTGTCAATGTAATGGGATAATTTTCAATGCAGTTTGAAGAGAAGGAGATGTGGAATTCCTATTAACATGGAAAATGTACCACACAGTGGCATTAGATTGTGGTGTGTCAATCTCATGAATATGTAAGTACTTTTTGTAACGTATGATGGTCTGGGTGTCAAAAATGATTTAAACTTTAACTTGCCAGTTAATCCCTTAATGCTAATAAAACAATGTCATTCATAATTTCCATGTTGTTGATTATCATGATATTATTCATAACTTGCTATGCACTATGCATAAACCTCACACATTCTCTTCAGTTATAATTCCTTCTGAAATAAATTCAAATGGTTTTATTTATTGGCAGCACTCTACAGAATTTACCACATCAAGTGAGTTTACTAGTAATGCATCAGCATCATACTGAAAGAATTAATCATTTCACTGAGATCTTCCATGAGGCAAAAAAAGATCCTTCATATGTTTGGCAATAGTCTCTTGACATATAATTATGTAATTGAGGATATTTTCTATTTTTGTATATCTAGACAAATTCACTTAAACTTTGGAAGCAGAAAATCATCAACATTATTACTCCACACCTATTTTCAGCTGGCAAACCCTTTCCTCCACATTCTAATATATGCCCCTCCATCATGTTAAAAGTCCTCTCACCTATGGTTCCTATACTATTTCTATCTCCCCCAAACCAGCAAACTTCCACTACCTTTATTTAATACTATTCCCATCTCTCCCAGGTGTTCCCTTTTCCACCTTATTTCTCACCCTTCAGGTTCAACTGTTTTCCCCAAGACATGGCCTGGTAATAAATGCTGCACATGCTTACTCAGGTAAATGGGCTTTTGCATATAACTATACTTCACAGTTTCTTCTAAGTTTTTGTCATGCAGATCCTTAAAATTAATAAGAATTTTTATTTTATGAGTTTGCCTCTTGAGATCAACAGTTAAACTCCTGGAGGTAAATTATATTAATTTACTGAACTTCAATTTGCTAATGCTAAAAACCATGCCCAATCACACTTGAATCTCTGCATTGGTTTCCCTTTTTTCCTCATATACTTTTAAGCTCTCTACAGTTGTACATCAGCATATTCCATGTATAATAATTTGTACATTATATAGCTCTCGCATGCCTCTCTATTCCATGCAGAATATAGGACCCTCATCACTGCTTTCCATCTTTGTCTGTCTCCTACTACAATCTTCCCATGTCATTCTGATAGCTTTCAATTTTCCTTCTATTGTGCGTTTCCATGTTATTCTTCATCTACCTCATCACCTCTTACCCTTGGGGTTCCAGTCCAACACTTGTCTTGTTATGTGTTATGAGAATATATGTACTGTTGCTTTAAATTTGTAACAGGAAGCTAGGCATTAATGGGGAACAGGAATGGGGAAAGTAATTTAGGCAGAAGCTCTGCAGTGAACCAGAGAGAGGCAGAGTACCTCCAAGGATAAAAAGATTTTCATTTTTCTAATATTAATCCTCATTAGGTGTTAGAAGAAAGTGACTCCCCCCTCTACCTGTGATGCTGCTCCTCGTGAATAGGGAAAGGACCCAGTCAAATCTGTAAAGCGACCATCTTATCCCTGATCTCCCTCCTCAAAATTCACTTCTGCCAAAATGCATACAGAAAACGACAATCTAAGAATTCCTAAGCTGGTAGTCAGTCGCAGTCACTGCTACTTGGATGGCTAAGAACTGTGTGCATTCTGTTATAGTTGCTACCTTGTCTCCCCTTGCCCGCACCCTGACCTGTTGATTTATGTCATCCACCTGCAGTCTTGTCATTTGGATTATGAATTCTTTGGGGGCAGGGACTGTCATTGTTATATGTTTGCACAGCACCCAGCACAATGAGGATTTAAGGTGCTTCCACAATATAAGCGTTAAATAATAATAAGTTTAAAGTATATTTTAAACAGGCAGCAAGAAGGACAGACACTGCTTAAAATGAGAAGTTTCTTTTACATAGTACCTTTCATACTCAAGGTAGATCAAAAATCTTTATAGCGTAATGGATTAAATTCTGGTAGTAGAAGAACAGTATAAGTAAACAGAAGCCATTGTACTCTTGGTAATAACTCATAGATTGCCTTTGTAATTAGAACTTGTCTTATGTACTTAGCCAGTAATACACAGGATTTGCATGAATGTATGATATTGCTTTCTGGGCATTGGCCTGCAGGGGATTAATGGATCTGCTGATATTACCTGGTAAAATAGTAGAGGTCTATTTTGGCCATTATAGACAAGGGTTTAGTCCCCACTCCCTGTGCAGACATGTCTGTGGAATGTGATTTATGTAGTAATGGTGTCTGTTGTGTGCAGACATGAATTTTTTACACTAGTTTGCTTGGAATATACCCTAGAGTTTTAAAAAAGTATTGTGTGATTTTTAATGTACATCTGAACAGCTAAAAGAGATATTAGAAAGGAAGCCAATTTAACAACTCATTCAAAGGATAGCACTACTCCTGCTAAGAGGATATTGCATGCTTGCATGGTGTCAAGTAGTACATATTAGCAGAAGTCATGGCATGGGAAGAGATCGGCGACCTGGCTGAATGAAATCACAGCTTAGCAAAATGTAAGTGTCCATGATCAGAGAACATGGAAAAGTAACCTAAGAGAATCCACACAAGTTAAACATGCCATCACTACAGTAACAGGAATTCATTAAACTAGCATCCTTAATTCATAAAGTGCTTTCTGTGAATGTGATCACTGCTTACTGAGGGTACACTGTACTGTTGAATTTAATTTATTCATTAGTCCAGTGACCTATTGTGTCAAAAGGCACCTAGTAGAGCATGAAATATAACATCGGTATGTCATAAGTCAAGCTAAATAACTTGCATGGCGTATGGATTTAGAGTAATGTTGGAACAGCAATACTTTGAGTTTACTTCTCCCTTCACAACTGTCTTAGATGCTCTTTTCTATCACAGTACCTTGGTATTCAGCCTTGGGAATCAGACCAAAATGAGAAATGAAATATGCACCAAATATTCTGAACAGATTTTTGAAGTTAAAGACCACAAACAAACTAAACCTTTGTTTACAGGTGAATGCCAAAAAAAGGAGAAAATCTTTTGTTCAACATCGAACATGGCATGTTCATTTTCCTGTTATTTACAAACCCTGGAAAGCATGAGGAGACATGCCAAATGATGCTGAATGGAACCTGCTACTGGTTTACCGCTAATTTCTAGGATAGCCTTGTAACCTTATGAACTCTTGCAGAATGTAAATTTTTGGTTTGACCAACCTGACAAAAAAATTGTGCACACCCATTTTTGAACTGAAACTGATTTAATCACTTATGAATTATGTCATTTGCAGAGCATGGAAGACGCATTTTTGTACTGCTTTACAACATCTGTTTTTCATTCTTAGAATGTCTCTGGAAAAATGATTGGTATCTTTAATCCTCAACTGTTTCTTGGCGATAATCTTGATTCAAATGACTGAGCCCAATCCTGCAACTATTACTTATACAAAAAGTCTCATTGACTTCAAAGAGACTAATCACAGATGCAAGGATTATTCACCATGAAAGAGTGTCTCAGGATTAGGTACTATATACCGAGTCGTAAAACGTCTGCATAGCAATAGGAGTGGTGCAGATGGAGACACTCGTTTCTAAAACTATAATCTGTCAATCCCTCAATTCTGGAAATGTGTATAATTTAAAGTGCTTATTTACTGATAGAATACCCACATTTTCAAATTGTATACTTTAAGCAAAGCACAAAATAGGAAAGAATTTATTCAGAAGCTGTTTAAGGGTTTATTCTTAGTTATTTTCCAGTTATCTTTGTACAGTGCTTGGATAGCACTTAATATAACTATAAAAATGCTAGGATAATCATATCCTGGCAATATCACAATTTATTCATTGATTAAATAATTATTGAAGACACAGATAAGTATATAATAAAAAAATCTGTTAAGCTAGTATTATGAAGACATTGCACCAAACTGTTACAGCCCCACTGCTGAGTTTTATAAGGCAAATGAGATTTAAAAATATTTACAGATAACTACCAAAGAAGAGATTTTTTTAACCAATCATTAAAAAAATGTTCTGCTTCGTAGGTTCTCCTTCCAAACAAACCCGCCCACCTTGCAAAAATTCCGGAAAAGAGAAGTGTGATTCTGCTACAGTCATTTAGATCAAGAGTTGTTAAAGTATTTTACAATAATCTCCTATCTTGTCTCTTCTGTCAGCACTAAACCATGATTGCAATGCAGCACCACAGGAATCACTGATTACACAATGCATTCAAAGGTCTAACCCATCATTATAATAATTACATCTTTTTCTTTATTTCTCTACCTCATTTCGGTGTAAAATTTTTTTGTTGTTGTTGAGTGAAGGCTGTATTCTTTATATTAAAAATGACCATTATCAAATCCTAAATTCCAGATTAGCTATGGTTTAGAACACAGAGCAAAGATAGAACAGAAATTAGCTAGGTTCTACATTAAATGCAGTGGTGGTGAGTTTGACTACTGCTAAAGGGCCCTTCTATAATAGTACATGATGACAAGGTGCATGTATGATAGCAAAATAGAAATGATATGACATACAAGATCTTGTGAATTGTATCTGAAATATGAAAAGCATATTTGGAATAGCATGGACGATTCATTGCATAGCTCTAGGGCAACAGAAATTCTGTCCCAATTTACACACACACCTTATAACATGATTCAGAACACAAATACTTTAAATAATTTACTACTCATACCCTTAAACCTCAATTTTGACTTAACACTTACAATATTCAAATTATAGTTCTCACTTGGTTTCCTTTTTAAAATTCTCTTTTAAAAGGTGGGTAGGGGAAGAATGTACGGGAAATAAAGGAAAACTCTAACCTATCTTTATGCATAAAAGAAACACATGAATGTATGTGACAGATGTCACCTAGAATACATCTATAACTCTGAATTTTAATTACATTTTAAATATAACTCTTTGTATTTGAATAAATTAAGCATTAATGTACTTTTAGTGGACAAATACTCTTTCCTGCTGGGTAAGTGGTGAAAAACAAATGTTCAAGCTCAGTAGCTGTCCCACCAAGTAGACATACTGGGACATGTTCTAAACATAGCTCTTTGTCATTCTTTGGCGAGACTGACCTACGCGGCATTTGGGAGCATGACCAGAGCAACTGTAGGCATGTCCCAACATAACCTAACTCCTTCCATGCTGACTTCCACACACACACACAAGCTACTACAGCATGAACAAGATAACTTCTCACAGCCAAAGAGTTGGCAAGTATACTTCGGCAGGGGCGGCTCTAGCTTTTTTGCCGCCCCAAGTATGGCAGGCAGGCGGCTTTCAGCGGCATGCCTGCGGGAGGTCCTTGGTCCCGTGGATTCGGCAGCTGCCGCCGAATTGCCGCCGAATCTGCAGGACCGGCGGACCTCCTGCAGGCGTGCCGCTGAAGACTGCCTGATTGCCGCCCTCGCAGGGACCGGCAGGGCACCCCCCGTGGCTTGCCGCCCCAGGCACGCGCTTGGAGCGCTGGTGCCTGGAGCCGCCGCTGTACTTCGGGGTTACCACTCTATAGCATTTTTGTTGTTTAGTTTGACATTCATTGCTATGATTCTTTCTGTTATAAAATTTAGTGAGCCACATAATATAAGAACTAGGGGCCACCAAATGAAATTAATGGGCAGCAGGTTTAAAACAAAAAAGGAAGTTCTTCCTCACACAGCGCACAGTCAACCTGTGGAACTCCTTGCCTGAGGAGGTTGTGAAGCCTAGGACTATAACAGGGTTTAAAAGAGAGCTAGATAAATTCATGGAGGTTAAGTCCATTAATGGCTATTAGCCAGGATGGGTAAGGAATGGTGTCCCTAGCCTCTGTTTGTCAGAGGGTGGAGATGGCTGGCTGGAGAGAGATCACTTGATCTTTACCTGTTAGGTTCACTCCCTCTGGGTCACCTGGCATTGGTCACTGTCGGCAGACAGGATACTGGGCTGGATGGACCTTTGGTCTGACCCAGTATGGCCATTCTTATGTTCTTATGTCACATTAGCTTATTTTGCAAGTTTGGAGTGGGTGGGTATAGTAGTGTTAGTGAGAAGAAAATCCAGTTTTTGTAGGTGGCTTACCATGCTTTCCATACATGCAACTGTTATGATGCTTATGCCTCAGAATAAAACAGTGAACTTGTGTCTCTCTCTGTGTATATTATTCAGCTCATTATAGCCTACTGTGAGCTTTGGGGGCATGAAAACCAGAGTTTGGCATTTTATTTCTTGTTAATCAATTGATTTGTTGTACTGTCAATGGGCCTTTCTAGTTGAACTGCGTATTTACATTGAGTGTAGCATGTACTGATGATAAAAGCTCTACTATTTGTATACAGTCTCTGTGGGAAAGAAATATGCATGGCAGAGTTCAGTGGGAAGAAACTGGAAGCCATGACAAAGTAAAGTAACATGTCCAATAATGAAGATAAATGAAAAACTGTAGGAGGACTGGAAAAAACAACGTTGATAATGTTTTAAAAATTGAATTGCTGATAAAGCAAATTGTCTCTAGTGACACTGACTACACAGAACCAAAGAAAACAGAAAAAATTGGAATGCTGTGAATGCAGGGTCTGCCAAGTATGGAAAGTGTTAGTAAAACAACGCCAATTTATGTACTGGAAAACATTGCTGAGAATGACACAGGATTCTGTGCAGAAGGTCAAAGATAGCGCGACAGCATGAGAGACCAGAATGAATAGAGAAGTGGAGCCAAGTTTCAGTTTAATGAAATCCTATCCAGTCTCTGATTTCAACATAATTATAGAAAATGTACCAGACAAGATGTATAAAATATTTTTTTTTTTTACTGGGCTGAGGGTAAAGACATTGTGAACCATACCCATACTGCTCGCTAGAGAAGGGGAAGAGCCTCCATTCAAGTAATGGCTTCTCATTTCTACCAACTTCATACTACCAGCAAGGGAAATTGGGATTCCAAATCATTTTAACAACCTCTGCTTCCTTAATACAAATACTCTAGTCAGTAATATAAAACGGAAGTTGTTTTCGCAGTATCTCAAAATTAAATCACAGCTTTATGTTTGTTTCTCAATGTGCAGCTGTACTCTGAAAAGTGATTGTATAAAAATGGCAGCTTTTTACTTAAAAGAGGCTCCCTGTGTGTATACAGAGTTATACTGGCGGTCTGTAGAACCAAAGTTTTATTACATTTACTCCTGTTATCTCTGCAGAGCTAACACAGCTGAGAGAGAGAGAGAGATGGATTCTAGAACTTCTTGGTTAAATTGCAGTTGGTTACACGTGTGCAAAAAACATTGAATGTAGCAAAGTTACAAGTAAGGGCTTAATTTGACCTGCATAATTTTTATTGCTGGAGTTGATGTATAAAAAGTCAGTGTCGCCCAGAGAAACACATTCTAACACTGGCTTACTGTGTGGCCTTTGGCTGGTCACTTCACATTTCAGTCTGTTTTCCATCTGTAAAATGGGGATGTTACTTACAGGGATGTTGTGAGGATGAACTAATTCTGTACAGTATTCCACACAGAGTTAACACTATGTGAATGTGAAATCTTATCATTAAGAGATGAAAAGAACCCAGTGTGAATTGTAGACCCTAAATTCCGTATGCAGGGCTGGGAGTAAATTAAGTATAGTCTTCTCTAGCAACACTGAGACACCATCAATATTGCACCCTGCATTATCATTTTCAGAATAGAATTGCACTCTTCAAGAAGATCTATCATTCTATTTCACTGAAAGAAATGTGTACTGTGCAGTACTTTTGGTATCTACAATGTGACAGAAAGGCCACAGAAGAGTTAACCCCCCATTGGATTCCCTCAGGAGTTGGGAGAACTACTGCATGTCTCTCCCCATCCCTCCAAGTCTGCACCCTATTTACACATTAGGGCCCTCTGCATATGCATCCTGGGTGAACAACTTTCCATGTTGCCCATGAGCTTTTATTTACAACTCTGTATGTAGTATTGGGAAGTAAGGCATTACAAAGCCCCCCCTCCGCCTCCCAAAAATATAGTATTTGTAAAGACACTTCCACACTATGGCAGTGTGTTACTTACCTCGCACAATATGGACGTGCCTCATACTACAAAATGCTGTGAAATATGGCCCTTGTAGTAAATGAGAGCCATCAGAATATCATCTAACTGGAAGAAAAACTGATTGAGGGCTTTGGATTTACAGGGGAGTAAAAGACTAATAAACTCCTCCTGGACCAGAGGCATTCCACACAATACAATTAAGGTATTTTAGTCTAATGTGGAACTATGACTCTGGTAATGGCATCTTGTATGATAATTGCCTGAAGCATTTTTATTTTCTGTTTTGGTTCTCTCATTTTTTTACTTAAAAAAAAAAAAAAAGCCAACAAATTATGTCAAAGCTACTTATTTTATTAGACCCGAGCAGAAGCTATAGTTAAGGTTTCAATGCAGTGTCCAGGATAACCCAGTTTCCAGTCACTTATCTTGTTTCAGCTTACACCTTTTGTACTGACATTTTCCAAGCTTGGTCTCCTCACAAAAAGTGATTTTTTTTTATTTTGGAGCAGAACTCTTCAAACGGGTAGATGAATCAACAATAAACTGCAGGAGAAAAAATCTCTCTCGGTGTAATTTAAACCAAGTTATCACTAACAAATCAAACTTAACATCCAGCCCTCCACAGCTGGGTGTGGAGTCCTTCCTTGCCACACACATTCTCCTGCTTTCAGTTCTCCAACAGTCTCTCCTATAGCCCTGAGCATCTGTGTAAGGGAGTTGGAAACATAGCTGGAGTTGCCCCAGAGTGAAGCAGTGCCTCTCCCTGAGCCAGACCCTTCACCCAGTTTTGAGTAAGCCAAGAGCGAAAATATGCTTTCCCATTAACAAAAATAGGTCATCTTTCTTTTCAGGGATAGGCAAGGAACAGTTGTAACAGCTAACACTTGAAATTTGACATGAATATAGATGGGGAGTGTAAAATATCATTACAGCATATTCTATGTAATTGGGGGACAGGATATCGTGATGGCTGCTCCATTACAATGTCTCTCAAACTAATTTAAGCTACTGCTAGTGAACAATAATAACAGCTGCTTATCGGGCTAAATAGTATAAATTTAGCTAAGGAGTTTGAGGTATTTTAAACCAGTGTAATATGCGTGAAATTCTGAACTCTAGTCTTAAAAGCACAGGTTGCCAAACTAAGATTAAAGGACTCATTTTCTTGGGTACTCAACAGGCCTCATTCAAGGGTGGCTGTGTTCTCATTGTCTTGGTTAAGGGTTGGGTTCTGGAGGCATCCAGCCAAGGTTCTGTTGCGTGGAAGCTTTGGAGACTGAAGCTCTCTCCTTTGTGTCAATTTTCTCCTCTCCTTCCCTGCAACCCCATCTATTTCTTTTTTTTAGAAAGAGAAGGAGGAGGGACTGCAGGAAATTAGACACAAAACTAAACTAACAACCATTATGATAGTTTGAAGTTAGGTCATATTAAAAATACAAATTAGATATGCTTCCAAATACGAGACATACTGAAAGATGGAAAAAAAAAAAAAAAAAAAACCCCACACACACACACACTACATTTAAATCTCTTTCTGTGTATTTCTCTGAGGAACAGTATGAGATATCACATTAATAAAATATTTGTTATGCATGCACAATTCATTGAGCTCAATGAGAGTTGCAGGTTGTAGCTGAAGGCAGACTTTGGATTTAAGTCAATAAAGATATTCTGGAAAAATATGACAATGAAATTAACGTATACAAAAATGAAAACAATATATTCCAAGATGCTACAAGTGTAAAGCTGTAGAAAAATTAACTATATTGAATTACACAATATACTGGATTTCAGGAATTATATGAGATCATTTAGGTAAAGGCTATTGCAATACACATGCACGGGGGAAAAGGTCAACCTAACTTTGGTACTTCCTGACATTTGATTGTTTAACCATACAGCCTTGATGGTACATTATGTTTTTGTTTTTTTTAAATCAATCATATTTACACTGAACAATTAATTACTTTATTTTTCAAAAAATAGACTAGCCAGTTTGGGAGGGCGTGTCATTTTCAGGATCATTTCATTTTCTAGTATTCACGCATTAGCACAGCTGCAAGAAAGTATTTAAATAGCAGTTTTCATTTACATTTCTAAAAAGATTAACATTTAATAGAAATGCCTGATCTGATAAATGCGTGTAATCAGAGATTTCAATTAAAAAAAAATCACTAGAAACAGCATGCCATGGGTAGGGTAAAGGCGCTCCCTTTGTAATGTGGTAACACACTGTTAAATAGAGAATTCTGATGATTGTTACTTTATATTTCTCTGAACAAAGTCTCCTTGTTTTAATGATTATTGTCCTGTTTCTGATATTTACAAGCAAGGATTTGTAAACCTGTTAAAACTTCTTAAATAAATAGGTTTTTTTAAAGTTTCTATTAATGTTAGATTTTGGTAGGTTTTAATTTTAATAAATTTTAGGACCAAAGATTGGCAGTTTTGTTTTATACTAGTACAAAATGAATTAAAATAATAATTTCCCTGAACTATCACATGGACAGCACATTATTGTTTTATTTTCCAGCTAAAAATGCCCAAGATTGGATGAGAAACGTAGGGTTTGTAGCCAGAGCTAGTTCAATGCATTAGCACAGCTGCAAGAAAGTATTTAAATAGCAGTTTTCATTTACATTTCTAAAAAGATTAACATTTAATAGAAATGCCTGATCTGATAAATGCGTGTAATCAGAGATTTCAATTAAAGAAAAAATCACTAGAAACAGCATGCTATGGCCTCATATTCTCACTGAGTTATCTATTGCAAAGTTGGACATATACAATGAACCACTTAACCCTGGCAAGAAACTAGAACCCATAACCTCCCACTTTAAAAGACATCCAAAAACTGCATTAGTTGATTTATACATAAATCTGCTAAGAGGTATATATTATTATAGCTAAAAAATCTTGATTTGCTAAAATTTAACACAAATAAAATACCACAGGATATATATTTTTACTGATTATTGGTAAATGTATCACAGTTCATCTCTTCTAAAACCTGAAGCATGCATTAAATAACGGTCAGATCCTGAAAAACATTACTCATGTGCGTATTCCCATTTAATTAGAGCTATTCACAAGAATTCCCCACAGGATCGGGCCCAAGTCCTTGATCCTGTAGCTTTGTAAAGTCAGTGGAGCTCTGTGAGGGTGCAGTAGTCCATCTGCATGCAAAACATTGCATGATTGGAACCTTAATTAGGATAATCAAACCATCCATACTTTGTACTTGTGAGTCTCAGTTCAGCAAATATTTTTCAAAAACCACCAATGTAAACACTGTACCATATTTATTGAAGAGTAGAAAGAGCAGCCTGAATGAAGAACTTGTATGAAGAATGTCCTGCCTTGAGTACAGGGGACTGGACTAGAAGACCTTTCATGGCCCTTCCAGTGCTACAATTCTATGATTCTAAGAACGAAGTTATCAGTGTGCTAACCTTGGAGAATTTTACTATAAAAAGTATCAAACAACAGGGGTTGGTACATTAAAAGGGAACGTTGAATGCCATTATTATACAAGAAAGTTATTAACTGCCCAAACTGGGACAAAGTTATCATTAATTTTGAGCTAGTTTTTACTACTGTATGTTATATAGGGGAAGCATGATTTTCCAGATGGGGCACCTACATCTACATGTAGGCAACTAAAACTGTTGTTTAGTTGCCCAAGTGCCAATACGGGCAACTAATTTGTGGCACTCATTAGAAACATTTGAAACCACCACTTCCAACCAATGGTTGGCACATACTATCTAACAGTAGTCCATAAAGTAGCTGATTTGACAAGGTGCCGAATGCCCTCAATTCTTATTGAGTTCAGGATTGAAGCTCAGTGCTGAAAAGGCTCTATTCAAAAGTAAACTTTTCCATCATCAATCACTCTATTTGTCATTTTAAAAGTACGTGCCCTCCAAGGAGCTTCTAATTATAAAGCCAGGTTGTTTTAGATGGCTGTGTCAGGGACGAAGGGGAAGTTACATGCATGCATGTCAAGTAAAAGATCACGGCTACCTCAACACATCTAGGACATGAGAATCATTAATCAACCAGTTATGAAAAGAGCTAGTGCCATATTAGAAATACATCATTGGAGGAAAAGAAGACATTTCTAAATAGGTGAATACTTCATGACAGAATAATACTTAAAAGGAAATTCTCTTCTTTATAAAGATTCCAGAGCTGTAATTGACAGATGTCTTGCATTTTCTGCATTGCTGTGGCATTATCTGTACAATTACAGTGCACACTTCTTATGAAGAGAGGTTAAGAAGCTGTGTACTGACCTGACAGAAATATGCCTTCGTGTGTTGCTTACATTAAAGGAGTGGAACATAGATTGGGAAATGTCATAGTGGATAAGGAATGATGAAAAGACTTAGTGTCCTTCTCACTATAACAAAACAAGTCTTAAAATGATTAAGAATTCTGTGCGACTGAAAGTGGAAGAAGAATGTGAACATGTTCTTCTTTTCTTGCTCAGAGTCAATTTTAGTGTGAATAAGCAGAGTGCATCAGAGCATAAAGTGCTTACTTCTTTACCTGACTGTGCTCCTCCTGGGGATGAATACTTTTGATATTCAGTGAAGTGAGGGCAACTGCAAAAGGCAGGCTGGTGAACTGTCTCACAAATAATTCCCTAACAAATGTGTGTTTTTCCTAAGAAAATGGCACAAAGATTTCATTGAAATGTCACATGAAACTTTTAATTAATTGGATCCTAAAACACACAGCAAAGAATAAGGCATCCTTTTGAAAATTCCTTCAGAGGCATCTTATTAGACCAAAAAAAAAATTTTTTTTTCAGATAACATTTTGTGTCACTACTTGCTAATTTCACTCATGACTTAACACTTAAAATTAAGGTAGTTTGCAAACTATACAGACTGGAAAATCATTCAAATGCTGATGGTTTAAAAATGATTCTCCACCACTTAGGATACGTACATTCTTTCACTCTTTTCACCCTGAGCCTTAATAAGAGAATTTTTGTGGTCTTTAGTATTAACACATTTCAAAGTATATTCTACTTTAATGCCCACTACAGACCAAATCCTACAGACCTTACACAGACCAAACTCCCATTTGCTTCTGTAAGGTCTGCAGGATAGGGCTGTAAATAGCCAAGAGTAATATATCCCAAGCACTTACTCCATCAAAAAAGAAAGTGCGATTTACTAGCAATTAAAGCTATATGTAAATTACCAGTGCCGTCCCTGGGGCGTGCGGGACCGGGACAAATCAGCCCCTGCCAGCTTAGGGGCCCCACTCTGCATCAGCGGTCGGGCCAGCAGGATGGATCCAGCCTGGTGCTGTGCCACCTGCTGCTGCTGGCGGTTGCTGGCACCTACTGCGGGGCTATTGTTGGCTATAGAGCCATGGCGGCTCAGGGCTCCGGCCGGGGCAGGGGACTCGGTGCACTGAAATGTGGGCGGCAGAGCTCTGTGCGCATGGGGCCAGCAGCCAGGACCCCGGGTGCGGGGAGCCAGCAGCCAGGAGCCCAGGGGTGCTGCAGCACCCTCAGTTCCTGAGCCTGTGTCTTCTGGGACCAACCACGCCAGCTAATTGCACTGGCCCACAGGGTCCCCGAAAGAGCAGGGCCGGGAGTGGTTGCCCCAATTTGCCCTATGCAAGGGACAGCTCTGTAAATTACAAACCAATCAATAAGTCAATTCACAACACAAATTTAATGTAATCAGTTGGACTATTATTCAAATCCAGCACGGACTTACTAACCTATTAGTCTCTTTTGTACAGTTTGTACATGCTGCTATCAACACTACTTACCACAGTTCTTGCCATTCACAGCCACTGAAATGTAAACACCATAAATTGGAGTGTACACACTTTTTCATTTAACATATTTTTGTCCATGTATAACATCCCCAGTGGAGTTGGTTGAAATACATTGGGTCCAATTTTCAGAAGCACTGAGCACCCAGAATTCCGGTTAAAGTCAATGGGAGTTGTGGACACTCAGCACCTATGAAAATTAGGTTCTAATTACATATAGCTGAGAGACATCCTCACACAGCAGCTTGGCCATCTTTATGGAAGAGTAGACTTTTTATTAATATTAATTCATTCTTAATAATAATAATTAAAGGGAAAAAGAAAGCTGTTCTGTGTTGTGGAAAGTACATTAATAGTCATTGGAGCTTGGTTCTCCCATGTTGCAGGTGAGTGTCCTAACCACCAGGCTATAAAGTCATTCTCACACTCTGACCCAATATATATTTAATATTATTTATATGAAGTGGAACAGCTTCAGCAGCCCCACTCAAGAATCTCCCTATAGCCCAAAGGTTAGGGCACTACTCTATAACGTCTCTGAATTAGGCAGAGTGGTGACTTGAAGCCAGGTCTCTCACATGCCCAGTAAGCACTGTAACCATGGTGCTCTACAGTACCTCCTCCTTCTCCCTCCATGAATGGTATTTCCAAATTTCCTTTGTTTTTAATGAAAAAAAAGTGGTTAAAATGCCTGGAACTGAAATAATAATAATAATAAAACCCACTCTATTTCAGGTCATATTAAACATTTTATTTGACCCAAAATGAAATGTTTGTTTTTTGTTTCACCAAGAGAAGTCAACCTAAAATGATTTTTTTTCTGATTTTTTTGGCTTGGCCAGCAAACAGAGAAATCGATTAGTCACACAGTTCTAATTAGACCCAACTATCAAATAGAAACAGTCCATTTTTTAATGAAGCCAAGACACTGCCATGAGTATGAGTCAAAACATGTTAAATATATTAATGTATAATCTTTAAATCTAAGAGAGGAAGAGATGCAATTTCTTAGAGCTTTATTCATGCAATTCTCAGGGCTTCTTCTTATAGCCACCAACCTTCTAGCTGTCAGGCACCATAGGTCTTGAACCCAGCGGACAAGGTTGCCAGCTGAAAGACTTACCCTCTGCACAACTGCACTGCAGGATCAGATGAGGGAACTACAGCTAATGCCCCACTACCAGAGGCTGTACCCCCTGACTCAGCACTGTCAAGTAATTAGCAGCAGACTCGTGAATGGACACCATCGGCTATAATGGTTCCTGCCTCGTCCCACCCTTTGTCAGAGCAGCTAGTTGCTCCGCCTGCTGCTGGCCAAACCTCTGAGACAAAGTTCCTGCCTACTGACCTGGTTCCTACTCTTTGCTCCTGTTATCACACTTTATTCTGAGTTTCTGTTTCCTCATCCTAACTCCAGTTACTGACTCTGGCTTGACCCTTGCTATGGCATCTGTCTCCAACTCTGGCTTAATCCTTGGGGTAGTTTCCAACTCTGGCTCTGACCATTGGTATGGCTTCTGGCACTGATTCAGGCTTGGCTTCAGACTCTGGCTTTGATCTTTGATGGGACTTCCAACGGCAACCCCTGACTCCACCCCTGGTTCTGGCCACTAGGTCAGAAAACCCCCTTTCTACCCTGACACTAGTAGAGCATAACTGAATAGGAACAACTGGAGAATCCTCCAGGCAGTGAAGTCTGTGTTGAGCATTGTAAGATACTCCCTTTCCATAGGTGCCTTGAATGCTCCCTCAAGAGATGCCCTATTACCCCAACAAACAGGAGACCAGAACCAAAAATCTAACCGGTGCTTTCCACGGAGAAGTGCAGAATATTACCACCAAGTCATAAGGCCACCCCAGATTATAAAAGGATGTCACTTGTACCCTTTATTGCACATTTATTTTAATAAATATTACATATTTTTATGTATCTCAACAACAGTTCCCTTGTTTTGTGAAGGGTGGACATGGAAAGAACATGAATCACCTTAGGAAAGCATTAAATTAGTGCAAGTCTACACTAGCCTGGACAACAAGAAAATAATTAAAAACATTCCTAGTCTCCACATCTGGTAAAGAAAAATATGCTTAAACAATGTAGACTGAAATTTTAAGTTAGTGCCTCCACATACGGGGAAAGCATTAGCAAAAATTATATTGCATAATATTGTCACTTCTACTCTTAAGTAGGAATCTGTGAAACACAAATCAAAGAGATTATATCATGAAATAAGCATATCTCCAAGAAAAATGAAAGCATTCAGCCTCATTGTTCAGCCGGCTGAAAGAGAGGCAAAATTAATGCTAATTAATTACTCATTAATGAGGAAACCTCAAATACAAGCTGTGATTTTTTTTTTTTAAAATAGCAAAAATAATAGTATATTTTTATTAAGTATGTGAATCCAATACAGAATTCTGTTCTACTCCTATAAGAAGTCAATGCTATTAAGACTAAATTAATAGTGAGTTAATGGGCTGGTACCTCAGGGAGACCCAGACTCAAATCGACTTTGATGTGAGCTAAAGTCAGTGCCATGATTATAACTTACTTCCTAGCAGATGTTGCGCACAACACAAAACAACCTTACAATCACCCAAAATTCAGGATTCTTTACATAAGAGAAGACTAGAATTTGGAAAAGCTGAATTTGAACCTGAGACGAAGTAGCAAATCTATCGTCTGTGAGAAAAACTTGCCCAATGGCTGACTATTTCTGCCGGCAGCTTCGGCCATTGCTATCAGTCCCTTATTTTAATTAATTATAAGAATGGCCATACTGGGTCTGACCAAAGGTCCATTTCTAGCCCAGTATCCTGTCTTCCGACAATGGCCAATGCTGGGTGCTTCAGAGGGAATGAACAGAGCAGGTAATCATCAAATGATCCATCCTGTTACCCATTCCCAACTTCTGGCAAAAAATCAATCTATGAAAATACACGGCCAAATTACTCAAGCCCTGAAGTTAATGAAGTTTTGTTCATAAAGTGCTATATTGCTCTACCCTAAAAAAATGACTGGGTAAAAATGATACCTTCTTAATCAACATCTGCTCCCAATGTGTATTTGCAGCAGAGCTGGTTTCCTGTGCTATGAGGTGTTTTCAAGATTTTGAAAATTCTTCCTTTCCTGAATTGGGACAAAGTCAAAATCTCAAAAATGTTTGCAAACCAATAAACCATAATTTTTTTTGGATCAGATCAAAATGTCTTATATCAATAATTTTGAAACATTTAGTTTTGATTTTGATCTTTTTTAACATAATTAGAGTTTCTAAATGAGTCATTATGATTTAAAAAAGAAACTTTTTCAAAAATTCAAAATGGGACATTCAGAGAATTCTGAAACATTTTGCAATTTTTTGAATGATCAAAACTGACCCTTTCCTGGGATCAATTTTGGCTTTGATAAATCAACATTTTTGGATGAAAAAATGTTTCAATGGAAAATTCCCAACCAGTTCTAATCTGCAGGCTTTCAGAACAAATACACTTTTATTATTTTGTACTGTTAGCTTGGCAGAGCCCACACAGCTTTGTTGAACTGGTTCACTCAACATAGTCAGCTAGGCCTCAATTGCAGCATCAATCACTTGCACTTGTGCAATTCCATTTAAGACAAATGTCAGGTCTACCTGAAAAGTTAGGTTAACCCAGCGACTTCACTCAATAGTGTAAAATATCTACACTCATGAGTGATGTAGTTAAGTTGACCTAAACCCCGATGTAGTTAGAACTAGCTTGATAGAAGAATTCTTCTGCCAGCCTAGCAACCACCTCTCGGGGAAGTGGACTAACTATGCTGACGGGAGAACCCTGAAACGCTAGATTGAAGCGCTACAGTGGTGCAGCTGCAGCGGTGCCACTGTACCGTTTCAAGTGTAGACAAGGCCAAAGGGCTTATACAGGTGTAACCGAAGGCACAATTTAGCCTGAATTTAGCCAGAATCCTTATTGCTAGTGATATGTGAAAAGGGGGGAAAAAACCAGTCTGATTTTCAGACCTCAGGTTGAATTTGCAAGGCTGGTATTCAGTAAAGTCACCTTTTTGCCTATAACCTGAGGAAGTTTTATCTAGAGTCAAAGAGAGAGAGTAACATGGAATCTCATAATGCCATTTTCAGCCACTTTTCAGAGCAATGCTGTTCCTAAACTGTTATAAAACCACTGTAGTATCCTGTAGTTGTTTGGTCTGTAACACTATTTTTTTTTAAAAGAACAAGGAGTACTTGTGGCACCTTAGAGACTTAGGGTATGTCTTCACTACCCGCTGGATCGGCGGGCAGTGATCGATCCAGCGGGGATCGATTTATCGCATCTAGTCTAGATGCGATAAATCTACCCCCGAGCGCTCTCCCGTCGACTCCTGTACTGCAGCACCGCGAGAGGCGCAAGTAGAGTTGATGGGGGAGCAGCAGCAGTCGACTCACCATGGTGAAGACACCACGGTAAGTCGATCTAAGTATGTCGACTTCAGCTACGTTATTCACGTAGCTGAAGTTGTGTAACTTAGATCGATCCCCTCCGCCCCCCCAGTGTAGACCAGGGCTAACAAATTTATTTGAGCATAAGCTTTCATGGGCTAAAACCCAAAGTGGGTTCTAGCCCACGAAAGCTTATGCTCAAATAAATTTTTTTAGTCTCTAAGGTGCCACAAGTACTCCTCGTTCTCTTTGCTGAGGCATACTAACACGGCTACCGCTCTGAAACCTGTCAAACCTGTCACTTATTTTGCTATCATCCAAGTTTTGACCCACACCTAGAAGTTTCTTTAAAAATCACTTTTAACCCTGGAATTGATTCTGATGACAAGGGATGTGTGTGTGTTGCATGCGTTAGTTACAGTCAGGGCCCTATGAATTCGAGAACTGTGCAGCTGCAAAATTTGAAAATTATTTTCATACTGTTAGACACTACAAAAAGTGCCATGGAAAAGTCTACCTACCTCACACGGGCTACTTTTTCCTTTGTTTTAGAAAAGGGGAAACAGACAGGGCTAGGCAGCTCTATTGATTTTAATGAAATTACACCAATTTACATAAACTGAGTATCTGACAGAGACTTTGTGCTTCCAGACAAGAATTTTATGGCACAGCCAAGATATGTACCCAGGTCTCTGAAATCCCAGACCACTGCTACCTTACCGTATGTCTACACTGCAATTAGAACATGTGATTATACCACAGGGAGGCATACCTGAGCTGGTTTTGTCTGAACTAGGTCACTAAAAATAGCAGTGAAGCCGCGGCAGTATGGGTGGTGGCACAGGCTAGCAGACTGAGTACATACCCAAGTCCTAGGAGGTCTTGCACTTGGGAATCTGCCTCATGATGTTGTGGCATCGCTGTATTTTTAGCAAGCTAGTTTGAGTGTGCCTACATGTGCTGCAGTCACACCATCATTTGCAGTACTGACATAGCCTTAGTTGGGAGACTCTTTCCTCTACTATTTGTGACAGGTGCTGCATGATATTCTATTTTGGTGGCAGTTTTGACAGTTTAGTTGCAACCTGCTGCTATTTTGTACTTTCTGACGTTTCTCCTCTCTGCCCTCCCTCCAACAAGGCAGATTTCTGTTTTCAGTGGACAGACTACACAACTAGATAGAGTTTTCCACCTGATCCATTGGAAGGCTCTTCTCAGGAAGAACCATGAAAGACAGTATTTTCCCTCACGTCAAAATAAGTAACAAAAGAAAAAAAAATCACTCTACAAAGTGCTTCAGAGGCCTTTTTATTAAACCCAAGTACAAATTAAATGATTGAAAATTAAATTTCTCAGTGTTGTGAGCACCATGGGCTGCATAGAACCATGAAGTACCTGGAAGACATTATAAAGATTGTGAACCACTCAGCAATTATTATAATCATTGTGAAGCTCTCAGAGGATACTAAAAACAGTATCAAGTTATGGGCAGACATGGTAAAAAAGTGTTCTATGGACACAATAAACAGCATTTTATTAATGCTACAAGTATATCAGTGGTGTTATAAAGAGTGTTATCAGAGTATGACTTTCTGAGAAATCACTGTCTCACTTCCTTTATAACATTCACTGAACATAAGAACATAAGAATGGCCCTACTGGGTCAGACCAAAGGTCCATTTAGCCCAGTACCCTGTCTTCCAACAGTGGCCAATGCCAGGTGCCCCAGAGGGAATGAACAGAACAGGTAATCATCAAGTGATCCATCCCCTGTCGCCCATTCCCAGCTTCTGGCAAACAGAGACTAGGGACACCATTCCTGCCCATTCTGGCTAACAGCCATTGATGGACCTATCCTCCATGAATTTATCTAGTTCTTTTTTGAACCCTGTTATGGTCTTGTCCTTCACAACATCCTCTGGTAAGGAGTTCCACAGGTTGACTGTGCATTGTGTGAAAAAATACTTCCTTTTATTTGTTTTTAACCTGCTGCCTATTAATTTCATTTGGTGACCCCTAGTTCTTGTGTTATGAGAAGTAGTAAACAACACTTCCTTATCTACTTTCTCTATATCAGTCATGATTTTATAGACCTCAATTGTATCTCCCCTTAGCCGTCTCTTTTCCAAGATGAAAAGTCCCAGTCTTATTAATCTCTCTTCATATGGAAGACGTTCATATCCCTAATATTTTTTGTTGCTCTTTTCTGAACCTTTTCCAATTCCAATATATCTTTTTTGAGATGGGGCGACCACATCTGCACACAGTCAATATGGGGATAATTGAAATCCCCCATTATTATTATTATTATTATTATTATAATTGAGTTTTTTACTTTAATAGCCTCTCTAATCTCCCTGAGCATTTCACAGTCACTATCACCATCCTGGTCAGATGGTCGGTAATCTATCCCTACTGCTATATTCTTATTATTAGAGCATGGAATTTTTATCCATAGAGATTCTATGGTAGAGTTTTATTCATTTACAATTTTTACTTCATTTGATTCTACGCTTTCTTTCACATATAATGCCACGCCCCCACCAGCACGACCTGTTCTGTCCTTCTGATATATTTTGTGCCCTGGTATTACTGTATCCCATTGATTATCCTCATTCCACCAAGATTCTGTGATGCTATTATATCAATATCCTCATTTAATACAAACTCTAGGAAGTTCACGTTAGTTAAGAGCCTAAAAATAGCAGTTCAAAGCCTTCTTTGAGACTTCTCTGGCTTCTCCAGAATTTTCAATAGCCAAGAGACACTTTTTCCCACCTGCACTGCATTGCTATAAAGTGGCAGACTGACCGTGAATGGTATTGCAAGTTTTGAAGTACTTAATAATGTAGGGTGTGGAATTATGAGACAGTTCCTCCTTGAGTTTTATCCTGATGGGTATCTGCACTCTCTACTGACCCATTATTTAAGATTCTATCCTCGTGACTTTAGCCCTAAAGATCATCTCATGAGTAGGGCTGTCAAGCGATTAAAAAAATTAATCGTGATTAATCACACTGTTAAACAATAATAGAATACCATTTATTTAAATATTTTTGGATGTTTTCTACATTTTCAAATATATTGATATCAATTACAACACAGAATACAAAGTGTACAGTTGCTCTCTTTATATTTATTTTTGATTACAGTATTTGCACTGTAAAAAAACAAAAGAAATAGTATTTTTCAATTCACCTAATACAAGTACTGTAGTGCAATCTCTTTATCATGAAAGTTCAACTTACAAATGTAGAATTATGTACAAAAAAACCTGCATTCAAAAATAAAACAATGTAAAAGTTTAGAGCCTGCAAGTGCACTCAGTCCTACTTCTTGTTCAATCAATCGCTAAGACAAACAAGTTTGTTTAAATTTGTGGAAGATAATGCTGCCCACTTCTTGTTTACAATGTCACCTGAAAGTGAGAACAGGTGTTCTCATGGCACTGTTGTAGTCGGTGTCGCAAGATATTTATGTTCCGGATGCACTAAAGATTCATATGTCCCTTCATGCTTCAACCACCATTCCAGGGGAGGTGTCCATGCTGATGACGGGTTCTGCTCGATAATAATCCAAAGCAGTGTGGTCTGACGCACATTCATTTTCATTATCTGAGTCAGATGCCACCAGCAGAAGGTTGATTTTCTTTTTCGGTTGTTCGAATTCTGTAGTTTCCGCATCGGAGTGTTAAGACTCTGAAAGCATGCTCCACACCTTGTCCCTCTCAGATTTTGGAAAGTACTTCAGATTCTTAAACCTTGGGTTGAGTGCTGTAGCTATCTTTAGAAATCTCACATTGGTACCTTCTTTGCATTTTGACAAATCTGCAGTGAAAGTGTTCTTAAAATGAACAACAACATGTGCTGGGTCATCATCCAAGACTGCTATAACATGAAATATATGGCAGAATGTGGGAAAAACAGGGGGAGAATTGTAGGCCACCTGCTCTAAGTAGTTCAGTCACAAATTTAATTAACACATTATTTTTTTAATGAGCGTCATCAGCATGTAAGTACGCCCCCTGGAACGGTGGCTGAAGTGTGAAGGGGAATATGAATGTTTAGCATATCTGGCACGTAAATACCTTGCAATGCCAGCTACAAAAGTGCCATGCAAATGCCTGTTCTCACTTTTAGTTGACACTGTAAATAAGAGGGCAGCATTATCTCCTGTAAATGTAAACAACCTTGTTTGTCTTAGGGCATGTCTACACTACGAGAGTAGTTCGATTTTACTTAAATCGAATATGTGGAATCGATATTACAAAGTCGAATGTGTGTGTCCACACTAAGGACAGTAATTCGACTTTGTGAGTCCACACTAACGGGGCAAGCGTCGACACTGGAAGCGCTGCACTGTGGGCAGCTATCTCACAGTTCCCGCAGTCCCCGCTGGGGAGGAGTACAGAAGTCGAATTTAAGAGACCTCTATGTCGAACTAAATAGCTTCGTTGTGTGGACGGGTGCAGAGTTAATTCGATGTAACGGTGCTAAATTTGACAAACTCCTAGTGTAGACCAGGCCTTAGCGATTGGCTGAACAAGGAGTAGGACTGAGTGGACTTGTAGACTCTGAAGTTTTACATTGTTTTGTTTTTGAATGCAGTTATGTAACAAAAAAATTCGATGTTTGTAAGTTGCATTTACACGATAAAGAGATTGCACTACAGTACTTGTGTGTGGTGAATTGAAAAATACTATTTCTTTTATCACTTTTACAGTGCAAATATTTATAATAAAAATAATATACACTTTGATTTCAATTACAACACAGAATACAATGTATATGAAAATGCAGAAAAACATCCAAAATATTTAATAAATTTCAATTGGTATTCTATTGTTTAACAGTGCAATTAAAACTGTGATTCATTTTTATTATTTGTTTTAATTAACCGTGTGAGTTAACTGCGATTAATTGACAGCCCTACTCACAATCACACCTGTTGCTGCAGCGGAAGGCGCTCACTCCCCTTGGTATCTCTCCCAACTTCTAAATACCTGAAAATTGTTTTTAAAACCAGAATTTGTATTAGGATCACTGTTGAGCCCCACCTGTCTACTTCCACTATGGTATTAGCACTGCCTACTCTTTGCTTTTATAGTTTTTAGTATAAGGGTATGTCTACTCTGCAGCTGGGAGCTTGCTTCCCCGTGCGAGTAGACAGCCACGTCAGCTCTGCTTGAGCTAGCATGTTAAAAATAACAAGGTAGATAGAGGTAGAGCCAGTCGTTCACACTAGCCACCCGAGTGCATACCCAGAGGACCTGGACAGGTTTGTATCAGCTCTCAGCTGCAGAGTAAATGTACACATAGAATGCAATTAGTACACTGGTCTTTGTATCGTGTTTTTAGAATATATTTAGCATGCATCCCAGCAACCTATTGTAATTCAAGAAAGTCCTCAAAGATCATATTAATATTGAAGGGTCTGTGAAGTGATAAATAAAATAAATTAATTAATGGAGATATCCTATCTCCTAGAACTGGAAGGGACCTTGAAAGGTCATCGAGTCCAGCCCCCTGCCTTCACTAGCAGGACCAAGTACTGATTTTGCCCCAGGTCCCTAAGTGGCTCCCTCAAGGATTGAACTCACAACCCTGGGTTTAGCAGGCCAATGCTCAAACCACTGAGCTATCCCTCCCCCCAATATTTCTATCTGTGTTAGGGTTTTCTATTGAGATCATCACTGTGGTATCTGAGCACTTCTGGTGTACTTTTTTGCACTTACTAATGTATAACACGGTCGCTTTGAGTCATCTGTTTTAGTCTCTTCCTTGCTATAAGAGGCTCAGCTTGATATATCTTTTATTTATTCATTCATATTCTTCTCTCTCAGCTCCTCCTTTCCCCATCACTTTGGTTATGGTGGGAAAGCTTTTTCAAGGAGCTATTTTCTTTATACATTTTCAAATAATGAATTTTGCATAACTTGAACTCTTCTCAATGTAAAAATTCTATTCCTCTCCAGTGCACAGTGGTAAAGAATACTGTACAGTTTCATAAATGTGAGTGTAGCGAGGTGGTCACCTGCTCTTGCCCTGAGGGGTTTAAAGACAGCCCTGGGAGAGGGCTGTTGCAGGGGAAAGCAGCTACGAGGCTGATTGGGGAAGCAGCCACAGCTGGGCCACGCTCCAATCAGGCCTCAGCTGGCCCTATATAAGAGGCTGGGAGCTAGGAGCTCAGCAGACTCCCTCTAGCTTCTGAGAGGGAGGGACCTAAGCAGAGTACCTGAGTGGAGCAGGGCTTGGGAAAGGCAGAGAAGCTGGGGAGCTCCAGCCTGGAAAGCCCCAGGCTGCAGCCTAGCAGAAGGCCAATGGGTACTGGGGGTTGCAGAGGGCAGCCCAGGGTAGGCAAAGGCAGCAGGTCCAAACCCAACCTTGCCGGTGATGAGTAGGCTGACACTACAGTCTGCCCCAGGGTGTGGGGGCGAGTTGGTGACTGGCAGTAGCCTACGACTGAGGCGAGGTGGAAATAGGGGGTGGGGGTTTCCCAGGGAGGGGAGACCCCGAGACTGAGGGGTGTACTGCCAGGGGGCAGCACCCCAGATAAAGGGGCACCCGAGTCCAGGGAGGGACACGGGGGCCAAGTGGCAGTGGGATACTGGCCTGCAGAGGGTGCTCCAAGGTTGGCACAGCTAATTCCCAGAAGAGACCAGCAGGAGGCGCTGCAAGGGTGAGTCCCACAATCGCTTACAGTGAGAGATGTAGCAATGTGGCTTCACATTTATGCCATGCTATTAAGAGTACAACCTAAAACAATATTGTTTTAATCCCTGCAGGAATTACTTCATGTAGAACTATCATACGGATTGATGTTTATTTTATACCATAATTAAATATTATTTCATATATGGGATATGACAGTTATGTTTCTGTGATTTACAAATTCCGTTTTATATGAAACAAGACAGCTATATTTTTTCCAAGTTGTATTCTCTTTCAATGTTAGTGCTATTTTCTGTGCGCTGTACCTTGGTTTTCTTGCACTCATGAGAAGGCTAGACATCAGCACATTCTGTCTGGCATCCATTAATCAGTTTACACCTTTTCCTGGGAAATCTGCTTTAATTTATAATGTTAAATTAGTGTGCAACTCACCACATATCAGCTGGTTTTCCTTCAGGTTATGAAATGCCAGTCCTCGTAAAGTACTGGGATAAGCACAAACTGTTTCTTCTGCTATTCGAACTGAAGCATTTCTAGCCCACTGCAAAACCCATTTTAGATTACAGTCACAGATGAGCGAATCAGCATTGAAATGTCTACGAAAACAAAAATAACACTGAAGAAACAAAATGCACTTTTGCAAAATAAATTAATATATGCAGCACAAAATTAGACTGATGCATCTAAACATAAAAACAGGCATCACATGACAAATAATATACATCCTCCTCACTCATATGGATTCCAAGATACTATGCCCAATTCTACTCTTAGGTATAATGCAACACCCTTTGACTTCAATAAGAATCTGGCCCACCATAACCCATATGCATATGTAATTACAGTGATACTATTTGGCCACTAGACTCATTAATTTTGCATCAGTGTTTGCACTGAAGGTTAAAACCTGTATAAGCATACTGAACAAAATGATACTAAGCTATTACTTTGTATATTAAAAATTCCTCTTAGGCTATGTCTACATTGCAATGAAAGACCCATAGTATGGCTAAGTTATGGCTAGCCTGGGGCAGCTGATTCAGGATCACTGGACTAGGGCTGCAAGGCTAAAAAATTCAGTGTAGATGTTTGGACTCAGACTGGAGCCTGGGCTCTGAAGCCTTGCCAGGGAAAATGGGGGAATGGAGGTGGGTCTCAGAGCCCAGGCTCCAGCCCGAGCCTGAATGTGTACACTTCGATGTTTAACCCCGCAGCCCAAGCCCGTGCTGTGGATTTGTTACTGCAATGTAGATATACCCTGTCTCTAACACCATGCAAACAATATTTACCCATTTAAAAAACCCTCTAATATGTGTATTTAATACATTCAGTAATGAATTATTGGAAATTTTCAAATGAAAATTATTTGGTATTAGTTTATTTTTCCTCTTTTTTCCCCTGTTACCATAAAAAAGAAAGGAAAATTATTGCAAAAGGCAGTACATTTTAAGTAATTAGAAACTGACAAAAGCAAGCCCATTCAAATTAATACCGCAGTTCTGCCACGCTGGTTCTGAGGAGTTCTCAAATTAGGGTAAAGGGGGGGAAGTAACATTATATAGTCTACGGTATCAACAGAAGGAGTTAATATGAAGTTTCAGCCTTGATTATTAAACCTCTATGCTTTTGACACGTAAAAACTAGATAACGCCAAGATATCCTAGCTACAATATTGTACACATATATGGCAACAAAAGATTTGTATGATATCCAAATTGAATTTTACATATTGAAGCCATACTTACAAGGCTTTCAGAGCTAATAGCTCAGAAAAAAGTCCATTCATGAGACTTGAAAAAATATTCCCTGATAAATTCCTAGAAAAGAAGCAATATACAGTTACTATAACAAATAAAAGATGCAAACCAGTTATGTTATATGGCAGAAGTTTGCTGCTGTTAATTAAAAAAAAAAAAAAAAAAAAGTTAGAACTTTGCTGCTTTCTTCCATGGGAAGAATAAATAAGATATACTTTCTTAAGGTTACATATTACTTTTTTGATGAAAGATAATATATAAACATGTATAAAGCAAATCACACACCGATTTTCAACTTCCTTTCACAGCAGACACATTTCTACGATGCAGTATTGTTGCAGTGACCAGGCAAGGTACTAACAAACTTCAACAGGACTTTATTTTTATTTTTAAAGTGGAAACCTCTTTACTAAGCTGCTGCTGCACCCTCGGTAGCTCTCACTTCGCCTCCTCAACTCCTCCCCCCTCCTTCCTGTTTCCTGTCCTTTCAGACTCCCAACAGCCAGCGCTCCCAGTTCTAATAATTACAAGCAATATCTAACCACCACAAGTATCTTCTAATAAACAGATATTCATAGCTGTTATAGATCCAGTAATATTTTAAGTGCTTAAATTTGAAGTTATGGTATAGTGATATAAACAGTTAGACCTATGTTTGAGCTATGCTGTGCTCTTTTAAATCTATGTAACATGCAGGGCCGACTCTACCATTTTTGCCACCCCAAGCAACAACAACAACAAAAAAGCCGCTCGGAATGCCGAAGCAAAAAAAAAAAAAAAAAAAAGCCACCCGGACTGTGCCGCCCCAAGAATGGACGGAATGCCACCCCTTAGCATGTGCCACCCCAGGCACGTGCTTCCTCCGCTGGTGCCTGGAGCCGGCCCTGGTAACATGATACTTCAAAGTAGGGTGATCAGATGTCCCAATTTTATAGGGACAGTCCCGATATTTGGAGCTTTTTCTTATATAGGCACCTATTCCCCCCCCCCCACACACACACACCCTCTGTCCCGATTTTGGTCTTGCTATTTGGTCACCCTACTTCAAGGTAATCCAGACAAAATAAATTGATTAATTTAATATTGAGAAGAGTTTAGAGAACATACTGAATATGTTTTATGTGTAAAATGAGACTAACTATAAGGCAAGTTAGTTTCATATTCTAAGGTTGCATTACATTATACCTTCATGAAAATAATATTTTCATATTTTTAAACTTCTAGGAAATGTAAACTTTCTCTATAATCTACAAAAAGATCCAGCATCATGGGATCAGTCAAGAAAACAGCTTATTTTAATGTCTGTTGTAAGAGGATTTGTCCATGTATTTGCTTTGAAAATTTACTACTGTCTTTAAGGAACTAGTCTGAATATCTCAGTTCTAAATAGCTCTAATTGTCTCTGGTAATTGATTCCAGAATGGTTTTTAACTCCATGACTACAAATATATGAATGTCCTTTTGCATAGTCTAACAGTATTGTTGCTCTCAATTCATGTTAACATTAATGGCAAATGCATAAATGTCAAGTCATATTCTCCACTGCTATACCAGTTAAATAAAAATTGGTGTCGCATCTACGATTAAGGTTTCCTTTCAGATAAAGCACATTTCTGGATTGCTGACAAATGTTCTTTTCTATTTATGCAAATAAGTAAATGCCTGAAGCCTTCTGAATTTACATGACTGAATTTAAGATGGCTGCAAAATTTCATGTCTTAGAGGATTGTTCAACAGAAAATGTGTCGTCATCAAGAAGAAAATAAGTTGTATTGAAAAATAAAGATTCAAGCCTTTTTGACAAAAAAATTGATTTTTTTACGGATTTATATTTCTGTTCTGTCTACAACGTAAAGAACTCAAACTATACTGAAGGTAAGAATTAAGTTTAAAAGTACTGTTTAACGAATGAAGCCTTTGGCAAGTGGTAAATACTGTAATCTGATAAAAAAAATCTTTGCAGGGACTGCATTATATACAGGGACATGTGCCCTGATGAGCTCCTGCCAGAAAGATGAGGAAGTATCACAGGTCAAAAAAGTGTATGGAGTTCTTTTAAGAAAATAATTTATTCTTGAAAGATAATATTACTTCTAGGGTGTTTATTCAAGAAAACTGTACTGTGCATGGAGCCCAATGACAAATATGCAGCTTGGATGATAACGTATGAAGCCATGAATAAATGTTGTAAAGATAGGAGATGCTAAAACCCATTTCCATCCTATTAGAATTTTTGGTCCTATTTTGTGAAGTACTTAGTACCTTGCATACACATCTATCATAGCGTAGCAGGAACTGCACCCTATTTAAGGCTCTATTACAGAGCTCAGATTAAACAAGAACTTTACATCTTTATTTAGTAATAATCTCATCGAAATGGCAAAAACCAAAACACAGAATATAAATGGAGTACAGTACTATATGCATTTTATCATGCTTTGATGAAAAATGAATTTATACAGAAAAAATAAATTGATATTTTATTTGCACTCAAAAGCAAACCCTTAACAGTGACCTCAGCAATGTTAAGGCAAAAGAACTTCCCAAGTGCATGGAACATGTGAGTCAGATGTGCTGATCTTTTGATACACTTGATATGAAAGCAGATGAGGTCACTGATAAGGTTTTGTGTCACCCTCCAGGTCTGATGAAGCTGCAGTATGTATTGCTTTTAGGGATCTGCTAGAGATGGAAGTAAAAACCTGATGGGTGTTGCAGTGCATTACTGACTGTAGGAAATATGGAGATGTAAAGGAATGCATTAGACTTTCCCCATAAATTCTTATGTCTATGCTTTTAGTGTAACATAGCGTGGATGGAGCATGCTCTATGCAATTTTAACTCTAATTAAATATAGTTTTTGTTTGCTGATATCAATGGGAGTTGAGAGCACTCAGCATCATAGAGACCTCAATTATGCAGATGCCGAACTCTAAAGTCAGTGAGACCAGTTCTTACTTTTAGGCACATGCTTAAACACCTTGCTGAGGTCCTGAGGGTTTCTCAGGGTGAACTGGACTGATCAGGATTTGGCCTACACTATGGTAACCTAAATATTTCTGAATTATCTGCCATCAAGAGTTTTCTGTTTTTCTTATTTGCTGTAACAATGAAGGATGAGAATATTTTCTTCAGAGTTTTAATCAGTGTTAAAGCTGCACAACTCAACACTTCGAAAGATGTAAAACACACACATACACACACAGAATAATGCTAATTTATAATCTTTTCCCTTCCCTTTTCTAGTTTTTTTCCCCTCTTTCAAATGAGGGAGTGATCCCAGCATTTGACTGATGGGATGATTGTTTGTGGGTATCACAGAAGTGAAGTTTGAGGAGGGATTTAAGTGAAAATAGGGAGGACACAAGGGGCATTTGAATAGGGAGTGTGTTCCAGGCATAAGAACAGCACTGAAGAAAATATAAAGATGAAAACAATGAGTAGATAAAGGGAGAGGCAAGGAGAGATTAATTAAATGTGGGAAGAGGTTGAGAGGGTGGGGGGATAAAAATGAGAGAAGAGGTGTAGGCTGGGGCAGGTTCCAGTGGATAGTTTCTTGATACCCCTGCAGTAGTGTCAATTAGATTCCTTACATGTTACTTGTTTTGTACTTTATCTCTACAGTGTACAAAGTGATTAGCTGCTTCAATGACATTAACAAAGTCACAAGAGAATTTATTATATGATATTATCATAAAGATAACTACTGATGATGATTCAGAGTCAGGATGAAATATAAATCAGATGTACTTTAATCAAATAATTGCAAGTAAGCAGCAAGGTGTGTTTCATATTTTTAAAAGGAAGATTCAGGAGTAACTGTTTGTCAAAGCATGTTTCAGGCTGGAACATTTTATAGTCTGAGGTGCTAATTTATCCAGGCTCATCAAAATAGACTCCGATATATCATTAAAGGAAACCCATAATCTTCTGCTGCTCCTGATACTTAGTTCTGAGTAGAACAGGTGTTTAAATTATTAAGAGCCCCATTCAACACCAGAAATCCATTTGCATACCTGGTTCCTGGAACATAGCATTGAAACATGACCCTTGAGAAGGCCAAAAGGAGATATGAAAGACTTGTTACATTCAATTATGTCACTTACAATCATGTTTAGAATATAAAAAGCTCACTAAATATAAGCATGGCCAAAGGATAATATATAAGCCAGGAAAGCCAAGCCAATAGATTAGCGAGTCAAAACAAAGCATCTTTTGAACTACCTGGATTGCAGTCAGCTATACCTGTCATATAACATGTATATATGCTCTAGGATCATTTTGGTACTATTCCATTTTGGCAAATTCATCAGTTCCAAGTAAGTGTAAAACCTGGATCAATCTCAAGGAAAATAATCACAAATCATTGACAGGCATTGATAAATTCCTGGAACAGCGTGAAAACTTTGGATTTCAATACTAACCAAAAGTTCAACTCCTATTTATTGCAAGGTATGAGACTTTTTTTGGCACAAGCTTTGGGCAAAATCTTCCCTCTCTATGGGTGCCATCAAGGGGTTTATGTTTTTATGCGGATTCAGTGGTTCTACTTGAAACCCAAAGGAGCTTAAACATGTCAGTTATCGATGAATTTATTTGGCCAGGTGGTTTGGCCAGGTCTAAAATAATTGTCTACCCTTTTGATAGTGATGAGAATATACTGTACCATGGCCCTTGGCTTTCAGAGCCAGCAGACAAAATCCTGCTCAGGTCAATGAACATAAATATTCTTCTTACTCCTGTTTTGAAGACAATCTGCTCCAAACTGACCTCTATCAGTCCTTTAATTAAACTAGTTAAAGACCTTTGCATTACCATTGGCACCTGTGACAGTTTTTTCAGAGCAGATCAAGTTGTCCTCCCTAATTCAAGTGAAGGATTTAAATCCTTCCTCATGTTGCTGGGTATGGGTATATACCTTACATGACATGATGAAAAACCAACATGAAATGAAACCTAAAGCCGGTGGTGTCCCAAACTTCCTGCAAATTAAATCAAAGAGCAACAACTCTTAAAAGACCTTGAATTATGTTAATCTAAATGAAATATATTCCAATTTCCTTTGTTTCACCTGATATTTATGCTTTTAAACATTGTAAGAAACCTAATCTCTGTAGTTAGCAGATGACTAGAGATTTCTCTCTCTTGCTCTTTCCAATAGACTTATGGCTCTCTCTACTGGTTCTAATAATGGCCTACAAATGATTCCTTGTACTTTGTCATGCTAAGGTAGCAAGAGAGCTTAGAAGAGTTTCTATAATAAGTAGTTGCAGCATTCAAAGAGTATGTATGTGATTTCCACTTTGTTGCTTCAGTTACCTGGACCACGCTTGATTGCTTTATCAGTGCCAGTTACTAGTTTAAGAACTTGTCACCTTCGCATCACTTGCTCATTTTTACTGCTTCAGTGCTTTCAAAAATGTGTATATCAGCACTACAGTTATGCTAAATAAATGTTTCTACACAACTCTTCTACAATTTAGCTGTCTCATGCTCCTCAGTTGACTAGTAAACATGTTTCCAATTATATCAGTGGCAAATGCATTACTACCAGACAATTTTCTGTATTTCAAACAGGTGCTAAACAAGTGAGAGTCTGGGAAGTATTTGTTCATGAACCACCAAGAAAACCCCAGGGTGCTGCTTTCCAGATTCAAAAGATGGCACTAGCATGAAATTAGGAGGCAGTGCATCGTTACCACCTTTTTGGACAAGAGATAAAACTGAGGTCCTGACCATTTGTGATAATTAAAAAATACTCTGACACTTTTCACAAGAGCAGGGTATTAACCCCAGTGTTCCTGGCTAAATTCCAACTTCATTCTACTTATGTAAATAGCCTTGGCAGTTTCAAATAGATCCGACATTCCTCACTTATACAATATTGCTGTATATTGCTAGAAACTGCCACACGCTACCTCAATGGGTGGCTTCCTTTTCTTGGTGAGTGAGGAGAACTCTATATATATCCTATAAACATGTGTTTACTCGAATCAGGCCCAAGGATCATATTCTCAAGCCCACTGAAATCAGAGTGCTAACTGGTGGGTCCATTTGTAGAATTTAAGAACTTTGGTTCTGTTTGTTTGACAGGTACTATATAAGTGTAATATATAGTTTTATGTTCAGAATATACTACATATTCTCACATAAGCACTAAGATTTGAGAATAAACTACTTATTTCCTATTGGCTGATCAAGACAGCAAACTTCCAAAGGTTCCTTCTGCACATGGATAAACTTTTATCATCTGTTAGATGCAATGACACACTCCCTTCAACTTCAGAATGCTTCAGTTCTACTACTAAATCAATAGCTTTTACAAGAAGAGATTCTTTATTAAATGCACTACTTGTTCTGAGTTTCAACATCCTTCTTGCACTAACATATCATTACATACAAATGCCAAGAAATTCAGGACTGAATGATCCACATGTACAATGAAGCAATTATGCAAGTTAAATTAATGGCAAATAGGATGCTGACTGCTTCCTTAAAATTGAGCTGCCTAAGTTAATATTTCCAGAAGCAACCCAATTTGAAGTACCCTGGCTTTCTAAATCTTCCCTAATTTGATAGTCTATGGACTACTTTTTCTCAACTACCATTTTGAGTCTTCACTGTAATATGTTTTATAGCACATTTAAGATTATAAAATATTATGCAATCTGTACCGAATATAAACAGGTGATTTTTTTTTACCATTATCAATACCAACATTTTGGATTATCATTAGCATGTTTGATCTGAGCTGAGTTTTTAAGCTATACAAAATGAAAGACATCGTATTTTATCTTCTGCCTCTTGGTATGAAAATTAAACTTTCACTTGCATTCTTTGTAGAGTATAGTCTTGATAGGTAACTTGGCTTATACCATAATTACATACAGAAACTATGTTAGAAGAATGGTAAGGCTGCAAAGTCAAGCCCTCAAAAGCAGAATAGGGCTTGAATAGGGGGGAAAAGTGGGGAGAAAGGAAAGAAAGGAGGGGAAAAAATAGATCTACTCCCATTTTTCAATACCAAATTTTCAGCAAAAAAGGGGATCCTTTTGAAAATGATTTTGAATTTTTTTTAAATTTTTAATGAAAAAAAGAGTTAATTTTTTGATCAGCTCTATTCAAATGTAGGAAGTGCCAAAATTAAAGTTGTCCACGTAAACCTTAGTCTTGCCCCAAATCCGTGACAGAACCAAGAAAAAATCCATTTATTCCACATCCCAATCCAGTGTTGTGGGACTTAAACATAGAGAATGTCCTTTTGCTTTTAGTATTGAATGGAGGCAGGGGTCTTGTAGTACAAATTATATAATCGTGTAATTGAAGACTATACCATAATGCATAAGGAGAAAGAGTAAAGGTTTATTTTTCCATTTAAAATTAGTTTAGATGCTTTAAAAAATAAATTTGCAGTCTTTCCCTCACTCTGCATGCCCCAACGTCTTGGGCCTGGTCTACACTACGAGTTTAGGTCGACTTTAGCCGCGTTAAATCGAATTAAGCCTGGACACGTTCACACGACGAAGCCCTTTCTTTCGACTTAAAGGGCCCTTTAAACCGGTTTCTTTACTCCACCTCCGACGAGGGGATTAGCGATAAAATCGGCCTTAGGGGGTCGGAATTGGGGTAGTGTGGACGGAATTCGACGTTATTGGCCTCCGGGAGCTATCCCACAGTGCTTCATTGTGACCGCTCTGGACAGCACTCTCAACTCAGATGCACTGGCCAGGTAGACAGGAAAAGCCCCGTGAACGTTTGAATTTCATTTCCTGTTTGCTCAGCGTGGAGAGCACAGGTGACCACGCAGAGCTCATCAGCACAGGTAACCGTGATGGAGTCCCAGGATCGCAAAAGAGCTCCATCATGGACAGAACGGGAGGTACGGGATCTGCTCGCCATATGGGGAGATGAATCAGTGCTGGCTGAACTCCGAAGCAGTAAACGAAATGGCAAAATATTAGAAAAGGTCTCCAAGGCCATGAAGGACAGAGGCCATCACAGGGACGCACAGCAGTGCCGCGTGAAAATTAAGGAGCTAAGGCAAGCCTACCACAAAGCCAGAGAAGCAAACGGAAGGTCCGGGGCTGAGCCGCAAACATGCCGCTTCTACGCGGAGCTGCATGCCATTCTAGGGGGTGCAGCCACCACTACCCCAACCGTGTGCTACGACTCCCTCACTGGAGAAACACACAGGGAAGAGGGTTCGGAAGAGGAGGATGGAGAAAATGTAGATAGCTCACAGCCGCAAGGAAACGGAGAAACCGGTTTCCCCAACAGCCAGGATATGTTTGTCACCCTGGACCTGGAACCAGTAACCCCCGAACTCACCGAAGACCCTGAGGGCACACAGGGGACCTCTGGTGAGTGTACCTTTGTGAATATTACACATGGTTTAAAAGCAAGCGTGTTTAATGATTAATGATTAATTTGCCCTGGCAATCGCGGCCAGTACAGCTACTGGAAAAGTCTGTTAACGTGTATGGGGATGGAGCGGAAATCCTCCAGGGACATCTCCAGAAAGCTCTCCTTCATGTACTCCCAAAGCCTTTGCAAAAGGTTTCTGGGGAGGGCTGCCTTGTCCCGTCCGCCATGGTAGGACACTTTACCACGCCAGGCCAGTAGCACGTAGTCTGGAATCATTGCATAACAAAGCATGGCAGCGTATGGTCACGGTGTTTGCTGGCATGCAGACAACATCCATTCCTTATCGCTCTTTGTTATCCTCAGGAGAGTGATATCATTCACGGTCACCTGGTTGAAATGGGGCAATTTTATTAAGGGGAAGGGACATTCAGAGGTGCCCGTTCCTGCTCTGCTGAACAGAAATATTCCCCGCTGTTAGCCACGCGGTGGGGGGGAGGGGTGAAGTGATCATCCCAGAGAATTGGGTGTGTGGGGGAGGGGAGTTAGTTGTGTTTGTGCTGCATGTTAACACTGAAACCGCAGCCCCTCCTTTTACATTGCAAACCCATTTTAAATGGCCAACCCAAAGGGTGCTTGGTATGGGAAATGAGAGCACTACTGTTTGAAACCATTCCCACATGTTAAGAAGGTTAAAAAAGCCAAAAGACTGTGTCTTACCATGGCTGCCTGCAAGCTGAAATCTGTGGCCTGGCACTGCGTGAGTGATCTCTCACACCAAACCAACAGGCCCTCAATATAAGAGGAAAAATGCGACCTTGTAACGAAAGCACATGTGCTGTGTAATGTGAACAGCAAAATTTAACGTGAAAGAGTGTACCCATTGTTCTCTAAAATGTGTCTTTTTTAACCACCTCTCCCTTCTCCTCCACCAGCTGCAAATGTTTCTCCTTCACAGAGGCTAGTGAAGATTAGTAAGAGAAAGCGTAGGACGCGTGATGACATGTTTACAGAACTACAGATGTCCTCCCACGCTGACAGAGCACAGCAGAATGCGTGGAGGCAGTCAATGACTGATTTCAGAAAAGCACAAAATGAACGAGAGGAGAGGTGGCGTGCTGAATCGCGGGATGAACAGAGCAAGTTGCGGGCTGAAGATGATAGGTGGCGTCAGCTTGCACACAGAAGGCAAGAGTCGATGCTCCGGCTGCTGGAGCATCAAACTGATATGCTCCAGCGTATGGTTGAGCTGCAGGAAAGGCAGCAGGAGCAGAGACTGCCGCTACAGCCCCTGTGTAACCAACAGCCCTCCTCCCCAAGTTCCATAGCCTCTTCACCCAGACGCCCAAGAACACGGTGGGGGGGACTCCGGCCACCCAGTCACTCCATCCCAGATGATTGCCCTAGCATCAGAAGGCTGGCCTTCAATAAGAGTTAAAGTTTTAAACTGCAGTGTGTCCTTTTCCTTCCCTCCTCCCCCACCCATCCTGGGCTACCTTTGCAATTATCCCCCTAGTTGTGTGATGAATTAATAAAGAATGCATGAATGTGAAGTAACAATGACTTTATTGCCTCTGCAAGTGGTGCTCGAAGGGGGGAGGGTAGGAGAGGGTGGAGTGGTTGGTTTACAGGGAAGTAGAGTTAACCGGGTGGGGGGGGGGGTGGAGGGTTCATCAAGGAGAAACAAACAGAAGTTTCACACCGTAGCCTGGCCAGTCACAAAACTCGTTTTCAAAGCTTCTCTGATGCGCACCGCACCCTGCTGTGCTCCTCTAACCGCCCTGGTGTCTGGCTGCGCGTAATCACCGGCCAGGCGATTTGCCTCAACCTCCCACCCCGCCATAAATGTCTCCCCCTTACTCTCACAGATATTGTGGAGCGCACAGCAAGCAGCAATAACAATGGGGATATTCCTTTCGCTAAGGTCTGAGCGAGTCAGTAAGCTGCGCCAGCGCGCTTTTAAACGTCCAAATGCACATTCCACCACCATTCGGCACTTGCTCAGCCTGTAGTTGAACAGGTCCTGACTCCTGTCCAGGCTGCCTGTGTACGGCTTCATGAGCCATGGCATTAAGGGGTAGGCTGGGTCCCCAAGGATCACGATAGGCATTTCAACATCCCCAATGGTTATTTTCTGGTCCGGGAAGAAAGTCCCTTCCTCCAGCTTTCGAAACAGAGCAGAGTGCCTGAAGACGCGAGCATCATGTACCTTTCCCGGCCATCCCACGTTGATGTTGGTGAAACGTCCCTTGTGATCCACCAGGGCTTGCAGCAGCATTGAAAAGTACCCCTTGCGGTTTATGTACTCGGTGGCTTGGTGTTCCGGTGACAAGATAGGGATATGGGTTCCGTCTATCGCCCCACCACAGTTTGGGAATCCCATTGCAGCAAAGCCATCCACTATGGCCTGCACGTTTCCCAGAGTCACTACCCTTGATATCACCAGGTCTTTCATTGCCCTGGCAACTTGGATCACAGCAGCCCCCACAGTAGATTTGCCCACTCCAAACTGATTCCCGACTGACCGGTAGCTGTCTGGCGTTGCAAGCTTCCACAGGGCTATCGCCACTCGCTTCTCAACTGTGAGGGCTGCTCTCATCCTGGTATTCTGGCGCTTCAGGGCAGGGGAAAGCAAGTCACAAAGTTCCATGAAAGTGCCCTTACGCATGCGAAAGTTTCGCAGCCACTGGGAATCGTCCCACACCTGCAGCACAATGCGGTCCCACCAGTCTGTGCTTGTTTCCCGGGCCCAGAATCGGCGTTCCACGGCATGGACCTGCCCCAGGAACACCATGATTTCCACATTGTTGGGCCTGTGCCTTGTGAGAGGTCTATGTCCATGTCAATTTCCTCATCGCTCTCGTGGCCGCGCTGCAATCGCCTCCTCGGCTGGTCCTGGTTTTGCTTTGGCATGTCCTGGCTCTGCATATACTCCAGGACAATGCGCGTGCTGTTCATAGTGCTCATAATTGCCGCGGTGATCTGAGCGGGCTCCATGATCCCAGTGCTAGCTATGGCGTCTGGTCTGAAAAAAGGCGCGAAACTAGTATCTGACGGACCAGGGGAGGGAGGGAGGGAGGGACGAGTGACGACATGGCGTACAGGTACAGGGAATTAAAATCAACAAAGGTGGCTGTGCATCAGGGAGAAACACAAACAACTGTCACACAGAATGGCCCCCCCCAAAGATTGAACTCAAAAGCCTGGGTTTAGCAGGCCGTTGATTTGACGGAGGGAGGGGGAAGCAAATGAATACAGAACAAATCTATTTTTTACATCTTAAGACGACGGTGCAGCATGACTGATAGCCCTCGGCATCTTCTGGGTGCTTGGCAGCAAATACTGGGCGCTTGGCAGTTATAGCCACATTTTTCCTGTATGATGACGATCGCCTTCAGGCCTATTGCACGATCTGCTGCTCAGGGAAGACTCTGCTAACATGCAATGATCCAACAGGGCGCTTGGCAGAAAATGGCATACTACGACTGATAGCCATCATCATCATTGTGAAGGCAGCAGAATATGACTGGGGGGATGGGGACTGGGGGACATACGGAGTTCCAGCCACTGCTGTACGACGATGACGGTTACCAGTCGTAATAAACCATCTACTGCCAAAAGGCAAAAGGCAAGGGTTGGTGTAATGCAGCCCTACGGCTGCCAGCCCCACGGCTGCCAGCACCCAGATCGCCGATGAAGGCTACCAGTCATGCTGCACCGTCTACCGCCAAAAGGCAGTTAGCTGCTGCTGCTGTGTAGCAATGCAGTCCCACGTCTGCCGGCACCCAGATGACATATGGTGACGGTGAGCTGAGCTGAGCGGGCTCCATGCTTGCCGTGGTATGTTGTCTGCACAGGTAACCCAGGTAAAAAGGCGCGAATCTATTGTCTGCCGTTGCTCTGACGGAGGGGGAGGGGCCTGACGACATGTACCCAGAACCCCCCGCGACACTGTTTTGCATCATTCGGGCATTGGGATCTCAACCCAGAATTCCAATGGGCGGCGGAGACTGCGGGAACTCTGGGATAGCTACCCATAGTGCAATGCTCCGGAAGTCGACGCTAGCCTCGGTACTGTGGACGCGGTCCGCTGACTAGAGCACTTAGAGCATTTTATGTGGGGACACACACAATTGGCTGTATACAACCGATTTCTATAAAACCGGCTTCTATTAATTCGACCTAATTTCGTAGTGTAGACATACCCTGACTTACACAACATACCAAACAAATCGGATAATGGCTGGTTTATTTTTATGTTCTTCTGCTTCACTCTTGTCCTAGCAGGCTTGAGTGATAGGATCCCATTCTCTGTTTGTCATTAAGTGTCCAGGGGAAATCCACTGAAAAAGTTTGGATTTCTCTAGTTTAAAATGTACAGACATGCCTTATTTTAAAATCCTCTGCAGAAAGTTCAGTCAACACGAGTGACATACAATTTCTTGTTCTCCTAGTTGTAATGTGTTAAAGGCTTTTTAAAAATGTTTATTACAAAATGGTATTTGTGACGGGTTGGATCACAGAAACCCCCTTGGGAGCTGCCACTTAATGTGCAAAGACTACCCCTGCTCCTGTTTTCCCTGCCAGCTCAGGACTCCAGCACCCTGTTTTGCTGAGCCAGACACTCCAGTCTGCTCTAACAAAGACTCAGGGTCTGAATCACCCGTCCCAAAGCTGCAAGTTTACCCAAAAACAGCGTACAGTAGTGTGCTTGTCTTTAGCACTCAGATGCCCAACTCCCAATGGGGTCTAAACCCAGATAAATCCGTTTTACCCTGCATAAAGCTTATGCAAGGCAAACTCATAAATTGTTCGCCCTCTATAACACTGATAGAGAGATATGCACAGCTGTTTGCTCCCCCAGGTATTAATACATACTCTGAGTAAATTACTAAATAAAAAGTGATTTTATTAAATACAGACAGTAGGATTTAAGTGGTTCAAAGTAGTAACAGACAGAACAAAGTAAGTCACAAGCAAAATAAAATAAAATGCGCAAATCTATGCCTAATCAAACTAAATACAGATAATCTCACCCTCAGAGATGCTTCAGTAAGTTTTTCTCAGACTGGACACCTTCCAGGCCTGGGCACAATTCTTTCCCCTGGTACAGCTTTTGTTCCAGCTTAGGTGTTATCTAGGGGATTCTTCATGATGGCTCCTCTCTCCATCTGTTCTCTTCCACCCCTTTATATATCTTTTGCATAAGGCGGGAACCCTTTGTCTCTCTGGGTTTCCACCCCCCTCACTGGAAAAGCACCAGGTTAAAGATGGATTCCAGTTCAGGTGACATGATCACATGTCACTGCAAGACTTCATTACTCACTTGCCAGCACACATATACAGGAAGACTCACAGGTAAACAGCCATCTGCAGACAATGGGAGTCATCAAGATTCCAAACCATCATTAATGGCCCACACTTTACATAGTTACAATAGGCCCTCAGAGTTACATTTTATATTTCTAGTTTTAGATACAAGAGTGGTACATTTCTACAAATAGGATGATCACACTCAGTAGATTATAAGCTTTGTAATGATACCTTACAAGAGACCTTTTGCATGAAGCATATCCCAGTTACATTATACTCACTTATATTTTTATAAAACCATATAGACTGCACAACGTCACAGTATTATACTCACAATTTGTGAAGATTGTTAAGGCCCACAAATATTTCTGGGGTCAGACATCCAATTCTATTATTGGAAAGATCCCTGAAACAAACAAAAAATCAAAAACATTAGTTGTGTACTACTAGTGTATACACCTACATAGCCACAAACAGCCTTGTTAGTTTTGAGCCTAAGGAATTAGAAATGCTACAAATGAAAGAATAAATATAATTTTTTTTGTAATGTAACATATTTGAATTTAACTGATTTTATAGCTTTTTTTTATTTTGATTACATTAACATAGTTACGAATCCCTCTTAATAGTTAAACTTTCCTGTAACATATTGGATTGAATTTTACATTAATTGCTTTGTAAATGAGTGTCATGTCTCTAGAGGCCTCAAACAAAGTAAAATCAGTCTTCATCTCATAGCAATAATTTTTAGCAACATTTATTTAATAATGAGAAAATAGCACATATTTTATGCTTTTGCTGCATACAATAGTTTCTGCAGCCTGGACTGAACCCTAAGTATCATCTATTTTTCCCCTTATTAAGTTGCTCCACGCTCAAGGCCTCCTATCATTGCCAACCAGGATGGATTTGATTTAAATCATGATTTAAATCACTAGACAGGAAGACTTGATTTAATCATGGATTTCTACATAAAAGTGCATTCTTGTTGGTTGTTATAACCTTAATACATATTCTTCACAACTCAGAGATAGATGTAGGTTTCATTTTTAGAATCAGAGGGGTAGCCGTGTTAGTCTGAATCTGTAAAAAGCAACAGAGGGTCCTGTGGCACCTTTAAGACTAACAGAAGTATTGGGAGCATAAGCTTTCGTGGGTAAGAACCTCACTTCTTCAGATGCAAGTACATTTTTAGAATGTACACACTATACATTTTTATTTTGAAAACTTTTCAGATTAGTTTTACAGCTATATCAGAAAATGAATGATTGTTTGGTTATTTCATTTACCAAAGGTAATTGAAGCAGGTATTTATGAAGTCATTGGGAGGTGAACTATTTCCAATTCAACAGGTTAATCATTAATATTTGGAGGATTTTCTTGCCATGCTGTATTAGGAAGAGAACATCACCAGACAGACATTTAAATTGTTTTATTTAACTAAAACAACAATGTTATGTATTCTGGATTTTTTTCTTCAACAGCAAACATATAATATTTTAACAAAACAAGAATATGAATTTTTGAATTTAGTTAAACATTCAAGTTTTTTAAAATCAGGTTTGTTTTTGTTAAATTTGTTTTTAACTAAAATAATTAAATGAAATATTAAAAAAAAAATTAAATCAACTACGTCAGCCAGGTCAACCTGAGAAACTTAAAATATTGGCTTCTGCAGCTAACTCAGTCGTCTTCACCTTCATTTTCCTGTTTGTTCATAATCTGGAAAAGAAAAACAAGCTATCCTGCTTTTTCAGGTCCCAAACGATTTCTCAATTTGGAATGAATTAGTCCAAAGAAAGAAAATATTCTTTCTACAGCAGCAGAAGAAGCTACTGCTGTTAAAAGTGAGATAAGCATTTGGATTCAGAGACTGTTGAAGTGATAAAGTGACTTCCACCAGTTCACTAGTGTAACTTTCTTTAAAACATCAGCAAGCATATATTTCTTGAATGGTTCACCCTTAGCTCTGAAGTTTATTATAGTTGGCATTATGCAGGGATGATTGCTGGATGTCCATGGCATAGCCAACTCCTCTTCTTCAGCAGTTAAGGTTTGACCCTGGTACCGAGTATTGAGAATATTTGCAAGAAAATGAGCTGGAGATCGTGCTTGTCCCATTCATTTTTTTAATGCTTGTAATTTAACTCTGTCATTGCATATTTCTCTTTTTAAGATCTCACTCAGTTCCTTCCACATTTCAACAGCGTCAGCAATAAAACACCTATTTCCCTGCATTTTGTTCAAGGCTACAGAAATAGGCTTCAGGGTACTCAGCATGTGTTCAACATTTCTCTTAGCCCAATGTTGAGAACTTTGGCTGTGACGGTGCCATCTATTTTTTCACGATTTTGTTCACAAACTGTCATCAAATTAGGTGAGTTCTTGATATAGTGCTCAAAACAGTCCAGTACTGAGTTCCACTGTATGTCTTGTGGGAGAGTGAGCTTGGTTCCTCCCACTTTTTTCAGAGAAGCTGCTGCAAAGTGGTTGTTACGGAAGTATTTTGCAATTTCAACAACATTAGCCTTTATTTCTGGAACACTGAAGTCTTTGGCTAGGAGGTACATCAAATGAGCACTGCAACCGTATGTTGGGACTCTCTTCACTCTCTTCTAAATAATTTATTTTAATCTTGGATACATTTGCAGCATTGTCTGTGACCAAGCTGCATACTAGACATTTGAATTTTTGTTCAGTTTGTTATAGCTTTTACTGCTACTTCTTGTAAATATTCTGCTGTGTGTGTGCACATTTCCTGATGTATCAATTGTTTCTGTAAGGAAGACATTCCCATCTTCTGTTGTCATACAAGCACATACAACAGGATCATTGTGGACATTACTCCATCCATCAAGACTCAGGTTAACAATTTTACCCTGTAGACCTTTTGCACACTGCTCAATTTCTCTTTCTTGCACTTTATCCAGCAATTTCCCTGGGACATCTGCTCTGTTGTGTGGACTGTATCCTGGTCTTAATGACTGAACCATTTTAATGAAGTATGGGTTCTCAATCATATGGAAAGGAGAGCTTGTTGCATAAACAAACTGGCCAATTTTTTCATCTATTACCTCTTTTTGTAATCTGCCGGTTCCTATCACAAACTTATCTATGGTTGTTTCTGGATAATGGAGATTTTTTTTCTTTTTTGCTACAGGTCATATACTGTGGCTATCTGACATACATGATGTGCCTGAAACACTATCATTGGTAGATAACTCTGAAACTATAGAAAATGATGATGATTTTGAAGGTGGATAGTCTTCAGAATCCTGTATGTTGAGGATGGATTCTCCTAAACAAAATAAGTCAATGCAGTTATTTAATTATTATTATTACCGTACTGCTCATTTAGTATTACTCATTGCATTCGCTGACAGTACTACTTTTAAAGGTGAAATTGTAAAAGGAAGATCTGCTTATTTCAGCTGTTTATTTTTTATCACAGAGTAGCAGCCGTGTTAGTCTGTATCCGCAAAAAGAACAGGAGTACTTGTGGCACCTTAGAGACTAACAAATTTATTTCTAAGGTGCCACAAGTACTCCTGTTCTTTTTTCTAAAATGATAGTACCATAGAGTAACAACTATATTTTTTGTTCAATCGTGAGAATTCAAGAATAGTCCAGAAGGAAGACAGGCAGTCCTTAAGAAAGAAGTATGAAATGAAAAGGTTTACCAACCTGAAGATCCTGCATGTTCAGACACGTTCCTTTCCTCATCTTCAACACAGTTTCCTCAGAAGGAACGCTTCTCATGAAGTTGTTTTATTTGGGCAACCAGGGCTTGTATTTCTTTGTTGCACTGTTTGCATTTTGCACACATGCCTGTCTTACCCACAGATAGAGGAACTTCATTAAAATATTCCCAAACTGTGTCTCTTTTACAGCCTGCTGCCATTATAGGTTTTCCCTTCTAGTGAGAGAATGGTATGGTAGATCTCAAATCAACGAAGGCTACACTCAAAGACCTCAAGACTTCTGGAATATGCTGCTCAAACAGTTTCGCTTTGTTTCTACTGCCTGTCCCTCCCTTCTCACATTTATCTCCAGACTTCTTCTCCTTGTCCAGATCTATTCCGCCTCCAACAACCTTCTATTCATTGAACTTTTTGAAACTTTGCACTTTTAGAGAGAGGTAAGGGATGGATTCTGTATGCACAAATTTGCAGAGGGACAATAGAGTTGAGGTCTGTTATCTCTCACCTCCATATATTATTGATTTAAAAACATTTTTGCTGTTAACAAGCATATTATCTCTGGAGACGCAAATCCAGAGTTTGAGAACTGCAAAACTAAGCATCTCTGATGGGATCTTCTAGACTGAGCACTGAGTCCCATTGCGTAGATAGAAAGATTAACCTAAATAATCTATACAGAAGCCCCTGGAACCCCATAAAATTGGGTCCCTAATCCATGAACTATTGGAACTCATTTACAAAACTTTTCTTAAACATTACATGACTATATTGTCTCACACTATAGAATTAGAATTTTATAAGCCCTATTCCATGATCAGATATCTTTGCGCTATAATGTATTTGAATTAAAACTACCTTTAGATAGGTTTTTTCCTCAAAAAGCCATTTTATCAAAATACTCCCATTTAAATAAAAAAAAATCCATTGGTTTTTATCCACCCTGTTGCCAACATTCTACCAACTGAGGAAGACTGGATGAGAGTTTTGAAGCCATCAATACCACTCTTTAACTAACCAGAAATGTAACTCTTGAGAAATGCAAACAGTGTACTGCTGACTCTGCAGAATGCCTAGGGTCTGCAGACCAAAATTTAGGCTCAAACCATAAATTTTGGATCTAGATTGCGAACATCCCAAAAATTCAGAGATGTCTGTATCCAGGAGTTTGTGCTGAGAACTTGGGTCTCAAGGGGGAAAGAGATTAGGACTGCAAAACTGAGCAGCCATCTCCCATGTGATATTAACACAAACCACGAATGTCTTATTGGAGGTCCGTATTAAAAGCTATAAAAAGCAAAAAACCAAAATATTAGCCTTGGGTAAGCTTTCATTATTATGCCCATTTATACTCTAATTTCAAAGCTAACTTCTATATAGATGACTGATAACCATAATAGAAAGCTTAAAGCACTAATTAATAGTTGTCATAAAACCAATTTGTATTGTAGCTTATAAAACCAGGGTTGGGGCTGTTAGGGAAGCAGAGTGAGTGGCACCAGTAGGGTATTTCTTCTGTGTTTTGTGTCACTGGTTTTCTTCATCTCCTTTTCCTTATATTCCAGTGTGCTTCTGACACAACATACAAAACATTGATGCAATAGGGGCAGGATATAAGCAGCTAGGTCAGAAAATTCACAGAAGGCCCAGGTGAAGGAAAGGGGGTAAAATCAACTTCTCTTGTTCAAGCAAAAGAACATAATTCAGCAAAGTTTCTGGCTACATTTCTTGCAGTTTAACAGTATAAACTCTACAAATAATATTAATCTGACCAAAGTAACAAACAGGGCAGCTGTTATGTCTCTACCACGTAGGGGGTGTTTGGCCCTCCCACAAGAGTATACCAGCCACTTCATAAAACACTAATCCTCACTAGGTTTTCAACTTAACCTGAATGCCTCCCACTCAAGGAGACACTCGTAGCAAGGATTCCAAAAAAACCCATTAAGGTATAACCCCAAACCCGCCCCCCCCCCCAAACACACTGTCTGTCATAGCAGTGTCTGTTCCTAAAGGTACAGATGGGATGGGCTGTAGCAGGTCTGTGGGACCCTCTGAAGAGTACCAAAAGATTGGTACAACCCATCACACCAGAGTAATAACATGAGGCATAAAGTCACTATGATGTGACTATAGTCTCCAGAAGAGTGTATGCAAGATTACACTCTATGTAATTCATAACTGCGACAGCGTACACTTTCAAGAGGCAGCTACCAGGGCTCTCCCACCATTTACAAAATGACAGCTGCAAGTAAGGAAGCCTTTGCTGCATAATTCCAGATTTTTCCACCCTCTGTGTATTCTCAACTATAACCTAATTTCCTGACTTTCAAATGTTTGGTTTGTAATTTTAACTTAAATTTCTTCAACAATGTTTTTTGTGATAACTGCAATGATCTAATCATCTTTCAAATGAACAGATAACCTTTTAGAACATTAAATCTACTCTGTTTGGGAACCAGATTGCTATTGCTTCACATATTGTGCCACCTTTCTTTGCCACCCTATTTTCTCCTATTATCCTCTGCATGTGTCAACACACATGTCCAAAATAAGAAAGCAAAAGTAATAATTTGAGGAATGAAGTTGCCATCTTGTAACTAAATCCTCAGAATCTTGGAGAGCCACCCAAAAAAAAAAAAAAATTATGGAAGGAACAGGGCATCTTTTAAAACTCACTGTGTTTCATGTAATATTTAAAAATATGAAAGTTTTGAATAATCAAATATTACTTTCTTATTAGACATGAAAACATTCTTGTGCAGCTAAACATTTTAAAGTAATTTTTAAATATAGCATACATTTTTCTTATATATGTCTCAATTATATTAGCTGGACTAGTCCAGAAAAAGAGCAGTTTGTGTAGTATTAAAAATGTTAATTTATATTTTTTTCATACCAAAAGGATCATTACCCCATAATGAACACAAGCATAAAACAGAAATACATCAGTACTTTTTCTAATATGTCAATGTCACTGGATTGTCCAGGAAGTCTGTAGTTTAATTTAAAAAAAAAAAAAAGGAAGGAAAATATAACAGCCAAATCCTAAAATTGTTACTTGCCAAAACTGTATCTGAAATCAATAGGAATTTTGCCTAGCAAAGACTGAGCAGGGATTTCAGAATATGGATCACAGTATGTGGCAAAACTGTGTAACAAAAGTAGATTTCAGCCAAAAGAAAAAAAAAATCACAAAACTAAAAACGATCTTGCCATCCTATTCATGTAGTTCTCAAGAAGAGACATGCAGTAACACGCTATTTCTAACAAAACTACAGCACATGTATCCTCTTAGCCTCTAAAATAACAAATGCTATTTTCACAATATGTTGCATAAGCTGGCAGTAACTGAAATCTGTTCATTGTAAACCATTTTTCCTAATGAAACATTAGGAAAGAGAAATGACAGCTCGCACCAGCTTGCTGCACATACCTCTCAACTGATCCTTATTATTTTAGGCCCAATTTGCTGCATGTTACAAAAATCTGGTGTTCATTTTTAGTTGTAAAATATTTACATCAGAAATGCTGACTCATGAAATTGATCTCACAGAAAACAAATATTCCTCTGTTAAAGAAATTAGTCCCACATTTTTGTGCTTCCCAAAATTTTATTTTTTATGTATCCATCATTTTGTGTTAACCCATATGGTAATGCAGTTTGCCATTGTAAATAATGAATTCTCACAATACAGTCAGTTCTCAGAAAGGGTTATACGCAGGAGAAATTGTTAATTTTTATAGGACCTTGACAGCCTGCAATTTACCCAGCTCAGATGCTGTAACTATGTCTCCTTCAGTGGCCTATGTTACACTAGCTTCAGCTGCTTGCTGTATTACTCATGGGACATTGTGAAACAATAGTAAATGAATGCAAGTACAGTAAAAGTAATTACAGCATTCAGACTTCAATAAAGTTTTTTATTTAGAGCTGGCTCTGGTTGATATTGTGTAGTGATCTTCTACTACCCAAGAACATTCTCCTAGTGGATAAGCATGGAACATATCAGTACCAAACACAGAATACATCTTTTTAAAGTCTGGTGTGGAATATCTCAGGATTTCCGTGGGTGACTAGAGCTTCTGCTGAGCAGTCTTTTTGCTAGCTGTCCCATCTCCTAATACCTTTTGCCTTCTTTGCCTTCTCTTTTGTTGTCAACCTTTTACTTCCTCAAAATGTTTCTTTTCTGTGACTCAGAAAGATTAAATCATGGCTTTTACAGGTTACCCATTCTTTCCACAAGAGGTCAGGGTTGTGTTATTAGATTATATGGCCGCATCAGTAATTAACATTCATTCTCATCATTGCACTACAATGTAATTATCTGTGTATGCAATACAGAAAAAATTCAAATATAGAGATCATAACTAAACAGCAAATGTGTATGATTATATAACCATCTATTTTTCGTAAAATTACCATCCACAAGCTCTAAATGAAGAATTTACGCAGTATAGGGCTTTACTTATAAACAGAACTGCATTCACCATTCTTTGATGTTTATTAAAACTGCTATTTACAAGACATTGTAAAATTAGCAGATATCAAAGTCCTTTACTAAAGCCAAAGAATGTTAATTGAATATGTTGTTAGGGAATTAATGAGTTAAGAATATAAAGGTATATGCCAAAAAGTACTATTTGAAATTTGACCCCATTATTTTGCATCAAATTAGTAGGGAAGTAATATTTTAAAACCTGACTTCAAAAATACACAGTTATCACATGATCACCAGTATTCAGAAGGATATGGTGTAAAGTATGACCAAAGAGATTAAACAACAAAAAACAAAAAAGACACAGAGTAGAGTGGACTTAATAGACAAGAAATTGGTGAACTTAACTTCTTCAGCATGCAGAATCTTCCTTCCAAGGAAATTGTTTTATAAATCTGACCTATGGTGCGTATGAGTAAAAGTGGACCTCATAACAAAAGAAGTTAGTATGCAGAATTTTTATTTCAATGTACTAGTTAAGTCATTAGTTACACATTTTTAAAAAACTTATCAACTACAGACTTATTTATTTAGACATTTAATAGGGTGTTTCTTTACTAGAAGACAAAAAGATATTTTTAAATACTCTAAAACATGCCCCAAAAGAGAGTGGAAAATAGGAATAAGACCTATGTAGAAGAAAAAAGATTAAAAGAATCCAAGTACAGTATGTGGTTTTATGTCCTTTGCCTGAAGTCCTTCTGTTATTATTGCTTGGTGGCACACTCAAGTTCCCCAAGGACAGAAATGTCGATATGAACACAATTTGCAGGGTAATTCAATTGGAATTAATACTTACAAGCGCTTCAGTTCTGAAAGTCCATGGAAGGCTCCAGGCTCAATAGTGCTAATCAAGTTATTCTTCAGATCTCTGGAGATATATAGGAGGAGCAATTAATTATCACTCTACCTAGAATACTATTCTTATACATGAACAGAAGAACAAAAAAGAGAACATACTAAGGCTTATCCTAATCTTTATTTGGCTTAACTCAAAACCAGAATGCATGCATTTTACATAGCAAAAATGAAAAATATTAACAAACTCACAGTTTGGAAATCAATGGGGAGATTTTGCAATAAAAAGAGTTGGTTAAGATTGGGGGAAAACATATGTGGCTAAAAATAAATAAATATTGCCCTTTGTTTTAAATTCTTTTAAAAAAATTCCCCCAAACAAGTTTGCCAGCTTTACCAGCCTAAGGAAAATGCATTAGTCAACAGAACATTTTAAAGTGAGTGAAACAATTAGATCAACCTATTGGTTGTTATTCATTGTGCTGTGCCCTTTTACACTCAAAATATTCTTCCTTCCCACCTGCGGAAAGCAAAGCAACTGGCATTTGGTATATTGTGCAGATAGATCAGCACAGTGCATTGGCATGCATTTAGCAGACAGGTGCTTCATTTTGGCAACTATCCAGATACCAACTATCCAGGGGATCAGATGTTGTAGAAATAAAGAATATTTTACTAGCATTAGTAACCTCATCTGCTACTGGTGCAGTATTTGAGGCAGTGACTCTGCTCTCAATTCAATCTCTACTATGAGATTTTCTGATGAGGTTTTCTGATGCTCTCCAGGATTCAGATGCTGAAGAGCGTTTTGGGGGTAATTAGAAAGACAGGCATAGGAGATATCTGCTGTAAATTCTTGTCGACTCTTGGTGTTCATCTTTTAAACAGTATGAAACTCAGTGGATGGCTGGCATTCAATAATATTAGTGATGGTTTTCTCAGGGCAAGTCTACATTACAGCACTAGATTGGTGCAGCTGCGCCGCTGTAGCGCGTCTGCTGAAGACGTACTATGCCGACGGTAGAGCACTCTCCTGTCGGCATAATTACTCCACTTCCACAGGAAGTGGAAGCTATGTCAGTGGGAGAGCGTCTCCCGCCAACATAGCACTGCTGTGGACATCATGAATTATGCGTCGCTCGGGGGTAGGGGGAGCTTTCACACCCCTGAGTGACGTAAGTTATATCGAGTTAGGTTATAGTTTAGGCCTGCCCTCAGACTGGCGAAAACCAACCATCTACAACGGTGTCAAGTATCAGAGGGGTAGCCGTGTTAGTCTGGATCTGTAAAAAGCGACAAAGTGTCCTGTGGCACCTTATAGAAGCTTATGCTCCAATACTTCTGTTAGTCTATAAGGTGCCACAGGACACTTTGTCGCCATCTACAATGGATGCACTGCTTCTGGTAGTACCACAGTGTAGATATGTCAGCACCAGTATGAGTCACCCTAGCTATGGCTTTCTATTTTATTGCAAATACAATACATACCAAGTGAAATCCTGATCCCATTGAAGTCAACAGGAGTTTTGCCATTGACTTCAATGGGGCCAGATTTCACTCACAATATTTATTCTGAGTAGGACATATTTTCAAATAAGATCCACACATGAGAAACCAACTTTTTGTATCTTTTGCTAACTCTGTAGGCAGACCTCTACATTCACTGTTTCAATAAGGTGTTGTGTGTTAATGCTGCTTAGCTTTAATGCTGGTGGTCTATTAATGCTCTGTCTCCCTTATATTCTTCAGTCACCCATTGACTGAAAGCTCGCTTCACATAACTTACCCCCCAGTTCCATTAAGAAGGAGATCATGACCGCTTACATACAAGGAGTTCCAGTAACTTCTATATTTGTGAACATTTGAATTTTTCCTATTGACTCGATGCAAAAACTGTTTATATGGTTATCGTTATACAATAAAGAGCAATGCTATCAGGCAAACAACAGTAATATTCAAACCTTACTGGAGGAGACTGAAGGAGGAGTGAATGCCTCACAGCATTTCTACTATTCATCCCTCATTTCAGCCAGAAGAGCATAGTTAGGTAGTCACTTGTTGAAGTTATAAATATAAACCTGGGCCAGGATAATCATACTGTGATTATTACTGCAGCGAATAAAAAAAGCCTCGCCAGCTCAAAGATTCTGCAACAGCTCAATCTACAAACGCACATAAGCAAGAACTGAATAAGCCAATATTCACATTTACTCCAATATTCATACTGTCAAAGATACTGTTAATGGACTAGACTATTGCAATGCATTTGTAGATCTCTTGAAGAGTGTCCCAGGCCTTTTAGAAGACATACTTGAGCCTTTGGTCAAGGTTAACCAGCAGATTATTTTCTTTTGGTGATCCGGGTTATTCACCCTGTATAAACTTCAACCACAACTAAATTCCCTTAACTCTCCGAAATCCAAAATAAAACCTTGCAGCCTACTGAACTCTGTCCACAAATAACATCAGGAGTTAGCCTTCTCCAGTCAAGACACCTGAAAAATACCTCAGCTACTTAAAGGTGTAACCTTTTGCCTGCTTAGTATATTCAGTCTATACCATCACAGCACTCTACATGCAGATAAATTTGAAGACCACTTATCAGCTTCATCTAGTGCAGATGTCCACGTTCAGAGAGGTTAAACTAATAAGAACACATTACAACAATGATCCATATTCTACATTGGTTGCCAATTAATTTCAATGTGAAATTCAAGTTGTTGATTATAATCTGTAAAGCCATAAATGATATATTTGAAGAGATCCTCTTTCATAGTTAAGAGTACCAATGGCTAGTGACAAATCTAATCTAAGAATCAGAATGTAGTGAACATTGTTGACGGGTGCATTTTAATGTATGTCAAAATGGAAAAGTTGACACCAGGTTTTAGACTTATTGAAATTTGCTGTGTATTTGCCCATGGAAACTCTGTTCTATTTCTAGGTAACTTGTGAAAGCCCATAGGAAAAAGAAGCATGATCCTGAATTATCGTCTGCAGGAATTAAAAAGCACAGCCTAATGTTAGTAAAAACCAGACCATTTCCAGGAAAACTGTCTATCAATTGGATGGCCAAGCTAGGCCATCTGCTCTCCTTATTTTAGAAATGATACTACAATTTGGTAGGTCATTTTAGTGTCAGCTTTTCCCAGAAAACTGTAGATATACTACCCCCAGTCCTGGCATCACATCGGTAAGTATGTTCTTCTTGTGATTATTCCATAATGTGTCAGTATACTGTTAACTTAATCTTTTCCTATCTAGCACCCACTGTAGACTACAATACTGTCAAAATAAATGTGAAAATTACCACAATTGCATACCATTTATATTTCTTATTTCTGCAATAAGAATGTTACTTGATTATTATTACTTCCTTACCTTTAACTAGTATTTTTGTTTCAAACAGAATGACTTTTGTCAAAATATTAAACACAGGCCTGCCATTTTCTAATTTAGCTAAAGCAGCTGGTTACATTGAAGCTTTATAGTAAGTATCAACTTTCACTGAGTTAAATAAAGAAACCAGGCTAATTTGGTTGTATGTTTACACTTCCTCCCAAGAAGATATTCCTGAGGTTTGGCAAAAGGCTTGATCCTAAACATGCCAAGCAGTAGCCCAGGCTGGGCCACACACACGCACACATATACTCCATGCAAGCAACTTTGGCACCAGCCAACCGTAGGAAATGAGGAAAAAGACCTACCACTGTAATACTCAATGGCTGTACTACGACCCAGTTAAAGTGACCAAAAAATGCATTTTATAACTAATAGTTATGGTTTTATGACACTGAATTTTAACTTCTAAGTTGCTGTTCTTAGTCTAAATGACGTGTCATTTGTGGTGTGGGTGTATACATCCGGTGGCACGACCTGAAAATAAATCAAAACTAAACTGCTGTTACAATTACAGATACATGAAGCTACATGAAGTCCATTCTAGTTGTAAAAGTTGAAATGTTTATATCAAGGTTGTACAGTTGTAAAAATATTACTAGTATATTTATTGGAAAGTCATGTCTTGCATCATTTTATATTACTGTTGTTAGAGGTACTTATGGTGTGGTACCATGATCTTGACTAAATATGAATGGGAAAAATAATAACAGGGTGGAGTTACTTAGTAGGAATTGCCTTGTCATAACAGAAAACACTTTTTGAAAAAGAGTTGGAAAAAGTTACCAGAAGACAGTTTCCTTTCTATTTACAAATTAGAGCATACGTAGAATAGGGGACCACAAACAAGGGAGTTTAGAGGGGGAGAAGGAGATACTCCTGCTGAATGAACAAGGTGAGAGTACTAATCTTGGGATGAGTGAGTTTGTTTGGCTGTTTGTGTTTTTCTCTCTCTTTCAGATTATTTCAGTTACATGGTCAATTGGGATTGTGAGTCTGGGGACTATTTGAGCCTTTGTTCACTGGATCATCCTTGATCATCTTTGATCAGCCTCAATCAGCTTTGTGATCACCCTCCCCCTGTGCGATTAATGAGGAGGCAGGGCTGACCTAGGAGAGAAGGCCTTAAAAGCCAGAGGCTAAGTGACCAAGGGGAGCTAGCGAACAGGGGACCGCAAACATGGCTTAGATTAGGAAGGGCCGCATCGCCAGTGCCAATGCTGCTTTTGTCTCCTCCACCTGCGCCTGTATCCAGACTGACAACCTGACCATGGATGCCTCTACCCAGATCCTGGTGTGGATTTGCAGAGACTGTGGCCTGCATTTCCCACTCACAGAAAGCCAGGCTGGGGGAAACATCCAATGTGAAAGGTGCCTGCTGGTGGAATCTCTCAGGAAGCAGGTGGGAGATCTACAGGAGGTGGTGGCTAGGCTGAGGAGTAGCCGCGCCCATGAGGAATTCCTTGAGAGTATTCACATCCAAGGCTGAGGAAGCTATCCAGCTACAGAGGATGGCTGTCACACCACCGGGGGAGAAGGATATGGCCCCGTCACAGGGAGAAGTGTGCTGAGCCCCGAGCCCTGAGTAGGGGCTCCGCCCTGATTAGGGGGCGGAGCTTGGCTGATTAGGGGGCCTATAAAAGAGGCCTCCCAGCCGAGCAGCGGCCCTAGCAGCGAGCAGCGGCCCCCAGGAGCCGGCCAACAGGGCTGCTAACAGGGGAGTTTAAGTGGGAGTGAGTCTCATTGGAGGAGAAGGTATCTGTACTTGCGTCTGTCTTTGTAGTGCTTGTATGTGTAGAGGCCTGTAGGGGCAGTGTGCTGAGCCCCGAGCCCTGAGTAGGGGCTCCGCCCTGATTAGGGGGCGGAGCTTGGCTGATTAGGGGGCCTATAAAAGAGGCCTCCCAGCCGAGCAGCGGCCCCCAGGAGCCGGCCAACAGGGCTGCTAACAGGGGAGTTTAAGTGGGAGTTTACAGGGGGAGGTGGAAGGGGAGGCAGGCGGGCGCGGTGGCCGGTGTGCTTTGTTCCCTCAGAGGCTGCAGGCAGAGACCACAGCAGCCATGAGCCAGGCAGCAGGGGACACAATGCAGATGAAAGCATGTAGCAGCTGCGGTATGTACATGGTCCTAGCAGGTGCACCTGATCAGAGGTATGTCTGTATGAAATGCCGCCTACTTGCCCTGTTAGAGGAAAAGGTTCGGGGGTTGGAGATGCAGGTAGAGACCCTGGTAGAGTTTAGAAGGGGGTTTGAGCAGCTAATGGAGCAAAGGCAAGGGGTGGCTGAAGGGGCATGCTCAGGGGTGCAGGTGGAAGCGGGGGCTATGGTCTGTGAGGGGGGAATGTCGGGGGGAGAACAAGAGCAGTGGAAGCATGTGACCGTGAGAAGCAGGCCAAGGAAAAGGAGGGCTAGTGAGGGGGAAATAGAACTCAGGAACAGGTTTGGGTGTTTGGCTAACGAGGAGGGGACGCAGCAGGTGGTACCTGATGGTGGGAGGCAGAGGAAGAAAAGAAGGGCAGCTAGTCCAATACACAGGGGGGAGGAGTTGATGGAAGTAGCATCAACACTTGGCCCCGGGAGGATACAGGATGGCAATAGGGGGACTATAAGGGAAAATAGAGACAGACAGGAGTTACGGCCACAGGGAACAGGGGATAGATTGGTAGATTGCGCTGCCCCCAGGCAAAGGCAGGTTTATGTGATTGGGGACTCCTTACTGAGGAGGTTAGACAGGCCTGTAACCAGGGCGGACCCGGAAAACAGAAGGGTGTGCTGTCTGCCGGGTGCTAAGATACGGGATGTGGACCTGCGGTTGAAAAGGATCCTAAAAGGAGCGGGTAAGAACCCCTTGATCATCCTTCATGTAGGAACGAATGACACGGCTAGGTTCTCGCTAGAGAGAATCAAGGGAGATTATGCCAGGCTGGGGAAGACGCTTAAGGAAGTCGAGGCTCAGATTATCTTCAGTGGGATTCTGCCTGTTCCTAGAGAAGGACAGCAAAGGGCGGACAGGATTGTGAGGATAAATAGCTGGCTAAGGGAGTGGTGCTATAAGGAGGGCTTTGGGATGTATGGCCACTGGGAGGCTTTCGGGGACAGACAGCTGTTCTCGCGGGATGGACTTCACCTGAGTAGGGAAGGAAATAGACTTCTGGGAGGGAGGCTGGCTCATCTCATCAGAAGGGCTTTAAACTAGGAACTTGGGGGAGACGGTTGGGAGATGTCCAGTTGATCTTCACGCCAGATTCCAACACTGAAAAAGAGGGCGAGGAGAAAAGCACAGATATAGGTAGGGGTAGGGAATTGGACATAAGAAGGAGGGGGCAGATGGACACTACAGGGTCCGTACCAAAGTGCATAACTAATGGGAGAAAGGATAGACAGCATACGGTAAGATGTTTATACACCAATGCGAGAAGCCTAGGTAACAAAATGGAGGAATTGGAGCTCCTGGTCCAAGAAATGAAACCTGATATCGTAGGAATAACCGAAACGTGGTGGAATGGTAGTCATGACTGGAGTACAGGTATGGAAGGGTATGTGCTGTTTAGGAATGACCGGAAAAAAGGTAAAGGTGGGGGTGTGGCATTGTATGTCAATAATGAGCTAAAATGTAAAGAAATAATAAGTGATGGAATGGATAAGACGGAGTCTGTCTGGGCAACAATTACACTGGGTAAAAGAACTACTAGAGCCTCCCCTGAGATACTGCTTGGGGTGTGCTATAGACCGCCGGGATCTAGCCTGGATGCGGACAGAGAACTATTTAATGTTTTTAAGGAAGTAAAAACTAATAAGAGCTGTGTGATCATGGGGGACTTTAACTTCCCAGACATAGATTGGGGAACAAATGCTAGTAACAATAATAGGGCTCAGATGTTTCTAGACGTGCTAGCAGATGAATTCCTTCATCAAGTAGTAGCTGAACCGACGAGGGGGGATGCCATTTTAGATTTGGTGCTGGTGAGTAGTGAGGACCTCGTTGAGGAAATGGTTGTAGGGGACAACCTTGGCTCGAGTGACCATGAGCTAATTTGGTTTAAACTAAATGGAAGGGTTAACAGAAATAAAACTATGACTGTGACTAAGGTTTACGATTTCAAAAAGGCCAACTTTAATAAATTAAGGCAACTACTTAGGGAAGTGGATTGGGCTAACATACTTAGAGAGCTAAAGGCAGATGAGGCCTGGGATTATTTCAAGCTGAAGTTGCACGAGCTGTCCGAGGCCTGTATCCCGAGAAAGGGGAAACGGTCAGTAGGCAGGGGAATTAGACCCAGCTGGATGAGCGGGCGTCTCAAAGGGGCGATTAAGAAAAAACAGAAAGCGTACAAAGAATGGAAGAGAGGAGAGATCGGCAAAGAAACCTACCTTATTGAGGTCAGAGCATGTAGGGATGCGGTGAGAAAGGCCAAAAGCCGTGTAGAGTTGGACCTCGCGAGGGGAATTAAATCCAATAGTAAGAGGTTTTATAGCCATATAAATAGGAAGAAAACAAAGAAAGAGGAAGTGGGGCCACTGAAGCTTGCAGATGGAGTGGAGATTAAGGACAATCTAAGCATGGCACAATATCTAAATGAATATTTTGCATCGGTGTTTAATAAGGCTAATGAAGGGCTTAGGAATAGAGGGAGCGGGACAGAGGGGAATAAAGGAGGGGCAATTGACATTAAAGTATCAGAGGTGGAAGCCAAACTTGACCAGCTAAATGGGACTAAATCGGGTGGACCGGATGATCTTCATCCTAGAATATTGAAGGAGCTGGCACGAGAAATTGCAAGCCCCTTGGCAATAATTTTTAATAAATCTGTAAACTCGGGGGAGGTACCGATGGACTGGAAAATAGCTAATGTGGTTCCTATTTTCAAGAAGGGGATAAAAAGTGACCCGGGTAACTACAGGCCTGTTAGTTTAACTTCTGTAGTATGCAAGGTCTTGGAAAAAATTTTGAAGGAAAAAGTAGTTAAGGACCTTGAGGTGAATGGCAATTGGGACAAATTACAACATGGGTTTACGAAAGGAAGATCGTGCCAAACCAACTTGATCTCCTTTTTTGAGAAAGTAACAGACCTTCTAGATAAAGGAAATGCGGTGGATCTAATTTACCTAGATTTTAGTAAAGCGTTTGATACTGTGCCGCACGAGGAATTACTGGTTAAATTAGAAAAGATGGGGATCGATATGAAAATCCAGAGGTGGATAAAGAACTGGTTAAAGGGGAGACTGCAGCGGGTAGTACTGAAAGGGGAACTGTCGGGTTGGAGGGAGGTCACCAGTGGGGTTCCTCAAGGTTCGGTTTTGGGTCCGATTTTATTTAATCTATTCGTTACTGACCTCGGAACCAAATGTAGGAGTGGGCTGATAAAGTTTGCGGATGACACAAAGTTGGGAGGTATTGCCAATTCGGAGAAGGATCGGGATATTTTGCAGGGAGACTTGGATGACCTTGTAAATTGGAGTAACAATAATAGGATGAGATTTAATAGTGGGAAGTGTAAGGTGATGCATTTAGGGATGACTAACAAGAATTTTAGTTATAAGTTAGGGACGCATAGGTTGGAAGTGACGGAGGAGGAGAAGGACCTCGGAGTCCTGGTTGATCGCAGGATGACTATGAGTCGGCAATGTGACGTGGCTGTGAAAAAAGCTAATGCGATCTTGGGATGCGTTAGGCGAGGTATTTCTAGTAGGGACAGGGAGGTGCTGCTTCCGTTATACAAGGCGCTGGTGAGACCTCATTTGGAGTACTGTGTGCAGTTCTGGTCTCCTATGTTTAAAAAGGATGAACTCAAACTGGAACGGGTACAGAGAAGGGCCACTAGGATGATCCGAGGAATGGAAAACCTTTCCTATGAAAGGAGACTCGAGGAGCTCGGTTTGTTTAGCCTAACCAAAAGAAGGCTGAGGGGGGATATGATTGCTCTCTTTAAATATATCAGAGGGATTAATACCAAGGAGGGAGAGGAATTATTTCAGCTTAGTAGTAATGTGGATACGAGAACGAATGGATATAAACTGGCCGTGGGGAAGTTTAGGCTTGAAATTAGACGAAGGTTTCTAACCGTCAGAGGGGTAAAATTTTGGAACAGCCTTCCGAGGGAAACGGTGGGGGCGAAGGACCTCTCTGGCTTCAAGATTAGGCTTGATAAGTTTATGGAGGGAATGGTTTGATGGGATAATGTGATTTTAGTCAATTAGGCATTAACGGGCCATCGCGGGTAAAATGAGGGTCCGGCTGTAGAATCTTGCCTGTATGCTCGGGGTTCTGCTGATCGCCATATTTGGGGTCGGGAAGGAATTTTCCTCCAGGGTAGATTGGCAGAGGCCCTGGAGGTTTTTCGCCTTCCTCCGCAGCATAGGGCAGGGGTCGCAGGCTGGAAGATTCTGTTGTGGGTGAGTCAGCTTTTGTGGCCTGCATCATGCGGGAGGTCAGACTAGATGACCATATTGGTCCCTTCTGACCTTAAAGTCTATGAGTCTATGAGTCTATGAGAAGAGTGGCTGCTGGTTACTTCTGGCAGCAGGCAGTGCTCCACTCCTACTTCCAACCCACCCACCATGGTGTTGGAAAACAGTTATACTGCCCTGGCAATGAGCAATGAGGAATCACCCAAAGATGGAGGAGAAGAACCCATGTACCCCCAAAGCTGGGAGGATCGCAGCCACCACTCGCAGGAAGAAACGTAGGGTAGTGGTGGTTGGTGACTCTCTTCTGAGGGTGATGGAGGCACCCATCTGTCACACTGACATGGCATCCTGGGAGGTATGTCTCGGATACAGGCCCCTGGCAGGCAGCATTATGGAGGGATTGTTGTGGATCATCCAGCCCACTGACTACTACCCCATGCTACTCATCCATGTGGGCACTAATGATACTGCAAGGTATGACCCTCAGCAGATCAGAAGTGACTACAGGGCTCTGGGAATATGGGTGAAGTTGCTGGGAGTGCAGGTGGTGTTCTCTTCGATCCTTCCGGTCAAGGGTAGGGGCCCAGGCAGGGACAGATGCATCCTGGAGGTGAATGCCTGGCTGCAAGGATGGTGTCACCAGGAGGGCTTTGGCTTCCTTGACTACGGGATGCTGTTCCAGGAAGAAGGACTGCTAAGCAGAGATGGGGTCCACCTATCGAGGAAAGGGAAGAGCATATTTGAATACAGACTAGCTAACATAGTGAGGAGGGGGCAGGTGACCAAAGCCCACAGGTAAGTCAAAAACATGGAGACCTGGGGGGAGAAGGGTTGGAATTTGGGGGGGGGGGGGGAGGGTGCATGGGCAGCAGGGATAAAGGAGAGAAGACAGAACTTGTGGGGGGATCAGATCAGTATCTTAGATGTCTGTATACTAATGCAAGAAGTATAGAGAATAAGCAGGAAGAACTTGAAATGCTAGTAAATAAACAAAACTATGACATAGTTGGCATCACAGATCTGACTTGGTTGAATAATACACATGACTGGAATATTGGTATAGAAGGGTATAGTTTGCTCAGGAAGGACAGGCAGGGAAAAAAGGGAGAAGGTGCCTTATATATTAAAAATGTATACACTTGGAATGAGGTTGAGATGGAAATAGGAGACAGACTTGTTGAAAGTCTCTGGGTAAGGATAGAAGAGGTAAAAAACAAGGGTAATGTCATGGTATAGGTCTACTACAGACCACCTATCCAGGAAGAAGAGGTGGATGAGGCTTTTAAAATAACTAACAAAATTATCCAAAGCACAGGACTTGGGGTGATGGGGGACTTCAACTACTCAGACATCTGTTGGGAAAATAACACCGCAGGGCACAGATTATCCAACAAGTTCTTGGAATGTATTGGAGACAATTTTTTATTTCAGAAGGTGGAAAAAGCTACTGGGGAGAGACTGTTCTAGATTTGATTTTGACAAATGAGGAGGAAGTGGTTGAGAATTTGAAAGTGGAAGGCAGCTTGGGTGAAATTGATCATGAAATGGTAGGGTTCATGATTCTAAGGTATGGTAGGAGGGAGAACAACAAAATAAAAACAGTGGCTTTCAAGAAAGCAGACTTTAGCAAACTTAGGGAGTTGGTAGGTAAGATCCCATGGGAAGCAAGGCTAAGGGGAAAAACAATTGCAGACAGCTGGCAGTTTTTCAAAGACATTATTAAGGGCACAAGAGCAAACTATCCTACTGCGTAGGAAAGATAGGAAGTGTGGCAAGAGAACACCCTGACTTAACCAGGAGATCTCCAATGATATAAAAATCAAAAAACAGTCCTACAAAAAGTAGAAACTCGGTCAAATTACAAAGGACGAATATAAACAAATAACAAGTATGTAGGGACAAAATTAGAAATGCCAAGGCACAAAACAAGATCAAACTAGCTAAAGACATAAAGGGTAACAAGGAAACATTCTGCAAATACATTAGAAGCAAGAGGAAGATCAAGGACAGAGTAGGCCCATTACTCAATGAGGGGAGAAAAACAATAACAGAAAATGTGGAAATGGCAGAGGTGCTTAATGACTTCTTTGTTTCGGTTTTCACCAAGAAGGTTGGTGGTGACTGGATGTCTAACAAAGTGAATGCCAGTGAAAATGAGGAAGGATCAGAGGCTAAAATAGGAAAAGAACAAGTTAAAAATTACTTAGACAAATTAGATGTCTTCAAGTCACCAGGGCCTGATGAAATGCATCCTAGAATACTCAAGGAGCTGACTGAGGAGATATCTGAGCCGTTAGCAATTATTTTTGAAAAGTCATGGAAGACGGGAGAGATTCCAGAAGACTGGAAAAGGGCAAATATAGTGCCAATCTATAAAAAGGGAAATAAGGACAACCTGGGGAATTACAGACCAGTCAGCTTAACTTCATTAATATCTTCATTAATGATTTAGATAATGGCATAGAGAGTACACTTGTAAAGTTTGCAGATGATACCAACTGGGAGGGGTTGCAAGTGCTTTGGAGGATAGGATTATAATTCAAAATGATCTAGACAAACTGGAGAAATGGTCTGAAGTAAATAGGATGAAATTCAATAAGGACAAATGCAAAGTACTCCACGTAGGAAGGAACAATCAGTTGCACACATACAAAATGGGAAATCACTGCCTAGGAAGGAGTACTGTGGAAAGGGATCTAGGAGTCATAGTGGACCACAAGCTAAATATGAGTCAACAGTGTAACACTGTTGCAAAAAACAAACAAACAAACAAAAAAAACCATAATTCTGGGATGTATTAGCAGGAGTGTTGTAAGCAAGACACAAGAAGTAATTCTTCCGTTCTACTCCACACTGATTAGGCCTCAACTGGAGTATTGTGTTCAGCTCTGGGTGCCACATTTCAGGAAAAATGTGTACAAATTGGAGAAAGTCCGGAGAAGAGCAACAAAAATGATTAAAGGTCTAGAAAACATGACCTATGAGGAAAGATTGAAAAAAACTGGATTTGTTTAGTCTGGAGAAGAGAAGACTGAGGGGTGACATGATAACAGTTTTCAAGTACATAAAAGGTTGTTACAAGGAGGAGGGAGAAAAATTGTTCTTCTTAATCTCTGAGGATAGGACAAGAAGCAATGGGCTTAAATTTCAGCAAGACAGTTTAGGTTATACATTAGGAAAAACTTCCCAACTGTCAGGGTGGTTAAGCACTGGAATAAATTACCTAGGGAGGTTGTGGAAGATTGGAGATTTTTAAGAGCAGATTAGACAAACACCTGTCAGGGATGGTCTAGATAATACTTAGTCCTGCCATGAGTGCAGGGGACTGGACTAGATGATCTCTCGAGGTCCCCTCCAGTCCTATGATTCTATGAACATGTACGAAATGTGATATAACAAGCAACCCCTGCACTCCCCCACACAGTTTCAGCATCTCAGACACACCCATGCAAACTAATAGTCCCTCACATTTAAAAATATAACCATCCTACAAAGTAACACAGGGTGCTTAGAACACAGCTGGTTAGAAATTTTTCATAAAATAGGTTTATCCAACTAAAAATGCTGATTTTGATTTTGACAAAGTTTTATTTGTCAAAATGTCTCATTACATTTTCATAACAGAACACTTTGATTTTTCATTTGAAATCAAAATTCATTGTTTTAACAAAAAATGTGAAAGTTTTAAAAAGGTTGAAATTGGAACAATACCTTTTGATTTTATCTAAACAAAACCCAAAATGATTTTTTTTTTTTAGGAATTCTGTTTCGTGGGTAATTTTTAGTTTTTGGTCTGTTTCAGAATTCAGAGGGGTAGCCGTGTTAGTCTGGATCTGTAAAAAGCAACAAAGTGTCCTGTGGCACCTTATAGACTAAGAGATGTATTGGAGCTTAAGCTTTCGTGGGTGAATACCCACTTCGTCATACGCATGTAATGGAAATTTCCAGAGGCAGGTATAAATATGCAGACAAGAATCAGTCTGGAGATAACGAGGTTAGTTCAGTCAGGGAATGGTAATATACAAAAACCTGTAGGAGAACTGCTGAGCTTCAGTTCATTTGCAAATTTGACACCATCATTTTAGGATTAAACAAAGACTGTGAATGGCTAGCCAACTACAAATGCAGTTTCTCCTCCCTTGGTGTTCACACCTCAACTGCTAGAAGAGGGCCTCACCCTCCCTGATTGAACTAACCTCGTTATCGCCAGACTGATTCTTGCCTGCATATTTATACCTGCCTCTGGAAATTTCCATTACATGCGTATGACGAAGTGGGTATTCACCCACGAAAGCTTATGCTCCAATACATCTGTTAGTCTATAAGGTGCCACAGGACTCTTTGTTGCTTGTTTCAGAATTGATTTTCTTTTTCAAAATAACAAAATTTCCCATTACATGAAAAATTCGGTTTCTGCCCCGCTCTAGCTGAGAGCTTATCACCTTGAGCCTCTGATCTTTGAACTGGTTCCCATTTACTAACTGGATAATTGCAGTTCAGTTAAATGGAGATAACTGACTAAACTCAGGGAGAGCTCTGTGTTTGAATGGTCAACTTCCCAAAGGCCTTATGGTGGTAGAGAAGAGATGGGGAAAGAAACTGCTAATGAGCCTTTATATGTAGAAACTTTAACGGGCACAAAATAGCTGCTTACTTCTTCCCTCTCAGCCATCCAGCTTCCCTGTCTAATTGAACCTCTGATTATCCAAAGATGTCCTTGAGACGTTTGATGATTCATGTTTACTGTATGCATTCATATAACATAATGAATTATGGTGAAATAGCTATATTTAATCCTAAATCTCATTAACAAAAAACATATTTCCCTTGACAAGTTAGATGCTGACAAATTGGGCATACTGTTTTAGATTATTGGTGGTTATATCTTCAGAAACCATGGAACTTGCTTCCACTTAAAATGTATGCACTGAAAATATTTTGAATACATATTTATAACAAGTATGTTTGGTCTTTGTTCGAGTTCTTGACATTGATATATCTTTCATAAAAATTATTATTTGTACAAAAAGGACATCTGTGTTTGGAAAGTTGTCATTGTGGTACTACAGACATTAGAAAAAATGATCTGAGAAATTCAATCAGTCATAGAGCAGATGCCAAATACCAGTGAAATATGACTGACATTGCTTTTTGCATTTTGTCTGTTACTATGAAACAAAACACACACAAAGAGGTCAAATCCTCCACTCTTTACTCTTACAAAACTGCAGCTGAACTATATGGGACTTATACCCAATTGTGACTGTAGGATCATGTACCTTAAAGAACGATGTGCTTTTACAACATGGTTATAATTAGTGGTGGTTGTGGAAGGCCACAGGACAGACAGGGCCAAGCTGAGAGCCACATCTAATGCATATCCTGCTAAGATGATCACTTTTCATCAGGTGGCAACAGAAACCAAGAACTAAGGTGAGTTGGCAAATCTATGTGAAGATATTTCAGGAGGATCTGACCATAGTATGCCTGTCTCGAGCCAATGATTCAGTGCCCACCTTTCCTTTGATTGAGTGGATATAGTGAAGCATACTCTCACCTCCCACTGTGTAGCTATTTTTGTTAATAACTACAACCATACCTATTTCAGAGAGAGAGAAACTGTGTATAAGCCAACTCTCTATTAACCAAAAGCTGTTAACACCCTCAACAACACAGCACACAATGCTTCTCTGAAACTCTTGGGGTTTGCATTTTTTGGAGGGGGTGGGGGTTATGAAGAGTAAGGCTGTTTACACCACTTTTCAGAAAAGTCAAGGTTGCACTGAATATAAATGTTAAGAGATAAGAATACATCCCTGCTTATCTTAAGAATTCTCCCAAGAGATATTTCTATTACCAGATACCAGATAGACAGCAATTGCTTCTTTGGAGCCACTAGTGTTTTGGGTTAAAATTAATTCACTTTTAAATATTCATGTCTTCCTTGTTTAATTTCCTTTGTGATGTTCTATGATTTGTAATTATTTAATAGACACACATTTTATGTTTCAATTCATGATACTTACTAGTAGGGCTACCTATGCCAACAGACCTGAGGACAGGAGCAAAAAAAAAAATACCTTCCACCTCTACACAATGCTAGGAATTGTCAGCAGTTCCTACCCTGCCATATTCAATTACTATAATGAGATATAAAACAACAATGTCTCTCACATAGACTGAACCTATTTTATTTAAGGATGACAACTCACACCGAATGTGCTGTAATAACTAGGCTGCTAGTTTCAATTTAGAGACAAGTTTAAAAATACTAAATAAAGAGCATCAATATATAACTGAAACAAAACAGAATTTGATGCATTATGGCATACTTTGAATATGAAAACTACTAAAACATTTTTAATGTAATTAGTTTTAACTACAATAGCACAGTGACTGTTATAATACCTTGTAACTGAACACTATCTCCCACAGCCCATTTAGATTTTTTCTTTTTCTTTTTTTAAATTGTAGAAGCGTTATGTTGGCCAAGACACATGGGTTCTTCTCTGACCTCTACAGAAAGTGCAGTGGGATGTTTCACTTTCACATCCACTGCCATCAGAGTTACCACAGTTATAACATTTCTTCTGAAGGACAATACCTCCAACAGTGTAATAATTCCCAGCATACTTTGCAGTGCTATCATTTGGTATGACCTTACATCCTGACAGGGCTCTGAACTTAAACTTCTAGTCCAGATGTGAAAGTGCAACTTAGCCACGTTAACACTTTATTAGTTTTGAAGTAGACTTTTGTTAGACTCTCTTTTTTGCTTCTTAGTATAAATAATCTAAATGTAATTGTGTGGAATGGTGTTTTGGTCTGTGCAGTCCATATACTCAGAGAAAAACTAGGCTAACTATTTGGCATGGGTGATTGTCCAATGTTTCCTCTGCTATTGTCCCATCTTACTTGCTCTAACTTACTCTTGTAAGTGCTGGTCACATAACATTGCCTGATGCAGTCGAGTTTCCAGCACTGTTTGTATGTTTGTTTATTGTCATTGTTTTCATGATAAGCCCAGAGTTCCCTTATATCTTGTGATCTACCCACCTTGTTCTTTCCTTATATTCCTAATCGCAAACCTGATGATCTATTCACCAGCACCAAGTAACCAAAAGGAATTAATTTCATGTGTATAGTTTACACAAAAACAGCCACATGTGAGTGCTACACACCACACACTGCTCAACCTAAAGACAATTAAAGAAACGGAATGGGAACTGTAGTTAAAAAAAAAAAAAACCACCAAACTTGGTAAGTAAAGATAGTTGTCCTAAATGGGGGGAGGGGTTGTTTTGTTTAAATATATTTTGGAAGATTTCATTTTTGCTAATTTGGAATTTTAAAAAATATTAATTTATGGCATGCTGGCTTCAGGGAGTGTCTTTGACTAGGTACAAGTTCTAATCTAAGTTTAAACATGATGCCAACCAACGAGAAATTGGAGTGCAGATGCACAGAAATTAGAATCTGTCAATCACAGATGGAGTTTAACTTAGGTTTGGTGTTTTATTACTGTACATAAATAAATATAGGGAAGTCATCGTGGCTGCAGCTAATCTGGAGCAGAAAACCCAAGTTGAGCACTACATGCAGCTTTGAGTTCATATATCCCCATGGGATAGACACAGTAATACGTTGTTAAAAATGAAAAAAATGAATATACTCCAGATTGTTACTAATTAAAAAGCAAATTTTACATGCAGATATTTACTCTTCTAGAAAGCTTTCCTCTCATTCAACTCCTACATGCCGAGATCTCCAAGAACACAAATTATGCGCCTGTTACATAATATACAAACCACAGTTTTAAACAAATCCATGCATACGCTAAAATGTCCACTAATTAAATTAACATATGTAGTATCCCACCTTTGAATCACACTGCAAGGAGAAATCAGTCTGAAGGCAAAGGCAACAGCCACTCTGGCTGCAGACGTAAACCTTGTCTTCACTACAAAATGTTTAAACACAGTTGTGATTGATCATGTTAACTGAACACAGTTTAACCATCAGTGTAAACTTGGATCAATCATCTTCAGCACTAGATCAGCCAATTGTGATTAAACTCCGATCTCAGCAGAACTTAATCATGGCTAGCCATATGCTTTGTACTGGGTCTACACTGACTGCTAAACTGTGTTCAGTTAGGCCGACCATTCACAACAGTACTCAAACACAGTAACATTTTGTAGACTAGACAAGGGCACAGAAGTTGATGGCAGCAAAGGGTGATAGAGGGAGTAGTATACAAGGGAGCTTAGGGCAGAAGCTGAACTGTTGTGTTTCAGAGAAGAAAAAGTAGGTGAAGCAAAAGCTTCTGCAGGGCATGGATCCAGGAGTCAGGTGCAGAAATGATATCAAATAATAAGACTATTTTGAATTAGGAAGCTGTCATTCCAATAAGGATTCCAGTGACTATATAAACTACTCAAGCTTTTGCCTCATGGTTTGTGGAGTGACTAGAACTCCTTGATGGAATTATAGCCTCATCATGCATAGTTACCTGTTTATAAGTTTTATTTTTAACCCCTTATTGAAATGGAGCTTTTCTGTTAAAACTTATGACAATAACACGTGCATGCACCTATTAGCATCTCAACCTTTACCAATTTTTACATTATTTGAGGCTGACCCAGAAGTCACAGGCTAGCAATAAATACAATCTCCAACCAGGCAGATGAATAATTTTATCCTTCCTACACAGAATTAATGAGGTAGTAGCCAAGCATCTGACAGATGTTTAGGTTTTACTAGTGAACTTATTTAACCTTTCATTTTCTAACCGCACAATTCCTTCTACACAAACAGAACAGCCACATATTATTAATTTCCTTACCCTAGGTCTTTTCCTCACTATCCGTTAAAGACCAACAATGAACTGATACAGAATGGATGAGAACAGGGGTATACACCAGGGTTAGCTAAGGTCTGTGAATTAGTGGCTCTAATTGTTGCAAAAGACACTGCCACATGTGGCTGGAGGTAATAACTAAGAGAACCAGCCAGGAGGCCATGAATTAGTGCTACAAGGAACCAGCAGGAATGAATGGATGGAGGCAATGAATGCCAAGGGAGGCATACACAGTAGAGGAGCTCAGCCTACACCAATGTGTGGGTGATGCATTGGAAACAGGATTTTGAGCACTAGATATCAGCACTGTACTGACATACAGGGAGATGTCCTACATGCTAAATCCTGTTCTCTGCTGATTACCACTGCTGATGGCTGTTTGTCTGTCCATAACTGGTTCTCCATGGCCCATAGATTCATTATAACCAGCTTTTAGAGAGCCACACTGCATTCATCAGGCATCTTTTCCTCTACTCCCCTGCATGTGCTGTCTCCACATCTACCTGTGGCTAGACATGGAACCTTCCAGGAGTCTAGCTATTTCTGTGGAGACACTGATGAGCATGAAGAGTTTGGCAGCTGAAAGTAGCCTGAGGCTTCTTTAATATGTACACCCATTGGGACCCCTCTGAGCATGTATGCCCAGAGGGTAATTCTGTGTGGACTAGGTTTCCTTAGACATGCTCGATCCTTTTTGTAACTGGCTAACTCACACGTCTGCTTTCTGGGCACAAATTCAGAGTACAATAGCAGCAAATGAACAAGCTGCCTGCAGAGAAGATTGGGAAATGTACGCCGGACCTTTTAAAAAAAATATCTGATAGAAAATGATACTTTCACATTTATATGCTGCTATGTGTCCCAGGGCCACCAGTACTCACTGCACCCTAAGCATATAGAACAAATGAAACAAAATAAAGACGGTGAAAATTACATACAATATAATAATTGCTGTTTGTGTGGCAGATTTCAGGTCTGTTATCAGAATGGTTATTCTCTGTTCTAACAATGCATTTATTTATTTACAAAGTTCCAACATTATCGATATAATATTCTCAGAGATCAAATTCCAGTCACTCTTCTGAAGTTACCAGTTAACAGAAACATACACTTTTGATACAGTATATTAAATATCTCATGCCTGTATTTCAGAAGTATATTTAAATTCAATTTCGATAATAAATTAGAGAAGTGGCATTTTTACACTGAATTAACAAATACATTTGGTAAGTGAGCATGTACTTTGTTTCCATTTGAGAACTATAATGAATGAATTACTAAAACATGGAAATAATATTTTAAAGGGAAACACATGCTTGAGTCTTACTTTTTTTCTGCTGTGGAAGATTATCCCAGACTGACATTGAAGAACACACACAATATGTCATTACATTTAATTTAGAACTTTGTAAACTATGTCACTTACAGTGGATAAAAAGTCAGACTGGGCTACACTTAAATGGGAGAAATTCAACCCTCAAATGTGTGTGTTTGCACACAATACCAAATATTTATTTGAGATCAGATTTGAGCCATGTTCATCTATGCAGAATGTACAGTGAAAATCCGTGTGAACTCTTTTCTATTTGTATGAAAAGGGAGATTATTAATCGCAGGTACCCAGTCTAAGACCGCTCTGCATGCTCTGTCATTTGCATGCATGAACTGTTTGAAATTATTTTCCAAAGCTTCTGTTTTACATCCACAAATGTTTCCAGGGGAAGAGTTCCTGGGCCACCTTTTTAGCTGATTTTAATTCCTGTGAGTAGTACTGCAAACAAATGGTTCCACTCTATCCTCAGTTCAAATACCACTTCTAATTTCCCTGATAAATACCTGTAATTTGAGAGTTAATTGAAAGTCTCTATATTGTTAAAACTGCCTCTGTGCAGTTCAGATGAGTAAAACTGAATTTAAAACTATTTTTTCTGGAAACTGCTTCCAGTTCTGGTTTAACATAGTTAGAATTTATCCAGCCTCAGTTACTGCTTGTGGGTATTAAACTGCCCACGTAAATAGGAAGAACAGCTTTGAATATAGTTCTTGCTGAAGTTCTGCGAGGTAGTTGTACATAGAGTAACATTTTTTTTCCTAAATAAGCAAAAAAACAGCTAGACAGTTATAGGAAGCAACATGAGAACTTTGGCAGGATGTAACTAGGCCAAAAACCCATTTTGGATTAATTTAACAAATTGACGGGCTTCTTTGTAACACTATTTATCCACATTAACTCTCAATTCTTCTTGCACAATTATACTGACCAAGGGAGTGGACTGGAAGCCAGATTCCCTTCTATGGGGTTTTGGATTCTAAAACTATTAATTAGTAATTTTTAGACGTTTTTAAGATCTGCTTTAAGATGTTTTTAGAGTAACCTAAAAATGTCTGGAAAGATAGATTCATTATCAAATTTGATTGATACAGGATAGTAAATTCCCTCATTTTTGGCTCAAATCTGATCTCAAATAAATATTTGGAATTGTGTGCAAACACACACATTTGAGGGTTGAATTTCTCCCATTTTTAGTATAGCGCAGTCTGACTTTTTATTCACATCATCCCATCACTGTTAAAAAAGCTTAGAAATTTGGTGAAGGTACTCTAACAAATATGTAGAGGCTGACAGGAGGTGGCCTTGGTCAAGGATGCATTCCTGATAGTGTTTTTTCCAGCTTTTAGAGTCAGCAAGCTAGTGCTTGAGTAAGCAAGAGATACTTTGGGAAGCACTTTGGAGTGGAGGAGTTTACAATGGGAAGAGCAATCGGTCATCCCTAATCCTGAGGATCTTGAAAACCAAATTGAGGAGGTGAGGTGAGTTCTTAATGCTACAGGAGGGTGGTGGGACAAGGCAAGGATTGGCCCAATAAGGGCAGTGAGGACATAGACAGTAAAAAGACTCATTGGAGAGGGGCCCCCTCTTTATTCATGGTGATGGAAATCCCTTCATAATTTACCAATTTGTTAACAGTTTTCAAAAATGGGCTTACAAAGTTACAAAACACAGGCATAAGAGTCAGTTTTCAGAGTGGAGGGGTAAATAGTGGAGTCCCCCCCCAGGATCTGCACTGAGACCAGTGCTGTTCAACATATTCATAAATGAAATGGAAAAAAGGGTAAACCATGAGGTGGCAAAGTTTGCAGATGTTACAAAAATTACTAAAAAAAAGTTAAGCCCAAAGCAGACTGCAAAGAGTTACAAAGGGATCTTACTAAACTGGGTGACTGGCCAAAAAAAAAAAAAAAATAGCAGATGAAATTCAATGTCAATAAATGCAAAGTAATGCACACTGGAAAACCATCAAGTATACATACAAAATGATGGGGGTCTCAATTAGCTGTTCCACTCAGAGATCTTGCAGTCATCGTGGATAGTTCTCTGAAAATATCTGTTCATTGTGCAGTGGCAGTCAAAAAAGCTAATAATGTTAGGAACCAATAGGAAAGAGATCATAGAATCATAGAACTGGAAGGGACCTTGAGAAGTCATCTAGTCCAGTCCCCTGAACTCATGGCAGGGCTAAGTATTATCTAGATCATTCCTGACAGGTATTTGTCTAACCTGCTCTTAAAAATCTCCAGTGATGCAGATTCCACAACCTCCCTAGGCGATTTACTCCAGTGCTTAACCACCCTGACAATTAGGAAGTTTTTCCTAATGTCCAACTTAAAACTCCTTTGCTGCAATTTAAGCCCATTGCTTCTTGTCCTATTCTCAGAGGTTAAGAAGAAGAATTATTCTCCCTCTTCCATGTAACCTTTTATGTACTTGAAAACCGTTATCACGTTCCCTCTCAGTCTTCTCTTTTCATACTAAACAGTCCATAGATAACATAGAAAATATCAGAATGCCATTATATAAATCCATGGTATGCACACTCCTTGAATACTGTGTGTAGTTCTGGTCACCCCATCTCAAAAACGATATATTAGAATTGAAAAAGGTACAGAGGAGGGCAACAAAAATGATCAGGGGTATATAACAGCTTCATATGATGAGAGATTAAAAAGTGGAACTGTTCAGCGTGGAAAAGAGATAACTCAGGAGGGGTATGATAGGGTCTATAAAATAATGAATGGAGAAAGTGAATAAGGAAGTGTTATTTACCCTTTCACATAACACATGAACTAGGGGTTACCCAATGAAATTAATAGGCAGCAGGTTGAAAGCAAACAATAGGAAGTACTTCTTCACACAATGCACAGTTAAACTGTGGAACTGGTTGCCTGTGGATGTTGTGAAGGCCAAAAGTGTAACTGAGTTCAAAAAAGAATTAGATAAGTTCATGGATGAAAGATCCATCAATGGCTATTGCTCTAGATCGTCAGGGATGGAACCCCATGCTCTGGGTATTCTTAAACCTGTGGCTGCTAGAAGCTGGGACTGGATCACAAGGGACGTACCATTTGATAAATTGTCCTGTTCTGTTCATTTCCTCTGAAACATTTGGCAACAGCCACTGTTGGAAAATAGGATACTGGGCTAGATGGCTCATTGGCCATATTGAGTCAAAACATTCTTATGCTTTTATGGTCTAAAGTTTGGACTACTATTTGGTTCCCACTCTTTCCAGATGGGGGCTGCAAGACTATGGCCCAGCTAGAGCTAGACACCATTCAGGCAATTGGGCAATGGCATTCAAGTACACAGACAGGACATATGTGAGACCTTCCCATTAGAGAATCGGAGTTGATTTTCTACTTTCAGAACCATGCAGAGAGACTAGTGGTGTGGACTTGTGGGCACAGTATTGTAGACTGGGTGCACAAGCAGGGTTTCCAGGTTGTTGGGCAGTTCACATCTGGACCCAGGGAGTGAGGCAATTCTGAGCTGCCATGAAAAGAGGGGCATGCTATGGAACCAGCTGATGCCCCTGGTATACTCTTGGCAGCCTAGGAGAGGACACCAGATGCAAATACAGTTCACCAGATGCCTGAATAACTGCAGTGTCTAGCTCTAGTTGGGCACAGTCTTGCAGCCCCTGTCTGGAAAGAGTGGGAACCAAATAGTAGCCCAAACTTTAGAACATAAAAACATAAGAATGTTTGGACTTAAAAGGGGGGCGGGGGGGGGGGGGGGAGAAGCTAGGGATGGTATGGGGAAGAATCAGTGAATATCTGGGAGCTTTGCAAAGGTGTGGGGGAGGCAGCCAAGCATTTTGCTGGCACCTCCTTGCAGCAGATGTCCAGTGCAGTCACACAGTATGGAAGGGATACAGTTATCATACAAAATGTATTGGAAAAGGATTTGAAGGAAAGCATCAATTAAAGGAGCTGAGTTAGGGGGATTACGGCTCCTGCATCTCTTACAACAAGGAGCCAACCCCCATCCTTTTCCTAGGTCCTTTAAGGGAGCTTGGGAAGGGAGGTTGGGGCTCCTACATCCGCACAGGGCTCTACTTAAAGCTGTCTTATGGCTTCATTCCCTTTCGTATTCCTTTTTGTCTTACTCTCCACATGTCTCTATTTCCTCCTCTGTTTCTACTGTTTAGCATTCTCTCATGCATTTATATGTATTCCCTCTCTCTCACTGAAAGAATTTATTTTCTCATATAATGGAGCATCATCGTTGTGCCCTACACATTTAGGGCCTGATTTTCTCACCATTCCAGCCCCACAAAGGGGCAGGAATCAGGCCAAATGAGAATTCTCCATGCACAAGGGAGCTCTCTCCACTGGCCCTGTAGTAGAGCATGTGCTGGGGGCATAGGTGGAATGTTGATGTACTCCAGCTATTCTCATTTGATGCACAGTTACTTTAAGATCCTTGTCAACTGACTTAGGTTGGAGACCAAAAGCTGAGGACCAGTTGGGCAGAAAAAACAACTCACTTCTGTGCTGAACTACCTCAGTCACAGTAGAGAATCTGGCCTTTTGTGTTCGTCAATGAAAATTACTGCTCAATGCGGACAGTGTACTCCGTGCTGCACATGACCCAGATAAGGATACAGTCCCTTCCTCAGGGAGTTCACAATCCGAGAAATAAATTTTCTCTTCACAGTTTCTCCCCAACATCCCCACTTTCATCTCCCAGCTTCCCTCCGCACCACCCATAGGCGCAGGTACTAGCAGTGCGGGGGGGCTGCAGCTGGCCCCGGGGTCCCAACAGCCGGCCCCACACCCCCGGGGTCTTGGCCCCATGCCTGGGACTCCTATCCTCAGCTCTGGGGGCGGGGAGGAATGGACAAGGGTAAGGGGGCTGGCTTTCAGCACCACCACTATTAAAAATGTTCCACCACCACTGCCACTACCATTAGTTAGCTAGTGTCTGAGCTTTCATTCAGTCCACCCCTCCATTTCTTAAATGCTCCCTTTACGCCTTAGATTCATCCAATCTGCTGCTCAAAAAGGTCAGCTTTTATGTCAGAAACAGCCGATACAAGCCCGCAGGAGGCAGAAAAACTGAACATCAGCGCACGGGGAAGCAGCAATCTGCTTTCTTTGCTCCTTGCAAGGCCTGATGGGTACTATAGCATTAATAAGCAGGGAGTCAAAATGGAGGTGGAGGAGAGTATTCTAACATGTACTGTACCTCTCCAAACTTGTGACCAGGTCCTATCCTGCTCCTACCCCACAGTTAAAGGTATCAGTGAGGAAACGCTCGTAGAAGCAGAGGTACATAGTCACTATTTTAAATGCCAATTTAACATGGTAAAAGATTTTAGTTTGTTTGTAGTTTGTAAAATCAGGGTACATTTTCAAGCCACACCAAAAGTATATTTTACATTATGTAAATTTATAAATCTGTACTTGATAAATCTTTGTAAAAGATGACAGCATCCAATATAAATAATTGTTGTCACCTTAATGACATCATTGTTTAAAATGTCAGATGCATATTTCATCTAGCTGAGATGGTAGACGGCATGTCAAACTAATTTGACTATTTGCACAGGGTTACTGAGGAACAGAAGACTGGATGCTCATAAATCCAATTATGTGACTTTCTGAAATACCGCAACATTTGTTAAAGACCTATAATATTGATTTTTAAAGATCATATTGTCCGTAATTTAAACAGCTCTATAAATTAATTTTATAGGATATTTTATTTTATATTTTTGCCATTTTTAATGCTAATGTTGGAATTTTATATGCAACACATGCTATATATATTTGTTTTGCTGCACTATATACAATAAATTGTTAGTTTAATGGTGTCCAATGTTATTTTAAATCTGTTTATGAAAACCATTGTAATGTGAAACGGAATTGGTATATAATCAATTTGTTCAACTATATACATAATGAATAATAGTTCAAAACAATACAACTTTTAAATAGTGACTGAAAAACAGGACTGCTAGGGATACTCTGTATTTAATAATATTTAATAAACAGTATGTATTCAAAGTTACAGCTGCTTTTTGAGCCTCATTTAAAAACAATGCCCTAAAGAATATCCCACAAAGCCCTGTGCCTGCAAGAATATATTGCTATAATATACCCTAAAACAGAAATAGTCCAGTAAAGGTAAAGGTAAATGAACTAATACTGTACTTATTTTGTATAAGTAATACTTATCACATAGCATACAAGCACCAGATTCCACACCAAACGTGTTGTTTAATTCCAAATTTACAGCAAAGAATTTCCTTTTGGGAAAATACTACCAATAGTTTGTTTGCTCCCATTTTTCCTAGAAATGGCAAAGTTTTCAACAAAACCAACATTTATGCCAAAGACATATACTGAAATTATGTAATTATATATACACACACATACACACACACACAGAGTCAAATTCTTATTTACACTGAAATCCAAATTGTGAATCCTAGCCTTTTGCCCCTGCTTACAGCTGTCTAATACATAAATATGAATTGAATCCTTCCCCCACCGCCTAACAAGAGAAGTCAAAACTTTCCCCTACTCATTGTTTCAATAGCAAGTGAATAATTTATTGCCCTTTGATTGCTTGGATTGCCACTGAATTTCAAGCTGACTAGATAAAGTACCTATTTTCTATCATGTATTGTATATCCTGTCTTCTTGCATCATTGGTACATCTTCAAAAAAAAATTTCAGTCAAAGATACCATATGCTATGTCCATTTTCCCATTTTAGAGGAGTACATCTATTTTGCTGAATAATTTAAAGTTAAAAGAAACTTACAGTATGTTTTTTCCCCTTTAGGATGGTAAATCCACATCTGATTTTACCAATTCATAGCATGTACTATAGAGCAATGTCCATTACCAAACAATTTTAGACCAAAGAAATTAAGTAGAATTGTGAACTTTCCTTTTAATATGTCCAGACTTTGAAACAAATTAATCATGCCCTATTTCAGGAAAATTCACCTCTAACACAACTCCCCCCCCCCAAAATTAGATTAATAAAATAATTAAAGGAGTAAACTCTACTTTTTATGAAGCACTTAAGGTACTATAGTGATGAATGCTATTGAAATGCCTATGTTCATAAACAAAATTTTCCTGGCTACCTAAGAGACATAAGTGCCTTATAGGATGATAACAGTACAAACATAAGTACAGCCAACCCATTAAATCATTATGATATAGAGAATTTTTCTACCCACTTCGTTTGAATTTGCTACGTGCTATTTGTAATGGTTAGCAAAGGACTGAGTAGGTGAAACAGAACTTATGTGCAAAGTGTCTTCTGCCTCGGTTCATAAAAGAAAACACTTTTCAGATAGAAGTAAACTGGGGTTTACTTTAGAATAAGCGTTGGGGAGTGTACTTTGACCTTTTTAAATATTTTTTTCAGAGAGTTATAAACAATGGGATCAACAGCCAGAACAGTATCCAGCTAAAGAAAGAAGTCAGGGCGTAATGTCTCATTCACTAAATATTAGATCTTACACTGGAGTTCATAAAGGAAGTTTCTGCAGCTGATCTTTCACAGAAACATTCTGAAGCAGTTAACTCATTTGATGGAAAGATGACCTTCAGCATCTGTCTTTTTTATTCAAAAACATAGAAATATTGCCTCTTCTAGAATAGATTAAGGGAAAAATGGTATTTCAAGCTAGGATTTTTTCTTTTCGGGAGCAGTATTTTGCTAAACTATCTCATAAAATTCATTGGCTTCACAACTGATTCAATATTTAAGTAATTGTGCATTAAAAGGAGTGCATTGTAATTATTTGTGAATATAAAAAGTGGAGGAATCTGACCTTTGCTTCTTTTTCCAAATAAGTCTCTCTGGCTCTGTGTAATAGATGGCCTAATGTGAACCTGGTTTATCTGGGAGCAGGTCACTGATTCTCCTCTAAAGTTGATCTTAGATCTCATCATTTCTCGTGGGGACTACACAGCATGTACAGATGACTTTATAAGCTCTGAAATTAATTCAGCTCACCAAGATCAGCAATTGTCCAACCATGCCAGAAAAACACAGGAGGTAATGGATGTGGTTTAATGAGGCTGCAACTTTATTCACTGAAAATAACTGGGAATACCTGGCAATATATTGTATGGTGCAGCTCATCACTATTTTCTTAATTGTTTCTACCTATTTGGAAGGGCTGCCACCAGCCCTCCCCTTTTTTAACCTGGTCCCAGCCAGCCAGTTGCTGGGACCCCACTGCTCTCTCCCCACGTGAACGTTAAGGAACCTTAAAAAGGGAGCAGAGGCCGACTCCTCGCTATACCAAATGTTAGGAGCCCTGAACCCACTTTTCCCAACTTCGTTAAAGGATGCTTTCCTCTAAATCCCCATTCAGTCCATGTTATCTTATAACCATATTCCTTCCATAACAAGTCCCTGCATTGGACATCTGCCACATTTTTAGTTACTAAGTTGTAGCATTTTAACCTAACCTCCCTGCCCACCGCACCAGGTCCTAACCCATTGTGGGGGAAGGTGAAAAAACCCCACCCTGCCTAGGTCACTTTGGCACTGAGGGAAAAATTCCTCCCCAGCCCCCAAGCACGAAGGCAACTAGCGTAATGCCCACAACGGATCATGAAGAGACCCAGTACTAGTCTGATTCCATAGGTGGGAGGGTGGGTGTTGCCAACCCAATCACAGTGAGAGGCCTTCTTTGGAATTGCCTGAGGTATAAATACCCCTTTCCCCTCCTTCAGTCATGTGGAAAGGCAGTACCTCCCCACCTGGTCCAGTCACTTCTTGTTCCTCCCTGTTCTATTCAGGTAAATTTTTCCCCTTCTTCTGCTCCACCACCAGTTGCAGAGGGAACCCCATATGGGGCAACAATTCTTTTCTTCTGGCCTGCCAGACAAAGGACCTAGTGCATACAGTTGTGGTGATGACATTGTTTCCAGAGAGCTCAATAGTAAATCTACTATTTTGGCAGTTTCAGAAAAGAAGTTTGTGACATAAGCCATCCTGAGATGTCTTGCTCATGTAAACATTTTAGATGCTGGATTCTAATTGGAGCCAGATAAAAAGCAAAATGAGCTAAACCTACCTTTAATCAATGCACCATGAGTGACAGAGAAACTATTTTCAACACCCTTCTATAGCCAGAACCATATCAAAACCAGGAATCAAGTTAGAACCACCTGGGACCACAACATCATCCAAAAAACATACTCTGAAGGAAAACACCACCACAACCACCACACTAGAGACTCCTTTACCCAGCAAGGACCACACATGAAGCTTGGTTTCATTCCAGCTGGTTAAAGTTTGTTCTAGATTGGTTACTGCCAGTTGTGTACGGTTTAGATATGTTTAAATCATCTGTAAAATGCTAGAAACCTGTTTCTGACAACAAGAACTAGGCCAAGTCTAGGGTGCAACTTCACGTTCAAATTAACTAGTAGGGAATACATGGCTGTGGTGCTGTCTGCCCCTTTTCCCATAGTAGAGTATAACCAATGTGACACTGCTCCCTAGCAGTCCAGGGAGCAAAGGAATGTAACTGGGGAGTGCAATTTAGATCTCTAAATAATAATGTCACAGTGCGATATCCCTAATCCACCAGAAATGTCATGGATAGCACTTTAAAAATACATAATTCTCTTTAATTCAGAGAAGTCCTAGTTATCTCCGACATAAAACTAAACTCAAATAGAATGCATTAAACCAACTTTATACTCAGTTTCCCACATCTCATATAGGCGGTTTTAGAAAGGGGTAGTCTCGGAGGATAGTCTTTTCCAGCTGTACAATACATTTTATGCACATATTCCACCCTCATCCCCTCCCGTCTGCTAATAAGTGATGAGAAAGGGCAGCTCAGAAACAATGTCCTGCCATACATGGATCCCTCTCAGTACACACTAACCCCATTCTCCAAAATCTCACCACAGCGTTACAGCTCATTAAATTCAACTGAAGGATGAGAACTGAGCAGTGGTACTAAATCTGCACAGTTTGTGTTTACCAGCAAGAACACTGCATGTAGTGTTGCTTACAACATAGTCCTGTAATATGGAAGCACTCTTGTTGGCAGCTTTGACAATTTATCTATTCATACCGAAGTGAAACAGTGGCTGCTTTAAAACCGTTGCTCCTTGTACTAATGGGAAAAAAGAGGAATATTAAAAACTATCACAGTGAAATCTCTATTGCCATCAAAAGGGCGTTGATCCAAAAGACAAACAACCTAGTGTTAATGATTTAACTAAACATTTTTCACACAGATTACATGCTCATTCATCAATGTATAATATTTTTCACATCATGAAAATAATGGCTATTTCCTTCCAAATGCCAATTACAATGAGCTGTACACAAATCAAATACAGATTAGAAATCATCAGGTTTTTAATCTAAGGAAATGCATTACAACACACACAAAAATAGAAAGGAAAAATGTTGCCATTGTTTGAAATCTAGACACAATTCTCTGGTCAATGAATCTAAACAGGAAAAACAGCATGGTAATGGTGAATATTTTCTTCATTGACCTATTTTCAAATGGGAAAGCAATCTCCAGGACATGATAAAGTGATTCCTACCCTTGTGAGACCCACTAACATGCCTTTTTTATAATGGTAAGTCCATTTTTCCAAGAAAAACTGAGGAACGGATATTATGACATCAGCATATCAGGTAGCACAGGTAGCACCTTAGTCAGATTCAGAGCCCCATTGGGTAAGCACTGTGTGAAATAAAGTAAAACAACACCATGCATACTATATAAGGGGGAGAGGGAGAGTCTTACCACTTGCCAAATGTTACATATGAAATTTGTGGCAGAAGTAGAAAAAACTGAGAAATTCCAAAAGCAAAAACAAAATAAAATGAATAAAAGAATTAAGGTTGTTTAGCTGACAGCCTATTACCTAATACATCATTTGTAAAACCCAAGCTTTTAAAAGCAACTAAAATAATGTTAATGATATCTTAATTCTTCAATTGTTCACATAGCACACACAGATTTTTCCCACCACATATAAAGAGATGCATACACAAACACAGCACAATACGCTTAACTCTGACCCTTAAATCAGTAATCTCAGAATAAACCAGCCACAAAACCCTCCCGGGAAAGCAACAAAGATTATATGTGTACACCTTAATGACCCACACTGATTAACCTGAAATGCAAGCCCTCAAGTATTTTTACCATTAAATTAACAGTGCTATGCCCTTTTCCTACTAAACTACATATTCAGCATTGTTCTCAAGGAACTTAAAATATAAGTACTTATATTATGTACTTATTTATGATGTCTTTAACTATTCATTGTCCTGCTTTTAATTGCTTATATTTTTAAATTGCTGTTATTTAACTACCTTAACTGATTTAAAAAGTGTTTTTGTTTTTGAATTAAAAGGCACCAGTCCTGCAAAATTTCTCTATGTGGGGATAAGGCCAAATTCAGATCATACTATCTATACATAAAATAATAATGTTCAGATAATATCTGTACTTGTGTAATGTAAATGTATTAGAAACACAACTGAGAAGCATATTTGGAACAACAATTTCCCTATTACAAATTTAAAGCATTAGTAGTTGTAAGTGTTTTGGTATGCAGCAAGATTACCTATTTAGACTATGAAATGCAATTTTCATACATTAATGGGTTCTGGAATGGGTGGGGTTGAATTTTTTAACAGTTTCAGCACTGGATCTAAATTATTTCTCTGTGGACAACATGCCTGAAATTGTCCAATTCAAGAGGTAATTTGTTCCACATCCCATATTTACCTGGCTGTACCGAAAAAAGGACAGGAGACATGTGACATGGGTTTAATCAGGCCGCAACTTTATTATTAGATGTCTGGGACTACTTGGCAGATAAAAGTGTACAGTGCAGGTAAATCCATGTTTATTCAATAATTACCTGGGGAATTTCTGCCAGTTCCCCCTCTTTTTCCATCCAGGTCCCTCCAGCAAATCCATTGCTGGGACCTTACCATCTACCTCCCTTGTAGGAGGGTTAAGGTGGGCTATAAGAATGGGGGGGGAGGGGTGTTCTCCCTGCCATACCAATCATAGGAGTCCCCAACCACCACCGTTTGTTCCTTTAATGAACACCTCTTTTAAAGTCTTTTTCCAAGCCATTTATCTGGTCACTGTATACCTTTCCTATGGAATACCTGCACCGGACATCTGCCCTATACTTAAAAAATGAGTTGCAACATATGGCCTATCTCCCTTCGTGCCACCCATGAACAGAGCCCTTCCTGAACCCATTGTGGGGAAAGCCAAAAAACCCCAACTGCACCCAAGCCAATATGGTGGTAAGGGAAAAATTCCTTCCCAGCCCCCCTAAAAAAAGGGACGGCTAGCATAATTCCCACAGCAGGTCTTGACCAAACTTGGTATTTTACCACCTAAAGGGGAGGGAGTGTGGGTCCTGCCTCAGCCTGCTCTGGGTAAAAGTGAGGTTTCAGGCACAGAGCTGTCCCTTTTAAACCCTTCATTCCCAGGAGATGGGTCAGTGACCACGTGACCCTTTTGCAGCAGTTTTCATCTTCCTCCCTCCCTCAGCCATAAAGCACAGTTCCCTTCATTCAGACATCCAGCCAAATATTCCCTCCCGCTCCAACCCCCACTTAAGTGTGTGGTGCGGTCATTCTTGTATTTTATTTAGATACAACTTCACTGTAGGAATTTCTTTCATGAGCTGTACCAGTGTGATGAATTTAGTGACTACTGTTAACATTTATAATAAATTGTCATTCTTTGGTGCTCTGAAGGTTGGGGTGGGAGGGGCACACCGGAGCATACCTCTTGCTCTTATAATGTTAGCAATGTTTAATGCATATAAACGGTCACAGACATACTCAGCTACATGATGTTACACAGAGAAGTCTGGCTATTACGTTCAAGTTAAAATTCAAGGACAACGCTTAGAGTCTGATATACAGGAGAGTAATATCAGTGATTAGGTCAAGTTTTTGAACAAGTGATATTTCTTCACTTTGTATATTTTTAGTTCAATAATTTGTTGCCAGAAAAAAATAACTTATGAAAATAGTTCATTTATATTGTGCAAGTGCCCGGAGGTCCAAATCAAGACTGGAGCCCTACTGGGTTAGGCATCTAGACCCCCAAACCTGCAAACCTACAAGGATTCACTTGCATAATCATTTATAGCACTGGAGCCATAGACCTAGATATAGTCCATCCCCCAAAGAGCTTGGGGTGAAATCCTCACCCTCTAGAAGGAAATGAGAGCTTTTTCAGTCAAAATGTCACCCCTGAAATCTAAAATATGTTTGTGTTACAGATGTTGCAATTAACAGTTTTAAAGAATTCAATATAAAATAGTACTTGAAACTAAACTTCACCTAAGATTTGTTTAAAAAAATTATCCAAACTACTCTAGTTTGGAAACGGGTAGGAAGACAATTTTAATTAGCAAATGTTCTGGCCTCTGAGCATTACGCACAAACACAGACTATACGTTACTGATTCTACTCAAAATTTACCTTCCCAACAAGTTTGCACATCCTTACCTAGGAAATGTATTTATGAGACATATATTTAAGAAGCCATACAAGATTTATAGGCTACCACAGTGTGAGCGCTTGCCAGTAAAGACTATTACTTTCAGAGGAATGTGGAATATAATGAACACGTTTATTGTTATAATCCTTTTTTTTTTCTTCTGACTTAATCAAATGTCGTTTAGATGACTCCCACTGGACAAAATGTTCTTCAATAATTAGTGCACTGTAGTGATTTTTTTTGAAAGTATTAGAATTTCACACTTTTTCAGTAGCAAAAGGTCTGTCTCATCTTGAGAGAAAAAATAACCTGGCACATCTTGATGTTCCTGGCATTCATAAATATTCACCGTGCAACCCAGAAAATAGATAGCTACTGTACTAAGATTCTTGGTCCATCTGGTCTATTTTTGCCTCAACTTTAAATTCTGTTTCCAAAAATACAAAGCATTTTTTCTAATGGATTCGGATTTCAATGGTCCCTTTCTTCTTTTATACATAAAATCACCCAGCAGAAGGACATTTCCCTGCAAACAATCTGCTATCCTGGCCCACCCTCTCACCCATGTCCTTTGGAGCGGTTCCCAAACTGTCCCCAAAGCACCAGCATTTCAATAACTGGAATGACAATTTATTTTTAATTGTTTGAGATCTTGCAGTCTTCTATCTGAAAACAAAGCATGCACATACACCACATTCTATGGCTATGATTCAAGTCCTTCTGAAAATAACTGATATATTGTAACAATGCCATTTTACGTAAAACAGTGTAGCTCTCATGGGGCACTCAGCAATATACCTAATCATAGGAAGGTTCATTTCCTAACCATCTAATAGATTATTTTAGGGATTTAATGACAGTTACATAAATGTAATCTTTAAAAAAAGATAGTTTTAGCTAGCAGATGCATTAACAACAGTTTAAACCTAGTTTAAATAGTGTTTAAGTCGTGTAAATAAATTACAGAATTAAGCTACATAGCATAAAGTAAGGATTCAACTGGTTTAAGTTTGTATATTAAAATAGGTGTCAAACATGGAGCACCTACTATATGGGACAACCCTTCACCTCCCTGTCCTACAAACATATTTCGTTACCAGTTTTCTAATCCATTCCCATTTATGTCAAATGGCTCAAATGTAACAATGTAAACTTGGTGACAACTGATTTTGCAATTTAGATCAAGTCCTCTTCCCTCCCAGCCCCCATATTTAAAAGTTGGCATGTGTTTCACAGACAATATAGATATCACATGTATTAAATTAAGCCTTGGGCCTTCAGAAAACTTTGCAAAAGGTTATGTTTGTAATCTTCAGTGTTTATTTTACTATGAAACAAATACATTCAGCAATAAGTCAGATTTATTGTGAAAATAAACACATTAGGGCCTTATAAATAGCTGTTAGAAAAGTTCCGTATGGTATGCCAAAAGTTGAAAATGATTGGTTCGTGAACTTTTCCACTCCTGCTCTAAAGACTGGAAAAAAATGTTTATTTTTGACTAGTTATGAAGAAATGAGGATTATATTTCATCTGCAGCCTCCATTAAAGTAACAGGATTTTGAAAACTTTTCCCAAACTTTTAGGGAATGCATATTAAAAAAATGGTTCACAACAGATATGTTTTAATATGTTTAATGAAAGTGCAGAGAGGAGTGTTATTTTAAATGTAAATTTACAAAATGAGTTTCTCAGTTCACCCCCATTGTATCACCTAAAAAGAAAAAATAAATCAATGCTCCAAAGTTACCGAGAGACTTTCCAGGGATCTAGCCAACCGCACTTAATGCATATCACTGCTGCAGCAACAGGGTTGATATGCATTTCAGCTACAGAACTGCCCATATTTCACCAAAGAGGACACTTTATCCCGGGCCTCTAACTGAAGCATATAGATGAGGGACTTACCACAGTGATGACCAATTTAAAAAATAACCTAGAGCGATTTTTTTTAAGCTGTCATTTGGTTTGTCAGATGGGTGCCTAAAAACGTAATGTGTTGTAGTATAAGGCTTAGCCTTGGTATGAGCAGATAAGTAGTACTGCGAGGTATAGAGAACTCCGAATGTGAGACTTGGGGGAGAGGGGGAGCAGGAGGGGGAGGGAGATCTTCTGTTGGAAAAATTACATCTGCTCTGAAGTTTAACTTTCTGTGTCTGAGATGTTTCGTTCGGGGCAAACCTTCCCCTTCACAGGCACGGAGGCACAAATTGATAGCAAAACCTGCAGAGTTTTACTGTGCAGGAAGAGGAAGTCAAGCTCACAGTTGCTTGTGCATCACAGAACATAGGTCCACTCGGGCTTCCTGAGCATGGACTCCCTCCCCCCAGAGTTAAGTAAATGCTTTGGAGTAGTGCAAAGTACTTGAATAAGAGACATATTTAATTCCTCCTCAAAGAACTGCAAAATATAAAAATACAGTGACCAGATAGACCTCCCTCTCACTGTCTCTTCCATGACCTTCTACGCCTCTTTTTCCAGGACCTCATCCCTCCTTTTGTCTGCCATCTGGAGCTCTATCCCCAAGCATAGTTTAGGGTACCCTATATCCACAGGGCATTCTTTTCTTAGGTCTCTATCTTTGCTACAGAGATTCCAGGGTCTCTGCTGTAAGAAGGATACTTGCTCCTACAGATCCCTGCATTTGTCTATGTGACTCTACCACTTCCCTCCAAGACCTTTTCTGATTCATTGACTCCCATTGTAAGTCTTCACATCATCTTGTGAGACAAAGAGTGTACATCATCTTTCTCTTTGTCCGTCATGAAATAAATACCAATGCCAGCCAACAGGAGGAAACAACTAACTAAATGGGATTCGGAAACTTATGATTTTCAGTGGGATCAAAGATTTAATGCTATGTGGTAAAGCCACATTGAAACAATTTGTTCACAACACAGTGTATTTCCAAATACACCTCTACCCCGATATAATGCGACCCGATACAACACAAATTCGGATATAACGCGGTAAGCAGTGCTCCGGGGGGGGCGGGGCTGCGCACTCTGGCGGATCAAAGCAAATTCAATATAACACGGTTTCACCTATAACGCAGTAAGATTTTTTGGCTCCCGAGTACAGCGTTATATCAGGGTAGAGGTGTATAAGTTTCCAAAATTAAGGGGGTTGTTATTTGAGTAGTAATACGGTTTATTTGAACATATTATTTTATTTCTAATTTCTAGATCAGTAGGCAAGGTTTCATGAGAATACAATTACAGAATATGCATGTAGAACTCATATTTCAATTTTAATATTGCCAATATTAATGGCTGAGCTTTTCTATAAATATGGAGAATATGCAGCCAATGATCCCAGCTACATCTTAGCATAATTCAGGTTTAGGTGTAGATCCCTTTCTGAACACACAGAACAAACATGTTCCATCCAAGTAAGAAAAACAATAGATAAGCAATCATGCAAAACAAAGATTTTGTTCCCTTCGAGGTCTGCTGGTTTAATCACCAGAATCCTGAGCAAGGCCTTGCATTAGACCATTGAAAATAGATCTCTCTATATAAAACAGGGTTATATACATTATGTCCATATGCTTGGATAACTTCTGATTCAACTTCCTGTTTATACTGCTTCTTCTAGAAAATTCTATGAACCAAAAATCAGCACTTTCTTATTTGAAGTCCTAAAAATCTGACCCTTTATTATTACTGATGTAATAATGTCCTATCAATAATTAAATGATTTTTCCAAGTTGTCCTGCCTGCTGGATTATGGCAATTCTCAGGAACTCTACAGGGGCACTCCTTAAAAAACTGAATAGCTCTAGAAAAAAATGAATAATACACTTTTTAAAAATACTGTATACAGTGTCAAATATGTATACAGTAAATATGTGGACAAGTTTATTTATTACTTTTACCTGCCTGCTTACCTGATTTATATGTGCAAAATCTTATCATTTTAGGAAAAATGAAATGGAAAGAATATTGATTTATTTATAGGCAATTATCTGCTAGACAGAATTATTTACAAAAACCAAGTTATTGTACCCTGTTGGTCTGAAGTCTAGCTTGCTATTGTTGAGTCCATATAGTAGCAGAGAGAGTATTTTATGGTAAAATATTGCACTATGCATCAGTTATGACAGAATATCTTACAGTGGAGGAATATATATGTATAGGGGATAGAGTATGCATTGATACACATGGAGATAAGGAATACTCATTCCACTTTTAAGAGCAGATTAATGAAATGATAATAGATAGTCAAATAATTTTTCCATTTCCCAGATAGGAAAACAAAAATAGAAAGAGAGGAGAAGTGATTTTCTGGAGGAAACAGCATGTCAGAGAACAGATTTAATGAACCAATCTTACATGTTTAGCTAGAAAGATGCTTGAAGAGGCTCTGTGCAATCATTCTACAAACACACGAATCATGTACACACTAAGAACAGAGAAGGTTTATTTAGTGTTGTATATGGGGTATAACTAGAAGTACTGAAATTGAATTTAGAAAGGCAAAATTTAGGCTGAAAAATCAGAGAAAGCCTGTCAATGAGATGCATCAGGCCTGTGGAATAGCTCTCAAAGTAAGTGGAGGAAACCAAACTGAGAGAGTGCTAGCGGTAGCACCCTGGTCACAGGTTGCTGCGACATGGAGATGGCTGCAGGCTCAGATGGGAAAAACTAACCACTTTCTAGCGGGGGATTATGAGCATTTGGGTGGTAATTACTAGGCTATTGATACAATTGGCAGTAATTGGGAGGAAAAAAGTGGGAGGAGCTCAGAGGGTGAGCTGTGCTGAAAGCACCTGCTGAACTATGCCTGTGTTTTGTTGCGATTGCAAAAGAACTGTGGAATAAAAGGTACAACAGGTGAAAGAGAAACAGCTTGGGTGTGTTTTTGACCATGAGGTGACAGAAGCAGGCAATGCAGTGCAGCATACTGCATAGCTAAGGGAGGACCTTGTGACCAGGGCCGGCGCTTCCACTAGGCGACCCTAGGTGGTCGCCTAGAGCAGCAGGATTTGGGGGGCGGCGTTTTGCCGCCTTGGCGGAAATTTGGCAGTGGGGGGTCCTTCCGCTCCAGGTCTTCGGTGGAAATTCGGCAGCGGGTCCTTCACTCACTCCAGGACCCGCGGCCGAAGTGCCCCGAAGACGTGGAGCGGAAGGACCCCGACCGCCGAATGCTCAGAGGAGGAGCGCTGCCGCCTAGGGCGGCAAAAACCCTGGCACCGCTCCTGCTTGTGACAAAGCCTATTTGAACTAGACTGGACAAAGCAAAATGAACTGTGAAGAACAATCTTCCATTGGCAGTGGATGAAATAGTTCTATTCTATCTCTAACTTCTGTGTTTTTATCACGAGACTTCCTTCCAATACCTAGCACACACTAATGTGCATCTTTAAAGGAGAAAAAGGAAGCCAGATACAGAGTTTGTAGACAGATGCACAATAGGTGCTTTTCCAAGATGCACACATATGAGTTGCCACCTAGAGCCTGATCAGATCTTGGATGACCCAAAGGAAGCACTGGAACCAAAGACTGCCCCATTCTACCATATGTTATCTTGCCTTATCTCTCTTCAAAGTGCCTCCAGCTGAATCCTGACCTCCTGTACCTGGAGTTGGTCTTCTACTGTGAAGTGGGCACCAAATACCTATTGACACCTTTGAATGTCGCTTCTGTTCTAGGGAAAATTTCTTGGCCTGGTACACCTCAATGCAAGAGCCTCTGCTCTTCCATCCAGCCTCCTCTACAGTGAGCCATTTCAACAGTTCAAGATGTCTTGCACAGGCTAGCCCAAGATAGGTGCTGCCTCAGAGGCCATGAAAGGCTGCAGCCTCTGCCACACAGTCACTAAAAGGGTGGATGGTTGACACTTCCCACATCCCAGGCCTGACCATCACCAGATGAACACCTGCAGAGCGATTTGAGCACTCTTTTGAGGGGAATCCAGCTGTCCATTATGAACTCAGACACACACACACACACACACACACACACACACACACACGAGGAGGAACTAGAGAACTCTGCTCCAAGGATCCAATCACTCATCAGATCTCATCTGTCATCAGATGAGAAAAACCTAAGACGAGTTGAGGGCAAACCTAAATACAGACTGTGTTGACATGCTAAATTTGAAGACGTCATGTCCAGGCCTTAGCACCTGAGAAAATAACTCCATCATCCAGCACACTTTGGAGGCAGAAAACGGAATAGCCAACGTCTTCTTCAGAGACTTAACCTAAAGATTTCCTGCAAGTTGTGTTAGCTCAGAGGACCTCTGGAGCTAGATCTGTTTGCCAGGTCACAGAACAACAGACTGAAATTCTACACAAGAATCCCATGCAATACAGCAGCAGGCAAGGATGCTCTTTTCATCCTGTAGCATGGCCCCAATGATTATTCCTGTTTTGTCACCTCGAAAGCCCAATATTCCAAAAGACACTGGAAAGGAAATGAAGGCTTTCCCCCATTGGCCATCAAGAGCCAGAATTCTGTACAAGGTAGGTGTGATATGCAGCTTGGTCACACCTCCTCACCTGAAAAAGAAACCAAGAAAATCCTGTGGGTGCTAGGACCCAGCATGAGTGCAGGCAAGGGATGGGAAAAACAACTTGCTCGCCCCTTTCTCCTCTTGTTGCCACTTCCAGTCAGCCCTGCTCCATCCCTTTTAATTGCCAACTTATCACTAGCTGCCCAGTAAGCCACTTGCATCTCGCCTGTCAGGAACAGTGCTATGAGGGCCGCCCAAATCAACTCCTCCCAGTCTGCTGCCTTTGCCACCCTCTCAAATGTTCGGAGGAAGACCTTAGGTCATCTTCTGGTCCAAGATTCGCCAGCCCCAGAGCCAACCATCCCCCAGTCCACCAACAACTGTGTTACTGGGTGTGGCTCAGTCTAACTGTTCCTGTATCCACACCTGTTGTTTGGAGTAGACTTCTTACCACATCTGTTGTGAAACTAACTGAGCCTCCTGCTGTTTCTGTTGATTTTCTGTCAATTGCATCAGCAGGGCCTGGGTCTGCTGCTGCTTCTCTTGCTGCTGCATAGCGACCACCTTTTGCTGCTGTTCTGCACCTAGCAGGCAGATCACCTCCTCCCTCTTTCCCCTTATTCTAGGGGTAGGCCAGAGGCCTGCTTCTGGTATCACATATCATTGGGCCAGGTCTCTCCCCAGCTCCAAAGCACGTACTGCCACACCCTGTCTTTTGCATGGAGCTTTATTTCTTTAACAGATGTTAGCAACAAACAGAAAAGTCTTAACTCAATTCCTGGCCTCAGGCTTCAGAGCCAGCTCTCCCAGGGGCCTCTGGTACTCCAGCTCCTGGAAGCTTCCCAGTCTGCTAGCTCTGCTCTCTTCCTAGAGCAACAGCCTCAGTGCTACTTTCCTGAGCCACTGGCCCCTTGCTCCAGTGAACCACCACAGAAGCTAACTCCTCTCTGTGGTGGCTTTCCCTCCCCAGGGCTCAGTCTGTTTCAGTCCATATGTCCCAACTGCCTATTAACAGCCTTTATAGGCTGTATTCTACCCAACTGCTCCGGTCCAGGGAAGCTGGGCTTAGTCTATCCACAGGGACCAGCTGCCCTGTGTCACCATACTCCCCTGCATCAGTTAAGAACATAAGAACGGCCATACTGGGTCAGACCAAGGGTGCATCAAGCCCAGTATCCTGTCCTCTGACAGTGGCCAATGGCTGGTGCCCCAAAGGGAACGAATAGACAGGTTATCATCAAGTGATCCATGCCCTGTCACCCAATCCCAGCTTCTGGCAAAAAGATTCTAGGGACACCATTCCTGCCCATCCTGGCTAATAGCCATTGATGGACCTATCTTCCATGAATCTACCTAACTCCCTTTTGAACCCCGTTATAGTATTGGCCTTCACAATACCCTCTGGCAAGGAGTTCCAGAGGTTGACAGTGTGTTGCGTGAAAAAGTACTTTCTTGTGTTTGTTTTAAACCTGCTACCGATTAATTTCATTTGGTGGCCCCTTGTTCTTGTATTATGAGGAGTAAATAACACTTCCTTATTTACTTTCTCTATACCTCTCATGATTTTATAGACCTCTATCATATCCCCCCCTTAGTCGCCTCTTTTCCAAGCTGAAAAGTCCCAGTCTTATTAATCTCTCCTCATACGGAAGCCGTTCTATACCCCAGTCATTTTTGTTGCCCTTTTCTGAACCTTTTCCAATTCCAATATATCTTTTTTGAGATGGGGTGACCACATCTGCACGCAGTATTCAAGGTGTGGGCATACCATGGATTTATATAGAGGCAATATGATATTTTCTGTCTTATTATCTATCCCTTTCTTTATGATTCCCAACATTCTGTTCACTTTTTTGACTGCCACTGCAGATTGAGTGGATGATTTCAGAGAACTATCCACAATGACTCCAAGATCTCTTTCTTGAGTGGTAACAGTTAATATAGACCTCATCATTGTATATGTACAGTTAGGATTGTGTTTTCCAATGTGCATTATTTTGCATTTATCAACATTAAATTTCATCTCCCACTTTGTTGCCCAGTCACCCAGTTTTGTAGCTCTTCGCAGTCTGTCTAGGACTTAACTATCTTGAGTAGTTTTGTATCATCTGCAAATTTTGCCACCTCACTGTTTACCCCTTTTTCCAGATCGTTTATGAATATGTTAAATAGGACTAGGCCCAGTACAGATCCCTGGAGGACACCACTATTTACCTCTCTCCATTCTGAAAATTGACCATTTATTCCTACCCTTTGTTTCCTATCTTTGAACCAGTTATCAATCCATGAGAGAACCTTCCCTCTTATCCCATGACTGCTTATTTTGCTTAAGAGCCTTTGGTGTGGGACCTTGTCAAAGGCTTTCTGAAAATCTAAATACACGATATCCACTGGATCTCCTTTGTCTGCATGTTTGTTGACCCCCTCAAAGAATTCTAGTAGATTGGTGAGGCATGATTTCCCTTTACAAAAAACATGTTGACTATTTCCCAAAAAATTATGTTCATCTATATGTCTGACAATTTTGTTCTTTACAATAGTTTCAACCAATTTTCCCGGTACTGAAGTGAGGCTTATTGGCCTGTAGTTGCCAGGGTCACCTCTGGAGCCCTTTTTAAAAATTGGCATCACATTAACTATCCTCCAATCATTTGGTACAGAAGCTGATTTAAATGATAGGTTACAGATGACAGTTAGTAGTAGTAGTCCTGCAATTTCACATCTGAGTTCCTTCAAAACTCTTGGATGAATACCATCAGGTTCTGGAGACTTATTACTGTTTAGTTTATCAATTTGTTCCAAAACCTCCTCTAATGACACCTCAATTTGGGACAGTTCCTCAGATCTGTCACCCCCCAAAAATGGCTCAGGTTTGGGAATCTCCCTCACATCCTCAACAGTGAAGACCTATGCTAAGAATTCATTTAGTTTCTCTGCAATGGCCTTATCTTTGAGTGCTCCCCCTCCAGTCTTATACACCACCCTGAGCACCTCTTCTCAGGACTTAGCACTCCCCAGAACCAACCCCACCAGAAATCACAAACTCCAGTGCCCCAAAACCTGCCAACTATGGTTTTACATGATTCCAGCATTACAAAGGACAGAGATTTGAGAGGTCATGACAAGAAATCATAGCTGATGTTAACTGTTAGGAAAGGGATAGATAATAAGACAGCAAATAGCATAATGCCACTAAATAAGTCCATTGTACGCCCATACCTTGAATAATTGCAGTTCTGGTGGCCCCATCTCAAAAAAGATACATTAGAAATGGGAAAAAGTACAGAGAAGGGCAACAAAAATTATTAGCGGTATGGAACAGCTTCCATATGAGGAGAGATTAAAAAGAGTGGGACTATTCAGCTTGGAAAAGAGATGACTTGGGGGAATATGACAGAGGTCTATAAAATCATGAATGGTGTGGAGAAATTGAATAAGGAAGTGTTATTTACTCTTTCACATAACACAAGAACCAGGGGTCACCCAATAAAATTAATAGGCAGCACGTTGAAAACAAACATAAGGAAGTACTTCTTCACACAACACACAGTAACCAGAGGAACTTGTTGCCAGAGGATGTTGTGAAGGCCAAAAATATAACGTGGAGCCAAAAAAGATAAGTTCATTGAGAATAGGTCCATCAATGGCTATTAGCCAAGATGGTTAGGAATATAACCCCATTCTCTGTATGTCCTGAAGCTTCTGACTGCCATATGCTGGGAGTGGACGACAGGGGATGGACCACTAGAAAATTACCCTGTTAATTTCCTCTAAAGCATCTGGCATTGGCCACTGTCAAAAGACAGGGCAATGGGCTAGATGGATCACTAGCCAGACCCAGTATGGCCATTCTTATGTCTTATGGGTCTCAGGCTGGAAAATAAATTGAGAAACGCTGTCTAGACTAAGGTCCTACTCAGTCCCAGAATTGTTGTAAGAGACTTTAAGCCATCACCTGCTACCCCTCAAGGGTCAGTTGATAATCCCAGTGTGAAAAATAATGTGCCAGAATTCCTGTTAAATGAGCAAAATTACCTCTATTTTAATCAAAGGTAATCTTTTTTGTTGTTGTTAAGTGAGTTTTGTGTGCTGTAGTAGATGCACTGCATAGTGTTGCTTTCTGCTTGAATGACTAATGGAGATGTGAGCACTTATATAAACAAGGAAAGGGATTTAATGAACATATTGTACATACTAAAATAGATGCTTTGCTTTGGAAAAGCACAGAATGCATTCTTCCAAGTGCATAAAAATCCCGCATAAATGATGCATGCGTTTCCTATGAACTGGGCTAGTCAAAAATTGTCAACTGCACTTACAAGACTAAATCAAGTATGGTAATTGTTCACTTCGATTTGATGTAAAAAAAATAAAGCAGAGAAATTTTCTAAAATGATAATACTATTTTTATGTTGCTTTTCATTAGAGACCATTTGAAGATTCAAGCCTGTTGGTTTCAGATGAATGTGTTTCTCTGGAGCAGCAATTTCACTTATTGTATTTCCATTAATTCTCATTCCTTGTATGTGAACAGTGACATTTCCAAAACAAAAAGGACACAGCAGTAGACACATTTATAGAATCCTGGCATGTTGGTCACAATTTTATAAAAATTATTAGAATTTCAAGAGACTGTGTCCCAAAGAAAGAAAGTAAGAAAGAAATGTTTGTGATACTTTTGTTCAAAAGAATTACAACAGGAGGATGTCTCTTTTCTTGATTGCCCTTTCATCATTCCATTTACTGCAAATGCAATCTTCCCACATCCTATATTAGGATGCATAAAAGGATGATAGATGGTCTTCTGTTAAGCATGGGCCTTGGATTTGGTTTCTATGGCCAGCTGTGCCACAAGCTTCCTGTGTAACCTTAGACAAATCATTTTATTGCTCTAGCATCTCATTTCTAAAATAAAAATAATAAACACAAGAAGTCTGTATTTAACAACTCTAGCTCCCTACAATTTTAAATTCACTCTTTGCACCTACCTAAAGGGAAAAGGAAAGAGGAGATAAATCCTTCCTTTTCTGGTACAAAAACATTAACTGTCATGTATGTCAAAAAACAAAGTTACATCCATTCACCTTCTTGGGTGCCAAAAGCCCAAAAACCCCCTATCACCACCAATGTCTTCCACTGACAGTTTCTACAACGCTATAAAATAATTAAATGAAAAATATATTGTGTTTCTAGCCATGATTGCAAAGAAAACCATAAAAATATGGCCCAAGTTTAACTGACAGTGTGTCTTCCTGAGTCTGCTCACAGCCTGAAAAAAAAACACTCTGTAAGGTTTGCTCCATTAACTACAAAGGAGCATTAACTCTGAAACAGTAAGAAGGAAAGGTAAATCTCAGGAATAATATTTTCATTATTTAATTGCCAAACATTTGGCAATGGAATTATTATTATAAATTACTAGCATTATTATTATTATTAAAGGCACAACAGCAATTATCCTGATGTAAAGGAAATGTAGAAAGAATAGCAAGAGACCAATATGGATGTATCAGGAGCTCTTTAATGACCTGAAAAATATAAAAAGGAATCCCACAAAAAGTGGAAGCAAGGACAAATTGCTAGGATGAGTACAAAAGAACAGCACAAGCATGTAGGGATGAATTCAGAAAGGCTAAGGCACAAAATGAATTACACCTAGCAGCAGACATAAAAGACAACAAGAAGAGGTTCTATCAATACATTAGGAGGAAGAGAAAGACAAAGGAACGTGTAGGTCGACTACTTAGTGGAAAGGTGAAGCTAGTAATGGATGACACCAAGAAGACTGAGGTATTTAATGCCTATTTTGCTCCAGTTTTCACTAAAAGGGTTAATTATGACCAGATGCTTAATACAATTGATTCTAACAACAAGGGGGAAGGAACACAAGTCAGACTAGGGAAAGAACAGGTTAAAGAATATTTAGATAAATCAGATGTATAATATAAAAGTCATCAGGATCTGATGAAGTTCACCTTAGGGTACTTAAGGAACTAGCAGAAGCAATCTTGGAACAATTAGCTATCATCTTTGAGAACTCATGGACTATGGATGATGTTCCAGAGGACCGGAGAAGAGCCAACATAGTTCCTATCTTTAGAAAGGGAGGAAAAAAGAAGACCCAGGGAATTATAGACTAGTCAGCCTGATTTCAATAGCAGTCCAGTACTATTCAACATTTGCACTTAAAACTTGGATAATGGAATGGAGAGTATGCTTATAAAATCTGCTGATAACATCAAGCTAGGAGGGATTCCAAGCACTTTGGAGGACAGGATTAGAATTCAAACAGCTAGACAAATTTGAGAATTGGTCTGAAATCAACAAGATGAAATTCAATAAAGGCAAGAGCAAAGCATATACTGAGGAAGGAAAATAAAATGCACAAATACAAAAAGGGGAGTAACTGGCTAGGCACTAGTACTGTTGAAAAGGATCTGGGGGTTATAGTGGATCATAAACTGAATGTGAGTCAATAATGAGATGCAGTTGTGAAAAAGGTTAATATTCTGTGGTGTATTAACAGGAATATCATATGTAAGATATGCGAGGTAATTGTTCCTCTCTATGTGGCACTGGTAAGGCCACAGCTAGAGTACTGTCTCCGGTTTAGGGTACCACACTTTGAGAGAGATGTGGGCAAACTGGAGAGATCCCAGAGGAGAGCAATAAAGAGGATAAAAAGTTAAGAAAACCTGACCTAATTTGCGGATGATAAAATGATACAAAACCACTTAAGATAGTTAAGTCCCAGGCAGACTGCGAAGAGCTACAAAAGGGTCTCACAAAACTGGGTGACTGGGCAACAAAATGGCAGATGAAATTTAATGTTGATAAATGAAAAGTAATGCACATTGGAAAAACATAATCCCAACTATATATATAAAATGATGGGGTCTAAATTAGCTGTTACCACATAAGAAAGATCTTGAAGTCATTGTAGATAGTTCTCCGAAAACATCCACTCAATGTGCAGCAGCAGCCAAAAAAGCAAACAGAATGTTGGGAATCATTAAGAAAAGGATAGATATGACTGAAAATATCATACTGCCTCTATATAAATCCATGGTATGCCCACATCTTGAATACCGTGTGCAGATGTGGTCGCCCCATCTCAAAAAAGATATATTGGAATTAGAAAAGGTCCAGAAAAGGGCAAAAAAAATGATTAGGGGTTTGGAAGGGCTTCCATATGAGGAGAACATAATATAACAACATAAGAACGGCCATCCTGGGTCAGACCAAAGGTCCATCTAGCCCAGTATCCTGTGTTCCAACAGTGACCAATGCCAGGTGCCCTAGAGGGAATGAACAGAACATCAAGTGATCCATCCCCCGTCGCCCATTCCCAGCTTCGGGCAAAGAGAGATTAATAAGACAGGGACTTTTCAGCTTGGAAAAGAGACAACTAAGGGGGAATACGATTAGGGTGACCAGACAGCAAATGTGAAAAATCGGGACAGGGGGTGGGAGGTAATAGGAGCCTATATAAGAAAAGGACCCAAAAATCAGGACTGTCTCTATAAAATTGGGACATCTGGTCACCCTAGATATGATAGAGGTCTTCAAAATCATGACTGGTGTGGAGAAAGTAAATAAGGAAGTGTTATTTACTCCTTATAACACAAGAACTAGGGGTCACCAAATGAAATTAAAAGGCAGCAGGTTTAAAACACACAAAAGTAGTATTTTAGGCCAAGACTATAACAGGGTTCAAAAAAGAACTAGATAAGTTCATGGAGGATAGGTCCAGCAATGGCTATTAGCCAGGATGGGCAGGGATGGTGTCCCTAGCCTCTGTTTGCCAGAAGCTGGGAATGTTCGACAGGGGATGAGTCACTTGATGATTGCCTGTTCTGTTCATTCCCTCTGGGCCACCATCGGAAGACAGGATAGTGAGCTAGATGGACCTTTGGTCTGACCCAGTATGGCCATTCTTATGTTCTTATACATTACCAGCTAAATCAGAACTCTGGTTTTCTAGAAGATAAAATACATAGTATTTGATGTATTAGCTATAAATACATGCTATATGATAATATGATATATGATGTGTGGCTGGCAATTACCCTTTGTTGTACAACAAATGATTGAATCTTAGTAGTAGAAAAGCTCTTTTGCCACACTTTTGAAAGAATCTCATTGATATGGAAGAAATTACTTCCAATGAGCATCTTGTTTATGATGCTGAGTATGGAGAACTGTACACGATATCAGAATAACCCCTTACCTAAAGGAGAAAACAAATGTGTATGCGAGAATTACATGAGATCCCTATAGAGTGATGTCACTGTCCAAAATTTTGTTTTAAAGAAGGGTTGTTTGCTGCCTCTTCCTTGTTTTTTTAGTTATTCTCATTGGTAGATTTTACAGTTGTTTAAAAATCAATAAAAACAATTATTTTTTAAAAAGCAGCCCTGTAATGGTTATAATCATTACTGTGACCTAGATAAGAGAGGGAAAAGACTACATCACCGTAATTAGCAGATTTAAAAAAAAAATTCAGAGATTTTTATTGGAAAGAATAGGGTTCAGTTCCTCGGTCACAGAGGCAATGTTTAGGAAACCAACTGCTGGAAGCCAATTAACCAAACAGTTACAAAGGGACAGCTTGGCCTTTTATTTCCAAGCATTTAAAAAAAATATTTTTAAAAACTGAATAAGAAATGCAACATACAAAGTAAGCGGGCGAGGGTTTGTACCCACATTACCAAATATCCTTTAATAATATGTTACTGTCTTTTATTGCCAGTTTTTGGCACCCACATGGGAATAAAGAGACTCTGAGGTCATTAACTGAAATCCACTTTGATTAAATTGATCCCATTAAAATAAACACACAGGAATAGAAGACCATTTTTCTTGGTCCTCTCTAATCAATGATGGGAGAACAAGAGAAGAGACTCATTGATCGATCTCTAATCTGTGTGTTTTGTGGAAGGCACCCACAGAACTCTTGCAGTGGTACTACTTCATGGACAACCATTCTGCTATATTAGTCATCTAGTTATCAGAAAACAAAGACACTAACTTTCCACAGAACACAGTGCATCAGATTATTTCTGCAGAATAGATCCCAAGAGAGCACTTATCAATGTCAGGATTAACCTGATAATGGTAACCTTCTCTACACACCTCAGTGGCTTATGCAGGTAATGAAAGAAGATCTATTAGGTCAAACTGATTAGTAACATTACAATTGATTCTAAATTGCAGCTGGTTGGGGACTAAATGTTAAAAACTGATTGTTAAGATACCATTAAAACAGATTTCTTTCCTTTCAAACTTCACTTTCAGCTTCATGAGTTAATGGATTAAGTAATCATTTTAAATTCTGGATTTACAATTAGTCATTCTCTTGTATCTAGAAATCTTAGACTGAGTTACAGAGGAGGCATACATCAGTACTAGAAAGTGATTTACTCAGCTGCTCCCTTTAGCGGTTCTGCCTTGGGAAGTGCAATTTAATGCTTGAACTTCTTTCCTAGACTCACACACTATAGTGCAGTACATCTGAGTCATCTTAAATGAGTAACAGTTAAACAACTGAACCGTAAAACCCATATAACTTCTAAGTACCAAATGGCGGAAAATGAAAGTCTCCACTAGGAAAGGAAATAGATTGGCTTTTTAAAAATGCGCAGCTATTCAGGACGCCCAACTTTTCAATTCTATTTAATTTTAAATAGTTATTTAACTTACCATACATTGTAAAAATGGGTTGTTTACACAATGAGTTTGACATGCATATGCTAAATAGCTAGTGGGTTTTTTCACAGTAAGACTACTGAAGAAGGTACCAAAAGTATTCAAAGTATTGTTGTTTCAGACAATTTTATAGGCAGTGAATGACGGAAAGGACTACACCCTGTAACCATGGAAAATTGCACAGGTGTTCTTACTTCTTCTTATTTAATCAGGCCAAACCTATTAGCAAAAAAATACTTTAGGAGAAACGATTTTCATGTCTTATTCACCTAAGCTGAGCTACAAATGAACTGATATCTTGACACTATGTTCAGCCACAGACATATAAGGCCTTTTTTGGAAGATCCCATCACACTATTTACAACCAAGTATGAAAAACTAACTGGAATATAAACTAATGATGCTAAATTGTTTTATACACACTATTAAATTAGCACCCAGATAATCCAGGATACCTGCTACATTGGGGTAACTGCCAGGGTAGAAATTCAGAATAATGCTTTTCACTGGCAATAAACAATGAATAAATGGGATATTTAGTGTATTAGTCTGGTGTTGGCTATATCCCTATTCACAGTAGTTTACAGGTGTAAATTAATGTTTTGTTTACTTCTCACTGTTTGAACACTTTGTTATGAGTGATAAGAGTCACTTGCTTTAGTATATTTTAATACTTTGCAGAGTACTTATTTTTAAAAGCAATTCACAAAAATATCTAGCAGCACAGTGTATTTATTTAATTGCCTGAGAACTGGCCAGGTACAGCAGGTTAAATGGACACTTTTTTCCTCTTTAGGGTGTGCCATTTAAGATTATACTATAGCAATTTGTAGAAGTGAGGCACCAACAAAGGCTGTAACCACATGATGCCAAACAACACTCCACTTAACTCCCCCCCAACCATGGTTTAACACAAGGTAGACATAGACAAGGTCAACAAGTTTTCAATGCCCGATGCAGAAAATATGCTTGCCCTTCCTTTCAAAGAAGGAGCAATGTTTGAGGCTGGGTTTCAAAAACCATTCATTTTTAGAGTTTGGACACAGGCAGAGAGAAAAAGAAACACTAAAATCCAAATGAAAGTGAATTTGGTCTGAGCTGGACGTTTAGGTGGGTGCATAGAGATGAATGATTATCTGAGATTAACAACAGTGGCAAACAAGTGAGGTCTTGGGCAAATTGGAGCAGGTGGGGACTAAAAAGAGAGGTGACAGAGTGCCTAGATCCTCAAAGTTTACATCACTACAGGTGAGAAGCATTAACTGGAATACCGAATATTGATGGCTACCAAAGAACCAAGGCAGGATGCAGAAGAGGTACAATGTTCCTGCACCCTCTGCAAACTAGTTTCCATTTTGGTAGATAAACTGCAGGTAGGGCCGGTGCAAGGAAGTTTCGCGCCCTAGGTGAAACTTCCACCTTGCGCCCCCTTCCCTCCCCTCCAGCCCTGCGGCAGCTCACCTCTGCTCCGCCTCCTCCCCATAGCATGCTGCCCCTGCTCTAATTCTCCTCCCCTCCTAGAGCTGATTGGTGCTGCAAGCCTGGGAGGCGGGAGAAGTGGAGCAGCGACCATGCACTCGGGGAGGGGGCGTAGCAGAGATGAGCTGAGGTGGGGAGCTGCCGTGGAGGGGGGGGTGCCTCATAGCGAGGGGGGGAGCTGCCGCAGGGCTCCCCACCCCAGCTCACCTCTGCTACGCCCCCTCCCTGAGCACGCCGCCCCCGCCGGCAATGACAATAATTGCATGGAGCGGCCGCACGTGTCAGTGCGCTGCCGGCAGCCCAGCCCAGGAACTCTGTAAAAAAATTAAAAAAAATAAAATTGGGGGCACCGCTTTTTGGCGCCCCCAAATCTTGGTGCCCTAGGCAACCGCCTAGTTTGCCTTAATGGTAGCACCGGCCCTGACTGCAGGGATTAACACTGCAGTTGAAATCTCTACCAGTAAAGAAAGAAGTCAAATCAGGCAGATCAAAGACATTGAGGAAGGACACTGCCTCTTCAGATGATATTTGGGCAAACATGCAGAAGGATCAAAAGAAGACCTTACAGTCACAAAAAGGAAGAGGAAAAGGGCATGCATCAGTCAATGAATAGATATTCCACTCAGTGAGTTGAAAGCACAAACTGATAAAGAGACTACACTATGCTCTGAACATGGGTAAACAGGTAATAATTAAATGAGAAGTGTTAGAAAGAAAGAGGCAGCAAGTGATCTGGACTGTTGACTTGATAGTGAGGAATGTACAGTACCCCCAAAAGTGTTAGACAGACAAAGATGTGAGGCTAATCTCAATCTGGGTGCCAGAAGAGAAGATCTGACAAGAAAGAGAGAGAGAGTGAGCGTGCATGTGATTTTTAGGCCTATCCCAAACAAATATAAAGATAACATCCCTCTTGCGTCTGATGAAGTGGGCATTCACCCACGAAAGCTTATGCTCAAATACTTCTGTTAATCTTAAAGGTGCTACAGGACCCTCTGTTGCTTTTTACAGATTCCTCTAGCCCCATAAAAATTATTCCAAAATCCCCAAGATCTGCTACCTAGCAATAGGGCTTTTCTTTCTCTTGCTGTACATTCTCTTCTTACAGCTTGCTCTAATACCCCTTGGCCTATGGACATTTTCCAGCTATTCAGAAAATCATTTTAGATTTTAGGTTGTTGTGGGTTTTTTTGGCATGCAGTTTAGCCAAAGTCAAACTTCCACTTCAATCTGTTGAAATTCATTGCTTGGCTGAACATTTTAAAATGCAGCAGGATTCTTTAAGCTACCATATGATTATCTTAAAATATATATATGAAAGAGTATAGCCATTATACTCAGGGTACATTAATCCCTATAATGTGAAAATGGATACTAAATTTTTGTAACCATGGATTCATATCAGGCGACTGATGCCCGAAAATAAAGACCAATCTATTACCTTCACTCTTCGATGTTACATTTATTATACTATAGAACATAAAATTATTTTTCATTAACAAAATATTTTTTCTATACTATTGAGAACTTTATATATACCCAAACTCCTTCCTTGTTCAACTTAATCTAAAAATAGTATTTTGCCTAGCACAAGTAGAAACACAAGTGAATATTGTAGCTCCACTGAAGGGCTTGTCTGTGAATGGCAACTCTTAAGATGTTCCAGATGCTTCAAGCTACTGTAATTATGGTATAACTATAGACCAATTAGAGAAGTACATGCAACTTTAAAAGTATGCCAGATGTGTTATGCAGAATTATGACAGCTGTCCTCAAAGCAACCCAAACTGGGACTTACTATCCTTAGTGGCAAAGTTAAGGTCTGCTTCTATTATGATACATACATTTCTGATCAAGCCCGGTTACACAACAGTTTGTTGGAAAAGTGCATGAAAACATGACAGAGAAGAGAGCTCATAAGGAAACTTGAGTGTTGGGAACAACCCCACCAGCCGTCTACAGCACACTGTGATGGGATATATGTATCCTGCCCACAGCAAAGGGAGCAAGGGGTAAATTGAGCTTCTCTGAAAGGAAGGAAAAAACCTGTCCCTTCCCAAAGGGAGTGAACAAGCTGTCATTTCTGGAGGGAGGGCCTGACCAAACAGCCTCATTAGGGAGACGGTCTTTTAAAAAGAATTATTTGGGTTATTGGAGTGGTCCTTGGCTCTAGCCAGGAGCCTGGGATGAGAGGACGCATTATGAAGGGGAGAGAGGCAGGCAAGTCTTCTGTGGCCTCTCAGGATAGTTGGTAGAGTGTCTCCTGGAGTAACAGAGACCCAGAATGAAATCCTGTTCAATTCCGACCACAGTGCTGTGCCTCACCATGTGAGCCTTGAAGTCATGTGGACCCACTGATCTCACCGGGGTTCCCATGCACCCAATTCCCCAACCTTGTGGCAATGGCATGCTGCATAACAAACAACATAAAATAATGTACAACCATAAAACTACATTTTGCACAACAAAACCATGTCATAAATCTGCTCTCATAAAACTAAGTACTGACTGGGTGCATTTACACTTCTTTTAAAAATAGCCCTAAATCACATCTCATAGTGATTATTTACGATAAAAAAAAGTTGTGTGTCAACACTGATAAGACTTACTAAAGATTTAATGGCTACAAAATAAGGGATATAAAAACTGAACTTTTTTTATCTTCCCCCACTCTGTATATTTTGCAGTCTTTAAAAAACCAATTTTATATAAAGAAACACTCTTTTAAACTAATACATTTCCCAGAGTGAAAACATATTAATATTAGGGCTGTCAAGCAATTAAAAAACTAATTGTGATTAATTGAGCTGTTAAACAATAATAGAATACCATTTAAATATTTTTGGATGTTTTCTACATTTTCAAATGTATTGATTCCAATTACAACACAGAATACAAAGCGTATACTGCTCACTTTATATTTATTTTTGATTACAGATATTTGCATGGTAAAAAACAAGTATTTTTCAATTCCCCCATTACAAGTATTGTAGTGCAACCTCTTTATCATGAAAGTTGAACTTACAAATGTAGAATTATGTATATAAAAAAACTGCATCCAAAAAATCAAACAATGTAAGATATTGAGCCTACAAGTCCACTCGGTCCTACTTCTTGTTCAGCCAATCACTCAGATTGGCTGAACAAGTTTGTTTACATTTACAGGAGATAATGCTGCCTACTTCTTGTTTACAATGTTACCTGAAAGTGAGAACAGACGTTCACATGGCACTGTTGTAGCTGACGTCGCAGGATGCGCTGAAAATTCATATGTCCCTTCATTCTTTAACCACCATTCCAGAGGATAATGCTGATGATGGGGTCTGCTTGATAATGATCCAAAGCAGTGCGGACTGACGCATGTTCATTTTCATCATCTGAGTCAGATGCCACAAGCAGAAGGTCGATTTTCTTTTTTGGTGGTTCAGGTTCTGTAGTTTCCACATCAGAGTGTTGCTCTTTTAAGACTTCTGAAAGCATGCTCCACACCTCGTCCCTCTCAGATTTTGGAAGGTACTTCAGATTCTTAAACCTTGGGTCGAGTGCTGTAGCTATCTTTAGAAATCTCACATTTGTATCAAATCTGCAGTGAAAGTGTTCTCAAAACGAACAACATGTGCTAGGTCATCATCCGAGACTGCTATAACATGAAATATATGGCAGAATGAGGGTAAATCAGAGCAGGAGACATACAATTCTCACCCAAGGAGTTCAGTCACAAATTTAATTAATGCATTTTTTTTTAAACGAGCGTCATCAGCATGGAAGCATGTCCTCTGGAATGGTGGCCAGAGCATGAAGGGGCATACGAATGTTTACCATATCTGGCCCGTAAATACCTTGCAACGCCGGCTACAAAAGTCAACACCTGTTCTCACTTTCAAGTGGCATTGTAAATAAGATGTGGGCAGCATTATCTCGCGTAAACGTAAACAAACTTGTTTGTCTTAGCGACTGGCTGAACAAGAAGTAGGACCGAGTGGACTTGTAGGCTCAAAAGTTTTACATTGTTTGATTTTTTTGATGCAGTTTTGTAACAATTGTAAATTGCACTTTCAGGATAAAGAGATTGCAGTATGACTTGTATGACATGAATTGAAAAATACTATTTCTTTTGTTTATCATTTTTATAGTGCAAATATTTGTAATAAAAATAATAATATGACGTGAGCACTGTACTCTTTGTATTCTGAGTTATAATTCAAATCAATATATTTGAAAATGTAGAAAAACATCCAAAAATATTCAATACATTTCCATTGGTATTCTATTGTTTAACAGAGCGACTAAAACAGATCAATCAAGATTAATTTTTTTAATCACGATTATTTTTTTGAATTAATCTCAAGAATTACTGTAATTAATCAAGAGCCCTAATTAATATGCCTCCTCCTCTGCAGAAAGGGATACTTAGTGCTCAGTGGATTTCACTACAAAGAGCAGGAAATCCCCCACAGAAATAGGAAGCTCACGGTGCTGTTATTGTGCTCTATATGCTTCTGATCGGTTAGAGTTATTACACACATACTTAGCTTTACTACCACGAGTAGTCTCATTGAAATCAATGAGGCTTCTCATGCAATTAAACTAAGTACACCTGTAAATGTTTTCAGGAACTAGGTCCTAGTCTCTCTGTGCTGTAAAATGGGGATAGTGGTACTTCACTACCCTCTAAGGGTTGATGTGAAGATAAATACGTTAAAGATTCTGATGTGATCAGATACCATATACATAGCTAAAATAGACAGATTAGCAACTGGTCTGAATAATTTTTACAGTTAGATTGTTTACAGAACAAACTAACTGCAGTCTAAAATATTTGTATACCATGTGATAATACTTCTGATTTGATAGTCTGATCTGATACATTGCTATATATATCATGTGAAAACAGCTACAGCTATACTGACATATGCATGAATTAAATATTAATTGTAGGCCAAAGGGGGAAAAGATTTTTTTCTATCTTCAACAAGTGTTATACAAATAAGGTAATAAAAATAAAGGAAAATGCAAGATGGTGAAAATGTCTGTATTAGTAATACAAGACAGAATGACAAGTTTCTTCTTTTTTTTTTTATTACATTCTATCTTTATCACCTTAGTACAGAAAATCACTCAATGAATAATTCTTAAATAATACAGTCAAGGTAATAAAAATAGACTTAAGATAATTCTATTAAGAGAAACTCTCTCTATAGGGGAAGTCTATTCTATTAAGAGTATTCTATGACTTGCTGTTTGAAATACGAAGTTCAAACTATCTTGCTTAATCAGAATTGGTGACATGTCGCATGATATTTTCATTCCATGACTGGACAAATTAAAATCTTATTAGGTTTCTGTGAATGTTTGTAGAAAATGGATTTAAAATTTGCTTTCCACAAGGTTTCAAGTGATAAATGCTTAATTTTAAAACAAAGTATTTAAATCAAACCAATCTGTACACAGAACACAAGACTGTGCCAGGATCGTAGATTTCATTCATAGTATGTATATTTATGATTTTCTGCCATGTTGGGATTTCATCCTTCTCTCTTAAGTGCGTCTCATCTGTCCACAACTCATTATGTTATTCTGTGTCTATCCATAAACATTTAAGAAAATCCAAAAACTAAATGGTGAACAGATGACTCCAGGATAATGTATTAAAACATTTTGGCATTTTTTTCTAGTGGTATGAAAACCATATTTAGAGAAGTATAAATGTAGGAACTACAAAGTGGACATACAAAACTTCTTGCACTGTGAGATGTTTTACTTGTATAAGAAAGTCACTGCACCGGTGAATGGGTGGGGAATACTGCCACAACTGGTAGACAGTGTCAAAAAAGAAAAAGCTTTAAGTACTTCCACTGTATTATGAGAGTTTGTGTTTTTTTTGTTTATGTCAAAAATTCTCAGAGCATCATTCAGCTATCGATTATGTGGAAAATAGCAGATGTTCAGTCATATGAATTTCTACTGCAGGTTAAGTTTTAAGTATGCAAATATGGTATTCTTCCATCATTAACATAAACAGCTTGGCTCCTTTTATATTTACAAAAAAAAAGTATCTGTATCCACTATTAATAGGGCCCTACCAATTTCATGGCCATGAAAAATGTGTCACGGACTGTGAAATATGGTCTTTTGTGTGCTTTTACCCTATACTAGACAGCTTTCACAGGGGAGACCAGTGTTTCTCAAATTGGGGGTCCTGACCCAAAAGGGAGTTGCAGGGGGCCACCAGGTTATTGTAGGGGGGTTGTGGTATTGCCACCCTTACTTCTGCATTGCTGCCCTTCAGAGCTGGGTAGCCGGAGAGAGGCGGCTGCTAACTGGGGGCCCAGCTCTGCATGCAGCAGCACAAAGATAAGGGATTGCAATACCATACCATGCCATCCTTGCTTCCACTGCTGGTGGCGGCTTTGCCTTCAGAGCTGGGCTCCCAGCCAGCAGGTGCCAGTCTCCAGCTGCCCAGCTCTGAAGGCAGTGCCGCCGTCAGCAGCAGCACAGAAGTAAGGGTAGCAGTACTGCAATGTATAAAATAAAATAAAATAAATTAATGGAGATATCCTATCTCCTAGAACTGGAAGGGACCTTGAAGGTCATCGAGTCCAGCCCCCTACCTTCACTAACAGGACCAAGTACTGATTTTGCCCCAGATCTCTAAGTGGCCCCCTCAAGGATTGAACTCACAACCCTGGGTTTAGCAGGCCAATGCTCAAACCACTGAGCTATCCCTCCCCCCATAATATCCCCACTTCAATAACCTTGTGATACCCTCCCCACCTCCTCCTTTTTGGGTCAGGACCCCTATAATTAAAACACCGTGAAATTTCAGATTTAAATAGCTGAAATCATGAAATTTATTATTTTAAAAATCCTATGACCATGAAATTGACCGTGAATTTGGTAGGGCCTTAACTATTAAAGACTGAGCCAAAAGAAGTAGAAATATCGCGGTTAGTAAGTTTTCAGTGTTTTTTTTTTAAATATAAGAATGTTAAAGATTCAATAGCGTACATTAAAGTGACAACACACACAGTTAAATCAAAATTGGCCCAAGAAGTAGATTGTGTAAAAAGAGGCTTTTATCAATAAAACTAGGATCAAAAGAAATATTGATATGTTTAAAAAATTCTAATAGACAGCTATTTTAAAACAAAGAAACATTCATCACCACTGTTACAACACTGTAGTAGTATTGTGCTGGTGAATTTGATTCTTAAAGTTAAATTAATTAGAAACAGAAGCAAAAATGAGTAGTTTATTTTCTTTGTCCTGCAATGTTAAATATGTGGGGAGCAGAGAGGATAGTGGGAGAGAAGAAAAAATCTGAACTGTCCAGCTTCCAAACACTGGAAGTCGTCCTCAAACAAGTACACCTAACCACAGCTGTCCTAGACTTGCTATCTGAGCTAGAATTATTTATATTGTCAGCTTAAACTGTAATATTTCTATATACAAGATGGCTTGCTAGATCTTGTAATGATTTATTACTTACCTGTTTTTACTACCAGTTACAATTTTGAGCCTAACCAATGTGTTTCATAATTGTCAAATAAAAATAATCCTAAGGATCATATGTAAAACCTCACAAAACGTAACTAGAAACGCTCAAGCCGTATGGGAGGGAAAAAAAAAAAAACACCCACCTTTTACAAAAGAAAAAGAAATTTCAAAAATTAACTAGGAACCAGAAAAAGACAAAGATCTGACAGGTTTGATTATTCTTAAGAATAACGAGCATAGAAGCGAAAAGCTGCAAGTGTAGTATTTTGAGTTATTGTTTACTGTGTGCCACTGCATCTTTCATTGTTTACCAACCTCATATAAAAAAACATGCAAATTATGTTAAACACAGTGAGCAATCCAGTTATAAACACACTAAGGGACTTGGACATCTAAAGAATGTTCCTGGTGTACTGGGGTTTATGCTGTTTGAGTTAGCACCCTGATCATCAACCACATCTTTCACACATCTTCATCATACACAGCTCCTACAGTGTATTCCGTATGTAACACATATTGAGGGTAAATTATTTACAGCTACTATTATACTCTTTCTTGCTGGCTGCATTCACTCCTTTGGTCAATGGGTAACTTGCTCTCCTCAGGTTTCGCTCAAATCAGACAACTATATCCAGCTGTACTTCATGGCACCATCACCACAAAAAGAGACACTTTGAAAAGTTCACCATCTAGTCCTGCTTGTTGCCACCATCCTTCTAGCCAACGAGCATCACCACTGGGGGCAGTTAAAATGGGGAACATTTTCAGGACTCAGGGAGATATGCAGTCCCAGTCCCAAAGAAGGAGGAGAGGGAAAATAGAGCTCTAGTAGAAGAGCGTTCATGCTGAAGAAATTTAAAATTGGAAAGTTAAACGGCAACTATTTTCTCATCTTTTTAATATGTGCACAGTATTTGTTTGGATTAGTGCTTCTTGCAAATCCGGGAAGTCAAATATATCTTCTATGTTAAAAGCAGCGCTATTCATTATACATAAAACCTCAGTCCACCGAACAGGATATATAATACTCTACTATCAGTGAAATACTGTCACTCTGTTTCCTTACAGTAATGTGGAGCCATACCTTACAGCAATACTTGAAGCATTTTTTCAGCTTAGGCTTTTGCAATACACTAATCATTTTCACTAAGCTGACATTTTGTTTAAGTAGAGACAGTTCTCAGGGAATGGAAGTATATCATCATAGCAGAAGGTTATTTCTTTGGAAAAAGGTTGTTTCAATAGCAAAGAAAACTAATATGGATTTCGTAACTTTGCTGAGATGAGCTTAAAATGAATCTGTTTTTCGTCATACAAAATTAACTTATATAACCAAATACTGTATCAACAACCAATTGAGACAAACAGTACTTAAAGATTAAGAGATCTATACTACCATCAATGCTAATTAAAATTAATAGGATTCTGATGTGTAATTCCTTGGTGCATCACTCGCAGACTAGGCCCCAAGGAATGTATTAAACAATACCTATCTTTAGCAGGAAATAAGAAAAAAAAGAGAAAGAAAAGGAAAGGAAAGTTGTTCAAAAGAGCTGGCACTCCAGCAGTTCTTATTAACATACTATAAGAAGCTGTTTCTCTATTTTTCTCTCATTAAGCTCTTGCTCAGAAGAGCATGTATGCAGTTATTCAGGAAGGTAAGGGGAACCGTTTTCCTGTTAACAGCATGCTACTGCATTTTATTTGGAATGCATGATACGGAGAAAGCTGACTATATGCAAAACATGCTTAATATGGATTATACATAATGTTTAAGTGAATGATGTTCTTACAGCATCACTATGGTTAATATACAGGAACCAGATGATGCAATGACATCAATACCCATGATGACATACAACCACTAGAATTAGTGGTTTATTTTAACCACTGGTTCTGTCCAACAAAGCAGTATTTCTTAACCCATTGGGTGTGACCCAGAAGTGATTTATGAAGGAGCCGGGGAAAAAAAATTAAGCTACATCAAGTAGTTGCTAAGACTCAGTGGGAGCCTAGAGAGGACAGATAGGGAGCAACTCACTCCCATTTCTGGCTCTCACCTTGTCCTTGCGCTGAACTTCTCCAAACCCAATCACTTTGGAGCCCATTCTCTTAGATCTTTTCCCAACCTGTCCAGCACTCAGCTCCATGGCAGGAGAAATAGAGCTCAGCACCACATCTGCAGACAGAGAGGAAGGAGAAAGAGAGAAGCACCCTCAGCAACCTAAATCAGCTCCCCTACCTATTTCCATCCAACCACCAACTAAGCCCCAGCATCTTCAAGCACCCCAATCACCAGGTAGGCTGGCAAAAATAAACCCAGCTCCAGCCACCCCTACTCCCCTTACAGCTGCCCCCAGCATCGCTATCTAACCCCCCCGCACCACATACACACCTCACAGCATCAGCCATCCCACCTCATGGCAGCATCAGCAACCCTTGTACTCATCACCACACAAAATCATCCCATTGTTTCTTACTGAAACCCAAACCTCACAGTTCTTCATAGCTGGAACACGTTGTGTTGCTGGATGATTTTTTTTTTTTACCATTTTATGGGCCACAGAGCAAATGACACTTTGAGGACCATTGCAACACAAAACAGTCATACACATAACAGAAGAAAAACCGGTATCACACCACATCTCTGCTTACAGGATTATGCATACCTATTCCTTGCAGCAATGGAATGTGCTATAAATTGTCAAATACGAGGCTAAATACAAAAGGTATCATAAATGGAGAGCCCCACATACTTCTTCACTACTGGGTAAATTAGATGGGTGGACAGAAATTTTCTACTATTGAACAGAAAGAGATCTGAGATTGTCAAGACCTCTTGTGTCAGAGGTCAAAATTTTACAGAAGTATGACTTACTCATTCAAAACCTTCTCTAAGAAGGGCAAGTCAAGCACTAGAAGAAGTAACTTGGATTAAATGCTCCCTCACCCAATGGAACAAATCTTGCTACACAGAACATTGGGTGGGAGGTATGTGACTTCTAACAGAGATTTTAGAGTACAGTTATCCCAAGAAGATGAATAAAACACTTTCCCCACCCCCAAAAAATACACATACATAAATTTCTGTGCTTTCTGAAGAAGACCTGCAGGACTAAACACGGGAGTTAGACTATGAAGGCAGATTTGTGTGGAGTTCAGCAGATTAGTATAGAATAACTAGAAGATCTTAAGTATCAGAGGGGTAGCCGTGATAGTCTGGATCTGTAAAAAGCAACAGAGTCCTGTGGCACCTTTAAGACTAACAGATGTATTGGAGCATAAGCTTTCGTGGGTGAATACCCACTTCGTCAGACGCATGTAATGGACACATGCGTCTGACGAAGTGGGTATTCACCCACGAAAGTTTATGCTCCAATACATCTGTTAGTCTTAAAGGTGCCACAGGACTCTCTGTTGCTTTTTAGAAGATCTTAGACACTCTCCTGTCCAACAGTGGATGGGAGGAGCAAGATAAAATGACCCCTGAATTACTGCAGTTCTAGGCTGGAATAAGTCTGATCTCTTATGTTCCTTGTTCTGGGCATGAATTCTTGCTCCTATGAGCCAGGTCTGATTTACAAACCTACTGCAGGCTACCAGAATTTATTCTAGTAGAGTCTATCAGGATTTTTTTCTCCCTTGTGTTTGCTTACAAGCTGAAAAGCTCTGGCCCATTAATAGAAATGAATGATTTTACTATATTAAGCTCGGTGAATAGCTTGCTACAAAAAGCTGGACAAAAACAGCAATACAATAAAAATGAGCGCAGCTTTTGTATCTACTGATTGTATTTAAATTCTGAAAACTGTTGCATAAGGAGTTAAAGTTTGGTTTTGAAGTTAACAACTGTCAATGGAAGAGTATTTTTTTTTTAAATGAACTGAGGAAATCTGCTCATATATATTTAATCATCATTGATATTTAGCATCTTCTCTCTTAGGGTATGTCTACACTACGAGAGTAGTTCGATTTTACTTAAATCGAATATGTGGAATCGATATTACAAAGTCGAACGTGTGTATCCACACTAAGGATAGTAATTCGACTTCGTGAGTCCACACTAACGGGGCAAGCGTCGACATTGGAAGTGGTGCACTGTGGGCAGCTATCCCACAGTTCCCGCAGTCCCCGCTGCCCATTGGAATTCTGGGTCGAGCCGCCAATGCCTTCTGGGGAAAAAAATGTGTCGAGGGTGGTTTTGGGTAACTGTCGTCATCCAACCGTCACTCCCGCCCTCCCTCCCTGAAAGCGCCGACAGGAAATCAGTTCGCGCACTTTTCTGGTCAGTGACAGCGCGGACGCCACAGCACTGCGAGCATGGAGCCCGCTGCGACCATCGCTGCAGTTATGGCCGTTGTCAACACCTCGCACCTTATCATCCACCTTTCCCAGAGGCAGATGCTGAGAAATCGGGCAAGGAGGCTACGGCAGCGCGGGGAGGACCTTAAGTCTGAGAGTGGCACAGACCTGTCACAAAGCACGGGACCCCGCGCCGAGGACATCATGGTGGCAATGGGTCATGTTGATGTTGTGGAACGGCGATTCTGGGCCCGGGAAACAAGCACGGACTGGTGGGACCGCATAGTGCTGCAGGTCTGGGATGAATCACACTGGCTGCGAAACTTTCGCATGCGGAAGGGGACTTTCCTGGAACTTTGTGAGTTGCTGTTCCCTGCCCTGAAGCGCAAGGACACCCGGATGCGAGCAGCCATGACTGTCCAGAAGCGAGTGGCCATAGCCCTCTGGAAGCTTGCAACGCCAGACAGCTACCGGTCAGTCGCGAACCACTTTGGCATGGGCAAATCTACCGTGGGGGTTGTTGTGATGCAAGTAGCCAACACAATCGTTGAGCTACTGCTCTCAAAGGTAGTGACCCTGGGAAACGTGGAGGTCATCATAGATGGCTTCGCCGCGATGGGATTCCCAAACTGCGGTGGGGCTATAGATGGAACTCACATCCCTATCCTGGGACCGGACCACCAGGCCAGCCAGTACATCAACCGAAAGGGCTACTTTTCAATGGTGCTGCAAGCACTGGTGGACCATAGGGGACGTTTTACAAACATCAACGTCGGATGGCCGGGCAGGGTTCATGACGCTCGTGTTTTCAGGAACTCAGGTCTGTTTAGACAGCTGCAGGAAGGTATTTACTTCCCGGACAACAAAATAACTCTTGGGGATGTGGAGATGCCTATAGTGATCCTCGGGGACCCAGCCTACCCGCTAATGCCCTGGCTCATGAAGCCCTATACAGGCGCCCTGGACAGTGAAAAAGAACTCTTCAACTACCGGCTGAGCAAGTGCAGAATGGTGGTGGAGTGTGCTTTTGGATGTCTCAAGGGGAGATGGAGAACCTTACTGACTCGCTCTGATCTCAGCGAAACCAATATCCCCATTGTTATTGCAGCTTGCTGTGTGCTTCACAATCTGTGTGAGAGCAAGAGGGAGACCTTTATGGCAGGGTGGGAGGTTGAGGCAAATAGCCTGGCTGCTGATTACGCCCAGCCAGACAGCTGTGCGATTAGAAAAGCCCAGCGGAACGCGCTGTGCATCCGGGAGGCTTTGAAAGCTAGGTTCCTGAGTAAGCAGGGTAACCTGTGACTATGAAGTTTGTTTACAGAGAAGCTGAACCTGCCCCCGTTTCTTTACCCAGTGAATGTTCACTATCCTCTCCAGTTACATACCCCGTTCACCCCGTTCACCCCCTTCCAACACACGTTTAAAAATAAAATCACTTTGTTAATGAACACCGTTTTCTTTATTACTTTTTTCGTGGTAAAGTTTTGAACCTGGGACGCAGACTGTGGTGGGGAGCGGGTGTAGTGTTGTGATGCAAAGGACGCTTCTAAACTCGAGGAATGACAGGCTCCACACTGGTGGACTGGTTGTTTCAACGGAGCCTGCCACCCCTCCTGTTCGGGACTCTGTGTGTGGGGGCTATGTGACTTTGTGGCAGGGGGAGGACGGTTACAGATCCCCTGCTGCGTGGCTCTGTGATCCAGGATAAGGACCGCTGCATTAGATCTCTAACCGCCCTCCCCCGCCACAAAGTCACATAGCCCCCCTCCCCCCACACAGAACATGAAAACCACCTCCCAGACTGACCAGGGTAACTAGTGACTGCAATGTGTGTGTGCCCTGCTGCTGAACCTGCCCCCGCGTCTGTACCCTGGTAAAGGTGACTGTCCTGTCCAATTACCAACCCCCTTCCCCCCCTTCAAACAGACTCTCCTCTAAAAGAACATGATGGAAACAGTAATTAACAGAAACGTATTTTTTATTAGCAACTACACATGAAACTGGGGGATGAAACTGGCACGGGGGCTTGGGTGAGGCGGGAAGGAAAGGACTTATCAAATTTTGGGGAATGAGAGCCTTCTGGTACTTGAGCAGTCTGCAGGGGTGGAGTGAGAGTTTTCACGGACTCTGCCGCCCCTCCTTCTTGGGACTTTGGGTGAGGGGGGTATGGGACTTTGTGGCGGGGGAGGGCGGTTAGAGATAGACTGCAGCGGGGCTCTGTCCTCCTGCCTCCGGTCCTGCAGAACATCCACAAGGCGCCGGAGTGTGTCCGTTTGCTCCCTCATTAGTCCAAGCAGCGTTTGAGTCGCCTACTGGTCTTCCTGCCGCCACCTCTCCTCCCGTTCCATGTGTGATCGGTGGATTTGGGACAAGTTCTCCCTCCACTGGGTCTGCTGGGCTGCCTGGGCTCGGGAGCAGCCCATAAGTTCCGAGAACATGTCCTCCCGTGTCCTCTTCTTCCTACGCCTAATCTGCGCTAGCCTCTGGGAGTGTGATGCCAGGGTAGGTCGGGAGACAGTCACAGCTGTGGGATGGGAAAAAGGGAGTGAATTCCTCAGAAAGATAATTTTTTTTGTGAACAAAGAACATAGTCTTTCTCTGTGAACAAGACCATGCACAGCACCTATCACATGTGCACTCAGGACAAGGTCGAATTTTCGGCCTTCGCATTCAGTGCCTGGGGTCTTGCAGTGCAGATCAGACAAGCGGGACAGGACAGCGGAATTTGGGTAACAGGCTGACATGGTAAGCCGTAGACTTGTGGCTGCTTAAAACTTTAATAATAGCACTGGCCTCCTTTCACGTTCAAAGCAATGCCAGTCCCTGCTGCCAGCAATCCGGCAAGCATGAACTCTGCCCCTGTCCCACCCCCTCGCGGCTGTCCCAGGGAAAGATCCCTGTATGCTGCTCCTCTCCCGCCTCCACCGCGTGGCTGTAAACCGCCGGTTACAGTTCTGTAAAGGAACAGGCAAGCAGTCCCAAAACTAACATTCCCCTACCTAATTCAAAGCAGGTGACCATGAGCGACATCACTCTGATGAGGATTTCAGAGACCGAGAAAGAAAGGATGCTTCGGGAAAGCCTGCAAAGACCAGGGCCGTATGCCGCAATGCTCTGCAAGGCAATGATCCCCGAGTACTTGATTGTCTCCAGGCGCGGAAACGTTTCCTACCACGGAGGACCTAATAAGGCCGGTCTCCCTAGGAACCTGATGCAAAGGCTTTCCAACTACCTCCAGGAGAGCTTCGTGGAGATGTCCCAGGAGGATTTCTGCTCTATCCCCGGACATATAGACCGGATTTTACTGTAGCTGCAGTGGCAGAGACTAAACAGTAGAGCGCCTAGGGCAAACCAATCATGCTAAACCGGACATTGTTAGATTTTTTTCCAGTAGTTGCACTGCCAAGGACTGAAACGTTAAGCGCCTAGGGCAAAGTAATCATGAAAAACCCATTGTTAATATTGTTAATATTCCTGTTCTGTTAAAAATAAATGTTTACATGTTTAAAACACTTACTGACTGATCCTTCCCCTGATTCTGTGTCCAGGTTAACGCCTGGGGACAGTTGGTAGGGGATCTCTGTAAGGGTGATGAAGAGATCCTGGCTGTCGGGGAAATCAGCGTTGTAAGCGCTGTCGACTGCCTCGTCCTCCTCATCTCCTTCCTCATCTTCCCCGTCCGCTAACATCTCCGAGGAACCGGCCGTTTGCCTCTTTGGTCTTCTGGTAGCCTGGTCTCAGCTCCTTGATTTTCACGCGGCACTGCGTTGCATCCCGGCTGTATCCTCTCTCTGCCATGGCTTTTGAGATCTTCTCGTAGATCTTTGCATTCCGTCTTTTCGAGCGCAGCTCCGAAAGCATGGACTCATCGCCCCACACAGCGATCAGATCCAAGACTTCCCGATCAGTCCATGCTGGGGCCCGCTTTCTATTCTGAGATTGCATGGCCATCTCTGCTGGAGAGCTCTGCATCGTTGCCAGTGCTACTGAGCTCGCCACGATGTCCAAACAGGAAATGAGATTCAAACTGGCCAGACAGGAAAAGGAATTCAAATTTTCCCGGGGCTTTTCCTGTGTGGCTGGTCAGAGCATCCGAGCTCGGACTGCTGCCCAGAGCGTCAACAAAGTGGTGCACTGTGGGATAGCTCCCGGAGCGATTACCGTCGATTTCCATCCACACCTAGCCTAATTCGACATGGCCATGTCGAATTTAGCGCTACTCCCCTCGTTGGGGAGGAGTACAGAAGTCGAATTTAAGAGACCTCTATGTCGAACTAAATAGCTTCGTTGTGTGGACGGGTGCAGAGTTAATTCGATGTAACGGTGCTAAATTCGACATAAACTCCTAGTGTAGACCAGGCCTTACTATTTGGAAGTTTTTGCCTCATAATTAGTGTATTTAGAATATATTTTTTTCTTAGCATTATATTACATATTCTACACATCCAATTTAATACCATCATGGATAATTTTTATTCACAATTTGATCAGCTTTTTTTCTTCAAATATCACATATAGGCATAATTTTAAAAAAAATCCCAAACTAATTAATTATTAAGACTTTTTTTTTTTTTTTTTTTGCATTTTGCATTTTAACTTTACATATATACAGCTTATAGATGAGAAGATATTTAGGTAAATTAACTATATAAATATACTTCTGCAAATAAGAAAAAATAAGCTGAATATTGTATACCTTAATACTAATTCAAAATGTAGTCATGACTCTTACATTAAACACAAATCAAATCAGATTTAAAGCCACCCACTGAGCTGAAAATATTTAGAATTACAACTATTGTGCACTGTAACAAAGAATTTTACAAGCTTTACATTCTCACTAGCAGACAACTTGTACATTAAACATCTGAAGATGTGAGAAAAACAGAACACACTTTATGTGCAAGATCCTTCTAACACAGCAACAAAAATAAATATTTCATCAAAAAACAAACCTGTAAGTGAGGCTACTTTTATTAGTCATACAGTATCTGCTTTATCTCTTGGGTGGCCAAATATGAACTGGTCAGAAAAAAATGGAGAAGTTCTGCGAAAAGCAAATTTTGCACTATTCTGCATTTTAATACTGACAATATTAAACTTTCCCTGAAAAATCGGTGTTATACTTCAGAAATCTCACAAACTCTGCAAATAACCTCACATAACATATATTCAGGAGGGTTTGTCACAACCCAACGTCTTTGATATTTCAAATAATTTAAAAGGCAACCTACTGACATAAAACAAATATCCATGGACAGCAGCAGCTGCATGGCCTGGTGCTGTCGCCACTATTAACCTCAGTTACAATTTGATGGCTGAATTAAGTTGTCTGCCAGCAGTTCCAGCTGGCATAATACATTACTATAAGGTGTCATGCTGTTTAGCCATGGTCAGTGTTGTGACATGCTGAGCTCCATTTATTTATTCTCATTTATAGATAAAGCACAAATACCAAGATCTCCTAGAAAGTGCCAATTTCTTTAAGGACTGGATAGGACAAGATTAGATACATTTAGAACTGGTAAAAGTACACTGATACAAGCGAAGCTACAGACCTAAACTGTATCCCCCCCTCATTTACACACTACAGCAATGATTCTGTGACATGGCTCGTGAGAGCTACGGAACCGAAGATACACCTCAGAGGGAACTGGGGAAAATATGATTTTATATAACCTAACCCTAACCTTTACATCCTCTGGATTCTGGGTTGTTATAGGGGCTGAAACAGCCTCTGGCATAAATTAAAGCAGCCACTGGATTGTGCTAATTTATGGCGGCCTCTTTAGGGCTGCATATGTACTGCACTGCAGCCCACAATCCTTTATCGTGGAACATCCCATCCTTCCCCCAACCCCTATATTTGCTTTGTCTAAAAAGATTATTGTCTTAATAGAAATGTAAGAATACCAGAAAGAAATGGGTTGGTCTGAAGGCAACCTATACATGTGATGGTACTTGTGGCCAGCAGCCCTCTTAGATCTGAAAGGTTCTAACTCATCTTACTTGTATCACCATCAGCAATTCCAGATTCTGAAGCAAATAAAGAACCTTCCAGCTAAAATTAGCCTCTGGAGTGGTTGATCCTCAAATTCTGCAGGCTTCCTTGGCTCTGCAACAATGAAGGCTGAGCACAGTTCTAAGGGGAAGCCTTGTTTTCAGTAGCTACAGAATCTCTAGAGTAGAGTTTTCAGACTCAGGCCAAACTAAACTGTATTACTACTAAAGTATGACTGAAAAATGTTATTGGATGATTCCAGTGAACATGGTCTGGTTCTCTCCCAATTAGTGTAGCATACTGATAAGTTCCTTACTTGCGGCTCAATGCCAGCAAGGGAAGAGCTTTAAAATGTACTATGATCACAAGCTGTGATTTCTGTCTGACTCCAAGAATACATCAGTTAGGGAGAAAAGAGCCATGGATAGCCCAGATATCCCAGGAATAAAAAGGGGTGGTAGAATACTAACTTTCCTATGGTTTCCTGTTATACCCAGAAAATCATTTATAAAAAGCAAACATGAACCACTTCTGAATGGACTTCAAAGTGCATTTCTATTATCAAGACCCTGGCATTCAGGCAAAAGCATATATTTTTAAGAACAACAACTTTCTGAAATGTACACTCTGAATTTTAATCACCTTCTTTGGCAAAGGAGATCACAGTTAAGAAAAAAGGTTGAAATTTTCCAAATCTTACAGGTATTGATTAAATTATAATATATATTTATTTATTTAACTCTGAGGATAAGGTACAGATTAATTTTGAATTATTTATTTTGATACTAATTTTTGTGTGTGTGACCATTGTGTTAGTTAAGTTTTTTTATTCCAATGCTATTTTTAATGGCACTGACCTTTATTATTCCTAATATTGAAACAAAACAATGAAGCTGTTAATTGTGGTTCCATGTGGAGTCAACAGGAAACAGCCTTGCCTCTGCCATTTCAGTGACCTCTCAAGATGTGCCTGGACTCATTGCTGCTGTCTGCTCTGACACTGGGCCTGTTTTCCTCCCTAATTACAGCAGCAACTATAATAAAACATAACAGTTCTAGGTAGCACCTCTTCAGTTCAGAGTACGATAATTTCTATTATCCCACTATTCTGTGGTCATAAAAATTCACTTTGGGCTGACCCTTGCCATACGAAAACCTCAAAGAATGCTCAAAGAAACCACTTTTCTGTTTTGAGATCAAAATGCGTTTGATTTTTCTGATGCCCCTCAAATGATGTGAATGAGCGTTTTCCCTGACCAAGCAGTGGATAATGAGTGCAGAACAAGGCCCTTGATATATATGGGGGATGGTGAAGGAAAAACAATTAAACTGAGGTGCTTCAGTTAAACACATCTACTTTGTATATGTACAAACATTTTCCTCATTAAAAGTTTCATAAGGATTTTACTGCTTTTATAGACAGTGTTACAATGCAATTGCCAGAAAGTTCAAAGAGAAGGGGAGAAAAGGAAGATGCTTCCTTTCAATCTGTCTTTCTAAAGTACCGATATGGCCCCCAGCACTATAGTGTCTGAATGCCTCACAATCTTTAACCTAGCTATCCTCACAACATCCCTGTGAGCTAGGGCACAGAGACAGGGTTTGTCTACACTGACTTAAGTCAACCTAATTTTGTAATCAACAGCCACTCAGTAATTCAATTGGCTGTTGGTGTCCACCCTACCCTTCTTCTGCTGGTGGTGCGTGTCCTCACCAGGAGTGCTTGCATCGACTGAAGTGGGGGCACTGGCAGCCACGCTGGGCTCACACCTGGAGCCCCCCCACTTTCCCTGGGTGACAGCACTAGTTGTGAACCCCAGGCGGGCTCAATTTCACAGCAGGGACTCTACTAGCAGTGAAATTGACATTCTTGACAAGTTCACGGCTCCAGCTGTGAGCCAGGGCTGCTGACAGAATGACAGCTAATAGTCAATGTAAGTAACACTGTGTCGACACAGACACAGCATCACCCTAACTACTCCAATATAAGCACTATGCCTCTTGTGGAGGTGGAGTTATTATGTTGGTGTAGAAGGCCACTTACTTCAGCGGAAGCAGCATTCTAGTGTAGACACTGACATAATTAGATCAACATAAGTCAGCTTACGTCAACCTAATTCTGTAGTGTAGACCAAATTTAAGTGATTTGCTCAAGGTCACACAAAGACTGTGGCAGAGCAGGAAATTGAACCCAGGTCTCCCAATTTCTAGGCTACTGCTGTAACCACTGAACAATCCTCCTCCTGTGATTTCCCCATTCATAAGAGAGCCCACACCTGCTTTTTCAAGTACCCAGGCTCAGCCCTGCATAATTCTAATACTGCATGAAAGGCCCGAAGTGGTGTGGAAGGTGATTACTTGCTATACAAGTGTAATTGATCAGATGCACATTCCCAATCACTGCCCATTTTCTACTCCCACTTTCCTAGTTTATCACACCCACTTCTTCCTGTTCCTTCAGATAAAGAGGTCACATGGCTTTTCTACCATCAGCAAACTAGTCAATCATACTACAAGGAAGATCTGAGGTAGGGTCTCACATAAAGTTCATATTATGAAGTTTAATAAGGGGTGAGAGGGTATTAATCAGGGAAAGAGCAGCCCAAGACAAATCTAGAAGCTTGTACAGAGAAAGCTTCAGCACTGAGCTCCTGTAGATAGGAGTCAGACAATCATACCTCACAAGTATCAGAGGGGTACCCATGTTTGCTGCTTTTACAGATCCAGACTAAGAGTCCTGTGGCACCTTATAGACTAACAGACATATTGGAGCATGACCTTTCGTGGGTGAATATCCACTTCATCGGATGCATGCATCCAACGAAGTGGGTACTCACCCACGAAAGCTCATGCTCCAATACGTCTGTTAGTCTATAAGGTGCCACAGGACTCTTTGATACCTCACAAGGACTCTACCCACAACTGCCTCCCCTCAATTAAACACCCTGAACTTCTTTACCACTATCTGTCTGGCAACAAGTTACCCTCTAAACCCATCTAGTGGAAAGAAAGGATTGTGGGATTTCAAAGATAGAGACATCAGTGCTTAAGACTAACCACTTTATTCTTCTGAAATGTGTTTCAAAGGAATGATTGTTCAAGTCTTGAATATCACTGATAAGTGAAAGTGAGCTTTTGATTCGGCTCTGGCAATACTGTAATCTACTCTATTGCCTCCCATTGTCTCAACAATTGCTGAGAAGTAGAAGGTGTATCAAGTATTCAATTGTGAATTCTCTCCCTGTTTTCTTTGGCAATCCAATTTATCCCCAGGGCCTCCATTTTCCCCTCTCCTTCCTTCACAGACTCCATAAGAGTGGTAACTAGCATCACCTTTACATACAAGACAGACCAGTGTGGCATCAGCAAATCTCCACCAGATCGCCCACTCTCATGTTGGGGCAGGAAGGGAAGATTGGATTACATATAGCTTCACCTCTGCTAATAGAAGTGAAGGGAAAGCCTTACAAAAGAACAAGCAACTGCATAGAAACCTCTGTGTATCTTGAGCAACTCTTACAACAGGAGTTTTTCTTTAGGCTTTCACAAATCATTAGGCTGGCTTTTCAGTCACCATCCAACCACATGAATGGACAGAACTCCCTCCAGAGCCCAACAATGCAATTTCTGGAGGTGGGTCACTGTTTAGCAATATGAGCTACATCCTTATCCCCAGTGAAACTGAATGGCGCCACACTCACCCCTGATCCCAGATTTCCCATTAGCTTACCAGGCCTTTCTGAGCCTGATCACTCATAACATTTGCCACACAGCTATGCTTTACACAAATTCAGTGGGATTTTCACCAGTTTCTGGTCTCACTTACTCTATTCCATCTATTCCCAATCTATTTCCACTCCCCTACAATTCCATGTAATTTCTACTGCCTCTGCTTTTTATATCCTGTTTTCCATCTTTCTATAACATTTTTCTCTTCTCCTTTTCCACCAGCCTACTTAAAGGCAGAACCTTTACCTTATTTAATGGTGTTTTTATGTCTGAACAACATTAACTTTTATTAAAGTTATCTTAATTTGCTCTTAATGAAGTAGATATGGTTAAGCCAGCGTGGCTTCCAGAGAAATAATTATGTTAATGTTCTAACTGACTTTGTGTTGTAACATCGCAACACAGCTGATGAGCTCCAAGGTTATAGATCCCTACTACATGTACAAAATATAAATGCCTGTTATACTAAATGGTTTAAGCAGTCTTCCTTTATTCTGACTTCTAAAATTTTGTGTACACCCTTTGTTATAAACACAAAATGTCAGTCTCCCAGGGCCAGGATTATTTAAAAAATATTTAGTGCTTTATGTATGACTTCCATTCTCTGGAATTAAAACATTGTCAAGTTTCCCATATCCCAAGATAATTATCTCACTATTGGCCTCAGGAAGACAGAATATTTCTGTAGCAAATGACTCTACATCTGCAGTTCGTCAAGTTTAGTTAGACTTCAGTAATGGGTACTACTACTTCTTACCCATAAATTTTCATGCTTACAATATCTTACATCTACATTAAGAGTGACAGATTGTACAGTAAAAAGAACAGGAGTACTTGTGGCACCTTAGAGACTAACAAATTTATTTCAGCATAAGCTTTCGTGGGCTACAGCTCACTTCTTCGGATGCATAGAATGGAACACACAGACAGAAGATATTTATACTTACAGAGAACATGAAAAGGTGGAAGTACGCATACCAACTGTAAGAGGCCAATCAATTGAGATGAGCTATCAGCAGCAGAAGAAAAAAAACACAACACCACAAAGATTGTACAGTATAATTTACAAATGTCAGCCATAAAAGCATATAAACTTAGCTGGCAGAAGCAATAAAATTTTGGGAGGGCAGCAAAAACCTACCTCAACATTTAATTTTTATGTTGAATAGCACCAGTCCAAACTTCAGCTTACTAGAAAAATTATACTTTGTTATTAATAATACCTCATGTACTTATAGAATGTTTCCTCCAGAAGCACACCAAAGTACCACATAAACTTTATTCAAACACTTATATCCACCTCTGGGAAGAAAAGGGCAGCAGACAAGAGGACAACTGACATACGGCACATTGTAAACTGGAGAAATAGTTCTGACCAAGACACCTACATCTTAGGGAAAGGACAATGGGATATTTAATATTAATGCAGAAGATTAGACAGCACCTCTTTTCTGAAATCAATATACATCTCAATAAGTGACACTTCAGGGATCCTTCTGATTTCATTCAGAACTTCCACACTGCAGGTTATTATAGGCTTAGGAGAATGCCTTATATATTTTGGCCCCAAGCAAACACACTCACAGAAAAGTACATTTGATTTAAAAAAAAAAAAAAAAAAAACCCCACACACCTTACAAATTCAAGTAAAATCAAAATTAATTGACACAGGTTTCCTGTTTATCACTATAGTGTTAAAATATAAATATTTTTCATTATATGTTTCACTCTTCTGTATATAAAACATATTAAGCTTTACGCTTCTCTGGGATGGAACTGTTTTAATTGTTTAAGCATACTTACAGCTTTGTTTGCCAATAACCTTACATGTCCCTGAACTACTTGAGTGCCAGCTGCCCCTCTACCTCTCACCTTGTGTGAGATTCATAGATTCATAATGGCCAGAAGTGACCATTATCATCATCTAGTCTGATGTCCTGTATAAGAATTTTACCTTCTGTAGTCTCTTGTCTTATATTTAGATTGTAAGGTCCTTGGGACAAGGACCATTTTTAATTGTGTGTTTGCACAACATCTAACACAACAGGGTCCTTGTCCATAACTGGGGCTCCTAGGCACTATGATAATTTTTATTACTAATAATCATCAATCATCATCATCATCATCCACATCCACATTGTGTGAAGTAATAAGGCTTCAGCTTGACTCCATCAATGTGCTCCCGCCACATACATCACCACAGATCACATGCCATACTATTCTATATATCTTACAATTACGTTCCCAGTTTTGTCATGCATGCATGTGCAAATCCAACTTGAAGTTATGAGAGTCCCTTTACAAAGGAGATTTCCACTCCATTTATATATGATACACATGCACGCAGTGTCCCAAATGAATGTTGGCAGATATTAATTGTATTGTTTAACAGAGGCCTTTGTGCAAGTATGAAGAATATTGTTTAAACCCTTACAACTTAGCCAAATGAAAACAAATCACTGGGCCATGAAAAGCACATCTGCAACTGCCAAATTTTAAGTTTGAACTTAGAAGTGTTAAAAAATAAATCAGTTTTGCTATTATTTTTTGATACTGGCCAAAGAATTTTTTCCACTCTGTTCTTCAAAATCACCCAGCCACTTTTGATGAAAACTTTCTAGGAAATTAACTCCTAGACTGACTTTGAATGTGCCAAATTACAACCAAAATCAAAATGGTTAGCATCTGAAATTGAAAGTACAGAATTAGAACATATCTGGGCATCCTTAACTATAAGCAAACACACACAAATTATATATAGTGAGAGGCAAGGAAAAGAAGAGGATAAAGAGATGAATTTCTGTGCAGGAATTAACAGTAAAAATGACTGTATGGATAGTTTCTCTCTCGCTCTCTCGCTCTCACTAGTATGATGATGCCTTTTGGAAGTTAATTGAAGAATAGAACCATACACGCCAAAAAGAGTTTTATACTAAAAAAATTCTGACTGATAAGTCCCCTTTTTGAAATAAATGTTTATTAAAAAGATATTTCTGAGAATATTCCCAGTTATTTTTGCTTTTAATTGTGCAACAAGATACACTGCAGAATTACATTCTGCACAACTAAAGAAAGCACCACTTTCAGAGAAAAGAACAGTAAGGCCTGGTCTACACTAGGAGTTTATATCGAATTTAGCGCCGTTACATCGAATTAACCCAGCACCCGTCCACACCACGAAGCTATTTAGTTCGACATAGAGCTCTTTTAAATTCGACTTCTGTACTCCTCGAAAACGAGAGGAGTAGCGCTAAATTCGAAATGGCAATATCGAATTAGGCTAGGTGTGGATGGAAATCGACGGTAATAGCTCCGGGAGCTATCCCACAGTGCACCACTCTGTTGACGCTCTGGACAGCAGTTCGAGCTCGGATGCTCTGACCAGCCACACAGGAAAAGCCCTGGGAAAATTTGAATTCCTTTTCCTGTCTGGCCAGTTTGAATCTCATTTTCTGTTTGGACAGCGTGGAGAGCTCAGCAGCACTGGCAACGATGCAGAGCTCTCCAGCAGAGATGGCAGTGCAATCTAATAGAAAGAGGGCCCCAGCATGGACTGATCGGGAAGTCTTGGATCTCATCGCTGTGTGGGGCGATGAGTCCGTGCTTTCAGAGCTGCGCTCCAAAAGAAGGAATGCAAAGATCTACGAGAAGATCTCTAAAGCCATGGCAGAGAGAGGATACAGCCGGGATGCAACGCAGTGCCGCGTGAAAATCAAGGAGCTGAGACAAGGCTACCAAAAAACCAAAGAGGGAAACCGACGCTCTGGATCCCAGCCCCACACATCATGTTTCTACGAGGCACTGCATTCCATCCTAGGTGCGGCCGCCACCACTACCCCACCAGTGACCGTGGACTCCGAGGATGGGATATTGTCCACGGCCGGTTCCTCGTCGGAAATGTTAGCTGACGGGGAAGATGAGGAAGGAGATGAGGAGGACGAGGCAGTCGACAGCGCTTGCACCGCTGATTTCCCCGACAGCCAGGAGCTCTTCATCACCCTTACCGAGATCCCCTACCAACCGTCCACAGCCCTTACCCCGGACACCGAATCAGGGGAAGGATCAAGCAGCGAGTGCTTTAAACATCTAAACATTTAATTTTAACATAACTGGAATATTTATATGGTTAAGAATGGGCTTTTCAGTCACTCATTTAAACATAGAAACTTTTATTTATAACAAAACAGGAATATTAACTATATTAGCAATTTGTTGTTCATGATTTAGTTGGCTTAGTCAACTATTTAGTCCTAACTATGTATAGGAAATCAAATAATGTCCGGATATTCATGATTAGTCCACCACAGGACGCTCCACTCTGTAGTCCCTTATGCTGCACTTAAATGAAAAGACGGTCAATGTGCCCGGGAATGGACAGAGAGTCCTCCTGGGATAGCTCGGCATAGCTCTCCTGGAGGTACCGCTCAAGCATGCGCATGAGGTTCCGCGGCAGGGCGATCTTGTTCGGTCCCCCGTGGTAACACACGTTCCCACGCCATGAGTCCATCAGGTAGTCCAGGATCATTGCACGGCACAGCATGGCGGCATACGGCCCTGGCCTCTGCATGGTCTCACGAAGCATCCTTCCCCTCTCAGTCTCCGAGATCCCCATCAGTGTAATATCACACATGACGCCCTGCTTTAAATTAGGGGGGGGAATGTTAGTATTGGGACTGCTTTACAGCCACGCGGTGAAGGCGGCAGAGGGGCAGCATACAGGGAGCTTTCCCGGGGACAGCCGCGAGGTGGTGGGACAGGGGCAGAGCTCATGCTTCCCTGATTGCTGCCAGCAGAGAGTGGCCTTGCATTCAGTGCGAAAGGAGCCCAGTGCTACTATTACATTTTTAAGCTGCAACAAGTCTACGGCTTACCATGTTTTCCTGCAACAGAGGTAGAGGTGTCCTGCAACGCTTCTCTGATCGCAACTGCAGGACCCCAGGCAATGAAGGCGAGGGCAGAAAATTCGACCTTGTCCTGAGTGCACATGTGAAAGGTCCAGTGCATGGTGTGGTTCACAGAGAAAGACTATGTTCTTTGTTAGCAACTTCATTTATCTGTCTCAGGAATTTACTCTCTTTTTCCCATTCCCACAGACACATCTGCGACTGTCTCCCAACCCAGCCTGGCATCACACTCCCAGAGGCTAGCGCAGATTAGGAGAAGGAAGAGAAAGACGCGGGAAGACATGTTTTATGAACTTATGGAGTGCTCACGAGAGCAGGCAGCCCAGACGACACAGTGGAGGGAGAACTTGTCACAAATGCACAGAGCAGTCATGGAACGGGAGGAGAGGTGGCGCCAGGAGGACCAGCAGGCTACTCAAACCCTGCTTGGACTAATGAGGGAGCAAACGGAGACGCTCCGGTGCCTAGTGGATGTTCTGCAAGACCGGAGGCAGGAGGACAGAGCCCTGCTGCTGTCTATCTCTAACCGCCCTCCCCCGCCACCAAGTCCCACACCCCCCTCACCAAAAGTCCAAAGAAGGAGGGGCGGCAAGGGCCGTTAAAACTTTCAGTCGGCCCCTGCACACTGCTGCAGCAATGGAAGGCTCTCGTTCCAAAGTCTGAAAAGTCCTTTCCTACCCATCTCACAATAGCCCACGTCCAAGTTTCTTCCCCCCCCTTTTCATGTGCGGTTCATAATAAAACATCTGTTTCTGTTAAGTACTGTTTCCGAGAGTGTCTTTTACAGGGGATTCTGTCTGAAGGGGGGGAAGGGGTTTGTTACTTGGACAGGACAGTCACCTGTAGCAGGCTACAGAGGCGGGGGCAGGTCCAGCATCAGGACACATACACAGTACAGTCACCAGTTACCCTGGTCAGTCTGGGAGGCGTTTTTCATGTTCTGGGGTGCGAGGGGGTTGATCTGTGACTTTGTGGCGGGGGAGGGCAGTTAGAGATCTTATGCCGCGGTCCTTATCCTGGATCACAGAGCCACGCAGCAGGGGATCTGTTACCCTCCGCCCCCTGCCAGAAAGTCACTTGGCCGACACATACATGCAGTCCCGCCCAGGACTGCTGGCAGGCTGCGTTGAAACAACCAATCCAGCACTGCGGAGCCTGTCATTCCCGGAGTTTAGAAGCATCATTTGCATCAAAACACTAAACCCGCCCCCCGCCACAGTCTGCGTCCCCGGTTTAAAACATTCCCGCGAAAACAGTAAGACAGAGAACCTTGTTCATTAACAAAACGGAACAGATTTTATTTGTTGGGAAGGTGGGGAAGGGGGTATGTAACTTGGAAGGATAGTCAACAGTAACTGGGTAAAGAAACGGGGGCAGGTTCAGCATCTGTGTCCACAAAGTAAACAGTCACTGGAGACCCTGCTCAGTCAGGAACCTGGCTTTCAAAGCCTCCCTGATGCACAGCGTGTCCCGCTGGGATCTTCTAATCGCCCGGCTGTCTGGCTGGACGTAATCAGAAGCCAGGCTATTTGCCTCAACCTCCCACCCCGCCATAAAGGTCTCCCCCTTGCTCTCACACAAATTGTGGAGCACACAGCAAGCAGCTATCACAATGGGGATATTGGTCTCGCTGAGATCACAGCGAGTGAGTAGGCTTCTCCATCTCCCCTTGAGACGGCCAAAAGCACACTCCACCACCATTCTGCACTTGCTGAGCCGGTAGTTGAATAGTTCTTTCCCTGAGTCCAGTGCGCCAGTGTAGGGCTTCATGAGCCAGGGCATTAGCGGGTATGCAGGGTCCCCGAGGATGACTGTAGGCATCTCCACATCCCCAACAGTTACTTTGTGGTCCGGGAAGTAAAGACCTTCCTGCAGCCGTCTAAACAGACCAGAGTTCCTGAACACCCTAGCGTCATGAACCTTGCCAGGCCATCCAACGTAGATATTGGTAAAACGTCCCCAATGGTCCACCAGTGCTTGCAGCACCATGGAAAAGTAGCCCTTTCGGTTGATGTACTGGCTGGCCTGGTGGTCCGGTCCCAGGATAGGGATGTGAGTCCCATCTATAGCCCCACCGCAGTTTGGGAATCCCATCTCGGCAAAGCCATCTCTGATGAGCTCCACGTTTCCCAGGGTCACTACCTTAGATAGCAGTAGCTTGACGATTGCCCTGGCTACTTGCATAACAGCAACCCCCACGGTAGACTTGCCCACGCCAAACTGGTTAGCGACGGACCTGTAGCTGTCTGGCGTTGCGAGCTTCCAGAGGGCTATGGCCACTCGCTTCTGGACAGTCAGGGCTGCCCGCATCCGGGTGTCCTTTCGCTTCAGGGCAGGGGACAGCAACTCACACAGTTCGAGGAAAGTCCCCTTCCGCATGCGAAAGTTGCGCAGCCACTGGGATTCATCCCAGACCTGCAGCACTATGCGGTCCCACCATTCCGTGCTTGTTTCACGGGCCCAGAATCGCCGTTCAACAGTATCAACAAGACCCAGTGACAGCGAGATGTCCTGGGCGCTGGGTCTCATGTTCTCAGAGAGATCGGAGCTAGTGTCCGACTTCATGCCGTCACGGTGGTGCCGTAGCCTCCTCTCATGATTGATCTGCAGCTGCCTCTGGTACAGGTGGAGGAGAAGCTGCGAGGCGTTGAGAACTGCCACAACTGCAGCGATGGTCGCAGCGGGATCCATGCTCGCACTGCTGTGGCGTCCGCGCTGTCAGTAATCAGAAAAGCACGCGAACTGATTTCCCGCCGGCGCTTTCAGGGAGGGAGGGAGGGAGGGCGTGAGTGACGGACGGATGACGACAGGCGCCCAAAAGCACCCTCGACACATTTTTTTACCCAGAAGGCATTTGGGGCTCGACCCAGAATTCCAATGGGCAGCGGGGACTGCGGGAACTGTGGGATAGCTGCCCACAGTGCACCGCTTCCAATGTCGACGCTTGCCCCGTTACTGTGGACTCACAAAGTCTCACAAAGTCGAATTACTGTCCTTAGTGTGGACACACACGTTCGACTTAGTAATATCGATTCCACATAGTCGAATTAACTAAAATCGAAGTACTCTCGTAGTGTAGACAAGGCCTAAGTCCTTTAAAGGAAGTTATATATTCTTTCAAAATTCACAAGAAAAGTGTACAAAGTATATTTTAAAAGTGTACTTTAGTGTAGCACATTAAAAGTTGCCCTGCAAGGAGTCTTCTTTTTTGCAAGTTAATAGGTCTGAAATCCATTCAAGGGCTGCAGAAGATGCAGAGTGCAACTTTGCTATACCTCCTGGAAATGAAAAGATGGGGCACTTGTTCACAATGTGTTTGATAGTTTGACCATCTCTGCATTTGCACTGTGGCGAATCCTGAATTCTCCATTTATACATCAGGTGTATGCGCATCATCCTAATACAGTTGCTGGTCATCTACTTTCTTTGGTAGAGCAGGAAACCAGACAGTACAACAGTGGGATCATCTATGAGGTGCTTGTTGTTTATGTCAGATCCCGCCCATTGCATCCACTAGATGTCTTCTGGGGTGAAACTAGACGACAGAAGACCTTCTCCAGCCATCCAGACTGGTCAGCGGGATTTAGGTGAGTGCCAGGCGAATGAACAAGGATGTCACAGACTGGGAGCTTTTGGATGATATTGACACAACTCTTCATTTTATGGCTCACCTGCTTCAAATGTTAATAAGTAAGGCTACAACTGAGAAGGACTTCTAGGTAGCAGGGGTTAGGATCACGAGTATCTGCCTTGCCACAGAAGTTTACATTCACCATCATCTTAACTTGATAACTGCTGAGATGGAAAGCGGATTACACCATTTTTGATGGATTGGGATTAAGCCCCCAATACCAAAAGTAGTTTTCCTTCCTCTTCCGATCAGCAGTATCTTCTGCTTCCTTGAGGGTTGTGGCTTGTGTTGTTAGTGCCAGGTTGTTGGTGTAACTTGCAACATGTCATTTCAGGCACATCACTTATACACGTCAGTTCTAGAATTGATCCACATGGGAGGCCATTGTGCAGACTCTGCTTTTTCTAACCTGACATCTGATATACACGGAACATTCTGTCCGAAATCATTGATCTAAGGAGTCAAAAAGTCCAGTTGCACTGAAGTGGGTTGGATAAACTTCAGCTGTAGGCCCTTGCGCTAGACAGTGTCATAGGCTGATGACAAATCGAAAAGAGCTGTGACTGTTTTAAGCTTCTGCTGGAAGATGGCCTCAGTATGTGTAGTCAGTGCAAGCACGTGGTCTTAGCAGCCTCAGCCTATTCTGGGGGATTGTGGTCTACAGATTGGGGGTGAGCCTCACCAAGATCGCACACTCCAGAAATTGTTTGTTGTACAAAGGAGAGATATAGGGCAGCAGCTTTTGGGGTCATTGGGCCACTTTCCAGATTTTAAAATGACAATGACCTTCGATCATCTCCAAGTTGCAGGGAGTTTGCTGGTGGTGCTGACTTCTGTGAACAGTGCTGCCATCCAGTCATGCCCTCTCAGCCCAAGATATTAAAGGAAGTCCAGAAGGATGCTATTAATGCCAGCTACTTTTCCTGCTTTGGTATCAGAGAGGACCGTGCCAATCTTGGTCCTGGGAAGGATTGACAGAGATTTGACGAAGCGGGCACAACTCGCGCAGGATTCCTTAAGAGCGGTTTTCATCTCTTTTCATTTGTTGGCGTACAGGTGTCTTTACATTTTTTGGTAGGAGGCTGGCAATGCTGTTAGCAGTGACTCACAGTGTTTGTGTGTGTGTGAGGGCGTGGCTCCACTTAGGAGTTAATGCCCTATATTCATAGCAGGATAGCATGACCCATAGCATCAGGATGGGCCACAAGAATGTGTCTTGATCTCTAACTAATATGTATCCCAATTACATAAATAAAACAAAACTAAGGGGTTTTGGGGGGTGCGGGGGGAACGCACAGCAATAGCACTAAGGAACTCTGCTCTAAGCAGCAGCCATACAGGACCAAACTGACCTCCGACATAGAACTCAATTCACTTCACTGGAGTGATCAGTGATGGATTTGGCATAATGTGCCCACTCCAGAAAAGAGACCCGTCTAAACTAAGAAAGAACAGAGACCAAATCAAGAAACGATAGGTACCAAAAAGACAGAGTCAGTGTTTAGACTCAAGTTAGTACCTCTCAAGTGCACCCCTTGGACGGGTTTCACTATCTTCACCCCTCTCTGGGTGGAACTACATGGTCCGACAACTCTTAGACTAGATCGCTGGTCCCAATCGTGTTAACCCAACAGTGTTTGGTATCTGTAAATCCTTTTCAATCAGGAGCTTGCATCAGTGGCTGATTAGAGTGACTCAAACAGCTGCTTCAAAACAAAGCATCATTTATTCATTCACCCAAATGTACATAGCACACAAAGCAAAGAGTAAAAGCAATAAATGTCTATACCCATACTTCCCCTTTCTTTACAAGCTTTTAGTAAATTGTATTCATCCTAGTTTACCTCCATCTCTGGGGTGGGAGAAGCAGATTACCCTGTGCATCTTCTGTCTCTTTTTCAGTGTCTCTCTCTGTCAAGGACACTATCTGCAACTGGTTAGGAGAAAACTGTTACATCAATCAACTTGGTGATTGCATCTTTCATAGTGGAAATATAGGTTCCCTCCATACTGCTTCATAGAATCTCTTAGGTTTACGCCGGTATAGATATGCTCTTGTATTAAATCCACAATAGGGACTATAGAGCATACCACTCTGTTTCAGTAATAGGATTTAATTTTTGTTATTAAAGCTAATGTTAAAATTATCTAATACGCAGGTGAGGGAAAGAGTAAGAAGTCTCCTGAGTCAGCATGGGGAAAGGTCTATGGAGAAGGACAAACTACAGGAGGAAGGTACTGGGAGACAGAAACACAGATCCTGAGGGAGAAGGGGCTGAGCCGAACTGAAGCTGGGATGAGGACTGAGAGTTTGTATTCTATTTTGAAAGACTCTGTTATTTTGGATTATCAGGAGAGAGACACTGAATTACTGTTGAGGCCTGGAGGGCCAGTGGACCTGAGTACTGAATAAATTGGACCACAGGTAGGGAATGTTTAATTTCCTTTGCCCTGTGAAGCCCCAAAGAAGGGGAAACAGAGGCAGGGCACTGCAGAGGCATCACAGCCACAAGAGGGCACTCTGGAGGCAGTTGACGCTATTATACTTCAATATAATCACCAGTGGTTTTGCTGTAAGGAATCCATGTTCACATCCTTACATCCTCTTTTGCATTTGGTAGTCATATCTCATAATGACTGTATTTTAGTCTAGGAAGTTACTTAGCATAGCTCAATTAGTGATAAAGATGACAAATACATACCTCTTGCCTCTGTACCTATTGTGGCCTTTGAACTAACTCTAGTAACTTATCTGTTTTAATAAGCTATTGAGCATTATCCTGGCTGCTCCAGTTTAGGGCTAGGGTTCACGTCCTAAAAAGTCTCCTTACAAAATTGTAGTCATCTCTGCTCTGAATCAATTTAAATTTTACAGCATTACAAATCTTGAGAGGAACAGTTCAAGCCTGCTCACGGATGCTGTATTTAGACAGATCCCAGGATATAGGCATTATTCACCCTTGCTTGTCTGTCTCTTCCTATTACTTCTCTGAAACAGATGCCCTCCCAACCTCTTCCTCTTTACACTTCTTGCAAATGCTTCTACTAGCTTGGCTGACCTCATTTGTTCTGTGTTCTCTCCATCGCTACACCTGCCACGTGACCTCCCAGGACATTCAGTGCTCCTAAGGGGCATTTAACGCCACTTCCCGCACCCACAGTTTCACTAACTCAGAGCGCCATACCTGTTGCACCACCCTTTTCTAAAAGTTCCTTCTTTAAAACACCAACGACTGGATGATCTCTTTTTTGAGAGTTAGAATTCAGAGGGACACGGGATTGGCTAGGCGGTCATAGCCAAACATGAGATGGGTTTGGTCAGAAAAGCTTCTGAGGTGAGTATGGTGCAGAGCAGTCAAACCAGTCCATTTGGACAGGGCCCAGAACAACATGAACCACAAAGTTGCCAGAATCCTTTTTGGATGCAGGTGGCCCAGTGATCACACACAAGGACATCTGGTACAATGTCCCGGAGTTTTTGGGGCGATTATGGAGTACACTTGGCAGATTCAAAGGGTTAACAATTATGTGACCTGGAGGATTGAATTAGGCTGGAAATAGCTACCAGATGCAACAAGCTAGTTGCTGGCGCTCTCAGTGACCAGGAAGGACAAATACACTTTGACTATGCAAACATTTAGTTCACAGCAAGTGAGGGTCTGAACCCACCCTCCTCTAGCCTAGTTTGTTAATGCACTTTGAAATAGACCTGTTTCAAAGAGGAGTAGATCAAATTGCACTAACAAACTGTTAATGAGTGTCAGTGGGGTCCACACAGACAGTTAGCCTGCAGCAGTGCAAAGTAGTTTCACATCACATCTTTCCATGGACTAATTGTTTGTGCAGACAACCTCAAAGGCTAAAAGTAAAAGGGGAAACTCAACAGACAGAGGTCCCGACTGCAACAGTGTCTCCTTTGCTATGGGGAAGGGGATTCAGAAGTGAGCTGAGTCCTAGGAACAGGCTGAAGAGGGTCTACCCTGACTTATTTGCAAGACATAGAATTCCTGAAGTCCTCATATCAGATAATAGGTATCAATTTATCTCTGAAACATTCCGAGCATTTGCACAGGACTTCGATTTTGACCACAGTACTAGTAGTTCAGATTTCCCCCCAAAGCAATGGGAAGATGGAGAGAGCACTGCAGATTTTGAAAAGACTTCTAGAAAAATCAGTGGACCCACACAAAGCATTCTTGGCATATTAGTCAACACCACTTGCATCTGCACTATCTGCAGCAGAACTTCTGATGGGAAGTTGACTACGGACGCTTTTGCCTGTGGCAACGATAAATCTTAAACCTAAGTAGCCCAGCTTGAAGGAATTTTGAAAATGGGATGCCAAAATAAAAAGTCAGCAGGAACAAAAGCACTACCTGAATTGAGACCAAATTGAGAACAAAGGTTGGCTCTAAAGCTCCTAGACATTCGGAACTGTTCAGAACAAGGTAGAAACTCCGAGATTCTACCTAGTGGAGACTCCAAAAGAACTTCTCTGGAGGAATCAGGTTCAACTCCAATATTCCAAAAGCAACAAAGAGAGGATCTATGAGTACTTTGTCAGGATGTGAGCCCCCCGCCACAGGGAACTCCATGCACAAACTCAACAGAAGTCAGAACCTGGTCGACTGATCAGACCCCCTCAAATACTTGATCTTTACTACTGCTCAGGACTATTTAAATGGAATTGATAAGGGAACATAGTAATGTAAAGTTTATTTTGAATTGTTTGTATACATACTGGTTTATAATTTAAGTTTTAATCTTTTACTATATATAAAAAAAGAGAGATGAGGTGTGATTATAGAGTTTCTGGTCCTCCACAATTATCAGAGAGGACCAGGATGTTCTTGTACTGGGGAGCTTAATAAACGTGGGAATTTTATGGACAGGGAGTTCTAGTTGCTGCTTAAAGCACAGCTCTTTGTGTTGGTCCTCACACACTCTTAAGGATGATCTCATAATTATCACTTTTTTTTTTTTTAAACTTCCCTGTCCATTGATTAACTTAATGAGCTGACCTCTCAGTCACTGCAGCTCAAGATCTAGTGAAACTCTTTTACCGAGGCCATGTCACACTGGAAGTTTTGCAGAAGTTTCTTTCTTGTCCTTTTGTTTATGCTTTCTCGGCTGAGAGGAGTTTTACTTGGCATTTGGAAAAAGGGGCCATATATAGCAGGGCATTTTTTACGAGTGCCCAGGAACATTTAAAACAAGAAATGAGTAGGGAAAGGGAATAACAAAAGAAAATTGAAAGAAAGCTACTGGGTGAAAGGAGGGAGAAATTGAAAGGTACAGAATAGCTGAAGAAAATATTGAAAGGAGAGGGCAATAGGATTTCCACAACATTTTTCATCCGGCAACCGTAAGCCTGTCGTTTTGGGAACATTTTAGAACTCAAGCTCATTTTACCACCAGATTATTAGCCCCAATTATTATTATTTATATAGTGCCATAAATGATCACATCTGTCCTGAAGAGTTCACAGTCTGAGTAAGACCAAAACACAACATGAGGATGCGGATAAACACTGTGGGGACAGTAGGAAGATGGTAAGGAGAAGAGCTAACAGGGACAACAAAATGACCATGTGTAAGCTTAGGTGAGCAGAATACATATCTTGAGGGTTTCATCTTTTTAAAAAAATGGAGAGGGGGAGATGAAGTATCAAAGAAGGGACTTGAAGTGAGAAAGGGAGCATGGGAACAGGGAGGAGTTACCAAGCATGAATATGTGCATGCAGGAAGGTACAGTACAGAGGTGAGCACAGAAGAAGTCTATTTAAAGAAGTTAAAGCCTATTCTGAGTTGTGCCTCATAGGAGTCTGGGGTTGCTGGGTTTTGGAAACACCCCTCTCCCTGAAGTAGGAATCATCAAGAAGCCCACAATACCCTGAGACCTGAGTGCTCTGGTCACATCCACTCCTTTCCCCCACACCTCCTATAATGATGGCTGTGAAGGAGGGTAGCACAGAGCTGTTATGTTGGCCCTGTGTAATCACCCCTCCTGCTTTGTAATTTCAGGGGGGTGGAGAGAAGGAGACAATAGCAGTCTATTGCAGCATAAAGGAGCCAGAGTGCAGCACAGAATTAGGCCTATGGTGTTACAAAACAGCATATTTGATAAACATATCCTGTGCTTTGGTGTTTGTATGGGACAGAGTCAACTTGAAATATAGACCATTTCAAAACAAAGTTAAGTAGTTTCAGATACTCCACCTGGGTTCCCTGCCAATTTTTATGGCTTCGTAATCCCATTGTGTTAAATGTTTTCCCCTTATAGGGGAAAACATTGCTCTGTAACAGATCCACAAAAACAGCAGAACAAAGCAGGTAAGGTTAGGGTAGAGAGACAAGGACAAACTATAGCAGAGCTGTTACTAAAACGAGTTTCTCCTCTCATGCAATGGAGATATTCTGCGTGACAGAATACCAGACAGATTTGTCTGAACCTCAGAGCAGCTATTGTGTGATGGACCAACAGACCTAATATGAACAAATAAGTTGAAGGTCTTTCTTGGCTGTATTTTATTTGATTTACACTGAATTATGAAGGAAATGCCACTGACCGCTAACTAGGCTCCTGAGTGCAAGGAAATCAAAAGAGAAGGCTCAGGACAAAAGGTCTCAGAGCTGTACTCTAGACACATGTACAATGTGATTGACAGTTTGAATAAATAAAAAGACTAGTTTACTGAATGTGTGATTCTGGCTACAAAATGAGTACCCTGTATTGTTAATGCTAGTCCTAAAGAAGGGGGGAACATGCCTCAAAAGCAGGAAAGATTCAATTAAACTTCATTATTGTGGAAGCTCTCCATTTTGTCTACATTTCTCTAACTTTATCTGGTTAGCATTGGCTAGTGTGACATGGGTCCTGAAGAAGTTTCTTTATACAGCTGTGACAGTGGACACCCTGGACCCAATGCCCCAGGGTTTTCCAGAGAGGGTCTATTACATCTATTATGTACACAGCTTAATACAAAAGCTATTGAACATTAGACAAACAATCAAACTTGTTTTACATATTCAGTAAACCAGATTTGAACCCAGTCCTCAAGAATTAAAAGAAATACTGTACTAACACTCTGTGTAAGATAAATATTTGCAGATAAATTATCTTATTGCAGGTAAAATATCTGAAAGTAAGCTATATGTTCACACGCTTTGTGTCTGTGGAGCTCTCTTTTAAGGATATATAATTTTTAAAAAATGTATTGTACTTTTCATGAAGTCACAAGCAAAAGTCTGAAACAAAGATTCCCTATATTGAACACCATATGCAGCAAACATTTATACAAGCAGACCCAGCTCTGTGAAGTGGGAATGCTTAATACAGTACTTAAACTACAGCCTAATGGAACAATTGTCCCTAGTGAGGTACTTGCACTTTGGGGGGGGAAATTGCAAGCAATTAGTTGTATAAAGAAAGAAAAGCTATCAACAGTCTGAATTTAGCAGCCTACATAGTTCAGAAAAACACTCTTTTGTTCTGAACATGATGTACCTTAAATCCTTATTTCAGCTGACAAGCTTCTTTTTAAGGACATATTTTAAGGACATTATTCACTTAGTTTTGTGAAGAAACAAATGTGAATATTGAACATTAGAAAATAAAATGAGTACTTGCGGGAAGTAATTAATTCACTGTGTGTCTATAGAGGGGTACATCTGCTATAAAAAATTCTTTCACTTGACAGTAATTATAGCATCACAGCAACAATGCTATAGTTGAGAAGGCACTTTAAAAAAAAAGCTCTCATTTTCAGGTGCTTTTAATTTTTTTTTTTTTTTAAATCTTTTTGGATTAGAATTTCTCATGCTTGTTCACAGCCAGACATGAATTGATTTGAAAAGTCTCAAACAATTCTATCAGGCCATTTTTTTAGGTTGTACAAAATGATAAAAAATGTTTTTCCATGTTTTAAGAAGCCTTTTCATTATAACTCTAACAGTTTATTTTTAAGAGATCAGCATCCCAATCATTTCATCTAACCATCTCACTTTACACATTCAAGTAAATAAACACGCTGAACTGTAGCATGTTTTTCTCTCTATTCCTCCCCTCTCACATTTTAAAATAGAGTACCAAAGAAATTCCATAAAAAACAACACACAAAATGTTGTGTCACTGTTGATGAGAATTTAAACCCATAAAATACAGCACATGCCAGGGCTCTCCTAGAAACAATAACTAAGCTATTTGCAGCATATTCCCTAGTTCATAGTAAAATTTATAGGCCTAGATCCTCAACTATGCCAAGCATGAACCACATGTAAGATGTTTCTGTTTTCCCAATACCCTTTCTACCCCTGACATATCCTATTCCTACCTCGGACATACCTCTTATGGTGGGCAGGAGCGAGTGGCATAAAGCCTGCACTCAGGGAATCTTCGCCTACCTGTTTGAGATGGCTTTAGTGCCCTTGCTATGGTATATAAGGGAATGTTAACTGAAGTTAAGAGAGATCCACATACACAGAGTAGGTCTACACTGCAATTTGAGGTAGCTTTGATCTAGCTAGCTTGAATAATAATAGCAGTGAAGCCATGTTTCCATAGACCATCCAAGCCATCCCTTGGTATTTACTCAAGAAGTTAGCCCATGCTGTAGCCTGCACTGCTGGGGTTTCTCTGCTATGGCTAGTCAAGCTAGCTAGAGATAACCTACCTCAGGTACATCCACACTTCTGACTGCAGTGTAGACATAAGAATCTCAGGGTAAGAGAAAACTTCATGTTAGGAATAGACTACCAAAAGCAGCAATAAAAGCAACAACAATGCTTTTTTTTTTTTCAAAATTACAAGCACTTGGCATATATGTGAGAGATAGCTCAGTAGGCAAATTGAACCAAATGAACCATTTACCTTTTTTCCTGAAATGCTACCATACTGTACGCTTCAATGGAAATGGGCACATTTATTGTACACCAGAGGAAAAAAGGGACTCATTCACAACTGAAAACAACACATTTTTATCATTCCAAAGAAAAACCCTGGGTATTTTATTCCTGGATTGTAGAAGAAATCTCAGCACACGGCATATGAGAGCACAAAGAATACACGGAAGTGGGAACATGGATATAAAAAGGTCTATACAATTTTCTGTGAAGAATATGCATTGGAACATTCAGATAAATAACACTTCTCTGAGCGTAAGGAATTTTTTACATTGGAGTGCCTCATGCAGGAAACTTCACTTTATTCTATTTGGCACCCTGTTGAAAGAGTACATTCTACAAAAACATATGAGACTGTTCAATGCATGGACTAGTGTATATTAGCTTTTAACATTAAAGGAACCAACAGAATTATTAGTTACTAAAAGTTATAGCAGTTCTTAAATATTAACATGGCAATGTGCGGAAAAATGTTTTCATAGAGTGATACTTCCTAGTAACAAGTACGGAGGCAGCAGTCAAACACTTCTGACAACCAGTTCATGCTGGACCAACCCATGTACAAGAAGATCTATGGGTGTCTAAATGAGTGTAAGGGTGTCTAACTTATACCACTCTATGCCTCACTTCTAAATGTGACTTATAGTATCAAGCTCTTAGAGTATGAAAGTGGAAGATTATTGTTTAGACTGTAAACTCTTCAGGGTAGAGACCATCTCTTATTCTGTTTGTAGCGTGGCTAGCACAGTGAGGCAGTGTCTCTGTTGGGGCTCCTAAATGCTACCAGAATATAAATAAACAACACACAACCTGGAACCAGTAGAATACAGGTTACCTATATTTATAGCACAATTATCTTACTGTTACTAATTGACATTCTTTCAGTAAGTTTGCTATTTGGATTAGGATAAATAAAAGTTCATTAAAAAGTCTGTAAATACTGTATCTCAGTATACCATTGCCTTATTTGCTTACAAGATGTGGCGGTACAATTTAAGGCAGCAACACAACATGCGATAAAAACATATGCTTATATATGTAGCAGCCAGAACCCTTCCACTTCTTAACATAGGCAGTAAAAGTGTGAAGAGACACAAATACAATATTCTGGAATGGAGCCACCAAATTTCCTTCACATGGCAGAGAGCATGCAGCTGACTGAGTAGTGGCACCTGACCAGGCCCCAGTAAAGCTAGACACTCATTATAGCTGGTTAAAACTTGGAAGTTCCATCTGGTGGGAAATTTCAACATTTCATAATTTCCTTTCATCCCAGAATCAGAATGAAAAGTCACATTCTCAAAAATTTTCACAAAATAAAGTTTTGGAAAATGATATTTTAGAAATGACAAAACCTTACAGAAGTGCTCTGTTTTTATACTATTCTATTAATAGAATAAAGTCAAAATAATAAAGTTGAAATGAAGGATTTTGATTATTCCAATGCTGATGCTTTCCAGCAAAATATTTTGATTTCATCCAATCAGGATTTTCCTATGGAAAACAGTTTGGTCAGAAAATTTCTCAATCACAGCTCTACCCAAAACACAGATGGGGAGCTTAGCAGTCACAAAAGCCTTAAGTATCATTACTAGTACTACATATGTACAAGTAGTTGGCAGCAACTGCCCTAGATTAAGCAGTTTTGCCATGCCAGAATTGGAGGAACATAATCCCAGCAGCACATTCAGAATGACAGAATATTCCCCCCACATAAATGAGCAATGTCTATGAGGGAGCACAGTGCTGGCAAGTGCTAGTATAGATAGAAACATGGCAAGAAAAGCAATGAGATTGGATTGGTAGCTAGAGATCGGGGGGTGGGGGGTGGGAAGGAAATACTATTCTCTCTCCTCCCAGTAGTGCAACAGCTTCAAGGAGAAACAAAGAAACAAGGGCCATCAAGTAGAAAGAGAAGTCTAAGCGCATAGAAGAGTGCATATAGTAAACAGAACAAAAACAACAGGGCCAAGGGTGAATGGACAGGGTGGGTGGAGATTAAGGCTTGGTCTACACTTACCCCCCAATTCGAACTAAGGTACGCAACTTCAGCTACGTGAATAACGTAGCTGAAGTTCGAAGTACCTTAGTTCGAACTTACCTCGGTCCACACACGGCAGGCAGGCTCCCCCGTCGACGCCGCGGTTCCCCCGTCAACGCCGCGGTACTCCTCTCGTCTAGCTGGAGTACCGCAGTCGACGGCGATCACTTCCTGGTTCGACTTATCGCATCCAGACAAGATGCGATAAGTCGAACCCAGAACTTCGATTCCCAGCCGCCGAACTAGCGGCTGGGTGTAGACATACCCTAAGAGTGTTTCTGATCATTATACATCCATAAACACCCAGAGAAGCTATGATACAGAGCTTTCTGGTTTTCTTTTCCAAAGTGTCTACTATTGCTAGATTTAAAGAACTGCATTGTAATCTGGAAAGCAGTGTCTCCTTTTAGACTTTTTGTTTTATTGAACATTACAGTATAGAAGTCCTACAGCAGTTAAAATATGGGGGATTTAGCAGTTCTCTCATCCACTAGAACATGAAGTGTATGACCTCTAACAGCTTATGTAGTGACTTTGCACTGGAAAATAGCAAATGACTAGAGGGGGAAAAATACATTAGCTTTCTGTCAGATTACATTACAAGTGCTTTGACAATTACTTCGTGCTTGTAAGACACATTACCTACGCTGATTAGAAAGAAAGTAATGTAATCTTCTCTTTAATTTCCAAGTCTTGTGTTTCTGACATAGAGAAACAATGGTTTCATAATTCCCCGTATAATACTGCTGAATTTCCTCCTCCAACATCACACACTGGAGCATATTAGTTACTGTAGCAGTTGAAAATATCTTCTGAGCCTCTGCTTTACTAAATCACCACAGAAGCAATATATTTGTCAGTCACAGGGCGGGAAGGGAGAAGGAGGAAGGACAATGAATGTAAAGGCAATAGTGACTTAACAAGATCTTGCCCAGGCTACATCTACACTACAGGGGGGGGTCGATTTAAGATACGCAAATTCAGCTACGCGAATAGCGTAGCTGAATTCGACGAATCAGATCCGACTTACCCTGTTGTGAGGACGGCGGCAAAATCGACTGCCGCGGCTCCCAGTCGACGGCGCTTACTCCCACCTCCGCTGGTGGAGTAAGCGCGTCGATTCGGGGATCGATTGTCGCGTCCTGACGAGACGCGATAAGTCGATCCCCAAGAGATCGATTTCTACCCGCCGATTCAGGCGGGTAGTGTAGACCTAGCCCCAATCTTGTGTCTGACTCTGCTGCTGCCTCCGTTTCCATTTCTTGGGCTTCTCAGAAACTTCAACCAGTTGTTTGCAAGTCAAGCACCACCTTTTTCATGGGGTCTGGTTTAATAAAACATCACAGTTCAAATGTGAACTTAAATCTAGACAAGTCATTCCCCCACTCCAGTTTCTTCTGCCTTATTTTGGGCTCAATAGTTCTTTCCCCAAAATACAGTACTTGCATCCTAGAGTTTCCTCAAGTTTCTTCAGGCTTCTATTCACACCCCTCATTGCAGATAGCTCCAGACAGGCCTTTCCATCTTGCTGGTCTAGAGAACTCTTTCCACAATCTTTACTGGGTCCAAGCCAGACTCTCCTCTTCCTCACTGCTAGAGCCTCCCTTTTATAGACCACTATCCGGTGATCCTGGTCACCGGACCCAATAACCAACCCAAACCCAAGTCCATCCCCTGAGGCCAGATAATGAGGCACAGGTGGGACTGAGCCTAAGTTCTTTAACTGGCCAACACATCCTATGATATGACCCTTGGAGTAAACAGATTTGTAATTTATTTACAACCCACTACAATTCATCTTTGTGTGTCACAATATCCAACCACTACATTGTATCATTAATAAACCTGAACAACAAGATTCAAGTTCTCAAACCAAACCAAAACATTACATCAAAAACTCCTAAAGGCAAGAGACAATGAGGAGGTGGAGAGCAGTGAGGAAGCCTAAGAGGACACACAAACGGAAAGGAAAAAAAAGCAAGAGAAGAAGCTGGAAAAAGGAGAAATTTGTTCTTCCTCCCTTTCAATTTTTAATTCAGTACCAACTCTGGTCTTTTTCTAGTTCCAACCTCTATCCTTCCTTTCTATTGTCCTTTCAAAGCAGCATCCTTCCTTTATCAAGTGGGCATTCTGGTGAATTTTGAGTTGAACTTTTTCCTAGAATGGGTTGAGGAGAGGAAATTATCCCTGCCCCCCAAACTCACCAGAATGCAGTTTAAACACTTCAGAGACTCCCAACCTTGTGCTGATTTGAAAAATCATTCTTTGAAAGCTGGAATGGCTACAACCCATAGTTTGGTAACCACTGTATTAATTATAGCAGACTCGCTTTAAACTATGGGCCTAATCGCATTGCCACTGAGTTTGAGAGAGTATTACCAGGACTGGCTTTTCGGCGCTGGGTTTTTTTATTATCAACTTCTTTTATGTCATATTTCTGTTAGACACACTATGCTCATTACCTTTCTTGATATTATTTTTAACAGGATGTGCTGAAATAGTATCATTAATAAAGTCTAATGTTAAAGCTTTCCAATATTTGACTTTAACCTCTACAATACGCTAAAATTATTTCCTGTATTTAACTAGTAGTGACCCTGGTGGACCACGACATGATACATGATAATGCCAACTAAGTAGAAGTGATGGGTGGATACGTTTTTGAAGCTCAGAAATCACTTTTCTGTGAGCAATGCCATTGTCCTACCATTTTGATATATTTCAAACTGCTATATGGGAACTACAAAGAATAGATTTTTACATTTACACTAACTCCTGCACTTTTTTTTTGGTGGGGGTAAGGGACTGGGAGAATGTGAGCTTCACAAACGCAAAGGCCAGATCTGATCCCCAAAACTTGTTTTCTTAGGTAAATGTGCATACTCTTGCTGAGTAGAATTGTAATTTTATACATTGTTCAAAAATTTTTAAAAAAAATTATTTAGAGCCATAACTGCTGATTTTAATTCACTCTAAGAATGACATACACAAATATGATGTCTACACAGGGCCATTTGCAAGTGAGATTATCTACACGCCCACCCATGATAATATATTAACTAATAAAAAGGCTTTATATTTTATCCATCTTACACTAATTTTCACCATGAAATTTGACTAAAGCTACAGTATGTTGTCTTGGAAGAACAGAAGAAATAAACATTTGGCGTCAAAGCTTCATCAACATGGGCATTAGCAGAGCTACCAAGTGTCATGTATTTATGCAATTTTATCACATCTCTCAAGCCCTGCAGACATTTGACAGATTCAGCTCAACTCCAAGTATGCCTGCATGTGTTCTTCCTGGCCAGTAGGGGAAGCTGTGGGCAGGGGCGGCTCTAGCTTTTTTGCCACCCCAAGCATGGCAGGCAGGCTGCCTTCGGCAGCATGCCTGAGGGAGGTCCACCGGTCCCGCAGCTTCAGTGTACCCGCCGCCAAATTGCCGCCAAATCTGCGGGACCGGCGGACCTCTCAGAGGCATGCCGCCGAAGGCTGCCTGACTGCCGTGCTTGGGGCGGCAAAAAAGCTAGAGCCGCTAGGGACCCGGCAGGGCACCCCCCGCGGCTTGCCCCCCCAGGCACGTGCTTGGAGCGCTGGTGCCTGGAGCCTCCGCTGGCTGTGGCACCAAAGCAGTAAGACACTCTGCCTCCCCGTTCCCATGCTGGATCCAAGCAGGGAAGAAGAGGCAGGAGATGGTGCTAGCAGCAGACCCAGAATGTGAGAGACAGGGGTCCAGTACTGGCTCCAGTCCTAGCCAACCTCCATGCACACCCAATTCAACCACCAGCTACCCCTCCGAGACACTCAAAACACTAAATCCAGCAGTGTCTGAAACCCACACCCTCTCAGCTATCCCAGCCACAGTTTCCAAGTTTTCTGTAACTACCTTTCTGCCCCTGCCACTGTTTAGACAGGGTATATTGATCATAAACGGAAGATTATGGTTATATGCAAATTTCCAAATATGCAAATTAGCTAGATAACTGGCGTAAAGTGCTACACATGGAGTTGTACAAAGCACATCAGTTATGCATCAATTTATTTTCTCCTCATCCATTCACTTGCACCCAATAATGTTGCCTGCCAATCAGGATGGGAGCATGTTGTTATAAGGAAGTGACCCATGCCAAATCAGGTGAAGTTGGGAGAAAAACAAACAAACAAAAATATCTGTGTAAGACAATCCATTATTACAATCATCATAATATTGTGCTCTTGTAACTCCTTCCCTCTGAGCATCTAAACTCATACAAACACTAAAGCGTTTACTTGTGTCAGGTAGGTATCTCTTTTACAGATGGGGAAACTGAGGGCATAGAGACATTAAGAGATTTGCTAAAAAAAAACTACACTAAAAGTCTGTGGCAAAGTTCAGAATAGAATTTAAAATCTCATATTTCCCCATCCTCGGACTCAAGCAGAAGACTATCCTTCTTCCAAAAAGTTAATGATAATTGCTTTGTTTTAAACCCACATATAAATGAGTGAAAGGGACAAAATCCAGCACATTTGCTACAGTAAGTCATGTAAATCTCTTTTCACAAAAGCATTTTTATGATTGAAATACAATTGATAAATCTGCAGATATTAACACCTGTTAAACATAAGTCACAGTAGCTATAAAAATAGATTTTTCTTGTTGCAACATGTCTCAAGATTTTTGCTGCCTTTGTGAAATCTTACAGGATCGTGTGATAACTATTTATTTGTGAATAAACACTGTGAACTTCACAATCATTAACAGGCAGTGTGCAATTTATATACTGTATCAGACAAAACATTTTGGTTCCTTAAGGTAACAGTGGAAACCTCTTATTGAATAATATTGCCACTTAATTTTATTAATTGAAATATTTATCTGCATTTTCCACAAATCACAAAAAAAGAGACTAAAATGGTCCTGAAGTGCTAGAGAAGTGTTGTGTACTTTGGGCACAGTCAATTCATAAACTGAAGATATTATATTGAAATGCAGCAAGGTGCTAACAGCATTCTGGTGACCTTTCTATGGGTACGTCTTCACTACCCGCTGTATCGGCGGGTAGCAATCGATTTATCCGGGATCGATATATCACGTCTCGTTAAGACGCAATATATCGATCCCCGAACGCGCTCACCGTCGACTCCGGAACTCCACCAAAGCGAGCGGCGGTAGCGCAGTCGACGGGGGAGCCGCGGCCGTCGATCCTGCACCGTGTGGACCCCAGGTAATTCGATCCAAGATACTTCGACTTCAGCTACACTATTCGCGTAGCTGAAGTTGCGTATCTTGGATCGATCCCCCGCCCCCAGTGTAGACCAGCCCCAAGTTACAAGAGATAATCTTTGTATCTCATTGAAACTTGACAACAGACTTGTATCAATCTGACCAATCTAAATCTGATTATGTCATCAGAATTATGTGGCACTACAATGCCTCCGCAATGTTTTAATGGGGGAAAAAATTAAAGATTTTAAATTCTGTCATGCATTTCATTAATTTAACAACTATTCATTTAAAAGCTACAGCCCTCATTGATAGATACATAAAGGTTAGTATTTAAACATATTCATTTAAATATTTGTATTTAAATTAACCTCACTACATTGTTTTAGTAATAAGCTATAAAGCTTTTCATCTCTAAGTCACTGGTCCAGATAGGCTGCAACTCCCCTTGAGCCTCACATTCAAGATTTTGTGCTGATAATTCTTCAGAAACTATCCCAATCCAGGTCAGAAATGGCCTTCTCCTAGCTAGACTTAAGGGGCTCTTCTTTATCCTCACTCTTTATCTCTCTGCTGCCTTCTCTTCTACTTTCTCTCTTCTCTGGCTTCCCTGATTCTCTTCTAACCTCTACAGTGGACGTACATGAGGTGGCAGTCCTTTAAAATGGATGTGCACGAGGTGCTAAAGTTAATGTGGCACATGCAACCTTAACTTCAGCTTTTCAAGGTTTTCTAGTGTTTCAGTTTCTGACACTCATGTTTTATATATACACACTATCAATGTTAAATATATTCAATACAAAGTGAATATCCAAAGAGGACTTGAGCGACCAGGGTTGTTTATGCTCTCTTGTTCCACACCCAGAAGTGGCATAGTATACTAGAGCATACAAACACCAGCATGGACTGTAGTCTCCAATGGGTAGATAGCTCTCTGCTCCAGTGTTTAGGCAGGAAGGCGAGGCAACACCACTATCCAGGATTTCAGAATGGGTAGATTTAAGGGAAGGCAAAATACACACAGAACATGGGTCAGGACACAAAGCCATTCCCTGACGTGTTTTATTTTCTGGCCAGCTCAGAGAGAGAACATAAAGCAGAGTGTCTCCCTCTGAGAAACTGATTCCAAATGGATATTCCTAACTCTCCTTACTACATGGAGCAGGCCCAACCAACCACGAACCAAAACAGCACAATGTGACTTGTAACCAAACACTAACAACTGTCCTGACAAAAAAAATTATCAAAGTGAAAACATGCTTCAAATTTCACCAGTATTCTTAGGCACATTTCCAGAAAAAAATAAAAAATTTTTGATTGGTTATTAAAATTGATTTTAATATTTTTGCAACAACCCCCCCCCCCCCCCGTTGTTACAACAGTTAGCTAGAACTAGAGGAGTTGTAGTGAATAGCTATATCCATGTATTCTATTGTTAAACATCAGGTGGTAGCCGTGTTAGTCTGTATCCACAAAAACAACAAGGAGTCCAGTGGCCACTGGACTCCTTGTTGTTTCTATTTTTAAACCTATCACAAATGTGGAAAGAAGTGGCAAGAAGCATTTAGCTGTTTCATATTTCTCCTACTCTTCCCTCTCTGACTATGTAATGGTTTTCCAAATTGTTACTGTCTAATTGTGAGCTGGCAGACACATGTGAATTAGAAGTTTTTATAATAAAATTACAATCTGTTTACATAGACGGCTATCCTGATTCACATGGATTACAGATTGAGTGTGAAATGCTAGACAGGCTGGCCATTAGTTACAGGAGCAACCAATATACAGAGTTATGGATGTAGCACAGGCAATTATTAGCTTGAACTAAAAAGCCTAATTGTTACACTTTTTGAATTGACCTCTTAACACACAGAAGAACAATAAAAAGTGACCTGACTCTTTCTACCTTATAGATGCACTAAACTATTATTATTGTTTGCAGCTAATGTCATCAATCTATAACAAACCGGAGAAGAGGGAAGACTAGCTGAAAGACTATAAGGAAAGCTAAATTGGAGCACTTTCAACAGTGACATGAATTACTGATTTACATTGGAGCTGGATTAGCATTTTGGGGGCAGGACTATGGAACAATTTTTTTTCAGTCCCCTTCCCCAGCCTAAATGACACCAGTATGACATTATCATACCTCTACACATGGCTGTCTGGGGAGGGTTAACATGATTCTTTGAGATACCCCCAAGCTTAACTGACTTGTTCTATGTGAAAAGTGTAAGTGTGTACACAGGAGTGGGGTCTTGAAGTCTCCTGGTGCCCAAGTACATCCCAGATGTTTGTTATTTTCACCTCTCATGATTGGTTTATATTAGCTATTAGTTTATGTTTCCAAGGCGATCTTCGCATGAAAGAGCATGACATTTTATCTTTAAGTGTCAGACATCCAAGATTTCTAACTCCTCAAAGCAAAGGGGCCACAGCCACAAGCTCTGATTTAAACTTTTCAGGCATTTTGTCAAGCCTCAGAAGTTTTAGGTTTCAACCAAAAGTTACCATTCCACTCCTATTTTTGGATGTCTAAAGAGAGAGAAGATAATAAAAATAGTATGTTCTAGAAGCATATGGAAATGTAAACATTTAACAGCTTATCCTTTCAACTAGGCTGAGAAGATGCCAAGTGCAAACCAAGAATGAGATTCTTCTATGGCCTAATTAGTTAATGTGCCTATCTTCCTGACCCTTCTGGTCCATACAAATTTGAGAGTGTGCGCTACCATCTTGATTTTATAATAAATTATGTAGTCACAGAATTCAATTATGATGAAACTGTATAGCTTTATGTAATACCTTTAACAGTAGCTAAGGACTGCTGATGTATTTTAACTACCATGAGATTTCTCCATAGCTAGCACCCTACCTACAAAGGTTTCAGAGGGGTAGCCATGTTAGTCTGTATGAGCAAAAACAATGCGGAATTCTTGTGGCACCTTAGAGACTAACAAATTTATTTTGGCATAAGCTTTCGTGGGCCATAACCCACTTCATCAGATCCATGGAGTACTGTATTTTCCACTCCATGCATCTGATGAGGTGGGTTATGGCCCACGAAAGCTTATGCCAAAATACATTTGTTAGTCTCTAAGGTGCCACAAGGACTCCTCGTTGTTTTTACAAAGATGCAGTAAGCAGAGGTGCCTGGTCAGATGTGCAGTACAAGACACACTCCATGGAGCCAAGATTTTAGGGATACAGGGCCCCACAGCCTCTATCCCCCTCCTCCCAGGAACACCATGCTCTGCTGTTCTCTCTGACATTTCCCAGGAAAAGTGGTCCTTGCAGGTTTCAGGGACTTTCTGAAATATGAAGAAACTCAACAGCATCCACTGCCGACAACATTCAGTCATTGCATCTTGTTCTTAATTAGACTTTAAGCTCTTTCGAGCAAGGGCTATGTTGTGCTGCACCTGACACGATGGAATCGAATCCTGACTGGGGCATTTGGATGCTACGATAATAAAATAATTATTAATAATTTGGTGAAAGTGATCTGTGCAGGCCTGCTGGTCAACAAAAGCACAATAGCAGTAGCTCTGGTTGTTGCTGCTGTACTTAACTGAGAAACAGATAAATCTGTAGCTTCAATTTATGGTTTAATTAATTATAGAAGTTTTATATTTTCAATGATTCAGATCTTATAAATTGTCATTTAATTAAATGAGAATTTCTGGACTGTTTAGATCTACTCCCCATAGGATCGCATTACTGTTCTGCAATTTCAGAAACCCATTCTACATCTGTACTGCAGCTGGGCCATGTGAGAGATCTGTGATAAGCCCTGTCCTGTGCAGTCCAACATCTCTCTCAAGGACACAAACATTAATGTGAAAAGGGAATTAGAGCTGGGAAACAATACAAAACCCCAGGCCTGATCACTCCTGAGCCAGAGGTTTCAAAATCCATATTGAAATCTGTCAATTACTGTCCAAATGTCAAGCAGTTGACATTTGGTGCAACACAGAGATAGTTTCAAGCTGCAAACTCTGAGCTGGTGGTTTTGGCACATGTTAACTACAGTTTAAGTCTGTCAAAGTTGTACTATTTTTAAATAACACACACCCCCAACCCCCTCAAAAAGAGGATTTCTAGTAAGTTTCCACTTAGATTCATACTTGTCCCTTGATTTTTAGTCCAAGCTGCTGGAGTAGTCAAGGATTGTAATTCAAACAAGGACAAAAATGCAAGTTTACAGAAAGTTTTTACCCCTCACATAGCATTCAAGTGACAAAATCTGTTTGTTAATACCCCCAGATAGCACTCCATAGCAGGCCCAGTGGCACAGAAGCAATGGATTATGATCCAGATGTCATAACAAATTTGTGATTCAATCTAGTGACAGGCAGTAATTCTTAGTCTGGAGAGACAGTGAATTGCCATCTCTACAGAGCACCCTTGTGACTCACTGTTCACATATCTTACGTGAATATAGTTCATACAGTATCAGCACCTTCAATAATCAGCATCTTCCAAAGTGTCCCAAATGTCAATATTTCATAAACACCATCATTTATGTTGTCCTGTTACAATCTTCATAAAATATTTTAGCTTTGCATCTAATATTTCTTAGTGAAGGAACTGTAAATTCCCAAAACTGCATTTTCCTTAGCAGGGTTGGCTAGGTGCTGAATGTGTGTTACTTGCCTACATATCAGAGCAATAATAGAATGTAAAGAAATATGAATACTGAAAACTTCATAGCACTAATATTTACAAGGCAAACAACTTCATGAGAAGTATGCAGAAACAAAATGTAATTACTAAGGGAATTCAAATACACCAAGTTACATAAATTTAAATAACACTGCTTTAAGAGTCCTTCTACATGATTAATAATTTAAAGGTAGAGCCAACCTTAATCTGACAATAGGCATTTTACTGAGAAATTATTTCAGCTTCTAGATTCATTTGAGAAAAGTTGCAATGAATGAGGAGGAGGAAGCTTTTGGTTAAGCGATAGCAATTTCACAATGAGCTGGTGATTCTTTCTTGGGTGCTTTCATGGGGTGTATGTACCCCATGCTGGTCCAGCAACCAAAGAGTTAACACAGGCACAGCCGGTCACTCCTGGTGGGCAGCCTCACAAGAGCTAGGAGGATAAAATGACTGGGAAACTGAAGGGTGGAGCTGTGGGGTGGCTACCAGAGGAGTGAGCAGGCTGGAGAAAGGAGCTCCTGCCAGCAAGCTACTGAAGAGCTGCCCAGAGAGAACAGCAGAAGGGTATGAACTGACCGACAGACTGGAGAGCCTGCAGAGACCCAGGGGCAGGTAGGAGAGAGCTCAGGGCACGGTCAGAATCAAAGAACCCTGGTCCTGCTTATCTAGCTCAAGGGCCCTGAGCTGGAACCCAGTAGAGTGGGAGGGCCTGGGTTCCCCTACCAACCCCTGATGGACTTGGGAGTGAAGAAAGGTTTTCAGACTCCTGGGCACCAGGAATAGACTGACAGCCTCACTAGGCCATGTGAGCCTGGGGACTGCACCACACTTGGCCAGAAGGGGCTACGTTATTCACGTAGCTGAAGTTGCGCAACTTAGATCGATTCCCCCCTCCCCCTCCAGTGTAGACCAGGCCTTAGTTAGGTAGCAGCAGCAGACCAGCCAGTAAATATCTGAACTTAGTGGGGGCTCCTTCTGAGCATCTGAAGTCTGCCAAAGTTCTCCTCAGGAGGCACATTTGTAAAATCCCTCTGCATAAATCATCAATAGGGCTAGAAATGCAGGATATTTACCACTTCCCCAAAGACACCTAATGACTTGAGCTACAGGAGTAACTATTAGTTAACAGCAGCAGTAGGCTGTTAACCACTGTGGACTAGCCATTAGACGATAAAACACACTACACAGTGCATAACATATGCAAGGGTAGCAGATTTACAGACAGCATACCCAAGCGCACAGATTTGGCAGATTCTCTCTGATGTGTATCATGGCTAAGATTTGAGTTTGGCATATTACAAGTCTGGGGTCAAGCCCAAAGTCTGCCAGAGTGAGCTTGTGCAATCTTTTAATTACTCCTGTAAAATGAAGAAGGGTGTAGGCAGCATGGTGGGGGACAGGGAGAAGAGTATGAAGATACTTGTGTGCCCATAGGGTAGGGATAAGGTCTTGCTCAATAATAAGGTGATCAACGGCACAAAATTAATAACCACTTTGTAGAAGAGGTGAGATCAGAACTCACAATCTTTTGTCTTCTGTGCTAGTACCTACTCCCATAAGCCTAATAGTATTTTGCTAGAGGAAAGTGGCCGGAGTAAGATCCATTATGTCTGTGTCTCATACAAAGATTCAGTTCTGTGTGGCTACTTCAGAACAATTCAGAAATCTCAGTGGGGCCTAGGATCAGGCATGACCTCTCAAGGGCCCTTCCAGTCCCACGACCCTATGATAGTACAGTTGGAATGTTCAGAAAATTAAGCAGCAGAAAATGTCTGGACATGTGCAAATAGCAATTTTCCACAGCTTATAATTTAGCCAACTCTAGGCAGATTTAAATGTCTCTGACCTCAGGAATCACTATTCCCCCTGCCAAACTTAAAGTCACTGCTCCAAATAACAGAAATGCTTTCGCAGTTTAAAGAAGTCAAAACAATTTTTCAACATAAAGAGGTCCATTCCTGACTTAACTGGGGATGTGTGCATGTAGGAATTGCTCCATACTCTGGCACCAGTGTGAGTGGAGCAGAGATCTGCCCTCTCCCCCCAAGCTACTCACTCAATTCAGTGGAGTGAGGGAAATGATGGGCTCCCAGAGCAGCCATTCTTGCTATTGAAAGCCATGCTGCCCTTTAAGCAGTGTAGCTGTCGGAGCTGGGTTTCTCTACGATACATTGTTAATTAGGAAATTTAGAAAATCAGATGCCAGGAATCACACTTTGGCTATGAATAATAATAGTTTAATTGCCCTTTACTTTTTCATTAATAGGGGATTTTTTTCAAATAATAGTTTACTAATGGAAAATTAACGGATATATTTTACTTTTGGTATATAGTTGCAACAGAAAGCCATTAACCTGTTTCATTATCTTGGAAATGTTTCATCAATTTTAGACATTTCTGTTCCACCTCAAAATAATTTGAAAAGAAAAAAAGTCAGTATATACGCAATTATTGCTCCACTGTTGTGATTCAAGCTGACATATTGGGATGTGATAGCAAAATTTTAAAAATCAGTCAATTAGGTGCTCAGATGCCATGGTAATGAGCAGAGCATAGATTAGCTATAGTAACTTATTTTAGACCAATTTGGAGACAGAACTAAAATACATGATGAATGTCAAAGAGTGTCTCAGTATATTTTAAGCATCTATACTAATATTTTTCATACATGGACTATTTTAGTGGAAAGATTGTCAGCACATATGAAAGTAAGGCATCTCAACTAGTGCTAGGAACCAGTCACAAAATCATAGAAATTAAAACTAGAAGGGATCACCAATTTGACTTCTTGTATATCAAAGGCCTCCAATACAACCCAGCACCTGCACACTAAACCCAATAGCCAAAATTTGACCAAAGTATTACAGCCCACAGAAGATTAGGTTATCATGTGGGGCACAAAATAAGAGGGACTGAGGTGCACCAGTACCTGAGGCCCTCCTCAATGGCAGGTAAATGATTAAGTGAGATATGCCCAGATCTTGGTGGTTATCTTATTTAAATCAATAAAAGTGTTCACACTTAAAACAACTCCATAATTAATGGTCTCAAACACACTTCCTTTCCCCTTCCCAAGCCCTTCCTACTTCCTAAAGTAGAAGCCTTTTCCTCTCCGACCTCTGACATCAAATCATTTTGTCTGTTTTTCACACTACATTCAATGGGAACCTTTATTCCCCATTGCTGTTTCAGGACAATTTGTCTAAGGAAGTGGATATCCCAGCACCTGGCAGGGGCCTTCAGCATTGCAATTAGAGTCCCTTTGAATCCCTAGGGACCAATAGAGATCTGAGTGCCCGTAGAGTGTTGAAGTACAGCATGCTGGATCAGAGCAGAAATCAGAGACATTTCAATGTATCAAGTTATAAGAGATCTTACAAAAATGTTTTTCTTAAATAATTCCCCCTTTCCTTTGTGTTTACACATTTCAAATTAAAAAAAATACCTAGCTCTTATAGAACACTTTTCACCTTTATTTCAAAGCACCTTATGAAGGATGGAAATTATCCCCAAATTACAGATGAAGTAACTGATGCTTAAAAAGGTTGAGGGTATGTCTACACTACAGAGACAACACTGACATACCGGTAGAAGCAGCCTACTCTCTCACCAACAGAAGGGGGTTTTCTTTCAATGTAGTGAATCACTTCCCCAAACAATGTTTGCTAAATTGACAGAAGCTTTTTTCTCTAGACGTAGTTGCACCTATGCTGGGGGTTAGGTTGGCATATCTATGTCGCTCAGGGGTGTGGGGTTTTCCACAGCCCTGACTGACCTATGCCAATATAACTTTTCTGTGTAGACTAGGCCTAAGTGACTGCCCATTGACTCACTATAAAGTTTTAAGAAAGAGAACCTAGGATCTGACTCCCACTCCAGCACCTTTCCCACTGGCCCACTTTGCCTCTGATAAACACTTTAAACCACTTTAAACCACTTGCATCTGAAGAAGTGAGGTTCTTACCCACAAAAGCTTATGCTCCCAATACTTCTGTTAGTCTTAAAGGTGCCACAGGACCCTCTGTTACTTTAAACCACTGAAGACCTTAGTAGTTTCTTAGCAAAGCCATACATTTAGCTCTTCTTCTCTCTTCATAAATCAGTATCTTTAGGGGAAAAAAGGATTAAGAGCCAATTTCCAAATTCTTCCAATTTTTCAGATTCTTTCTGGGGAAGCAGGGAGTGTAAGATTTCACTATATAAGATGTTTTATATAAGAACATAAGAATGGCCATACTGGGTCAGATCTCAGGTCCATCTAGCCCAGTATCCTGTCTTCCAACAGGGGCCAATGCCAGGTGCCCCAAAGGGAATGAACAGAACAGATAATCATCAAGTGATCCATCCCCTGTCACCCACTCCCAGGTTCTGGCAAACAGAGGCTAGGAACACCATCCCTGCCAATCCTGGCTAATAGCCATTGATGGACCTATCCTCCATGAATTAATCTAGTTCTTTTTTGAACCATATTATAGTCTTCGCCTTCACAACATCCTCTGGCAAGGAGTTCCACAGGGTGACTGTGTGTTGTGTGAAAAAATACTTTTGTTTGTTTTAAACCTGCTGCCTATTAATTTCATTTGGTGACCCTTAGTTCTTGTTTTATGAGTAGGAGTAAATAACACTTCCTTATTTACTTTCTCCACACCAGTCATGATTTTATAGACCTTGACCATATCCCCCCCTTAGTCATCTCTTTGCCAATATGAAAAGTCCCAGTCTTATTAATCTCTCCTCACATGGCAGTCGTTCCATACCCCTAATCATTTTTGCTGCCTTTTTCTGAACCTTTTCCAATTCCAATATATCTTTTTTGAGATGTGGCGCCCACATCTGCATGCAGTATTCAAGATGTGGGCATACATGGATTTATATAGAGGCAATATAATATTTTCTGTTTTACTATCTATCCCTTTCTTAATGATGCCCAACATTCTGTTTGCTTTTTTGACTGCCACTGCACATTGAGTGGATGTTTTCAGAGAATTATCCACAGTGACCCCAAGATCTCTTTCTTGAGTGGTAACAGCTAATTTAGACCCCACCATTTTATATGTATCGTTGGGATTATATTTTCCCATGTGCATTATTTTGCATTTATCAACATTAAATTTCATCTGCCATTTTGTTGCCCAGTCACCCAGTTTTGGGAGATCCTTTTGTAGCTCTTCGCAGTCTGCCTGGGACTCAACTATCTTGAGTAGTTTTGTATCTGCAAATTTTGCCACCGCACTGTTTACCCCTTTTTCCAGATCATTTATGAATATGTTGAATAAGACTGAGCCCAGTACAGACCCCTGGGGCCCATCACTATTTACCTCTCTCCATTCTGAAAACTGACCATTTATTCTTACCCTTTGTTTCCTATCTTTTAACCAGTTACCAATGCAGGAGAGGACCTTCCCTCTTATCCCATGACTGCTTACTAAAATCCAAATATATTAGGTTTACTGCTTTCCCTTCATCCACTATTTCTGTAATTCTAGGAGGCGGGGGGGAGGGGGAAAGCAACAATCAAGTTTGTCTGAAAGATTTTCAAACTTTTGATCTTTATATTCCAATGCAGTGATTTGTTATAGTTTAGAGAGCTAAGCAACTGTTCATTTATACATCACAGCTATTCCCCATTTAACCCATAATAATTAAAACTAACAATATTAAAAGTATTTATTAGCTCTAATGATGTATAGCAAAGCGTTTACATGTTTTGGCACATACTAGTTTCCTAAGTTAGGCCCTGGTCCACCAGGATACTTAAGCAAATGCCTACATTTAAGGACTTGAGTAGTCCCACTGACAACAGTTGGATTACTCACATGTTTAAGTACCTCAGTGACTCACCTTAACACATAACTATAACAAATTTTAAATGTAAACAGCATTATTCATGCAGATTTCAACTGTAATTACTGATAAATGAGATTTTATAGAGCATTTTTTATTCTGAACAATCCTAAAAATCTCAGAGATTGCATATAAAAACACTATCCATCCATCACTGAAATGCAGCTCTGAGGATGAATACAAGCAGCTACTTTTTGACAGTAACTCCTTATTGCAGTTATTTTTAGGAGGGGCTGTGAAAGATAACTTCAGCTGAAAGTATACTGGATATATTTAGACAGGCATTTATTCTTACCCAATTTAGATACCTTGGCAAAATTAGTTGCCCACGGATATTGAAAAAAAATAACTCTATAGACTAGTTTCTAACTCTGTAGATTATTTCCAAGTGATTTATCTAAATATGAACAGAAAACAAACAGTTGTATTTCACTATACAAAGTGAGATTATTTACCTGTTCTATAACCTGAGTACTTCTAGATGCGCTGGTCCCCATTTGTATTCCACTGTGGAGTATGCATATGCACCACGCACCTGAGATTGGAAATTTGTTCAGCAGCGGCCACTGTTCCACACCTGTGCCTTTTGCCTCCTCATGCTCCAAACCAAGGGCATAATGGGTGGTGCAGACTGACCACTGCTCCAGTTCCTTCTTTATGGCTAATAAAGTCATGAGCTGAAGTAGAGGGAACAGAGGGTAGGTAGTGGAATACAGACAGGGACCACACATCTTAAAAAATAGTGAGCAGGAGGCCAATAGTTCAAACAGAGTTTTCATGAGTGCCACTAGAACAAGATTAAGATCCCACATTGAAGTTGGCTTGCTTACAGGAGGAAAGATCCAAAGTAAGCTTCAAGGTAGTGGATCGTTATCAGATGGGCAAAATTGGAGTAGTCATCAATGGGGGGACGGCAGGTGTGGATAGCTGCCAAATGAACATGTACTAAGTTGAAAGTGTGTCCTGAAGTCTTTAGGGGCAGGAGGTAGGTCAGGATAGCAGAGATGTCTGATTCTTCTGGATAAGTGTAGTGGTTATGAGCAGGGCCAGCGCAAACCATTAGGCGACCTAGGCGGTTGCCTAGGGCACTACAATTTGGGGGGCGGTGACCGCGGCGGTATTTCGGTGGCGGGACCTTCCGCCGCCTCTGTGGGGGGCGGCATTTCGGGGCGGGACCTTCCGCCACCTAGGGCGGCAGAAAAGCTGGCGGCGCTCCTGGTTATGAGCCCTGATGGAAAATCTTTTCCACTGGGCTACACAACAATTGTTTAGTAGACTCCCTTCTATTATTGTTGAGAATAGACTAGACATCTCCTGAGCGCAGTCTCCAGGTTGATGCCCATCCAAATACCAAGCTGTCAGATGTAGTCAGTCTGGACTGGAATGCTTGATACTGCCTTTGTGCTGCATCAACAGGTTCTGGAAAGTGACATGCAGATGAGCTGACAACTGAAGGAGGCTGGGAAACCAGAATTGTCTGGGCCAAATGGGAGTGATCAGTATGACCCATGTTTTGGCCTGCCAGATTTTCCTCAAGAAACGAGGAAATAAGGGGCTGGGGGGAAAAGACATACATTATTTGTCCTGACCAGGGACCAGAAGCGCATCTCCCATGAAGTTCTGACCCAAAGTCCCCCAGAGTAGTAATTCACACACTTTTTGTTCTTGTAGGATGCTAAGAGGTTGCAGGACAAAGAGCCCCAAAGATGGAATATGATCTACTGAGTCATGAAGCAGTCACTCGTGGTCCTGAGAGAGGCACCCTGCTGAGGATGTCTGCCTGGGTGTTGGGTACTCTCAGTATGTGCACTGCTGACAGAATTATCTGATGTCAAATACACCAGTTCCAGAGTTCTACAGCTTTTGTATGGGGGGGTGAATTTCACTCCTCCATGTTAGTTTACATAGAATAGCATGGCGATGTTGGCCCACATCACTAGAATGTGGTGAGACCTCATGATGGGGAGAAACTCTTTGGAAGCCTCTCAGACCACTCTGAGTTCAAGCTGGTTTATGGGCATTGTGGCTTCTTTCACTGACTAAATGCCTTGTGCTGAACATTCACCCAGGTGGGCATCCTAGCCAAAAACAGAGGTGTCCGCGATGAGAGACTTCTGTGGTAAAGTCAGAGTGAACAAAACTCTGATGGTCCTTGTTCTCCCACTAATTCAGGGAGGCCCTCATTTCTTGACAGAGGGAGATTAGTTTGTTTATACTGTCTGAGCAAAGCCAGCCTGAAGACAGTCTCCCAAATGAGGTTACATAAGTATAAGACACTGTTACCCAGGAGGGTGAGACAGGAGTACATTTGCAACTGTGGGCTCTCTCAGTTGCATGGCAAGAGGTTTGACACCTGGAGCCTTTCCTGTGGGAGGAATGCCTTGGCTGCAATCAAGTTCAGGGTTGTTCCTATAAAATCTATAGACTGGGTTGGCATGAAAAAGAACTTTTCAATATTTATGCACAATCCTAGAGACTGCAGGATGTTGTCCTTGGTTGCTGACAGCACCTCTTGGTAGGACTTCCCTGTCAGTAACCAGTCCTCTAGGTAGAAGAAGACTGATGACCATTGACAAGAGAAGTGAGCTGCTGCAACTGAGAACTTTGGTAATCCCTTGGCATCATTGCCAAGCTAAACAGAAGCACCTTGTATTGGAAATAGTCATTCCCCAAAGTGAATCACAGGAACCATCTGTGAGATGGGTGGATGTCCATGTGAAAATAGGCGTCCTTCATATCTAGAGCTGTAAACCCATCCCCTCTGTACAATGACTGGATGATAGATGCCAAAGGAAGCATTCTGAATCTCAGCTTGCAAATAAAAATACTGCATTGTCTTAGATCTGCAGCCCCCTTTCTTCTTTGATCTGAGGAAGAAATTTTAGTAGAACCTCTTCCCTCGGTGTTGTAGAGGTATTGGTTCTATGGCTCTTTGAATGAGGAGGGAGACTACTACTTGGACAAGTCTCCTCCTATGAGAGGGATCCCTGAACAGAGACAGGGAAGCAAGGTTTGGAGGAGGAAGAGAGAGGAATTTGGTGTACCCTGATAATATTATATCAAGTTTTCATCTGTCTGTTGTGATGTCCTGCCAAGTATGGAAAAAGTGAAGAAATTGAAGAAGAGAAGACTTGGGTAGCGTGAATAGCATCTGTTGATCATGGCTCCCAAAAGGTCTCATCAAAAGTATTTATTGACCTGGGGCTGAGGCTGGAAAGGTGTTGGAAGAGTCATTTGTTAACTATGGTGTATCACAGGGATCGGCAACCTTTGGCACGCAGCCTGCCAGGGTAAGCACCCTGGCGGGCCGGGTCAGTTTGTTTACCTGCCGCGTCCGCAGGTTCAGCCGATCGCGGCTCCCACTGGCCGCGGTTCGCTACTCCAGGCCAATGGGGGCGGCAGACCGTGGCCAGTGGGAGCCGCGATCGGCTGAACCTGCGGACGCGGCAGGTAAACAAACCAGCCCGGTGCCAAAGGTTGCTGATCCCTGGTGTATCATCTGCCTCTTCCATGGAGGCTTATGAGGGCTGGGGCACTGTATGAGGTCTATAGGATATGGTTTTGTGGTACTTTCTCTTCAGGCCAATTCCAAGGAGGGATGCTCTTGAGTCTTTAAATGAGTGCAAAGACTTCATCTGGTTTGTTGCTAAAGAGATTCCATTCAAAGGGCAGGTCCTCCCTGGATTGTACATTGTGAGGAAATCCCGAACAGTGAAGCCATAATGCCCTGTGCATAGCTATTGATAAAGCCATGGCTCATGATGCTGCATCAGCTGCATCTGCAGAAGACTTCCAAGATGATCCAACTATCAGCTTTCCTTCCATATCCTATACCAAGCTTGGTGGCATGCTTGTTGGTGTACCTGGAGGTGGAGGGGGGAGGGGAAGAGGAGAAAGGGGTCTGATCAGTCTGGGTCAAACTGTGGCCTCAGAGCACATTCCATTAAGTGTTTCTTGAGTCTGTCTTCCCGTGCCCGTTTAGTTCAGCTGGGAAAGGATTGGTAGGTGTTGCACCTGCAGACAATGTGGGCTTCTCCAGATACAAACACCAGAGTTACGGACTGACCGATCAACCGGACACCATGTGAAACCGGAAGTAATCAATTAAGCAGCAGCAGCGACAACCACAAAAAAGCAAATAGTGTACTGTGCCTGTATTGCATCTTAAAGGTAGGCACATCTGGGTTGCTTGTCCCCACCCCACCCCCATGCACGGGGCAGCCACAGTGTGCACCGCTTTCACCCCTCACCACCCCACACTGGGAGGGAGAGGCGCTGTTTTCACTCTCTCTCTCTCTCTCTCTCTCTCTCTCTCTCTCACACACACACACACACACACACACACACAAGCTGGCAAACTCATTCCGACCCAGGGAAAGAAGCTGCCTGCAAGGATGTTGCCGGCGCTGAGGAGGAAGCTGAGATGCTGCTGAAGCCTGCCCTGGAGTGTCAGCTGCTGGATCTGGAGCCCGAACTGTAATTTGTTCAGAGTTACAAACATTTCAGTGTTACGGACAACCTCCATTCCCAACTCTGAGGTTCTACTGTAACTAACACTAATACTGTACTAAACTAATGGAAACTATTTAAGTGATTTAAAATGATATATTTACTCATTCAAAAAGGAGAAGCTTTGGGAACACTGGAGAAGTTCCATCTCAGATCATGCAGTGGTAAGATGGAACTGGAGCAGCAGTTGGGCCACACCGCCCTTTATGCCCTCAACTTGGAGAGCAAAGGGGCAAATGGTAAAGATGCAGCCCAAAAGACACTGCTAAAAAATTCTGATTTCAGGCTCATGGTGCACATGCATTCCCCACAATGGAAAACACATAGGTACCAGCACTCAAAGAACTATTTTATTGCTGATTTATTCACGGGAGGTTCTTAGATTCTCTCTCTAAACTCATTTGGGTACTCCTGAATAAATGAAACAGAGTAAGCAATGCATCTTTCTTTTTAAAAATCTGTGAGTTACAAATACTCTGTAATGGAGCTTTACCAAATTTTATGACCCACTCAAGAAATAAATGCTGCCCAATTTCTTTGCACAGGAAATTATTCAAAACAGAAGGAAGTGTTGGGAACTATAAAGTTAAATAAGCCAGACTATATATTATATACGCCAGTCTTCACTTTGATTGGGTATGCAGTGCAATGCAAGCCTTTCGCTTCATGTTTATTTTAGTTCCAAATTGATGGTAGTGCTTCCCTGCATTTTTCATCTCCATCCAAGTTCACTCATTTCTCTTGTTTATTAACTTGATGATTGCCTAGAAACCCTATTCTAATATACATCTAAGAACTTCTGAATTTTATTACCTGTTGTTTGTTTTACATTTCAAATATGAGAAACATTTTGAATGGAAAGTGAACAGAGGCTGAACAGTTACTCACAGTCTCTCCAGGGATCTCAGTCCAAAGAAAGAGCCATTCTTTAACCACAAGATCTTGTTGTTACTCAGAATTCTGCAAAAAGTCATAAAAGAATCTGGTTAACAGATCATGATAATTTCACTGAGTAAGAACATGTAATTACAGTAATCGATGTCGCTGTAAAATACTAATCACAAAATTCTCTGCTTCATTTGCATTTTTCTTTATAGCAGTAAATATAATAATCATTTTCACAAGTATAAAGTTACATCTTCAACATTCTCCTGTTTAACAAGCAAGTAAGTCAACAAGTGCAGCGTGGTTCCGTGTGAAAACTGTGAAATTAATAGACATCTGCACAGCACACATTTGAAGAACAGCTTGTGAATGTTAATTTTTATGCTTGCATAAGTCAACAAGCTGGGTGTGTGGATGAGGGTGGAGGGAAGGCGGGGGTATACGAAGAAACCGCTTTCTCCAGGCAACAGGACAATAGTGGAATTACTTGGGACCTGCTACAACGGTGATGAACCTTTCCCCCATCTCCCTATTTTCAGATCCATACGCCCAACAGCAATAATCTGCTCCCTACCGCACTGAACTGGAGCTAGAGGGAAGTACCTCCCCACACAGTTCTAGGTTTTGCAGGAGATTCAAATCTACTTTTCTAAAGTAGCAGAACAAAAACCCTTCCACATTTATCAGAGAAAAAGATTCTTTTTTTCTTTCATATAGCATGTTATTTTAAACCTATCAGATGCTAATTTATCTAGTAGTAATTTATCTCCTAGTATTTCCTACTATAATTAAAATATAATGAACGCTTATTTTGAGAGCGCAGAGGTCTTGCCAGAACAGACTGCTGCTGGAGATGTGGGTGTCTCAGAGCCATATTGGCTCACATACGTTAGGATTGTCCCAGGATACAATCTTTTTGTCTAGAAGCAAGCAGGACGATTAATATGATAATGGATACCTCCTTAAAAACTACATCAAGAACCGTGTTTTGGAATCTAGCCCATCACCTTGAAAACGCCACAACTTACGGAAAGTTTGGTTCTCTATAGCAGTGCTTGTAGCCAAACAACTCATATTGCTTAGACTGACGAGCAGACTGCTTCCAGGGGTAGGAGCTTGGCACAGTGACTTGGCTGAGCTGGCAGCTAAAGAGTGGGTAAAATTTCGGAGAAGAGGGATCGCAGACAAATTTGAAAAGATTTGGTCTGACTTTTTTGAAATGTTTGATTGATGCCTAGTGGATGGACACTAAGATGTCGCTCTCCTTTCCCCTTCCTACCCACCCTTCTTCCTTTCCTTTCCCTTCCTTTCCATTCCTTTCCCTTCCCCCCATCCCTGATTTTTTCAAGGGGGTGAATCAATAAAATATTAATATAAAACATTGAGATGTTGTGCACCAGCATATTTTGCATAGACATAATCTCTCAACCTGCCAAGGCCCAAATGTGGAACACAGTGTGTGATAAACTCCCAAAATGAGGGACACAAAAATAATTATCCAGGCAGGAAAACGTAATATGCTTTGGAATTCAATCCTGTCGCGTAAATAACTCTTGATGAGTCATGACTTTTTTGAGACTAATGTAAATAATTTTCAACAATAAAAATGAGGGGATGCCCAATTTGTGTATAACTTTAGGACTATATTGAGTGACAGCCCTCAAAATAAGGAACTCATCAGAAGTATGTATCAGTGCAGTGCATCTCATTTAAATAGATTCCATAAACAAGAAGTTAGTTTAAAAGGAATTAAGGCTGGTTAAGTGTGACACTTGCCTCCCTCCCCCCCCCAACTCAAATCCTTAAAAGCAAGGAAATCCTTAGGTATGCAGCAACCCTTATCTGTATCCTTACATCCTCAGAGAACATTTCCACTGAGGATGACTCCCCATTTTCACAAGATCTCCATCAGATAAGGAAACATACTACACACAACACATCAACTCTCTTCCACAGTATAACACAAAATCTTAAACATAACCTAAGCAACATTAGCAAATAAACGCCACAGATTAAGCATGTGCTCTGTTATGGGATTGTTAATTAAAGGTCAAAGTCAAAACAGGGCTAGTGTTTGTTCTGATTTTGTTTTATAATCTCCTGAACATCTAAGGCAGCCATATTTGATGCATATGGGTTGAATAGTTTTAAAATTAAGCATTTAAACTGAATATTTGACACATACTGTAGAATTTTGCTGCTCTTTTAGGTTTTAGGGTTTTTTTGGTGTTGTTTTTTAATTCTTTCCTTCCCTTTTATTGATCTAAACTTTTAAGACCAGCAGAGTTTGAATCAGCCCATGGAAAATGAAGTCCCCAAGGTAAGACTGGCTTGGCTTTGGAAGCTCAAAACATGAAATTCTACTTTGTATTATACATTGTGTCATTTGGCTATATATTGTGTTATGAAGAGATCGTATTTTGAGGTATATTGTTATGGCAGGGAGTATAAATATTACACTTGGACTGTTCAGTATGATCCAGATTTAGAAAGATCTGTGTACCTTAGAACTCCCATCTCACTTTGGTATGCTACATGCATTCCTGTCTTCAGATATTTGCCCTTATATGTATATATCATTTGGTTTTTCCAGTTTTCAAATAATTATATTCTGGATATAGAGACAAGATTTAACTCTGCTGACAAACTCCATTTGTCAATATAATGTGTGTTTCATACTGTCCACCACCTGAATTTGCTTCTGTTTGGCCCTAATAGCGTAGATACAATCCAATATTAAATTATCTGCATAAGGCAATTTCCTTGGACTGGGAACATAGTGAAGGAAAATATCTTCATGATGCTAATAAAACATGGTTGTTTTAAGTTAAACAATGTGGTCACATCCAGTCACTATGTTTGCCTATTTTATTTTTTCTTAAACATGATTCTTTTGGTCTTCAAAATTCTCATTTTTAAAAGACCAATGTGAATCCCCCCAAAAAGTTTAAAAATTAGAACTAATTAATTTTGCATTTCTAAACTTAACCTTAAACTGTATACAGACCTTTGCATAGTGACTAGGTTTCCAACAGTTTATTTTTCTCCACTGCCTCATCTTGTATACGTCAACTGCCAAGAAGGTTTTATAAACATGATAATGTAAAGACAGCAAATGCTTACTTAATTAAGTATAGTTAAAATATGCAATTCAAGCCAAAAATGCAAAAATTTTGGTGGGTGGAATATTAATAAATCATGGCTTCAGAAAAGCGTAATATCCAGATAGAGCAGATGAAAATGGTTTCCTCATAAACAAAGCCAGTCACCAAGTTAGACTGTTCTGTTAATAGTATGAACTTCAGCACTGGCAAAATTTAAGTTATCTAGCAATATTGTACAATACAATATAATGTATTACATACTTAATCTTCTTTGCTAAGGATATTCAGTGTGGGGATAGGAAAGAGAGTCATGTGGCCATATTGTGGAGTATCTTGATATGGAATAGGAATAGGAATTTTAAATGCAAAAGGTTAAACAATAAACTCTTCCATGTAACAGAAGCCTGGCCTGAGGTCTGTACTCAAAGTTCAATTTATTCTGAAAACCTCAGTACATTCTTTTCTTTACCAAAGCACCTGAAAGTATGAAAGATGTACTACATGTGAGTCGAAGAATGTTATATTTTCTCACCCCTTTGTTTTTTTGTAAATATGCTTCTAAGTCTGCTTGTAGCCAAATGCAGCATTTTGTTTGTAAACAGAGACAAAATCTAGAAGTGATGTAGAAAAATAAACACAAAGAAGCATCTTTTTTAATGTAGTTATCTATAGGATTCTTGTTTTTATGTACCTAGTTACTTAATTATAAATCGGCAGTTGTAATGTATGCTGTGTTTTTATAACATCAGAAACTGATGCACTTGTGATTATTTTGATAAGAGAACATTAACCTTTAACTTGAGGGGGGTTTTTTCTCCTTATAAATCACAGCAGAACACTACATGTTAAATATTTCACAGTTACGATCTACTATCTCAGCATTTTCACTTGTCCTATATTTTCAGATGTGTTAGTTGATTTCAGTGATAAAACACATATTGCTAAAACAGCTGCCTACTTGCTATGTTAAAGTAATTATCAGTTTACAGCTGTGTGCTAGGAGCCTTGCATTTTTAATTTTTTATTCAAATGAGACAAACATTTAGAAGATAAATGTTTTATTTCTTCAAGTGCCACTTCTAAAAGAGTTTGTGTTTAAATGTTTTACTTTTTCTAAATAGTTTCCTGGCAAATTTTCTATGTTGCCCTACCTGCATTTCCCCTCTACCTCCAAAAAAGATACTTTCCAGCTTTCCAACTTTTCTTTTCCAAAAAAGTACCTTGAAGTAATATTCCTGTATCCTGATCCAGCATTCGTGGGTCAGTGACAGACACATACTAGCGGGCTGAAACACTAAACCAATCAGATATTTTAGTACTACGGATTCTAGGCTTCTTGATATGGAATAGGACTTTTAAACGTTTTACCCAGATAAAGATTCCACCACAATTGGAACTTATGATGGGGACTCATACCAATTATATTAATATAAAAACGCCCCTAAGTCATAAGGTCAAAATATAAAAAAAGAGTAGCTGTAGCACTCATAAGGGAATGCCAGGGTTATATCTATCTGCACCCTGTCCCTTTACAGAGTGGAGGTCTAATAAGGAGTCCAAAGGAGACCGCTCTAGGGAGCAGTGTGTGGTTGCAGGAAAAGAGGTTTTTGGTGCTTGCTCTGGACAGACTCAGCAGGAGTAGGGCTGCATAAGCTGTGCTAGTTTTTTTGGATACGAAGTTCAGTGAAACTCCTGTTTTAAAATAGTCCTTGGTCTGGGAATATAAGAGACTAAACATTAAATCAATAACCAATGGTAGGTTAAAGAAAAAAAAAATCAGTGACAAGATCATGGAGAGTCTTTGATACTGGTATATCTTGAGATAATGGAATTTTATTTGCAGGTAAAGATTTAGTGTCTGCATAGATTTTGTGCTACAGAAGTGTAGAGGAATTTGTCAGGTAGTCCTTCACTCAGAGACAACTGTTCTCAGCACTCTGACCCAAAGACCCATGTTGAGGCAAAGGTGTTAGTCTGATAGGATTTGGTGAAGGAGTAAAGAGATCAGACTGTACCTTTCCATCTCTTTAACTGAGCGTCTGACTCTAACAAAGTAGCAGCTACAGAATGAGTGGAATAACCCTGACACTCAGGAAACATGGGCTTTCAAAGCAACAATTCATTCTGGTGGAATATATATCAACATATGTGCATTGAAGTCAGCCATTTGATGGTGTCATCATGAGCCAGGTGGAGGGCCAGTAGCCCATCGTCGAAATACGTCAGTGGGCACTCAAAGATATGCTAGAGCCTCAAGTTGACAGCAGCTGCATCACAGGTCATTAGAAAAAAACCCATTTAAAGAGACTGGCCGCATAGCTGCCCTGTCCTGTTCAAAATCGGTTCAGAGATGACCACAGGGACCTTGGTAGATCAAAACCTGATGGACAGATGGGTCAGTGATGAAAGAGTAATCAATGACTGTCGTCACTGATCAGTCATTGTGTCAAGCAGATTCCACTGTCATGTCCTGTGGTGCCATAAATGACCATAAAAGGCGTCTAGAAAACAGGCGAGCTGGCCGATGGTTGAAGAGTTCTGCATAGAAAGGCAGGTTGCTATTCTCACAGATGTTGGCCAGCAGCATGACAGAGGCCTTCTCACAGTGAATATGGGGCGGTGTTATGTTATTAAGTATCAATAGCCATGGCAACAGAGTTGCCTGTAAAGTCATGGTAACAATACTCATAGCTTTGTTAAGCTTTACATTGAGCAGCCTCGTGTGAGATGAGCAACACTAGACAGAAGCATAGTACTCTGCTGTTGAATAGAAGAGGGCAAGGGCTGATGTTCTAAGTGTCCAGGCACTCGCACCCGAGGTTGAACCAGGCAAATTTATGGCAAATTGTTCCGAGTGTTGACTTCGGCTGCCATCTTCCTCAAGTGGTTGCAGTACATTAATGACCTATCCAATGTCACATTGAGGTAAACCAGATTTGGATCATGCTGAAGGTGTTGGCCACTGAGGAAAATGTTTAACTCATGACTTGTACTTGCATTACACAGATGAAATACACTAGAAACGATCATGGAAAAGCTCAGCAGCAGATGCCATCGACTATAATAGTCTGCCATGAGCTTCATATCATCATTCAATGCCCTGTTAATTTCTGAGAAGGACTGAACTTGGTAGCTGCAGCAGATGTTGTTGGCATAGATAAACTTGCGTGAGGGTGTAGTTGGCAGGTCTCTGAGGTACACATTGAACAATAATTGGCGAAAGAACTGAGCCTTAAGGAAGACTGTTGATCTGACACTTCCAAGAGCGACAGCAGTTGCCCACACATACTCTAAACTGCCTATTTTGGAGAAAGAGCTCTACTACTTCGACCACCCAATGTGGGGCAATGCAAGAGAGTTTAAACAAAAGGCCTCTGTGTAAAACTGTCATAGGCAGCGGTCAAATCCAAGAAGACAGCTCCTGTCTTTAGATTTTGTTGAAAACCGTTTTTGATAAAGGTGGTCAAGGCCAGGATCAGTGTTCATGTCACACTCCCTATCAGTACCTGGCCCAGACAAGTTAATGATCCAACCAGTGGAACAAATTCGGCGACAAATCCTGATTATGTGCCATCTGACTGTGACCTCAATGTATCGTCATCCTTCAATTTTCTGATGGAATAAGGTTAATTTATAGGCCTAGACATCCCTTATAGATTCATAGATTCCAAGGCCAGATGGGACCCTGTATAACGCAGGCCATAGAATCACCCCAATTTAATTACTAGAGCATATCTTTTAGAAAAATATCCAGTCTTGATTTTAAAATAGTCAATGATGGCAAATCCACTACAACCCTTGGTAAATGGTTCTGGGGTTAATTACTCTGATCATTAAAAATGTACACCATATTTTCAGTCTGAATTTGTCTAGCTTGAGCTTCCAGCCATTGGATCACATTATACCTTTCTCTGCTAGACTGAAGAGCCCATTATTAAATATTTGTTCCCCATGTAGATACTCAGGGAATGTAATAAAGTCACCCCATCCTTCTCTTTGCTAAGCTAAATAGATTGAGCTCTTTGAGTTTATCACTATCAGGCATGTTTTCTAATCCTTTAAACATTATCACAACTCTTTTCTGAATCTTCCCCAATTTATCAGCATCCTTCTTGAATTATAAGCACAGGAACTGGACACAGTACGCCAGCAGTGGTCACACCAGTGCCAAATAGAGAGGTAAAATAACCTCTCTAACGCCTTCTCAAGATTCCCCTGTTTATGCATCCAAGGATCACATTAGCTCTTTTGGCCACTGCATCATTCCAGGAGCTCATGTTCAGCTGATTACCACCACAACCACCAAATCATTTTTAAAATCACTCCTTCCCAGGATAGAAAGCTATTAGGAAGTTAGTTCTGTCATTAGACAATGAGTGTCACAAGCATTTCTTATGTTACTATGTATTGGTGTTGTAAACAGATATGAGAATGTAGCAAGTCCACTTGACATTACATCTTTCTATAGGCTCACTGCTTAGGTTGGAATCTTTTCAGATTGTATTTCAAATCTTGTGCATGACAAGCTGACAAAACTATTTCAATTCCAGGATAGAGTGGTTGCCCTCATCTTTTATTAGAACAAAATTACAGCAATAAATATTAATGAATCTTTCTTTGGAAGACTAATAATGGACTGGATGTGTCATGTTCTAGGTTGTTTCATCTCTTTGCATTAGAACTGCAGAGATAGGACTGTTAGGCAGAGAGAAGGCGGGGGGCAGAACCAGGTACCCCATAAATCAGCAGTTGGAAAAAGTGTGGGAGGTGAGAGTGACATTTAAAAATATCTTTGCTGAATTGGCGTAAAGTGGGGTGGGGAACATTTACATTGAGATTCTGTGGTATAAAATGACAGACTATTTTTAAGGTTTATAATGCTTCTTCCAAGTAAACAACATATAACGTTTATCCCCACAGTATGCATAATTCATTTGACAGTTGTAGTATAACAACAACTTAGAATAGAGCTTGCAACACAAAATAGCAGGGGGTAAAAAAGCCATTGCAATTGTGGGCTACATATGCAGAGATAAACATCATTGTCATGGATGAGGACAATAACAGTCCCATTCTTTAAGATGCTGATGATACCAAAACTAAAATAGCACACATAGCTTGGATAGCTGAATTCCAGAAGGATATTAACCTTAACCAGTTGGAGGGGATTTAGAGAACTATAACAAAATTATTAAAGGTCCAGAAAGACTGACTTACAAGGAAAGAATGAAGTATTGACAGCTTCCCTAAATGAATAAATAGGATTGCTAGCCACCTACAGATATTGATGTCTGAACAGGATAGAGAGGGAACTGGTGTTTGAGGTGTTCTAAGGAGAATTGGGAGTATTTTTATATACACGTCACTTTTTGTCTGTATGGAAATTTACAAACAAAGTAAATCATGGTGTCTACCCAGATGAGTTTGAGCAGAAGGAAAACAAACAATTTCAAGAAATATTTTTCTAACAGCAATGTCTATTAGACTATCATAAGTGTGCAAAACATTCCCTAAACAAGTAAGTGTCAGTACTCCTCCTGGAGGAGTTCACAATCTAAGAAAGCATTTTACGAGCTAAATTCTGTAGTCATTGATATTCTTATTCTCCCAATCCTCACCTGTCCTCACTCCACCTTTAGTACCTCCCTATTCTTTTACCAAACTCCCATCTCTTGAGCAAATTATTTTTTCACTAGCAATATGGCCAACCCCAAACATTCAAAAGCCATGCGTCGGACCCAAATTCACTAGAATGGCTTAAAATGGGGTGGTGGGGGGGAGGATAATTATACATTTAGGAATCTTTTTATTTGCCTTCTGTTTGAGTCTTTTGGGTGCTCTTGGCTCAAGTTCTCAAGATTTTCTCTGCAACCAGAAAAGTTAGAAACTTACTTCTTTAAAAAAAACAAAAACTGAAATTCTCACCTAATCCCATGCCTCCAGGTGCTGGGGCTTTAAATTAAACACCAAAGAGCTTGTGACTCATACTGAAATTGTGAGAATTTTCCCTAGTGCAGTGTTGTCATTTATGTGACTTGAACCCTCCCTTGCTTAGCCCAGTTCTCCTCCTTTCCTCTTTGAGAGCTCTGGGAAGTGAGAGTATTGACTTTCTGGTTGCTCAAGGGCTAAAAAGAGAATATTTGTGAAAGATTGGCACTGCATGTGCTTCCATAGCTCTGTGCATGCTCCTACAGCTGTATTTCACGCTGAGGGAGTGCAGAAAGGCCTTAAAAAGCTCCTTGCCATCAGTGCAGGTGAGGAAGGATAGCTTCTTTCCAAGAGGAAGAAGGATCATTTCAGAGACAGAAATGTTTCTTCCTGTTGCTTCACTCCTTTCCCTGCAGTAGCCCTCCGCAGCTCTGTCCCCTTTGGCTATTTTTTCCTATTCTTGTGCTCCCCAGGGGAGAAGCAACGTGAGTGAAAGTCATCTTTCACAGTGTTTGCTTAAATGTGGAATGGAGCAGTGAGGAGAACAAAGGGCATTTGAAGAACGGCTTCACATAAATCCCCTCCACCACATCTCCACCTGAGACCCAAACCCTAATCTTAGAGCTAGTCTAGATTTGAGTGCCACTGCCTTACCCCTCTCTAGTTAATGTTACATTGAATAGAGAGAGAATGTAACTTTTTCTGAATCACCTTATGTCACAGCAGGGTAAGGTATGAAGAATCCAGTACTCCACAACCTTCATGATTCCTTCTTGAGATAGCTAAATATCAAGCACACCAGCGGAGGCACTGTTCTCAATTTAGGGCTTATCTACACTTGAGATTCACTACTCCACCACAGACAAGTCACTTAGCCTCTTAGTTCCCCAGTCGTAAATTGGGGATAATACCACTGCCCTAGCTCACAGGGGTTTGGGGAGTATAAATAGATTTAAAATTGTTTCAGATTAACTTGATTTTTTCCAAGATAAGATGCCTTGCATCCACATACAGAATATTCTCTCCCACCCCAAATTATCTGGTGTCTCAACTGGAATTAATTATTCCATGTTGAAAATGAATTTACTGATATTCAAGGTGAGTTTTTCTACAAAGTGTGGATGCAGCCCCATTTAAAAATCAACTGTTCTGCCTCTGGAAGTCCTCCCACTGATATCCCACATTGCTTTGCTGCATACCAGCATTGGCCTGTCTGTTTATCTGTGAGCCCCTCAACTCCCTAGGATCACCTTGACCAGTTGCCACCTGTCCATTTAAATGCTGATGCACAGCCAGGTGTGCTCCTTTTGCAATTCTAACTCATGGCATGTTCACATAACCAAAGTAACAGACTGATTACATAGCAGCCACATACAGCAGCCATGCCTTATGATTTTTATGGTCCATTGCTGAGGTCCTGGACTTCCTTGCCTTCTAGGCAGACGAGACAGTCCAGTTCCATCTTATCAGCAGTCACCAGAATACCAAGATATGCATAAGCATAACTAAGCCACATGAAGGAGAGGGGGCACTCCCAGGGCACAAACCAGTGCCGTAACAAAGGAAAGGCTCTCCAACGGGGTTATAAAAACAACAGGAACAAAACCAGGATCTCTGGTAGAACTCAGGTGGTCTGTGTCTACCATGAGGAGCTGGAACACATGTCTATGAAGGAGACTACTACGAAACCCCAGCGTGTTGTGGACACCACCGAAAACACACCGAACACAACCCTGAGCAGGAGAAGACCTGGACAGGCAGGATGTCTTTGACCCACAAAGCCCTGACATAGAGACAGTGCTGGGGAGGGGACCTCTTCCAGTAAGTATCACGATACAACTGTAGACGGGGATTTAAACAATTTTCTCCAGGTAACATCAGGGTGCTGCTGGGAGTTAGGAGTCTCTCCAAGTAATTAAACAGGCCTTGCAATACAATGCCAATGCATATGCAGAGCCAGTTTGTATTAATGACCACCAGGAACACAGCACTCCATAGTGTTTACTCCATGCTGCCTGACATCGGTTTGAAAATGGCACTGGTTTGCAAATCAGATGAATTGTGGGATGCATGGAGAGGAATCTTGTAGGGATTAAGTATTGTTTATAAATTATTTTGAGTTATTTGAATGAAAGGGCCTTTTAAACATTCTTTGCACTTTTGATCGTTTCACTGCACATATAATATTTAAGATGAAAATGAGACATTTAATTATAATTGATGATAATACCACATGAGTTTGTAGAAGGATCTTTTGGTGTGAAAGACACAATCGAAACCTTCAGTTGAAACTTATTGGAAAATAAAACTCTAGGGTTAAAACCTAGACACAGTATTTTCTTTGGAACAAAAGTATATTGTTCTCTCACTATCCTTGCTGGATGCTTTTCCACAACACTCCTTCTGGGTGGTATGAGAGACTGTTAGGTCACATTAAAAATAACAAGGGCAGAGAATTCTTGCATAAATCATTGCAAATCTGCTTTAATTAACTAAAACACATTTGAGAGCATGTTTATTCAAGCAACACCACAGTCCAGACAGTGAAACTGAACATTCACATCACTAGCAGAACACAGAACTCTAGTCCCAACCCAGATTTTGGTTCATTTGAATTAAATCTTAAAAAAAAAAAAAAGAACACCTAGCTCACTGTCTGTCTTGCACACGGTGTAGGATCTTAGTATGATTCCTTAACAGTGGGGAAGTTCTAGTTCACAGCTTTTGAAACAAGCTCCCTCAGCCACAGGGCCACATTCATTAACTGAACAGGACGAAAAGCAGCAGGAATCAAAGCATTACTAATGGAACTGTAAGTACTTCAGAAAAGTAATATGATTGGCTCTTTTACTGTATTTGTCAAGCACTGGCAAACCTTTAAACCAGACTGATCCACTTAAGTAAAGCATATTCTTTTCTCTTTGTTTGTATACAGATGAATTTGACTGTCCAAATACCGTCAGACCTAAAGGCTTTCCAGTCATGACAGGAAACACTGCAGAGAGCTTCAAAAATGCAATCAACTGTATCCAAGAAATTCAACACCTGGAAAATCTATTGCATTAGTGGTTGACTATGGAAACAAATCTGATAGTATAAACAGTGGTTAAAGAAATCCAGGCAGCACAAAAAATGTGCAATCACATTTCACTAATGCTCATACAATCTTACAATGCTAAAAGCCTAAAACTAGAGCCTTGCATGGATACAAAATTTGTGTCCGCATCCACCCACGATCCGCAAACATGGTCCGCAGATATCCGCAGATTTGCAGGGCACTGCCTAAAACATCTCTACTATATATTTCACATTTTAATGTAGCATTCGTATGGATTTGTAGCATACTCATAATATGTAGATTAATTTTGCCCCCCAAAATTCATGACACTAAATTCATGACAGCTTTTTAAGGTGTTCTCTTAAAAATTTAACCATGATCTGAAATGTTCCTTGAGGAGACTATGCTAGTAGGAACACGAATCTCACTTCAAAAGTTACACATTTTTAAAATGTATAATTTGGTAAGGTATGAGTAGCATTGAGCCTCTGGGCTGTGCTATCAGACCTACTGTAATATTTTCCTGTGTATGGTCCTGTTCCTGTGCTTAACTTTATATGACTAGCCCTATTGATTTCAGTAGAACTACCTATCTGCATGAAGTTAAGCATGAGAATAAGTAAAAAGAATGAGGCGTACTTGTGGCACCTTAGAGACTAACAAATTTATTTGGGCATAAGCTTTCGTGGGCTAAAGCCCACTTCTGTATTTTCCACTGCATGCTTCTGATGAAGTGGGCTTTAGCCCACAAAAGCTTATACCCAAATACATTTGTTAGTTTCCAAGGTGCCACAAATACTCCTCGTTCTTTTTGCTGATACAGACTAACATGGCTACCACTCTGAAACCTGTCAGCATGAGAATAAGTGTTTGCAAATCAGGGCTTATATCATGCGTTCTTTGGAATAAAGAAATATTCCAGTTTACCACTATAAGGCAAATTAAATCTCAACAGCCCGACTCTCAATAGCAATTGTGTGGTGGTTTACTGATTGGGGAATGGGTCAGGACATCTGGGTTCTATTCCCAGCTCTGCCTCTGACTCATTGTATGACCCTGACTAAATCACTTACGTGTCTCTATGCTTCAGTATACCTATTTGTAAAATGGATGTAGTAATACTTGATTCTTGTGGGAGTTGTAAGAATGTTTGAAAAGAGCTTTAAGAGCTTTTGAGAGGAGATATATACTTTTTAAAAAGGTTATTCATGCATTCAGAGTACTAGATGGGTGCATTTTTATCTTTAAAAAGGATTTATATGAAAGATTAACAATACAGTAAATAAAAATAGATAGTACTTCTCTTTATTGGGCACCTGACATAGATGTCAGTTTAAGGGATGGGGATGTAAAGGGATTGTTGAGGGGTATGCTATTAAAAGAACCAATTTTTGTTTTGTTTGTCTGGCAATCCAGTTGAATTTGAGTTAAGGTTTTAATTATTGTATGAAATGCAGACACTTCCACAATTCAGCACTCACCTATGGTGCAGAGGATATAAGGAGGAGTGAAACCATTAGCTGAGAGTGGGACAGTAGCCACCAGCAGATGGTGGCAGTGCTGTTGAGTTGTTTATAGGCTCAACACTTACACTGCCTGGAACCAGAGGGTGAAATCTTGACTCCATTGAAAGCAATGTGAGTTTTCCCAAGGATTTCAGCGGGTCCAGGATTTCACCTAGAATCCAACTCCTTACACAATCCATTCTTTATGAGCATGAGGGTTGGCTTGAGATTACTTGCAGAGAATGGTAAGGTGACGGTAACAACATGCTACGTGATGGAAGACAGGGAGTTTCCAGAAGCAAACACATACGTGCTCAGCTAACCTAAGCCAACCTCCATGGCTTAGCTGACCAGCAGCTCTTTCTATAACTGGCCAGAATCTACAATGGTTTACAAAGACTGTTTTTGTAAAACAAGCCTTGACAGGACCCAGGGGAAAAAAAAAAAAAAGGATATTTCCTTTTTTCAAGGCCATGTGGTCAATCATAGAACATTCGGGTTGGAAGAGACCTCAGGAGGTCTAGTCCAATCCCCTGCTCAAAGCAGGACCAACACCAACTAAATCATCCCAGCCAAGGCTTTGTCAAGCCAGGCCTTAAAAACCTCTAAGGATAGAGATTTCATCACCTCCCTAGGTAACCCATTCCAGTGCTTCACCACCCTCCTAATGAAATAGTGTTTCCTAATATCTACATATGTGCAGCCAGGAGATGAACTGTTTCTTTTCTCAGTTGCACCCCGCTACTGTATGCAAGTCTGCCTCTACCTTTGCTGCTGCTCTCAGAGATATTATACAAGGCTTATCAGTGAGCCTTGTGATGGAGGTAGTGAGATGAGCAGTGCTGCTTCCATAGCTGAGCGGCATTTCTGCAGGTGGCTCTCCTGTCCCTTCTATCCCTGCTGCACTAGGATGAAAGTTTGGGGGTGTTGGAGAAAAGATATACTTGTCCTTCCCCAGATTGAAAAATAGAATAGTGAGGCAGTAACTGCTCTCTATAATTAGAAAAATGGTACTACTGAATATAAGGAAAATAGTTCAATTTATTAATTTTATAGCCTCTTAGTCCATTAAAGGCGATGAATGTTTGCTCTTCTACAAACACTACTAACTTGAAATCACGAACAAGAACATAGGAATCGCCATAACTGATCAGACCCATGGTCCCCCTAGTCCAACAGTGGCCAGTAACAGCTGCTTCTGAGGAAGGTACAAGAAACCCAACATAGGTACATGTGGGCCTGCCCTCCATATGAAAGAGTTTCACCCTAGACTCTAAGATTAAAGATTGTACTGAAACATTAAGCTTTATCTTCCTTTCAATACATTGTTGTTTGCATTAACTCTGGATATTCTGATCTATAAAAGATATCCAATCCCTCTTTCAATTTTGCTAAGTTCTTGCCCTCAATGACATCCTGTGGCAGTAACTTCCAGAGTCTAATTACATGCTATGTGAAAAGGTATTTCCTTTTATCAGTTTTGAGTTTGGTACCTTTCAGTTTCATTGACTGTCATAACACAAGATCAAATAGCAACAGGGCGAACAGAAGTGCCAAATCTACCTTTTCTATATGATTAGATCTTTTGGATACTTTTATCAGATCCTCTCTTATTCATCTCCTTTACAAGGTAAACAAGTTTTTTCAGACTCTCTTCATACAGTTGTTTTTCCATGCCCCATGGCCCTTAACTGAACTCCCTCAAATTCTGCAGGATCCTTTCTTTCTCTGCGCTCTTCCCAGTTTCAATTACTTACAGTTTATCATGCCATACATTTCTTAGTGTCTCCAAGAAATATGTACTCAGAATTTTCTCTCAAATACTCATGTGTCTCAGCTCCTATAGCAGACATAAGCAGAATACAACTGAATACTTAAACAAAGAACAGGGAACAACAGTCAAATTCTTCATCAACGTAGGCATTTATCTTATTGGCTTGCTTTTATAGCTACCATATTTTAACCCAAAGGTACCATTAGGAGATTGGATTTTGCTGAAGTGAAACCTGCAATGGCATTTTTTCCCCTCATGATGGTGTATATTAGCTACTAATAGGGTGACCAGATGTCCCGATTTTATAGTAACAGTCCCGATTTTTGGGTCTTTCTTATATAGGCTCCTATTACCCCCCACCCCCGTCCCGATTTTTCACATTTGCTGTCTGGTCACCCTAGCTACTAATTCACTAAATACTTGCCAAACCCCATGGGAAATTGAAGGGCTGTCTGTTGCATGACAAACACACATTTCTTTCTGGCTGATCTATATGAGAAAATACTTTATCCTAATGAACATTAAAATCTTTCATTTGAAAGAGCAGGATTATCACATCTAAATTCTGTTTGTTCTTTACTCCTTGGGCCATTTGGCAGGGAGGTATGGGTGTCAATAAGAACCTAATATTCAGAGCTCAGCAGTCCAGTGGTTTTTCTTAAGATTACATGGAATTGCACAAATTCCAAAAAGGAATGGAGCTTTAAGCACGAATAGGAAGTGGCGAAAAAAGTTTCTCCAAAATAAACACACCAGTGAAAGCTTGAAAACAGATCAGCTTCTGGTTCTATATTGTTCAAGTTAAATTACAAGTTTATCAGACGATAATACCAAGTAGCAAATTACTAGCATACAATTACTATTATCTCTTGTACTTTAAGTTACTGAAATGTTCATAAAATATTGTATTGTATTTTAGAGATGGTGTGTACCAGGATCCTTTACCAATATCACTACTATGCTTCAAACATAATTAGAAAAAATATTTTTCCAGTTATATCTGAATATCAATGTAGAATGTAAATTAACAAAGACTGTTCTTTGCAACTCAATTGAAAAAAAGATTGATAGTTAATATTTTTTCTATATGAGAACATAAATGTACCCCAAACAAATATTTGCATATGCATATCATAGGAGCAGACGGATAAGAAAAGGAGATTAAAAGTTGATCCTTGAATCTACAGTATTCTTGTAATCAAAAATATAAGAATGTGGAATAGAACACAGGGACATTTAAAAGCTACTTATTACTGGAAGACTAGATTTAAAAAAAAATCATAACAGCACAGTAATACTGTCCCACATCTATCGAGGACTTACATTTGCTATTATGAGGGCCATATGAAATAATCTACAAAAAGCAGTTCCAACATAATACTGTACTTTCAGCACCAAATTTGAAAAACCCACCTCAGAAATTGCAAATGGATATTTGGCTTGTAATTGTGCTCTAACTTTCCAATCTGACAATTGATATGAGTGCATACACAAAGTTTGCTTATATAAATGCGGAAGACCAGTTTGAAAATGCGGCCCTTCTACTCACTGGTTGACAATAGAACATTTATTTATGCATTTTAAATAATCCACAGCACATACTGATACAAAGTCTAAAAGGAGAGCCAACATATAAAGCTTTTCATGGAGGTCCCTCTTATAGATGAAGTATAAATTCAGCTTTTAGACCTGAATTCACTAAAGCACCATCACTTTTAAGGCCTGAATTTAAGGCCCCTTTAAGGGATGCTTTCCTGAATTGGGGACTTATAGAGAAGTTTCAATGACAAATATGAGAGACCCACCAGGTCAGGTATGAATCTAATTGTTAACAGGACATAGCTAGGGTGCTATCCAGTTTATGGTGAAAATCAGAACATTTTGGACAGTTTGAGTCCAAAAGGAATATGAAAAGCTAAAACAATTCATATGGGATTTAATTCCTCCTCACTCTTTGCCTAAAAATATAAACACTAATAAATGAAGCGAGAGGTTTCCTTAGGGTGAAACCATTAGCTCTCTAGTGACACAATAACCTCAAATTACACATTTTGGAAAGAGTTTCTGTTGTTTCAGTCTTACAATTAACATATATCAAGTTCTTCTGTCAAAAATGGGTGTTCAGAAAGTACAATTATTACACAATGTTCCATTTCAACTAATATTCAAGTTTTCATCACATAAAACCTTGAAAACAAATTTTATGCCATACCTCAACTTTGCTTTTCAGTCAATGAAAACTGACAAATGTTGGTTTTCAGGCTTAAATATGAAAACCCAAATTTTGTCATTAACATTTTTTGAGGAAAATAATTTTTTTTGCATTTTTGCAAAAAGTTTTCAAGAGGAATTAATCACTTCCTGACCAGCTCTACTCTACATAATGGTTTAGAACCATGAAACCCCCTCTGTATTATTTTAATGAAAATAATCAGTTTTGATTCTATTTCAGGAATTTTGTGCTTCAAACCACTATGGAGTCAATGAAGAGTTATGACAGTTCAAGGTTTATTTTATTTATTCTCTTAGAACAGCCTAAATGGCTGTGCTCCGTGGGAACCAAACCTGGCCCAAAGAGCTACACCTATTCTTTATCCCTAGAAACCATAAATGGCCTTTTTGGAACAAGTAGAATAGAAGTGTTTTGTACCCTCCTATCCCTGCCTTTCCAATCATGTAGTAGTACAATAAGGACTCTCTCCACTGTCAAGCTTCCTGCAATTCTCTTTGGTTACCCAGAAAAAACCAAGGAAATGCAACAAAAACCAAACCAAAAATTGATAAGGTGCACACCACCTGACTGTCTAACCTGTGTTTCAACAAGAGCATCCAAACTATAGGTAATTTGATCAAAGCCACCACAACACTGGGAGATAACAACTTTGGGGGAAGAAAATCTCTTTGGATCAATTTGGATTTGCAATTTTCTGGTTTATACTGTCATTCAGTAAGGGCTTGATACAATAAAGCAACTTTCCATTCAAAGGTAGGTGGTGTAACTTAGTCACATGTCCAGTGCCCTTTTTTCCTGTCATTCTACAGAACAACCTGGTACAGAATTTATGACTTCTTCATGCAGTTGTGCATGACAAAAATTAGGAAACACTAAAATATTGCACCAAATTATTGATAAGCCCTGGGGGGAAAAAAACTAATTCCAGGAGGGCTATTGATTAATAATACATTGGTTCTTAATGTTAAAACCAGTTCCATTTTAAATTTAATTCAAAACCTTTTTAAAATATATTTATAAATAAACAGCAGAGTTTAAAATTCAGATATTTTCATCTGCCTCAGTAACAAGTAATTATAACCATTTGTTCCATTTTTTAAAACATACTATGTATGAAATACATCACAACCTTCTGAATCAGTTTGGTTCTAACTAAACCTTTTTCTGCCTGCATACAAATATGCCCATTTAGAACATTCACTATGGAATGCTTCCTAATAATGAAATATATTCTTTATTAGAAATTGGGAGCCAGACTGTTCCAAATCCTATGCAATGCACAGTGTGGGAGGAGGTCGTCACAAGGAATCTTCTCCCTTCATTGTACATCTCATGTAAGGGCCAGACAAAAGTACAGTCCTGCTCCTTTGCAATCATGTGACAATTCAAAAGGGACAGTGAGACAGCAGGACCATGTGCCTATCCCTCTGCACTAGCCCACACAGTGCAACCAACACCAGGGCCAGCCCACAACATTTTGGCACCTGAGGCGGGGAGCTGAAATGAGGCCCCCCATGTCCCCTCGCTTGGGCCAAAACTTTGAAAGGTCTCAATTCTGCCTTCTTCCTGTTCTACTCCTCTTATGATACTGCTCTGCTACCTACCCCAATAAAGGAGAATTAACAACTTAAAATGCCTTGTTCAAAAATTTTAAGTAACACTTAACTTTCAAATGCCTGAACAGAAAATGTAACTTTTCTTGTCTGCATAGTAAACACTGGCATTTTTATCTGTTTGAATAATCAAAGTGGTGGTTTTCTGTGCCTTCTTGGTTGCAAAGATTTGAACTGCTTCCTGCTGAAGGTCCAGAGTCTGGGCCAGCTCATGCTCTATTGAGATGGTTGCAAGGCTGAGCAGCCTCTCCTGTGTCATTGTGGAGCGTAGATGTGTTTTTATTAACTTCAGCTTGGAGAAGCTGCGTTCTCCACTGGCAACTGTTATAGGAAGTGTTAGAAGCATGTGCAAAGCAACAAAAGCATTTGGAAAGAGGATGGTCAACTTATTTGTGCACATACATTCCAGAACAGCCTTTGGAGTTGATCCTGCTGAAATGTATCTTGAAAGGGCTTTCAGTTCATCACCTAAATCACTCGCATCAATATCATGCATGTCATCATGTGTCAACACTGTCTCTAGTGCCCTGCATTGCTGGTGTAGGTCTTCTTCAGGTATAGTGAGGAGTTTTGGAATATCATACAACATGCCAAATATACTGCTGTGTTCCTTGAGCTGCATGAAATGTTCTTCAACTGACTGTATTGCACAATCTAGCACCTGGTTAAAGAATTCAACTTTGAATTGTTGTTTGGGGTCTCTTATGGGATTATCCCGTGCCTCGTAATCAAAATGTCTTCTTCGGTGACTCTTGTATTCTTGAATGGGTGGGAAAATAGCTTCAGTGTGAAGTTCCTCTGCCAACTTCTGTGCACTCTTCAGAACGTTTTGAAATCCCTCATCTGACCGGTAAGACTGTAGGTATGACTTTGCTTTGTCCAGTTGTTCCATTGCTCCAGATATATCAAGGTCAACACCTTGGAGTCTCTTGCTTACAACATTTATTTCATGTCATGCCACAACACTAAGACACACAGACATTTGAAGTTATGTATCTTTCTGGTGATTCCATTTGTCTTTGCCACTGTTCTCCCACGAACAGTTCTTGTCATAGCATTATCCTCCATAATAGCAACTATGGCATCATCTATCTTCCCAATTTGGTGTTTGATAGGCTTTATCACCTCCACTCGACTTTTCCATCATGTGGCACTCAGTGGTTTCAGGGTCAGAGAGGATGTTCCCAGATGTTGCTTCAAAATTTGCCATCGATGAGTCAATGCAGAGAAAAATACATAGATGCTTTGAATTACATTAAAAAATTCAGCAGCCTCACTAGAAGCTGATGCTTCATCACTGACGACCAAGTTCAATGAATGAGAACTGCATGGACCAAAAAAAAAAAAAGCTTGAGGGTTTAACTCTCGGATCCGTGTCTACACTCCTCTGTTCTTTCCTCTCATGTTGGCACCATTATCGTAGCCCTGATCTCTCATGTCAGCTATCGCAATTCCCGTATCTTCCAGCTTTTTAAGAAGCACATTTGTCATACCAGCTCCTGTAGTATCATCAACGTCAATAAATTCTAGAAAATGTTCTCTGACAGTCACCATTGCAGGGACATTTTCACTAGGTTCTGTTGTTGTTACAAAACGCACCATTAAAGTCATTTGTTCCGTATGGCTGATGTCAGGTGTGCAGTACAGAACAACAGAGTAATATCTTGCTGACTTCAGATCTGCCACAATCTTCTGTTTGGCTTTTGTTGCCAGTAACTGTATGATCTCATTTTTAATTGTTTTTCCAAGGTAGTGATGTGTGTACATTTCTTCGGTGCAGACTCGTCTTAGATGCTCCTGGAGTACAGCATCAAACTCAGCCATCAGCTCCACAATTTTAAAGAAGTTTCCATTGTTTGGCATATACAGCTGATCTGAAGTGCCTTGTAATGCTAGGTTTTGAGTAGCAAGCATTCTCACAATGGCAATGAGCCTTTTCAGAACATTTTGCCAGTAAAGATACTCTGATGCAATCTTCTCTTGATGCTGGTCATCTATGGTGGCCGTTAACCTTAGCCTCATCTCAAGCTCTTTCCACCTATGGAATGCTCTCTGGTGATTTGCTGCCTTCTCACTGGATGCCAGATTTCTAGCCAGATTTTTCCAGTCCTTTGTTCCTGTAGAACCCAATGTGGCTGGAACATTAGACTGCAAGAGTTTGCAACAAAAACGGTATGCAGCATTCTGGGTTTTTCAGTACATAAGCCATGGCCTCCACTTTGTCACCATTGGGGATTTCAGGCCAGTAATGTGTTGGATGGAAACTTCTATTTTCATTGTCTTTGGGAAACATGAAGTTTTTCCACTTGCTGTGGCCCATGCAGTACAAGGAAGTCCTCAGACTACTGCTCAAGTGGGTCCACAGTCCCGGATCATCTAGACTTAAGGAACTAAACTCAGCAGCAGCTGTTTCTTGTGCCTCCACCACACTCTTCTCTGATCTACACTTTTCTTCAGGCATGTGCATGGTTACTTCCATTTGAGATGGAGATATGGATGCTGCAGTAGCTACCAGGTCACCTGCACTCTGACTAACTGGAAGATCAGGCATCTCCTCACCACTCACATCCTCACTGGGGCCGGAAGGCTCACCGTGAACATTTGTGTCTCTGTATTTCAGGAGAGCTCCTTCCTGCATAGATAGAAAAGTTTCCTTTGCTTTCTTTCTTTTTCTGAATGCTGCCCCAGAGGGGCGTTTTCTTCTTTCACTCATGACTGCTGTTCTGTGCCAGCTATAGTGGCTCTCAACACTCAACTGAAGGGGACAAATAAGCAGGCTGGTAGCAGGGCCTGAGTGAGGGAAGATATCAGCGTTTTAAGGGCCTAACTGGCTCCTACTACTTCAGTTGACTGCCTGTTCTCCTCAAGTGGGTTCAGGGAAGCAGCAGGAAACAGGAAACTACCTGAGAAGGTGGTGTTAATCAGTCCAGGTTCCTGAGGGTGCTAGAGAGGTACATAAGAGGCTCCTCCTCCTCTCTCTCCCTGCAGCTCCTGCTGCTTTCTGTTATTCCCTCTCACCTTTTCTCCTGCCTGCCTGTTATGTCTCGTGCCCTCCTTCCTCCAGCACAGCACTCCACCATCTCTGTGCATCTAGAGCAGAAAGAATACATATGCACCAGCAGCAGACAGTTTTCTACACTCTGGGTCCTAGTGTCGCCCTCCCTCCCGCATAGTCTGGCACCTGAGGCAGCCACATCAGTTTGCCTCATGGTAAGGCCAGCCCTGACCAGCACAGCAGGGCATGTGCCAATGCACCCATAAAACACATTTGCTTCCCCCTGTGCACTGGAGAGCTCTGAGAGGCAATCTGACTTCCTTAAGGAGTATTGCTCCTGCCAGTCCCTCTATGGGCAATCTAGCTTTGCAGCACTTCCAACTCAGAGCAGAGACTAACCAGCATCAGCTAGCCCAAAACGGCTTTAGGATTTTCAATCATGGAAAACAGGCAAACTCACTCAGCGCCCACCTGGCCCTTCAACACCAAATTACATGTAGCCCCTCTCTTGTGAAAGGAAAGTTTTGTTCTCGTGCCATAGGAAGCACTGCAATAGCTCTTCACTGTTTCTTTGACTTTATAAAAGAATATCCTCAAATATTATAAAATATTAATAGATCATGTCTTAAGTACTATGTCAATGGGACAGCAGGGGCCACTGATCTTTCTGCGTGCATTCTACTAGTAGTGCCTACTGGTCTCATTCAGCTAGATCATGATTTATCATTTGAAACAGTATTACTAATTCAAAGGAAGCTGAATACTTAATAAGAAGCCTAAGGATCAAAGCCTATGAAAGCCTTTTTATCCTGATAGATTAGAGCAGTCTTTAGTTAACAGCTACTGATTATTAGAGATGCCACAAAAATTGAAGCCTGCTGCTTTGAGAACAGAAACTTTCTAATGGATTTCATCCACACTTTGTACAAAGAGGACAAATGGAAGCTGCAGTGATAGCAAAGAATATTTGTATATTTTAAGGAGGAATTAATGATGTGTACTAATTAATTTACAGTGCTGTCAGAGTATGTTCTTTGGTTCCATTTGTTTGATTCTTGGTTGGGAACGTCTGCTCTGGACTACATAATAGCAAAAAAAATTCATGACAAAAAGAGGTTGCTGTGCCCATCATACTGGCCATATTATGCTTTCCTTGTTATACAAAGCATTCTTCAGTTACAGTATCCATTTTTGTTTGAAGTGTTGTAGCCATGCTGTTGCCAGGATATTAAAGAGATGACAAGGTTGGCGAGTTGATATCTTTTATTGGACCAACTTCTGTATATAAAAGAGACAAGCTTTCAAGTTTGCACAGAGTCAGACCTGAAAAATAGCTCTGTGTAAGGACAAGTCTGCACTACAAAATTAAGTCGACCTAAGTTACATCAACGTACAGCCATTGCAGTAATTGAATTGGTTTTACATGTCCACACTATGCTCCTTGAGTCAGTGATGCATGTATTCACCAGGAGCACTTGCACCAATTTAACAGCCAGTATGGGACAGTTTTTGAAAGGCAGCAACAATTGAGGTAAGCAATTCAGTGTGTACACTGACACTGCGTCAACCTAACTGCATTGACTTAAGGGCTACGCCTCTCACAGAGGTGGAGTTATTAAGTCAGTGCAGTGGACAAGTTACATCGGTGGGAGCTACATTTTAGTGTAGATGCTTACAGAGTTAAGTTGACTTAAGCTGCCTTATCTTGACCTAACTCTGTAGTGCAGACCAGGCCTAAGCTTGAAAGCTTGTTTCTTTCACCCACAGAAGTTAGTCCAATTAAAGATATTACCTCACCCATCTTGTTTCTTGAATATTCATTTGTTATAGTGGGGTTGTGACTTCCTATCGTTAAGGTTGCATAGCAGATTATATTATAAACAATGTTCAGTTGCTCATAACTTTCTGAAAAACTTTCACTATTTAGGCTGAGTATGCCTGACGATTTTCAGCAAGGCAGATAGAGGTTTGAGCTCAAATGCCTCAGCTGTTCCTGACTAAGAGGAAAAGCTGGGGATGGGGGAGAGAGAAAAGATAATTGCTCCAGCCAAACTTTTTTTTTTTTTTTTTTTTTAATGAAAACACCTGACCTTTTAAAACTGCTCTTCAGGATACTGCCATAAAAAAATGGTTTCAGATTTGATGAACTGCAACCTTAATTCTGCCCACTTCTATGTATCTATTACAACAGAAGTTTGAATAATGTAATCACACATTCTCTCTCAATTAATATTACACATTTTTTACAACCTATTATGTATGCCATCCTGTAGTACTGTGTACAGTTCACTGAATGCCAGACAATGAATCCATAAAAGTCATTTATCTAACTACATTGAATATGTGGAGGCTTAGAATTTAATGAAATAAACATTGAGATAATGTAATTTAAGGGTCTGACTGTTAATACATTATTAATATTCAGAGCACACCTGGAAATACACATTTGCATGTCACCTTCTAGAAAATATCAAGTTTTCAGTTTATTTGTACTTGTCCAAATAGAAATATGCTGAGGAATTTGAAATCAGTTGAAGAAATTATTAATTCTGACCACAAATTATTGCTTATTAAAGAAACACTAACCATTTAAAACAAAATTACAGCCAGTACTCAGGAAATTAACATCTAAATGTAAAGATAGTTGATGGATAGGTAAATACAAGATAGCTACATTTTCCATAAGATACCTATTCAAATGAGAAACCATAATAAATATACTAATTACTTTGTATCAGAACATTTTTATTCTAGAAACACTTGGGATAACATATTAATAATTTGTTCTCACAAGTGTACTTTTTGCAAAAGAAAAGACAATTGATTTAATAAACTGCAACTTTGCAGAACAGATCATATAAGAAGTCTAAAGTCAAATCCTCAGAGATGCTCTTGATCGGGGGTTCTCAACCACGGGTCCAAGGCCCACGGGGGTGGGGGGTGAGTAGGTTTTGGGGGGCCATCAAGCAGGGCTGGCATTAGACTTTCTGGGGCCCAAGGAAGAAAGCTCCACTGCATAGAGCTGAAGCCCGGGACCCTGAGCCCCGCCACCCTGGGCTGAAGCCAAAGACTGAGCAACTTAGCTTTGTGGGGCCCCCTGTGGCATGGGGCCCTTGGCAATTGCCCTGCTTGCTACCCCCTAATGCCAGCCCTGACTTTTATATGCAGAAAAACAATTGTTGTGGCACAGCTGGGCCATGGAGTTATTATAGCATGTTGGGGGCTCTCAGACAGAAAAAGGGTGAGAACCCCTGCAGTCTTGATCACTAATATAGTCAGCATTGCTCAGGATTTGGCTCTGAGCCAAGAAAAGGCACTCTGACTTCATTACAACTATTCACATTCTTATTAGACTCTCATGACAATGCAGATGCAGAAGGTAGTGAGGGGAAGAGAGGACACTCAGCCCACTTACTTTAGTGCTACCTAGAACTTGGGTCTGGCTCCTGAGTGAATTTAGGTTTTGTTGTGTTCTGTTTTTCTGGTTTTGTTTGTTTTGTTTTAAAAGGTGACAGATACTTTCAGAGACAGAAGTCCACTGTTTCTCCACAGTCCAAACACAGTACATACTATAGCAATTTAAGCTTTTCCCCAGAGCAACGTGCTTCAACTCTGGAGGGACCAGCTCTGTTAACAGTTAAGTCTGTCTCCAAGTCCATCCAGCCCCCAATATTTCTGCCAAGACAGATTTTGAGGAAAGAAAAAAACAAAAACTACTTCCAACTGCATTTGCCATCTATCAACTCAGATACTTAAATGCTCTTTCTGAGGCTATGTTGTTCAATATTTGATGTTCTTTCCATTTTAGCAATATCTGCAACCTTAGAAACTATGCTTTCAACACCACTGTTCAGCCATTTATATAAATTAACACAAACAAAGTACCTACCACTTGATCCTACTTCCAGCCCAAAGGTTTCTTTCTAGCTCAAGAATGTTTGATTCATGCTTTGTCTTTGTTTCCTTCATATTAGCCAATGGTCAATCCATTCAATCATTGCATGTATTCCATGACTAGTAAGCATTACTTTACCATTTAGATTCCTGTCAAATACCTCCTAAAACACTTAAATGCACGGTTACAGTAATTTGTTGCATTGCTTTAACAATAATGAACTCTGGCAGTAATATCCACAAGGCATTACAACGACTTTCTAGGGAATCATGTCCTGAAGCTCTACTAAATGAAGTTCAGTTATTCTAAATGTCTCCCAGGTCTTTACCTTTAGTGGTTTTTAGAACTTTTCTAAAATAACCAGAAAGACACAAGATGGGTGAGGTAACATCTTTTATTGGACCAACTTCTGTTGGTGAGAGAGACAAGCTTTCAAGGCTCACAGAACTCTTCTTCAGGTCTGGGAAATAGATTTCCAGCATCACAACAAAATGCAAGATTGTTTAGAAGAAGTAGTTAGCACATATTGTAAGGGACCATTCATTAACCTCAGCATTTCAACTGAAGAGAGAGAACATAACAAGTACACGCCAAGAATATCTAAAGAAAATTGGTTGTTGTACTAGCTAAAGAAGATTAAGATCCAGCTGGGTCAATATCAACAGGTTGCCTTCCCAGAAACAGGCCTCAGACTCATCCTATTTCCAAAGTGCTATCAAGAAAGTCTATACAACTCCAAAGGAGGAATATAAAACATGGCTATCAATATCACTGCAACCCATCTGAATGAACCCTTTACAAAAAGATGTCATGTTCCTACAGCATAACAAATAGCTAGCTGAATAGATGCATACAACTTCTCTCAGCAGGTTCAAATGCTCAGGCACTTTATTCTGTCCTCTTAAAGTTAACAGATGTTATTGGACTTCTAGATATTAGTATCTTGGAAGCTGGGAATGAGCATCATTGCTAATTAAGATAATGTTTTAGATGGCCTTCTATTATAAGCTGGACTGAGATCAGCAATTCTGTCTTCATAGACTGCCAACCCGTATATACTTGTTCATAAGCCGATTTTTTTTTTTTTAAACCAAAAAAGGGAAGCACCAGAGAAGGGGCTTGGCTTATGAATGGGTATCGAGAGGGAGAGGTGGGACACAGCCCCTCCCCCCAACAGAGGGAGCAAGGAGTGGCAGCACAGCCAGCAGAGACAGAAGGGAAGAGGTGGGGCCAGAACCCCCAAAGCAGCTGCAGCTCCAGGGCTGGCAGGCTGCGGCCCCGCCGCCTGGCCCGGCCCACCGGAGCAGGCTGCGGCCCCATCGCCCGGCCCGGCCCGCCGGAGCAGGCTGCGGCCAGGTCAGAGACATCCTCCCCTGGCCCTCCCCAGATAAGATGGGATGGGGAGAGTGTGGAGGTCCCGGGCTAGGGGTGGGGTCACGTAACCACCACCGTCCTCTAACTGTTGTCTACTTGTCGGTCTGTCTTTAGATAATGAGTTCTTCAGAGCAGGATATGTCTCTTCTAGAGTGACTCCAAAGTACCTAGTAGAGATCATGGGTGCTACCTCAAATAATAAGTAAGTAAGTAAATGTTTTAGCCCAGCAAAACAAATGCCACAACAACTGTTTAAAAAATTAAGGGGAAAAAAAAGACTAAAGAGACCTCATCTACAAAGCAGACGAATGATCTACATAAATTTAATCTAAGTAACTGTATGCAATTCTGATGAAAAGTGAAAGCAAAAACACATGAAAACAGCTATCTTCAGCTTTTTTGTTAATTAGTAAATGGATAACCAATTTTATATGAGATTTAGTTGGTGAAAAAAATGTTCCATTGAGATTAAAATTTAAGACTGTGCCCATACAAATTGAAATAGTCCTAGTTAGAAATCCTTCAAAAGCCTCAAACAATGTGGAACCAATTATAACCATATACAAGGAGTTGCTCCTGTGCACATGCAAACTGACAAAATCAGTGGTATTAAATAGGTACAAGAACAGAAAATTATATATGGGGTTTACCTAAATGCCTTAATTAATCAAATACCTCACTTATACATGAATTTGGTTTTACTAATTTTAACATCTATGGTGAACTGTATAAGAATCCTTGACCACTTCAAAACCTTCTATGTTAGGAAAATATGAACACATATTCCTACAGCAATGTTTTTTTCTATAAAAACCAAACTCAAGCCAAACACATAGGGTATTCACCTACAGCAACATTATTTTCTGTTTAATGCTAAAAATTTCCTTTCAACCCAGTAACATAAAAAAAATTAACTCAAAGATGCAACTTGTTTCAGTGTTGCCAACTCTCATGATCTGATTGTAAATCTCACAATATTTGGTATTTTCCTTAAATCTCTAGCTCCTGGACTGTAGTGACTGAAGTTCAGCTTTTTTAAAAAGAAAGTTTCTACCCCTCACCATTGTGGAGAAAAAGCTTGAAAATGTGGCCTAGCTATACCCTATGTGTTTAAAAACTCGAAGGCAAATAAGAGAACCCATTAAAAAAAAAAAAACACCTCAATTTGAAGATCTCCTTTTAGAGGAGCTGACTCATGATTTTTGGACCCTTGAGCTTGGCAGTACTGCTTGCTTTCCCTCACTCTTTTTGCTGCAGTATGAACACCATAAAATGTATAATGGACCAGATCTTGACATCCTGATATTTAGTGGAAATTTGCCTTAACAGGAAGACTTCTCCCCCCCACAGCACGAATATTAGTAATGTAGTGAGAACCATCCCTGTATATCAGCTAGATCCTGCATGGAACAAGTAAGGATGACGTTGCTCACCTTTGTAGCATTCCTCTGGCCCCACAGGAGCACTTCTGAAGAGATAACAAGGAGTCTGGTGGCACCTTAAAGATTAACAGATTTATTTGGGCATAAGCTTTCGTGGGTAAAAACCTCACTTCTTCAGTTGCATCTGAAGAAGTGAGGTTTTTAGCCACAAAAGCTTATGCCCAAATAAATCTGTTAGTCTTTAAGGTGCCACCAGACTCCTTGTTGTTTTTGTAGCTACAGACTAACATGGCTACCCTCTGATTCTGAAGAGATGAATCCTTTGCTAGGGGAAGGATGCCAGACGTGAGAGAGGGAGAGCCAGGCCTGGGGGACACGTGCACAGTCATACAGGCCTTAATGGAAAAACTGACGGGCACCTACTGAAAACTGGGGAAATGCTCTTGTAGGGCAGGGTCCCAGAGGCAGCAGAGCTGGACTGTCAGAGCTAGGATGGGGAGGACAGCAATCCAAGAATGCACAAGGCCTGTATGTGGATGGACCTGGAATCCACAAGGTCCAAGAATGAAATATCCTCTTCCACCTCCCCAATTGGAAAAACTAGTGAAAACTGGGAGGACAGCCTCATTGTGTTCTGCAATCAGAGGGTTTTTTTTGTTTTTGTTTTTTGCAAGCGGCAGCCATCAAGGCCACAGTGAGAACCTCAGGATGTGGTCTTCTGAGGAGTTTTATTTTGAGAATTGCCTATGGAGATTGTTGTAGTACTAACTATTGCTTGGATTTATTTAGCTCAGAAACAGAGAGCACAGATTCTAAAAGACACACACACAAAATCACTAATCTGACAAGTGTACAAGATGTTTTTAATTATAATAAACAGCTGCTATGATGTAATCTGAAATTCAATACAGCCAAGAGATTTTTTTAAAGTGCTGTAAATCTTCGTGTGGAAAGAATAAGTAATAAACTGTTAATATACATTTCCCAGATGGTACTTTTTCAGATCAATTATTTATAAACTGAAGTAAATTTCTGAATAACCTCATTGTAGTGGTAAGGTTTGCAACAACACAGTTTACATTACTTTGCGTTAATTTAATCATTACCTAATGGCAAGCAAAGATCATTTGGGCTTTTAAGTCACTGCAATGAAGACCTTCATATTTTTTCACAATATCATTCTTCAATTGTTTTGTTATATCCAACTGTACATGGGTATTATCACATTACTAATGAACAATTTTATAGTACTGTAATTCAAGAAATTACTTGAATTTTGGTCCATATACATTATTACTCTCTACATTATTACTCTAATTCAATAGTATGGCTAGCTCAAGTAATTTTCTGTGTTAACTTGTCATCCTGTTCCCAGTTTCTTAGTTTGTTCAGATGTTCTCTAATACACATTGTAGAACCATAACAGTAGTTGTCCTTGCTCTAGAAGAACAAAATTGTATTCGGTCAAACAGAAGTTTAGCCTTCATCATAGGTGCTGAAATTAGGGGTGCTTGGGGTGCAGTAGCACTCCTTGGCTGGAAGTGGTTTCCATCATATACAGGGTTTATAGTTTGGTTCAATGGCTCTCAGCACCCCCCCTATACAAATTGTTCCAGCACCCGTCGCCTTCATTGGCTTTATGGGTAAGAAACTCATCTACATTTTGTCATTCAGAGAAAGCTCCACAATGAAAAATAAAACCTTACAGTTCACAAAAGAAAGTGATTTTGTTTAGATTCTACCATAACAATAATTTGTCTGGATAAACAAATTCCGTATGACACAAATAGTTTCATGGACACTGGTAAAGAATTTTTCAGTTAAACTATAGGATGTGTCTGATTCCTATATAATAATGATTAAACATTATATTGTCCTATGCTGCACACTTATTTGAAATTTGAAGGGACCTCAAGAGGTATTCTATTCCAGTCCCCTGAATTCAATACAGGTCTAGGTATTATCTAGACAAGCGGTTCCCAAACTTTAGCAACCCGAGGACCCCCATTTTCATTTACAAATGTTCAGGGACCCCCAAGTCCCCCCACATGCCCCTGCCCTGCCCCCTTCCCCAAGGCCATGCCCCCACTCACTCCATTCCCCCTCCCTCCATCACTTGCTCTCCCCCACCCGCACTCACTTTCATCACCCTGGGGCAGGGAGTTGGGGTGCAGGAGGTGGTGTGAGCTCTGGGCTGGGAGTTTGGGTGTGGGAAGGGGTGGAGGCTCTGGAAGGGAGTTTGGGGTGCAGGAGGGAGTTTGGGTGCGGGAGGGGGTGCTGGATCTGGGAGGGAATTTGGGTGTGGGCTCCGGATTGGAGTGTGGGAGGGGGGCAGTGCTTACCTCGGGCAGCTCCCAAAAGTGACTGGCACGTCTCTGGCAGCGACTCCTAGGTGGGGAGCCAGGGGATCTCCACGCACTGCTCCTACCCGCAGGCACCGTACCCACAGCTCCCATTGGCTGCAGTTCCCAGCCAATGGGCGCTGTGGAGTAGGTGCTCGGGCTGGGGGCAGTGCATGGAGACCTCCGTACCCCACCCTACCCCCAGCCGCAGGGACGTGCTGGCCGCTTCCGGGAGCGGCACGGATGATCTCCGCTCCTCCCACTCCCTCCCAGCACCTCCTTCATGCCAGGGAACAGTTCTCCAGCATAAAGGAGGCACTGGGAGGGAGGGGGAGAAGTTGAGGGAGGGAGAGGGAAGGAGTTGATCAGCGGGGCCCACGGACCCCCTGGAGTACCCTCAGGGATCCCCAGGGGTCCGCAGTCCCCAGTTTAAGAAATGTTGATATTGGGGTGAAAGTAAGGTGGTACGGGGCGGTATGGTGTACCGGCAAAAAGTACCTGCCAGTACCGGCCCATACCGCTGACTTTAAAGTGCTGCCGCAGCAGCGCTTTAACATCACTGCCCCTTTTGCGTCCCCCATCGTCGGCCCTGCCGGGTCCTACATCGCCGCTGGAGCCCCAGGTGGTGCGGGCCACGCAGCGTAGATGTGCTCGCTGGGGGATGCTGACCTCAGCCCTGCCCCTTCTGCCTGAGGCCCCAGCCCTTCCGGGGTTGGGGTGGGGAAGGGGGCAGAGCTGGCCCTGTACCGGTAAGAGCTCAATTTTACTTTCACCCCGGGTGATATAGACCGAGGTGTTTGTCTAACCTGCTCTTAAAAATCTCCAATGATGGAGATTCCACAACCTCCCTAGGCAATTTATTCCAGTGATTAACAACACTGACAGCTAGGAAGTTTTTCCTAATGTCCAACCTAAATCTCTCACTGCAATTTAAGCCCATTGCTTCTTGTCCTATCCTCAGAGGTTAGCAAGGACTTTTTTCTTGTAACAACCTGTTATATACTTGAAAACTTATGTCCCCCTTCAGTCTTCACTTTTCCAGACTAAACAAACCCAATTTTTTTCAATCTTCTCTCATAGTTCATGTTTTCTAGACTTTCATCATTTTTGTTGCTCTCCTCTGGACTTTCTCCAATTTGTCCACATCTTTCTTGAAATGTGACGCTAGAACTAGACACAATACTCCAGTTGAGGCTCTATCAGTGCAGAATAGAGCGGAAGAATTACTTCTTCTGCCTCCTTACAACACTCCTGCTAATACATCCCAGAATGATGTTCAGTTTTTTTGCAACAGTGTTACACCGTTGACTCATATTTAGCTTGTCATCCAAGCAAGATCTTGCAGCTGGGAAGAGAACATTAAGATTACAGAAAAAAAATATTGTCTGATGAAACACAAAAAGGACAGACAATATAATCATGCTGGCATTCTTTGGGCCAAACATTCCAATGATTTACATGCACACAGGGCAATCCCACAAAAGCCATTGAGAATGCACAGGACACAAATCAGCACAGAATGTTCATCTTCCTTTCCGCACACACAATGCACAACTGTGTAAACACTAGCTAGAATTTGGCCCAATGTTAATAGGGTGTGAGGAAAATTGGAAAGTTGTTTTAATCCCATAGTTTTTAAGCTTTAAACTAGCTGGCTTTTGTCATTCATCACAAAAACGAATGAAATAGTGTGTGGGTGGATGGAGGGGTAACAGGAGGAAAACGTGAGCTGATCTTTACTGCATCCTTGCTGTTGCACCATTGAAGTCAAAAGGAGTTTTGCCACTCTCTCTATAGAATCTATGTAGTTACTTATATGCCCATCGTCACTATTTCATCTGAGCACCTGATACTTCAATGGATTTTGTCCTTATACCACCGTCCCTGTGAGGTAGGGAAGCACTATTAACCTCATTTTACAGATGGCGAACTTCAGCTTATGGTAGATTAAATGTCTTGCTCAAGGTCACACAGGAAGCCTGTGTCTGGGCTGAAAATTGAACCAAGGTCTCAAGACCCAGTCCACTGACCTGTACAGTAGTCTCTCCTGCCTACCACACGGACTTCAAATACAGCATGACACAGAGTTAGCTGCCCTCTAGAAACTAATATCCACCATAGAAATGCTATTTTTCAATTGTGGGAATAATCTTACTGAAAATCAGGTGGCATACAAATCAGAAATGAAAGTTCATCAGGCTTTTGAAACTAATATTAATAGAATATTAATTCTATTAGAAACTAATATTAATAGAATATTAATTCTAAGAGAAGACTGAGAGGGGACATGATAGCAGTTTTCAGGTATCTAAAAGGGTGTCATAAGGAGGAGGGAGAAAACTTGTTCACCTTAGCCTCTGAGGATAGAACAAGAAGCAATGGGCTTAAACTGCAGCAAGGGAGGTCTAGGTTGGACATTAGGAAAAAGTTCCTAACTGTCAGGGTGGTTAAACACTGGAATAAATTGCCTAGGGAGGTTGTGGAATCTCCATCTCTGGAGATATTTAAGAGTAGGTTAGATAAATGTCTATCAGGGATGGTCTAGACAGTATTTGGTCCTGCCATGCGGGCAGGGGACTGGACTCGATGACCTCTCGAGGTCCCTTCCAGTCCTAGAATCTATGAATCTAAATCTATAAGGTGTGAGAACACCTTATTGTTTTGTACTGTTTGTATTACAATAGGGACTGGATGCTACCATCAGGGATCAGTGTCCCGTTGTGCTAGGCACTTCACAAAACTTAGTAAGAAGACACTTCCTGACCACAGGAGTTTATGTAATCTTGTTTTATGCCAGATCCAGCAAGTGGATAAAACAGAAAAATTGCAGGGAGGATGGGGTAACTGAGGGGTGAGAAAGGTGAGGAAATAGTAAAACAAGCAGTTTTGCATGATTAGCTATAGTCCCAACTCCTTGCCTGCCTCCCCATTGGTAGACACCAGTGTTCAGTAGGCATCAAAGCAGAAATGAAACTTAAGAGATTGGAAGGGGAAAAGGCTGGTTTGGACATGCATTTCTGATAGGTGGTTTCCTCCCCCACAGCTAAGGTACCTTAGGGAGAAGTGGACTGCCAGATGGATGAAGATTGGCCTCAACAGCAGATCAAAGATTATGTATAAAACCAACCCGTGCCTATAGCTATAAACTGAGAAGTTAACGAAGGCCTATAGTAACAATTTAACAGCCTTAAAATAGAATATAAAATCTGATCTGCCATCTTTCTTCTATTTAGAGAAAGACAGACTCTGAATGAATTAAAAACTACTTTAATTGAACAGGTTTCCTGAACTCATGTACAAGGAGAACGCATTACAAAATGCAGAAGCCTGATTCTGCCTTTCCGTCTTTATCACCACTGCTGATGTATTAAAATGATGAACATGTGGCACTTTCTTGCACTCTCATAACACACTTTAGAAAAGTTAAAGATAAATCTTGCATCTGATCTATGAAGCATGGAATGATACAAATGCTAATATGCAGCAGAAGGATGCAATCTTGGTTATTTCAAAAGACATCTTAAATTAGATTTACATTTTCAAGAACCATTCAGCATATGCCCTTAAACTGCAAATTAGCTTTCTATTTTTGGAATGTAGTGATAATTATACAGAAACTAACTGTTAAAGTTAAGAGTTCACTTTGCACCTACATGGATAATTTTAGACCTAGTGAAATCAGGAGAAATGCATCTGTTTAAACCAGAGCTGAAAATGACTCCTAATATCAAACTCCTTACCACATCATAATCATGGCAAACTAAAAAAAAGAGAGATATTTATTTAATAGTGTTCATTAAACCAATTGTGCTCCATTAGAAGCATATTATATTTTCTTTAAATATCTGGATTTCCTTTGTGCTATCTATTCATAAAATAGTGATGTTATAAGGTGGAAAGCAAGATATAAAATATGGAATCCTGAGGTTAAGATTATTTGAACAACCGCAGTATTTTATGACTGCACGTGTAATAGAAACCCTTAGAAATGTTCCACATCTGAGTATAAAGAAACAGAGGAGACAGATACTTGGGAAAGTTCTAACACTATTGAAAAGTATCAGATTGTTTCTTGTTTTGTTTCATTTTAGGACTTTGTCTCAAATAGATAACGGTTTACTTTTTGTCTATTTACAGACTCAATGTTTATACTAGAAATTCCAGTTTCTAGCTATATATAGAAGTTAGAGTCTAGAATGAAAGTAATTTAAGGTCTGATTCTGCCACTCTCTCTCAGATTGAGTAGTACCTGACTAAGTAGTACCATTGAAATCAAGAAGGCCAGGTTATAAACCCCTTTTTCACACTGGTGAGCAGCAACTCACACAAGTAGTCCCTTTCAAGGGAATCAGAATACTAGTGACAGTAACCAATATGAATGAGGGAATCTGGGACTTTAGAGAATGGACTAGAATGGCACTTGTCCTATTTGGCTCAGCATAAGAGTATGCCCCCCCCCCCAAATTACCTTCTTGCTCAGCTTCTCCAGATCTTGGTTTAGTACAGAACACAGGCTCTGCTCTATAGATACTACCCCATTATCAAATGAGGGCGGGGCAGGGGAAAGGGAGTGTTCCAAATAGCATTGCATGCCATATAAAATACTGCTTCAGATGAAAAAATACTTACTTATATGTACAGTCTTAAAACATGCCTTTGAGCAAGTAAAACTAAAACCAAAATGGGTGTGAAAATGACCAAACTGAATTCATTTATACAAAATTTGAGTATTTGCTCTGCACAAATGAGAAAGGAATTTAGTTATAACGAGATCTTACTCCAAGACCCCTACTGTAACTACTTGATTGCACTTCCTCTGAACCACCACCATACGGTAACAGTTTTATATTACGATATACCTGAGGTATATAGGAAATAGATCTAGAAGCAAAAAGCTCCATGACCTATCACCTAAGCCGCTATCTTCCATCCCATCTGTTAATTGTTGTGTAACCATTACCTAATCAGCCACCCATTTTAAATATCAGTTACATTTTATAGATGTGTTATTTTTTTACTGCAAGCTTTAAGAGATGTAAGTAATGTACTAATCTCACTATTTAGTTAGTTTATTGCCTAGAATGTGATGTTAAATCTGCAACCAGAAAGCTTGTTAGAGAATGTAAAGTACACGTACTATTATTTTATTTATATTTCCCCAGGCCTGCAGCTAAAGTTTATTACTTGAACTAACCCAAAATATATAAAACTCATGAAATGAGAACAAATACTAGCTTGAAAGTTCCTTTCACATTATTTAAGTTGTATCATTTCAGAAAAAAACTGAACTGTAAAAAGCCAACCCAAACACTACCCTCAATCACAACCATGTTGTTCCCATATATATTATCACTTAAATATAAATTATAATTTCTTACTTTAAAGTAACACTTTATTTTAATATACAGGTAAATATCTTTTCAAAGAAAACTTTGTACTTCACAAAATTCACTCTGTTCCTCAGAGAGGGCTAACAAGAGCTCCTATTAATTTCATAAGCTCAGAATAAAAAGGAGTTATTTTCCATACCTCTTTGGAATGTTAAGTCTGTAAACCAGACAAAGTATTTTAAATTCTTAGGGGTGTTTTCCCTTCCATAATAAAATGTTTTTAAATTCCAAATGCCTATGTTGATATTATGAAGCTTCAAGACAGTGTGCCTTTATCTTTAAATTTCTTCTCTTTCTTACTATGTTTTTAAAGAGAAAAAACTTTTATAAGGCTGATTAAAATATTTCTAAACTATATAGTTCCATACATGTTTTAATAAAGAAAGAAGAGCTCTTGAACTTGAAATGGGCAGCTTTAGAATCTAGAAATTCAATTTCCTCAGAGAATAGCTGAAAACCACATTACAGGAAGCTATGGTTCCTGACTTAAGGGAAGTGGATGGAAAGAAAAAAGTAAAATAACAAAATGTGCAGCCGACCTGAACATGCCAAAAAACAAAAATAAATATTACCCTGAATATGTCCTAAACTCAGGTTATATTAAAATAGCAGCATACAACTGTTTATAAATAAATCAGGAAAGAAAAACTTTTTTTAAAAATGTCAAAACTAAGCAGATTAACAAACATAAGCAGCACAGGCTAACTGCTTTTTTGCCGTGTTCAGGAGTTACTGGGTTGTGGTTTTTTGGGGGGGTGGGTTTGCATTTGATGAACATTTTAAATTAGACTATTGAAGGTTGGTTTATAATTTACTTCTGATTGTTTTGGGTAATGGACACTGAACAAAGGAATTGTCACACAGGAATGGAGAGGACTGGTCCATCTATTTCAGTATCCTGAATCTGACCATGAGCAATACCAGGTATTTCAAAAGGAAGATGCAAGGAACCTACTAGATGATAGTAATGGAATAATCAGCACACGGGGGTTCTTCCTAACTCCACCAATTAATCAATATAGTGTTTATAGCCTCAAGCATGAGGACCTATATCCTTTTTAGGGTAATCTAATGTAACTGGATTTTCTCATTATACAGATAGGTTTCTAGATAATTTTTTTTAAATCCTAGCAGCTTTCTTTGATATATTTTTTGTCAGTGAGTTTCATACATTAAACGTATTTTGTATATTATATATACACACACACACACACACACACACACACACACACACATACACACACACACGCTTCCTTTTATCAATTTTAAAATGTGTTGAGTTTCACAGAATGTCCTCTTGTTCTTATATTCTCACAAGGCTGAATAGAAGTGCCCAGTTTACCTTCTCTGTACGATTCATTATTGTGTATGTGGGAATATAGGAATTGCCAGACTCGATCAGACCCCAGGTCCCTCTAATCCCGTATCCATTCTCTGATAGTGGCCATCAGCAGATCTTTGTATGAAGTTGTAAGAACCCCACAGAAGGCATATGTGGGATAATATGTTTCCAGTATACTTACATAATCTCGTTTGTTTTTAAACACTTTTAACCATTTGCTCTTCAAATCCATTTTGCCCTTTGTACGTTTCCCCTGTTAATTGCATCCATAATTTATGCTCCTGTTTACTGGCTTCACTGGGGTAAGATTTCCAAATTTTGAAGGATTTCTGTTTGGCTCAAATAGTCTCTCAAACCTCTCCATTTAGGCCTTGGTTTACTTCTTGCCATTCCGGCTCTCCTTAGGTTGAGCAGTACTTTTGCCATCTGAGTCTCTTATTATTTGTATAAGTAACATCCATGCCACCTTTAAGGATTTTATTCCCTTTGCTTTTCACTTTAGGTTGTTTATGATTAACCACCTCATTTCATTGAGTGCTCCTTTCCTAATGTTGAGTGTAATGAATACACAAGTAAGTGGGGATGTGATAGAAGTAACACACTAACACTTAAGTCTCAATCTTTCCATTCTCTCTTCTTATAGAAGTTAAAAGCCTCTGTGATCAGGTGCTTCCTCCACACACACAAAACATGAAGAGGTTAATATGGGCCTGAGAGTATGTCTACACAGGCATAAAAGACCCACGGCAGGGCCATGGCTAAAAATTTCTGCGTAGAGGTTAGAGCTTGGGCTCTAGTTATATTACTGGCATCCCCATAAAGCATAAGGAATGGGGGGCAGTGAATCAAGCACAGAATCCCCTAGAATTTTACCGCTCGCTTATCTAAGGAGCAACAGATATTCTTTCAGGGACTCAGGCAAAGGAAGCTCCTTCACTGCATCCGGCAGGAACTAGACTCCCAGGCTACCAGAGCTTGAGCCCAAAATGTCTAAACAGGTTTTTTTATCCCTGTGTAAACATACCCTGAGATGCCAATTACCCAGCCTGTGTGCACCTGGAGGGTGGGCCAGGCCTAACCAGAAATAAAACCCAGCGATGGGGGGAGCTGGGTTTTCTCCTCATAAAGAGCTAGGTTGAAGGGGGAAGACTCATAGAAGAGGAGGTGGAGAGTTTCCCCGTCTCTCTGGAAAGCAGCCTGAGAGAAGGCTGAGAAGGAAGAAGCAGACTAGACCGGCTACTCTAGAGGTGAGCGGGATTCCTGACTGGATACAGGAGCTCTGAGGACCTGTAGCCAGCCTGAACTGCTGAGTGAGGGGAGAAGCATGCCAGACCCCTGGACAGTGGAATTTCTGAAGGTACAGAGTACAAACTGTAGTGGATGAGGCACACTTGTGAGGAAGAGTTGGCCAACTGAGCCCAGCCATGCTGAAAGTTTGTTTTGTTTACATTTCTGTTGGACTTTAGTAATGGACCTTGTGGCCCCTGAAGGGGGAGGACTCTGCAAAGCAGTCTGGCCGTAGAATCAGGACAGTCTTCTGGCCAGAGGTTGGGGGAAACTGAGGTAAAGTTGTTGAAGGCCATGTTGGGACAGCAACTGTGCCACAGCCTCAAATCATTGTTGTCCCAAGTGTGTTCATTTTCAAAAGTTTGTTTCCTTGTTTGTTTTGTCAAAGAGAAGAAGGGTTTCCCTATAGAGAGTTTTACCTATAAATCCGGTTTTAAACTAATTCACCAGGCAAGTGTTTTTAATCAAATTCCAAAACCTTAAAACAGGCTTGCAGCCCATATAACTGGAAAATATGTTTAACAACTGTTTTCTTGTTTAACTGATAGGATAATATGCTTTAATTGAAGAATTGCTTGATTTAAGAGAGATGCTTTGATATCTCAAAATTAGCATGTAAAACAGAGTAAAGAAAACTAAGTAAAAGTAGAGCTTCAGAAGACGGTTAAAACCAAGAGTGTCTAGAGGCTAGTACTGATTTTTCATGAGTCATCAATAACAGGAGTGCAAAATAGAGCAGAGTTTAAAAATCCCAAATTTGGACCAAATCCTTCAATCCTCAAACTTAAGAAGTCTAATATTATTCCCAATACACTGTTGCTTTTTAGGAAACTCAACCAAAACTACTACCTTTTCTGATGCTAAGGTCTGGGTTCAATAAATGCTCTTGCACTGAAAGTATCCAAAACATAACATAACATTTGATAGTGACTTGTATATATTAATAAATAGTCCTGGCACTTAAAAGGTATCTTCCATTTCTCTCTCATCTCATAATTTAGATCATCTAAATATTTTATAACAGAACTGTAGACAGCTTTTTTTTTTTTTTTTTAAGTCAACGTATGCAAAGTTTCTAATTTTGCCCTAATCAAGTTTGCAATTTCTTCTTGAGGGCTATAGTACCTTAGAATCCTTGAGGTTACTCCCTGGGGTCAGGGATCAAATTCTTCCTATACTTTTTCTAGAACCTTGCGTGCAGCCTTAAGATGTCGTTGCTAAATCCACATGCACGTAGTTCTTGAATGTTTGACATTTCTACACTACCTTTTCTATTCTGCATTTCAGGGTTAATTAAGCAATAAAGGTAGGGATAGTACTAAAAAAACATGAGTTACCTCCCCCACACACACCACGCTTAGATTATTATCATGGAAAAAGGGAACTAGTAACCATATTTGACACATACTGTATTATCTCACCATAATGGAATTTTGTTATACTAAGTCTTTAAAACTGATAAGGCAAGTATTCCAGAAAGCTTGTATGTGTACTAATACAACTACTACAGTTCATTGCTTTGTTGTTTTGACCAGATTTTGACCAGACTTGGTCTTTTCTCAAAGAGCGTGCTCCATATCGAATTATAAGAGCTATGCTCCTCTAGGGTGATGAATGACAGTGAGGAAGTTCAGGAGCTATCACCAAAGTAGATTTTTTTTCAAATGCCTCCTGGCAGTATGGCAGGATGCCAGCTTCACAGAAAGAATCAATTGTTATGCCTTTGCTCAAAAATCATCTCAGCACTGAATTTCAGATGTCCATTCTCAAATCTTCCTTCTTCAGAAGATACCCTCAGCATCTGATCTATTTTCCACTAGAAATGGACCACACCCAGAATCATTATCTGAAACCATCTGCTCTCCAAATCTATGTTTGGAGTATGTAAAAAATAGGGAACAGATCAGAACCACCACTAGTTTGGGATTTGCAAAGCCAAAGCTCAAACACAATTATTCTCTGTTTTTGGATGCTCTTCTTCATGCATAACCAGAGAAAAAAAAATTGCAGCTTAAAATGCATGAGGAGCTCTAAGAAACCACAATAAGCAAATACATTTTAGACCATTTGGGAGCCTGAGGTAAGGTTGTGGGCTTGTATGAGTTAGGAAAAAGGAAGTTCCATGCAGAAAGGGTAGAAATATGAACTTTGTGGCAATAGAGTAAAATCTGGAAAAGGACTGACCGTATAGAGAAAAAGGAACAGAGAGAGATTAACTGATTCAAGACCACAACTAGATACAGCAATTTGGTGTCATTAGATACTATGCATGAGAAAGAGAAGTTTGTCTCAATGTGGATAGATATTTATGTTTTAGCCTGGGTAGTAAAATCCTATATATTGTTTTACATACTGAGAGATGAATTTGTGCTAGCACCCTGATCTCCATGGATACATCCCATATGTACATTTTTCTATTTTTAAAATGTGTGAAATACAGCTTTCCATGTGCTATACACTGATTATCAGTAACCTCCAGGTTGTAATACTTGTCTAAAATATATTAACAATCTTAAACAGTGTATTCTTGCTTCAAAGAGATTTCATTTCCAGTCAGTCTCACTTTAAGGTCACTTCAGTTCTCCACCTCAAACACTTCTATTTGTCAACTCAATTGCTTTCCCCTTACACTCGCAGTTTCATGATGTTCTATCCAAAAGGAACCCATTTCGGTTTATAACCCACATCTTTCCTTTTCTATCTTCAAACTCTCTGAGCAGACTATTTTCCCATTTCTTTCCTCTTTTCCAAACTATTCCCTCCAGTTTCCACCCTTTCCACTGCACTGAAACCATCTTCATAAAATTCCCTAATAACCTTTGCTTTCTAGCTCTATGGGTCTCTTTATCTTAGTCTCCAATGCCTTTGACCCTGTTGACTACCAACTTCTTAATGAGAGACTCTTTTCCTCAGATTTCCATTATGCTCTATTTTTCCTGATTATACTCCTACGGTTGACCGCTATTTCATGGTTATCTTTGTGGATCCTCTCCCGCCCCTTCCCCATGCCACCCAACTATTAAATTTCCTTGTGAAGTACAAAACACACAGAGTATTATCAAAAAACATTGAGTACTCACTTGGGAATAGTCCAATCCCCCTGTGATGTATGGTCTGGATCCATTACCCTCATTTGACATTGTAACCACTGTTTTGAATAATTTAATCCACATTTTGAGTATGTAACTGTAACTGCCCAGAGTTGTCAAGAACAGATAAAGGGTATCTTATTGTAATATCTGACCCCTCCCTGAGGACTAACCCAAGAGCCATCAACTGTGACTGTCTTCGAAACAAACGGGTCTGTGCCTAGATCAATGGTTTTGCGACAAATAGTGGCAGGGCTGAAGGAAATTGGTTTTCCATGCTTGGATTCCATAGGGGCTGGGCCTAACCACCCAACTGGAATTCTGACATTTATGACAAAGAACAGAAACCTTATTTATGGGCATACTCTCTCTCTCCCCTCTCCCTAATGGTTGACTATTGGCAAACAATAGAGACTGCAGAAGGCAGGAAAAGCCTACCCGCTTGACACCAGGATGTCCCTAGGACTCACAAGAAGGGTGAGCGTAGACTTAAGGGACAGAGCATCTAGGTTTTGTTTTATTTCTACATTTCTAACTCGTGTATGTGGTTAAACTCCTATGCAAAGCTTATGTTGTTCCTTACTTTATCTGCCATTTGGACCCTGAAAAATTAAACTATAAACCAGAGCACCCACAGCAAGGTGTAAACTGGGGTGGTCGGGGAGCGCGCATAAGCAAGTGGGGCGGGTTTGGAGGGCTCATGACTGGCTTCAGGGCCTAATTTAGTTGGATTGTGTAGTCCCAAATCCCAAGGAAGGGTGCCAGAAGGGGGGGGGAGTCTACACCAGGGAGTGTGCTTTAAAGACCCAGAGCTAGAAACAGTGTCTGGAACCTGTCCAGACCCAGTTGGCTTGGAAGCATGTTAGATCCTCCAAAAGTAGGGTGCAATTACAACAGACTAGTGATTATCTGCTGGGGAAAGTCAGTTAGGTCTGTAACATATTTCTAACAACCTAACGTACAGAATATCAGTAAACTAAGGATGATTTTTAAGGAGACTAACCTGTGTTAAGTCTCCCTTGGCTGGCAGCTCTATTTCCAGAAGCACTTTATTGACAGATATTAGATTAGAATTGTACTGGGTTGTGCCGGCTAAAACTAAAAGACCCTCTGGAAGTAACTAAGGGTTGAGTTTCAACTGAAACCATTCCAGCTGAAGAAAGGAGAGGTGCAACAGGACTTAAAAACAGACTTTAAAATGGTTTCATATTGAATAAAAATAAATGATCTTACCCTGAAAGTCTCATTATTGGTTTGCAGATCAGTTGCTTATCATTTGTCCTGTACGATTCCCATATTTGATACATTCTCAGTTTCTGTGAATTACACAGTACTTTTTGTAAAGAGCTGGAGAAATATTCCCGTTTGCCTAATGAATTCTTACCCCAAATCCCAAATCAGAGTTTAGCCTGACGCCTTCAGGATACAAATAGAGAGTTAATTTCTCGATGCAGCAATGACTGTGATGAGCTATCATGCTAGCTAATGCAATTTCTTTAATATATTAGAACTGAACTTAATTTTGGTGTTTTAGATACTATATAATTCTTGTGTCTAATAACATGAAATTACACTTAAAATGAATTCATTGGGGCAAGTCAAGCTACTGTAAATTGTTCTGTCTTGGGATTCCTTTAAGTGACAAAGCACTGAGATTTTCAGATGGTTTCAAGTTACAGCTTCAGTTAATGAGCCATCTTGCTGTAGGGCTGCTCCAGGTTGTGCTTTTTCTGCCCTCAACCTTTATATTTATTCAACATCATCTTGCTCAAAATCTGAAGTAACTGGTGCTGGGAATTTAAAAGGCTCAAAGCATTCTGCAGCTAGAATAAGCTCAGTTCCCAGATAACTTGATGGTAGTAATTTTAGACTGCAGTATTGGCAATACTGAAGCAAAAATAAATCATCAGAGATCTTAAACACTTCTTCAGGAGGGGAATGGATATCACTGCATCAGTGCTCATCACCATCAGCTGTCATTGATATTCAGTAAGTGTGAGATAGCTCAGAATCAATTCCACAGAGTTCCCAAAAAGCAGCTTATTACAGGCACTTGCAAGTAAGCCCTGATGGTCAGGCCACTTCTGACAGTTCAGTGCTGTGACAGTTCTTTAAATTTCACTAAGGCAAGCACGTACACTAACTACTGTACAGTCTACCACTGCACTCAGAATGTATTGAGTTAAAGTATCTGTGTGTACAAATAAACCAGAATTTCTTAACACATAGAATGGTTATCTACTATTAAACAGGCTTCTGTTTTATTAAGGTCTCTAGTATTTTATTTTGAGTAATTACCATATATAACGGGTTGGAATGTCATTTATCTTCACTTGTGGGGAAAAAAAAAAAATCACACCATAATAGTTCACTGGTGATTTTACACAGTGAGAGAATAGACAGCTAAAGTGACAACATGATCTACTGGAGGTAATTAAAATTGTGATTCTTTTTAAATGCTATGCAAAAAAAAAAAAAAAAAAAAAAAGTGAAAAATAATTCCAGATATTTGTTTTCATTTCAGGAAATCTATCTGCACTGAGCAGTGCACGTGGTGTATGATTTACAGTACCATGTTTGGAGGTTTATTCACTGTTGAATTAAGGTCAGGGCAATAGTCAGTGGTGAAATAAGGTATTATGGTACTTAGATCAACCAATCTGTTCCATGATATAAAGACACGTACACACACTCCTGTGGATTTGGTTCTGGAGTATTTCTCTCAGTCCTTGTGGATTTTTTCCACTACTAAACTGAGCTCTGACTCTCACACAGACTCTCAAATTGTTTTACAGCTTCACTACCAGCCTGGCAAGTCTCTGGAGCCCTATGTTTTTAAAATCAATTCAAGTCACACTTACCCTTAATCTATCCTCATCTAATTAGAGTTTAGACATATTCCCACTGGGAGTGAATTACATAGATGCAATCCCACTACCAAAAGACCCTGCCTATATTTTATTTAAACAAAAGCATATTGTGGATAGCCATACGAAATCAGTCTTTGGCTTTGATATACTAATCATGATTATGTTAGGGATCACTGCATAAACTTTTGAGAATTAAATGTATTACACTACCAACTGTTTCATAGAGATGTTCAAGAAACAAAGTGCAGTAGCGCACTCTGCCCACATGCCACTGCAGTCCTAGTACCAGGGTACCAGCTCCAGCAATGGTCATTGGACACATGATCCTGCAGGGTGGGGAGCACTGAGCACCCTGGGCTCCTGCTCATGCTGCTGGGTTTGATCCTGCCGGGGGCTGACACCACTGGGCCTGATCCTGCTGGGGAGGCCTATCACTGCTGGGCCTGATCCTGTGTTGCCCCATTTTTGCACCCACACCCCCCCAGCAGCTCTGAGTCCGGGGCAGGTGCCCCTCCCACCCTGCCCCAGTTACGGCCCTGAGGAGGTCACGTGGGCCGCAGCTGTGTGCTGACTGGGCCACATGTTGAGAACCACTGGACTAGACAGTTGGTGTGTTGACACTTCTACTTATTAAGCTAATCAGGATTACCCTCCTCCACTAATTCATTTTATCCTCCTGGCTTTGTGGTTTCATATATATACAGATTGTACATTCGTTGGACACGTACTTCATTATAAGTGAGCAAGGCACCTAGCACATAATAAATGAGGCATATAGGTGCTATCATAATAAAAGTTAATGAAAAGGGACTGAAAGGAAATACAAATGCACCATGAAGAATGGCACCCAACAACATATTTTTGGTTTATTCAAGGCAGTAGTTCACCACCACTGTTGCAAATATCCACCTGGACATTATTATTTGTAACCAGTTTTCAGCATTGCTAAAATTTCTGACAAAGTTCAAAAAGGCATATGATGCTACTGCAAAACTGAAAGATTCTTGTAGCTGCTCCCTTTACAGGATTTTTCTTCTACTCATTTCTTCTCATGAGGAAAAAAATTACAGCCTCAAGACTTTATTCATCCTATTTAACCAACAGAGCTATTAACCACTCATTTCTGACCAAACTTCAAGTATTTATTGGCACAGAAGTGTGGCCATGCTACTTCTAAGTGTCTTGATCTTTTCAAAACACAATGCAGATTATCATTCCAAAAGTAATTTATACCATGTTGTCATGGGGTACACACACACTGCTGGGTGGCACCTTCTACTGGCAATTCTAGGGATTAGTTCCCTCTGGTTCAGTTCCTCCTTTCTCCCTCTCTACGTTTGCAGCTCTCCTCTTGCTTACAGAGTTGCAGTGTGGCTGCTTTGTGACTCGGCCCTCCAGCCAGGTCACACTGTGATTCCCCTTCCAGAGAAGTCTTTCAAAGTCTCTCTCAACAAGCAGCATCAGGCAGTCCTCATGCCTGCTGCCCTGACTATTGAACTCCCACAGTGATTTCAGCAGTCTTCCTATTCACTGCCCCTAGCAATACCACTCTACAGTGGATGGTACAGGAACGCAGGCCTGTCCCCTACTCTGGGTTCCAGTCCAGGGCCCTACAGTAAGCAGTTACGGTCTGCAGCTACACCTACTTCTCTCTTCCCACCATGCTTCCTCAAGCTTTTCATTCTCCAACCTTCATAGTCTCTTTGGCCTCCTAGATAAACCCTTTTTCATGGGTTCCCTTCCTTCCTTACCTCAGGCAGAGACTGCAGGCTTCCCCTCTGCAAAACGGTTGCCAATCTCCTGGCTTTATAGAAGCCCCACCTGTTCCCTCATAGATGAGCCTCCTTCTAATTAGCAGCCTCCCCACTGCCTAAATTTCCCCCAATGCAGCTCAGTCAGCTGAGTGGGCCCACTGGCCGATTTCAACTCTCTCAGGGCTGGTCTGGGGAGCACAACCCATCGCACGTGCATATGACAAAATTTGAAACGCCTGTTTAATTTTTCTTAGATTTACACCTGAAAACATACAGAAACAGGGTGGTAAATAGCATATTTCAGAGTTTCTGGCCAGACACAACATTTCTAAAACCAAAATAAATGCTTTAAGTGGGGGGAGGGAGTTAAGGGAAACAACTAATATAACATTTGAAGGATAACAGGCCACAAGCTATTACCTTCTTCTGGGCAAGTCAACATCTGTATTTTAAATACATACAAAAGCATAAACATTCAAGAATATGTGGCTCTTGGATATGAAAACTGGACCGCTGATGCCTACAGAATATAAGAACATTCTACCATGGTTAAACTACTCAGCTTCCCATACAGAAAGTGGGAATTTTGAATCTATCAGTTGCAGGATTAAGCCTGATAGTTGTTGATCAGTCTATCATCCTGCAGCAAAGGAATGTGTCCAATATCGGTCTTAGAATGGTATTGCCAAGCTTCTCCTTCTGAACCAATGCATCATACCTGACTTGAGAGCTCACTATTAAAATGATATATGTTGTTCTTTACCTTGAGAACACTGAATATAGAAAATATGCTGTGCACTTCAAACTTTGGTCCATATCCTGCAGACATGTCACACACAAATATCACTGAAGTCAGTCAATGGCAATTTTATGTACTGAAGGACTGCAAAACCATCCCCACAAATATGTAGCATAATTAAAGCATTGTACAATCTATGGGCCTTTTGGGAAGAAGTATATACTGAAATTATTGTTAATGAATTACATCATGAATTATCTTTAGAAGTTATTAGAAATCCCAAATGAAAATCCATCTACTAATGCTGCCAACTCTGTGTGGCAGTTTCTACTTTCTCAGTTAATGTGTATTCTGTTCAGCCAGTTGTCAAGACAATGACAATACATCATCTGTTTCCCCAAAATGCTATGTAGATTTATATTTTGCCTTTCAATATCATGCGTAAGGGTAACAATCTTTTGAGCATGTGCTATACACTAAAAATGCCATGTAACATTCCCCATACAGACTGTTAACACTGCCTTTAAAAAAAAAAAAAATGCCCAAAACTGCCATTCTAAGAAATACTGACAGCGTGTAGTCATTCCTACATACAGTTTTCCAATTGCAGAAGGGAATCAGCAACTTCTCTTTTCAGCTACAGGGCCCTACCCAGCTATTCAGAAAAACTCCAAATTAAGTAAATGGAAAGTGCTGGACAGAGCCAGAGAACAGCAGCTTCCCTAAATGCCTGTAGCATAGATGCCACAAAAATTTGCGTGAGTGGGCTTGTGACCTGGCTCAGTGGGTTGCAGTACCACTCACTCAAATTTGGCCTACCCAGACTCCCTTCATCATTACAACTCGGCCAAACCAATGTGGCGCTGGGATCCCAGAAGTTGCCGTGCCTGGAGCAGGGAGGCGAGCCTAGCCAGCCCTTTGGGACCAGTGCCCTTTGAAACATTCTGGCCACACAATTTTGGATCCCAACCCACGGGCTGAGAAACTCTGTTCCATAGTTCATAAATGGTACACAGTTGTCAGAGGAAGTGTCAAAGTTCGATTTTTTTCTTCCTTTGATATCTTAAATTACACCTTTAGTGTTACAGTTTCTGTTTTATATTATTCTCTATATAGAACACATCTAGACAGATTTCCACACAAACAATACTAAATCTATATCTATATCTATATATCTATATACATACATACACACACACACGTATCAATAAATGGTACAGATATTAAGATTATGTAAATATTTATTAAGACAGTTAATATTTATTAAGACCGTTAATTAAAACATTTCAGACAAACTTGATTTTCCAATTAGCTATGAGCTTAGTTTATTGAAAAACAAAAACAGCAAGAAGAACAAGCTGAAAACAGACATTAAAAATAATGAAATTGTGTTTAGCATGGTTATTTATAAGTTACAGAATGTCACTTCTATTGCATATATATATATATATATATATATATATATATATATATATAAATAAACACAGACTGAAGGAAATCTTAATATGGTCAAAAGGTCACACTTCCTAGTACAGGAAATAGACTATGCCAAATTACAGCAGTCACTTAAAAAAAAATTAAAGGGGTTGGAGAGGACTTGCAAAACAGTAACTATCAAGAAGTTTAACAAGTAAAGATCAAGGACACATAACATTCAAATCATAAAGCTGCTCATGACTTCCATCTCCACAGTAAAGCTACTATGCATTGACTTAGAGCTACACTGGATTTTAGTAGCACTCTTTTCCCTACTCTCACCATGCACAAATGGTGCCAGTAAGATTTGTATTAAAAGCCTCAGAAAGGGGGTGGGAGGGGGGAGAGGGAAAACCTAACCATGGTCCAGTAAAGAAACATGTAACAATCTGATTATTTTGAAACCCAAGTTCTCATACTGATATCGTTATCCATCTTTAGATTTCTGCTTTGTTGAAGTAAGGATTAAAGTTCAGGAAGAAAGCAAAGCAGCAAGCTAACATCAACAATGAACACCATTAAAATTATTGTCTCAAGTGCAAATGCAAGCCAGAGGTTTTGGCAGAATTTGAAGCAGGGAAATTATTCAGAGATGAAATATGCCTGGTGAAGATGGTTGTCAAGAATCAATCCTGATGACACTTGGAAGCAATCCAGTGTTGAACATTTAGTAGGGTTTACTGTGACTAATGCCAGAAAGTAGGTATTTTAGAGTCATGTGTTTTAAGGCTGAAGATCCTCTAGTCAGGCCAAAGAATCCTACCCCAACCCAGCAATCTGCATCAAGCCCATAACTTCTGCTTGAGCTATAGGTAGGGCTTCTGATCTTAGGTTTTAACCAATAAACAGTGGGGAAAAGACACCCTAGATACAAAAAAAAAAAAAAAAACACATGTAAATTGGTGTGATTTCTAAAGCACACTATGTTGCAGATTAATTGGTCCATGTAGACCCTGTTGGTGCACACAAAAGGTTCCCTAATGCACTTCAAAGTAGTGCTGTTATGAAACACTACTATGTTAAATTCACTAGGGAACATTACTCATATTACTCATTACAGTATATAAAAAGAGAAAAGTCCTGAAAACCCTGATTTTTGAACAGCTACATAAAACCACAAAACTGCTAAAAATAACACCCCACAAAATGAACAGGAGTACTTGTGGCACCTTAGAGACTAACAAATTTATTTGATCATAAGCTTTCGTGGGCTACAGCCCACTTCATCGGATGCATAGAATGGAACATATAGTAAGGAGATATATATACACATACAGATAACATGAAAAGTTGGGAGTTGCTCTACCAACTCTAAGAGGCTAATTAATTAAGATGAGTAATTATCAGCAGGAGAAAAAAAAACTTTTGTAGTAATAATCAAGATGGCCCCATTTCAGACAGTTTGACAAGAAGGTGTGAGGATACTTAACATGGGGAAATAGATTCAATGTTTGTAATGGCTCAGCCATTCCTAGTCTCTATTCAAGCCTAAATTGATGGTATCTAGTTTGCATATTAATTCAAGTTCCACAATTTCTCATTGGAGTCTGTTTTTGAAGCTTTTCTGTTGCAAGATTGCCACCTTTAAGTCTGTTACTGAGTGACCAGAGAGGTTGAATATGAATATATATATATATATATATATAATGAAGTGGGCTGTAAGCCCACGAAAGCTTATGCTCAAATAAATTTGTTAGTCTCTAAGGTGCCACAAGTACTCCTGTTCTTTTTGCGGATACAGACTAACACAGCTGCTACTCTGAAACCCCACAAAATGAAATTAATAAACCCTTATAAAAAGTAGCCCTAGCTATAGGATCTCTTTTAGAAAGATATCCAGTCTTGATTTAAAGACTTCAAGCAATGAAGCATCCACCACAACCTTTGAAAATTCTACCAATGGTTAATTACGCTTACTGTTAAAAATGTCCATCTTATTTCTAGCTTCAGCTTCTAGCTTCACTGTTCTCAATATTCCATTTTCTCCAAGGTTTCAGAAACCTCATCACCATGCAGGTACTCTTAGATTATGATAAAGTCACCTCTTAGTTTATCCAAGAGAAAGTTAAGCAGCATGAACTTAAGTTTCTTACTATAAAGGCATATTTTCCAGACCTTGAATCTTTCTTGTAGCTCTTTTTTTAACCCTGTCCATTTAATCAACATGCTTTTTGAAGTGAGGACACTAGGACTGGGCACAGTATGCCAGTCAAGATCTCACTAATGCTATATGCAGAGGTAATGCCACCTCCCTATTCCCACTTGATATCTCTTGTTCATATATCCTAGAATGTTTGCTCTCTTAGCTACATCATCACACTGGGAGTTCTTGTTCAACTGATTATCTACCATTACAGATGAATCCTCTTCAATAGCACTGCATTCCAGGAAATAGTCAGCCGACCTGTAAGCGTGACCGATATTCTTTGTTCGTGGATATAGGACCCTGCATTTGTCTGTGTTAAAATGCTTATCTGTTGTTTGTTCAAATGAGCCCACCTTCCCTCGTAACCTGATCTGTTATTATTTACCACTCCACCAATGTGTGTGCCTTCTGCAGATTTTTATATTTCCTTCCAGCTCATTGATAAATGATACTGAATAGCACTGGGTCAAGAACAAAGCCATACAGGTACAGGACCCCACTAGAAACACACTCAGTGAATGATGATTCCCCATTCACAATTATTTTGAGACTTCTCAGTTAGCCATTTTTTAGCCCACTTAATGTTAGTGATTTTGTACAGTGTTTTAAAAAAAAAAAAATCAGAATATCATGCAGAGCTCAATCAAATATCTAAGAGAAGTCCAAATATACTATGCCAAACACACTTTCCCTTTATCAACCAAACTTGTGATCTTAATGAATAAACTTGTTTGACAAGCCCCATCTTCCATAAACCTGCACAACATTTTGATTTATAAAAAACACCCAGAAAGGTAAAAAAATGGATTCAAGGGCATTAAAACCTGGCTTTGCTGACAGGTCTCAAAATAGGGAATATTACCATTGAGCAGGTGTGTTTCTAGTGGCATATCGCAGGAATTGGTTCTTGGCCCTACTCTGTTTAACATTTCGATCAATGACCTGGAAGAAAACATAAAATCAACACTGATAAAGTTTACAGATAGCACAAAGACATAGCAAGTGGTAAATAATGAAGAAGACCGTATTACTGATCGTTAGACTGGTTAGTAAACTGGGTGCAAGCAAAAATATGCATTTTAATACAGCCAAATGTAAAGTTATACCTCTAGGAACAAGGAACATAGACCATGCTTACAGAATGGGGGACTCCTGAGAAGCAGTGACTCTGAAGACAACTTGGGGATTATGATGGATAATCAGCTGAAAGTGAGGTCCCAATGCAAAAGGGCTAGTGTGATCCTTGGATGTATAAACCAGGGAATCTCAGACAGGAATAGGGAGATTATATTACTTTTGTATTTAACATTGGTATGACCGCTGCTGGAATACTGTGTCAACTTCCGGTGCCTGCAATTCAAAGATGTTGATAAATTGGAGAGGGTTTAGAGATGAGCCACAAGAACAATTAATTAATTAAATCAATTAATAATTAATTGAAAAACAGGCCTTATATGCTCAAGAAACTCAAACTATTTAGCTTAACAAAGAGAAAGTTAAGGGGTGACTTGATCACAGTCTATAAGTACTTACATGAGAAACAAAAATTTGATTATAGCCTCTTCAGTCTGGCAGACTATGGTATAACCAATCCAAGCTGAAGCTAAACAAATTTAGACTGGAAATAAAGTGGTTTTTCGTTTGTTTTTTTAAAACAGTTATGGTAATTATCCACAGGAAAAAACGTAACAAGGGTTGCGATAGATTCTCCATCCCCAGCAATTTTTAAATCAAGATTGGATGTTTTTCTAAAACACATGCTGTAGTTCAAACAGGAATTAATTCAGGGAAATCTTATGGCCTGCATTATACAGGAGCTAGACTAAATTATGACAGTGGTCCCTCCAGGCCTTATAAACTAGGAATTTAAGATTGGCATAAATTATACTATCATCCTTTATTTATCAACTGTATTCCATCAGCCTTTGCATTATTTTGCCTGGGATTAAAATCAGGCCAAGTAGCCCATAGTTACCTGGATCATTCTGCTTAGCTTTTTAAAATATTGACATGATGTTAAGCTTTTTTCACCTCTATCTGGAACTTCAAGTGTTTCAAGATTTGCTGGGTTTTTTAAAGGAAGACAACCACAATAATGGTTCAGAGAGCTCCTTGGCCAATACTTATAATAATTGGGTGTAAGTTATCAGGTCCTTCTTTATCCTTAACCAACATTTTATTTTTTAACCCAAAGAAGGCTTCTTTTGGGATTGCAGAAATTGGAGGGGGGGGGCATCTAATCAAGCAATTCCCAATTATTCACATTCTGTGTTTACATTTTTCCTTCCACTCAACTTTACTCATGATTGTTTTTCAGCTTTGGGAAACGGGTCTTTTTAAAGCATCAAGTACATATCACTAATCAGAAATATAGTTTGTTGGCACATAAATAAAATTAGGTCATGATTATTGCTACTTAAAGCAACCATCAGCTTTAGTTCGGTGATCAGTTCATCTTTATCTGACAGAATAAGGTCTAATATAGAACAACACTGAGTTGGGTTGCGATACTTTTGGAAGTTAACCCTTGAAAGCCAAAGTTTGGGTGGGCATGCCTCAACCTCAAGGCTGCCAAGTCCTGTTCCACAACACCAAGTTAAGGACACAAGCCATCAGGTTGATTGCTTATACATTCCAATGAAGAAGTGGCCAAGATACACAGCGAGCCCTGTCACAAACAAATATCCATCAGTCCCTAATGAGGTCTTATCTGCAGGAGTAGTTAGTCTACCTTCCATTCAACCACATCAATATGGGCCAGTAGCAACAGGGGAGAAAAGTAGAGCCCTCTCCTACACCTGAGCACAGGGAAAGACTGGTACTTTGTAGCTAACTTGCTCAGAGACACGGATCTTTATAGTCTGAGCATCTGTTTAGCTAGGACACCTGGACATAAAAGCGACATGGAGAAGGAAAAAGTACTTTGCATGTGTGCATTTTAGATCTGGTTGAAAAGCCTTAAAGCCGTATGTGGAAGTTTTCAGTGATTCTTTCCCACACTCTCTCCCTTCCCCCCCCCCCCCAATCAAAAATTGAATTTTTGGATTAAAATCTTTATTCAAACTCAAAACTGAGAAAAATTTTTTAGCTATTTCCCCCCACATGCACTTTGGCTTAAAGGAGCAGTGAACCATATCTAACAGGTGGAATAGTATCTATTACCACCAGCATATGCTGCAGGCAGCCTAGGAGTTGTGAACTTACGTATCTGCAGAAAGGGAAAGCTGAAACTTAACTCTGGTGACACAGACACAGGTAGTGGCACAACCATTATCCCACAACCTCTCTTTTTAAGCAAGTGACCAAATCCACCCCATTAACAATGCCTTATCAGTAGAAGCAAAACAAGGCCCTGTTCTCCATTGCTTTTGTACCTTGTGTGGCCATTTACCTGTCACCTGTACATAGTGAGAAATCCCCCTTTTTGCTATGTGCTTTTACACCCATTGTGCACCTACTTTTCACAAGTGCAAATGACTACAAAATACAGTGAAGAATTGGGCTCACAATGTTTATGGACAACTAGAACTGGATCTCAGGAGGCAGGCAGAGAGGAGTAAGAACAAAAGGAAAACCCATATAGCCCCATATCAGTCACCAGGAAATGAGATAAACCAATAGGGAGGGTGGCTTTTGGTTTTTATTTCAGTTGTGCCTAGAGGCCTCAATCAGGACTCTCTTCTGCTAGGTGCTGTACAAACACATAGCAAGTGAGCCAGCATCCTGAAAAGCTTTCAGTTCAGCTTCCTGGTAGCCAATCAGAAATGAGACTTGAAGCAGAATTCCTGCTGCAGCTCACCCTTCACCCAAAAAGGGTATTGGACAAGCTCAACAGGCGATGTGGTTTCCTTTCTCTTACTTCTCCTTTGCCATGCACATCCCTACTGAATTATCTCAGACTACCAATAAAAGATAGACATGATCTCTAATCAAAGTTTTTAACTAGTTTATAACCACCAAGTCAGAGGTGTCTATTTTTAACAAATACACTCATTCAAATCTTGGTTTTTAATATCTCAATGTGCTATAGTCATATTTCTATTAAATAAAGAGTTATGCAAAGTGACTAAATCTCATCTACATTTTTCCTATATTCCACTGGTAAGCAGACTATTCAACTCATTTTTGCCAGAACTCTTAGAATAAAACAGTTCTGCTTCTATTCATTATGTTATATCCATATATCACTGACTATAATGAATGTGTTGTTCTACCCTGAAAACTGACAGTGTAGAAATGGCACAGTTTTGTTTAAACCCGCTTCCTGTGTGCTTTCAGAATTAGATATTGTCACTTAAGTTATAAGAAGTTTTTAATACTTTTCTCTCAGTTTAGCTGAGATTTATTCTAGTCTTTCTTGTATATGTAAGTGGGGGAATGGTCCCGCTATTGTGGGGAACTTTCCTGGCTTCTGCACTACCCCGGTGAAGTGGGCTAGCGAAAGGATCTGAGTCCTCGCTCTCACTCCCTTTACCCAGAGGCCTCCCTGCCCTTGAGGGCTCCCCTTCCACTCTCCTGTCTGGCAGAGTCCTCGTAACCCCAACAAGGCTGGGCCCAGGATTCCTGGGGGGCTCAACCCCCAACCCTGCTGTGGTCACCTGGGACAGGGGCTAGGGTGTCCCCACTTCGGAGTACTCTCTCTGCACTGGGCACCTCCCTGACCCACTGATTATTCCATACAATTTAAAACAAATACAAGTTGTTTAATTAACAATTAATCTAAAGAAAAGAATAAGGAAAAATGGGAAAGGTTAAAGGAAAACACATCACCCTGCTTTGTGGCAGGGAATATCACAAACAGTGTCTCTGGACATCAGGGCACTTCACAGTCTGTTCCTTGTAGGTCCCAGATTTCCGTCTCAGGCTCTGGCTGTGCTGCAGGTATGCTGCGGGTTGGACGCTTGCAGTGGTGGTGGCCACACACCTCCGGGCTTTGAGTGGTGGGACCCTTCTTCCCAGCGTCAGCCCCCCGTCAGGTTAAGGTCCCCCTCCCGGTCTGGCCTGCAAGGGCCCTTGTCTGGGGGTGTCTTTCTGTGCTGGGCCCTTTGCCCAAAGTCCCCCCTTGGCTGGCCCCACTTGCTCACCACACCTGGCTCTGTGGCTGCAGCTCTGCTCCCAGCACAGGATCTGCTCTCCCTGGGCTGCGTCTCTGGCTCTGTGGCTGCGGCTCTGCTCCCAGCACACGATCTGCTCTCCCTGGGCTGCGTCTCTGGCTCTGTGGCTGCGGCTCTGCTCCCAGCACACAATCTGCTCTCCCTGGGCTGCGTCTCTGGCTCTGTGGCTGCGCCTCTGGCCCCTCTGGATCTGGCACAGTTCTGCTCTCCAGCTCAGCTTGGGCCCCTGCTTTCTCCTTAGCTCGGCCCCACTCAGTCTGACCCAGGCAATTCCAGCTCATACGGAGGACGGGACCTCCCTGGCCTCCTGACCCTCTGATTAGCCTGTCAATCAGGCTGATCTGGAGCATTGGCCTCTCCCCATTGTTCCTGGGGACTGTCAGTCTCAGGCTCCTGATTTGCCATCGACCCTTCCCCTTTTAGTGCTGGGAGCTAGCCAACCAAAACACCCCCACTGAATGTTAGTAAGGGGGCAACAGTCCCCTTACATATATCATTAAACAGAATAGCTTACTCTGGTTTCTCCCAAAATCTAATCAGCTAACCTTGTTTTGTAGTTTAACAATAATAATTAATTGTATCATAACAACAAGAATATAAAGTAACAAAAAGTTACACTAGCCCAGTGAGTTAGTCCTTTGTTTATAAGCTATCTTCTTAGTGTACGTGCAACGTGCCTCCAATGGCACATGACCAGGATTCCTCACCAAATTTGATCCGCTGGTTTGCTCATTAGCTTTCCCAGTCCAGGCTGGGTAAGGACGGGGAATGTGACATGAACACTGATCCTGGGTTCAATCTGCAACCCAGCTCTAGTTGCAAAAACTTCCAATGATAAGCCCATTTAACTCTGCCAGCCCAGAACACTCCAGACTGCAGAAGGTACCGTAACAAGACACGGACGTCAGAGTTCTTAAAGCTCCATATACCACATTCAGCAAGTTCCAAGCAGGATCAGTAACTATGCAAACCCATTGAAGGCAATGCAGTGACATCTGTGGCAATTCATAACCCACGTTGGCCAACAGAACCTTTATTTTTAGTCACTTTTTTTAGTCACTTTTCAAAGACTCCACTTTAATCACTTCTAAATATAGGACTTTATACCTTTTTCTGTAAAACACTCGCTCTACATAAACTGAAATAGTGCTTTGGAAAGTTATAATTTAATAAAACACCAAAAGAGGAAATTTATTCAAAATTTGATCCTGGCCTTTGATTCATTTTCATTACCAAAAATCTTTGAAACCAAGTATTCATTTGTAAATTAGGTGCCACAATGATGTCAACTAGTAACATTAAGCTGGGATTTTCAAAGGAACCTAAGAGAGTTAGGCACTTAAATACTGGTAAATTTCAGTGGGATTTGGGAAACTAATTTTCTTAGGCTCCTTTAAATATTTCCATCTTATTTTTAATATATTATAAAGAAGCATTCTACACAAGTTACTGATGCTACTGTAATGCTTGAGTAAATCAAATAAATACTTAAAAATCAAGATGTCTTACTGAGCAATTTACATTTAAACAGTATAAAATATTGCTGTGAACACTATTTTATGACAAGATTATCTAATGAACCAATAATTATATGGGGGCACAAATTAATTAATCAGGAATTGTTTCTGGAAGAATAGCCAATTAGAAACAAGTTTATAATGATAACCTGATGAGCATGAAGTATTCGAAAACAGTGACTTCTCTTACCCTGAAGTATTCAAGAAGAAACACCTGATGTGTATCTGTAACAAATATGCATCTCTCATTTATTTACTGCTTATTGTTATTTTTTGTTCATAAAAAGCTATTGTTTTTACATTCGTTTTAATGAACAATCTTGCACAGAATGGAGACAAAATAAATGCTCGCTTCTGCATTTTCCTGCATATTTGATATTACCAAAGGGTTTACCTATGCATCATGTTTATTGTGTAATTAATTGAGAATTTTAAAAAGCGACAGAAAAAATTACTGTACTTGCTGGTCTGGGAAAATGTGCTCACTTCTTTGCTTTCATAACGCAAAGAGCTTAGTTCTAGATGTTCAAGTTTTTCCTTGACCTAGACCTTGAAGATTAGCGATACAAGAGAAATCTTTAATAAGATCTCATTTTAATAAGCAGCAATTATTATGAATTCAATACATTGTCTGGGTTAGCTCATATACATTTTATATTTTATGAAATATTGGTAAGGCGAGGCATCTGAGATTGAATCTTCTGACATTTCTGTCCCAAGCCTTGAAGTCCTGTACTGGGTACTCTGGAGTATCTAGGAGGTGCTCTCACTCCAAATTCTAAGTGGGCAGCAGTGGGACTAGCATGAGTGCCCATACTGCTGAAGAGAAGAAGATGGGAGTGAAGTAAGGTCACAGAATCATCCCTTGAAGATTGTCACCTGCCAGTGTCCTTAAGAGCCCAAATCTTCCTGCCACTGAAGGGAAGAGGCTCTGGAGCAGAGGTGGGCAAACTATGGCCTGCAGGCCATATCCGGCCCGCAGGACCGTCCTGCCCAGCCCTTGAGTTCCCGGCCAGGGAGGCTAGCCCCCAGCCCATCCCCTGCCCTGCAGCCTCCGCTTGCCATGCCCAGCCTGTCTCCAGTGAGGATGCTGCAGCCAGCTGCCCGCCGGGGCGCAAGGAGCCCCTGACTGCAGGGAGGTAGTGTGGTGCGTTATGGACCCGGAGAGCCTGCCCGGTGCTGCTGTGAGCGGGGCGCAGCCTGCCAGCTGGGCCCGCTGTGTGCTGAGCCCTCCAGCGCCGGGACAGAGGCACCTGCACGACGCCATCTAGGACAGACACCTCTCCCTGCCCTAGATCCGCAACTTCCCCGCGTGGACCAGTCTTCCCCTAACTTTTCGGTGCCAGCTGGAGGCCATGTGTCGTTCCCCTGCACTGCAGCTCCCCTCCTCGGGCTGTGGCTTCCCCCTGCTCCCTGATGGCCCCCCGAGACCCTCTGCCCCTTACCCAACCCCTCGGCCCCAGCCTGGCACCCTTAACACGCCACTCAGAGCAGCGTGTCTGACTACCCCTGATCCCTCCTGCCTCTTTGCTCCCATCTCTGCCTTCTCCAGTTCCTCTATTCTCCACTGCCAACTGCTGGTTCATAAACTCCATCTGCCCAGTAGAAGACCAAAGCAGTCCTACTGTCATCACTGCAGTCCCTCCTGTCTTCTCAGTTCATAACCTAAACAATGGCCAGGAAATGGGAGAAGAATTCTGAGTGTGGTTTTACTGAGCAGTAGCCTCATGGTGACTCCGTTGCCTCCCCTCCAACTGTCAGCTGGAAGGGATAGACACTGCAATCTTCCTTGCCCACCCCACCCCCCACCCAGGGCTAGGTGTTGATGGCATGCAAGATGGGGGTGGGGATAGGGTGGCCATGACTCTGTTACAGAAAATAGAGTAAAGTATGCATACGTACATAAAGTGTAGCAATTTGAGGATGAAATCGCTCCAGAATGCATTACTACTTTGGTTACTGTCTTTGAGCCAGAAAACTAAACTTGTCTATATGTAAAACAAATCTAAGTTTAAGAGACCATTTTCCTCCTTTCTGTGGGATTGCTGGTATCATTCCCAGCCTTTTTACAAGCTTACCATGGCATTTCACCTTAAATCAAATTAATGAATTGTTCTCAGATATGGGGGCTGCGGCTGACAAATCCATACTACTATTGCAAAAGCCACCATTTCCCATTTATACTGTAGTTGGTGTGAAAGAAAGCACAGTTGATATATCCACTAGTGTTACATTTATTGATCAGAAATGTGTGAGCATTTTAACGAGCTAGATTCTGAACTTCTGGTCTGTGACTAGCATCCTAAAGGGAGGATGAAAAAAGGAGTAGGAACTGGGAATGCATGAGGGTAGAGGTGGGTATGCCAGAGACAGGGAAAACTGGAAGGAGAACAAGGAGAAAGTAGGATTAGGAATGCAATCCACTATCTAGGGCAGAATGAGGGAGGGTGAGAAAGGGAGACTGAAGAGCAGAGGGATTGTCTGGGGACTGAAATACAATAGAGCAAATCAACATAGGGTCACTATGGATGTAGTTCTGAAAAACCTTTGTGGCAGAGGGACATCCGGTGAGGGTGGAAAAACTATAGAGTATGGGAAGGAAGAAGAGAATGAGTTTGGGAGGAAGGAGGAAGAAACTTGTGGATGCAACAGTGCAGACGCAGACTGCAACAGCAGAAGATGAGAGTGACTATGTGCAAAGGCTCGCCAGTGGGAGAAGTAACAAAGAATGAGGCTCTTTTCCAGCAGTCAAAGCTGAGCCTCTTAAGTAGAGTGTTCTTTAGACCAAAAGGTAAAAGATAAGAGGAACAAGGCTCATATTTTGGGGGAGGAGGAGGGCGAATATATATTCAGAATGTGTATACTTGTCCTCAGAATCTCAATACTGCATTCCCCCAGGTAACTTTTAGGTACTATTGCAAGGAAACTCAGTTTTTGGTCAGAACTGACCTTTTGTCCTAGCATGTCTGAGTGTTAAAAGCTGAAACTGGCTTTTGTTGTGCTGTTGATAAGTCACCATAATGGAGAGAAAGTTTCACACGCTCCTTAGGGTGCATTCTTCCCATCATTTTTGCTATATTTGCCCAAAATGCTATAAGTAGAGCCGGATGAATAGTGGTCCTTTTCGATTCATTGGCAATTTTGAAAAGTAAACTTTTTTTTTTTTAAGAATTAAAAGGTAATTTTGAAACAAAGTATTTCAAACTGAAAAATGAAAATGTTTCATTTCAGTTTTTTCAGATTTTTTGTCACCTCCAAAGTGAACAATTTGGCAAATCAGATACAAATGCATAAAATGTTTTGGTGTCGCTGATTCTACATAGTCACCAAAAAATGTTTTGTCCAAAATAAATAAAATAAATAAATAACATTCACACAGCTCTAGCTGCAAGGCCTGCCACAGTGCTAATTGTGTTCAGGTTTGAGGTTTGGGAATCTAACCCCCATTTCTTGTATTGGAAGGTATAAGGTCACTTGCTGGTTTGATCTAAGGTAAATGGTGGATTCTCTGTAACTTGAAGCCTTTAAACCGTGATTTGAGGACTTCAGTAACTCAGCCAGAGGTTATGGGTCTATTACACGAGTAGGTGGGTGAAGTTTTGCGGCCTGCAAATGTGTAGGAAGTCAGACTAGATCAGTATTTCCCAAACTTGGGACACCGCTTGTGTAGGGAAAGCCACTGGCAGTCCAGGCCAGTTTGTTTACCTGCCGCGTCCGCAGGTTTGGCTGATCGCAGCTCCCACTGGCCACGGCGGCCAATACATCCCTCGGCCCGCGCCGCTCCAGCAGCTCCCATTGGCCTGGAGCAGCGAACCGCAGCCAGTGGGAGCCGCGATTGGCCGAACCTGCAGACGCGGCAGGTAAACAAACCGGCCCGGCCCGCCAGCATATTTGTAGCACATTTGTTCTGCCCTCATACAAAATGCTAGAGTTAATGTTAATTTTCAATTAATATCTATTGTCAGGGAGCTAATAATGTATAGCAAATTTGACAAACTGTTTAGCTCCTCCGACGAAGGTGTATTCTGTTTCCTGTTTTTCAGGTCCAGTTTTAGGATATTATCAGGTTTAGGTTTATTTTCCCATTCTATTATTTAGGTTGGCGCTTACTTTAATTCCAATATATATAATCCCTTTATCTTTCCAGTTACAATTCCAGCCTATGAAACAAACATTGATGCACCTATTTTGAATTGGAATTGGTTCATCTTTACATAAAAGAAGCTATTTATAAGAGGGTCACCTCTGCTACCTTGATTCTGTGGTTCCTTCCTTTCGCAGCAAACTCCTCACTAACCAGGGAAAACCATGAAGGTCCATATCCTAGTAGCTCTAGAGGCCCTAGGCCATCAAAGTTTTTCAAAGCTATAATGCTGCATTAATAATGAAGAAAATCTCAGCGGGCTTGATTCTCAGTTATGCCGAGGCCCCTCTGCATTGCCAGAAGGGCCTTAGTGTAATGTGGAATTCAAGACAGTATATTCAGAACTCTGGAAGGTAAAATACAGCCAGCCCCAACGCCTCAGGATTTACCAAGGGACAGCTTTTAAAAAAGAAAAAAAGGTTTAAAAGGACATTCTTATTTATGTGCTACCTGACAGCAAGAGATAAATTTTATCAGACCCAGAGGTAAATCTCAGAGTTTTTTCACAGGTTTTTATAATAAGACTGCCACAGTATAATAATACAGGAACAAATCCCACAAGTCTTCTCCTGCCTGTGTTTTGTTACTGACAGAACAGTTTATACAGTGGACATAATCTTATCTGAAAAAGAATAAGTCAAATTTAATACAGACAAGTAACTACAATCAGTGTTATTAGACTATAATAAAAACATCAGAAGTGGAACAATGGCACTATTTGGAGATAAATCTCTCAGCTCAGTCTCAGGCATAAGAACAAAGTAGCAAGTACTAAAAAGGACAACAGTAGCATGTTACCTTAAAATCAAAAAACTTTAAGTGAATATTCTCTATATTAAGAAAAGAGAGTGTATGTGAGTGAGTGAGAGAGGAAAAAAATTCAGAAGAGCAGGAAAGTGTTTGAGAAATCTACAACTCCACATTAACTCTCAAAAACTTGAAAGTAAATGTACGGAACACATGCTGTCTTGACCAATGAAATAAAGGTTAGTCAAGTATGACTAGGGAGGCAGATAGCCAGCAGACTATTTTATGTATTTCTAATGCTGTAGAATTACTCGTCAGGGACAATGAAAATGAAGGAGAGCTAAGATATGAAGTGGCAGTTGTACACAAAATTAGAGACAGAAGGCACAAGTACAGATGCTTGAAAACATTCAGAATTAAACCAGCGGTGAAAGTCAAGTCAGTACAGTGCTCTAAATCTCAGGTGTACATGAGAGAAATGAGTAAGCCTCACAAATACTTCTTGGGGGTTGTTAAAGCAGAATAGCTCTCTCAGTGGAGAAAATCTGCCCTTTTAGCTTCCAGATTTATGCTACAAAACAGCTGTGTATAACAGAAGCAGGGCAAAACACAGTCTGAGGAAAGAAGGATGGATTATCTGGAACAGGGACGGTTTGAGCAGCTGTGACAAGGCCCCCGCAGAAGAAAACAGTGTTATGTCTACAGAAATTTTGCTCAGGAAGCTGCTGGGTCCTTCTGTAGAGGGATGGAGGCAGCTGCAGAGAAGTGTTCTTTTTGGAAAGGGGGGAAACATAGGGAGCAGAGTGACTGGAGAAACCACTACATGCGTCACAGGATAGGAAAGGGACAGACAAGGAGCAGAACAACCCTAAGTTGCAGTTTTTTCACAAGATGGGAGGCAGGAAGCATAGTGGCCTCAGAGCTGCTGCTCCTTTAAGAAGGAGAGGGAGCAACAAGCAGAGCGTCCTGGCAGAAGGGGAAGCAGCAGAGCCCTACAAAGAGATACTTGAAGCAGAAATGATTGATCCGATTGGGGAGAGCAGAATTAATAAGAGCATACTTGACTGAGAGGAGGGAAGATGTGACAATGGAAATCAAATATGCATAACTTTGGGGGGAGGTATTTTTCACTTGGGATAGTAGGTATAAGTTTTGGAGGCCCAGATTCTCACTCTCTCTGCAGGTAACATGAAAATTGAGTGTACAAGTTGTGCCTCATGATGACCAGTGAAGACAGTCAGTCCCTGACTATCCCCATCTACACCATATATATTGATCACTCTTTAAAAACATGTGGAAGATACCAAGATTTCCAGCAATGCTGTGCATGTGTCAATGTTACTTCTGAGCGTCACTTTCATCACCTGCTTTTTGGGGTAAAGTCCCTTTCCGTGGCTGGAAAAACATACTATGATCCCCAAGAGGCATGAACTCCTAGAGTCTCCTTTAAGGAGAACTTCCACATGCATAAGTTACCTGTGAGAGCTGGAATAAGACATATAACAAGTTGGTGAGCAGGACTTCAGCTAGTGACCAAGGGTGGGATCCACAAAGGTACTTAGGTACATAACTCCATTTTTAGGCACCATTGCAATTCACAAAACTCCCACTTGGCTGTCACCTAACACTGTAGGAGCCTAAATTCATTTGGCACCTAAGTTTTTTCCTCTGGGCACACACACTGCAACCTCATTCTAGGTGCCTGGATACCTATCCCCTGCCTGAGCACATGCACTGCTGCCTCATGCTAAGTGTCCAGACATCTCCTGCCTAAGCCACAGAGTGTTTCACAAACCAGAAAGATAGGAATTCAGCTGGCCAAGTTGTGTATGTGGGCCTAGTCCAGTACGTGATCTCTGAGTATGCCTACCATAATCGGGCCCCTCCGGCAAGTTCACACAAAGACAGCTGTGTGCTCAGGAGGGAAAGGGAAAACCTCCCATGTAATCTTTAGCCTAGTGGATAGGGTACTCAGTCAGGAAGTGGGAAATCCCCAGTTCAAGTCCCCTCTCCTACTGAGGAGAAAGCAGGTCCCTGTTCAAATCCTAACTCTCATGGGAATGCCCTAACCTCTGGGCTATAGAGTCATTCTTGCACTCTCTCTCTCTCTGGCCCAATTATTATTGTTTAATTAAAGTGGAACAGCTTCAATAGGAGAGATTGAAGGTGCCTGCATCAGAATATTCTACAGCCCAGTGATTAGCATTCTCACCTGAGAGCTAGGAGACTCCTGCTCAAATCCCTTCTACCCTCAGGTGGAATACTTGATTTGTGACTATCCCACATCTTGGGTGTGTACCCTATCCACTAAACTGTAGATTAGACAGGAGATCCTCCCACCTCCCTCACCACTCCCCCCCAGCTGTTATGATTAGGATTCCACATGCAACTTAGGCAGCTGAACACCTATATTCCCTTACTTCATGGATCACTAGCAGAGTTAGGCTCCTCCATGGAGCCCAAACTTAGGTGCCCATCTTTGAGAGAAGGACAGTGCTTAGCACTCACCCCTCTGGTTGGGGTCTCCCATTAGCTATTCTAGGCAGCTTCCCACCTAGCATGCTGGCTTTGTGGACTGAAAGCTAAGGCACCGCTCTCTTCATTCATTGTATAGAGAGCCTAAGCCTCTAATTTAGGCTTTGTGGATGGCAAAGGTATTCCTATGATTTTCTAGGCCCCTAAAAGTTTGGCATCATTAGGCTCCACGTTGCAATGCCTCCTTCCCTTCATGAATCCAACCCCAAGTTATTGACTGCTTTAGAACTGCCAATGATCCAAACATAGGATCCTACCCAGACACAACAGATGGGGATACATGCACTTGAGACACACAATTTGATTTTTTTGCCTAGTATATCTGTTGGGCATTAAAAATAAATCTGTGCAGCATATATTGGCCTAACTTAGCAAAACATGCAGTGGCATTTACCAAATCTCTTCTTGCTTGACAATCAACTAAGGTCAATAATGGATCAACTGGCAAATTATCCCATATGGCAGAAACCCACATGACGGAGGAAATTCACAACATAACACTTTACCTAGGCCTATATTCCCTGTTAAAGGTATATACATATATGTTTACATACACATATTTTTCCTAAGCAGTCTTAAGTCTTTTGTCCCTCTAGAAAGAGCCTACCCCAAAATTGGAAAGTCAGCGATATGCAAGTTGCCTAGTCTCTGATATATATTCCATATTGTAGGTGAAATGATCAAATACATAAGTGATACAAATAAAAACACAGTCCTGGGCCTCTAAAGAGTCACCTGTCTAGAAGAAGAGGGATACAATGTTTAGGCTGTGGAACTGCAATGATCACTTATTACCCTTAGATTAGTAAGAATGAAAAAGACAAAGAAAGACCTATTATATATTTGTTTTTGTTTTTCATAATAAATTCTTAATCTAAGTTATACTATATTACGAAGTAATACAATAGCTCCCCTATTGCTCCTTTGGCATGTAAAACTGGCATTAGCAAGGTTGTGGCAATTTGAACACCAAAATGTCAGGATTTAGTTATTCTATTAGGTACTGCCAAATTAAATAGAGAATTCAGGGCTACTTTTCCCCTCCCCAGAAATAACCTCACCCTGTCTAATGGAGAAAATAAAACATTTAAATTCATGGTATTTTGTACTCATTCTGGGTACGTCTAGACCAAGAAAAACAGTCAATTTTAGACTGACATACAATGCCCTACACAATCTCATCCTGCCTGACATCTCTACTCTCTTTTCCTCCTGTTCCCCAGTCACCTCTCCCTATCACTCACTTCATCTTTCTCATATCTTCTGTCAGTTTGCCCTTATGCTTGGAATTTCTTTCACCACGGCTGATCGTCCCTCCAACAATTTTTTGGGAGGCTGCATGGTCCAGCACATGGATAGGGAGCCAGAAGACCTGGTTTTCTATTCCTGTCTCTGACAATGATCTGTTGTATGACCAGGGGCAAGTCACTTAGCTCTCTTCACCTTAGTTTTCCCACTTGTTTAATGAGGATAATAACTTGTCTGTCTTTATACAGTTCCTTATGAATGATCTAGAGATTACAAGTGTTATGCAAGGGCTAAGTATTATTAAAACATTTTTGAAACCCATTCTCAGGAACCCTCTTTTTCCATTATGTCCTCACCAATAATCTTTTTTTGTTCATCCCTGCCTTCCTAAAATATCGTCTTGCATTTGCTTGCCTTGGGTAACTTAGATTGTAGGCTTCTAGGGACATGACATGTGTTTTATACTGGAAAAGTACAGTGTAGTAAAATTTATTTGCTATATAATTTATTAATAACAACCATTATAAACCACAGCTGCACAGAACAGGAAGACACAAGACTGGGCATGAAACAAATGTAGTAGTATTTTTTTTTAAAAGTGTATAAAGCAAGTGCTGATGTGACATAACATTGAAGTAATTTGGGGACAGGGGAAATGGGGTAAATTCAGCCTTTAGAGAATTGGTTAATGTTTGCAAAGTGCTTTGTGGGATGAAAAAACTATGTATGATCATTATAGCAACAGAGCATCTCTGAAATTAAATATCTGAGGCTCACAACTGCCACTGATCTATGAAAATGTGGGTCTTCAGCTCAGCACATCCACTGCATTTGTGATAGTTATTTACTATTGTCCAAGTTCTACCTTTAGTGAAATCTGTGTAACCCCATTTAAGACAACAGAGTTGCATAGGGAGAACTGAGGGAGAATTTTCCATAAAAATGGAGTTGGTGTGAGAAGAGTGCTAGGTTTTCAGAAACAGGTGGATTTTAGTAATATTTTGTAACTATATCACCTTCCAGTCTAGGGTACCAAGGCATTTAATTAATAAAAAGAGTCACAAGCCAAAAGGAAGACTGTATTATCCTCATTTTACCGAACAAAAACAAAACAAAAAAACACCAGAGGCACAGACAAGGTAAATGGCTTACCTTATTAAAAATCAGACAGCAACTCTGTGGTAGAGCTGAGAACAGAACCTAGATCTCTTAATGACCTAGAGGTACTTTAACCTCTAGACCACAGTGATTTGCAATGAATGAGTTGCCTGTGTATATCTGAGGTCAAAAGGACCAACTATCATGTTATGCAGCCAACCATAACTGGAATGACTCCAGAGCCACTTCATATCTTGCAAAGACCTCTCTGATTGTCTCTACACATTTTTCAGTTGCAACAGAGATCCAAATGCAAAACCAAGCAGTCTAGTGCATCATAAGGATTTTCATTAATCTACATGCATTATGTAGGTCCACAAGTCAGTGAGGGTTGATCCAGCAGTCCATATTTATCCAAAATTGCCTACTGACTTCTAAAAGCAATAACATGTGCATCCAAGGAGTGTGAGGTCCCGAATGGATCACTGTAATTCACTTACCAATAAATCTTTACATCTAGAATACCCATTTTCATAATGACTGAAGATTATAAAAAAAAAAAAAAAAAGATATCTCATCAGTATTTCTGGGCATGTATTAAATTTTACTTGTTTAAATTAAACATATGTAATCTCTTAACGCTTTTTATGAGACAATGAAACAAGTTGTTATTACCCAAAAAGTTGCAATACATATTGTTTAATATTGAGAGTTTGGACCATCAGCTCAAGAGCAAGCTCCTACATCAACCAGAATTTAGAGTGCTCGTGAGGGAGAGAGAATCTCATCTGTTGCACACTCTCATGAGCCTGCAGGCACACTCAAGAAATAGCATGGACAGGATCTGAAAGGGCAGTTCCTCAGCCAGATGGAAGATCACCACAAAGCAAAGTCTTTGTGATTGGAAGGAGGAAGTACGGAAGAATACTGGAGTGCTCAAAAGGGTCCTGTCCCACTAAGGGAAAGAGTGTTATGGAGTGAACAGCTAAAACAAGTTATATGGCAGGCAAATGCTTCCAAGACTTAGATGGACAGGGTTATAGGATGATCTTGTTTGACAATAGAAAAAAATATAGAAACTCACTCATATTCAAAGCTGAAGGGAAATCAAAAGACAGATCTGCCTAAACTTAAAGTTAAGTTTAGACAACAATAAGAAGAATAAAAAAAAATCATATAATTGGTCCTTTTCATCTGGTGTCTTGTCTCAAAAAGTGGACAATACCTTAATCAATTGCAGACTGATCTGCACAGATTTGGAGTAGGATCAGACTTTTGCTGACCTCTGCGGACACTCAAGAAACTTGAGTTTGGATTACCCACATCATTAGTTTACATAACTACAACCTGTCTTGAACACTATTTTGTCCCTTTTATAATCCAGCCAGATATTTGTCTTTATTACCTCCCATGGCAATGAATAAAGTCTCTCTCTCTCTTTAAAAACAAACACCCACCCACCAGCATGGTTATACCAAATCTGTTGTACAGAAGTGAAATGTGGGCACTGAGGAAGGCTGAAGAACACCAGACTGTGGTGTTCAATTGTCATCTTATTTTTCAGGATCAATCTTCTTCTCCATAAGTACACTTTAAAGGCCGTTACAGCAAAAATAAATAAGAATAAAGTATACAAGCCAAATACACAATTTAAGAAAATATAAACAACTACCAAGAAAAGTGAACACATGATATAAAAATCCCATTAAGATCCACTTTAAACACAAATTAATGAAATATGCCAAAAGCAAAATGAAAGAAACGCTACATTATGTTACTTCTACTCATTGGGTCTACACATCAGTAGATATTTGTATCACTGTGGAAATAGCAGATGCCGTAATTTAACGCAGCTTTGTGACAACGGTATACTGCTGTAGAAAGAGGAAAAGTAATCCCTCGGCTACCGAAGGCACATAAGTCTCTGTTGCAAGTCACTGAGGAATATCATTGTAGATTGGAATAAACTCATTTCAACAGAAGATACACACTTACTTTCAGAAGCTATAGTAAAATTAGACAGCCGTTTTATCCAAGTGTTTACAGTTCCTATTTCAAAGGCAGTGAGATAAATATTGAATACAGATAGTTAAACAGCACATCCAGAAAATTTTAACAAATTTCTTTAAAAAAAAAAAAAAATTAGGATGGTACAGCTGACAGATCAGCGCATTTTCTTAATTTTACTTCTAGTAAAATTCCCTTAATTTGTTGGGACCATCTGACATTTTATACCGCAGATATTACTGAATGTAAAGTTTTTGAAAACTATACGAGCCCAGTCAGTGACAATCTCTCCCACCACTCAAACTGAAGATAATTGGTTAATACACCATCCAAAGCCCACTGAAGTCAACGGGAGTCTATTAACTTCAGATCAGACCCTAAATTAGCAAGACATTTAGTAAAATTTATGTCAAATCCTGCCAAGTCTGCCCATCACAACTAACTCCAATAGTTAATCAATTAAAAAAAAACTTTAAGACAACTCTCTTCCTTCACAAAACACACATATTGTGTTAAATTAGTTGATAAACTGCATCATATAGCATGTATGTACATATGTACTTACAAAGGATACAGTATGCACTATAACTTCATCTTATTGATTTAAGAGATATTTATTACTTCTCAATTGTGGTAATTTTTCGTAACTGCCCACTAGGGTTATCAGAATATTGTAACAATTTGTCTTAGATCTGCCCTTCCAATAAAATAGCACCAAAAAGAAAAAGCAACTATTATTGAACGAATTATTAAAGTCATATGAAATTTTATAATAATTTGCTATACTTCTTTTATTAAATGTTACTGCATCTGCAACACACAACCTTTATTCACATCTATATTTCCTAATTGTTAAAGCAATCCAAGACTTTGTATTCCATATGTTACAGCTTTCTCTGTAGGCCAATAAAACTGAGTGGAAATAGGCAGCGTGTCTGCAAGCAAATGCTTTTTTACTAGATCTTTTTACACCTCAAGTTTTAAGTCTTGTTTTACCTTCAAGCATTAGCTTCTAATTATAGATTTAGTCTTGGAAAAAATGTAATCTCCTTAAACTACATGTAATTTAAAAAGGAGGCTGTTAGCAGGCATAAAACATTGCATTCACTTAAATAGAGCAATTTTGAGCATAAGAAATGGAAAACTTCTAACACACATTCAGTTTTGAAGTCAGCAGAAGTTGGTGCAATAACAGATATTATCTCACCCACCATGTCTCTCACAGTTTTGGTCAGTTAGCTATAAATAACAAGTTACCTATTAAGATTAAGTGACTTTCATATGTCACTTTCAAAAATGTAGTATAGTGTATTTCTGATACTTGAACAAGTGTGTTTGGGTGTCCTCTAAACTATATGGTATTATCTACCTTGAGTCTAGTGCCTTAAACCTTAGATATTAGTGGGCAACTAGTGCTTTAAATCTTAGATATTAGTGGGCAGAGCCTCAGCTGGTGCAAATTGTCATTTTGGAGCTATGACAACTTGCATCAGCTGAGGATCTGCCTGTATATATTTATTCCCTCACTACCATCTTTCAATAGTACACTCCTATTTGAAACACTTTCACTGTTAATCCTATATTAAGTATGCTGAATTCACTTTCTAGTACAGTTTAAAAGTATAAATGGTTATAAAAGAAGTGTCTCCAAAAAGTCTGGAGAACTTTCTGCAAATAAATATTTAAAAATAAAGCATAAAGAAACACCTTGTAGACATGCACAATTAGTGAGTTTCTAGAAATTTCTTAAGCAAGGGAGAAAAGTATTTAAGTCTGCACAAAATCCTTTTGGAAAGTTAGAATGCTTTATGTTCTTAAAGAAAATTATAAGCCATGGAAGTAACACTGCATTTATATTAAATCAACATAAGTTTGTAACTACCATAAAGTTATTCTACCTCAGTTCAATTCTTTGAGAAGTGTAGTTATCATATCTATATATTAAGAAGCACAAGCTTCCCAGAAAGATCAGCATAATCAGTTTTAGCTTAACCTGAACTGGATCACACTCAGCACATCTGCACATTTACAAGCACAAATTCGCCAGATGTCATAAATTACTATCTTTACCACTTTTCTCCTAAAAGTGTTGACTTAAAGAAAGTGCTGTGAACAGTGGAGATGGTCACAGCATGAGTTGTCAAATGAACTAAATTCAATTGCATAGGATCAGTTGGATATATGCATAATCTAAAAGGGCAAAATGTCAACAATGTTAATGCTTGTGTCCGTTATAGGAACATTACTGTAACCTCTCAGTGATAGAGATACAAAATAGCATTAGTTACGTTTACTTACAATGAATATCATATATTCAAGTTCGCGTGTGTGCAACAGGCAACACTATATTTGTTGTCCATTTCCAAAACACATGCAAGTCAACAATGCACAAATTGAGAGTCATTTCACCACTCCTGAATTACTTAAATAACAGGATTACTTAAATAACCAAAAATGTATGCAGACAAAAATATAGACATCTCAGCTTCCAAACTTTAATTAGAGAAGTTAGAGAAGTTAATTAATTATAATCAATTTCAGGTAATTTGTTAAATAACCCTTAAAATGCAGCTCAGCAGTACAGCTGGCATGTTTTATCGTCCTTAGGGTTGGAAATTATCCTGTTTCAAGTTTAAAGGTGCATCAGCTGGTCTAATCAGTTTTGCTACCACTAACATTTTCAAAACCACCCTACATAGAAGTATGCAATTTACATTGTAGTAAGTTCTGCTTCCCAAAAACAAACAAAATACCAACAAGATTTTCTAAGCTAGAAGTGAAAACAAACTCAAATATTGTTTAAAAGTAGGGCCAGAGTCACAACTGCCCACCCAGGTTGATTAGAGAGAGGAGGTGGGGGAGTAATATCTTTCATAGGACCAACTTCTGTAATTGAGAAAAACAAGTTTTCCAGCTACACAGCTCTTCTTCAGGTTTCCTCACCCACCTGGTCTCTCTAATATCCTGGGCCCGACAGGGCTACAACTATACTGCGTACACTCACTTTGATCTCAGTTTCTACTCCCTTTTTGACTGTGGTTAAGATGTTTGATATATATTTCATATTCCATATTTTTTGTTATGCACAGTGAACCATTTCCTCTTTTGGCACGGAGAAGTAGCTTTCTTTCAAACTTTTACAGACGGGAGAAGATTTGAGACCGATACTATACAAACTATTAGTTTATAACGTTTTTTCCTAGGTGGGCTTCCTTGGTCCATTACTGTCATTTCTCTCCCAGAAAGGAAATAACACGTTCTTTAGAGTCCAAGCTTCCCCATCCCCTTAGAAGCTGTGACAGCTGTCTGGAAACACCAGTGACTAGATTACTGCCCATAGTTTGCATCGGGATATGTGTGCGCTTTGGAAGAGGAGATGCATCCCAGCCTGGAATCTGTGAGCAGCTCAGCGAGGTATTAGTCATTAAGCTCTCACACTTCAACTTCCAAGCGCCCAAAGTGTCCTCCAACGTGGGCTCTCTCCCCGGCACGACCCGCTGCCTGCCTCCTGCATTAGCCAGAGGCTTGCATCTCTGATCCTACATCCAGCCCTATCAGACCCCCTCCCGCCGGCACGGAGAGCAGCAAAGCCAGACCCTTGACAGCTGGGTTTCCTTTCACACGCTCGCCTAGCCCGCTCCATTCACACACCCCCACACCGGCTGTTTATCCGAGGCAGGTTCCACACGTGCACCGGGCTGTACTTACAGAGACACCGTGCGGCTCGGCAGCAGAGAAGGCTGCAAAGTTTCGACCAACTCCCCCCCGCTGCAGACAACTTTGATGCGGACGGTTTGGCGGCCGGGCCCCTTGGAGCGCTCCGCGGTGCAGAGGCAGCTGTCAACGATCAGGTCCGGGCAGTTCCTGCTGGCCCAGGAGAGCCCCGCCAGCGCGGCCGCCAAGCAGAGGCAGTGGCAGAGCCCGTGCATGGTGGAGGAGCGGACGCCGCGGCTCTGCGCTGCTCATGGCAAGCTCCGCGCACAGCCCGCTGCGAGGGCGGCTCGATGCCCGCCCCGCCTCCTGCACTGACCCGCTGCCGGATCCCGGGGCGCCCCCGGGACAGGGAGGGTCTCCCCCGCCTCCTCGCGGCAGCCACACCGGGCGGACCCGCGGCCGGTCACTCCCAGCAGGAGCCTCAGCGCCGCCCTCGGCTCACCGGAATAAAACTCCCCCGAGGAGAAGAGAGAGCCTCCCCCCTCCCGCCGCGGCCTGTCAGCGCGACCCGCCCACAGCCAGGCTCCGCCAGCAGCCCCGGGCAGCGCCCCCGGGCTGAGCGGGCGAGCCGGGCTGCAGCTCGCTCGGACCGCGCCTGGCGGGGCTCGCTGCCTTCTGCGCCCCCAAGGGATAGCGCCAGCGCTGAGCCTGGGCTGGTGCTGCACAGGGCGAGCCCCTCCGAGGCAGTGACAGCGTGAGGCTGAGGGGCACCGTGGGAACCCAATTTTCAGCCAGCCTACTCCTCCCCCTCACAGATGTGGGTTTGGAGACCGGAACTGAGTGGGGAGATGCCACTGGGAGTATCCTGACCATGCGTTTGTGGTTAAGGAATTGGACTAGGACTTTAGAGATCTGGCTTCATTTCCCAGCCCTGCCACTAATTTCCCTTGCGACTTTGGGCAATTGGCTTCATCTCTCCATGCCTAGTTTTCTATCTGTGAAATGGAGAGTATAGTTAATTTTAAGTTAAGACAAGGTTAAGTTCAGCTTCGCTTCATCAATGTTACCAGTTACTACAACTGCTGCCACAGAAAAGCTTACCGGTGTTGATGCATTAGGGCAGCATAGCAAAAATACACAGAAGCTCAAACAATAAGAGACTCTGTAAAATATAATGTTTACTTTCAACATACATATACTCCAGAAAGCCATGCAGAGCTGAACAAACTGGGCTGGGGTTTAGTCAAATGGTGTTCCAAATCTACCCCTGTTAGTTTGGCCAGCCTCACATGCTCTTTCATTCCCTTTTTGTGAACACTCATGTAAATGTGTTTGCTCACAGACAGCCAAGGTTAGGTGGCTAGCAAAGATTAATTTAAATCAAGAAACAAAGATCCCAATCCTGCCCTGACCTCTATATGGGCAGACCTGCCCAAAGTCCCATTGACTTCAATGGGGCTCCATGCAAAGGTCTCTTGGGTGTGGTTCATTCTCTCATTCCCCATAGATATGTGTAATGTATGTTTAACCTAGGCTGAAAATTGTTCACAATATGAGCAGTCATGATCTATTTTCAGACAATTCAGGAACAGAAAAGGCTAACTTCTCAGCATAAATTACAACCAACAATTCATCTAGTTCTAGCTGAGAGTGAATGAAAAGACAGTTCGTAAAGAAACCCCAATCCTGCAATGAACTGTATTCTGACAGACTTTGGTACTCACAAAGAGCCTTATTTAAATCAATGGCCTGGAGCTTGTTGCAGGAGCTGGGTTACACATTGTAACTTTATAGCATTTGTTACCATAAATATAATACATAGCTATTATAAATGACTAGTTTTGAGGGCAATAGTGGTACAGTAATATTCCCTAAAGGCAAGGGCTGTTTTTTGTGTGTGTACAGACCCTAGTACAATGTAGCCTTAATTCCTAATGTGGGGTTCTCGGTATTAATAAATAATCCATAATAGAAAAGTTACTGCTGTTGTGAAATATCATGATCAAGGTAACTTTATCCCTAGAGCAATATCTTTTGTAGAGTTTTTGCTTTAAAGGAGTCATTAATGTTACACCTCTTTTTAAAAGCAAAGTGCTGTAAATCTTAGAGAATAAAATGGGATGTGTCTGTTACATGAGGCATCTCAGCATCCTAATGGTTGTGCCTCTTTTTTTCTTTTTTAAGGTAAAGAAAGCCTAAAAAGTATTTAAATTCATATATGAATTTTTAACCATGTTAGAAATTCAGGTCCACCCTGTATTTTTTTTTTTAAACATCTCTTGGGACAACTAGAGAAGTAATACCATGTGTATAAACCTGATTGAAAGGGAAGTGATTTTGTTAGAGTGTTAAAACTCTGCTTTGCTTAGTGATTAAAAACAATCTAACTCACGGGCCCTACAAAGTATTGGATGGAAAGATCTTCAGTTAAGGGACAAGAACATTCACAGAGTACATCCCAGCTGTCTGCAAAGTCCTGCAGTAAGAACAGACTTGACATTCCTAATATTGAAGGTAGAAAATAACAGGTAAGTTCCTCTCCAATTCCCAAACAAACCAACCAACCTTTCAGGCCATTCTTATAGATAATAAAGCAGCAAAAACAAGACAAATCCACATTGTATAAACATTTATATAAAGTCTGATGCATATGATGTTTTACAAGCACAGATAAAATGTTTCCTGCCCCAGAGAGCTTACAGTCTAGACAAACAGAACACAAGGTTACTGTGCATGTACTCAAAGCAAGCATACCTAGGTTTATCTTTCTGGCTCTAGTTTTCCCACTTAATTTGATCAGCTGCCAGGATTTTGCATGTGTCATCTGTAGGAAATGCTTGAGGGTGTTGTTAAAATGAAGGTGGTGCCTCCTGTCCAGTAGCATGAACTTCTAGCACAATTTGAGAAGCATTCAGAGGGTTAGAACAATGTGGGCCCAGCCCAACTCAGATTAATTTCCTGGAGCACAGAAGCAAACTCTGTTAGCTTTGCCTGAATACTTAAGGTCTGGAGACTTAAGTGAGACATGGGAGCCTAAAACCATCTGGTTTAATATAATTTCTTTGCAGTCTAAATATGTGCCCTAGGTATTGGACAAAATAATTATCTGCATAATGAGGTAGACTTTCATGTGACAAACAGGTCAGGCCAGTATGGGTGTAGACAATAGGCAAACAAATAAATATGAATGTTTTCTATTTATTCTTTTTGCTGACCAGATTTTTATGTGCACTGAAGTAATCCTGAAATATACAAGTCTTACTCTGTGGCAGAAAGTATGAGTTAAAAAGGGACATTTATAAATATCAAGTAAAGTCATGGATAGTACGAAATATTGAAATGTTGCTAACATGAGTGAGGGCAAAAACAATTTTAAAAATGAATCAGAAGTTAGCAAAATAGGCATTTCTCTGACTTGCAAGGTTACATTATACTTGGATCAGTTCACCAATCACAGACACACGTACCTGTTTAACATGTGTAACTTGGGACACTGCACAAGAGTTAAGTAACAAGAAGTGAAGAATGTTTCATACAATAGATAGGAAATTTAGAGAGGCACAATGTAATGATCTGAATTAGAATTTTGACAGGATTTCCAAAGAGTATGTTACTACTGGAAAAGAGCCATGGAAACTTTAATAGCCACAAGTTTGTTCTACCTCTTGTCCCTCCAGCAACCCTCTAACTGCTAGGGCACTGGTACTACGCCAATCAGACTGAAGCAGTGAGTTACCTACATCACTTTCTGCAGCACCTTGGTATTTCATTACTGTTTCCCACCCAGGTACCAACCAGATCTGATGCTGTTTACTATAGCTTGTGAGTTCAGACACAATCACACCACACGGTCGTATGGCTACAACCCATAACAAAGGAAATGGGCAGAAAATGAGATTAAATTTAGAAAAAATGAGGAGTAAGTATCTGGGGGGCAAGAAATAATCCAGAACAGATTTTGAATTGGTTGAAAATAGTTGAATGCTGAAAAGATATCAAGAAGAGTGACAGGGAAAATGTAGAATGAACATGATCCTGCAATAAAGTGTTTGGTGTGGCAAAAAATCCCCAATAAAACAAACAAACAAAACTCACACACATACCAACACACACATGATTTTTAACTTAATGTATAATGACTTTATGTCACAAATGAGGGATGTGATAGACCCTGTCCATAAACACCTAGACTAGAGCATTGCACACAGTAAGAATTGTAGAATCATAGAAATGTAGGGCTGGAAGGGACCTCAAGAGGTCATATAATACAGTCTCCTGTGCTGAGGCAAAACCAAGTGTATGTAGGCCATCCATTACATGTGTTTGTCTAGCTTGTCCTTAAAAATCTCTGCTGGCAGGGATTCCACAACCTCCCTTTGTAACCAATTCTAGTACTTAACTACCCTTATAGTTGGAAAGATTTTCCTAATATCTAAACTAAATCACCCTTGCGGTAGCTAAAGCTGATTACTTCTTGTCCTACCTTCAGTGGACACCGAGAACAATTGATCACCATCCTCTTTATAACAGCCCTTTACGAATTTGAAAACTGTTCTCAGGTCCCCAATCAGTCTTCTTTTCTCATAGCTAAATGTGCCCAGCTTTTTAAACCTTTCCTCATAGGTCAGGTTTTCTAACCTTTTTCATTTCTGTTGCTCTACTTTGGACTCTCCAATTTGTTCACATCTTTTCTAAAGCGTAGCGCTCAGAATTGGACACAGTATTCCAGCTGAGACCTCATCAGTGCTGAGTAGACTACATATGACACTACTATTAATACACCCCAGGGTATTAGATCTTTTTGCAACTGCATCATATAGTTGACTCATATTCAATCTGTGAGCCACTAAAACCACCAGATCCTTTTCAGCAGTACCACCACATAGCCAGTTATTGCCAATTTTGTTGTTTTGCATTTGATTTTTCCTTCCTAAGTAAAATACTTTGCATTTATATTTATTGAATTTCACCTTGTTAAATTCAGACCAATTCTCCAATTTGTCAAGGTCATATTGAATTTGAATCTTGTCCTCCAGAGTGTTTGCAATCCTTCAAGCTTGGTGTTTTCTGCAAATTTTATCAGCATACTCTCCACTCTCTTAGCCAAGTCTTTAATGAAAATATTGAATAGTATTGAACTCAGGACAGACCCCTGCGGGATCCTATTAGTTTCCACTAGCAAACCATTGTTAACTGCTCTTTGAGTACAGTCTTTCAAGCAATTGTGCACCCACCTTAAAGTCATTTTACTTAGACCACATTTCCCTAGCTTGCTTATAAGAATGTCATGTAGGACTTTGTCAAAAGCCCTACTGATATAAAGATATATCACGTCTACTGCTTCCACCTCCCTCCCATCCTCTAAGTCAGTAACCCTGTCAGAGAAGGAAATAAGATTGGTTTGGCATAATTTGTTCTTGACAAATCCATGATGGCTATTCCTTATCGCTATATTATCCTCTGGGTGCTTACAAATTGATTGTTTAATAATTGGTTCCAGTATCTTTCCAGGTATTGAAGTTAAGCTGACTGGTTTGTAGTTCTCCTTTTTAAAGATAGGTACTATGTTTGCCCTTCTCCAGTCCTCTGGGACTTCACCCATCCTGCATGAATTCTCAAAGATAATTGCTTCATCAGGCCCTGCTGACTTAAAGAATATTTAGATAAGTGGATGTATTAAACCTGTTCCTTCCCTATTTTGGCTTGTGTTCCTTCCCCCTTTTAATATTAATTGTGTTGAGCATCTGGTCACCATTAATCTTTTTAGTGAAGACTGAAGCAAAATAGGCATTAAACACCTCAGCCTTCTTGACATTGTCAGTTATCTCTCCTTTACCCCTAAGCAGAGAAATTTGCTCTTAAAGTATTTAAAGAACTTCTTATTGCCTTTTATGTCTTTTAAGCACAGATCATGTCTGAAAGCACAATATGCTTTTTTGTCTTTAAAAAGTGATTTATCACAAAAATTGTGGTCAGGTGTTTCAATAAAGTTCAGTAAATGTGTCGCTGAGGTTAGAGTTCTTCTGGGAAAAAATGCTATTCTATTTGTTATGTAGCAGAATGGAGACCAATATATTGATTACATTTGAAATTGTGATTGTAGCTGGGCAATTATACACTACCAGAGGGGTAAATACAAATTCAGAAATATTTGGAGAAAAAACAGGATCAGGAGTTGTTTCCCAAGAATGAACTGAGCTTTTCCATGAAGCCATTAGAGTTATTGCAAAAAGCCAAATATAGATATCATTAAAATCTTAACACTGCCTTTTACTTGCTAAATGAACCTCAGCTATCAATAAGATCCCTTGCAGTGTGCACCACAGAAACCTGGAATAACATTTCTTCATATTTTATTACAAAGTAATTCATTCCATAACTTTCAGTTTTATTGACATTCTAAACATTCAAAGTAAAAAGTTTTTTTTTTCATTTTTCTCTCTTACTTGCATATTATTTATTTGTAACAGAGGAACAACTCTCCTGCATGTCCTAGGAGCAGCCCAGGAGAGCAGACTTCTTGGATTATGCATTTACTGGGGAATAGGAGGGACTGGGGTCATATAGCATCATGAAGGACAAAAGAAGCTGAAGCACTTGTAAGAGAAATGGGAGAAGTTAGAGGCTTGGCAAAGTGAGACCACTGCCACCTAGGAATCCTAAACCACACAGGAGAAGTTCACTGGATTTGGAGATTTCATTATAGCCACCTTACATGTCCGACACAGTTTCTAAATGCATGAGATCAGGGTACATTCTTTTTCCACTTCAATGCCCCACATGGCAGGTACTTTCCTACACTGTGTAGTTCTTACACAGTCTATATTAGAAGCACTACTGTGGCGCAGTTGCGCCGCTGTAGCACATCTGGTGAAGACGCTCTATGCCAATAGGAGAGAGCTCTCCCGTCGGCATAATAAAACCACCTCTATGAGAGGCGGTAGCTATGTCGGCGTGAGAAGCTCTCCCGCTGACATAGCGCTGTCCACACTGGCGCTTAGGTGGGTGTAACTGACGTTGCTCTGGGGGTTGGCTTATCCACACACTGACGGACATAAATTATAACGACATAATGTATAGTGTAGACAAACCCTTGGATAGACAAGGCTCCCACATGGCTTAGTACTGTAGCTGCCCAGCAAGACAAGGTACATGTCATAGAGAGTACCTAACACTTCAGTGATAGAGCTGTGCTCCTGTATTGTTTAGGAGCCTACTTCAAGCATTACCTCCCCCTCTCCCCCCGAAAACAATGCTTCACTGCTTTCTACCTCCTCTTCTCCCTCACCTCCACCACCACAGAGAACTACTGGGGCAGATTATTCTTGTCCTTACTGTCCCGACTTGTGAAGATTTTTTTGTCCCCACTTCCTGCTCTATCCTATTAGGGGCAGCAAGGTGGGAGGATGTGCAGAAAATTGGCAAAATGTCAGGAGGACAATCTGGGTACATGGAAGAGGGCAAGAAAATGCTACAAAAATGACAAAGCAAATTTATGTGAGGGAAAAATGTAAGTCACATGAATTTTGTGCAGCAGTAAAACTGAATTTTAGACAAGAATCTGGCTAAACACACACTTTTTTAGTAATCAATAATAGGATTTGGGGGTTTGGGAATGATTGTACTTGTGATCATGTATTAACAATGCTACATAAGAATAGTTTGTGTTCTATTACTTCCTATTTTAGTCGAGTAAGTACCAAGAGATTGTGTCAAGAATATTAGTGAATTTCTAGGCTACTGTGATAATGCATTCAGTGAGACACAATGACATTACTAACTCAAGCTGTACTTTGCTGTGTGTTATTTTTTCTTTGCTTTTAACTAAAACTTGCTGTGTATGGAAAGAGAATATTTTATACTTTGGAAGAGAAAGTTGAAAAGAGGGATATCCTTGTACAATGGATGTTTGAATATGTCCAAGTGTTAAGCAGCCTATGTTATAACATTCTTCTCTAATAAAAGAGTACACTACCTTGCCACCCAATTATATTGAATTCCATTTTAAATGCTAAGGATGGCATTATAAAGAGCGTTCCGTACATTACTGGTGGTTCAAATAATTAATTTGTTTTATTCTATGTTTGCTGGTCAAAAATTAGCATGACTGTATGGGAGACACAAAAAGATTTAGAAGCGAACAAACATAGTGCAATAGTCTATAACTTTTAAAACTAAGGCTAAAGTTTTCTTTAATCAAGGATTTAACCAGAATCACATTTTGCACCCAAATGAGAAATTTAATGAAATACAAGCGAGATTTCTATGTGCTGACATATTTAATTATAACAATGTGAACAGCTATGCAACGATCCTACCAACTACAGTAACCTCGCCTCCTCTCCAGGCTCTTACTGACACTTCTTCCTTTATTATATTTTTAAATATATCCTTTGCTCTAAACCCCACTGCCAAGACACAAGTTCACATGCTAGTTAGCTTTCAACATGACAACTGGAATGCTCTTTTTGGCACCCCTCACTTTCCTATCTTTCCCCACTCCTGTCCACTCAAAACTGTTGCCACCAAATTTTCTTTCCCACAGTTCTGGCTATACCTTTTCTCTTTCAAGCCTTTTCAAAAAGATTTTTCTTCCACGCAAGATTCTCCTCCTCAGTTTTAAGGCATTTCATAAGGTGACCTTCTTATGCCTCATCTCAGACACCTCCTCTCCTGTGTTCTAATATCATTCCTACTTGCTCATTCTCATCCTTGAATCTTCTCTCCTTCCTCCTCCACATGCTGGAAATAGTCGAATGCTTTCTTAATGGTCTTCTTCAAAAGACCAAGACCCTTAGTCCACCTCCTCCATGACATATTTCAACCACACACCACTCTTTCTGTATTGTCTGGCTCTATTTTAAACTGTTCCTGCTTGCCCTTACAAAGGAAACACTTCAGCCTTAGGGATCTGTTAATTATTTTACATATACACATACAGCACAGAAACACATAAGTACTTACAATACCAGTTACTTCAAGTAAAATCAGAGGTTTCTGAAAACCTTAATGTCCACTATTAGTATAGTGATGATCTCAGTATATAAATATTAGCTCTCCTAAAGGATCCCTAGCCCTCTACCTATAGCCAAGTTTTATGGTACAAAAACTAGATGTCATGGATAAGATTTAGCCTGTATTTTCTTGAAACCAAAAATACTTCTATCCACAGTTAGCTGAATTGCATATGATTAATTTCAGAGAAACATTTTCTAAGTTTCCCCCTAGCTACTTGAGTTTACCTCATGAATTGAAAAGCACAGCCTCCTCCATTCCAACATAATTAGGCTGAAAGTAAAGATGTCCCCTACTACTTATGATAATTTGATGGCGAGGAGGGTGCGCATGAAATTAGAAGAAAAATGGGCGAAGAATACAGAACACTGTGCAAAGAAATTTGTGTGAAGATCAAAGAAGACTATGAAGACTTTAGAAAGAAAACATTGAGAGAGGCAGCTGAAAAGAATGAGAGTCTGAAGAAGTTAGAAAGGGATTTTAGACTGAAACAGATTATCCCAGCAGCACTGAAAGATGAAAATGGTGAAAGGACATCGGAAAGGAGCAAGATGAATGAAATATGTACAAAATTCTGGAATGACCTCTACTCCTCGCATGTCTATGTCCAGCGTAGACCGTCAAGGCAGCAGGTTACAGAAGAAGGCAGGTTACAGATGTTATGTGGGAAGAAACTGAATATGCAGTTCATAACATAAAGAGAGGGAAGAGTCTTGGAGTGGATGATATTTGGCCAGAATATCTCAAAGCAGGGGAAGATAGTCTCTTCAAAGTGTTGGCGCAACAGGTCACCATTTATATCAATAGCAAGCGTGTTCCAGATGCATGGAAGAAATCAAAAACAATACTATTGATGAAGAAAGGCGATCCAGAAGAACTGAGCAACTACTGTCGATCACACTCCTCTCACAAGTGTATAAAGTCTTCACCCACATCAGACTCAATTGGATTAAGAAGGATTTTGAAATGCACGAAAGCAGAGAACAAGCTGGTTTCTGCTCAGGGTATTTGACAATTGATCACATCCACTCAGTTCGGAAGATCAAAAAAATTGCAAAGAATACAAAATACCTTTGTGTATTGCATTTGTCGACTACAGAAAAGCATTTGACTCAGTAGAGATTAACACTGTACTCAATTCACTCAATGAAATCGAATGAACCCGAGGTACATTGACCTGCTGGAAGAAATTAACTGCAATTGCTGGATAACATTATTCAATGTCCCCTGCATTATTACTATATGCAGAGGAGTCAGACAAGGCAACACAGTCTCACTGAAGCTGTTTACAGCAGTACTGGAGTCGCTGTTCAAGAAATTGAACTGGGAAGAAGGAATCAGAATTGACGGAGAACAGTTAACGCATCTTTTCTTCGCTGACAACTGTGTAATACTGGCAAAGGACACAGCAGAACTGGAGAACAAATTGCAGCAACTGCAAACACTTTCACATGATATCGGGTTGGAAGTGAACACGTCGAAGACGAAGTGGATGTGGAATGAGCATTGTACAGAAGGAATCATCACTGTAAATTGGAAAGAAATCGAGGAGGTCAACAAATATATTTACCTGGGTCAGCAGCTGAGCAGAGACAACTCATTCAAAGGGAATGCAGTAGGAGGCGAAAGGCGGGGTGGGCAAGTTTCAACAAAATAAAGATGTCTCTAATGGATGATGAACTGAAAAGGAAAGAACTGTTTAACTCCACTGTTCTGCCAGCAATGATATACGGAGCAGAAAGCTGGTCAACGACGAAAGCCGAGGAAGAAAAATTTGCTGTCACCCAGAGAGCATTAGAAAGGCAAATGTGTAAGATATCGCTCTGTGATTATATACGGAATGAAGAGATCAGAAGGCGTACAGAAGTGACCGATGTAGTGCAGGCAATGTACGATGCAAAGCAAAGATGGGCGGGTCGAGTAGTCTGCAGGCAAAACAATAGGTGGACAACTCACATTAGTGACTGGATCCCCAGAGACCACAAGCAACTGCTGGGCAGACCGAAAACACGCTGATCCTATGACAAAACTCTTTGGCCAGAAATGGAAAGAACGTGCTCACAACAAAATAGAATGGTGTGGCGTCGACTTGCGTTCATGGAGGGACGGGTGAGGACAAGCCGGACAAAGGCAACAAAGGTGACTACTTATGAAGTTTTCAACAACTCCATAATGTTCAAGTAAACTTGACTGTAAAGACTGTGGTGGGTTAAAAGAGAACAAATTGCAGCATAATGTGAAAATGCAGCTTGCCAATGTTGTGAGGAAGTTGATTAGATCCAAATTAAAGAATTGCATTTAAAATGAATCTAGAAATACACTGCATGAGTAAAAATAATGTTCAGGAGAGCCAAATTGCAGTTGTATAGGGATTATTGAAACAATTGTAGTTGCTGATTTATAACTGTGCTGCACAATGTATTATAAAACTGGTTATCAGCGTGCTAACACTACAATAATGCATGAAGCTTAGGATCAGTTTTAAATGACATCCATAACTATTGAGAATTGCTAAAAAGCTATTGTTCCTTATTCATTTCACTCTAAATGTACCATTTTCCCACCCCTTTTGCAATTGTGCTCTCTTAACATGTGAGTGCATTTGGAATTGGAATAAAATGAATCACCCTCCACAATGATAGCAATTGGTATGCATAAGGTGTTAACTGAGACAGGAAATGATTTTTACTAGACTGATATGGATTTTTGGGAATGTGTAATAACTCTTTAAGAAGCCCAATATAAAAGTATGAAATGGGGGCCTCTTGCAGATGACTTCCTGAGGCAACATTGCTAAAAGCAGATAAATAGTTCAGATATTTGGACATGTATTTCAGCACACATCATGAGCAGACAAATGAGGGAGGGGAAGCAGAGGACTAGAACCTAGATCTTCTGATTTCCAGCCAATGCCCTCTGCCAGTACACTGCACTATTGCTTATCAAGCCTAATGAAAGATACTGAAGGAAGTTCTCATGAATTTCTTGCACTGGACCATCCACACAACATTCTTCATTATCTGTTTTCTTTATTTATATTTTCAGTACTGCTTTGTAGACTGCATATGCTTTTCTCATAATTGCTTGTGACCTTTGTTTATTTATACTAAAAAAAAGTCCTGACTACTTCCAGACACTATTAAAAATAAACCATTTTAATTGTTCTGATGTTTTATGCCCTCCTCCCCTTTCCAGCCCAGTTTGACAGGATGGAACATTGTTTTTGCTTGGGATATAACTATTTCTGCTGGAGGAGAGAGCGCTAGGGGGAATCAGAAAACAGACAGTAATCGAAGTTCCAGTCAAGTGAACGTACTTTGTCTAGGAGCTGTCAGGTATCCTGTTACAGGTATATACATTTGCTTAATACATTCATTCCACATGGTTTCTTTACCAGATAAGCCATAAAATATATGTACTTTTTCATATGACTATGAATCTCACTGCCTTCAGTTAAAATTGTATGACTCACCTCTGCCCTTGCTTTCTCGTTACACCATTAAAATTTACATAATAATTTAAAAAAGATGTGCACACTCTCCTCCCTACAGGAAGAGGGGCAAGTAAAACAAGACAACCTCTAAAGGTTCCTGATGGTCCCATGTAAGCAGGGCCGGCTTCAGGCATTTTTGGGGCAGCACCGTCCAGGGGCTTTTTTTTTTTTTTTTTTGCTTGGGGCGGCAAAAATGGTAGAGCTGGCCCTGCATGTAAGGCACTCACCATAGTGGTGAGTATGAAATGGTTACATAGATCCAAGGGACTCTTACAGCCCCTTTTGATTATTATACCACATCCCTGATTTTGAACTCTAGTTAATCAAGACTCCCAGTTTACTGATACCCCCAAGAGAAATAGGCACCATGCTTTGCAATGCCTTGCACCCCCTCCTCACAACCCCATTTCTACAAAGTTCTCTGAAGGCTTTCAGAAACTGGGTTCTCCTGTATTTGTAATAAAACCTAATTTCTAATGAGTTTAAGGAGGGTTTTGTGGTTGAGGCACTAGCCTGACTCAGGAGATCTGAGCCAGACTTCCTGTGTGTCTTGGGGCCCTTAATAGGTGCTTAAGTTCTCGGAGTCTTGTCTATTTATATTGTAAGCTCTTCAGGGCAGGGACTCTCTCTCTCTCTCTCTCTCTGTGTTTGTACAATGCCTTGCCCATTAAAGCCCTTAGCACCCTTGGGGCCACTAGCTGAAACTGTAATAATAGAATAAATCAATGTAATAGTGGCAGCAAGCAACTTGTGCCCTGGGGGTTAAAATAAGGGGGAGTATGGGAGAGCACATATCCTCCACCTCTGCTAGTGACAGACCTCCCTGTCCCATGCTCTCCCAGGCTTGGGGAATCTTGGTTCCCACTCTACCTGCCACTTCACTGGCTGGTGAAGTAAGAACTCCTCTGGTGCAGTACAGATAGGAAGAGCTTGTGGGCTCAAGTTCTACCTGTAGATGATGCAAAACCAATACCACATGGGAGAATAATTATTCAAGCTGCGAGTCCACTTTCTTCTACAGAAAGATCTCTCCCCCTTGCTGGTTCTCCTGCCCCTTCAGGGAGACAGAAGGAAAGAGACAGAGTGCCCTTTCACTAGGAAAATGGAAATACTGTCACGTGCTTCCCACGACTAGTGAAAATCCAGGGGAAACAGAATGGCCCTGTGAGTTCCCTCTCCCCTCCTGGCCATCCATGGTGTGGGTGGGGAGTGAGTGGAGTGTATGATTAGAGGGCAACCCTATACAGTTTCATGCTATGCACACACAAGAACACACACACTTTTGTCTGGTTGCCCATGGCCTGCTTGGGAACATGTATTTCTTTTTCCTTTGTCCCCTTTCACTTCCTGATGTCATACCCCCTCACACACAATGCTGCAATTCAAACACATGACAATATAAGTCCATGAGAATTGCTAATCTTCCCATTCCTATTTTCATCTACTTTAATCTGCAGTGCTAAGTAGTAATAGAGGCCTGTGCTGTGGCTTGAAAAGTAAAATGTGCTTTGCCAGTGAGCTGAGTCCATGCCTTGAACGGAGTCTGGCAAGCTACAGGTGCTGATACAATGACTTTGGAGACCTATTCCTGGACCTTGGGCCAGCAAGTGATAGGCCCTGATGAGAGATACTGGATCAGAACCTAAACTTCAACCTTGATCTACTGGGACAAGGGTTTAACCAAATGACACTAAGTTGACTATGATTTGACCTTGTCCACACTAACTGCAAAATCATAGTCAATATAATGCTAGTGAACATGACACTGTAAGGTCATATTCAGTGGCAAGTTATATTGAATTAGAAGACAAGCCTTCAATAACTTTCACATCAACTAATTTAGTTCAATATAAGATGTTTCCAACTGCTAGTGTTGCTATTTACATCTGCTATCTGAAAAGTGCCGTCAGCTTTCTGCTTTATATCCACCTAACAAAACATACAGTTTTCCTGAGAAGGGAAAACATGATTGAGCTTGTTTTTCTACAGCTATTGTTGTACAAGGCTTTCTTGTGCTTATTATTCAGATATTGCTAAGATGATACACTAGTGGCAAATTAGTAGTAGCAAGAAGACATTTATCTAACCCTAAATGTGCATAACCTGTTTTAGGGTGCATGTGTTGCAATAAGACAGCAAATTCTACATTGTTTTTCACCCAGAAAGCCAGTGCTAGGGGCTGAATGATGAAGCAAGTTGCAGAGAACAGGGTCTTGTTTTAGTTATTAATTCTACAGTAGCTTTGGATACTTAGAACTCCAGTAAAGATGTAACAAAATGGCTCAATTTAAATTAATGGCTAAATTCCTATTGACTTCAATGAGGCCAAGATTTCACTCAGGAAATTCTGCTGCAGCAACTGAACATTTCATTGATTAAAAGGCCAGAAGGGACAATTATGATAATCAGTTCTGAACTGCTGTGTGACAGAAGCCTTGAGACTGACCCGAATTAATTCCTAGCTGACAAAGTATATCTTTAAAAAAAAAAAAAAAAATCAAGTCTTGATTTAAAAAAGTTAAAGATGGAGAATCCACCAAAAGCCTTGCTGCATTGTTCCAATGGTAAATTACCCTTTATTGTTAAAAATCTGCACTTTCTTTCTAGTTTGACTAGCTTCAGCTATCGGCAGTTGATCTTGTTATACCTTTGTCTGCTAGACTGAAAAGTCCTCTATTATCAATCTTCTGCTCCCTGCCTAGATACTTTTAGCGTGATCAAGGCTAGGTGTGATTCCTAGCTCCTGTAAACATACTCACACTAGCTCAATGTGAGCAAGTGAGTATAAATAGTAGTGCAGTCACAGTAACACAGGCAGCAAAGGCACAGCTTAGCTGTGCCAAGTATGTACACACAGGATTCAGATGGGTATGTATGCATGCATCAGCTCAGCCATATTGCCACTGCCTAGGGTACCAGCATCTATACTATTCTTTGCACTTGCAGTAGCTCTCATTGAGCTAATGTGAGGATGTGTATGTGAGTAAGGAGTCACTGCCCTACCTTGTAGTGTAGACATAGCCCAAGTCATCCCTTAACCTTCTGTTTGTTAAGCTTAATAGATTGAGTTCCTCGAGTATTCCACTATAAAGGCGTGTTTTCCAATCCTTTAATCGTTCTCTGGGCTCTTCTCTGAATCCTCTCCAATTTTTCCTTGAATTATGACACCATAAATGGACATTGTGCTCCCATATAGGTCACACCAGTACCAAATAGAGAGATAAAATAACTTCTTTATACTGTGAGTGGGGTCAGGGTTGAAATTGACCATTCCCTTCTACATTGAATGAAGGCTTTTAAGAACTCTCCTTTGAATGCCTGTAAATGGATGAGATCTAGTCCTAGAAATAAATCTGAGTACTTGCAACTGGAAACAAAAGGCAAGAGAAGCTCATTGTGCTTTAAAGAAAAAGTACTAGGTTAGTATCATTTTAGGTAGGTCCTTTTGCTATATCAATAGCAAATTAGAGGTGATATCACACTGAGATGGTACATCCAAAAAGCTATATACAGTTAGAGGAAGATAGAAAACAGTTCTACAAAATGCAGGACTAGGCCAATAAGTAGTCTTGTAATCCTAAAGACCGGGAGCCAAAGTTTCTTCTTGTTCACACTGGTGTGAATCAGGAGTAATTCCATGCAAATGGAGTTATCCACCAAGTTTTGTTGTAAGTAGATAATCAGGGATATACATTTATTTATGGATCCTTATAACTAAGTCAGAGATTCCACAATAAATCTGGGTGTATGCACCTCTTTTTATCATTATTGGCAGTTATACATACATACAACAGGAAAACATGTAGCTTACAATAATCATCTAATGAACAAGCTTTGGAGTTGTACACACTGGTTTTTAGAGACAGATTTTTAGAGAAGTTCTCCAATTTATTTATAGGAAGGTGGGGAGAGACAAGGATATCCTCTGAATTACTACAGCTCAGAACTTGGAGAATGCTTCCTCCTTCCAGCTGTGTAACTAGGAAACAGGAAAAGAAAAAAAAAAAGATTTAATAAAAGATTCCCTCTGATTGGCCATGTTAAATCTAACTTATTACTGGACTTGTAATAAAAACATCTTCTTACACAACGAGCCCTGAAAGGGCTTTAATACCTCTTATACTACAGACTTGTGTTATGCTTTTGAAATCATGGTCTACACCAATAAAGTTCTACTGTATTCAGAATGCATTCATTGGCTGGGAATAGCTGTAGTCCACAGAGGAAATAAACCCAAGGGATGAGAGGGCAAGCAAATTAAAAACATACCCCAAAATAGCCCAAGAATGTAGACCTCTGATTAAATTAGTTTTGGTTTAAATACATCTCCTTTAAAAAGGTAATATTTATAGCTGGTCAATCATAACATATTGATTATAAACTTATTGGGGCCCGAAAAGTATTTTTTAAAATTGACACCAAGCTTAGCTGCAGTGTATTGGATGGGGATGGGAATGAGGGAGGCAAAGAGGCTTACTAATGAATTTTCCACTCCCCAATGAGTGTTAATCCTGACTAATCCAAATTTTAATGGCACTCTACAGTCTGAAAATTTTGTTTTAAATTATCACAACAAATAGCAAAGACGTTTCCCAGAATTAGAGGTTTCCTGATGCCATTACCAAAGGTCACATTAAGTGTCCCAGTGCAGGCAAATCCACAACATACGCTAGATATGGGACCCAGGTGGAGCTGAAGACTTAGCAGATATTGTATGGTTGTGATCATCTGTATTTTCCAGCAACAGAATCAGGATTATCCTTGCAGGTACTCAGCTACAGACAGGGACAATTTTTTTGCTTAGTTGAGGCCTTGGCAGCATAAAAGACTTTAAAGAAGACTTTTGTAAAATGTAACATGCCAATTAGATGCCACATTTGCTTTTTCCATTTGTAGAAGTGAGTATTCTGCTACTGCAGCAGCGGCAGGCAGGCTCACTTTGATTGAAAACTGCTGGATTCCGGTATTGTAATAAATTTATAGCTTTGCAAAAGACTTAAAATTTCATATCTAGGAAGGTTTTTTTTCATGCTTCAACCAGGTATTGGACAACATTCTATTGCCTTCAGTATTTGCACCTCAAACTCATTCAGGGTGTTGATCATTCGTGACCAGCATTCCAGTACAGTGAAGTTATAATGTATGTGGTGTGTACCAAGTCTAGCTATAAGTTGATTTCAGTCTAGCTTTAAATACAAAAAATGGTGATTTATTCTATCAGTTTATGGTAGGCAAATTAAAAAAAAAAACACCTGTTTTCCATTTAAGATTAACTGGATGTGTATGATAAAACAGCTGTCTAAGAATGTTTTAAAGAAACAAATGAGGAGGTTCAGGTAATGTCATAACTCATCATAGCTAAGACCATTCAGACCATAAAATTGCACTGCTGACTTGTAGTACAATTCTTTGTACAGCTCACTTCTTAAATAATTTATATTATTTTAAAATCAGTTTGCTCTGAGCTTTTCTTGCTTGTATGTTCAGAGAGTAGGCTAAGTATTAGGACTGTGTGTTCATAGGCCAGAAGGGGCCATTGTGATAATCTAGTTTGATCTCCTGGGCATAGAACTTCCCCAAAATATTTCCAAGAGCATAACTTTTAGAAAAGCATCCAATCTTGATTTAAAAATTGTCAGTGATGGAGAATCTACCATGACCCTTGATAAATTGTTCCAGAGGTTAATTACTCTCAATTTTTCGCCTTAAATTTGTGTTGAATCCAATATTCAAGTTTGTCTTGGTTTTCATTTTTTTGGGGTGGTGGGGGGGGCAAGCTTTGTATAGGATTTGCAGTACAAATTAGACATGAACTGGAGTACAAGTTAGACATGTTTTTTCTGTCCACTCACCCTTAACACTCTGGCCAAAAAAACCTCATCTTAAATAGGATCTAGGAAATTAAAAATTTACTACCAACCAAGTACCTAGGGGTCCCTTCTGCCATATATCTCAATGTTCCGTGATGGGGTGATACAGAACTTCCCTTTCCACAAGTAAACAATCCCCTAAGCTTTGAAGGAGCTCTACAACATTGTTGTCTAGGAAACACTTTTAAATGGCTGCCATTTGTTCAATTCCCATGGAAAAAGTTTGCCTTTTGGAAGTTTGTTTGTTCGTTTAATGGAACAATGGGGACATGTTCAAGGGGAATGTCATTTCTGATGATTTAGCAGTAGCTGGATATGGAATGGATTCAAAAGGCAGGGAAATCATCCCAACCTTCCCTTCTGTTTGGTGGTGGAATTTTAAAAAAAGGCTCCTGGAAGCCTATTCTAACAGATCTGTGCATAATAGCAAGGTGCCAAGGAGGAGAATACTGCTACTTCTATTAGCTTTTTTATCCTTCTGATTTTTCAACTCTAAAGTTTTAGACAGACCAATATTTTTCTTTCCTGCCCCAGAATCTTAGTTTAACCAAATCTTTAACCATCTTACATTTCTGGAATAATGAAATGAATCCTAAAGTTTGACTAGATCAGGGTATCATAGTGCATGCAAATGCCTTTTATGAACATGGATATCAGATGGCTTGCATAACAATCCTTCTGTGGGATGTACGGTCATTATTGCACAGTCCATCTTTCTGTGCCAGCAAGGGCCACTGCCTTGGGTAGGTAAAGGGAACATTCACCCCCGTGGGAGGGCAGCCAGCATTTCCAGGTCATTAAAGGTGAGCAAGCTTTGTTCTGTACTCCACAGAGGCTGCTAGAGGGATACATAGAATCAGTGCATTTCCTATTCACCATGACTATGCTTCATCCCCAACTTGCTCCTTTTAGAGTAGAGCTGATTAGCTTCAGTTCTCCCAGAGGAAGGGGGCTTGTGAACACCTTGTGCCATCACTAACCCTTTTCCTCCTGGGTGACTTTGAAAGAAACATTCCAACTTTGATCTACATAAGTAGGAGAGAGAGTTTTGTTTGTTTGCTTTTTACCACCGTGAGATGAAATGACGGGCAGAAGCTTAATAAATGATCAAGCTTAAGGTGAGAAGGGACCATTAGATCTAGCTTGACCTCCTGTATAGGACAGGCCATAGAATTTTACCCAATTACCCCAATAATGAGCCCAATAACTTGTATTTGGCTACAGCATATCTTCCAGAAAAGCATCCACCAGTCTTGATTTGGAGACAGCAAGAGATGGAGAATCTATCACTTCTCTTGACAATTGGTTCCAGGGGCCAGTCACCGTCAGAGTTATAAAGTGTGTGCCTTGTATCAAATTTTAATTTCTCTGGGTTTAGCTTTCAGCCATTGGTTCTTGTTATGCCTTTCTCACTAGATTAAAGAGCTCTTTAACACCTAGTATTTTCCCCTGTGAAAGTACTTATACACTGTAATCAAATCACCTCTCAATCTTTTTGATAAAATGAACAGATTGAACTATAAGTCTTTCACTGTAAGGCATTTTCTCCAGCCCTCAAATCATTTTTTGGCTCTTTTCTGCCCCTCTCCAATTTTCCTTTTTAAAAATACATGAAACAGGTGCACTGTTCCAGTGTGACTCATCAATGCTGTATAGAGAGGTAAAAAAACCCAACTTCCTACTCAGTACTCCCATGTTTATACATCCAATGATTGCATTAACCCTTTTGGCCACAGCACCACATTGGCAGCTCATGTTCAATTTCTATGATCCCTATGACTGGAGTTGCTCTGACCACTATGACCCCTAACTCTGTTTCAAAGCCATAGTGCCCCAGGATACAATCCCCCATGCTGTAGGTACAGCTTGCATTCCTTATTCCAAACAGTATAGCTTTGCATTTGGCTGTATTAAATCCCATTTTGTCTGATTGGGCCCATCTTACCAAGCATCCTAGATTGCTCTGTATGACTGCTTTGCCCTCAGTATTGACCATTCCACCAATCTTTGTGTCATCTAAAAATGTTAAATCAGCAGTGATTTTATATTTTCTTCCAGGTCAATGATGAAAATATTGAATAGCTTTGGGCCTATTACCAATCCCTCTGGAACCCCTAGAAACACTCCAAATGTAATAATTATTTCCAATTTGAGAGATCTGTCAGTTAGCAAGTTCTTAATCCATTTAAGATGTACTCAATTGATATTGCATAGTGCTAATTTTTTAGTCATACTATCATTTGCTACTAAGTCAAACACCTTACAAAAGTAAGTATATTACCTCTAGGCAGTTATTTTTAATCAATAAAACTTGTAATCTCAAAGAATGAAATCAGGTTTGTTTGACAAGACCTGTTTTCCATAAGACCATCCTGACTGGTATTAATTATATTCCTATTTTTAATTCTCTTAATTGAATTTCATACCAGTTTTCCATTATTTTGCACAGGATTCACATCAGTCTAACTCACTCTCCTGCATGCCCTTTTTGAATATTGACACTATATTAGCACTCCTCCAGTGGACTAGAGAATTCATCGGCCAGCTCTTCTAGGACTCTTTGGTACCAGCTATCTGGCTCTGATGGTTTAAAAGTATTTAACCCTAGTAGATTTAAAAAACAAAAAACACATGTCCTCCTTGGTTACTAATGGACTGGAATGTACTTAATCCTCCTCATGTGATAAGACTACATCACCTGCTTTTTTCTCCAAATATAGAATAAAAATATTTATCAAACACCTTTTGTAAATCATTAAATTTACCATCTCCATCTAGTAATAGACCTATACCATTATTAGGATTTCTTTTGTTCCTTATATACTTAAGCTCCCTATTGTCCTTAGTCCTGACAGCCATGGATTTTTCCCCTGTTGCTTTAAGGTTCCCTTATTAATTTTCTACATTTTATAAACTTTTATATCAGTTGGTATTTTTCCAGTTGCTATATATTCCTTCAGCCCCTCCTCCCATTGATGCCTTCATTTTGACACTGAACCAGGATGGGCTTTTAGCTAAAGTTGTCCTCTTTCTTGATTGTGGAATCCTGTCTAACTCCCACTTTTCATTCACTTTTTTCCCTAAATTTTTCCTTCTGGTCAATTTTCTTCATAATTTTTCACCAGCTTTAGGAAGTGAGCCCTTTTGAAGCAACTAATATATGTTTGGGACTGCCCTCTGTTTGCTCTGTTGAAAGTAATCAGATCATGATCACTGATCCCTATGCAATCACAAATGGAGGCCAGTGATGAATAAAGATTAATTCATCATAATGAGGTCCAAAAATAGAGTTAATTGGTGTTGGGTGAAATAAGTAAGTTTTTAGAGACCTCTACTGATGTTTTACTACTGGGTGCATAAGACCTTCAGTATATGTCCCTGTAGCAGGCTTCATGTGGTTGGGTTGCAGCCAAACAGTCTCTGTAAGCCTTGAGGGAGCTTTCCAGGAGGCTGGTGGCCAAGCCCCAGTTTGTTGTCGTCCCCCCCATATGGAGTCCTCTGGGATCTCTAGAAGGCTAGGGGAAGGATATTTTTAAGGCAGGTATATTCTAAGTATTTGTAAATCAGTGTAACTCATGTTTTTATTTTTCAGGTGGCAGGATTTTGCATACTGACTACAGAAACCAAAAAGACATCTCTGATGCTACAGTTTTTATGGAGCCTTGGCAAAGGGTTTCCCAAAGCTTGATAGAAAAGTCCATAAAGCCCAGGATGAGCAAGATCCATTCAAATGGTTCTGTAAGTTTTCTGTCCTTCACATAGGAGTCAGGTGTCTCTTTGACCTCCCAGGGTATGCCTACACTGCATAGTAAATCCAGGTCTGTGGAACCCACACTTCCAAACCCTTGCTTTCCAAGCTCACACTTAAACATCCAGATTGCATTGCTCCACAAACCTCATACCCATGCAGGGTTGCAGACATCGTTACTGAGCTATGCAGACAAGTCAGATGTGGTTGGCTCTGGGGACGCATCCCTAGATTCTTAGCACCCTTACTAGTAGAGCCACTGTAGGCCTTTGGTTCATGGTGGGAGAACTGATCTGTCCAGTCAGCAGCACTTGACTGGAAATGCTGCTAGCCTGACAACACATCCAGCCAAGCAATTTTGGGGTTTGCAAGCACCTTGCAAACTGAATCAGTAGCATGGATCTAGCACCAATGGAGGAACTTCTCTTGCTTATGCTTTTGCTCCTATTTTGGGAATCAGAGATGCTGGTAGACATTTCAGCAGCTGTATTCATCCTATCAAAGGCACCTCTTGGAGGGGGTACAGACACGGCAGATGTTGCTCATGCCTTTTGCCATAACTGGGGATTCCCTCTATGTAGACCAGCAATTCTGGAGTAGTGCCACAAGCACAGATTGGTGAGATCATAAAGTCCTGCAGACTTGGGATGACCAGCAGTGGCGCCAAAACCTTTTCATGAAGCAGCAGACATTTTTGGAGCTGTGCAATCAGCTTACCCTAACCCTCCAGCATCAGGACACATGCATGAGGGAGGCCAGGCTGGTCCAGAAATGGGTCATTCTTGTCATCTGGATTTCTGTAGGGCTATGGCTAGACAGTTTGGTGTTGGCAAGTCAACTGTGGGGGTTGTGAGGGTGGAGGTTTGTGTGGTGATAAGGACTGTGATTTACCTAAAAGTGGTAAACAGCAATAGTGTTCCTGAAATGACTGCCAGCTTTGAGAGAATGGGGCTAACTGTTCTGGGGCTATCAATGGATAGGCAAGGGCCCTGAGATAGCATTAAGCATTCTCTCTCCCCCCCCCCCCCCCCACATTCTTAGCTAGTTGGTTCTTGCTCACATGCTCAGGGGCTAGCTGATCATCCTAAGTGGGGCTGGGAAGGAATTTTCCCCCAGGTCAGATTGGCAGTGACCTTGGGGGGTCTTCACGTTCCTCTGCAGCATGGAGTGCAGGTCAAGTGCCAGGATTATCTAGGCATCTCAATTAATTCCTTGCCATTGTATGGGCCGCAACCACTGGTACACCTTCTACTCTCTATTCTGTGTGTGTGGCACATAATGGGTTCATCTCCTGGGGGCTATAATATTTTGATCTCATTTTTGTTGTTGGGTTTAGTGTGCCTGGGATAGGTGGTGGTCTGTGTTATACAGGAGGTCACACTAGATGATCTGGTGGTCTCTTCTGGCCTTAAGCTCTATGGGATTCATGTGCCCATAGTCTGTTCTGTGCAAAGAGCATACAAGTACATAAAAATGCAAAGGGTACTACTCTATGCAGGCCCAGGTCAACCACAGAGACAAGATCATGGACATGAGTGTGGGATGTACTGGGAAGATGCATGATGCCAGGATTTTCCAAAAATTAAGTCCTTAGATTCATGGACAAGCTGGGACATTATTACACAGTCATGTGGAAGGAATAAAGGGAGTCACTGTCCCCAATATTGTCTTAGGGGAACGATGCATGGCTTATGAAGCCATACACTAATCTCAAAGAGCCTGGCCAGAGAAGATGCAACTACACACTCAGTAGCTGTAGGATGGTGATGGAATGCATGTTTGACAGATTGAAATCCGTAGGATACTGCCTTCAGATCCATGTGGATGCCACTGTTAATGCTATCTGCATTTTTGTGATCTGCTATGTGATGCACAATGGCTGCAAGGTCAAAGTTGAGCCATTTTGCCAGCAGTGGACTCAACATACTGCAGGAACACTACCCACAACCAGAGAGTACACCTATCATTACTGGGACATAAGCCCTGGGACTGGGACATGCAACAGAAATCAGAGCTGCTTTGTGCTCCTACATAATGGGTTTGCATGGTGACATGTGTGGGGGAGAGAAAAAAAATATATAAGAGTTTAGTTATCCCACACAAACTGCCCCACCTACTTTCTGCAATGTCTAGGGCTAGGCTAGCTCAGGAAATTTTATGAAATACTATGAATTTCTTATAACTGTTTATGTTAATCACAGAGTTTATAGATTACTGTGATAAAGTTTAGAATTTTGTTATGCTCCTCTGCTGGCCACCACCCACTTCAGTTATGGAAGAGGGAGAGTCTACAATTAGGAATGAGAAAAAGCATGGAAATTAATGGTGAAAGGGAGCACAAAGGGTCTTAAAATAAAACTATTCAAGTCTCTCCATCTAGAAAATTCTCTGGTCTTGCCTGACCAAGGAATGAGTGCCTCAAATTAAATTAGCTGGCACAGCTTATTCCTTGCCCTTCCCTCCACCACCATTTCCTCCTTCCCACAAAAATGAATATGTCCCCTCCCACCACCTACAGCCCCCAGGAAGCACAATATTCCTTAGCAAAATGTGTGGTAAGACATACTACAACAAACAGGAGCCCTGAGTCTTACATACGATCTCTACATAATGCATTATAATTTTGGCCCAGCTTTCAAATTCCCACCTACTGAGAGTCTAATACTGATGTAAGTACTTATTTACAATAAAAATAATTGTTAGTTTTCACTTGCTCTGCTAGTACATACAAATGCTGTGTCTACCTGTACTGGATTGTAAGTACCTTTAGGAGTCTGCCAATTGCAAGTCTCCTAGCAGAAGAGGGAATTAGCAATATTTGTGTTGATAGCCTGCCCTTGAGATTTAGGCCAAGATTTCCAAAAATAGGAGCCATAAAAACAAAAGCATCCACAAACAGAACTTCCACTTATGTTTTAATTTCAATTTTCTGCCTTCTACCACCCACACCATCACCTTTATTCTGCCCTCCAAAAAAGTTCTTTATTATATCAAATAGAGTTGTGTCATCAAATTTGGTAGGGAACTGAACAGTTTTGTGATGCAATCTATATTTGGTTTCACATGTAAAGAGGGTTTTTTATTATTTCAGAAAAAGTAGTGACAACTGACCATCCTCACAGCACCAGATTTCCATGGACTTCCAGAACAATTAAAACTCAGGTTGCCTGCAAACATCTTATTTTTGCATATTAGCTATGAGATGCCATTTGAAAAGGAGACCAAATCCCGCTGTCTACATTTTTCAAAATGCATTCAGCAAAATTGCACCATGGTCAAGACATACCACATAAAATATTAAATTGAGCTCTGCTTTTCCAAAATAGAAACCAATGAAATATAAAGTTTCTGAAAACATGCATGCACTAAAGGGATGATTTTCTACCCTAAAGCACTATGAAGATTATGAAAGTAATTGGACAGGGAACAGTTTTAGTAATGGCAAGTTACACAAAAGCATGGGTAAGGGAAGACACTACTTCTACTCTAAAACATCATTGAAGTAAGGCAAGGCTCTTGTTCAAAAAGTGTGTATAGAGAAAGATGTAACACCACAAGTTGGATTTTTGGGACCCAGCTAAAAATGCCCTGTGGCCTAGTGGCTAGAGCACCAGAGTGGGACTTGAGACCTGGGTTCTGTTCCCCGCTCTGCTACTGGCCTGCTGGGTGATCTTGGGCAAGTCACACTGCCTCTGACTCAGTTTTCCCTTCTGTAAAATGGGGATAATGATACTGACATCCTGTGTAAAGTACTTTGATATCTGCTGATGAAAAGACCATGGTATAAGAGCTAGTTATTAATACATTTGGAGATTTTGCATCCACTCCTGTTCTCATTTCAATGAAGTGAGAAAACTCTGAATTAGTTCAATAGAAGCAGGATCAGGCATTCTGTCACCAAGTTTAGGAAACGTATCATTTTCCTGCTACAATTTAAAGACTGATACCACAGATTGTCAGATAATTAGCGTCAGGCCTGTTCAATACTTGCCTAAGAGATCTTTCTGAAAATCCTAGGTGGTGCAGGAAGCTTTCCCCTGACTGTATGAGATGCCACTTGCTTTTTCACCCCTGCCCTGGTAACAACTGAATATGAAAATATAATCCAAATACTGTGTTTCTTTTCTATAAATCCAGTTACACTTCTGGGGCCTAACAGCATAAGGCCTGATAAAAAGTTTGCAGCCCACGTCCCAACCACCGGGTAAATCTTTACTTTAAACCTCCCCCTGCCATATGCTTTTTCCTTCAATTAACCAGAAATTAAAGTGATTTTATGTTTTGCTTTTGAAAGAAGTGACAGCACATTGCAATGATTTCACCTTAACCTTCCCAAACCCAAGTAACTTGAGTTTTATTCTGCATCATTCAATAATGGGCCATAGGACCCAATTATATAACTCACAGTCAAGTCACAATTCTTCTGATATTCCAGAAACTCTACTGTATTTAACTTTGGCATAAGCTCATCCACACTGTGATGGAGCTCTTAGTTGTTCATTAGGCTTTTCAGGGAAGCCACCACCTTCACACACTTGAGTACCAGGGTAGAACCTGCTGTTCTTCAGGCCCAGGTTGTAAATAGCTATGATGTTACTTTAAATATATTTAGTTTCATGAACAGTTCAGGTTTACAGTAGCCACATGGCATGAGTGTAAACATGAATATCAGTAAATCTTCATTAAACTAGAAAAGAGTGAGAGTGAATCTCATTAAGTTAAGGGTAAAGAAGTGTAGAATATACTGAATTGCATATTGTCACTGAGTATGCATACATCTTTTATTGGATGCCTTCAGGCATTGTAGATGAGCCAGCACTCTGGTGAACTTGGTAAAGCATTTTTAGTGTTTGGAACAAGCAATTTTGTACCAAGGAGGTAGACCCCACAACAAAAAACAAAAACAAAAAAAAACCAAACACACCCACCCCCAACTAACCAAACTTCAGACACTTAAGCTACCACTAAGACATTTCCCTCCCCCCTCCCACCCCAAATATCTTTAAAAAACACCTTGTCTGAATAGCCTCAGATTTGTTCCAAGAAAAATTGTCAGCTGGCCACAGACAACACATACCATATATGAAGTAGAAAGGACTATGGATGTGGGAGAGGAAGGAATCTAGGTTTAGAACTGGAAACAAGACTGAACTAAAAGCAGCTGATGTACACTATGTAACAGCATTCATTCTATAACCATGCTACACCAAGTGTAAATTTGCATGTAGCAAGCAAGAGCTGGAGGCTTTCTAGACACCTCAGAAGACTAGGTCATCAGCTCATTGACCTGCAACCCTTTATTCAGGATGTTGTAGAGCCTCTGGAAATACCAGTAAAGGAGTCTTAGGATACAAGGAGTCTTGTAAGATATAGTAAAAGATGAGGCTGGTTAATTCAGTATCATAAATATACAGGCCTGACAGCAAGTGTGAATATCATAGGAGATTAGTATACAAGTCAATTATAAACAGATTGGGGTTAAGATGGAGACTGAAGGTTTCTAAATTAGCCAATACTGTATAAACAATATCAGGGGATTTGGTATGGTTAAGTTAGTATTGAGCAAATCTAGCATTTCAGAAATAATTGAATGTTTATCTGAACTGTGACCTTGCTTCCTGCCTTTCCTCCAGTCCAAACAGATATGACCTTACCCCCCTCTACTATTCAGTTAGGGGGGAAATGATAACTTGGCATAGCCACACCAATCCCTAAGCTCTCTACTAGGCAAAAACACTACCACGTATTTTCCTGCTTTGCTTCCCCTAAATCTCCTAGAGATCTCCTAATCCCTCACCCCTTTTGCTCCTCCGATGCTCCTAGCTGACATCTGCTATCTGACAGTATGCCCTCTGATCCTGGAGTTGTCCCAGTGGCAAGGCTCTGCTCGGTGCATGGTGGGATCAGAGGCAGCAGGAAAGAAAGCACCAGGGACCAAGATCAGTCAGCAAACAGCACCAGACAGAAGCAGGAGTTTAACAGGAGGATAGGTGAGTTAGGTCTTTCTAGGACTCTGGGGGCAGTTGGATGGGTAAATAAGTGAGGAACAACCCAAGAGACACTTGAAAAGGCACAGCTTTTAATTTCCAAATGTGCCAAAAAGCCTGAACATGTTTGGAAATGCTCTTTGCCTGTCACTTTATTTTTTTGTGGGAATTAATTGGCCAGTATTGTTTATGAGATACTAAATATTAGTTCAGCCCTTTTTTGCCACCGTCTAACCCCATGTTCTAGGAAGAGATTCCTCTTCTACTGGGAATTACTAATTTAGTCAGTGGAAGCAAAAGCAGCAGCTTGGGCAACATACATTGCCAGTGAGGACAAGGTCTGTCTAAAGCTATCCTAAGAAGAGGAAGATAGACATACCATTGATGAAATGAGCTCTTCTGCCAGAAAGTCATCCCACCCCCAAAATGGTGAATGATATGGAAGCACTGCAGAGATGGCAGGGCTGCCTTGCTAAGGGCAGCAGTTCAGTGTCTGGATGGGCAGGCAGAAAAGTTAGCCCTGTCTTTGCAATACTGCCTACTCCTTCTCCCTGCTAAACAACTGAGCTGGCCAGGCCTAGGTATAACTCCCTGCTGCCATTCCTTGGCCTGGTGCAAAAAAAAAAAAAACAAAAAACAAAAAACAAAAAAACCCAACATGTTCTGCCCTCTCCCTCCCCCCAATCAGGGGAACTGGAATTCCATCCAAATAAGGGGAGAGAACACGGGATTCCTCCATTGGCAAGCCAACAGACTACAGGAAGGCATCAGAAGTCAACTGGATGGGCTTACCTTTGAAGTGCAGAAAGTTCAAAGGCATGGCTAATTTTACTGACTTCTCAGCCATTTGAGAATGCAGATTAATACCTCCTCTGTTTTGAGAGGTTTCCTCCTAGTAACAAACATCATTAACATGCCTGCCTCTTAGGCCTGGTCTACACTAGGAGTTTATGTCGAATTTAGCACCGTTACATCGAATTAACTCTGCACCCGTCCACACCACGAAGCTATTTAGTTCGACAGAGGTCTCTTAAATTCGACTTCTGTACTCCTCCCCAACGAGGGGAGTAGCGCTAAATTCGACATGGCCATGTCGAATTAGGTTAGGTGTGGATGGAAATCGACGCTAATAGCTCCAGGAGCTATCCCACAGTGCACCACTCTGTTGACGCTCTGGACAGCAGTCCGAGCTCGGATGCTCTGACCAGCCACACAGGAAAAGCCCCGGGAAAATTTGAATTCCTTTTCCTGTCTGGGCAGTTTGAATCTCATTTCCTGTTTGGACATCGTGGCGAGCTCAGCAGCACTGGCAACGATGCAGAGCTCTCCAGCAGAGATGGCCGTGCAATCTCAGAATAGAAAGAGGGCCCCAGCATGGACTGATCGGGAAGTCTTGGATCTGATCGCTGTGTGGGGCGATGAGTCCGTGCTTTCCGAGCTGCGCTCCAAAAGACGGAATGCAAAGATCTACGAGAAGATCTCTAAAGCCATGGCAGAGAGAGGATACAGCCGGGATGCAACGCAGTGCCGTGTGAAAATCAAGGAGCTGAGACAAGGCTACCAGAAGACCAAAGAGGCAAACGGACGCTCCGGATCCCAGCCCCAGACATCCCGTTTCTACGAGGCACTGCATTCCATCCTAGGTGCGGCCGCCACCACTACCCCACCACTGACCGTGGACTCTGAGGATGGGATATTGTCGACGGCCGCTTCCTCGGACATGTTAGCGGACGGGGAAGATGAGGAAGGAGATGAGGAGGACGAGGCAGTCGACAGCGCTTACAACGCTGATTTCCCCGACAGCCAGGATCTCTTCATCACCCTTACAGAGATCCCCTACCGTCCCCAGCCGTTAACCCAGACAAAGAATCAGGGGAAGGATCACTCAGTAAGTGTTTAAAACACCTAAACATTTATTTTTAACAGAACAGGAATATTAACAATATTAACAATGGGTTTTGCATGATTACTTTGCCCTAGGCGCTTAACGGTTCAGTCCCTGGCAGTGCAACTACTGAAAAAAATCTAACAATGTCCATTTAGCATGATTGTTCTGCCCAAGCCGCTCTACTGTTTAGTCCCTGCCAGTGCAGCTACAGTAAAATCTGGTCTATATGTCCGGGGATAGAGCAGAAATCCTCCATGGACATCTCCACGAAGCACTCCTGGAGGTAATTGGAAAGCCTTTGCATCAGGTTCCTGGGGAGAGCGGCCTTATTGGGTCCTCCGTAATAGCAGACATTTCCACGCCAGGAGACAAGCAAGTACTCCGGGATCATTGCCCTGCAGAGCATGGCGGCATACGGCCCTGGTCTTTGCAGGCTTTCCCGAAGCATCCTTTCTTTTTCCGTCTCTGAAATCCTCATCAGAGTGATGTCGCTCATGGTGACCTGCTTTGAATTAGGTAGGGGAATGTTAGTATTGGGACTGCTTGCCTGTTCCTTTACAGAACTGTAACCGGCGGTTTACAGCCACGCGGTGGAGGCGGGAGAGGGGCAGCATACAGGGATCTTTCCCTGGGACAGCCGCGAGGGGGTGGGACAGGGGCAGAGTTCATGCTTGCCGGATTGCTGGCAGCAGGGACTGGCATTGCTTTCAATGTGAAAGGAGGCCAGTGCTACTATTAAAGTTTTAAGCAGCCACAAGTCTACGGCTTACCATGTCGGCCTGCTACACAAATTCCGGTGTCCTGCCCCGCTTCTCTGATCTGCACTGCAAGACCTCAGGCACTGAATGCGAAGGCCGAAAATTCGACCTTGTCCTGAGTGCGCATGTGATAGGTGCTGTGCATGGTCTTGTTCACAGAGAAAGACTATGTTCTTTGTTCACAACTAAATTTATCTTTCTGAGGAATTCACTCCCTTTTTCCCATTCCCACAGCTGCGACTGTCTCCCGACCTAGCCTGGCATCACACTCCCAGAGGCTAGCGCAGATTAGGCGTAGGAAGAAGAGGACACGGGAGGACATGTTCTCGGAACTTATGGGCTGCTCCCGAGCCCAGGCAGCCCAGCAGACCCAGTGGAGGGATAACTTGTCCCAAATGCACCGATCACACATGGAACGGGAGGAGAGGTGGCGGCAGGAAGACCAGCAGGCGACTCAAACGCTGCTTGGACTAATGAGGGAGCAAACGGACACGCTCCGGCGCCTTGTGGATGTTCTGCAGGACCGGAGGCAGGAGGACAGAGCCCCACTGCAGTCTATCTGTAACCGCCCTCCCCCGCCACCAAGTCCCATACCCCCCTCACCCAAAGTCCAAAGAAGGAGGGGCGGCAGAGTCCGTGAAAACTCTCACTCCACCCCTGCAGACTGCTCCAGTACTAGAAGGCTCTCATTCCCCAAAATTTGACAAGTCCTTTCCTTCCCGCCTCACCCAAGCCCCCGTCCCAGTTTCACCCCCCAGTTTCATGTGTAGTTGCTAATAAAAAATACGTTTCTGTTAATTACTGTTTCCATCATGTTCTTTTAGAGGAGAGTCTGTCTGAAGGGGGGGAAGGGGGTTGGTAATTGGACAGGACAGTCACCTTTACCAGGGTACAGAGGCGGGGGCAGGTTCAGCAGCAGGGCACACACACAGTGCAGTCACTAGTTACCCTGGTCAGTCTGGGAGGTGGTTTTCATGTTCTGTGGTGGGGGGGTGGGGGTTGCTCTGTGACTTTGTGGCGGGGGAGGGCAGTTAGAGATCTTATGCAGCAGTCCTTATCCTGGATCACAGAGCCACGCAGCAGGGGATCTGTAACCGTCCTCCCCCTGCCACAAAGTCACATAGCCCCCCACACACACAGAGTCCCGAACAGGAGGGGTGGCAGGCTCCGTTGAAACAACCAGTCCACCACTGCGCAGCCTGTCATTCCTGGAGTTTAGAAGCGTCATTTGCATCACTACACTACACCCGCTCCCCACCACAGTCTGCGTCCCAGGTTCAACACTTTCCCGCGAAAACAGTAATAAAGAAAATGGTGTTCATTAACAAAATTCAAGTGATTTTATTTTTAAATGCGTGTTGGAAGGGGGGGAACGGGGTATGTAACTGGAGAGGATACTGAACATTTAGTGGGTAAAGAAACGGGGGCAGGTTCAGCTTCTCTGTACAGAAACTTTCAAGTCACTGGTCACCCTGCTCAGTGTGGAACCAGGCTTTCAAAGCCTCCCGGATGCACAGCGCGTCCCGCTGGGCTCTTCTAATCACCCGGCTGTCTGGCTGGGCGTAATCAGCAGCCAGGCTATTTGCCTCAACCTCCCACCCCGCCATAAAGGTCTCCCCCTTGCTCTCACAGAGATTGTGGAGCACACAGCAAGCTGCAATAACAATGGGGATATTGGTTTCGCTGAGATCACAGCGAGTCAGTAAGCTTCTCCATCTCCCCTTGAGACGGCCAAAAGCACACTCCACCACCATTCTGCACTTGCTCAGCCGGTAGTTGAACAGTTCTTTTTCAGTGTCCAGGGCGCCAGTATAGGGCTTCATGAGCCAGGGCATTAGCGGGTAGGCTGGGTCCCCGAGGATGACTATAGGCATCTCCACATCCCCAAGAGTTACTTTGTGGTCCGGGAAGTAAATACCTTCCTGCAGCCATCTAAACAGACCTGAGTTCCTGAAAACACGAGCGTCATGAACCTTGCCCGGCCATCCGACGTTGATCTTTGTAAAACGTCCCCTATGGTCCACCAGTGCTTGCAGCACCATTGAAAAGTAGCCCTTTCGGTTGATGTACTGGCTGGCCTGGTGGTCCGGTCCCAGGATTGGGATGTGAGTTCCATCTATAGCCCCACCGCAGTTTGGGAATCCCATCGCGGCAAAGCCATCTATGATGACCTGCGCGTTTCCCAGGGTCACTACCTTTGAGAGCAGTACCTCAACGATTGCGTTGGCTACTTGCATGACAACAACCCCCATGGTAGATTTGCCCACGCCAAAGTGGTTCGCGACTGACCGGTAGCTGTCTGGCGTTGCAAGCTTCCAGAGGGCTATGGCTACTCGCTTCTGGACAGTCAGGGCTGCTCGCATTCGGGTGTCATTGCGCTTCAGGGCAGGGGACAGCAACTCACAAAGTTCCATGAAAGTCCCCTTCCGCATGCGAAAGTTTCGCAGCCACTGTGATTCATCCCAGACCTGCAGCACTATGCGGTCCCACCAGTCCGTGCTTGTTTCCCGGGCCCAGAATCGCCGTTCCACAACATCAACATGACCCATTGCCACCGTGATGTCCTCGGCGCGGGGTCCCGTGCTTTCTGACAGGTCTGTGCCACTCTCAGACTTCAGGCCCTCACCGCGCTGCCGTAGCCTCCTCGCCTGATTTCTCTGCATCTGCCTCTGGGAAAGGTGGATGATAAGCTGCGAGGTGTTGACAACGGCCATAACTGCAGCGATGGTCGCAGCGGGCTCCATGCTCGCAGTGCTGTGGCGTCCGCGCTGTCACTGACCAGAAAAGTGCGCGAACTGATTTCCCGCCGGCGCTTTCAGGGAGGGAGGGCGGTAGTGACGGACGGATGACGACAGTTACCCAAAAGCACCCTCGACACATTTTTTTACCCAGAAGGCATTGGCGGCTCGACCCAGAATTCCAATGGGCAGCGGGGACTGCGGGAACTGTGGGATAGCTGCCCACAGTGCACCGCTTCCAATGTCGATGCTTTCCCCGTTAGTGTGGACTCACAAAGTCGAATTACTGTCCTTAGTGTGGACACACACGTTTGATTTTGTAATATCAATTCCACATATTCGATTTAAGTAAAATCGAACTACTCTCATAGTGTAGACATACCCTTAGAGGCTGTTTAATACTATCCTATTATAAGCAGCCAGCAATGTCCCAAATGCTGTTTTTGCTGACCCCAACCTATGCTGATGACAATTAACAGAGCTTGTACTGGAGTAGGTTTGCCAGGGAATGTGGTAGTTCAGGGGAAGTGGAAGTGTGTCATATTGTGCTCCAGAATATAGCTTTCATTAAAATTTTATATAGAGAGAGTAAGTCTTATGCTTCTGAAGAAAACCTTCAAAGCAGTCCATACAATGAGGTCTGAGTATGCAAAAAGCCTGAAATAATAGCTCCAAGATGTGAGAGATGAACAGGGCCTTTAAATGGAATGCTAACAATGATGATAATTTTAAATGCAAAAGAATTTAGCTCATTCAATTTACAAAATAGAAGCCTATGTACACAGCTAATAAATGGCAGCAGCAGAAATACATCATCTGTGTAGTGACATGCATTTTGATAGTCAGCATTACAAGAAACTTCATACTAATGTAACTGAGGAGATAGGAAAAAGCTCTCAGACAATCTTGCTATTTAGTTCATGTCATGGAAAGTACGTGTACTAAATGCTTCCATCTCTGATTCCAGGTCCATAGTAGTACCTTTTTAGATAGCAAGTTAATTTATGACTATTTATAGTTTACTTCTATTATGCATACTTAGTTGCTGAAATCTCTTCCAACTTTCATACTAAACAGATAAAATTGAGCCATAGATTAGCATCAGAGGAAATCCCAGTAGCACACCACATTACTGGATTGCTATTACAACCCTTATGTCACTAGTTTCCTGTTCAAAAGGGAGGTTAAACAAGGCACAAAGGAATTAGCATGTCTATTTTCCACCTATAGCCTTATGTTAAATCCTCAATCTTCAGTGCCAGCTGCTTCCAATGTCAAACCTGGAAAACAGGGGTGTGAGTGCTACACACACACACAAGAGGGAAGAGGAAAGGACTGAAACGGAGATAACAGGCTAAGACCTGGCTCCACAAAAGGACTTCAGTGTTGCAACCCTGAGCCAGAGAGTGAAAGAATGATTACAGCCTAGAGGTTAGGGCACTCACCTGGGAAATAGGCAACCCTGTTTTGAGTCCCCCTGCTCCAATAATTATTTATCCAAAGTGGAACCACATTAATAGGAGAGGCTGAGGGAGCCTCACATCAGACTATCCCATAGCTTAGTGGTTAGGGAACTCTCCTGGAAGACTGCAGTTCAAATCTTTTTTCCACATCAGGCACAGGAACTGAACCCTGGTCTCCAACATTGTGGAAGAGTGCTCTAACCATTAGGTTAATAGTTAAGGGAGCTGCCACCACCTTACAGCTGGATTTTGTATACAGCCTGATCCAATAAGCATATTCTGCGCACACCTACCAAAGCAGCCCACCCCCAGGAGAGATGTGGGGAACACTTACCGTCACATGGCTTGAGGATCCCACTGAGGCTTAGACATCCAGATATATAGAGTGAGACATTGTGCATATACCCAGAGGCAGAAACATAGGCACCCAGGGGATTTTTAGAGGGGGGAAAAAAATTAGGCACCAGGGAATTGTTGGTGCCTGCAGGATTAAGTAGCAGGGGTTTTGAGGGTCTCAATTACACCTAAATTTTGGACGTAGGCATTTAAGTCCTTTTGTGTATCTCAACACAGATACCTACTTTTTACCCACAAAATACTAGTTTAACATAATCAGAGTGTAAAGTATTCTATTGCCTTCTCACAGAAGGCAGCTATAGTGGAGCTTAGAAGTATATCCAGCCACTGCTTTTACTGGGGTAATACAGTACTGTAATTTTCAGATAATAGGATAGATAAAATGGCCCAAAGAGTGGGGAGACTCAGAACTACTATGACATTATCAGTCTAATTAACCTGTAGAAGAATAACCCAAGAGGTTGCCCTATAGCAAATCTTACCTGGTAAGAAGTTTCTTCTATAAATAAACTCACATTCTCTCTCGTGCTTGCTCTCTCCACACACCTGAGACTAATAGCCTAGGAACAGGGAGGATTGTTGCTGTCCTCTTATATAGCATGCACCTATGGAAGGCTATCATGCAGGAGGAGGTTACAAAAAAAAAAAAAAGGAATCATGGCATTACTGGAGAAGCACCAATGTTTTCAGTTTATAGGGAAGGGCTACCATTATTTAGAAGATAATGAAAAATAGAGTTCTGTTCCATTTGGGTGATAGGCTACCTAACAAAGTGCATTCCCTATCTTTTATAGGGGCCTAATAAGTATTTGCTTGTTCCTAGTTTAAATTTCTACGCTTTTTGATTTTACCTGAAGTGCAAGCTCGCATTATTAAAAGCTTTTCCCCACCTGTGGCCTCCATTTCTAATTCTAAAGCCACCATAACTGCAGCAAAGTTTAATTATAGGATTACTTACCAAACTGATTGGGGAACAAGCCTCTAGCTAGCTTCAGGAATTTAAAAGTTAACCTTGAAAAAAAAATACTTAAATCTCATATGTTCTGATTACAAAATTATTTCAGCAGACGTAATCAGTGAAGCTAGTGTAAATATACTACACCATATAAAACACTAAAATGAGCAGCCAACTTACTTTTAAATATATCAAAGCCATGACAACTCTATACCTTTCATTAGAGAGAAACATTAAGAGCAATTTAATTAGGCAACAGAGTAAATAATTATGAATCCTACAACATCTAAGAGAAACTTCACTCCAAAGGTAGAGCACGTTTGATACCATATTTCACAATTCCAGTTAAGCCTTCAGTTTTAAATTATCTAAACTTAGCACACAGTCCCCAGGTCCAGCAGTCCGTAACTCTTTAGCAGCAGCTTCTTGCTTACTTAGTCTCTGCTGTCTCCATCCACACCATATATAGCTTAGTTAATAGTCTTCTAATAACTGAAGCCATCTAGCCTCCCATGTGGGCAGAGAGAATCCAAGGTTGAGGATTTTCACAGTAGTCTAGGGGATTTAATTTTAATAAATGATATGTCTAAATCTTCTGGACTGTTTTGAAAAACCTCAGCTCAAATCCCTAGGAGTCTGTGTCACAGGTGAATCTATTATTATGCCAGTCTGTGGAAATTTGTTTCCTTAGCAGGGAAAGGAAATTAGGGAGGGGGTACTCAGAATATTCCTGACAAGTCATTTCTCTACCCTAAATCTTAGGAGCCTTTTGTTTTTAATGTTACATAATTTATCTTGTCATTTTATTCAAATCTTTTGACAATGTTAGACTTCACATTATGTTAATAACTCAGGGGTGGTAGATTTATATTTGGAAACAGACAGCAGACTGTGGCTTTCTACAGTGCTTACTGTATCTGTGATAGAATTATACCTGATATTTAACTGACAGTACAGTGCTTAGCACAATGGGCTTCTGGTCCATAATCTCAGCTCTCTACAATACAAGATAAAGATGGGGTTAAAAACCCTAACAAGGTCTCTCTATAGGTGCAGTAAATGTAGATATTTTAGAGTGGGGTACTTTCTTCTGTTCAAGAGATGTAAGCAACTGTCACTATTCTCTCTGTAGTATAATGAATATTGCTATAGTGACTACTGGATAGTACGTTGCATAGCTCCTCTATAGTTTGGACATGAAAGCAAGTTGAAAAAAGTATTACATGATTTTCTGGCAATGGCTGAATGCATATTAAATATTGTTAAATCTCACTTGCCAATATATTGTGTCTTCTAATGCATTAGTGATCATCAATTTGTAAAAATGGCTTCAGTGACATGATATAAATAGTGTCATAAATACATCTGGAGGAGCAACTCCAGTAACAAAGACCCCATTTAATTCTATGGGGCAACAGCTGGCAGACCTCATCTAGGCTTTGATCTGGCAAGTCACAGGCTGTGGAGTGCCATTTAAAGTGATGGGGCATAGATTTGCTCCCCCACCTGACCTTTCTCTTCCTTTCCAGGCAGCCCTGCTCACAGCCTATGAGCCCTACACCAACCCCTCCAAATCTGAATGAGTGGTATTACAACTTGGCATGCAGAGCCACAGCATCACTCAGGTTTGTCTCTGTCAAAAAGTGGCTGGACCATGGCCCTGACAGTCCCCCAGCTCCACAGCCTATGCTGCAAATACTTAGGCACATGCTTAATTTTAATTCATGTGAGTAATCCCATTGAATAGACTGAGAAGGACTTTAGTGGGTTTACCCACGTGCATAAATTTACAAGATGGGGGACTTGATCTTGGGAAACAGTAACTCAGGAAAAAAGATTTGGGGGTCAACAGCTCCTAGTGTGACACTGTGGTAAAAGGAGCTAATGTAACCCTGGAATACATAAACAGGGGAGTCAAGTAGGAGTAGAGCGGTTATTTTACTTCTATATTTGACACTGGAGTGACTGCTGCTGGAATATTGTGTCCAGGTCTGATGCCCACAATTTAAGAAGGCTGTGTCAGAGCTAGGGCATGGGCAGCCTGGCCGAGGAGTTAAGTATCAGGCACAGGTCAAGGGTCCAGGAGCCAATTACACCTCTACCCTGATATAACGCGACTCGATATAACATGAATTCGGATATAACATGGTAAAACAGCGCTCCAGGGGGGCGGGGCTGCATGCTCCGGCGGATCAAAGCAAGTTTGATATAACACAGTTTCACCTATAACGCGGTAAGATTTTTTGGCTCCCGAGGACAGCGTTATATCGGGGTAGAGGTGTACTAGGAATACAGGCTAGGCTAGAATACCAGGAGATTAGAACTGAAGACAAACCACAACATAGGCATTGGGAATCAGTTACCAAGCGTCAGACCAAGTCAGGATACCAGGAGGCTGGTCATCAGTATTATCCATTCCCTGAGCAAAGGTGAGTGGTGCAACTTGAGTGGACAGAGGGGAAAAGTTTCCCTTCTCAGCCCCCTTAAAGGTTTAGGATTTTTCTACATTAATAAATAGTTTCACAAGGCATTCTACTGAAGCCATATTTGTGATATAAGCATTAATGTAATATGCCATGTATGCTAGTTTTATGTAGGGTTAAGGCTGTAAACTGGAATGCATTAAAGATATTTAGTATGTGTAGGGGACAAAATGTGTGTCTTTTGAAATATGACTGACAACCTAATGGGTATGGGTGTGATAGTGTGTCTACCCTACACAGGACTGGAAGGGGCCTACGGCCATACCGGACCGAACGCCCCCGATCCTGTCCGATGTCGGAAGGTAAACCGTCCCGACTGGACTAGTCCGGTGCCTTTCCCTGTGGGGGAGGGCACTGGTGCTCAATCAGCTAGTCCTGTCCATGCTCTGGCACCGGCTCAACACCCTGGTCCCAGTCCCAGGTTTCCTGGCTGATATCCAGAAGCTGGTTCTGGAGTTCTTTTGGCCAGGGCTGTACTGGGTCTCTGTGGGGGTTCTCCATCTCCCCCTGGGGGAGGGAGGACAAGGCCTGACATGCTTGTGCACTCAGATCCATGTCTTCTGCCTCCAGGCCCTGCAGAGACTGCTCTGTGGTGCAGGTAGTCCAGCTTGGAGCACGTTGGCGCACGCCTTCCTGCACTGCTTCCGAGGGCTCCAATATGACTGGCAGCCCCTGTTCTGGCTCCTCCTGAACATCCTTTTATGTTTTTGGCTGCACTTTTCCCCTCACCTTTTCCTATACTCACCCCCTATCCGTGGCCTCACAAAGTCATGGGACATCCTTGTCAGCCTCCTTCTAGCGCTGGCCAAGGTGGCCATCTACAACACCAGGGAGAGGAGGTTGGCTGAGAGGGTTTCCTGCGACTGTGGGGCCTATTTCCGATCCTCCTTCCATTCACACATCTGGGCGGAGTTCTCTGGGCGGCATCTGCTGGCTCCCTTGACACCTTCGAGGAGCAGTGGGCACTGTCTGGGGTTCTCTGCTCAATGTCCCATTCAGGTTCCCTTTGTTTGACCTTTTGACCTTCACACCTACCCCAGTTACATTTTTGGTTGTCCCCGTAATTATTTGAGTTCCTGGACCTTGTGGACCCTCCCCTTAGGCTGGGGGAGGGTCTTTTAGCAGTAGGACAGGACTGGAAGGGCTTGAGGTGGCCAAGTAGGCTGCACCTGGTGGAAGAGCCAGGCAGCAGAGAATTTATTGCAAGCAGGTTCAGATGTGCAGAAACAGGTGGGGTCTATAAAGCCAGGAAGCTGGCAACACATAGGTGCTGCAGTTGGAAAAGGGCAGCTATTCCCTGGGAAGAAAGTTTGGAGCTGGTATTCCCACAGTAAGTAGGGGGAACCAGGAGTAGTAGGAAGCAGTCCAGGGAAGGAGCAGTGAGGGCTGGAAGAGGAAAGCCCAGAATTGCTAGGTTTCACCAGACTTGCTGGTGGGGCCTAGGTTCCCCTACCAGTCATGGAGGGTAAGGCATAGTCCAGGTACAGGGGTAGTGAACTGAAAGACTGCCAGTGTCACTGTGGGGATGATAGAGGATTTGAAGGACTGTACCCTGGAAGGTGGGAATGTTGAGTGACCTAGCTGGAGGGCTGAGTCATGAAGAGGATGCTGTAGTTCCTGGAGTGAGAGGGGCTGCAGACCTGAGAGAGAGACAGTGTGATGGTGTGTGACCACAGGAAGGAGGCATTTGGTGAGTGGTGCACTCCATGACAATGGGAGCATGTAATGATAATGACACACATGATGCACAGCTATGGCAAGTAATAATTACCCTCCTCCCCCCCCGCCCGCCCCAAATAAAAGCTATTATCTGAAGGCTGGGAAAGAAGTTGAATATGTAGTGATCTACTATAGATAATTGGTCCCTAATCCTGCAAAAACATAACTTTGGGCCCATTCTATTCAGGTCCTTATAACACTGTGATGAGGGTAGTATCTGAGCACCTTACAGTAGTGCATTAAGTGACATGACCAATATTGTCACCAGTGGTTCATTCTCTCTCCTCTTTTTCCCAATGAGATATTTGTGTGTGCAATGGAGTGTTTTGCTTTGGCAGCATTTTTTGTTTTTAAATGTACACACTGCTCTGTGTTTATGTTAGAATGCAAAGTACATTTCTTCAACCTTGCCCTCAAGTGGAAGGTGGTGAGGGATTGTGATGGTTCTTCGTGTCTGGGATAGTTCATTCCACAGCCTCATATCAGCCTCTGAGAAAGCTCTCACTCCTGCACACATGAGCTTTACCCTTAGGTTAGAAAGTTCTACTGGGCCTGAAGAGTGAAGTTATTGAACATGATCTTCATCCCAGAGTTACCTATCTTTTAGAATCCTGGGCCCAGGCTATTGAGCACCTTAAAGATAAAGACTGAGCGATTGAACATGATTTGATAACAACATAAGAATGGCCATACTGGGTTAGACCAAAGGTCCATCTAGCCCAGTATCCTGTCTTCTGACAGTGTCCAGTGCCAGGTGTCCCAGAGGGAATGAACAGAACAGGTAATCAAGTGATCCATTCCCTGTTGCTCATTCCCAGCTTCTGGCAAACAGAGGATAGGGACATCATGCCTGCCCATCCTGGCTAACAGCCATTGATGGAGCTATCCTCCATGAATTTATCTAGTTCTTTTTTTGAACCCTGTTATAAGTTTTGGCCTTCACAACATCCTCTGGCAAAGAGTTCCACACGTTGACTGTGCGCTGTGTGAAGAGATCTGATGTGCTCACAGTAGCCCATGTTGCTGAGGAGATGTGCTGCAGTGTTTTGTAGTAGTTTGAAATTCCTAAGGGATCATGGATTTATTACCAGGCATATTGCACTGCTGTAATCCAAATGCAGGGTGACAAACGCATGTATAACTGAGGCCAGGACATGGCCTGCCAGACAGGGATGGAGTCTCCTAGCCACCCAGCAATGGTAGAAAGTGTTACTCAAGGATGTTGCTGCAGTGCTGATGTATTGACTTCAACAGCCATACTTGCATAGTTTTCGTAAGATCAGGGCCTTGATTTGTTCTCCCTGAATCTGATTTTTTTTTTTTTTTTTGCAGTTTCATTCCTTTAAGTATTTTAAATAGGTTTCACTGATAAACCACCGTTTCTTAATATAAACAGATCAGACCCAGAAATTCAGCATCTTCTCATAAACATCTCCTTTCTGGATACACTTAGACAAATGTATTCTGTTATATCTCTAACAGGAATTTCCAGCTGTAGGGCCCCAGTCCTGCAACTGGATCTGTGCGGGGACAAACTAAATTCAGTGGGGATCCATGTGGGTGCAAGAATCTGCCTGCACAGATCCAGATGTAGGATTAGAGCCAATAGTCTGACATCCTTAAAATGTAGTTTCCACAGGCCCCTATACTTCGAAAGCATTGCATGAGGCTTTAGCTGTTCAGTTCCCATTGACTTTAATACAGCTCATTCAGTCATGAGGAAGACTGAAATGATTAATGATACCTACGAAAGATGAACTACAATCCATGATATTACATAATGCAGGGTCTGGTATATTCCACTTGACTGGGGAAGTCAGTCATTTCATGTATGCTTCATTATTGCTGATAATATTTTAAAAGATGACAAACTATGGCAAGGCATTAAGGGATACATTTTCAGCTTGATAGAACTGCTTAATAATTTAGGAGTAAATATTTAGCTGTATCCTCCAAGCTCTACATTTTATCTTTTACTCTGTTTATTTGCAGGCTTTCTCTGCCATGCCATTTGTGTGTCTGGCTTTATTTGCCTATTTCCATAATTCTCTATGAGCACTTACATAATTAATAGCTGATCGTTCAGGACTACACATCCATCACTGGAGTGGTTAATTATAAACAAATTCTAAAAAAACCACAACCTCCAACTCTTCAACTGGCTAACAGCATTTAGAGAAAACACAAATTACAAATTTCCTGCCAGTTTAAATGTCAACATAGCAGACTGTGCTGATTCAGATTTTTGTGACTTAAATCAAATGCAAAGTAATTATCAAACAAATGCCACAGAGTCTAAGATTTTCAAGGTAAACCTGAAGAGTCGTGTAGTTGCCTCAGCAGGTCCAGCTTGGGGAGGCATGGATGGGTAGTATGCCACTTCCGCAACATTGTTGCTAACATCCCATGTAACTTGCTCTACAGGGATTGGACTCCCTAGCTCAGGAGGGAGCAGATCATAGGGCTAGCAGTTCTCATTGGTTTTGTTTGCCTGTCCAAAGCCAGGAGTTTTGTGGTATCCAGTCCACGTTTTTCCACTTGGCAGCAGGAGTCCTACGAACTCTTCTGCCTGGGAGCTGGAGTGGGTATATGGGAGCTAGATTCAGTATAGGGGAATAAACCTCCAAATGGATGATCCTGTGTTTCTTCAGATGTGTATCCACGGATGGTGGAAAAATCTTCATCTACCATCAAAAGAGTGAGGAAGAAATCTTGCAAGTGCAGACTCAGTTTTTCCAGCCTCCTCTCTGTGCAGGAACGGCCTGTTCAGAGGTTTTCCGCCTTGCTTAGATAGCAATAGGCACTTAAGACAGACAAAGGAAGAGCCAAAACATAAAAGGTAGGCTGATTTATCCTCTCAGTGATGACAATACAGAACTAGCTGAGGGCAGAACTTGACCCATCATCTTTAAATCCTATGAAATATAGCTTTTGGAAAACTACCCAAAAAATTTTAAACATCTCCCATAACTTAAAAAAAAAGAAATCACACTCCAGTTCAAGAAAAGACCAAGTTTTTTGCATATAAAACAACTATTAGAATGAGTTAATCAGTGCTAAACAAGCTTGTTGAATTGCCAACATGACACCCATGTTACGGTCACATGCAAAACTGGAAAGTCAGGAAATGGCTTTGGCCAGCAAACTTAACCTTTTATTTTGTAAAGATTGCTTGCTATGGGCACAGTCCTGATCACACTGAAGTTAATGGGATTGTTCCTATTGACTTCTGGGGAGATTAGTAAGGTCACATCATAGAAATGTAGGACTGGAAGGGCCATCAAGAGGTCGTATGGTCCTGCCTCAATGCAGGGGGGCTGGACTAAGTAAACAGATAATTCCTGACAGGTTTTTGGCCAACCTGTTGCTAAAGATCTCCAATGCTGGGGATTCCGCAACCTCTCTTGAAAGCCTAACTACCCTTGTAGTTAAAGTTTTTCCTAATATCTAACCTAAACTTCCCTTTCTGCAGATTAAGTTTGTTACTTATTGTTCTACCGTCAATGGACATGGAGAACAATTAATTGCTATCCTCTTCATAACAGCCCTTAACATACTTGAAGACTTGTCAGGTTCTCTCTTCCTCTCCCACTCACCCCCATAAATTCTTTTCTCAAGACTAACCACACCCAGTTTTTAACCTTTCCTCATAGGTCAGGTTTTCTAAGCCTTTTATAATTTTTGTTGCTCTCATCTGGACTCTCTAATTTGTCCAAATCTTTCCTAAAGTGTGGCACCCAGAATTGAACACAGTGAGGTCCATTAAGAGAAATTTTGGGTCCCAGCACATCATGTTCACTGGTACCCTCCCTTCCCATTTTATTTACACATTATAGACATCTTGGGAGGGGGGGTGTCTGAGCTCAGGATCCAGTACAATTGTCTGCTTATTCCCCTCCCACACACACACACACATCAGCCCTGGACACAGTACTCCAGCTGAGGCTTCACCAGTGCTGAGTATAGCAGGACAATTACCTTCCATGTCTTACATATGACATTCCTTACACCCGCCAGCCTTTTCCTCCACTGCATCATGTTGTTGACTCACATTCAATTTGTGGCCCACTATAACCTTCCCCCCCCTTCCTTTCAGCAGTGCTACCACCTAGCCAGTTATTTCCCATTTTGTAGCTGCACATTTGATTATTCCCCCACCCCCAGTGAAGTACTTTGCACTGGTCTTTATTGAATTTCAGCCTGTTGATTTCAGACCATTTCTCCAATTTGTCCAGGTCATTTTAAATCGTAATCCTGTTCCCCAAAGTCAGTGGTTCTCAAACTTTTTTACTGGTGACCCCTTTCATATAGCAAGCCTCTGAGTGTGACCCCCACCTTATAAATTAAAAACCCTTTTAATATATTTAATACCTGTGATAGACATAGACCAGTGGGATACAGGAGTCTGGTAGAGGGCAAATATACTGTTCACTGGATGAGTAGTTTTCTGTTCCCTGAGTGACCAGAGAAGGGGCTGCACTAGAGTAATCAGGAACCTGCTAGAACCAGTTAAGGCAGGCAGGCTAATTAGGACACCTGGAGCCAATTAAGAATAAGCTGCTAGAATCAATTAAGGCAGGCTAATCAAGGCACCTGGGTTTTAAAAGGAGCTCACTTCAGTTTGTGGTGTGAGTGTGAGGAGCTGGGAGCAAGAGGTGCAAGGAGCTAAGAGTGAGAGCAGGTGCGCTGTTGGAGGACCGAGGAGCACAAGCGTTATCAGACACCAGGAGGAAGGTCTTGTGGTGAGAATAAGGAAGGTGTTTGGAGGAGGCTATGGGGAAGTAGCCCAGGGAGTTGTAGCTGTCATGCAGCTGTTACAGGAGGCACTATAGACAGCTGCAGTCCACAGGGCCCTGGGCTGGAACCTGGAGTAGAGGGGGGGGCCTGGGTTCCCCCCAAACCTCCCAATTGACCTGGACTGTGGGTTCTCCCAGAGGGGAAGGTCTCTGGGCTGTTCCCCAACCCACATGGTGAATCTCTGAGGCAAGAAAATCCGCCAATAAGCGCAGGACCCACCAAGATAGAGGAGGAACTTTGTCACACACCATTATAAATGCTAGAGGCAAAGCGGGGTTTGGGGTGGAGGCTGACAGCTTGTGACCCCCCATGTAATAACCTCATGACCCCCTGAGTGGTCCTGACCCCCAGTTTGCAAGCACTTTGGGCAGGGGTTCTCAATCTCCCTTCAGTTCAGTGTCCTCCACAAATTTTATAAGTGTACTTCACACCATTATCGAAGTAATTAATGAATACCAGAGCCAAGACTGACCACTGGAACTCCACTAGATATACCCATGTGCTTGTAAACAGCAGTGACTGGGGGCTTGAGGAATCTATTCATTTGTTTTCTGATTTAAATAAAATCACTTTCTCGTAACCAAGGAAGTGCCACTTGGCAAACAAACAAGTGTCACATGCCAAAAACCATTTCTTCTTGATAACTATATTGATTTGACTGATAGTGTTCATTTTGTGCAATTTGAAATGGGTGATGTAGATGAAGAACCTATAGAAGTGTCCAAGGAAAATCTGTTAAACATACCTGACATCTAGAGTAGCATGTGATTTCAAAGGGCCGGGGTGGGGGAAATTGCTCTTAAGTGTATTTGTCATTTTTTATGGGGATGATACAGCAGTGCCCAGGGAAAAGATAAACTCCATCAAAGGTCAGCAAATCTCTCCAGCCCCCTCTTTGGATTGGTGGTGGGATTTTAAATTAAGGGTTCAATTTTTGCCACCCAGCCCATCTTTGCACTAATTCAGGTTTCTGTGCCAACAGCTTCACTGCTGACATGGCAGTGTCTGAGTCCCCATTCTCAGTGACATTTTAAAAGCAATTGCTCTGGCTTCAAAAATGTCTATTTGGGTTTGTGCAGAGCTGCCCGAATTGTACTCTCCATGTGCTGATATCCTGTTTTGCACATGGAAGAAGAGACTAGCAATCTCCATGACACCATTGCTCTGTCCTTGCATCCCACCTAGGGCATTCCATGAGGACAGTGATACATACATGGAGGGGGTCAGGTCAAGCTGGATATCATCCTCCCTGTACCAACTTCCAGGGTACTCCAAAGCAACGGTAATATAATCTGTAGCCATTTTATTAACATTTGAACTGCCACCTCCACAGGTAATCAGAGGTGAAAGGTTCCCCATTAGCATGGCTCCATTGCAGCGATGCTGCCAGGAGTCTGTGAACAACACAGGGCCCTGTAGAAACACAGATGCACAAGACTTTCCACACAGACAGCCCTGGCTTCTTTGGGCTTCCATTTCCCCCATACCTGCCGGAAGAACTCCTAAGAAGCAGTGAAAAGGACCTCACAAAGTCCATTCTCCTTTGTGGGTTTTTCCATGAAGGTGATGGTTTGAAACACTGTGACCATGTCACTTTTTCAGAGAAAAATCAAGCACTGCTTTGCAGCTTGCTGCAGTCTGCAGAGTTCCTTGTGCATTTCCATTTCTGAAAGGTTTTGTCATGTTTCATGATATGCCTCTTTCATGATATGCCTGTAGATCTGTTTCCACGAACCAAATGTACAGCTAAATGCACTGAAAGGGTAAAGTTAATTATAGGTAAATGGCAACTGAGTGATGCCATTATCATTGATTTGCAAAACATTAGAGCTCTAGGAATTCCGTTTCCCTCACTGGGCAGCATTAACACAGTTATAAATTGCTAAGTGTCACAAAGGGCAAAAAAGTCCTGTTTGCTTTTACTGAGGAAGCTGGCCATAAAGTGACAGAATTCAAATGTCCTTGTGTGCATGAAAATGAACCCTCCCCCTTAACACACAGAAGAAAGTTGAAATGAGCATTCAGCAAAATCCAACAAAGAATAGAAAACAAATCAGCAGACCTCTACAGTGGAAATCTAGGAGTCCTTGAGAAAGGAGGGAAGCTGACGGGGCCCTGTCAATGCAGCTGTAGAAATCTAAAATATAGCTGCCAGACGATGGGGATCATTGAGGCAAACAGCCCCTGGGCTAATCCCCAGATAATCACTGTTATAGTCTTTCTCTTGCCTTCCTCCAGTGTGCACACAAACAAATGCAAGAGCATGTGGATTTTTTCCAAGATTAATCTCTCTGGACTGAGTAAATAGCAGAGAGACAGTGACAATCCATGAAGGGCTGCTGGGTGGCAAGGGAGCTCCCATTCATAAACAGTATGGTGGCTCCCAACCACAGAGTTGGAATCTTCCTACTGTTCCGTTTGTACCAGCCCCAGCTGTCCTTAGGATTGTTGAGGCACTTATTGCTCCATAAAATGGGCCAGAATTAGATCCTTTATGCTTAACAAGGAGTCATTCTTTGTTGTGGCTGGAACTGGTATCAGTGCTACAAATGTAAGCCTCAGTTCATATCCAGACCTCCACATCATGATGGGTTGATGGTGCCTGACCATTTTAAAAGTGCCCCTCCTTGATAACTCCCAGTCTTATTTTGTAATTTCTTAGTTTGACCTATTATGTTAAGGAAGGGAGATCAGTGTTGCCAATTTTTGCAATTATTGCAAAATTTGTTTTATTTTTTTTCCCATAAAGCCCCCGCTCCTGGTGTCATCAGCTTATGTGAGACTCTCTGCTTTCACTTTAATAAAAAAAAAAAGTAAATGTCTAGCCCTCGTTGTTAGAGAGAAAAGCTTGAAAATGTGGACTCTAAAACTCAGAAGCTAGAAGGCATAAGCCATAAATTGAGCCCAGAATTTATTACTAAAAAAAAAAAAAAATCTCAAAGTTAAAGCTTCTTTATTTTTGGAGGACTGATTCATGATGTTTGAATGCTTGGGTTTGGCAATACTGTAAAATTGGCTTAGTGTTGTGCATAAAACCTAGAATGGTTGTACAATATCTGTAAAATAAACTAATGCAAATCTTTTAAAAGCAAATAGAGACATGACTAGTCCTGATTACTGTGGAGACACAAACTAAATGTGTCTAGTGAATCAATACCACAAGAGCTGCTGTTGAACTGTAGGAAAGTGTCTGTTTACCAAAATCTGCAACTATTTTTTGAGGAGGGTGGAGGGAGAAATAAGCCAGATTTGATACTGAATCAGCAGTGATTTGATTTTTTTTCTTTTTTTTTCCCCCAGAGGCAAAATATAACATTTATCAGTGGCCATAACCTCTGCTGAGGGACATGAATGATAAACTATTTTTTTACTCTTTAAATGTTTCCTTTTCATCTTGACCTGCAATTGATGTACACTATGGCAAGTCCCACCCAAGAGACTCTATTGGCAGCTGACTTGGAGGCTTCTGATTAGCCCTTTAACCCTATAAAAGCCCACAGGACTACTGCATTGATCTCAAGGGCCAGAAGAGTTAAAGGTGTTATAAATTCTTTCACTGTCCAGACATTAAAATGGTGATACCAAAGTTCGTGCAGTTTCCTACAGAGAACCTGGTTTACTCAGTTTCTTGGCACCCAAGAGTTTTCATTCTAAAGTTAGAAGTTCATTGATCAAAATGCAAGAAAACAAGCAAGCAAAAACTGAAAGTGAGTAATTATGCAAAACAAACAATCTAAACTTAGTCTGACATTTTGCCTCCAAAAGGAGTCTCTTATTTCCACCAACAACCTTTCTTTGATACTGAGAGGTTAACTTTACTCTCAGTCCTGATGTGTGAAGTGAATTCACTTCTATTTGTGCCAGACACAAGTCGGAGGAGAGACAGGATAAAACAGATGGAAATACAGCCCTTCTTGGTGTTCCTGGAACACTGGACGACTAGTCAATCATGAATGGATGCTTTAGGCTGGCAGGTCAGCCACAACACCTATTGCTTGGACCCAGGCTTGCATTCTAGTCAGACGTTATCTGGTTGGGTCCTTTCTCCTCAGACAGGGCAGGACTCAATGGGCCATTTCACATTGCTGTGATAATGCATGTGGTGCAGTTGATTTTAGGATCCATTGAGAAGCCAATAGAACTAGACAGGGAAAAAACAGTGGGGCAGAAAGTAACAGGAAGGGAGACAGAACAGTATCATATGTGCCTCTGCAGTGCTGACAAATAGGTATATCCACTGATGGGCTGAGGACTTGGGTGCCATGATGTGGTGTATGTAACATTGTTGTAGCTGTGTTGGTCCCAGGATATTGGAGACCAGACGGGTGAGGTAATATCTTTTATTGGACTGACTTCTGTTGGTGAGAGAGACAAGTTTTTGAGCTGCACAGAGCTCTTCTTCAGGTCTGGGAAAGGTACTCTATCACAGCTAAATGCAAGGTGGACCAGATTGTTTTTCATAAGTATCTAGCACACATTCTAAGGACCATTAAGTTAGAGTGGCCCACAAACACCTCTGCAGAAATACGACAAAAAGAAGGGGTTAGTGGGTTACAGACTGTTGTAATAAGTTATAAATCCAGTGACTTTCAGGACTCTCAGGCAAACAACAAAATTCCTTTAAGAACAAGGCCTGCTCGCCTTCCACATGGGAAGAAAATCTTTGTCTGTTCTGTTCCTTCTGTCTTGGAGTGAAGGGAGCTGAGCTGGGAAGAGATGAGTCAAACTGATACAAGTCAATGAGCTGGGATCCCATGATACTTTCTCAAAGTCTCCTTTTAAAGAACCCCCAATAGGGTGTGTGTTTGGGGGGGGGGGGGGGAGAAGGGAAGCGTGTGAGGCAAACTTGCAGCCATACCAGGGCTGCTCGATCAGTTGCTGCAGTGAGCAGCACTCAGGCATGCAGCAACCACCTATCATCAAGCAGAGCCTGGGTCAGAAGACCTCAGGCTCAGGTATTTCTACCACCCCAACAGAGCTGCAGATCAGTCTGAACAATAGTACTGCCTCCCAGGAACCACCCTGCTGCCTCACAGTGCAGCAGACTCCAGAGACTCCCAGCTTGCACCCACTCTGACTCCCGCTCCCCCCATCACCTTGCCTGAGCCTTGTCCTAGTATTGTCCTTGCCCTGCACTAGCCTTGCTCCAGCCTCCTCACCAACCTACTCCAGCCTCTGCCTACTATTCCCTTGTACCCTCTCTCCCCTCCAATACCCCTCTGACTAGTTGGTTTTGACCTTCGGTGTGTCTCTGGATTCCAGCTTCGTTATCAACTTGGCTCATCTTTAGATTCTGACAATCCAGCTTTGACCTCTTGCCTGCATCTGGACTCTGGTTACAGTTCTGATTTTGGTTTGGCTACTGACTCTGATCTGTTTTTGACCCCGGCATGTCCCCAGATCTCAATTCCAGGACCGCCCTTGGCCCGGGCCCAACCCTATGCCGAGCTGCAACCCAGGCCTGATTATTGGAGACAGTGCCTGACAAAATGGGAGACAGTTCATCCCCTCATTATTTCATTCACCAATTAAACCCATTTCTGTAAGACCATATTTTCTTATTTATTAAGTCCAGTCTCAACAGTCTTTGAGTCACATTGGTAGGCCCTTTTTGTTTGGACTAATTCAGTTTCTCTGGTTTCTTGCACCTTCTTATAACATACTTAATTGAAAATAACTTGACCTACTTTCCATGGTTAATTCCCACGCAGACACAAAGTTATAGGTTATTGTGACATCTTAGGAGTTTTCACATTTCTTACAGTTGAGTTCACAATTAGGGTAAATTTGTTATCCCAGTTATGACAACAGGACATACCAGGCAACATCACAGATCTCCAGTGAGCTACCATGACTGACTCTACTTCTGTGCTGCTGAACTCCTGGCACTGACTTTGGCTCTGACTTGGACTCTCTCCCTCTCTCCAGAACCCCAACACAAGTTCTGACCTGGGCTCAGAAAGCTGACCTTGAGCCACCCCTACCCCGGGACCCTGACCGTTTGCCTGGATCACCCCTAACCCATACTGAAGGCCAGCCTTGTGGTAACATGGAGGCAGCGGATCATTCCATACCCGGCATGTCTGTGAGGGCACCAGAAGTGCATGAACAAGTTGACCATCTCCAGGAAGAACTCCCCACAGTGAAAGCACAAGTGTTTGCAGCTCTCAGTGAAGAACCACATGCTGCTGCGCAGACTACCCAGCTACAGGGAGAGACTGCTGCTCTTCAGACTCGGCTGGCACGGCACCCCACTGAGAGCCAGTCCCTGTGGGAGCAGACTGCCCCAGCTCTGGGGCAAGGATACTGCACTGCAGACCCATGCTAGGCCCATGCCCCTGGTCCAATGCAGGGCTGACCATTCTCCTCCCTGAACACTTCAGTGGAGTGAAGAAGAGGATGGCAAAAAATGAACCTCTGTCCCCTTCTTTCCACCCTTTAACTTTGGATTTAGCAACAGGAAAAAAAGGACTGTGTACCTCTCCCTAAAGAGCTAACCCTTAATCTCCAGATGCTGGAATGTTAGATTAATTTAAAAGATTTTGAAACAACTTTTTAAATTTAGTCATTTACCTTTCAAAGCTGTCTGCTGATGTGAGTCTGAGTTGACCTTCTGATGAAGTATCAGAATAGACCGTACAGTGTTTGGTTTCTTTAACAGGGGCTCATCAAGAATGCAAATGGAGGAGAGGATAATATTGCAATAATCTTAAACTCCAGGGTAATATGGAATGATGAAGGCCCAAGACAGCATTTAGTCATGGAGAATGTTAATGAAGTCTTTTTCCATATGGAAGCCTGAAATAAACTTTAGTTCTTTAATAACTTAAATAATTTTTAACTTTTCCAAGCTGTGCACAAAGGGTAGAAGTTTCAAAATCATCCTACTCATGTAGTCAAGGGGACATAGGCTCTTAAGTGACTAAGGCTCTCTTGCATGTTTTACCCAACAGGACTACAAATGGTGTGCCTTTTACACTAGAGAAATCCTCAAAAGATCTTATGAAAACCAATCTATTAACAAAAGCCTATGTATGGGAACATTTTTCACCACATCCTCCTCCACCCCCATTCTATTTTATTACTTCAGATGGGGAATAAACAGCAGGAGCAAAAGAATCCAGTTTTCATGCAGATAGCCTTAATTTAAAATAAAAAATTCCCCGAGATAGAAATATTTTCTCTAGAGATAAATCTGACTAACATTTTTCCATGAGGTGTGAGCTGGTATAATACATCTTTGCAAATAAAATTTTTCTGTAGGAACCCTAGAGAGCAAATATATTCCAGGGCTGAGCTGAGCTTGGGGCAGGCCAGAGAGAGAGAAAGGAGCAGTCAAAAACTGTACTCCACCTTTGCAACCCCTCCCACCAACAGATGGTGGAATCAGTCACAATGCATCCCCAATATAAACCAGAATGGCAAACATTTTAATATGGTGTTCTATTGTATGAAAACATGGTAAAGTTAATAGCTCCAAGAAATAATGAAAACATTATGTACAATTGTAAATAAGGAGGTTTTTTTTCTAATGTTAAAATCACTGTTTTTTAAAAAAATCAAATCTCGAATAATAAAACCTAGATATCTATTCTAAAATGGAGCTGGTCCTTATATTTGGTACTAAACCAAGTATAGCAGTAAACAATAGGATACAAATATTCTTAATCTCAAAAATGAGGCTTGTATAATGATCCATTTTGGCATAAATAAATCAAATGAAGGACCTGATCCCACAAGGTCCTGAATGCTCTTTGTAAGATGCTGAGTGCCTTGAGCTCTCATTGGCCTTCATAGGAATTGTGGGTTCTTAGCATCTGTCAGGATAAGGCCCTTATCTTATGACTTTGAGTGCAGTCAAATAGCACATGATGAATAACCATTTCATGCTGTCAGTGTAAAAAGTGGCAATTTTTCAGAATTGCATCCAGTGGCTCTGACTCAGGGACAATCCCGGCAAATTCAGTGAGAGTTTGCGTGCATAAGAATTGAGCAAAGCAGTGCAGAAGCCAGGCCCTCCTCCAGATACACAGTGATAAGTTGCCTGCGGAAAGAGGGTATTCCACCTGGCCCACACACTCTCCTTTTCCCGTCATTTTGTGGAAGCCTCTCCCTAGGGCTTCTACTGCGTCAGAGGGGGAAGACCAAACACAGGGAAAATGAACAAGTTAGGCTCCCCTAAATTCTCCTTCCACCAAACCCATGGGTGGAAATAGTGGGAGTTAAAGCCTATAGTTCTATTGATTCCCATGGGTCTGCTCTTGTGTGCTGTGGAACTGCTTCTATGGTGATTCCATAGTTAAAGTAGGTAGGGGTATCCCTAGTAGCATGTGTTCAAGAAATTGGGTGGGGCAGGCAGGAGGCCCCAGAGGCTTGTGGGGAGGCATTAGGTGGCTATGAGAGTGGCCCTCTTCATTTTGTTGGCTCCAGTCTTCACCAGGATCCAGAAGATCAGCAGGTTCTGGAGGCTAAACTCTTTGCTTCTTTTGCTGGGGCTGTGGGAGGAGGCAACCTCCCTCCCTTGCGCCCCCCGCCCCAGCTCAAGGGGTGTTTCCTAAGAAACACTGAATTGAAACTCAATTTCTGTTGAGGAGAGAGAGGCCCTGACTAAGGACCTCAGAATTAGTCCCTCACTTTTTAAACAAGGTATAGTATGCAACAGACAGCCACAATTACAGTGTACAGGGTGTTAATCTTTTACAGTGCTTTGATTTTAAATTGCTATTAAGCTGAATAAAAAGTTTTATAAAACACTCTACTGCATAGATTTTTCAGCTAGACAGTAGGTTCTCCTGTTTGATAGAGCAGCAGCTTTTAAATCCTCTGTGTCCAGAATAGGAGTTACACTGTAATCATGTACAAAGTTAATAAATATTGTTTAATACCATTAAATCCACATTTTCTGACTCACTAACATTTCATAGACTCTTTATTGAAATGTCCCAAAATAGGAATAGTCAGTGGACCCTCTCTCTTTAATAATCCGTAACCAGAATTAATTATCACATTGATGCTTTTGCTTGTAACTTGTCATCAAGTGATTATTATGGAGCAAGAATGATTCAGCTCACTGAATTAGTCAGTGACCTATATATTCTGGAACTTCTGCTCTGATTTAACTGTGGTCAAAATGATGGAAGATCTGTCCAATTGCATTCTTGTTAAAGGTTTTCAACTGAATAAGTCTGGTTACTATCATTCCTGTTTATAATGGAGTTTTTCACAATACTGTCACACGTGCTTTGGTATATTGATGGGGGTCTTTAATTCATGCAGCCATATCTCCACCCCACTCCCCAAAAGCACTGTGCAGGAAATAGAAGGTTGGTCCTAATGCCCTGAAGTCAATGGAATTTTTGCCATTGAATTCACTGGAAGCAGGACTGAGCCCTAAATTATTAAACTACTCTTTTCTTTTACTTTCAATCCCTTTAGGAGTACTATGTACTGGAAAAAATGTCTCCTTGTCACAATGAAATCATCCAAATGCTGTGCTGGCAAGTAGTAATCCAGCACTTAACAATCAATGTACTGCAGCAATTCATTAGTACCACACTGGATGCCCAGGAGAATGGAAAATGTGATAGACCTTATAACTGCTGGCTGATGATGCTAAACAAAGAGGCTATAGTTATTTTAAGAGATCCACTTTGTGAACCCATGTATTTAAATAGAGGTGAGAACTTTCTATATGAAACATTTCCAAAAGAAACCATAGGAAGGAAAATTATTAAATACACATTGATACAGTATTAAGGCTGCACAGTTAAACACCCTCAAATTCAAGAAATGCAAAAATAAAGGTTCCAACATCATTGACTTGGCAGTATGGTACTACTTGGATGCTTTACAATATACAGTTAAGATAAATTAGTCACTTATTAAAATCAGCAGTGTTCTGTGTGGAGCTAGATAAGAGGGGTGGGAAGGAGGGAAGGTTTTAAGGTGGGTGTTTAAAGGTGGTGTCTATGCAGCTGGGAGGGTGGGCACAAGAGATGATGAGGCTGGAGAAGTTGTGCTGTTTGGCCAGGAAGATGGCAGAGCTGAAGGAAGAGAGAATAAATGTAGAGTGGAGGAAATCCATGTAGTCATGGGACTTTCTCCAGAGGTGCTCAGCAGAATGGGAACAGGAAGAGAAAAGCAGTTGTTGGGAGTTAATGGGACAGGCTTTTCAGTGGAAAGGGGTAAAGCGTGGTGGTGTCAGTGGAGTGACTGTTCAGTATGTATTGTTTGGCCTTGAAATGAGATTATAGCAATACTCTTCAAGAATCACAATATACCCATATACAGTAAATCCTATACAAGAGACCACCCTTATTAACCCACCTCCTCACTTAAGAATGCCCTAAAAATATTCCTAGGTAAAATGGACAAGATTTTTTAAAAAGATACTAAAATTAGGCTCCTAAATCCTGATTTAGCCATTGATTTAAGTGGACTGACTTTTCAAAAGGTATGAGCATTCAGCAGCTCCCGCTTGACCTTGTCACACATAGAGAGCTTTCTCCCGAAGTAGAATATGCTACTAGTGTCACAAAGCAGTGCTAAATCATAGCACTGTCTCTTCTGCATTAATACTAATCAGTCCTATTCTTATGGTGATGACCCAAAAAATATAGCATTAAATTTGGTTGTCCAGAACTGAGATATTAGAATCTCCATCTTTACCCTGTTCATTTATTACTTTATCACTTCAGATATAAATATTCCTGTCTTATCATTGGCTCCATGTTGCCAAGCAACAGTCAACCAAAAATGTAACCAAACATTTGTCTCAGTGTTTGAGGAGTTGACATTTATTTTCACTTTCCTTAACTACTTACCTGCAAATGGAAAAACCTCTCTCTGTAATGGTATCAACTTAATCCAGTCTTCAAAACTTCAATAGAGACATTTTAATATATAACTTATTTATAGATATATTTTTGTCTCACACATACACACCCCTCCCATATACCCTTAAAACTAGCTTGTCAGCTTTGGCTCCACCAGCTGAGGGCTTTGTGCTTCTGATTTAGTAGGGCATATATTATCACCACCAAAGCGAAAAGCCATCAGACATTACAGACACTGGAAAGAACCAGATGGACTCAAGGCATGTGAAGAAAGCAGACAAAGAGTCATAAGTTTACCTCACCAGAGCATAGAGGTTACCTAGTATAGACTCTGACTTTTTTCCCCAGCAAGTCTGTTTCCTATTTCACTCCATACTCCTCTGCTTTGTTGAAACAGCTGCATCTTTCCAGCATGGTATGAATGGATATCACAAATAATATTTGTACAGCAATTTCTAGCTACTATGCAAACAGAAAAATAATCACTCTCCTAATTGCCTTTTTTCTATACATATAGTACATTCTTTCTTAAAAGATGCAAAAGATTTTATGAATTCCCAGAGGAGTGAAAATTTGTACCTTCTGTTAATTCTGCTGCTGATTATCACACTCTCTGCTTTACTTTTTAGTAAGAAAAATGGAAATAAAAACTTTTCTTTTTTATGGAGGATGTAGACACAATATCTCAAAGACTATTGTACCTTCTAAAGATTTCTTGGAGTAAGGAGAAAAAAAGATGGTGCATGTCAGAGGCAGAACATTTTGAACCATGCTTATTTTGTTATTTGGTATAGTACATGCATGAATCTGGCAGTATACTATTAATATAATACACTATCAATTACAACTATATACAGTACATCATGTGGACTACACAGACCATATAGAATATGAATAGCTGGATTTTTGAGGTTTCCTAATCAGAGAAACTTTTCTATATTGAAGTCCATAAATTGCTCTGAATCTACATGTACAATTCCCATTGACATCAGTAAATTATGCATGTGGATAAATTTCAGTATATCGCCTTTGATATGGAAACTAGGAATAGACTTATTTAGGGTGGCTTAATGCCTCTTTGTGCCCCTAAACTAGTGCAGAGGGGCCCGACTGCAGGGTAGGATTTAGACCTTTGGGTCCAGCCCTACTCCTTTTGAAATTAAGGAGAATATTACTGATAACGTCAATGTGAAAAAAATGGAACTCCAAAATACTAAATAAATATACAAATGGTGATGGCAAATATCAGTAGTGAGAGAGAACCTAACTAATTTACAAAATATGTTGGAGTGGAAGCACTTTGTAATTGTCAGTAATACTTGCTCTATATTTTTATTGTAAAATAATGTGCTAATAGATATCTGACCAGATTGGTATGTAAAGATGCATTCTTCATTTCACAAGCATCCCTTTTCCTCTGGCTTCTATCAGGGACATGATATTCTAATTGTTATAGAAACAAAATTTGCTGCTGGGCTAATGCCATGTGAAACTTGGAAAACACCGATAGTTGAACATCTGCTCTTTGAAAGTGAAGCTGGGCAAATTTTCAGGCTCAAGGAATGTGATGAATTTGTAATATTGGCTAAATCTAGTTAATGTATCCTGCAGGCAGGTGCTGGGCGAACTTTCCCAAATGGTTCTGCTTAAGTCCTGCTGCCCTCCTACTCTTTCAGGTCTTGAAATTCTCTTTTTTTTAAAAAAAAAAAAGTGGAAATGATCTCAAATTGGCTATGTACGGTAGGAAAACGCTCAGGGTGACTAAACTATTAATAATACTTGTGCTTTACATAGTGCTTTCCATCCAAGTCTCTCAGAGAGATTAATAAATACCAATTAGGTCTCACAGCACCCCAATAAATATTAATATACCCATCTTAGAGATGGTCATCTGAGTCACAGAACTCCATTAAAGTCAATGGAAGACCTGTGGATAGAACTTACTGTAGAAGTTCTGTATAGATAAAAAATAGTCCAGTCCTTCAAAGTGCTATAATGTACTGAGCACTCTCAAAATTCATGGGAACTGAGAGCACTGTGCATAACTGAACCATAGAGAGAAAATAAAATGTTCCTATTTGAACCCAGTTTTTCAGGTTCCCCAGAGCTGAAAAGATAATGCACCAATCCAATGAACATTTAATTGATATTTAGGCTTGAGAGAATTACTTTTTTAATCGATAAATGTCAATTTCACCAGATACGCACAAACCAACAAGAAATATGTCCATTGATTGATTTGAAATTTACAGCTAGGCAAAGTAAGAAAAATGCTGCTCAAGAACTTAAAATTTGATTTAAGGAGATTTTTCTATATTTTGACATGTGAGGTTGACAATTTTGTGTTTTAACCATTATAAAGTGTTAACCTACTGAATCTCAATGCCTACTGTCTGGACTCCCTCGCAACCCCATAATTTCCCACAACTGTGTGAAGTTAAAATCAATACAAATTGAAAATGTTTAAAAATAAACATTGATATCCATCAATTATAAAAAATCTGCCAAGCCTACTGATATTTGTGTGTGTAATATATTGGCTAAAGTGGTCACTAGTAGCTAGTTCTAATGAAGGTCAAGAGCCTACTCTTTTATCTAATGAAGCTGTTTTGCTAGGTTAGTGATAGAGACCTGTGCTTTGGCTTCTAGAAGGTGTGGGTTCTATCCCCACTATATGATTTGTGATGATGTTCATTCATTGTGCATCTAGTTAAAAAGTTGTGTATGATACAGCATTTATTTGGAAATTATATGGCTCATCATACATGCTTACAATGTTGGCTAATAAATTCATATAGATTTGATTCCATGTCTGAACAAATAACTTTGGTAACTTTTGTCAGGAATGGCACAGCTGCAGTTGAGATTTTAAAATCACGGAACAGGATGCAATTTTTCATCAGGAGTGCAGCCAGGGGCCTTGGTCCAAAGCTTGATGAAAGTGTCAGACACAGAAATATATCTTTATCAACTACCTTTCATGATTTGTTTCTAATTCACTTGACATTTCTGTTACTTGATGGAGAAAGGTGCATTCTTCCTCAAATACTTTCAATAACTGCTGAGCAAACATATGATTCTTTGTAGCTGCTTGTCAGCAGCACCTAGTTAAGTGGCCTCTGTAAAATGACTTTAACTGAAAGAAATCCACTCTAGAGCAGTGTACCATATTTAAACAAAGGAGCCTTAAAACACATGCAGAACAAAAAACACCTCTGTCAAATACCCTCTATACACATTTTGAATTATTTTTATAAGACGCTGCTCATTTGCACTGGAAAATGTTATTCTACATAAATGCCAAAAAACTGCATACATGGCAATACTGTAGTTAATATTTTTAGACCCCTATGAAAAAATTCAGGGGTATCAATCCTACAGCAAATATAACTTGTCCTCTTTATGCCATGCTGTAAAAAGTTAATATTCAGCATGTTATGCCTCCTCATTCGTGCCTGATCCACAGAAGATATGAATGTTACAACTCTCAGCCAGAAGACTTAAGAACAGATTTTTAAAGACACTTAGACACCTAGTACAATTTTCAAAAGCACCTACCTCCTATTGATTTCACAGAGCTCATTTTGAACTTCAGTGCTCCTCCTCCTCTTCCCACCTCTGATGTAGGGAGTATGGGCAGGAAAAAAGGGGAGCATAGCCAGAGTGAGTGCCACTGTGCTAGGTTGATTCATGGCTGCAGAATGTCCCTTTGGGACCCTTTAAAACTGCTCTAAGGCATTCTGAGAGTCAAAGTAGCAGCTAGAGACTTAAGAACTGCTTAAAGCCACCTTGGCACTTTCCTGTCCCGCCCCATTCCAAACCCAGCTCAGATAAACCAGAGTCTGGAGCCCATACTACATGGCCTGACAAACAAGGAGAATTCTCATAAGAGTTGAGCAATGAGGTTATACCCCTAGAACCATACTTGTCCAGAAGCTACAAAGCTTGTCTTCAAATAAGCATATTCTCTGAGGTTCTTGAGAGCTAGTTTCCTTCTTTTTGTCTTACGTTATCCCACTAAAAATCAAGAGCCCCTTCTCACATTGCCAGCAATGGTAGATGTTCAGCGATCAGCATTTTTGAAAAATCAAATCATTATTTAGGTGCCTAAATACACTTTTTAAAAAATAAGTACCCATACTAAGGGTGTAAAAAACCTGGGGCTCACTCCATACAGATTTTCCATTAGGAGCAGCAATAACCTGTGTGGAGTTATGTGAGAAAGGGCTACTTCTTGAGCAGGGGGTATATGCCCATCAACATACAGACCATGCCCTTTGACCCATAGTCCCTGTCCTAGAATGGTCCTTCATGGTTCCTGTCATGGAGTGAGTACAGAGTTGCCTAGTTTGGGATTTGAGGAAAAGCCCAGATAAGCATGATGACCTGATTAGTTGTACATTCTTTCAGCTGTACTAAGGACCATCACAAATCTCACCACCTTCGATTCTAAGTGCAAGACACATTTCTTTGACCTTGCTAATACATAGCAACATTTTTATTAAAAAAAAAAACAACCCTACCAAAACAAGACACTCCACTGTACCCGCTTCTCCCTTGGGGAGAGGATGAGAGAACAAACAACCCATGCCAGATGTTAGTCATGACACTTAATGTATTACCAGAAGGCATGGTAGTTCATGATGAGCATGATATAAGAACCTATATAGAATAGAAGATGGACAGTTTCCCACCTGCAATACTGTTGCTAACTGCAAATTTTGTGTTGGCTGGCTAAGCATAGTGCCTGTTAGAATTTGGCCCTAAAACTGGCTGTTTGCCAACTATAACAACTGAAGGATAGATCAGCTGCAACAAAATGAACAATGATGCTATAATACGATATCTTAGAGATTTTTCCTTATTTTAGTGATGCATGTAAATATTAATATGTGATATTTTTAAACTTGACTTTGGAATGTTGGAGTCACTCTGTGGGAAAATCATTTGTCCATGGTTGTATAACAATCACTTCCCAACAGTCAAAACTCTGGCTACAATCTGTTTCTAATTAGTCAACAGGACAAGACAGGGTGAGCATTGTCCTAGTACAATGTTGTATATTGGATTCACTGAAAGTAACCCAAGAGGAACATTTTAATAGTCAGAAATACCAAGTTATTTTTTGCAGTGAGCGTGAAACAACTAGGAATTTAGATTTAAAAGGAAAAGCTTTTTTGTTTGTCCTTAATTCTTTTGAAACATAATTAAACTGATTTAAAAATACTGTAAATGTTATTTAAAACACTGATAACTGTGTAATAATATAAAATAGTAGTGCCCAGTCCAATATATTTTGACATAGACTGCTATGGCCATCAGTGTCCTAGTATCTGATCATCATTCTTGTGGGATGTACAGAAAATTCAGGAATACTTCCCTAATTACTATTCCATGTATCCACAGGGAGATAATTCAGCTGTCAATGGGAGTGTGGTTAGTCTGTTTGCAATTGAAAATAAGGCAGGTTGTTGATAGGACAATCTGTATTCAAATATGTGTCATGCCATAGAGAATTTCTGCCTCAGTCTGTATGCTTCTGGGCACAGGGAATATTCTGCTGGAAAAGTGTAATTAAGTAACTAATGATATTCCAGTTCTAAAAGTACTATGATTATACCATATTGAGTTTACATACACCGCATCGATATAAAATGTGCATGATTGTTTCCATTAAAATACAAATAGAGCCTAAAGATTTTTATAATGCTTGTTAATTTAAAAATACTGTAATTCTATCTGAACTACATTAGTTTTTGGCACGATACCTGTAATTATAGTAATTAGCTTTAGATACAAAATGAATCCTGAATGAAGAAGTTATTTATAGAGATCAATCTAATCTATGCAATTTTTCTTTAAAAAAAAATCAATAGTTTAGGAGCATATGATTTCACTATAAACACAGCACATATTGCTACCAGAAGTGATATGGAAGCAAACAACAAAATGTTTACACCAAATGAATAGTTGCATTTATTATATCTCTATCTAGTGATCAGAAACATTGCAAACTGGCTGAACATTTGCTCAGCCTAATGGAAGAACTTGGCTACATGTATTTCTGGAACACACAGATATCATGGAAGGGAGTTCAGCCAAGCAGAAATGACTAGAATCATTTCACTTTTAAGGACAGATTTGTTGCCCCTTTTTCTTCTGAAAGTCTTCTGACCCCTTGGCAATATTTTTCTCCCACTCTTGTGCTCAATCAGTATAGTTCAGATGAGAAGAAGATGAGCCAACTCCTTTGTCTCACAGTTTACGAGTTAAACTACAGTCCTATGATATTTGGGTCACTTATTGTGTACTTTGACAGCTGTTACTTGTTCTAATATAATTTTAAAAATCACAGACAACATGTACCTGTAAAACAGGCAGCTGTCTGAACACTGTAGGTGCCTCTGACAAGAACTTGAAAATACAATAAAGACACAGCAACCCCATAATACTGCTAAGTAACATTTATATATAGCACTGACTGTACAAAAGGATCACCTTGTAAAATTTTAATTTGTGCAGCACTTGAACTGAACATCTGTGTTTTTGATTTTGCTTTAGGTAAACTGACAGCCAGTGCTCAAATGGTAAAGAATTCATAAAGAGCTTCCCTTACTTTCTATTCTGTATCCAGGTTTATTACGTTACTTCAATTAGGTCTTTTATCAAAGGGAGCGTATTTGGGAAGAAGGAGTCTTAAGAATAGGGAACTGACTGGACCTTAGGAAATCTAGGTACAATTCTCAGCTCTACCAGGATACTTTCTGTGTGCCCTTGGGCAAGTCATTTAATCTCCCTCTATGCTTCAATTCCTCTTCTCTAAAATCTGAATTAGTAATGCTTCCTTACCTCAAAGGACTATCTTAATAGCATTAATATCTGTGGGGTACTCAACTATGGTACTATAAAGACACCAACCATATAAGTAGATTGATATTTTCTCCTCATTCCATATCCGTCTTTTTGAGCCAGGATTAAGTTTAGCTAATATTAAGCTGCTGACTAAAGTTTCAGACAAAGCTGTTTTTCTTGCTTGTGATTTTAAGCTGATACCCAAGCCCTATGCTTCTAGCATAGAAACTGAAGTATAGCAGCTTTCCTGACCCTGAAGAGAAGGACTTTCTGTGCTTGAATAATACATTTCAAATGACAATTCTTGCTAAGAGACTGGCAACAAGTGGGAATTGATACATAGGAACTTACACATCTGGAAATATGAATGAAGCAAGGACACGAAGTCTTAAATTTTACTCCCCACAGACTTATAAGAAAGAGTTGCCCAAATCAGGCTCCAGGTGACCTGTGATCATTTAATTTCAAACCTCAAATACTAGATCAGATCTCTAGCAGGGAAAAAACAACTAAAGCAAAGACTGGCCATACCGAGTCAGACCAGTGGTACCTGTAGACCAATACCATATATCTGATAGTGGCCAGTATCAGATGCTTCAGAGGAAGGTGTGAGAAACTCTATAGTAGAGGTTTCTGGAATAACCTTCCTGTAGGGTAAGTTTCTTCCTAACTCCCTCTCATCCCAAAGGGGCACATTAACAATTTCTACCAACAGAGGACCCAGTGCCTCTCATTGGCCTTTACAAACCAGAAAAGACATGGGTCCATCCAGCTCACAGGTGAAGCCCAGGACTTCCATCAAACTAAATAGCCCATTGAAGGCTTCTGTAGATGAGTAGAGAAAACAACACACAGAAACAAGCCTCCTTCTCTTCCCATTCTGGGACTAACTGACAAAATGAATGTAGCAGGGTTTGCTGCCACCTAAGCACCCCCTTGTGGCCAGAAATTACTCGGCAGTGCCCCACCCCTGTTTTCTCCTTCACAGGGTTCCTTAAACTCACGACAGTCCAAAAGAAATTAATACATTCCCTACATGGGGTCCAATTTATTCACTCTTCAATTATACACTGGTCACCCAGGCCCCAACCCCAGTTCAATATCTCTCTCCCTTTAGTTGGGGGTGGGGGGTAGCCCTCTTTCCCAGAGGTAGGACAGTTCAGTCCCTGCAAGAACTAATCTTGCTAGGTGCAAGTGCTTCATCCAGCCAGCTACAGTTTCTCAAGCCTCTATTTCCTGAATGTCCCCCCACTCCCTCCCTTACTGCAGCCACCTGCTGCTCTTTATAGGGAATTTCCCGATCCCGCTCAAGTGGGGCTCCTCCTGTAATCAGGGTTGGCTTAGCCCTAGGTTTTCCACACGATAGGGCAAGCCATCCTGTTATAATGGACATACACTATCAGATTTAGGAACAAGACATTTCTAACATTTAAGAATAGATAAACATAGCATCACTATGTTCTCTCCACAGGGAGTATTGAAACATTGTGTGTGTGTGTGTGTGTGTGTGTGTGTGTGTGTGTGTGTGTGTGTGTGTGTGTGTGTGTGTGTGTGTGTGTGTGTGTGTTGATCTTCTAAATGTTCCCACTCATTCTCCCCTCCCCCTATTCCTTTCTGGAGATCAGCTTTATAAAAAGTGTAGACCAAGAGGTATTCAACAAAACATTTAAGTGTATAATCACCATGTCAGCAAGTTACAATGTACTGTAATGTGGGTTCTTGTGTGTGCATAATTATGTCAATTGAAATAACTGTATTTTAGCAGAAATACTGATTTCCAAAAATATATATTGAGTTTTTGACAGCTCTGACTAAAAGTACCTTTTTTCATTTTTGGAGACCATTGGTGATGATGGAGCCAACAGAATTTTAATCTAGAACAACCACTGAGTTTCATATCTGCAGATACAATTTCCCCCCCTCAGAAGTCTTTGAGATACTGCCCAGAAAATCATGATTGGGAGGGGTAAAAGAAATATAAGGGATTGTATGAATGATTGTATAATTAAGTAGACATGTACATTATGAATTCAATTCAAATTTTTCTGTGTGGCCACATTGACATCTCTCTTCCACTGCACATTGTATACAAATATTAAAACAAAACAGAATATAAACAAAATCCTTAATCTTTTTATGGCTTGTTTGCATAGGTGAAGAAATACGCACTCACTCACTCACTCAACAATGCCTCCCTTTGAAACTGACCTCTGTGTGCTCAGTTGAAGTCAGAATCTGTTCTAAATGAAGGCAACTGGAATTTTGCCATTGACTTAAGTGGTGGCAAGACTGGAGCACTGGTGCTTTTTCCTGTTTTATATTGTCTATCTAATTTCAAATGCAAAGTCTTTAGAACAGGGTCCAAACCTTCCTTTATGTTCATTATGTCCTGGAACAGACTGTCATAATAAATACATTAAATAATAAGTCTCTGTATTTCTAAGCTATTTGTTTTAGTAAAATAATGCATTGTGGGAATGAAAAGCAACTTGGTACAACGTATCTTCTTCCTATAGAAAGACAGAATTTATAACCACACTACTGTGACATCTTGGTACAAATTGTCACAGATACATTAATTGTAATAGGAAAAACAGTGCTGCAGATTCTCTCACTGGACAGGATTTTACTGCCTCTTAGAATATTGCCTAAAATGTGGAGAAGAGCACAAAGTAAGAGACAGATTTTGGAGGAGGAGAGGAGAAAGTAACTGAACAGGTCTGTGAGATTCCTCAATTGAATTGGCTGGCTCCCTAATTAGGTGCCCAGGGCTCAGCTACAGTTCACTGCTGCAGCTGGATTCATTACCAGCTGCCTGCTTCTTTCAGGAATAAAGCATTGTCAACCTGACTCTCTTGGAAAGTTGAAGATGTAGCTTACTTTTGTACCTGCAAACTGACCAACATGTTCCAGAGTATCTATTTGGCATTGTAAGAGGACGTGTATCCATGTTCTGTTTTCATATACCCAAAGTTTAACAGCCCTATAACAGTATTTACATGTAGTTAGTTTAGATCAAAGACCCCTCTGGGGAATGAGAATCCACAATCTCTGCTTATTATGGGCCTGAGGATTTGTAGCACAGGTTATCTGCTTGTATGCATGAAGCACTCCTTTCGCTCTTACCCTTACATATGGATTCTTTCCTAATGTTGTTTAAGATTCTACCCTTCACAGTGACCATGCATCCAGCTATACTCGTTCCAAGCATTGGGCCTGAAAACCCAATCATAGAATTATTAGCTGCGCATGCACTTACTACCAAGGTCATTAGGGCCATTTTAGAACTCAAGGATGGGGCTGGCTGGGCAGGGCGTTACTGTTTGCTCGCTAGTCTGGATGGTTGGTTTGTTTGCTATATTGATAAATATTTATTTCTCCCTTGATCCCTTCCCCCATACTAAATTTCATCTGCCTGGCTTTGTGCTAGTAGTTCTTCTATTCAGCTTCTCAACTTCACTCATCAATGTGGCATCTAAATGCTTATCAATACTGCACTCGGCAATGTAACTGTTACTTTGTCCACTGATTCCTTCAAGCATTATGCAGGCTATACTGTTTGTTAAAATAGTTTTGCAGAACATCTGTTGCATACACATTCTCGTGAAAGTTAGCAGTACCATGTGAAAAACACTAAAGACTCATGAGATCACTTGCTATTACTAGTGAATTAGATGGTACTGCAAAGTTAATAGTACTGTGGCCAACAGTCCTAGATCCCTCATACATATTAGCCAGTTAATGAAACAAGGGATGATATAATCTTGATGTACCCCCATGTAATTCTCATTCACAGTAATGGCAGCTAAATTTGCATAAAGAGGAAAATCTGCTGTTTTCTGTATTATTACACATAGATTATACAACTACAAAACAGGCTATAATTAGATATTTGCTATTAAGTCCAGAAAAAGAAGAGAGAATTTGTTAAACTTGTAGCGATACTGTGCAGTATCCTGGGAGTAATGTTTCTGAAACAATTCTCTGTACCTCTTGAAGCAGGCTGCTTGGATTTCCCAAAACTATTGTAAATGTCACTGCATTATTGCTCAGCATTTGGAATTCCCAAAAGCTAGATCCAAGGAGTTAATATGAAGTGTTACCTTAATGATAAATGTTAGCTTGAGCAGATCCAAGAGATAGACCTGAAATCATTCTATCAAGCTGAAACAGGCAGGCACATGTTTCTCCCCTAGATGCTCAAAAGTAAAGCTTTCACATCAGTTATACATGAATAGTTACCCAAATGCTACTGCTCAGTGTCTGTCAAGGTTGAAAAAATGCCTTGCAGTCTTAATTTCCTCAGTGAGCACACTAGTGAGTTAGTTAGCATTTGGAGACAAACACATTAGTTTAGAAGTAGAATGTACAATCAGGCATTATGGGTAAAAATACTATTAATCATTTTCGTGCAAAAGAGAATTTTAGCATATAGCAAGTGAAATAATATTCCTACCGCTAGCAATGAAGTCAGTTAAAGATAGACACGGGAAGTGTTTCCAAACCAGTGGGATGTATGGAATGGTTCTCTAAATATCATTATCTATGCATTTGTGCACACAGGAATTAAAAAGCAATAAAAGGGAGGTCTGGGAAATTTTCCTCTGAGAACATTCTGTGTTAAATGGTGCATTTTCGAAGTAAATTCAAAACAAGCCATGCATGTAAATCTTTGGGGCATGCCGAGGGCTTTATTCTGGGCAAGCTGTGGAGTAATAACCCCATTTTTATTAAAAAGGGGAGAGGGGAACAAGATGGCTTCTAGATGAGCAGATTCACCACTGCTTGCTGTCCCCATGTTGAATTTCTCACATCAGCAGTGATAAGCCCTGCACCTTTTACCTTTCCAGATACAGATCACTGGTTAATATTTTTCCTTTTTGTTGGAGCAAATAGACCTTCTTGTTCAAATGACAGGTGAATATAACTGCAGCAAGCTACCAAACAATGAAGTGATGGGATCCAGACAACAAAAAACACATGAGGTTTCCTCCATTGGCTTTGGACCCACTAGGTAATTGTTTCTCATCTACTTCATTTTTTTCACTCCCACCAATTTAATAATTACTGAAACAGATTAGACTCATGGAAGCTTTATTTCATTCATCAATGTTGTTTATTTATTTATTTGTTTATTTATTTTTGGCCCAAGATGATGACAAAAACAAGCAGAAATCTTCAAGATTCCTCTAATAACATGGGAATAGATGCACTTATGGAAGAGACCATCTGCAGATGAATCTCCCCCTCTTGAGCAGAAAGAAGGATCTCACACCTATGCAGCAATCTCTAGCACTCATTGAATTCTGCTGAGGATGGGTCCAGGGTCTACATAAATAAATGCAAAGTAATGCACATTGGAAAACATAATCCCAACTATACAAATAAAATTATGGGGTCTAAATTATCTGTTATCACTCAAGAAAGAGATCTTGGAGTCATTGTGGATAGTTCTCTGAAAACATCCACTCAATGTGCAGCGGCAGAAAAAAAAAAGGTAACAGAATGTTGGGAATCATTAGGAAAGGCATAGATAATAAGACAGAAAATATTATATTGCCTCTATATAAATCCATGGTATGCCCACATCATGAATACTGCATGCAGTTCTGGTCACCCCATCTCAAAAAAGATATATTGGAATTGGAAAAGGTTCCAAAAAGGGCAACAAAATGATTAGTGGGTATGAAACCACTTCCATCTGAGGAGAGATTAATAAGACTGGGACTTTTCATCTTGGCAAAGAAATGACTAAGGGGGGATATGATAGAGATCTATAAAATCATGACTGGTGTGGAGAAAGTGAATAAGGAAGTGTTATGTACTCTTCAAAACACAAGAACTAGGGGTCACCAAATGAAATTAATAAGCAGCAGGTTTAAAACAAACAAAAGGAAGTATTTCTTCACACAACGCATAGTCAACCTATGGAACTCTTTGACAGAGGATGTTGTGAAGGGTAGGACTATAACAGGGTTCAAAAAAAGAACTAGATAAATTCATGGAGGATAGGTCCATCAATGGCTATTAGCCAGGATGGGCAGGGATGGTGTCCCTAGCCTCTGTTTGTCAGAAGCTGAGAATGGGCAACAGGGGATGGATAACTTGATGATTACCTATTCCCTCTGAAGCACCTGTCATTGGCCACTGTTGGAAGACAGGATACTGGGCTAGATGGACCTTTGGTCTGACCCAGTAAGGATGGCTGTTCTTATGTTCTATATAGGAGAAGGGACTCAGACTGGGCAGGAAGGGGAAAGAGTGGACAGGCTGGAGACAGGACCAGATGAAGTGGCCACACCCACACATTGTTCTCATCTGTGGCTTATGTCATTTCTGCGATGCTGTATTAGCTTTAGCATAGAGGGCCCCATCTTTCCTATTGTGCGTTGTGCTGTCAGAGACCAGGATGGGACCTGTCAGGAGTCAGAGCCATTCACATCTGCCAAATGTGGGAATAGGTTCTGTGGCCTTTTCCGTAGAGGTCCCACTGATGGAATGATCAAAGAAGAACTCTGAGGGGATCCTTGCTGGCAACTCTTTCCCAGAATTTCCCACAAGAGAGGATGATTCAGGACATAGACTTTAGTGTGGGTATTATAGTTGAATCAACTGAAGGATTACAAATGCCATGTCTATTCCTGGGACCAACCTGGAAACATAGCAATTGATGTGTTATCTGGGGTTTTCTGAATTTGAAACTATGGTAACTAATCTCTGTTTTCCAGGTGGTGTCAGGTCATAAATCAATGGGGACACAGATCCTCCATTTGATAAATGATTGGTACACGAGTGCTTTCACCCCCAAAATCTTTATTTTTATTGAGTCTCAAGCACACATCTAAAATAGCAATAGTCTAGAGCACCCCAGATATTGTTGCCCAAAATCTGAGATGGTGTAGAGTGGTCAGCAGTAGTTTCCCAATGGCCAGCATTTGTCTTAGCTGCTGGGGAGTTGGATGTCAGTCTCCTAGCTCATTGAAATCCACTCCGAACTTCTCCAAATTACACACACTAATCTCTTTATATGTTTCTCCAAACAAAGCACATAACTAATACAGTAATAACCCCTAGTGTGTTAACAATTTTCCTAGCATCAGCAAAATACTACTACTTATCAGCAAAGCAATTCCCAGCAAAACTCAGAGTCAGACACCAAGATCCAAGGTCAGCTGTCCACTCTCCCTTTCATTCTCATGAATCTGTCACTATCTATTCTTATTAGCAATTCTCCAGCTGTGCAGCTGTTTTTGTCTTGTCTGCTTAGGCAAAGGCCAAATTATTTCTGACTACGTGGTGCTCTTGCTTCCAATTAATGGTGTCTGAGCACACAAAATGGCTGTGATTATGCAGGGGTGAAAGTAAAATTGAACTCTTACCTGTATGGGGCTGGCTCCGTCCTTCCCCCCCCCCCACCCCTTGAAGGGACAGGACCTCAGGTGGAAGGGGCAGGGCTGGGGGTCAGCATCCCCCAGCCAGCCCATCTGCACTGCCTGGCCCATGTCGCCCAGGGCTCCAGTGGCGATTTAAAGGGCCTGGGGCTCTGGCCGCTGCCATGGTAGCAATGACCAGAGCCCTGGGCCCTTTTAAATTGTCAGCCCTGGGGCAGCTGCTCCTTTTGCCCCCCCACATCGGTGGCCCAGAGGGGGGCAAAAGGGGCAACGATGTTAAAGTGCTTTAAAGTCAGCTGTACGAGCCGGTACCGGCAGCCACTTTTTACTGGTACGCCGTACCAGCCCGCACCGCCTTACTTTTACCCCTGTGGTTATGTGGTTATGTCAAATCCAGTTCTCTCATAACAGGCGGTCAAAGCATTAAAGTCAATATTACATTATAAAGAAGAAAATAAAAAATTGAAAGTTCCCTCCAATACAAAAACTTAAGCATCTTTCCATGCCCAGCTGTAGATACAGCTATCAGAACTTTTGAGGATTATTATTACATTATTAACATTTTTTTCTTTTTCTTAAAGCTAGGCTTGAAAGGATTAGATTTGTATTGGTAAAGGTCAGTAAATGTTGATTTCACTGTATGCACAAACTGACAAATATTTCTATTGATAATAGAAATTTACAGATAGACAAAGTAAGTAAAATGTCACTTGAGAACTTAATAGAGTTTGATTTAAGGATATTTACTTTGTATATTTTAACATGTGATATTGACAATTTGTGTTTTAATGGTTACAAAGCTTTTAACTTTTTGAATCTTAACAACTATCAGTAAATAATTGTCTAATCCCCCTAATAATTTCCCACAACTCTGAAAATTTAAATTGATAAAAATTGAAAAGTGCTTAAAAATAGACATCGGTCAAAATTATAAAAAAATAAAAATTGAATTCGTTCAAGCCTGCTAAAAATATATTATATACAGGACAGATGTAAAAGACATACATCTCCTGAATCTGTCAGGCTGCCCTTCATGAAGTTTGTCTCTAAAACAGCCCTACAAAATTTCTGATTTTGATTAGATATCAACAGGAATCAAAACCTTTGCCTTTTCTCCAGTCTGAAAGAGACAGCTACATTCAGCCCACATGTTAGTGGAGGCAAATTCACTGATATTGAAAGTTTCAATTGCTTAAAACAGGGCTGAATGGGCCCAGGGTCTTCATGCTTTTTCGGCAATCTCATAACATTTAATTTTGTGGGGTAATATCCCACATTTAAAGAGCAACAATCACAGTGGCTGCAATGTCAATACACAGGCAAGAGATTCTTAATCCCAGTGCAGACTTCTCCCTACATTTGTTGATGTCATATAAACTATCAAGATGCTATATTTAGGGGTTTTTTATCCCAACTGGTTGTCATCATTTATTAAATGAAAATCAACTCTCATGCAGTGAAAAGACACATCCACTTCTACTGAGGTAAATTGAATCTATCTTCTCAAACAAGTGTTGATCATCTGGAGAATAATTGCGATTAAGTCTTTAAGCTTTTGTCTTTCAGAGAGATTTAATGACTTTTGTTTTTTGTGGATATATTTCAGAAGATAATGTTTGCTTTATGAACTTACAAGGGTACTTTGAATGAGAGCATGTCTTCTCAGATTCATTCATTCCTTTCATATAAGATATTTCCTTTGAGGACTTAAAATTCAATCCAAAGGCTGTGGAAGTCAATGAAAAGATTCTCATTGGCTGTAGTAGAAGTTGGCTCAGGTCCCTGCACTGCAAAATGGTGTTGGCCAAACATTAATATAGCTAAGAGTATTTTTACTTGATGTTAATACTCATAGCATTTCCTGGATCTATGGGAAACTTTTGCATGATTTATATTTGAAGTAAAATTTGAAAAACATAAAATATAACTCCAAGCCCAGGTTGTTTCCCTGGAATGTTTATAAATGCCCTATTAAATGCTCCACCTTTGCATGAAGAAAGTGAGCCTCATCCCTTGCCAAAAATTATATTAAAGGCTTCAAATCTTGTATGCTTTCTGGGTTAAATTCTGCCCCTAATGTGAGTTGTCATTGACTTGAATAGGGCAAAATTTTCACTCTCCATGTTTGGAACTCCTGTTGAAAACAAGGAGAGTTCTGCATCCAGAGGGCTTGCAGCATTGAGATCTATGTTCATTTAGTAAAGCATATTGAGAGCCAGGCATGCTAGAATATAATTTAAAGCAGGGGAGTGGGCCTCACCAATGAGAATGATTTGATTATTAACACCAGGAAGGGCCACAAGAATGGGACCACATCCTTACCACACTGGCACCGCATATACGTATAGATGAAAATATAGGAGACATTGACTCTGGAGGAGAAAGATAGTGATCTTTAGCACTGTGGAGCCCTGCATCAACATAAGAATATAAGAATGGCCCTACTGGGTCAGACCAAAGGTCCATCTAGCTCAGTATCCTCTCTTCCGACAGTGGCCAGTGCCAAGTGCGCCAGAGTGAATGAACAGAACAGGTAATCATCAAGTGATCCATCCCCTGTCGCTCATTCCTAGCTTCTGGCAAACAGAGGCTAGGCACACCATTCCTGCCCATCCTGGCTAATAGCCATTGATGGACCTATCCTCCATAAATTTGTCTAGTTCTTTTTTGAACTCTGTTATGGTCTTGGCCTTCATAACATTCTCTGGCAAGGAGTTCCACAGGTTGACTGTGCGTTGTGTGAAGAAATAATTCCTTTTATTTGTTTTAAACCTGCTGCCAATTAATTTCATTTGGTGACCCCTAATTCTTGTGTTATGAGAAGTAGTAAACACTTCCTTATCTTCTTTCTCTACACCAGTCATGATTTTATAGACCTCAATCATATCTCCCCTTAGCCGTCTCTTTTCCAAGCTGAAAAGTCCCAGACTTATTAAGGAATAGCAATATAGAGCCAGATACGACCAAATTCTTGTATTGAATGGCCAGAGGAAAATTCATGTCAGGGAACTCTCCACTAGCATAAATCCAGAGGAAGCCTCTGCTGCACGAATCCCCTCCCCTCCCCTAGCATAGTGAGTTTGCCAAGGGAGGGAGGAGTCGTGTCAGAGTTGGGATGGGGTGTGTGTCAGGAATGTGATAGAGCAGAGCTCTGCTATGCTGATCCTCCATTGGCATAACATCCTCTACTCCATAGGTCAATCCAGAATCATGGAGCTGTAACCAGCTCCCTGACACCCTTCCCCTGTACCAAGCTGAGTTCAGATACAGGGGAGAACTGAGCCTACAATGTCCACGCCAGTGATGCATCAAAGTTACTCAGAGAGAAGACAACAAAGCCCCCTGTAAGGCTAATACCAAAATGATGCCAGCTTGTTTAATCGTAACATAAGATTTTTAACTGCAGTATCCAGAGTACGTGGCCAGCACGATGAAATTCACATGTGTGCTCAGAGTAGCAAAGTCATCAGCAGAGAAATTACTCTGCTTCTACCAGTATTGTTTGCAGTCTAGAATCTAGTAGAAGAGGCAGCCAAGGGGTAGCATTCTTAGGAGCATTCTTGCTGCTTGGCTAGACTAGTTGACTAGTGTAGCATTCTTCCTGGCTGACCAGCTGGCTGAAGAGTAGTATGTCTGTGTCCTGGCTGGCAGCTGGCAAACTGGACCAATTACATCCCTTTCCTGTGTCCCCCTTTGAAATCCCTTCAATTAAAGCAAAATCATTTAAACCATCTCTGCTTCCAAATCAATGTTGGATATGCCGGGGTGGGTGGGGGGGAAGAATACCTGCTTCTGCAGCATGTCATTTGAAAAAAGTATGGTCCGTTAAGTAACAAAACCAACAGTAACTGCATAAATCAGTAAGACTGAAATCCCCACAGCAACATCATTCTGTCAGCCCTCTCCCCCAGACTCACAGAGCTGTGAGATGTCTGCCAGGGAAATACAATAAAATACTGGAACATATATAAACAAAATACAATTCCCTCACCCACAAGTTCTGGTGTCCCCCCCCCCCCTTTCTTTAGTGTCAAGTCCCTTCTCCAGTTACTCTTTATGCTCCAGTTTGTTCAGTGGTTCTTTCTCTTTTAACCCTCTCCTCACCTTTCTCTCTGTCTTTTTTCTCTTTGGAACCCCCCCCCCCCTTCGCCTCTTCAGAGTGGAGCAAGGGGTAAGGACATTTGTACACCTGACTGCATCACCCTCTCAAGGCAGCATGACTCCCTCTGGAGCTGTGCTTCTATTGGTTTCTCACTAGCCACTGTCCCAAATCCCTACCAGAAAGCTGCAGAGAAAATACTGACCATGTCAGCAGCTTTATCTTCCAAAGGTTGCCTGGAGGGTGTATTGATGCTCTGGAAAGTGGTCTTTTCCTGGCCTGGCCACCATCATGCACACATCCTGCCCCACTGAGTGTGAACCCTGCTGAATGGCATGGATGGGTTTCCGTGAGAAGCATGCTATGGAGCTACCTCTCCCTCCTTCTGCATCTCCCCAGGAAACTTCCACCAGGTTTTGTCCCCTCCACTAATGTTAGCAATAGGGAGTTTTAGGGCCTGATCCAAGCCCTTTGAAGTCAATGGGAGACTTTCCATAGGCTTTGGGTCAGTTTCTCTATTACACCTCTACCTCAATATAACGCGACCCGATATAATACGAATTCGGATACAACATGGTAAAGCAGTGCTCTGGGGGGGCGGGGCTGCGCACTCCGGTGGATCAAAGCAAGTTCGATATAACGTGGTTTCACCTATAACGTGGTAAGATTTTTTTGGCTCCTGAGGACAGCGTTATATTGAGGTAGAGGTGTAGATTATCCATTTATTTTCAATGGCCTATTTACAAAAGAGTTCATGTGCATTCTGTGCAATCAGGGGAAAAGAAAACAAGTGCCATCCTCTGTCTAATGGCAAGTATACTGTGTTAGTGGCTGTACAGATGTTGAAGAAGAAGTTAACATGTGAGAACACCTTGTATAGGAGGGCCTTCTTAAGCAATCCTTGTCACTTCACTTTGCAGTGCTATAACAATGGTAATGATCAGAATGCAGAAAATCTCCTTAGTTAATAGTGTGTAACTGGGCAATAGAACGAACAAAATGTTCATACTTCATTCTACCACTGGTGATATTGTGGGAGACATTTCCAGGTTATGACTAGTACATATCACAACCACATCACTCTTAAATCTTTAACCAAAGTGTCTAAATATAGGGACCAACCCTAAATTCCCTACTCCAGCAAAACTCTCAAGGGGTGTCAATCTACATTAAGTCATTGGTAACTTAATATTGAAGCCATATCCCTTAAATAGTATCTGAAAAGTACAAGAAAAGCAGATTGTGCCCTTGAAAACAGTGAGGATGAAAAGTCTTTAGAAGTTAGCTATATTACATGATGAAGAGACTCTCCAAACACAGCCCTATAGAAGGCTGAAATCACTGTTGGTGTGCGTCAGGGTTTTGCAAACTGACATTCAATCATTTAGTTTATCTGCCAGCTGTGATAATTCTGAAACCGATAGAATTTACATGGCACTTTATGGTTCTCTGTTATATGGGGTCGTGTCTGTGGCGTATTTGAAGCAATACAATTATACTCATTGTGATGAGGAAATAACTTTGTGGGTCTTTACACATAACTTTTAACTATATCATTTTCATTGTACTTTTCATGATTCTTGGAGAAAAGGAAATGGGAACAATTGCATATTTTAAGTCAGAATTCATCCACTATGTGAACTGGGTACTGTTTGTAAACCTCTGCTTTTTCTGGTAAAAAAAAGCTGGTTCCTGCAGCATTTAATCAGGCTGTCAAATTCCCATTGACTTCACTGGCAGAGTAGGTTGAGCAAAGGCTGACTTCAGGATACGGTCCTATATCTTTTGTGCTAGATTTATTACAAAATTCTGTGTGATGTGAGTTTTTTAATCTGAGATCTCTTCTAGGATTCCTCCATTTTTCTCCCCTGTACTTCCTCCTGTGCCTTCAATGGTCCCACATCTTGGTGACCCAGACTCTGGCCAAAGGAAGCTGGATACTTCCCTCCAACTGCATTCCTAAGTCAATGAGCATAGGATGGATGTCACTCAAGAGCTCTGAGCCCCTGTTGACGCAGTTACGATAGAAAGTAAGAATTAAATGCAGGACTTTAACCTGGCAGGTTGACCAATGTTTGTATTTGTGTAATAATTAGAATAAATGGTGTTTCCATAATCAGAAGGCTTCCTGAAGCAGCAGGCAGCACTGAAATAAATGTACTGGTGATATTTTATGTAGAAATGTTGGTGACTAATAGAAGTAAGTCAGCCTTACTAAAAGCTTTCAGATTTTTATGAGAAGGGAAATATTTATTAGCAAACAATATAAACTACACAAAAAAGAAGAATGTGGGGCTTAAATCATTAGCTGAATCACATTAGGCAATACACAGAGCTCTACTCTTATACATATAATCAAGTCAGGCTTTCAGGACCAGCCTTAAGAACAAATCAAACAGCAAATATCATTGTTTGAGAACATGCAAAGCCTTAACAACTTAGGGCCTGTTGCTCCCTCTCATATTGGGGCCAGAGAAGCAGCTAGTCACAGCCCATTTATTTCCAGTGCTAGTAGAGACTGAAGCTACCCAAGGCACAAATATTCAATGTAAATTCTTCTTTGGGACCTATGAAACAGAACACTGCCCTTGGACACTTTCAATAATGAAGTAGTTCAACTACCCATTCTTTGCAGAGTGAGGCACTGAACAGAGCAGATGTTTGTAAGTTTTCTGCTGAGAAAAAAATCCCTTCTCGCAGAGTTATAAAAAGTTTGAAATATTTTACTTACATTTGCAATATATGTAAAAGAGTGCTGCAATGGGTATCATGCTGCCTTCAGTGATGGTTAAGAGAGAGATAAGCAACAGCTCTTTTCTCTGGAATTTTGGATACACCACACAGTGATCTCTGTAGATTCAAGAGTGAAAATTAAAACACCAAACAAGACAATTCATAGAGAGAATATCTGCAAACACAGAAATAACTTTCACCAGCCTAACCTAAAACCTGGGTCCAGCCTGGGCCTGGGTCACCTGATATGCAGAGTTCTGTTTAAAATCTGGCCTTTTACATTGGTTGAGTTGAGGTCTTCTGAAAATCTGGCCCGAAATGTGCACTTTTTGTCCAGCCTTTACTTATTAAATGGGCATTAGTGTGAAGGAAAGAATTAAAACCCTTAGAGTTTTGTGGGACAGGATGTATTTCAACCCTCCCTATCACAACATGTCTAATTTGGGGATGGGAGCATCTACTGGAAATGACTGTTACATGCTCATATTCTCCCCAACATTCTGCTGTGAGTTCCAGTAAAGCCAACTCCTAATGAGTAGTTTCAGGAGTAATCACTCAAAGTCTGGTGGTGTGTGTGTTGCCAGAGAGAGACAGCAGTCACTATAATAATAATAGAAAAATGGCAATTCATTAATGTCATCTTGCGGTGTTCTCATTACACCTGTGCCAGTTTCCTTCCAGGCACATAGAAACAGAGTGATTATTGCTTACATTATTATAATCCCTTAGATGAATCTGATTGAATTTGCTAGGCAACGTCTGAAACAGTGTATTACTAGCTCTCAGATCATGCCAGGCATGCGTTTGTATTTGTAATACTTGTTCAGGGCAAAATTTCCCTCTCCAATCCACTAAAGTCCCCCTCGAGGACTGATGTTGAGATTCCCTCCAGCTTGCAGGGATGGGGTTCTGCATGGCTACTTTGCCCTTGTCCCATCACCTTTAACGAGGGCTCAAGCAGTGCTAAGGCCTTGTGTGGTTGCTGGGCTCTTGGGTGAACCTCACTTAGAAAAGATGCAGAATATATAGCAGAGCCTCAGCGTGTGTGTGTGCGGGGGGAGAGCAGCAGGTTCTATAATGTGGATCAGAAAAGAAAAATTGTCCTAACCCACAATAGTGGGGGTGAGTTTCTTATCTGCTGTATTCGGTTTGTCAAAAGAAAAACTTCACAGGAAAGACAAAAATGTTTTTATTCTCCTTCTCTACAATTTCTGTCTTTCATTTTTCTGCATTTTTCTTAGAAACACTACATGCCATGAGCCTTAATCTGAAATGGCTATAGACAGATTCTCCTCACAGCAGAGCCCTGTCCAATATCAGCCATTTCCCTATTAGTATAAACTGACTTAGTGGAGCAAGGTTGCTATATTTTCCTTCTCATGCTTTCTTAACTCTTTCCCTAAAGACTACTCTATGGAGTAACCTCTCTCAGCATGTCGGCACCCAGGAATTCTGTTTATTACTTGGTTTGACTTCTGCCCTGACTGTTGATGCTGGTAATTGAAAAGCAGTCTCTTAACTGTTGAAAAATCTACCAGTTAGAATGCTAGTCCATAAAGCCATATTTTTCAAGTAGTGTGTATAGCGAGAGCGAGAATGTATCCTGTTAAGATGCATTTCAATCACTGTTATTGAATACAAGGAAGCCCAAAAAGCAGTGCTTTATTCCCAAGTGATTCAAGAAATCTAGCTTAGGGGTGAGTAGAGTGTAGTGTGTGTGCTTATAGTCTAGTGTGTATGCTTAGAGTCTCTTTTGGCCATAAGATTTTACTGCATTTCATCCAAACGCTAGATTAGATTCAAACACTGCATACTGCATTTTGCATGCAAAATCCATAAATTCTATATATGCATATATTCAGGATTCGACACTCATGTAACTTTCAAAGCAGATGCAATTGCATGTGAATGTGAATTTTTCTTTACCTCTCAAAAATAACCAATAAAGCTAAGATTCAACACAAGTGTAAACTTCAGAGTAAAATTGTGGGTGGCATTTTATCATGCCAGACAATATTAGAAGAATAAAAATACTAGCCTAAGAATTTTCATTTTAGCTACTCATGTTTTAATGGAGAACAGTTTTGGGGGGAGACTCTGTAAGTAGATGTGAGAAATCAAGCATGTATGGGCTATATTGTAACAGCAATGGAAAAAATAATGGGTCCTCTGTTCTGAGCTCTTGAGTACCCTAATCCCATGAAGAACTATAGCAAATGTGAGATCTCCACACAGGTGCTTGACAATACTAAATGTACACATTTTAATGGTGATTAAAATACCACAGCTGCAAAAGAGCAGCTGGGGAAACGAAGAAGGAAAATTTCACAGTGGTTGGTTCTGGAGAAGCTTTAACAAAGTAACTGCAGTGTAGTTGTTTAAAAAAGCTTGACATAAAATGCAGAATATACAAAATGCAGAGGCAGATCCTTAGGAGGGAAAAGCTGCAAAGTCCTCTGGGAATGAATAGGGCTATAAAAACCCAGATGATCACATTCAGGGTCACGGAGAGAGTGCTACTGAGACAGAAACTTTCTTTCCCAGGCCTCAAAGGGTACGTCTACACTGCAAAAAAACACCACCTAGAAATACCCACGGCAGCAAGTCTCAGAGCCTGGGTCAACTGACTTGGGCTTACCCTATGGGCTAAAAATAGCAGTGTAGATGTTCCCACTTAGGCTTTGAAACCGGGAGGTGGGGGTGTCTTGAGCCCAAGCAGGAATATCTTCACTGCTATTTTTAGCTCCATAGCGCGAGCCCAAGTCAGTTGACCCAGGCTCTGAGACTTGCTGTGGCGCGTCTTTATTTGCAGCTTAGCCAGATGTCCAAAGTGAAGTCTGAGGTAGAGGAACTTAACTATGGGAGAAAATCCATCCAAGGGTCATAGGCACAGGAAGTAAGGGTGAGGGGGGGTGCTGCAGCACCCCCAGGTTTTATGTGAGGCTGCCGGGCCCGCGCCTGGGGCTCCACTCCCTGGCTTGGGTCCCGGGGGATGGCCCCGCATCCTGCTCCCCAGCCGCTGGCTCCACGCCTGGGGCCCTGATCCCAGCCCTCTGCCCGGGACTCCGCTCCACAGCCCTGCGCCCGGGGCTCGGGTCCTGGTCACTGGCCCCGCTCCCCAGGCACTAGCCCCATGCCCAGCACTCCGCTCCCCATCTCCCCACCTGGGGCTCAGGTCCCAGCAACCGGCCACACTCCCCTGCTCTGCTCCTGGGGCCCTGACACCACCCCCACTCCCAGAGCTCCACTCCCAGGGCCCCGCATCCGGCCCCATGGCGGGGGCTCTGCTCCTGGCCCCACACATGGGGGCCCAGCTGCTGGCCCCTGCCCAGGGCTCTGCTTTTGGCCCCATGCCTGCCCCCAGCTGTGGCCACAGCCTCGGCCCCCTTACCCCTGTCCAGGTCTCCCCCTCCAGGAGCCACAGCCCTGCTCCCAGCCTCAACTGGGTGGGGGGCATGGACAGGGGTAAGGAGGCTGTTCCAGTGCCACTGCCAAGGGTTGAAGAGAACTGGTGGTAGCAGCCCAGTCTACGTATTTTGTGATCTTTATTATGCTCTATTGTGTTTTTCTTAAGTGCAATAATAAACATCAGTATCTATACTTTATTATGTATTCAGCACAAAATCGGTGTGTGTAGCGGGGTGATCACCCCGCTCCGGCCCAGGAAGGGTAAAAGCAGTCCTGGAGAGGGCTGCAGCGGAGACAGCTAGGCTGATTAGAAAAGCAGCCACAGCTGTGGGCCGCCTAATCAGGGCCCAGCTGGCCCTTATAAGAGGGCTGGGGCCAGAAGCTGAGCACACAGAGAGTCTCTCTCTAGCTGTTGAGAGGGATGGGCCTGGCTGCTGAACAGAGTGCCTAGAGTGGAGCAGGGCTGGGGGAAGGCCAGAGAAGCTGGGGAGCTCCAACCTGGAACCCCTCCCCCCCCCCCGACTGCAGGCCTTGTTAAAGGCCAAGAAGGGTACTGGGGTTGCAGAGAGGGCAGCCCAAGGGTAGGCAGAGGCAACAGGTTCAAATCCTCCTTGCTGATGGTGAGTGGCAATTATAAGTCCACCCCAGTGAGCGGGGGCTAGATGGTGACTGGCGGTAGCCAAAGACTGAGGCGAGGTGGTTGGGGGTTCCCCGAGGAGGGGAGACCCAGCGAGACTGTGGGGTACTGCAGGCACAGAAACCCTGACGTAGAGGGGAACTGGGGTCCGGGAGGGACATGGGGGCCAGTGGCAAGGCGAGACACTGGCCTGCAGAGGGCCTGGACAACCAGCAGGAGGTGCCACCGGTGAGTCGTCACACCATTACAGTGTGCAAGGCACTGTGCAGACAAATAGAAGACATGAGGCCTGATTCTCCCCTGCCTTGCACCTTGTGTAGTCATTCTCACTTTTACAAAGTGAGACTAAAATTCTACCATTCTAATTTAACACTGTTTTACATCTGCTTTGTACAGGCTGTGCTGTGCAGTGCACCACAGTGCAAGGCTGTGAAGAATCATGCCTGTGGTGGCTGCTTCTATTTCATATTGGCGTGTGATTCTTCCTTTCTGCATTGATGCTGCTATTGGGATAGCATGCGAATGAGAAAAGCAGGCTTCTTCAAAGAGCACCCAGGCATGTGTTTCCAAAAGTGTGTGTGCACATAAGTAGGGAATTGTGTGCACGTGCACACACACACATATATATACACTGAGTATTGAAAACATGAAAATCAACAATGCACAATCTGAAAATTTGGAGGCTGCCTTACTACTGCATATGTGTGTTCTGGTGGTGCCAGTAAACATAATTTGATCATCTTGGAACACTGGTACCTCCAAAAATTTGAAGGAGCCATATACATCAGAGAACCTTTTAGTAGGTTTTGTTCTATCATTAATATTTGAAACTATTTTATTAAAACAAATAAAAAAATCTGGTATTTTCATATCACTACCTGTACTCCTTAAAGTTAAACCAGTGCTTAAATGCTTTACTGAATCAGGGCTCAAAATAAAACCAAAACAAAACTGATTTACTGATGGCCCTGGCTCTTCATGAAGTTAATCTGGTTTATTTATCTGTACAATTCAATTAATCAGTTGTCTGTGAGATAGTTATAATGTCTTGGCTACTAGTCTCTAAATCGCATGTTTTGGTTTCTGTTTCATGATTAGATAAACATGCAGTCATTACTGGTATTAATATGGGCTCATGCAAATTTTAAATTTCTTTTCCAAAAATACTTATTCATGGATCTTTGGAATTCACTTCTTACAAATATTCATGGCAATAAAACATGATTGCATGAACGAATGTGCCTGGAAAGTAAACATGTAAAAAAGGATGTGAGTATAACCAGAGCAAATACATTATAAGGTAACTTACATGAGTATATATAGAGGGAAAATGTCTAGTATTTACAAAGCTCTAGAATTGATCCACTTGTAGTAGTCAAATCTAATTGTCTTTACAGCACAGTGTGGGGAATGAAATACCTACGATAATAAAAACCCTTAATGAATTCTTTCATATTAAACATTTTATTAATCCCAACTGATTAAAAAACACCAAAATGATCAAAACAACATCCAAATAACATTTGAGCTGACAGCACCCTCTTCTGATTGCTAGATAAAACTGACTACAACCTCTACTGAAAGTATTGCAAAATCCTTAGTCTCATTGAATTGCACCATAACAAGGATTACAGAGAGACAAACTGCTTGGAAGGAGAATGCAGTAATTTCATTTCCACTGCAAACCCCTCCCCCATCTAAATTTAGGCTTTAATTTTTATAAGAAGAGGGAAGCCTTTTCCAATCACTTCTAGGTATAGACCCTTTACTTTACCTGTGGTCAGTTGTGATGCTTATTATTCTTGCAAAATATTGCCCTTCTAGCTAAGAACTCTGGCACCCAGAGACTTTCCTGTGATTTCTCCATTTTAGTCTGCTCTTCCTAGCCTCACAGAGTGAAAAGCTGCCTCATGCAGACTTTACTCTGATCTTCCCTTTCTAGGTTGTATTCCTGGGATCTCTCTCTGGACCAGGGAACTGCTAATACTCTCCTACATCTTCTTGGAAACAATCTGTTTAGCTGATTCAGGGTAGAATTTGGGTCCATCGGTATGTCGTTCTTTCAGTTCAAAGCTGCAGCAGCTGTGTCCTCTGCTGGTGAAGGACAATAATTATGCTTCTAAAGCCCATTACAATAGTAATTGCCTAGCACAAAGATAGGGAAAAGAGATAAGGAAATGAGAGAGAATTAAGATGAATAATGCCATGATGGAACTAGTTTTAATAGCATAACTTAACTGTGTGTCATAGGCCTTATATTAATAAGCTCAAATGGAGGTTCTCCTCTAGCTCAAGTATCCCGGTTCTGTGCTTTTGAAGCAGAAAAGTCTGTGTTCTATCCCAAATGCAGCAGTGGTAGGTGACTGATCTCATGAGCATTTATCTCTATGTCCATCTCTTCACATGTACTGCTGGAACATCCTCCATCTCCTCACTGCAACTGCCTTTTCAAAAGCTCCAGTAGAAAAACCTTCCTTGCTAAACAAGAAAAGAAAACGGAACAGTCATTTAAAATAACTGCTTAGAAATGACATCATCACTAAATTTCCCTTAGGAAACTGTGAACATTTTCTAGGATGCTATGGGAGATTGATCTGTACTTCTACAATATACCTGTGCTCTATAACGTAACCTCCCAGGACTTTGAAAATCTCCCATAATCCGATGATTCTGGTATCTGTTCCAGGACCTATGACACAAGTATCCAGAGAGCTGTGTAAGTGCAGTGGTGTAGTACAGTGTGAATGTGGCTGTAGGGAAAACCTGCAATGGGCCTGAACCCACAACAACCTGGCTCGTGAGAGCACACTGCCCTGTTGGTGCTTACAGCAATGCTAAATAACCACTTCATTTACCAACAGCTCAGTTCTTTAGTGTGAACATGGCCTTAGCTGACCATGAATTTGGTACAGAGAGTGCGTTAAATGAGAGTTTGTTATGAGGACTGGTTAGAAGTTTTCACACACCGTTTTTTTCATTGAAAAATAGCCTTTTTCAAAAATGAAACTGAACCTGTATAACTCTATCATTTTAGATGGTAACCGTTGCTCACATAGATAAGGCTAAAAGTGGGCTGGACTGCTCTGGGATTCAGAATTCAACAAAAATGCTTCTCTCCTCAGAGGTAGGGAGGCTTTGCCTGGGCCAGCAGGGGAAAGAAAACCCTTAGACTCTTTAAGAACTGCACCACTCTCTGCTCCTTGTGGGCACTCAGCCTCCTCTTGGGCTTGAAGACAGGGTCCCTTGCCTGGCTGGTTGGAGGGAAGGGTATAGCAAAGCCTGTTAGCTCCTGTACAACTAAGAGGGAGGTTTATAAGCTCTTCCTCCAGTCTAGGGCTGCCAATCTGCATTGTGAAGAGAAGGGGCAGGGAGGCATGCAGCAGAGTAGCCTGCTGCAGTTACACACGGTTGTGCAACCTCGAGCAGTTGGTGGGGTCCCAAGGAGCATAAGGGTGCCCAGCAGGGTTCTAGTAGGACTGGCTAGAAATCACCCTCCAGGGGTGCAGCCAGGTCAGTAGGAGGTAGCACCTGGGGCAGGCCAGGGGCTGTGCCCCTCACGCACACAGCAGAACCCAGAGCTTTTTCCCTTGCGAGGTGACACACACCCCGCTTGCCCCAGGAGGATGGCAGCAAGTGCAGATGGTTTCCCTTGGTGAAGATCTCTCCTTAGCTGGGAGTGAGTCTGGAGGGGCAGAGTGGTTGTCATACTTGCTGAGCTCTCCACCTCCCTTACCCCTGCCCCCCTCCATCCCCCACCCCCAAGCAGCGAGGGGCAGGAAGGAGTAATGGGGAAGAAATCAGGAATTTTCCCATGGGCTGAAATAATTGACCAGGTGGGAAGGAGAAAGCCCATTCTCAGGAAACTTAGGGGTAGCCCTAAAGCTGAGATGCCCATAAGGTTTCCCTGGGGGGTTGGGGGCTCCTTTACATGAGGTTTGTGCTTTACCCTAGATTCTCCAGGAGATAGCAGTGGCCTGGCATATAGTCTTCACATGTTGCCAGCAGCTGAGCTGTCAGACTAGGATGGGACTGTATATTGCCTGGGTCCCAGTGCTCATACATTAGGGTGTAGGTAAAGCACCCCAGTGTGGTGGAATCTGGGGGTTGGCCCCTTGCAGACGATACAAAGGGGCAGGATCGGGTAGTGGCAGCAGTCATCAGAACATGGGTCCTTCCAGCAGGCAAACGGATCAGCACCTTGGATTCCAGCTCGGAGAGGGAATGTAGGGACAGAAGTTAAGGCCATTGAGAAGCTCCCACTGTGTGTGTGGCGAGAGGTGGGACGTACCATGTGGTGAGTGCCACCACAGCTATCAGTCCCAATCTTTCTTTCAGCAAGGCAGACTTAAGCAGGGTTGGCTGCTCCAATCATAGTGCACCTTCTCAAAGCCAATAGAGATAATACTGAAAGGGAAATATATAGAAATTATCTGTGTGTGATAGTGAAGCCATGATAGCAGGCAGAGCAGTCAAGCTGGAGACCTGGTCTTTGCAAGCAACAATGTGCCTTTCAATGAGGGCAAATGCTGTGGGAACTTACACAAATACAGAGGTTTAAAAAAATATTGGCACCCACAGAGCACCCAGCGCCCAGAGGAGGTGACACTCCGTAAGAACGGGATGCGGGAGGGATCAGTCAGGGTATGTCTACACTGCAGCTGAGAGGTGCTATTCCTGGGTGTGTAGACAGACTTACACTAGCTAGGTTTTAGATAGTGTGCTAATAGTAGCAGTGTGGACATTGCAGCCCAGGTGATGGCTCAGGCTAGCCACCTGAGCTCAGACCCAGGGGGGTCAGGCTGGCTTGGACTCTGGTAGCTAGCCCAAGTTGCCTTTCCTGCCTCAACATCCATACTGCTATTTTTAGTATGCTAGTGCAAATCTGTCTATCTGCCAGGGGAATCACACCTCCGAGCTGCAGTGCTGACATATTCCCCAGGTGTTCCCCATGGGTATGGGAATGGCCTCATTGTACTGAACTCAAGGTGCTAGCTATGGGTGCTCCAGTGGGATTACCATGACAAGGGAGAGAATATTGTGGAAAGGGTGCTCAGTTGAATAAAAGATACTGGATAAAGCTGTAGATTTCATAGATTCCAGACTTCCAAGTCCTTTGAGTGTTTACATTGCTCAGTAAGAGGTAGGATTTATTTTAAAAAGAGGGTGGGGGGAGTTGCAGGGTAGTGGATATGTGAGCCTCTCTTTTGATGGGTGTGCCCAAAAAGGCACCTGGGGAATATTGTTTGAGACTCTACTTTTATATGAGGAAATTAATGACACAGAATAATGATCAGTCTATTCTTCCTTCACCCTGCTCCCTCCTGTGAGGGCTTGCAAATTAGAGGAAGGCTCACATTAAGATGCTTTCTTGGCTACTCCCAGTGCTCCTTGTACTTTAGTCTGATGCATTTTTTTTTATTATGAAGGTCACTTTCTTTTGACAGGCCAAGCCTACAGACACTCTCATAATGTTAAAGAAAACAAAACCAAACCCACAACTGAGGGGTGACAAGGCAAGTCATAAGAGGGTGGGGAGGCTGGGATTGGCTCTGTCAAAACAGTACATACAGACTGGCTTTGTGTGGCGGTTGCTGGTGCCAGGCCACTCTTTCTTCACAGGGAAGGTAGTTACCTCAGAAAAGCAAGTGTCCGTCTGTGGTGATATCAAAGAGTGCGAGTTGTTCAGTATTGGAGTGGTTACATCCACAGCACAGCTTGGAACAGGAGCCCAACAGCTTCCGGCTAACAATGGCAGTATCCAAATGCATACAAGGGTACAGAGGCCCCTGTTGAGAGGGATAATTCAGTGGTATATATGTGCTAAACTCTTCCTGCTTATCCCTTCCTTCAGGATCAAGAGAACAAGTCAGAGGCATTGGTGACAAGATGTGTGAGTGCAGTACTGTGCATTTGACCCACAGTTGTGTGGCCAGTTCTGGAAATTCACAGCTGGATTTCAGTGGTGAGGGAGCTGGGAGTTGGCATGAATGGAGGGACACATTCTGCAGTCAGTGGATGATGCTCTTGCATTCTTTGGTCAGGGAGGGGCCATGTGAAGGGATCAACGTATACCTGGGTGGGAATTAGTAAAGGGGTGGAGCTAAGGATTAGGACAAGGAGAGATGGGGTGGTGGTGAAGCTTGATCTTTTCCCCAATGGTAATTATAACCTGGCCTGAGATGTTGCAGCAGAGGTTTCTGGCAGGCCTGCCTGGCCTTCGCAGGTGGAAAAGGCCATGAGAGGATAGATCAGCTGGTGGGTAAATTCAGGATTGTTTTTTTTTTTGTGTGGCTACATTTGAACTGGATGGTGTCAATAGACCCCTTCCAGTCTGAAATCTGGCACAGAACCCAAATCAGGAGCAGGTTCTCATCCAGGGATTCAAATACTAACAAATAGCCCTCCCGCCATGCTGTCACCAGGTTGGAAAGATTGTCTGTACAGTGGGAGCTTTAATGTCTTTGCTGATAACAATTTAGAGGCAGCTAACATCAGTACTTGCAGGAATTGACAGCAGAGTTCATTGTAGTGTTCATCAGCCAGGTTGGGATAATTTGTTCATGCAGTGATCAGTTTAATCAGCCTAATAGAATCCTGCTGTTCAGATTCCCAATGTTTCAGCAAGCTCTTCTAAGTAGGGAAACTTTTCCAAAAAAAATTGTGTTCTCTTTTAAAATTATGTTGATCCCAGTAGTGTGAATTGTTAGCAGTAATGCAGTGAAATACTTGAAAACATTTATTCAGGGTTATTAAATCTTTATAGGAAAAACAGTATAGTCCTCAATCAGTCTGTAGTGCAGCTGCCAGACTGAACTGGAAAGGCTATAATAATAGTGGAGGCATATTGACAACCCATGGGAAGAATTAGCCATGTTCAGCGTGATAGGGATAAAGAAAATGTCATGTTCGCGTCAGTAAATCACTAGGTGTTATGGTTATTATGTCAGTTTATACTCAGGCAAATAGTGGTGAGCATATAGGTGCTTTAAACAATCCATAGCTAGGTAGGGTAGTCTGGATTTGTAAGGAGGACCAAAATCTCTGAACTCTGGAATAAAAAACAAGAGCCCCCAGTAGTCCACCTGACAATGTTGCTTTGTTTGCTTTTAATTAATCTGTCACTGCAAACATGACCTAGTTGCCATAGTACAGATGTCAGCTTGCAACAACCTTCCCCTAGAGCCATCCATAACTAGGATTTGACATTTACATCTGCTCACCCAGTCATGAAGAGTAGTTAATTAGCTCCATCTACTGCTGCATGAAGTGAACTGTACCAATAGTAGTAAGTTCTTTAGTGGTCTCCTTGGATTGCTCTCTTCACTGTAATTCTAGGGCTCCTTGCTTCACTACTCAACTGGCAAAATATTTTAGTGGGAAGAAGAAAGGGGACAGTTTAATTAGTTTTCTGTTTCTTGTAATCCCTTTTGGTTTGTATAATGTATCTTTTCCTCTGTGTGTGGCTTTTTTGATTGCTTGTTTTGAGTTTTTGGGTGAAGTTTGTTTTTTCTTGGCTTTTCTTTGCCTTGCTTTTCCCCTAGTTTGAGAGCGAAGATGGTGCTTCAATAGTAATTCTTGGGAACAGTCTACAGAAGAACAACGATAAGTGAGATCCTCAAGCTACTAGTGTCTTGAATGAAGCTGGCCCAACAATTCTGTTTCATGAAAAATTTTGAGGTTTCAAAATTTGTTTTCCTTCTGCATCAGAACAAAAATAAAATTCTGGAATTTTTCAAGAAAAAACAAGACCAAGAGAGTGACCCTAGGATAGCCAATAGCCTGTGAACTGGGGCCCTCACCTAGGATATGGGAGAGACAGGTTCAAGTTCCTGCTCTAAATCAGGCAGAGTAGGAACTTGAGTCTTGGTCTCTAACATCCCTGTGTGCGCCATCCACCAGGCTATAGTTTATTTGGGGAGTGGCTCTCTCAATCTCTCCTCTTGCAGCTGTTCCACTTTGTATAGATCATTAAATAGTCATTGGGCCACAGAAAGAGAGCAAGATTGACTCACTCCATAGGCTGGTGGCACTTAGCTGGGCTGTGGGAAATCAAGGATCAGGACATACTGTACTCTGAATCAGCTATTGGCTATTCTGGGGTGTCAGTGTCTCTCTGACCAAAAATTCTATCCTGGACTTGAGAAGGCTTTGACTAATTGGCATTTTCCAGTAAAAAATCATTTAATCAAAACATTTCCATCTGCCAGCTCTAGTTCTGAATACAAATGGGCTGTAACTGGACACCCGAATGCTGCATTTGGGTACTCACGACAACTCCTAAGTAGATAGATGCCTGGGTTATACACTTATAATATGTGCCAATTTGAACATCCAAATGTGGATTTCGGCAACTGATTCAGTTGCATTAAGTCACACTTGAAAATAAGTCTCCATATATATATATATATATATCCTCATATTGATTGTAAATACACACTTTGATTTATTAGAGAGATAATGAATGTCTGTTCTACGACTCCTTCCTTCTTAGTACTACCTTTCTGAATTCTGCTGAATATTCCAGGTACATCTAACAGAACACCTCTGCTATACCAGTGACTGGACCATATTATGTACTCCTTGACATCCCAGTGAATGTCAATTGACAGCAACAAAGCAGGTAATATGGAAAACTAGCAGAAAAAGGACTAATATCCCAAATGCCTGACATACACAGGGAAATTCATTGTTATGATGAAATGTAAAGATGACCTAGCAGTTAGAGTATTTTTACTAGTACCCAGGAATGGTACCTTGTTAATGTCAGAGTTGTGTATCTAATGTATGTGATTAAGCAACTGTAGGGAGCTTGATACACCAGAGAAAAGGAATTGTGGCTCAAAACCTTTCAAAGTGTATGTGTGTGGGGAGTCATGTTTATTGCACTAAATGCTACCCTTATGAAACTCATGGTCAGCTCCCATAAAAATCAGTCGGAGTTATGCATAACTACATAGGCAGAATTTTGCCATATGAATGTATACGGCAGGTAGCAGTGCTACCATTATGTATGATTTTGCACATTTGGTGTCCCTTGTTATTTATTCATCTGAAGTACAGTAGCTCCCCCAAATATGCTAGGTGCTTTCCAAATACATAGTAAGAAACAGCCCCTGTCCTGAAGAGATTACAATCAAAATAAACAAGACCACAATAAGCAGACAGACATACGAGCAAAATATCTCAGGTGATGTTAGCTATATATATCAAGATAGAGCCTTTCTCCTTTATATCCCAGCACCTGTGAAAATCAGACCATTTTTGTTTCTCTGCCTTAGACATCTGAGCTTGTATTGCGGCCTCTGGTCTTAGTACCAGCAGAAGCTTACCCATCTCTGCTCTAGCCCTCATATCTTATCTTCAAAACTTCTTCCATAAATTTCATGTATTTAGAGTATCTATTGCAGCCAGTTATCCAGGAGACTGGAGATGGTCACTTGTCACTGTAGGATAAATGCTATGTGTGAGAGAGGGATCATACAAGTTTTGCTGCTAATTCTACATGCAATGCACTGAAATCCATTCCCGTCCCAGAAGATTACAACTGCTTCTACTTAAGATGCATTCATGCCAAATCAAGTATTGTTTTTATGAATTTGTCATTAATACAGAATTATGCAAATTATAATTATACATAAGATGGCTTTTCAGTTTATTCTTTCATGAATGCATGGGGAATTTCCATGTCTAACTCCCATTACTATTAGCACATCAGTGGGAGAGCAGATTCCATTATAGGATTTTGCACTTCAAATAAAGTCACTTTGACCTGAAGACAGCTTTCATAAAGTACATTTACTGCGAATTGTCTCTAAATTAATTTAAAGTTATATTACCCAAAGGGATAACCTTGTGCTTCTAGCAAAAATAACCTCCTCCCCCAATTTACTATGTTAATATAACCAATTTGCCAAATACAAATGGCTATTCAAAAAGATAAGATGAATTTAAGCTATAGATTTGGAAATCCAAATACAGAGCTTTATTTTATACTTTCTGCTGAAATAACAGAAGGGAAACAAACCTGGAAATGAATCCCAAATAAAGCCCAGTCCCATAGCTTATGCTCAAGTGCAACTCTCTTGGAGTCCATTGCATGAGTAAAGACTGGAGGGTCAGGTCCATAAATTCAGTATGTTAAAGGAAAAATTGTTCCCTTTGACATTGTCATAATATATAGACATCCCAGAATATGAATTAGAGGTCTTCTTTTTCTTGTTCTTAATGCAAGTGCTCTTACCTTGGTTTATCATTTCCACATTCTTTTATATGAATGGCAGGAGAGGTCATGCTGAACTCAGAAACCCACAGATCAGAGGTAGGTGCTCCCTCTTCCTTCAAAAGGGTTCTAGGAGGAGAATCTGGAGTTGCCCTTCTGCAGTACCTGTTGACACAAAAGCCTGTGAGGCCTTAGAAATCCGGCACCAAGGCCAAGATCCTCAAAGGTATTTATGGGCCCAACTGATTGTCTTTTTCATTGGCTTGTTTTTTTTAAAACACTCAACTGTTATATATGGGACTATATCAAATATGTTCTAAATAATGACTTACACCTGCTTCTATTGAACTGATGGTACCAGTCCCATTGACTTAATAGGAGTGTGGAAATCCAGTGCCATATTAAGAACATGGAATTTTCCTCCATAACATGTAGTGATGTCTTCCCTCACAAGTAGAAAACTGATGGGTGGATATGAACCCATCGGTGTAAATATTCTGCACAAGTACATATATGTGTGCATTATAATATAAAATACTTGTCAGATCACTGCACTTTCCGTGATATACAGTATACACACACGTGAGCTGCTCAGTGAATTCTAGTTAGTTCACGAGAGACACTATTTCTGGACTTTTGTGTAGCAATATAAAAATGGGTCATATACCCAATAATTTCCATAATATTACTGCTGCTGTGAATTACTATTTAGAATGATTTATAGGATTTATCATCAACTATTCTGCTAGCCGGGTCACAATTTTAGCTGTGTAAGACTATCAGTTTGCAATTGGAAAATTACTGCATGTGAAAACTAAGATTGGTTAGAATTTTTGAGTTATGCTAAATAAAGGTGAAATATTCTATGGAGATTGATTGAAAGGGAAGTTGTCCCTTTAAACTAAGCACATCAGGTTTAGCCCTGGCGTAATGGTTATCTGCGAGGGTGTAAACGGCAGTATAAATGGCCATGTTCCATTAGAGACTGGCCCACACCTAAACACCACATCTAAACATCACTTCACTTGGGAAGAGTACAGATCTAGATCCAAGCTCTTTGGCTTTGGGAGTTCTACGTATTTTTAGGGGTCAGTGTTACTAATTATTTGCAATCTTGCAAAGTCTTACATGTGGTTTTGGATTGTGTTAATAGTTCAATCCCTCAAACCACTTATTTGCTGTTAAGCAAAAAAAATGTAATCTCCAGTGATAAAACTGTTGTTACATAATATTCTTGGAGATGTATGCATTATTGACAAAGCCAGAGGGGACATAATGATGGAAACATAACAGAAAAATAACTTTACTGATTTTATTTTTAAATATATTTGATGCAGTGCAGAAATTAGTGTATATAACTCTCTCATTTTACAAAATTTAACATTTAAAAACAGAACTTGTTGGCTTTTGATAAATAGTACACAGAGGGATAGGCATGCTAAAATTAGGTCAATTTTGGACTATAGTAACTTACAGTAACAGATCTTATACTACAGTAATTTAACAGATGAACAGTAATTTAACCTGAAACTCAATAGAAGTACTATTTGATAAAATGGCAAGCTTTTACCATAATTAGGGCCCTACCAAATGCATGATCCATTTTGGTCAATTTCACAGTCATAGGATTTTAAAAATAGTCAATTTCAGGGTTTCAGATGTTTACATCTGAAATTTCACAGTGTTGCAACCATGGGGGTCCTGACCCAAAAGGCGGTCATGAGGGAGTCACAAGGCTATTGTAGGGTGGTCGTGGGATTTTGCCACCCTTACTGCTTACCCACCAGAGCTGGGTAGCCAGAGAGTTGCAGCTGCTGGCCAGGTGCCCAGCTCTAAAGTCAATGCGGCCGCCAACAGCAGCGCAGAAGTGAGGGTTGCAGGATATGGAGGGTGGGTTACTATACGTCTGGGTTTTCCTAGCAGCTTCTCTGCCCAGGTTTGGGGCTGATAGCTGGGGCCCCAGCCTCTCTGCCCGGGTCGGGGGCTGAGAGCCATTCTCTCTTCTACACTGCCTTCAGAGCTAGGCTCACAGCCAGCAGCTGTGGCGCTTCCTGCAGCTGGGGGACATTCCCAGAGATGGATCTGACCTGCCTTCAGGAGCAGCCCCTGCAGGGGAAGAAGAAGTCCAGTCCCTCCCCAGCCTAGGCCAGGACTAGCAGCTGGAGCCTGGCGCGTGGTAGGAGCCCCCAAGCTGGGGTGCCTCCAGCTCTGCTCCTCTCCTACAATAGCCAGATTTCATGGAGGAGATCAGATTTCATGGTCTGTGATGCATTTTTCACGGCCATGAATTTGGTAGGGCCCTAACCATACTGCACTGTAAAATAAAAATGTTACTTTGACAAAACCAATGCAACTTTCCCAACTGTACTCATTATGTCTTACCTTCATTTACATGACAGTTTTATAGTTTAAAATACTTAGAAATACAAATAATACACCCAGTAAAATACATTTATTATGATAAATGATAATGGGAAAGAGAGTCTGGCATAGTTGTCTATGTGGTATGGGTTTTTAACATAGAAACAGTCAGAGATACAGAAGAGTCTTTTCATCACTGTCATTGGTGAACTACACCCACTGTGTTTACTTTTCTCCTCTTTTCTGTTACTGCTGGTATTGATGTTTTGCTTTGAATCAACCTTGTTAATCTTGTCAGAGACATTACAACTGTTTGCAATTGTTGCCAGTACTCCATTAATCTCTTCTTCAACCTCTTCATCCTCATCCTGACAGGAAATAAAACAGCAGGATAGAGGCACTTAAGCATATGTTTCATCGCATATATTTACATTTGCACTGAACTGAATGATTAGGTTTCCCTATGACTCCCTTTTTGTAGTGCACACCTGATTTTAGTGGGTGTACACATACATGGAAGCAACTACTGTCAGTTTTCAAAGTCTCCAAATACAGGGACAACACAATGACTTACATGGCAGCTTTTGGCAAAAGTTCAAATCTGAGTGTACAGGAAAACTAGATTTGTACAGAAATGTTCCATCAAACATTGACGTGAGCATGAAATCTGTTGAATGTATCAAAGGGGATAAACAATCAGATCAAGTTAATTGTCAGCAGCTAGGAATTGTTTAGGAGTATATCATTATTTTAGCAGAAGATCAGTGGAGCTGCAGCTACCCCTAGGTCTAGTTAGCTAGTTCAAGCACCTCAGAATTTGAGAGAACCTTACTCTTTGCACAATAGGCTGACTATTCATCAGCCTCTTGATGAAGGTTGATCTATTTTAAAAAATAATAAAGCACTGACAAGGATAAGGAAGAGGAATGAACCTCACAACTAAATGAATACTTCAATATTTCATAATCCCTTATTTCCGTTCCTGATCCATTAAAGCAGTTGAAACATATGCTTAAAGTTCAGTGGGTTAAAGTTAAGCACATGCTTAAGAGCTTTGCTGAAACAGGGCAGCACTTTGTTGAGCCCTACACAAATATTTCAAGGGGTTTTCCTTTGCTTTGATTGGAGAGAGCATTGAGCCAGAAAGTTCATGGCTGAAGTCCTGACCCTTTGAAATCTATGGGAGTTCTGCTGTTGACTTCAATGGGGACAGGATTCAACCTCAGATTTAGAAGTAAAATGCAGTGAGTCAGTGAAACAGAATAGAAGGAATTGGAAAAATTATCATCACCATCATTTTTGTTTTTCAATTTGCCAGAAAAATCTAGTCTCTTCCATCTGACAGAGATAAACCATGCACAACACTGTGGGTCTTCCCAGAAAATGCACCTGATGGCAAATATTTCTTTTATCTGCAGTATAGCTTCTTGCAGCAATGTCAGTAATTTGAAACCAAAAACTGAGATTAAAAATATGTTTATAAACCACAGATAAGATTAAGCCATAAAATTCCAGTCTGGATTTTAAACACTGCCTGAGGAAATGCTAGATATGGAGTTTTACTTTGAACCTATTTCTTAGCTATTCTACTTTAAAAACTGTACTCAGTACATCGTTCTCATGATGCCAGAGAAAATCCTTCCCAGCAGCATCTCCAACCCTTTAAACAAAGCACCAAGGCTGAGTCATAATGATTGTAACTGGCACTTCAAAAGTTAATAAAATCAAGAAATCTGTCAGAAGAAACCTGACTATTCCCAGGTTCTCATTTATTAGAAAGAGAAAAGGAGCAGAACAACATCTGTGTTTTTAAAATGGTGGGAGTTAGTGCATTGCTCAGTTTAAAGTTTGATTTCTCACCCAGATAAAGTCAAATAAAACTTGTGCAGAATTACAGTTTTATTGCACAGCAGGAAAGGACACTGCCTATGTGCCATTTTTCTTTTCACACAGCTGCACGTGAATGATTCACAGGTGGCTTATGCTTTATTAGGCTATTCTTAACTTATTTCTTTTCCCTAGGAAGCCCTTAAAACTTGAGTGGAAAATGCTGTCTATGGCGTGGTGCATGTCTCACTCCTGTTGCTGTGTTCCAAGCCACTCTTTTTTCACAGAACATAAAAAGATGCATTTACAGCACCAGCTTGATTATCATATTGCACCTGTGAAAAGAAGAAAGAGAATCTACAACAGAACTACAAATAGCTATCTGCCTTACAAATCAAGGATGTTGGGGGACTTCTGAAAAAGAGGGGCTTTGGGGTACTGTGTGAGAAGAATAATTATGCTGTTTTACATTATGAAAACCTTGCATTTCAAGAGAGAGTTCAACTGCAGCTGTATTTTTTAAATGTGATACCATTTACTCTTCTCTCACTCCTAGCTCTTAATGAGAGAATAGCAGATGGCACTATGAAGGGATTTGTTTGAATACAGCAGCATCCATGAAAAGGTAGTGTATGAGAGCTGAAAAGTACTGTATATGTTATCTGCTGTTGCTGTTTATATTAACTGAAGTGTTTGACATCCAACAGCTGACAGGAGGAAAGATGTCACTTCTGCTGAATATTATAGATTTTCAAGATTAAGCGTTTCATCCAAGAGTGTCATGGTATCTGGTGCACCTGGAGATTCCTTTGCCAAGCCAATTTAATATGTTTGTAAAGGCAATGTGATGCTGTGCATTGTAGCTGCGGCAGGTGTGACCAGCAGATATAAGACTGAGCGTTTCCACTATTACCCCATTTTCAATTTGTGGCACTTTCCCCTTTCAGGATGAAAGTTTCCAGGCTTGTTCTCTATCCAAAGGTCAATTTAAAAAAATAAGGCTAGATGAGGATCCCTTTCCTTTATACAGGGGAAAGAGTCAAAAGGGTTTCTTTAGTCATAAAGGTAGGTTCTGTCCTTCATACAGAAGAAAGCAAGGTGTAAGGCCTTTGAAAGGTACCTGTTGGTTTATTCATACTGTTACACAGTGGGCTAATTGTATTGAAATGAATGGGACATCGTGCTTGAATTCCCATACAGCAGGTGACTCATCAGTTTTTGTCATCGACTTTGATGTTGTCTGTGCTGATCATGGCTCACATGGAGCTTGCTACTGCAGGTGTCTGTATATGCCTAGCTATTTCACAGTTCATATTATAAACCATAAATCCCCAGCGCATCCAAAGGACTAAAATGTGCCAATTTAACCAATGCTGGATCTTATTTAAATACTAAAACAGAGTGCAACACAGATCATTCTTACTCATTGTTTAAGGCTACAATTACAAAATGGGTTCAACTTTGTCTTCTGAATTTTGATTCTGCAATTTTGTATGCACAATTTCTATACTCCAAATCAGATTTGTGCACAAAGCCCTGTTTCCCTGAAAACAATGGGAACAAACAGCAGCAGGCAGTTTCCTTGCTCACAATTTCTAAGTCTGGTCCTCCAGTCATTTCTGTGACCAAGGAGCTCTATCTCTGCTCCATGCTCACTACTGCTTCTCTCGCTTTCAGATGGCTCTCTCTTGGCTTTATGCCTCTCTCTCACCCACACCCAGCTTGCCAAACAAATCCTTAGCCTCTGCATTTGCAACCATTCCCAGAGAATACCCTCAGACTACATGGCTTAGCCTTGCTCAGGCCTTGTCTCGACTACAAAATTAAGTCGACCTAAGTTAGGTCGACAGAATGCCACCACAGTAATTACTGTGATTTTTCATGTCCATACTAGCTTTTTCTCTTGGTGGTGCATGTCCTCACCAGGAGCACTTCCACTGATGTAACCAACAGTGTGGGGCATTGAGTTGTGAATGTAGTGATTGCAACTGCTGCTAAGAATGGGGTTATATGGGAAACAGACACTTCGAACTAGAGACAATAGAAAGGTCAGGATATCACGTAGCATGTGCCCTGGGCAGGTTCAAGGGATGGAGTAGCTTAATACCTGAGCAAGCAAGGTGGAAGACAAGAAGTTAAAAAAATAATTTCCTAAGCTGTAAGAGGAAATGCTAGTAAGTGGTTGTGACCCAAATATGCTGCCCTCAGTTACATCTAAACAGCAGTGAGCGTTATGGTCATGGCAAGAGTCAGATTGCGAGTGGCCTTTGCACAGACAGCTCAGAGGATTGCCCAACTCTTGTGTAGTTATGTAAGGGCCTCCTGTAGTAGCAGTCCCTGCATTTAAAACGGGGTAAGGCGGAGTCAGAGCTATGGCCCTGCCCCACTCACTCCATGCCACTCTGCAGAGCAAGGAGTATTCATCCAGGGAAGTAATTTTCTCCATCTTCATGGATATGGCAGATTGCTTACCCCCCTTGTGTGCATGGAACAGCCCCAAACTCTGCTTTTCCTCCTCCTGGGGTAGACAATTCCATGCCTTCTCCTACATACAGCTGCGACATAAATGCCACAATAATAGTGCCAAAAACTTCAGTGATTCATGAACTATCCTTTGTTACTGTCATTGGGTTGTGTGGATATAACTTAGAGACATAAAATGTCTTCTAGTAAAGAGGGCCTGAGCTGCAAAATTCAGAGCTAGATTTCTAATACCCCAAAGTTCAAGGGTGCTTAATTCCCTAGTTTTTGTCAGACCCATAGTGCTGACAAATAGGAAATATTTACATTAAATGTATGTACAATTCCCATTAATGCTATTGCAGGTAATATACTCTCCTGACAAGGAGTTCCCTAGGTATTTGTTCTACTCAAATATTTAAAATTTTAAATACCTTTGTGTGTACCCTCAAATTGGAACGATGAAGAGTGCAGAAATGAGCCACAGCATACTCCAGCAAAGCCCCAAAGATGAAACTAAAACAAATACCAAGGTATACATCAATTGCCTTTATGAAGCAATTAGCATTAGGAAGTGAAGTCCTGGCTCCCATCATGAGAGTGGTCATGGTAAGCACTGTTGTGACACCTGCGGAACACAAGGAATGAGGTAAAAAGTGGGGTTAGTTATGGCATTCTATGCAGCATTTGGAATAGCTGCAAACTAGTGTGTTCTGAGCTTTATGGTCACTGTAGACTGTTCAGTGTGTGCAACCACATTTACTGCTGGATGTTCTGGAAATAAGACTTTTAAATATATTTAAGATTTTGAATCCACATGTTTAAAAAAATAGAAACAAGGTTAACAATCCAGAGAGTCTGTAAACTAAAATGAGAGGAACTTAAATGACTCATGCTGTACACTTGTGATTATTATGGTATTATGCAAACGGTCTGGATATTCCCTGACTACAAAGATGGTTCACAATGATTTTTTATAACCACAATGTAATTATCTTGTATCTCGGCTGTGTAGCAGTCACATGAAAGTAGGTACAGTGACCATTTCTGTGAAGTTACACATACTGTGCCAACACCACTCCATTCAACTGTCTTCACTCTGTATGGACACCTTTCCTTCTTACAAATCCAGACGCATCTTATAATTGTTTCTCCTCTGCTCTGAACATTTCAGTCTTGTGGCAGCTGTTTCTTCTTCTTCCTAACTCCACATATCTCTCTCTCATTTAATATGAGTTATTTTAATCTCTTACAGTACTTTCTCTTCCGTTATTCATGTGTTAATTAGTATGTATTGTTCATCCTCACAAACACCTCATAATTCTTTCTTGTTTGCAACACATTGTACTTGAATGTTTTGAAGTGAGTTCAGGAATGAATGAATGTTCTTTGTGCTTTTCTGCCATCTAGACTCCCTATGGCTTCCCAGGACATTTTCCTTGTTAAATAATACACAGAAATAAAAATCCGAGGGGAATCTACATGATGTATTGCACGTATGGCAAACCGAAGAAGTAATTGCCTAAAATACAGAAGTCTTTGCAACTTCTGGAAACGAATGCTATGTACTGTGCAACAAAGAACACCTTTTAATGTTTCAACCTCCATTTTGTTTTGTCAGTTACTCACCTATGCAGATTCTGGCTGGAACTGATGATTGGCTTATCCAGAATGATACCCAGGAGAGTACAACTAGCAAGATGGATGGTACGTATGTCTCTAGTATGAAATACAAGATGTTCCTCTTGAGCTCAAAATGGAATACTAACTTTGGATAGCGTCCTGTGAAAAGAGGAGCAAACAACCTTTTGAAACAAACAATTACTCGGTATAAGGTAATGTTAGATGGTGCCGCTTACCACAATTTCTTGTAAATGTCAATTTTAAACATTAAAAATGTTTTTTCTAAGTTTGTCTTGCACACTTCCCAAGAAATCTGTTAAATCTCCATTTCTGATACTGAGTAAAAGCTCTAATTAGGTCCAAATTGGTAAACAAATATTGTAATTCTCGTCAATTTTGTTTTGCTAAAATTCCAGTATAGAGAGGAGAACTTTTCTTAAAGTAAACCTATACTCAGTATATGTGAGATTCACCCATTCTATACACTAAACCTGAGCAAATAGGTTTTGTGGCAGGTATTAAATTGGGGTAAGTGGAGTAGGAGGAGGGAACAAAACTCCTAATTTATGGGGAAACCAATTAACTAAATCAATCTACTTTATCACAAGGCAACCTTAAGAATTTGACTTTTGGAAACATATTTAAATGTAGTGTGGCAAGGCACCTTCTCAGTCTCACCAGGCTCAGCTGTTTTTAGCCTTGGTGAGACGGGCTTGGGTAAAAACAGTCCTTCTTGGCTGCACAGGGGCAGCCTGTTCCTTCTCTCAGCCAGTCTTTTGGGCTTGTTTTTCTCCCTTATGAGAGGGAATGCAGCCTCCCCTCCTGGTGAGTCTTGTTGTCTTGCTGCTCCTAGCCTACTGGCAGCGTGACTCTCTCTTTCCCCCATACCTCCAACAGGAGAGGGTTTTAAAAGGTCTCAGGCAGCCCTTAGTTGGAATCAGCTGATCCTAATTGACCTCAGGTAACTCCCTCTCAGCTGATCCTAATTGATCTCTGGTAACCCCTTCTCAGCTGAACCTGATTGACCTGTAGTCACCCCTTCTCAGTTGATAGGGAGGAGGGCATTTTAACCTTCTGGGACTGTATTCTATTCCCCCACACAGACACTTTGCAGCTGTCTGTCCTGAGTTTATCACATATCCCCCCATCCCCACCCCACTCAACACTACGGGGTTGGGCTACTTGGGTCGGCAAACAGTGCACCCTTGACAGGCTATCAGCGTTGCCATGCTTGATTCCGGACCTATGTTGCACTCTGAAGGAGAAGGGTTGTAGCGACAGGAACCGCCTTGTTACTCTTGCATTTCTTTCTTTGTTTTGGTGCATCCACTTCAGAAGGGCATGGTCCGTGACGAGGGTAAACCTTTGTCTGAGTAGGTAGTAGTGTAGGCTTTCTATGGCCCAGTTTACCGCCAGGCATTCCTTCTCTACTACAGCATATTTATGTTCCCTGGGCAGGAGTTTCCTACTGAGGAACAGGACTGGGTGTTCTTCTTCTCCGACCCATAGGCATCGGTTTGCAAGATAAACTCTTTCTCCCAGTCTGAAGCCACCAGCACTGGGTTGGTGCAGAGGGCAGTCTGCAGATCTGCAAAAGCCTCCTCGGCCATGCTGGTTCATCTTACTATGTCTGGGCCACGAGCTTTTGTTAGGTCTGTTAACAGGCATGCCCTGGTAGCAAAGTGGGGGATGAACCACCTATAATATCCAACTAGTCCCAGGAATGCTCTGACCTGTTTCTTCTGGACTGGTTGGGGCCAATTCTGTATTGCCTCTAACTTGTTCAGTTGGGGCTTCACCATGCCCCTCCCCACTATATACCCGAGCTATTTGACTTCTGCTAGCCCAATTGCGCATTTGGAGGGATTTGCAGTCAGCCCCGCCTTCCTCAGGGTGTCCAGGACTGCTTCCACCTTCTCGAAGTGTGTCTCCAGTCTGGGCTATGTATAATGACATTGTCAAGATAGGCAGCCACATACTTGCCATGTGGACGCAACAGCTTGTCCATGAGTCGTTGGAAAGTTGCGGGAGCCCCATGTAAACCAAAAGGGAGGACAGTGTACTGATACAGTCCCTCTGGTGTTGAAAAGGACGTCTTCTCTTTGCATTGGCCAGGGGGATTTGCCAATAACCCTTGGTCAGGACAAAAATCATGCTTTTCCCAATCGGTCAATTAGCTCATCTATCCGGCAAAAAATGAGATTAAACTAGCTAGAGACATAAAGGGTAATATTTATATTCTACAAATGCATTAGAAACAAGAGGAAGATCAAGGACAGGGTAGGCCCAAAACTCAATGAGGGTGTGTGTGTGGGGGGGAACAATAACAGAAAATGTGGAAAATAGCTAAATGAGTTTTTTGTTTCAGTTTTCAACAAAAAATTTAGTAGCAATTGGACATCTAACTTAATGAACGGCAGTGAAAATGAGGTAGGATCAGAGGCTAAAATAGGGAAAGATCAAGTTAAAAATTACTTAAGTTAAATGTTTGTGTCACCAGGGCCTGATGAAATACATCCTAGAATACTCAAGGAGCTGACTGAGGAGATATCTGAGCCATTAGCGATTATCTTTGAAAAGACATGGAAGACGGGTAAGATTCCAGGGGACTGGAAAAGAGTAAATATAGTGCCCATCTATAAAAAGGGGAATAAGGACAACCCAGGGAATTACAGACCAGTCAGCTGAACTTCAGTACCCGAAAAGATAATGGAGCAAATAATTAAGCAATCCATTTCCAGACATCTTGAAGATAATAAGGCGATAAATAACAGTCAGCATGTATTTGTCAAGAACAAATCATGTCAAACCAACCTAATTTTTTTGACAGAGTAACAAGTCTTGTGGATGGGGATGGGGAGTGGAAGATGTGTTATATCTTTACTTTAGTAAGGCTTTTTATATTGTCTGGCATGACCTTCTCATAAACAAACTAGGGAAATACAACCTAGATGGAACTACTATAAGGTGGGTGCATTACTGGTTGGAAAACCATTCCCAGAGAGTAGTTATCTGAGGTTCATGGTCAAGCTGGAAGGGCATATATCAAGTGGGGTCCCACAGGAATCAGTTCTGGGTCCAGTTCTGTTCAATATCTTCATCAATGATTTAGACAATGGCATACAAAGTACACTTACAAACCCCCCAAGATGGGCGGAGTTGCAAGTGCTTTAGAGGATAGGATTAAAATTCAGAATGATCTGGACAAACTGGAGAAATGGTCTGAAGTAAATAGAATGAAATGCAAACTATTCCACTTAGGAAGGAACAATCAGTTGCACTCATACAAAATGGGAAATGACTGCCTAGGAAGGAGTACTGTGGAAAGGGATCTGGGGGTTATAGTGGATCACAATCTAAATATGAGTCAGCAGTGTAACACTGTTGCAAAAAAAGCAAACATCATTCTGGGATGTATTAGCAGGAGTGAGGTAAGCAAGACACAAGAAATAATTCTTTTGCTCTACTCTGCGCTGATTAGGCCTCAACTGATTTTGTGTCTCGTTCTGGGTGCCACATTTCAGGAAAGATGTGGGCAAATTGGAGAAAGTCCAGAGAAGAGCAACAAAAATTATTAAAGATCTAGAAAACATGACCTATGAAGGAACATTGAAAAAATTGGATTTGTCTGATCTGGAGAAGAGAAGAATGAGGGGGGACATAACAGTTTTGAAGTATATAAAAGGTTGTTACAAGGAGGGAGAAAAATTGTTCTCTTTAACCTCTGAGAATAGGACAAGAAGTAATGGGCTAAAATTGCAGCAAGGACATTAGGAAAAACTTCCTAACTGTCAGGATAGTTAAGCACTGGAATAAATTGCTAAGGGGGGTTGTGGAATCTCCATCATTGGAGATTTTTTAAGAGCAGGTTAGGCAAACACCTGTCAGGAATGGTCTAGATAATTCTTAGTCCTGCACTGAGTGCAGGGGACTCCACTAGAAGAGCTCTTGCGGTCCCTTCCAGTCCTATGTTTCTATGATTTGCACAAGGATCTGAATCTTGGAGCCAAATGCAGACTTGGCATAAGTAGTGGAATTACACACCCTTATGCTAAGTCTGTATTTGGTCCTTCATAGTCCCAGATTCCTAAGTGAGCTTTTGTACGTATGTGCAATTAAAGTTCAGGCTGTGAATTTGCTTTTATCTTATGTTCCCTCTAGGCTATAATGCATGAAAATAAAGAAACAATCTGATTTTTATTAACATAACTGGAACTACAATTAATGTTCAGTACAGACTTTATTTTGAAGGTTATAAAAAGATGATAATCTTTAACTTTTAAAAATTCAAATTTTTCCAAACTCTGTGATTACTAGTTCTACCAGAATATCAATGAAAGGGTCAAATTCAGGTATTCACTGTGGTCAGTTGGCATGAGCTATTTTTATTTGACTAAGTGAAGTTACGTGCTTGTTTCTAATATTGTGTGCCATGAGTCATGACTGTGCTTTATAAATATGGATGCACTTTAGCGGTAAGCCACAACAGCAATATCTGCATTAATAGGCTATTTGTGCATCCCTCAGGTGCATTGTGAAGTATGAGGTTGACAGGACTTTTTAACAGTGTGAAGTGCAACCACAGCCTACGAATGCACACGCAGGTCTGTCTTATTGCTACCAGACTAGAATATGGCTGCTTACATTTAAATGTTTACAATATTTTTAAAATTACATACATAAAACTAGTCTAAAGAAAGTTATTAAGGTTACAAAGAGCTTGGCTACATTCGAAAGTTGTAACGTTTTAACTATACCGGTATAGTTGAGCGTTCAGCCTCCTTAATGGGGTCAGTTATATAGTACAACAGGAGATTTATACAGGTAGTAGCTATTCTCACAGGGAAAGGAAAACTGTACTAACATAAATCTCCTTTATACCGATATAACTGCACTTGTAGTAGGGTTTTTGCCAATATAACTACATATCTTTAAAAAATCACTTCCTTAACCAAAAGAGTTATTCCAGTAAAATTTTCAAGTGTAGATCAGGCCAAAGTCAAGCATTCAAAAGTTTAAAAATGTCAAATTTATGGTTTCCCACGAAACACTAATTCTGCCCCTTTCTTCATCCATGTTGTGCAATAAACGAGGCAAAGGTGCTGGGGAAAAATGCTGTGCGATGATGTAATGACACACTGTAACATAAAGCATTACAGTTGTGCAGGCAACTGTAAATTTGGCATTTTCTAACTTGATTTTGCAACCTATATAACATTCTTCTAAGAAATGTTTTGCATGCAATTTCCTAGGTTATTTTTAAAAGGAAAAAGCTAAACACAAATTCTGTTATGTACAACTGTAACAATCCCCCCCGCCCATCATCAGAAGAGTTTGACTCCTGAAACTTCAACACTGCAGCACAGCTTGAGCTACAGAACTAATGGTATTAGCTGACAGCAGGGGAATGCTGCTGTCCTAGACTGTAGGGGATGGGACACTGGCACTACAGGCTGAGACTGAATGGTCTCTCCTCCAGGACACCAGGAGCTCGTGCCCTATTTTGTGACCCTAGAGGTGGAGGGGCCTCTGCGCCCATATGCAGAAGTCCAGGAAGGGGGATGGTACTGGTGGAGAGACTGTGCCCCTCACAAACAACTGCCATGCCTGGCCGCTCCTGTCATTCCCAGTGCAGAGTGTGCTGCTGATTTTGTGGTAGCATGGGCTCAGCCTTAGCATGTCCAGGTTGTTGGGTTTTGTCATGGTGCCAGCATGTCTTGAGCAATGCAAGCAAAAAAAAGGGGGAAGTGGAGAGTTTTTTTAACAGTTTATAACTCAGAATAGTCTACACAGCAAGCCTCAGTACCCAGGTCAACAGACTTGGGCTTCTGCTGCGGCACTAAAAATAGCTGGGTAGACAATCGTGGCTCAGGCTGGAGCTCAGGCTCTGAAGACCCACCCCATCCCTGGGCTTCAGAACCCAAGCTCTAGCCTGAGCTGCATGTCGACACAGCTATTTTTAGTGCTGCAGAACAAGCCTGGGTCTGTCATCCTGGGCTCCGAAACTCACTGCCACTCACAGTGTAGACGTTCCCTCAGTTAACCTGCATGGAATTTCATGGCACCGAGAAAAGGCACCCCTCTAGTCTGAGGGCTTTCTCCCTGCCAAATTTCAAAGACCTGCTGCATACAAGGAAACAATGGAGGTGACACAGCTTTACAAAAATGGTCAGAAGAATCTTCTACAATGGAAAGTACAGTATTAGGCAATCTAATAAAACTGCTCTCCTGTGTAACTGAAAGGAGGAGATATGAGATATAGTAGTGGTGTTGTCTTCACAGCAGAGTTAACGAGCTATTTGAGTGTTGTCCCTAACTTGAGTTCTGTCCATACCCACAAACCCGTAACTCAAGAGTTGTGGGTACTTTTAACTTGAATTATTTGGCCTGAGAGGGGGCAGAAGGTAAAGGCTTAAGGTAGCACAATTTGTCAGCTGATAGCAATCACTCTGTGCAAATCAAGTGTTATTTTGTAGTGGCTCTCCCTCAAGCCAGGCTAACTCGAGAGGAGTAATTCAAGTATGTAGTGAAAACATAGCCTTAGACTCCCTTACATTATTTGAATTCCCCATACTTATTTAGATACCTTGCATATACTTACATTCATAATATTGTTACATGAAAATAAACGGGTGTAACATACACAGTGAGGAGCAGAAGGTGTAAGTAAAAATGGTTCTCACTCAGCATAGCATATGCCTTTTCTGGCTCAGTGGCATATACCAATATAGACTCCCCTATGCAATGGTAAAGCAGGTGTAAAGTCTAAGGAAGTCTGAGTGTAAGGTGATCTGGCTTACCCCATTTTATAATTTGTCTCTGAATTTGGCTTTTGGAGTCCAAAGCCATACACTAGTCTCCAACAGTGATTCTGATTCTTCAAACAGACATCACTATCATAACCATGGTTTTATCAATATGGAATGTCACTGCACCACATGAGAAATATACCTAAGATTAAATAAACAGGTTTCCTTCTCAAGCTAAAACATTTATCTTTGGCAGTTGATAATCATCCTGTATATCCAATTGTATAATAACGTTCTGGTCTATAATTGAAATCCTTACTGTACGTACTTCTGGCTGATGAGGACCTGCCACATAGAACAACTTCTCCCACATCTCTGCCTCCAACAATCAGTGGCAGTGGGAGGAGCTTGTAGAGGGAACCATACTGCAGGGATGCTGCTTTTAGCTTTCTGCATTCCCTTTCTCATTTCTGCTCAGTGTAAGTGGAGGGGAGCATTTGGCCCATGGCTATTTCCTGTATTCTTTCTGGTGAAGTTTACTCTAGATAAAGTGCTACACAGAGCTCTTTATATAAGATGCACTTTTGTTATCCCATGCAATTCCACAAAGAAGTGTGCATTCAGGCACAAAGAGCACAATCTGCTCTCCCCCATGAAATATGTATACTAACCCCTTGGGTGTCAGTTAAGATGTATGGTGTACATCCTGCACAAAGGCATTAATATGGCTTTAGCCTTGCATCCCTTGTTTCTCCTCTTGTGCCTTATAAGGTGTTGCTTTTTGCTTAAATGAGGGCACAAGGAGAAGAGTTAAATAACATTTGAAAGGGAGCCTCAAACATAGCTGACTACAGAAAATTGTACCTTGCAGTATATGACCAAAATGTGCTATTACTCTTTAGAATGAAGATCACCCTTCTTGAATAAATGAAATTGGAGAAGGAGTAGTTTCTCCATTCCTCTTCCTGGCTACTAGGTTGTGGGACTGCAGTGCAGCTCCTCTATGGCTGTTGTTCCAGCTATTGTCCAGAATAGCAATCACTACTGCTCTGTATCTCCTATGCAGAGTTTCTGGTCCTTTTGATGTGCATAATACATGGATCTGCTCTCAAGCCTCTCATTTAACAGTGAGTGTGTGTTTGTTGTACTTTCCCCCTGCAAGGCATGTAATAAGTCCAGAGACTTCCCTCCGCCTATGCCATCCACTGCCACTCTATCCATGGTTCCCCAGAGACCGTCTCTGGCCTTAAATAGTACCTACCAAAAGTTTTGCACTGCCTCTCTGCACCAAGTAGACTCAATGATGATTTTCATTCCAAACCAAAGAACATAATTGTAGAGAAATACAGCTCCTGTTTATCTAGACATTGTTACTTTGGAGTTCTGTTTTAAGAGGAATACTGAATACACTGTGGTCTACATTTTCAAACATGTCCACTCACTTTGGATGTCTGCCCAGCCTGAGATACGCAGGGCCTGCTTTTCAGAGGTGCTCAGCATCTATATTTCCTATTGAAGCCCATTGGAATTGTAGGTGGTCAGCCCATCTGTAAAGTTAGGCCCTATGTGTCTCAGGCCGAGCCCTCAATGTTGAAGCCACCCTAAGTTAATGGACAATGGAAAGTGGAGGCCTTTGACTTTTCCCCCCCACATCATTACATATGTAGTTTGGCTATGCTGAGGTATGGTTGCAAGATGCTTTCACATTTAGTTTAACTGTGCTGTTGTTGAGATCTGCATGGATCTTTTACAAAGTTCTTTCTTTAGTAGGCAGTCTACTGGATCATAAGAAGCAGTATGGTGTGGAAATACTAAGGTCCAGGTTAAAAAGAGCCTGGCTTTCCCCACGTTGACTTCCTCCTCCTGGGCAACCCCAGACACCTAAACTGCCAGCTGAAAGACATCATCCTCTTCACAGCAGTGGCATGGGCCTGTATCTCCAATGGAGCAACAAGAGCATTCACTCTTTCAATGGTTAGTCAAAGTGAGAACAGCCACAGCAATGGGAGAGAGCACACATCTAGCTCACTCAGTGGAGAGACCTAATAATTGTTGCTTCCCCTGTGGCTACCAATGCCTCAGCTTTGCCTTCTGCCCTGTTCATATGTGGGGCATTGGATGTTAGGATTGCAGGACCAGGTACAGACTCCTGGGCTGATTCTGTAGGTGCAACCGGCTGTAGTCCGTAACTGATGTAGATTTGTGTGAATATTCTATTAAACACGTGCTTGTGCATCCTAACCCTCAACATCCCATCTCCCCACCCAAACCAGCTAATGATAGCTGAACATGGTACTTATGTGAAATTTCAGATGTACCTATCTTAACATTTTAAAGCAGAATTGGATTTCTTCACCAGCTTCAACTATCTCTACTATAGTTTTAAACAATTTTACATTTTACAATTTCATTCCTTGTGTTTTCTAGATGAGGAAGGACAGCTGGTATATGGGTACAGTAGGTATCAAACTAGCATTCTCTTCTATGCCTTTGTTTGTTATTCTGTGAATGTAAGAAATGTCTCTAGTCAATTAAAAGAATATACTATCTAAATTAGAATAATAAAACCAGATTATGTTAAAAAGGCTAGAAATATAAATCCACCCTTCAGGTCTGATCTGGCAAACATTTCCACACATGCTTAACTTTACTCACATGACGATGCTCACAGAACTCAGTGAGCCTATTCACATCCTTAAAGGTAAGTATGTGCATGTTTGCAGATTGGGGACTTTAGTTAAGATAAGTATTGACCAAAAATCTAGTAAGTGACTGTAGCTCAGAATTTTCCTATTTCCAAAATTAAGCTACACTCTACTCAGACAAAAATGAAAAGTAAGTGGCAATGCTATTAACGTGCTCTTGGACTGGTTTATGTAATTTACTTTTGTTGCTTGATGTACAAATTGTTTTCTGACACTTCATATTTTGCCACCCTTTTTCCTTCTCTTGGGGAAAGCTTTTTGTGTGACAGGCGTATAGATTTATCTCCTCCTTAACTGCAAGATTCTAATCTCAGTTTTGCCAATGACTGTCTCAGTTTATCATTTGTAAGAAGAATTATACACTGCTTTTTGCCTAGTCTCACAGAAGCCTTTAAGGCACAAATAATATTTATAAGATACTTTCAAATATATGTTTGTAAAAAGCTAAATAATTATTAACTTTGGTTTCTGTGTGCTCTTTTTATTAATACTGTGTATATTCATCTACAATAATTCTTTTTGCCTCTAATTTTTTTCATAGAGGATAGAGAATACATTGCAGTGCTTCCATGAAACATTGTAGGAAAACTGAACAGCCTCTGTATATAACACCATATTCATAAAGGCTTAAAAGAGAATTAAGAGGGTTATGGTATTATTTCATCAGCTTTACTGTTAGAAATGTACTGCACAGCAGAACAATGCTGTGTTCTTAAACAGAAGAATCCCAAGTACAATTAGGTATGGGAAATTCTAATAAATTTAAGCTGTATTTGTTAAAGTTAAGTAAAATAGACTTTGACTTTGCAAATGTGTTTAATGTTCTACAGCTAGCCCTGAAACCAGGGGGAGAGGGTCCACAAGAGATGTGACTGTGCCTCTAGCTGCATTTCACTTAAGTGGGAAACTGCCCCTATTCCATTTGGAAAAACAATGGAATCCATTTTGCTCTTCTGATACAGTTTGGATCCTCCCTACATGCGATAGGGGAAGGTGGTAAGTATTAAACAGATTTTTTTTTTTTTGGAATGGTGAGCAGGTCCTGCTTCGCTTCTGGGCAGAACAGCACTAAAGGATTATTCTCCTTTGACTGAACCTGATGTGGTTTAGCTAGGGGCTGTGGAAGGGAGGAAGAGAAACAGATGCCAGTTATATAAGTAGCAAGACTCTTTGTGATCATGAAGCCTGCTATTCTGTGTTTCATCTGTATTTTTATATCCATTTAGAGGACTTTGATGCTTTAACCTGAGTTAATATTTCAGGTTAGATCATAGTGTTTCCTTCTGTGCTGTGTTATTCAAGAATAAAATCCCAACAATGCAGCAGAGGAAAGAAGTTGCAATTTGTGTGCAACTGAGGGTCAGGAAAGCATACACCAGAGTCCTGAATTACAATGTAAATGAGTGCATTAGGAGGCCTTACATAAAGAAAATCCTTATGGTTGGCATGGTAGGTTGTGCATAAGACAAATAGTATTTAATATGTGTCATAAAATAGGAACAAAGAAGAGTCATCGAATAACTCAAGGAGGATAAAGCATGTTTGATAGCTCTTCTTCCCTTTGAAAGATCCTTTGGCATCTCCAGAACAGCCACCATAACTTATACAGTCAAAACGTCAAATCTCACAGCTAAAGAAATATTTTCCACAGTTTTGTTCTATGATGAATCAGAGTTGCAGAAGTCCTATGGAACTTCTTATATGATAATTATAGTATCCTAGATATCTTAGGTAGGGTAACTCACAGTTTTGCTTATTCAGGGATCTGCTTATCAAGGTTTGACTGAAACTGCCAAAACCAAATAGCTGTGGTTTAACTTACAAGACCTAGTGGCAAAGTCTGCATTTCTTGTAAGTTGTACAAGACTTTAACACTGTGGGATAAATATTGGTTTATGTTTTCAGAAGTGACTAGTGATTTTTCGCTTGCCCAATTAAAGAAACCTGAAAGATATCTGATTTTCAGAGGCCAAATTATTTAAGGTGTCTTAAGTTGAGCACTCAAAATCACTAGTTGCTTTTGAAAATTTAGATGCATATCTTTTAGAATTCCCTGTCATGTGAATGTTTCACTTTACAACCTCATTGTTACATTAAACACTTTTCCTCCTTCTCTCTCTTCCCCATGTATTCTGTATAGCATACAACATAAGCTTCAGCTAAGAGCTGCATGAGCAGAACTTTGCCTGAAATTAGCTTCTTCAAATTGTATGCGACTTTCCGAGATGTTACCACAGAAGTCTAATAACTATAAACATTTGAACAATTGAGTGCATTTTCTAAGAGGCTACAAATTCCCTAAAGAATATCATACAAGCTCTATAGCTTACATGAATGAAATTGGATGAGATTTTTCATTTTTGCAAATACTAAAAGAAAGGCAAATTGTTTAGTTCCTTCACACCGTTCTACTTTCATCCCCATATTCTGAACTTCAAGAGGAAAGTTTTCAAAGGGAGTTCCTACCTGTTTCATAGACTGCTTCAGATACCGAAGTAAAATGATCTTCTACTGTATATTGTGCCAACCGGAGTGTCTCCAAGCCTCGAACTGAATCATTTCCTCTGGTCCAGTAAAACTGGACATCATTGATATTATAGCCCCCTGTAATTATAGACAAACCAACCAGTCAACGTTTTTGTTAAATATAATAAATAGTTTGTGTAGAACATGTTTGTCTATGATCTTTTGCCATTTGAAAAAAAAAAGTAAAATTGGATTATAAATAATGCAATTTTATGACAAAATTTGAAAATTTAATCTGAATGCCTGGTCTCAAAAGAAATACTATAGGTGGTGTAGAAAAATAAAAGCTGATATAAACTGACAAATAAAAGGATGTGTTGTATAGGACATTGAAAGGCAAAGCCCATCAAGTCCGACAGGAAGAGGGAAAATTGCTGGAGCTTGGAAATGCAGAGCTTATAAACTACATATGCTATAACACGGAGACTTCTTTACAGGCCTACTGGTTGTGCATGCTTTAGGGAAGGCTTCTCTTAACCGGCATAGATGATTGGCACCCAATGTGGGAGAAGTATATAACAGGCAGCAATTGTGCTGTGTATACATTAATCAGTACATGGCTTATACATCGATAAAACACCTTTGAAGAGTATTTTAAATTAAATTAGAGGGTGGCCAGTTTATACATTAATATATATGGTCCAGTTGAGAGTGTATTGATGTACACCTAGGTATTAAGAGCAAGCATTTGAATATCTATTTTTGTTTACATAGATCGATCATTTTTGCATTTGACAGACACTGAGTCTCATTGTTGCTCATTCTGCTGCCCTGTGGAATAACTCAATTCCAATTCACTGCAAAGTGACGTTCACACTGATGTCCAAAATAGCTTTGAGTCACTTCAGAAATGCAGATGTTCATAATTCCAGGTTTCATCTAACTTTATGAACTGGCAGTGGATAAAAACAATTCTTGAAGCCTGAGAAAGTTGTGAGCAAGCACACTACAGAAAGGAGGCTTTTATTTTCTTTAATAGTCCCCATTTTTTTGGAAAGGCAAATAGTTCTATCTGAGCAATTCACAGATTTAGAGCATATTTTGGTATCAAAATATATTCAAAATATTAATCGTATCCATTACCATTTATGAAGAACTTTGGGAGGGAGGGGGTCCTTCATGACTATCAGGCAAATTACATTTTGCATAGAAATATTACATTGTTTCCCCACGCCAATGTTATTCTTAGGGTGGGGCATGAGTTTTGTATATCACAGCATGTTAGAGGAAGTTTGTATTGAGAAAAGCTTTGAAACTGATAGGAACAAAACCACATGATTTTTCTTTAATTGGTATTCTCTTGTCTCTTTAAATGACATTGAGTGGGAGGAGCTAACTTTTACATCCATACTAATGCCTCAATCCTGCAGACTTCTCATGTTCTTTATGCGCTGTAAGTAGTCCCAAAAAAGTTAATAGGATACTCACAATGCATAAAGTTAATCACATGAGTAGGTCTTTGCAGGAACTTTTCCAGGCCTAAAGGTTTTCAGAATCTCATAAGTAGATTTCCTTTCTCCTCAGAGTCTATGTTTTTTCCCTGATTCTCAAGAATAAATGCCGGACCTTCACTGAACAGAAGTTGAAGAGCAAATTCAAAAAGGAAATAACTGTTCAAAGGTAGGTCTAAAAGATTAATAACTATTTGCAAGTGAGATAGAGGCCTGTGTGGAAACATAGTAATGTGATTGGATACTTGCAGTGTCGATAAGGATTGAAATGGTAAACTCTTTGGGGCAAGGTCTGTCTCTTACTATGTGCCTGTACAGTGTGTAACACAACAAGGCCTCAACTGGGGTTGAGGCTTCTAGATGCTGCAGTAATATTAATAATAATTAATACTTTCATAGTCAATTGAAACTTGATTTTCTGGGAGATAAGTGACTGAGAAATTTCTCATTGTGGAATTATTAAAACTGGTTGGAAGTATTTATGATTTCTACCAAAAAAACCAGTTCTTGTTGATATTTTTGTTAACATTTTTCAATCAGCTCTTATAATTAAATAGCAACATTACAAATGAAGGTAAGGTGTTTCATTACATAAGCCACTATAGCAATGTCCTCATATAATCATTATCTTGTAGTGTTATTTAAGTGTTTATGTTTATAATAGTTTAACCAAAATTCCTAACATTTTATTTTAGTTCAAATATTTGCTTTATACTATAAATGTTATAGATTCATAGATTCATAGATTCATAGATTCTAGGACTGGAAGGGACCTCGAGAGGTCATCGAGTCCAGTCCCCTGCCCGCATGGCAGGACCAAATACTGTCTAGACCATCCCTGATAGACATTTATCTAACCTACTCTTAAATATCTCCAGAGATGGAGATTCCACAACCTCCCTAGGCAATTTATTCCAGTGTTTAACCACCCTGACAGTTAGGAACTTTTTCCTAATGTCCAACCTAGACCTCCCTTGCTGCAGTTTAAGCCCATTGCTTCTTGTTCTATCCTCAGAGGCTAAGGTGAACAAGTTTTCTCCTTCCTCCTTATGACACCCTTTTAGATACCTGAAAACTGCTATCATGTCCCCTCTCAGTCTTCTCTTTTCCAAACTAAACAAACCCAATTCTTTCAGCCTTCCTTCATAGGTCATGTTCTCAAGACCTTTAATCATTCTTGTTGCTCTTCTCTGGACCCGCTCCAATTTCTCCACATCTTTCTTGAAATGCGGTGCCCAGAACTGGACACAATACTCCAGCTGAGGCCTAACCAGAGCAGAGTAGAGCGGAAGAATGACTTCTCGTGTCTTGCTCACAACACACCTGTTAATACATCCCAGAATCATGTTTGCTTTTTTTGCAACAGCATCACACTGTTGACTCATATTTAGCTTGTGGTCCACTATAACCCCTAGATCCCTTTCTGCCGTACTCCTTCCTAGACAGTCTCTTCCCATTCTGTATGTGTGAAACTGATTTTTTCTTCCTAAGTGGAGCACTTTGCATTTGTCTTTGTTAAACTTCATCCTGTTTAACTCAGACCATTTCTCCAATTTGTCCAGATCATTTTGAATTATGACCCTGTCCTCCAAAGCAGTTGCAATCCCTCCCAGTTTGGTATCATCCGCAAACTTAATAAGCGTACTTTCTATGCCAATATCTAAGTCGTTAATGAAGATATTGAACAGAGCCGGTCCCAAAACAGACCCCTGCGGAACCCCACTCGTTATGCCTTTCCAGCAGGATTGGGAACCATTAATAACAACTCTCTGAGTACGGTTATCCAGCCAGTTATGCACCCACCTTATAGTAGCCCCATCTAAATTGTATTTGCCTAGTTTGTCGATAAGAATATCATGCGAGACCGTATCAAATGCCTTACTAAAGTCTAGGTATACCACATCCACAGCTTCTCCCTTATCCACAAGACTCGTTATCCTATCAAAGAAAGCTATCAGATTGGTTTGACATGATTTGTTCTTTACAAATCCATGCTGGCTGTTCCCTATCACCTTACCACCTTCCAAGTGTTTGCAGATGATTTCCTTAATTACTTGCTCCATTATCTTCCCTGGCACAGAAGTTAAACCAACTGGTCTGTAGTTTCCTGGGTTGTTTTTATTTCCCTTTTTATAGATGGGCACTATATTTGCCCTTTTCCAGTCTTCTGGAATCTCTCCCGTCTCCCATGATTTTCCACATATATATATATATGTGTATAATAACCAGCAACCATATTTACAAGTGAACAGTATCTAGAGAAGTAAAATATTCTTCTTCTGCAAGTCAATGTTGCTTATCCAATAGAAAAACTAACACTATTGATCTGTAACCCCCCCAAAAATAATTGTTAAAGTGCTTTTAACAAAAAAGTGACTACCACTGCTAAAGGCTGTTAATAATCTTTTTCATTCGCACTCTGTGTTCTTGGCTATTTTTCCAGAAACTAAAGAAGAATGCCATGGGAGCAATTTAGATTATATTACCGTGTTTTCCCTTTAGTCAGGAGATACTTGTGGGTTGTCTAAAATAACAGATGGAATCATTCTAAAAATCTGAGTTTTCAATTAGACAGGGAATTCCTCTATTTTTCCCCTTGTCAAATACATTTTAAGTTCCTGAGGGAACTACAGAAACTGCTGAACGACTCATTAGGCAATGTCGTTGATGTAAGTACATCATTCTGTTTTTGACTTAACAATATGTTCTCTCTGTCCTTTTTTTGTTTGTTTGTTTGTTTTTTGTTTAAGAAAAAATATCATTGCTAACTAGTCATTCTGATTGTGGCCTCCATAATACTTCCACTGACTTTAGTGGGAATCTTACTCTTCTGTGAGTAAGCCTTGCAGGATAAAACCCTTAAATGGCAACATAATATTAAATTTTACAGCATCTTCTTGATGGAAATTACCCATAGAATAATTTGCAAAATGAATATGGGATGTGCTGTTGTTTTGTAGAAAAGAAGTGGTAAAAATGGGAAAATACTGCAAAAAAATTCCACAAGTATTTCCTCAAATTTGAAAGTCTTTGATTCAATTGTGCTCTTGCCCCTTTTTGCGTTCACTTTCAATGAACAATTGTTCAATTGAGTTTTACTTGCATGAATAGTGGTAGAAAACTAGTTTTATTCTTGCATAGTCAAGTACTCATGGATATTACATATTACACTTGTGCAAGTACTCACATGTAAAGTGGTATATTTTAATGTAGGATAGGACACTGCTTCATACAAAGCACTGAACATTTAAATCTTAGTCTTTCCAGTGATGACTCTCTCTCCATCCCCACGGCTCTGGCATGGAGACCATTAAAGAAGTCACACAAGGATCTGTCCACAGCCTTTACCGATAGAACTATAGATGCAATTACTTTGCTTTAATGTGAGAGAGAAAATTAAATTTGAACTCTGTCCCAGCCAATAAGCTTAATACTAACCTATTTTTTTCTATAAATGATGCTTCAGGGATGTCTTGTGTGCCTAAATATTTAAAATTCCCTGACTGATTATCTGCTACTTCTCCCTTAGAAATTCAAGACCCCCAGAGGTTTCAAATCATCTTTCTGATTACAAGAGTTACACTCATCTGATCAGGGAACAGAAATAATAGCATGTTACATAAGTGACCAATCTTAGCTAATCAAAATAGATTGAGTTTGGAATATCAATTCTTGAATAGTCGCAACAAACTACTCATGATCAATTCACACAGATAAATTTGATGTGGGAACTATAGGATGGCTGTAGCAAAGAAAAAACGAAGCAACTAAACTGATGAAATAGTGACTGCAGATCCTTTGCTCAGCTCTACTGAAAAGATCATCTGCTTGCAGAACTAAGTCTATGGAGTTCTGCATGTGGTGGAATGGAGGATCAGGTTCATAGTCTTTTATGTTTCTCTTTATTCTTAGACCTTGTCTACACTGAGAAGGTAATTCAATCTAAATTATGATAGTTAGGTTACATAAATTATGTAACTTAAGTTGACGTAGCTTAGCTCAATTTACAGCGGTGTCCATACCAGGCTTTATCGAGAAGAGACACTCTCCCATAGACTTATCATGTCTTCACCAGACCTGCTAAATCTATGCAGCATTGATCACAGCAGCGCTGATTTAGCCCATAGTGAAGACAAGCCCTTAGTGTTTCAGTGTTCTGGGGCTGGATTTTCAAATTATCCTAAAATAGAGAGGCACCCAAATCCCACTGAAATTTAGTAGCAGTTGGTCACCCAATTCTCACTAGTCTTCTTTGTAAATCCTGGCCCTCTTTGATAATGTTATACATTATCTAGCAGCCCTTAAAATAGATCACAAATATTGTCCTAACTATATAAAAGTAGCAGTAATAAAGTCTCTTACAGCTTTCCAGTTGCAAGGTACATGTCTGCTTGTCCATAGGGTATTTGGTCAAATCCATACTACATGCAACAGTTGCAGTTATCCTTTAAAAACCGAAAGCAGATGGTTATTAACTATACATAATATTGTATGTACTATAATTAGAAATGGGTTGTCCTACTTTCTTCAACTAATATTTGTGGGCAAATACATATGCCTAGGAGAAGGTAACTGATGCTTTATGTAAACAAGGAACAATTGAGGTTAGGTTCAAACTATAAATAAAATATCTCGCACTTGTTATGTAAATCTCTGCTTTCTAAGTATTTATAGAAAAATAACAACAACTAAAAGTAATGGGCCATATCCTGTAATGATTTGTAATGTGCAATGATTGGAGTTGCCCAAGGTCTAATTGCTGAATTTAGTCGCTACATCTAAGCAAGCTGATCTACTTAGAAAACAATTAGTTAATATGTTAATTGCACTGGCTTTTATTTTCATAGAATCAGAGTTAGAGGCCAGAAGTGACCATCGGATAATATAGGCTGATCTCCTGTATAACACAGGTCACGAACACCACCGAGCCATCCCTGCACTAACTTCATCAACTGAAATTAGATCCACACGAGACTAAGCTACTGTGAACCACTGGCAGAGAACAGGAGGGACCAAGGTGCACCAAAGCTCAAGGCCCCTGCAATGTCAAAGATTTAATATTGATATTAATATCTACACGCAGCTGGTGCCAATGACTGCCCTGCCCCTTTACGCTGCGGGGTGGGAGGGAGGGAGAAATATTTGGCTGATTGGCATGGCAGTCAGGTGCCTTTGTCCTACCTGCCGCCGAATTGCCGCCCCAGCAAGCGCGTGCCTGGGGTGGCAAGCCGCAGGGGGCAGCCTGCCGGTTGCTGTGAGGACAGCAGACAGGCAGTCTTCAGTGGCATGCCTGCGGGAGGTCCACCGGTCCCATGGGTTCGGCGGCAATTCGGCGGCGGGTAGGACGAAGGCGCGGGACCGGCAGATTACCCGCAGAAACGCCACTGAATCTGCGTGACCAGCGGATCGCCCGCAGGCGTGCCGCCGAAGGCCGCCTGACTGCCATGCTTGGGGCGGCAAAAAACATAGACCCGTCCCTGACAGTAACTGGATAAACAGCTTGGAAAGGACATAAAAAGAGGTATTCATTGAAGGAATGAACGGGGGATCGTTGGGGACTCCTATGCTTGGTAAGTCAGGGAGCCAATTCCTCATTCTAATAGCCTACCTTAACCCTCCTATGAGGGGGGTAGATGGTAAGGTCCTGGGCATTGGATTTGCTGGAGGGACCTGGATGGAAAAAGAGGGGGAGCTGGTGGAAGCCCCCCTGGGTATGGTCACGTCCCAGCAATGGATTTGCTGAAGGGACATAAGAACGGCCATACTGGGTTAGACCAAAGGTCCATCTAGCTCAATATCCTGTCTTCCAATAGTGGCCAATTCGCCAGAGGAAATGAACAGAACAGGTAATCATCAAGTGATCCATCCCCTGTCACCCATTCCCAGCTTCTGGCAAACAGAGGCTAGGGACACCATCCCTGCCCATCCTGGCTAATAGCCATTGATGGACCTATCCTCCATGAATTTATCTATTTCTTTTCTGAACCCGGTTATAGTCTTGGCCTTCACAACATCCTCTGGCAAGGAGTTCCACAGGTTGACTGTGCATTGTGTGAAAAAATACTTCCTTTCGTTTGTTTTAAACCTGCTGCCTATTAATTTCATTTGGTGACCCCTAATGACTCCTGACCTGGATGGAAAAAGAGAGGGAGCTGGTAAAAGCCCCCTGGGTAATTACATAGAATAAACATGTTACCTGCACTGTACACTTTTATCTGCCAGGTAGTCCCAGACATCTAATAATAAAGTTGCAGCCTGATTAAACCCATGTCAAATGTCTCCTGTCCTTCTTTCGGTATAGCCAGACAATACCTGCATTTATATAGAACTGCAAAAATATATATATAGTAGATGTCTACAAGCAGAAAAATTTCTAAACTTGGACCAGATTAAGAGCAAATCATGCTAATCTGAATAATTTAAAATGTAAATAGAAGTTATGTGTAAATATAGTTTATGAAGTATACATACCGTATGGCATAAAGGACTGTTCCATTGGGATATATTCTTATTAGACGATTTTCAACAGTGATATCATGAAGAAAAGATTTCTTTGAGTCTACTATGAAGGTGTCTGGTACCCAAAGCATTTCTACAAGACGACCATCTAAGCTTAAACTCTTATTACCCTCAAAACAAAGTCGTTCATCAGTCCATCGTTGTCTAAGAAATATGGTAGCTGTGTAATCCTGAAAGGAGATACAGAAAATGTCACAGTGATCAAACCATTATTCTTCTGTTTTTCATAAGTAATTTGAGAAAAATTTTGTCCTTTTTCTCCTCTCTTCAATGCATGGAAATAGAATTATGGGTCACGCAAAACAGACTGTGACTCTGCAATTCTAATTCTTAATTATTGGCATTAAAGTAAGCAGTTTTACTAGCTTGCTTGCTGTTAAATTTTCCAGCATTTGAGAATTCTTGTCATTTGGTGTGTGGCTGACATAATGAATAAGTGTTGTGTCTAATGGATTTAGTCCCTTATGACTGAACAGACTCTAATAGCAAACATTGTTGGCCAAACTCTCCGCTGACATAGCTGGCTTCGTAAATCTATGGCCTTCAGGGTAATTTATGTAAATACTACAAACATCTGTTTCCTCATGTAAACTACTAAACACTTTCATTTTAATATAGTTGTGCACATTCAAATGTATAAGGGTCAAGGAAGAAAGTGTAATTGGAAATCAAGGGAACTCAACCAATCAATAGCACAACTTACACCTTCAGAATGAGAAGGGTAACTTAATAATGCCAAAGACATCAAGGCTTTGCATTTCATCAAAGGCTCAGCTCGCCTTTAGCCCTGATTCAAATATGACATTTTACTTTGTATATCAGTCATGCCATTCATTAGCCACTTTTAAAATCAATGCTTGATTTTAACAAAGTTAATGCTTTTGCCATTATATTACATTATTTTTGCATTGTTTCTAACTCTTTTGAAATACTGATACATGTAAGGAAGTATGTAGTAATACAAAAAGGATATTGATATTTATTTTCTGTAGACAGATTCAAATCTTTAATGGTTAAGTGATAATACACAGCAATAAAAAGTTAGTTAAAAAGGTATATTTAATTTTAATTCTGATATTGAAAAAATTAGTAAGATCCTAACTTTGGACCCAGACTAACTCCTTTTGAAGTTAGAGTTTTGCCATTTACTCCAATGGGAGCAGGAGTAGACCTTTAATATATAAAGTAAAAAGGTATACTCTACTTGTCTCCTTATTTTTTTCAACGTTTGTGGGTTTTTTATAATGAAATACAGCTAGAATGAATGGTTGTTTGAGACACATGGTAAGAATAATAGTATGATTTCTGCTATGGTTAAATAGAAGGAGATTGGTTTCTAATGGTCCTATGTGGCTAGTTTTCTCAAATGCACAGGGACAGAAATGTCTCATTCAGGAGATAACTGCTGTTATGTATGTCATTCATTGGAATGGCAGAATATTGTGTAAAGTACACATCTAATTGCTGTTGATCTATGGCGGACATGATTTGCACTTGTACTTACAGAAGGCACAATCTTATCATAACATAACTACTTCGTGTTCTTTAAATATAAGGCTCCATTTCCTAATATCCAAGGCATGGTGTTGGTTGAACAAGAAGGAAAGCCATCTCAAAACTACACTACTGGGGTCTGTAAAACAACAGGCATTAACTTAGATAAGATAAAAAATATTACAAAGCTACTATACCATGTTTATTTCTGATATTGTATCAATGCTTGCTATATCCATACTCATTCCTACTGAGACAGGACCGTCTGAAAAAAATTGAAAATCAGAACATTGTTTAAAGTAATTGTATTTAAATATTCAGTTTTCATCATTTACAACAGACTACAAAATTATAGTAACTTAGATCTATATTTTAATTATTTAATGATACAATGATTTAATATATTTAGATCACAACTTTTGTTCTTTAGATCTTTATTTCCAAGGCTTTATAAAATGTTATGCTTTTTTAATTTCAATGAAAGCTGTGGGGAATACATGTTGCAATAAGGTGCTGAGGGTACTATTCCAACTGCACATCACACCCTTTTGCTTTCAGATGCACAGCCATGGAAAGAATTCTTCCAGTTACAGCAGCTGGTTCCTCAGATGTTAGTCAGCTATGGAGTTGCTTCTGGGTCTGTCACATGATTAATCTGCAGATGGGCTATATGAGCTACCTTATATAGTGTCTATTTAAGAGATTACTGTCTATTCTGTGTCACTGTATCTTGACATCACTAATTGCTTTTTGATCATTAGCAATGAATCATTTGTGTAGTTGTGTATAATTATGGTAGAAAGCTAGTTGGTCATTCCATTCTTCCCCTAAAAATACTATAGCTTTAGTGAAGAACCCTTATACAACAATGTGATTAAGCACCTTAGAAATATATTAGTTAGACAGATGGAGATACAGTATTGTCATTGTTTCATAGTGATGTTTGTAGGGCTAGGCTTCTGATGCCCCAAAGGAGTCGAGATTTACATAGTGTGGAGAGAGGGTGACCAGTTGTGAACTGAAGTATTCAGAATTGTGAAGGGCTCCCATGAGAGCATAGTACACAATTGTCCTGGCTGAATGTGTGCATAATGATTAAAAAAAGAGAGCATCTACTAGGAAACCAACATTGAATATATGCACAGCTTTTTTAAAGTAATTATGAGAAGTTGAGCATATTTCACCTAGCAATAAGGGAAGGTTTAGATAAAATGTATCTACTTACAGTGGCCCTATGATGCTCCTTCAGCTCTTTGCAGTGCATTAATATCTCGTATATACTACCAGAGTGACATATAGGGTCCGGAGCAGTCCCACTATCAAATATTTTGCGTAGCACTTAAAGTTACAATATATATGTTAGTACAATTGTAAATGTTTTCCTGGAGTAAGATCTGGATGGAATGGCAAGGTTCTATTTTCCAGCATCCTGTACTTTTAAGAGCTGGAACTCTGCTGAACAGGTGAGAGGAGACATGGCCCTGTTGAATAGGGTATGATCATGGCCAAGTTTGGTGCTCTTGGAAGACACTCCAGCAGTGGTTAGCTTGGGATTCTGTCAAAATTTTTAATACAATGCTCCAGTTTAAAGTAGCACACTGGTCTATTTTCCCTGTACATTGTACACTATATTTAGGGATGGAGGAATTGTTCCATTACTCAGACTAAACTTTTGAGGATCCAAGCAAATTTTGGAACTAAATTACTTGATTGAAGAGTTCTCGAATACATCACTGATGTCTTATCTTCCGGGTTTCTATATTAACTTTCATCATCTTCAGCTCATGACAAGCCAGGAAGAGGGTAAGTTTTTACTACATAAAATTTGCCACAAGAATTGTTCATGTTTATACCATTTCCCATTCTTTTCTCCTGTAAATTGTCATGAAAATGGATTTCATTATTAACATTGAACAAACCCTGCATAGTAATTTATACAAACCAGAATCTGCAAAGTCTAGTTATGGGATCTGGCAACCGAGTTGTCTTTGCTGCTTCTTCAAAACCTGGACTTTCATGAAATTCAATCCCTTTCCATCCAGGATGCAACAGTGCCTACAGAAATTAGCCGACACTGACCATTCATGTGACAGAGCAATATGGCAGTTACAGTACTGTCAACCTCAAAAGTTCAAAAATCATGAATCAGACTTTGCAAATCATGAATTTTTTTTTAAAAAAAGATTAAATCATAAATGCTATGATTTGCAATCTGGAATTACTCCAGGATCCATCCCTACATGGGTTAATAGCTGGGTCTGAAACCACAACTTTGTAATCTACAGCACAGACCATTTCCTCTTCAATGGTGAAAAGGACAGGAAATAAAGACTTGTCTATTAACAGCTGTTTTGTACATCAACCACTTATGATACAAAGCACGCCTTCTATTCTGAAAGGCTTTTAATATCATAGAAATGTATGGTTGGAAGGGGCCTCAAGAGTTAATTTATCCCATCCCCCTTGCTGTGGCAGGAGTAAGTATATTGAGACCATCCCTGGCAGATGTTTATCTAACCAGTTCTTAAAAACCTCCAATCAGCCAAATTAATGTTTAGTTTTAATAATTAATTATTTTTATATGTAACACAATCATGAAGGATACTTTTTAAAAATATAATTTATTCTTATTTAATGACATAATTAAGTTTTCCCATCCCTAGTTTCAATCTTGTACCATATTGTGAAAGAACATAAATTTGTTAATGATCATAGAGTTAGCTGAAACTGTTCAAACGTAATCCCTTTGGTACCCTCTGGACAAATGTATACTAACACATCCAGAATAGGATAAGCTATCTTGCACTGTCTGTGTTTGCAAGTGCCATAAGTTGACATCATCATGGCAAGTGAAGACTAATGATGCCAGCTGAAAGAATATAAACTATGCGGGTAAAATATAAAATGGAAATTAGGTGCATGAAGAGGAATTTTGAAGAGTAATAGCCCTAAGATATAAAATAAACAAGTACTTTTTAAAATATATCAGAAGTGGGAAACCTGCAGGAGACTCTGTAGGCCTGTTGGCTACCAGGATGTAAAGGAAGCCATTAAGGCGGGTATGGATATTGCAGAAAAAGCTAATTGATTTGCTTGCCTCAGTGTATACCATAGAGGATATTAGTAGGATACTTACCGTGGACCTACTGTTTTCTGGTAATAAAGATGAGGTACTAACAGACTCTGAGACATAAAAAAAAAGTAATGGAACAAACTGATAAATTAAAACAACCCAAGTTACTATGATAGGATGGCACACATCCAAGAGTTGTGAAGGAACTTAAGAATGAAAGGGCTGAGCCTCCTGTAAAAATATGCCATTTCTAGTTAAAATTGGCTATTGTCCAAGATTGCAGAAAATGTTAAACCTATTTTTAAAAGGTGCTAGGATGATCCGGGAAATTACAGACCAGTAAGATTTATTCTAGTACCAGGTGAATTGGCTGAACAAATTAAAAACAGAATTATAAAACAGCTAGGTGAATAATATGATTGGGACAAACCAGCACAGTTCTCTGATAATGTCAACAAAAGAGTGGACTAAGATGAATGTGTTGACATAATTTGGATTTTCAAAAAGATTAATAAATTGTCAAATAAGTTGTCCATTTTCAGCACAGCAAAAGGTTAACTGTGGCATGTGTCAAGGTTCCATTAGGACCAGTGTTTATTATATTTAGTAATAATTTGGGAAAGGGTTAAACAGTGGGATAGTAAATTTGCAGATGACACACAATTATTCAGATTAGTCAAGACTCAAAAAATCAGACCTTTCAAGAGATTTAACAAAAATGAGTGAATGGGCAGAATGATGACATATTAAATTCAGTGCTGACAAACACAAGTGATGCCCAAAGGAATTCCTGTTCAATGTGTAGTGGTATACTAACACAACAACAGCAACCACATTGCTATGATGAATAAGGAATGGGATAGATGATAATACTGGAAATAATATAATGCTATTATATGAATCAATCCTATAACTTCAACTGGAATGCGGTGTTAAATTCTGGTCTGCCTTTCTCAAAAAAGGTAAAGCAGAATAGTGGGGTTCAGAGCAGGAAGAGTGAAAATGAACAGAGGCATGGAAATATTTCCTTATAAAGAAAAATTGAAAAGAATAATACTGTTTCATTTCGAAACAGGATGAATAAGAGGGGACATGTTAGAATTATACAAAATAATGAATAGTATAAAGAGGATAAATTATGCATTCCTTGTTTTCGCATTATGAGAAAGGATACATAGGAATGATTCAATTATATTGACAGCAAATTTCCAACTGATATAAGTAGATATTTTTATAGAAACTATAATTTATGTGTGGGACTCATTGCCCCCAAGGTATCATTGAGATTAAGAGCTTTGTAGGATTAAAAAAAGGAATGGATATTTATATTGATGAGAATATTCACAGTTACATATAGAATGTTGTGTGTTTGGGGAGGGAGGCTATAAATCAACAGTCCTTAGAAAATAACGGACAGAGGTTAGGACAAAATTTCTACAAGAAAGTTATTCCATAAATATCCACTAAAGAGTTCCTCTAACTTTCTTCTGAAGCATCTTTTACTAGCACTATCTGAGACAGGACACTGGATTAATTGGAATGCTGGACTGATCTGATACGGCAGATTCCTATGTTCTTATGTGCTTTGCAAGCAGCATTAGCAAATAGAGTAACTCCTCACTTAATGTTGTAGTTATGTTCCTGAAAAATGTGACTTTAAGCGAAACAATGTTAAGCGAATCCAATTTCCCCATAAGAATTAATGTAAAAGGGGGGGGGGTTAGGTTCCAGGGCAGCTTCCCCTACTCTGCAAGCACCAGGGACGGGGGGCTCAACCCTCAGCCCGCTGACTCCACCCCTTCCCCCAAGCCCCCACCTTTGACCCGCCTCTTCTCCCCCCCCACCTCCTCCCCCTTTACTTTGCACGCTGCATCCTGGCTCCTCCCCCCTTCCTTCCCTCCCTTCTAAATGCCTCAAGCCAGCTGATTGCTGCATTCAGGAGGCGGGGGGGGGAGGCGCGCCGAGTCCTCGCGCCTCCCTCCTGCCCGGGGCAATCAGCTGGCTTGCGGCGTTTAGGAGGCAGGAGGGAGTGGGGAGGAGTGATGACTTGGCGCAGGCTCCCCCTCCCGCCCCCCCTGCCTCCTGCCCGGGGCAATCAGCTGGCTTGCGGCGTTCGGGAGGCAGGAGAGGGAGGGGGAGCCTGCGCGCTGAGTCCACGCTCCTCCCCGTTCCCTCCTGCCTCCTAAATGCCGCAAGCCAGCTGATTGCCGCGAGCAGGAGGTGGGGGGAGGAGGGGGAAGGCGCTGATCCGCGGGGTCTGCCGGAGGGCGGGAGGCGCTGGGGGAGGGGGGGGACTGTGGAGAAAGCAGGCAGCCAAACAACGTAAGAGTGGAGCATTGCACAACTTTAAATGAGTATGTTCCCTAATTGATCAGCAACGTAACAACGAAACAACGTTAAGCTGACGACTTTAACTGAGGAGTTACTGTATGTGTACAACCCCAGCTCAAAATAATTTACATTCGTAAAGTCACATATTCTGTTCTTTATTACTGCAATAGCTATTGCTGGAAATCTATTCATAGCCCCTGGATAAAATGTGGTAAATATAGCAAAAAAAAAAGTCAAAGAGAGTGAGTGTCCTAACTGTGGTGATGTGTGCACAAATCTAGTTAACATCCATTGTTATTTTTGCATCTAACTTTCAATAACTGTGTTAAAAATTTATCCCTCAGGACAGTTTTGTAAAAGCTCTAATTATGGTCAGTGTTTCAGCTGATACATCCAGCCATGATGTTATGATGATATAGTGCACACACCATGCTTCAGCAATACAGGCATCTTGTTTAGTGGGATTGCATTTAGCCAGATGTAATTCTATATTTGCCGACAGGAGATACATTTTAACCTCATCTAATTTTTAGGGCAGGCCTCTGGGCCCCCTATCCTCTTCCTGCTATTGTCACTGCATTATGAGGAAATGCACACTGATCCTTGTGGAGCAGCAAGGAGCACTGCAGAGTACACTGTTGCACTGTGCAAGCAGGATGGCTCAAGGAATGTCTTTTTGGCTCTTAGCACTCCATGCTTTCTCTCTCCTGTCCAACCCCAGCCACGCTACACTAATAAAGTCAGATTTGTCATTAACAATCATTACTTTTGCTACATTTTTGCGTAAAATGCAAGATCCAGAAATATAAATGTAAACTAATTATTACTGTGATTAGCCATTCTTACTTTGAACAGGGGATGGACTTATGCAATAAAAATTACTGTCCACAAGGAAACAATAGTTATTTCTCATGTATAAAACTTTTACTAGCCAAAGGCAGAGTGAATAAGCACTTTGAAAGCTTCAAGATTGTGTATATTAGAGAAATTAGAATATATAAATGCACAATAGAATTCTCTCTAAAGAGTGTCTAATTGAGGAACATTACATGTTATTGACATCTACATGTAGATAGAGTTGCTCTCTAGCCCAAGAAGGCCAATTGGATTGTGGTGACAAATGAAGAGAAAGAAACAATTCTGAGGGAGCGGATGTCTTAAGTTTTTTATATCTACTTTATAATAATGTAAATAAGTTGCATATTTGGCTTTTCTTTGGAAAGAAGACAGACAAGAGGAAGTGGAAAGAAGAAATCAGACGATGATGAACTAAACAGAAAGTTTTGAGACTCCCCTCACTTAGGACCGATTTATGAAAAACTTTGAGAGTGAGACTATCCCTGCCTAAAAATATTTTTAAGCACACCTCTTTGTAGGAAGAGGGGATAAAATACTCACCCTAGTTTAGACTGTGGCTAACTTCAACACAGAGATTTGGGAGTCCCAACTTTTAACCCAAATTTGAGGGCTTGGGGGACACACAGGTCTGTATCAAGTTGAATTGGAGAGTGGGCATGGGGTTTTGGGCTGTCTGTCTGGAATACTGGTGACTGGAGGAGAAGAGGGATATAAGAGTGTGAATTTAGTGTAAAATTGTTAAGCATGTTAAATAGGAAATGCAGTATTTTTTTTAAAAATAATTGTATTAGCACTCAAATAAATTAGCCTAATTAGTAGGGCTGTCAATTAATCGCAGTTAATTCATGCAATTAACTCAGAAAAATGAATTGCAATTAAAAAATTAATCAAGATTAATTGCAGTTTTAATCGCACTGTTAAACAATAGAATACCTAATGAAATGTATTAAATATTTTTGGATGTTTTTCTACATTTTCAAATATATTTATTTCAGTTACAACACAGAATACAAGGTGTACAGTGCTCACTTTATATTATTATTTTTTATTACAAATATTTGCACTGTAAAAATGATAAAAGAAATAGTATCTTTCAATTCACCTTATACAAGTACTGTAGTGCAATCCCTTTATTGTGAAAGCGCTACTTACAAATGTAGATTTTTTTTTGTTACTTAACTGCATTCAAAAACAAAACAATGTAAAACTTTAGAGCCTACATGTCCACTCAGTCCTACTTCTTGTTCAGCCAATCACTAAGAGAAATAAGTTTGTTTACATTTATGGGAGATAATGCTGTCTGCTTCTTATTTACAATGTAACCTGAAAGAACGGGTGTTTGCATGGCACTTTTGTAGCTGGCATTGCAAGGTATTTACATGCCAGATATGCTAAACATTCGTATGCCCCTTCGTGCTTTGGCATTCTAGAAAACATGCTTCCATGCTAACAACACTCGTTAAAAAAATAATGCATTAATTAAATTTATGACTGAACTCCTTGGGGGGAGAATTGTGTTTCCTGCTGTTTTAACCACATTCTGCCATATATTTCGTGTTATAGCAGACCCGGATGATGACCCAGCACATGTTGTTTGTTTTAAGAAAACTTTCACTGCAAAATGCAAAGAAGGTACCAATGCTGGTAAAGATAGCTACAGCACTTGACCCAAGGCTTAAGAATCTGATGTGCCTTCCAAAATCTGAGAGTGATGAGGTATGGAGCATGCTTTCAGAAGTCTTAAAAACGCAACACTCTAATGCAGAAACTACAGAACCCAAACCACCAAAAAAGAAAATCAACCTTTTGCTGGTGGCATCTGACTCAGATGATGAAAATGAACATGCATCAGTCTGCACTGCTTTTGATCATTATCTAGCAGAAGCCATCATCAGCATGGACACAAGTCCTCTGGAATGGTGGTTGAAGCATGAAGGGACATATGAATCTTTAGCGCATCTGGCATGTAAATATATTGCGACGCCAGCTATAACAGTGCCATACGAATGCCTGTTTTCACTTTCAGATGACATTGTAAACAAGAAATGGGCAGTATTATCTCCCGCAAATGTCAACAAACTTGTTTGTCTGAGCGACTGGCTGTATGAGAAGTAGGCATGAGTGGACTTTCTAGGCTCTAAAGTTTTTTATATTAGTTTATTTCTGAATGCAGCTATTTTTTGTACATAATTCTACATTTGTAAATTTGTCATTAATTTTTATTAATCATGGGATTAATCACAATTAATTGTTTTAATCGCTTGACAGCCCTAATAATTAGAAGAAAAAAAAGAATATTCAGATTCACACAAGACATAGTGGTAATTTGAAGTGTTGTTGTAACCATGTTGGTCCCAGGCTATTAGAAAGACAAGGTGGGTGAGGTAATATCTTTTATTGTACTGACTTCTGTTGGTGAGAAAGGCAAGCTTTCGAGCTTTTCTTAAGGTCTAATTTGACTTTTTGGTGTCCAGTTCCTTTAAGAACTACAAGAAAAACCATGCAGACGGGTATGAAGGTTAAAATTTTCAAAAGCCCCAATGTGATTTGGGAGCCTAAGGCCCATTTTCAAAAGCACTTAGCACAGGACTTTCAAAAGTGCCTAAGCAGGTTAGATGCCTACTTTTAATAGTAGGTAGGTAATTTTGGAAATCCCCCTATTAGGAGTGTGTCTCATTGAAACTTAATGGAACTTAGGCTTCTAAATCACTTAGGGCTGTTGAAAATTTTACCCAAAGTCACTATGTTAGAGCATGTGCACCAGCTGACACAGACTTTAGTAAAGTGTCTACTAGTTAGTTACAAAGCTAAAGAAAATGATAATTTCACAAAAAATATGGTTTTAAGGTTGAGAGTGGCCTTTAAACATGGGCTTTTTCTTTCCCATCTGGAGGTAGCCATCATGTTCTTGGAGAAGGATAATCTAATTGTTAGGGCACGAGCCTAGAACTTGGGAGACCCTAGTTTAATTCCCTACTCTCTCATAGACATCCTGTTGGACCTCAGGCAAGTCACTCTGTTCCTCAGTTCCTCATCTGTAAAATGGAGATAATACTTTAATACCTCACAGGGATGTTGTGAGTATAAATACAAGGGTTGGCAAGAAGTCAGTTTACCATCAAATAGTCCAGCAAGAATGCCTTGATGTAGGTGGCAGCCTACCTTTTTGATTGCATCAAGGTGCCATCTGTTAGCTAGCCTACTTAAAAGTCTTGATCAGTCACTTGAATACATGCTAATGCCACCTGTTGGGGAAAAGGTGAACTAATTGATTGGCTAATCTTCAAGAAAATATATTGTATGTATACCTTTTATCTGTATACCAGGCAATCAATGTACATGGTGGTTTACAAAGCAAATTAAATAAGTTAAGAGACAGGGTCCCAGCCCTGACAAGTTTACAATATAAACCGACTAGACAAACATACGGAAATTAACTCAGAAGGGAGTGGGGGAAGGAGAGGAGAATTCACAGTCATTAATTATGAAAAGTAAGATACACAGAGGAGTAACTCTACATTAGGGAATTTGATTTTTCTGTAATATTATCACCCCACTCCCATCCTTTGAATTCATTCTGACTTGACTGATGAACTGATGCAAAAGAAAAGCATTGCAGGAGCATAGTTAGGAAATGTGAACATTATTGTTATTGTTAATAATTTAAAAAAATGATATTACAGTAGCACCTTGTAGTGAGGTCGAATGGCCTTGGAGGGCAGAGCCTAGATCGCCCTGCCCCCCTCGCCGGAAGCACCAGAGCGTGGCCGGAAGTATAAAAGGCAGGCCCCGCAGCACAGTTGGGAAAGAGCCTGCGGAGGAGAAGGACGCTCTGCCCATTCTGCTGCGGCCCAGAGGGGAACCTATACCTGGCTGTTCCCGATCCCCAGGTGCTGACGAGGACCGGCCCAGAGTGCCTGCCGCCGTGTACCCTGAGGAGCCAGAGGAAGCCTGGAGGCTACAGGTACCAAACCCCGGGGAGGCAGGAAGTGGCCCAGGGGCAGCCATGGAGCAGCCGGCTGCAGAGCCAGGTGTGACTTGGCAAGTTACGGCTGGATCCCTGCTGACGCAGGGGCAGCCAATCCTGCCCCTGTCAGGGCACTGGTCTGGGACGCGGTGGAGTAGTGTGGGTCCACGTCCCCCTGCCACCTCACCCCGGGGTGACTGACTCCCTGCACTGTGCAGGGAAGCTCTATTCCTGAGGAAGGAGCCTCCCTTACCAACTCACCCATAGACAGTTGTTTGCTAGCTGCCTGAGCCCCGCCCAGGCTAAAGCCAGCCAAAAGACTGTTGCTTGCTGGGAGCCTGAGCCTCTTCAAGCCCAGGACCCAGTTCCCCTAAAGACTGTTTTGTTGCTGGCTGCCTGAGCCTCTTCAAGCGCAGGCCCCAGCCCACTGATAGACTGGCTGTTTGCTGGCTGCCTAAGCTCTGCCCAGGCCACAGCCTGCCCTGATAGACTTTGTTTAAGGGCTGACAGCTTGAACCACCCAAACCCAGGCTAAAGCCTGACAGTAACTATTGATCGCCCAGTCCTATTGTGGGCTCTTGGCTGTCCTGTGGACTCTGGTCCCGGCCAGACAGAACCAGCCTGAGTGGTCTCCCTCCGAGCGGGAGAGCAAGGGACCATTACACACCTTTTAGCAACCAGGTTGGTGCCCTGTTGTGTTAAATACTCTACAAACCTCTAGTAAATGAGAGGAGTGGATATGTACTTAAACAGATCTGATATAGACAAACCTAAAACCCCTTGAACAATTTTACATCTGCAAAAAGCTATGAGAGATTAGACTCTATTAACTACATGGATACTGCACTATACAAGAGGGATAAATTACCATTTTTCTATTGCTATAGAAGAATGTATCCAGGTTCACTGTATTCACAAGAATAAATATCTTCATAGTCTCTTCAATGGTGATTCTAGCTTGATTTTTTTTTAATTGAAAATAATTTCCAGTCATTTGTCTACCTCAGAATAAATGACACATGAAAAGGAACTGGCAAGATGGAGGCTTTGCTAAAACAAAAAATTATGCCTCCTTAAAATGTATCATTAATTAATGACAATGATACTTTTCTCTCCCTCTTGGCAACAGCAATGGGGAATCCACAGTATCTGTCTGATGCCAACCTGTTAATAAATGATGTTCTCTTTTTGGGGTTAGAAATCCATTTGCTAAATATTAAAGAGAATTTAGTGTCAATTTTTTTTGATAGAGTGATACTAGTACGCAAGGATCACACTAAGAAACTTCATGTCCTGCCTGAAGCAAAACCTCAAAACCTCCGAGCTATTGGATTTCAAAATTCAGGATAAAATTGGTTCCATTTTTCACTAGATTAAATCATATTACTAGATCCCTTTATACCTCGTTAATACTAAACTCTAATCATTGTTGATGCCAGCAATCAGCTCATCTTAACAAGATCTAGTCATATGACAAATTAATTCCCTTTTGGGAGCATATTTTTTTCTGTAAACATCTTTACTGAGTATATAATTAATAGCAGATCAAATGGAGAGCAGATACAAACAAGAATATGCACACTGAAAACTGTGTGTGTTGTATTCCAATGTCCGTTTGTACAAGAAAATTAATGAAAACAGTTAGGAGATGATTTTATCAAATCTATGAACTCCTTGATAAAATGGATTATATAATCTGCAGAGTCTCCTGAGTAATGTAAGCAGCATTATGGCCCAGATTTTCAAATTCGCAAGCACACTTTTATGTGTATCCAACATACATATGTACAAATACTTGCTTGCGCTTCAGGGATTGTACAGGCGTACTTTGGACTCATGCCAGTGTATATATATGCTTATGTGCATATGCATGTGGGTCTATATGTTGTACTTAGGACCAGATCCTCAGGTGGTATAAATCAACATAGCTTCATTGACTTCAGTGAAGCTACACCCATTTACAGCAAAACATCCATCTGCATTTGGTCAACCCTTTGTCATTTTCTGTATACAATTATTAAACAACTAAACAAGAAAAAAAAGTTGAGGTACCCATAATAATAAGACCCTAGAAGAGGTTTATGTGACTACACTGATCCAGTGGCTTAACCCTGCATTTAGGGGTTGTGGACTTAGGCCTGGTCTACACTACGACTTTAATTCGGATTTAGCTGCCTTAATTCGAATTAACGCTTGACCCGTCCACACGTTTGTCCGTTTAATTCGAATTAAAGGGCCCTTTAATTTGATTTCTGTACTCCTCCTCGACGAGAGGAGTAGCGTCAAAATCGGTATTGTTAATCCGAATTAAGGTTAGTGTGGCCGCAATTCGATGTTATTGGCCTCCAGGAGCTATCCCACAGTGCACCATTGTGACCGCTCTGGACAGCAATCTGAACTCGCATGCACTGGCCAGGTGGACAGGAAAAGCCCCGGGAACATTTGAATTTCATTTCCTGTTTGCACAGCGTGGAGAGCACAGGTGACCACAGAGAGCTCATCAGCACAGGTAACCATGCAGGCTGATAATCGAAAAAGAGCACCAGCATGGACCACACAGGAGGTACTGGATTTGATCTCTATATGGGGAGAGGATTCAGTGCTAGCAGAACTGCGTTCGAAAAGACGAAATGCCAAAACTTTTGAAAAAATTTCCAAGGGCATGATGGAGAGAGGCCACAATAGGGACTCAGATCAGTGCCGCGTGAAAGTCAAGGAGCTCAGACAAGCCTATCAAAAAGCAAAGGAGGCAAACGATCGCTCCGGGTCAGAGCCGCGGACATGCCGCTTCTACGCTGAGCTAAATGCATTTCTAGGGGGGGCCGCCACCACTACCCCACCTCTGACTGTGGATTCCGAGATGGGGATAATCTCATCAGGTACACCTGATGATTCCGTGGAAGGGGAAGAGGAGGAGGAGGAGGACGAGCTGGCAGAGAGCACCCAGCTCTCCGTTCTCCCCAACAGCCAGGATCTGTTTCTCACCCTGACTGAAGTACCCTCCCAAGCCTCCCAAGCCAGCACCCAAGACCATGACCCCATGGAAGGGACCTCAGGTGAGTTTACCTTTTAAAATATAAAACATGTTTTAAAAGCAAGCATTTTTAATGATTAATTTGCCCTGAGCACTTGGGATGCATTCGCAGCCAGTACAGCTACTGGAAAAGTCTGTTAACATGTCTGGGGATGGAGCGGAAATCCTCCAGGGACATCTCCATGAAGCTCTCCTGGAGGTACTCCAAAAGCCTTGCCACAAGGTTTCTGGGCAGTGCAGCCTTATTCCGTCCTCCATGGTAGGACACTTGACCACGCCATGCTAGTAGCAAGTAATCTGGTATCATTGCCTGACAGAGCCTGGCAGCATATGGTCCCGGTGTTTGCTGGCATTCAAGCAACATCCGTTCTTTATCTTGCTGTGTAATCCTCAGGAGAGTGATATCGCTTAGGGTAACCTGGTTGAAATAAGGGAATTTAATTAAGGGGACAGAGGTGGTCGTTCCTACTGGGCTGTTTGCCTGTGGCTGAAAAGAAATCCTTCCCTGCATTTAGCCAAGTGCAAAGGGGGGGGGGGGGGGGAGGATTGGCCCAGAGCTTTTCGCGTTTTGCTAGCAGGGATCTTCCCTGATACCAGCCACGCGGTGGGGGGAGGGAGAAAGCACTCATCCCAGAGAATTCATGGCGGGGGGGGGGGGGGGGTTAGTTTGGTTCCTGCAGGGATCTTCCCTGATACCAGCCATGCGGTGGGGGGAGGGAGAAAGCACTCATCCCAGAGAATTCATGGCGGGTGGTGGGGGGGGGTGTTAGTTTGGTTTCTGCAGGGATCTTGCCTGATACCAGCCACGCGGTGGGGGGAGGGAGAAAGCACTCATCCCAGAGAATTCATGGTGGGTGGGGGGGGGGTTGTTAGTTTGGTTCCTGCAGGGATCTTGCCTGATACCAGCCACGCGGTGGGGGGAGGGAGAAAGCACTCATCCCAGAGAATTCATGGCGGGTGGGGGGGGGGGGGGGTTGGTGTTAGTTTGGTTCCTGCAGGGATCTTCCCTGATACCAGCCACGCGGTGGGGGGAGGGAGAAAGCACTCATCCCAGAGAATTCATGGCGGGTGGGGGGTGGTGGTGTTAGTTTGGTTCCTGCAGGGATCTTCCCTGATACCAGCCATGCGGTGGGGGGAGGGAGAAAGCACTCATCCCAGAGAATTGGATGGTGGGGGGGTGTTAACCTTCAGCAGCAGAAAACAAGCTAACAGGAAAACTGCAGCACAACGGGCTTTGCTTGGTATGTGGGAAAGCAGGGCGCAGAAGCCTAAAGACAGTGGCTTACCATGGCAGCATGCAAGGTGAATTCTGTTGCCCGGACCTGCGTCTGTGATCTCTAGCAGCAAAGCCACAGGCACTCAATATTAAGAGGCAAAATGCGACCTTGCACAGAAATCACATGTGCTATGTAATGTGAATAGTATACACCGTGAAAGAGTATAAGCATTGTTCTGAAAAATGTATCTTTTAAAAAAATTCTCTCCTTTTTTCACTCCCTCCAGCAGGTGCAAATGTTTCAAGCCTCCCTCCTCCTTCCCGAAGGCTATCCCAGATAAGGCGTCGTAAAAAAAAGACGAGAGAAGAGATGTTTGCCGAAATCATGCAATCCACCAGGAGTGAAAGAGCTCATCTGAATGAGTGGAAGGAGACGGTTTGCAAGTATAGGAAAGAAGCCAGTGACCGTGAGGACAGGAGGGACCAACGTGAGGACATGAGGGACCAACGTGAGGACAGAAGGGACCAACGTGAGGAGAGGAGAGACGCTCGAGATGAGAGGTGGCGGCAGGAAGATCAGAGGAGTCGGGAAGCAACGCTGGGGCTGCTGCGTGAGCAAACAGACATGCTCCGGCGTCTGGTGGAGCTTCAGGAACGGCTGCTGGAGAACAGAGTGCCGCTACAGCCCCTGTATAACCCCCCTACCTCCTCACCATGTTCCATAGCCTCCTCACCCAGACGTTTAAGAACACGGGGGGGGAGGCTCCGTACACCCTCCCATTCCACCCCAGTGGACAGCCCAAGCAAAAGGCTGCCATTTTTTTAACCTTTTTTTACTGGGCTTTTCCTTCCCGCTGATCCTCCTCCCAAACCCCACTCAGGTTCTCTCCCTCTTTTTATAATCAATTAATAAAGAATAAATGATTTTTAAACAATGGTGACTTTATTTCCTTTGAAAGCAAGCTGGGGGAAGGGGGAGGGTGGGTTCCTTACAGAGAATGAGTCAATAAAGGGGGCGGGTTTTCAGGAAGGATAAACAAACATAAATTTCACACTGTAGCCTGGCCAGTCATGAAACTGGTTTTCAAAGCTTCCCTAATGCGCAGCGCTTCCTCGTGTGCTCTTCTAATCGCCCTGGTGTCTGGCTGCGAGTAATCAGCAGCCAGGCGATTTGCCTCAGCCTCCCACCCTGCCATAAAGGTCTCCCCCTTGCTCTCACAGAGATTGTGAAGCACACAGCAAGCAGTAATAACAATGGGGATATTGGTTTGGCTGAGGTCTGAGCGAGTCAGTAAGGATCGCCAGCGACCTTTTAAACGGCCAAATGCACATTCTACCACCATTCTGCACTTGCTCAGCCTGTAGTTGAACAACTCCTGACTCCTGTCCAGGCTGCCTGTGTATGGCTTCATGAGCCATGGCATTAAGGGGTAGGCTGGGTCCCCAAGAATAACAATTGGCATTTCAACATCCCCCACGGTTATTTTCTGGTCCGGAAAGTAAGTCCCTTGCTGCAGCCGTTTAAACAGATTGGTGTTCCTGAAGACGCGAGCGTCATGAACCCTTCCCGGCCAGCCCACATGGATGTTGGTGAAACGTCCCTTGTGATCCACAAGTGCTTGCAGCACCATTGAAAAGTACCCCTTGCGGTTTATGTACTGGGTACCCTGGTGCTCCGGTGCCAAGATAGGAATATGGGTTCCATCTATCGCCCCACCACAGTTAGGGAATCCCATTGCAGCAAAGCCATCCACTATGACCTGCACATTTCCCAGAGTCACTACCTTTCGTAGCAGCACCTCCGTGATTGCTTTGGCTACTTGCATCACAGCAGCCCCCACAGTAGATTTGCCCACTCCAAATTGATTCCCGACTGACCGGTAGCTGTCTGGCGTTGCAAGCTTCCACAGGGCTATCGCCACTCGCTTCTCAACTGTGAGGGCTGCTCTCATCTTGGTATTCTGGCGCTTCAGGGCAGGGGAAAGCAAGTCACAAAGTTCCATGAAAGTGCCCTTACGCATGCGAAAGTTTCTCAGCCACTGGGAATCGTCCCACACCTGCAGCACTATGCGGTCCCACCAGTCTGTGCTTGTTTCCCGGGCCCAGAATCGGCGTTCCAAGCCTATAACCTGGCCCATTAACATCATAATCTCCAAAGCACCGGGGCCCGCGGTCTCAGAGAATTCTGTGTCCGTGTCCATGTCCTCATCACGCTTGTCGCTGCGCTGCAATCACCGCCTCCTCCTCCTCGCCTCTTTTTTCTGGTCCTGGGTAAGCATAAACTCCACGAGAACGCGCGAGGTGTTTACAATGTTCAAGACTGCGTTCTGGAGCACAACGGGATCCATGCTTGCTGCGGAATGGAGTCTGCAGAGTTCTCTCAGGAAAAAAGGCGCGAAATGGTTGTCTGCCGTTGCTTTCAGGGAGGGAGGGGGAGGCTGTACCCAGAACCACCTGCGACAATGTTTTTTGCCCCATCATGCACTGGGGTCTCAACCCAGAATTCCAAGGGGGGTGGAGACTGCGGGAACTATGGGATAGCTATGGAAAAGCTACCCACAATGCAACGCTCTGGAAATCGATGCTACTACGGTAGCTTGGACGCACACCACCGAATTAATGGTGCCTAGTGTGGCCGAATACATTCGAATTTATAAAATCGGTTTCCTAAATTCGAATTATATAAATTCGGATTAATCCTGTAGTGTAGACATACCCATAGTTGCAGCTCTGAATAAAGTCTGTTATACTTTAGGCTTGGTCTATACTTGAAAGGTAAGTCAGCATAGCTACATTGGTCATGAGTTTGGGGAAAAACAACAATAATAAAACCCACTACGCTATGCCAGGAAAACCCCCCATGTAGATGCACCTATGTCAAAGGAAGAGGGCTTCTGTTGACATAGCTAATGTTATTTCAGGGAAGTGGTGTTCCTGCGCTTACAGAAAAAATGTCTTTGTCACTGTAGTCTGTGTCTAGATTAGAGAGCTATGCTGCTTCAATAACTTCCTTACTAAAAATCATCATTAGGTGCTACTGCTGCCCATAGGTTATTCTCACAAAAATACATAAAAATGTACATGGTGCCAAAACATTAATGCCACAGTCACCTACATTACTCCCTGTTAAATTTCTTCTCTCTCCCATCATGATTAATCCTGTTGTAAAAATTGCCACCTGTAAAATGCATTTCCTATGGTCTCACCCCACCTCTTCAGCAGACTTACTATAACACAACTGAGAGGTAAGAAGCTCTGGCCAAACTCCAGAAGCTGAGAGCCATTGCTAAAATGTGCTCACGTGTTAGGTCTTAACTAAAGTGATTTTGCTGAGGTGCTTTAGTATTGGACCTCAACAGATGTGCTTTGCTACTGCTCTGTGTCTGTCTCTGTACTGAGCCTCACTCAACCAAGGCACATTAACAAATGTGTACTAGAAGCAGACTAGAACTAAAGTCATTTTCCGCTGATCCAGCCACATATGTATGTAGTGGCCCCAGCAATTCTTATACCTAAAAATGGAAATCCTAATGGTAACCACTATTAACCTATCTCATTGTGTATTGTCCTAAATTAGATGGAATGTACTTAGCACTCCACATTTACTAAGGCCTTGGCTACACTTGCAAATTAGAGCGCATTAAATGAGCCCCGGGCGCCCTAACTCCTGAGGTGTCCACACTGGCAAGGCACTTAGAGCGCCTGGACTCTGCAGCTGGAGTGCTCCTGGTAATCCACCTCCACGAGAAACATAGAGCTTGCTGCACCCTGGCTGAAATGCCGGGGTGTCAGTGTGGACGACGTGTTGCATTACTGTGCTGTGATTGGCCTCTTGAAACGTCCCATAATCCCTTGATGTCAAGTGGCCACTCTGGTCATTGTTTTGAACTCGGCTGCAGGCGTGCAGCTATCCCCTTTCAAAGCTCCGTTTCTGACAGCCGGCATGCTTATCTGCTCCGGGACGCAAAGCAAACCATCACTGTGGAATGCTGCTGCAGCAGAGACAGGCGTTTGTGCGTGTGTGTGAGAGAGAGGCGAGGGGTGGGGCTTATGTCAGGGTTTCCCCCTTCCCCTGCTGCTGTCTGAATTTACAAGACAGCATGCTGACACACTCTCTGCCCCCCAAAACACACTGTCTTTCCCCCCACATACACACAACAAACTCCCTGTCACACTCCACCCCCACCATTTGAAAAGCAGGCTGCAGCTCCTTGCACACTGGGATAGCTACCACAATGCACTGCTCTCTGTGGCATTGCAAGAGCTGCTAATGTGGCCACGCCATTGCGCTTGCAGCTGACAGTGTGAAAACACGGCAGCACTTTCCCTGCTGCTGTCTCCAAGGGCTGGTTTAACTCCTGGCGCTCTACATCTGCAAGTGTAATCATAGCCTAACATAGTTTGTTATTTGCTAACAAAAGACTATCCCCCCCAACATACTACATAAACAAAAGCAGCTGTGTCAGCAGTTGGAACACTTAAAAAAAAGAGAGAAACAGATGTAGATATTTTATGCACTTTTAAATACAATATAGTGATGGCTATTCATATTTTATAAAATTGCTCTAAAAATTACATGTGGCGTGACATGCTCTGGCTGGTAAACTGACGACTAGTCTCACCACATGTGTTCAAACATAACTGCATGATCTAAGAACCTCTTTAGCCAATGACTTTAAGTGATTACATAAAAGGAAATAATTTTGTCAGAGAGAATTAAGCTTCTGAACTCCTATCTTTAGAATTATTGCCTTCTTTCCCTTGGATTAATTTATTTTACAATGCCATACATGACCTGCATATGTTTTAAAATTAAAAACTAGAGAACTTCAGTTTCAGAGTCTGCATGTTATTCAAGGAAGACAGATTTTATACAATATGCTGATCCATGCAGGGGCCTGTACTGGGACTAGTGGTGTTCAACATATTCATAAATTATCTGGAAAAAGGGGTAAACAGTTTGGTGGCAAAATTTACAGATGATACAAATTTACTCAACAAAGTTAAGTCCAAAGCTGACTGCAAAATGTTACAAAGGGATCTCACAAAACTGGGTGACTTGGCAACAAAATGGCAGATGAAATTCAATGTTAAATGCAAAATAATGCTATTGGCAAAATATAATCCCAACTATATTTACAAAATGATGGGGGTCTAAATTAGCTGTTACCCATCAAGAAAGAAATCTTGGAGTCATTTGCAGTATTCTGAAAGCACTATGCTTTCAGAGTACTGCAAATTTATGCATCTTTCTCAGTGTGCTTGTACCATCCTGAACTGCGGAACACTCATTCTCCAGCTTCAGAACACTTAAAAATCATCTCCAGTCGTCAATGGGACAGATGCAACTGAATAATGTAGCTGTCCTTAACGTGCATCAAGACCATACCAGGGAACTAGATGTAAATAAGATTGGTGACAGTTATCCAGAAAGCTACAGTGAGATACCTAATGTCTTTAACCTGGGACGTTAGTGAAGACAGCTTGTAGGTGATTGCAATGATGTTAATATACTATTTATATAGTATGTTAATATATTATTCATGATAATGCAATTATCAATTAATTAGTAGTTCATAACAATTCAATCATTATTAAAATAGTAAAGATACCAATGATAGACACATATTCAATAACTAGAATATGAAAGAAGTGTATAAATATGCTAAAAATAGCTTCCCCCCAAAACTGGCAGAGCCCCCCGCCCCCATTCCCAAACACACACACCTCTTCAAAAGCACCCACCAGCAAAAACAAAAGTCAGTGCCTATGTTACGGTGTAAACTTGTCCAAAACAACTTATATACTTACTATCAAAAAATGGACGCAGGTACTTGTTGTATCCCTTCATTATTTTCTGTATAGTTGGAGGAAGAATTTCACCTTTTCCTTCAGCTGTGGACATTTTCATTAACCTAAAGAAAAGAAGAACATGGAGGAAGAATTTTATAGAGACAAAATTGAGTTTCCTGAAGCTGGTACTTGTGTCAGAGCCATAAAGGACTGCTTGCCATTCAATTTACATAACATGAAATGTTTGTGCTTTTGTATTTCATAAAGCACATATCTATAGAAAAATAATATCCTAGAGAATGTCAGACTTCATGAATCTTGTTCAATCCCTAATTTGCAGAAACTACCATTTTTAGCCTTAATTTTTTTTTAACTGCACTAATAACTGAACAGCTTGTGGAAACAACTCAGGTTTCTCTAGCACTGAATGTGTAAAACGTACAGTACCATATCTTTTCTGGTTTGTTTGTTTTTTGTTTCCTCATTTATAACAATGCTTCTTTTTATACAGTGAAATCCACTTAAAGTCCCCAGGGAAAAAAAGACAGTTTAAAAAAAAAAGGAATATTTTAATACACTAAATCTCTCAAAATCCTGCTTTTACTGCACCACATTTTAAAAGAGAGAGAGAAATAAACATGTTGGGTAAATGAAGTAGAATTACAGTGGACAGCTCCTATGTACACAAACTTGCTATGAGTACAATATAGGAAAGTAAAACAAAACTAGTGGTATAACAAGATTATTCAAGTGACCTAATAGTAGAGGTTTATGGAGAGATGGGGGTGGGAGTCCTGTGGATAGGATACAGGACTGGAAATCAGGAGACTGGTGTTTTATTCCCCACTCTGCTACTGTGTGACACTGGGCAAGTGTATTTCCTCTCACAATCTTTGCTGGGAGGTAGCTGTATTTCATTGTCAGTTGTAAAGTTCTTTTTCCTAGAATCACATAGACTATATGAATTCTCCTGTCTCTGGAAATTGATTTATTAGGCAGAGGTATTTCATTGATTTACTCCATTTTCTTTTAAGTATGCTCTTTTAACAATACTTGGCCACAATTAGATAGTCTGTTCACTATAAGATTAATGAGCTTCTAAAGAAGAAAGAACCTTTAAATCAAGTGTATATGTTAAATATTAATGAAATGTAGGTATAATTAATTGCTGTATAAGTATCACCTTTTAATCTGTTACATGGAGGCCATGCTTGCTGCAGTTTTTCTGTCTCTCACCCAGGAACACATAATTACAGCTAAACAGTCAGTGAGTTGCATGAATTTAACCACACAGTTTTAATGGGCTGTGGATGAATATATTTCTTGTAGTTCTAAAAAAACCAGGGAAAATTGCCAGACAACATTCTTTTTCATCACATCACACAATATTGTTCTTCTGATCAATATATGATTACAGATTGTATTTCATTGGTCTGGAGTGTCAACTTTGTTATAATTTACATAAGCTGTTGCGTGGTTGGTATGTCCATTAAGTAACTGGTGTTTTGAAACAATTTCTTTCAATCACTTTAATTATCACCCAGCTCTATGCTATTCCAAGATAATTCTGGATTTATGTAATGAGCTTCTAGTGTGCAGCCTCATTCCTCTTGTTTTTGATTAAATAATAACTAAGGGTCCTATTCAGTCCACTAGACCTCATAATCATTTGGGCATTAGGACAACCCATCGTATTCAGGTGGCTGGAGAAGGGTACATTACACTTCTTCCATAAGCAGAGTAGCACTAACTCTTGAGTTTCCAAAACGCAAGTTAAATAAGGCCCTGATTCAGCAAGATATTTAAGCAATTAGCTAACTGTCCAACTTATGAGTTTAAAATTAGGCTCCTTGCTTAAGTACCATGTTGCCTTTGGGGCCAAAAATCTGAGCCTACCAAGCAGTCCTATTCTGTAATTGGGATGCTGTGTACTCCCTTCTTTAGCCCACCTCAAAAGGAGCAGGAGTAACTACTGCAATAGGGCATCTTGTATAGTTGTAACAAAGGGAATTGAAAAAAGCCAAGAACTTTTTCCTTATGCATCTCCGCCACATATGTACCGGAGCTTCCTTTGCCTTGGTACTTAATTTTTAAACATGTCTACACTCCTAAAGAGTCCTTTCATAGAATCATAGAATATCAGGGTTGGAAGGGACCTCAGAAGGTCATCTAGTCCAACCCCCTGCTCAAAGCAGGACCAATCCCCAGACAGATTTTTGCCCCAAATCCCTAAATGGCCCCCTCAAGTGTTGAACTCACAACCTTGGATTTAGCAGGCCAATGCTCAAACCACCTTTTCTTAAATTTTCTTAAGGAATTTATCCAAAATGCATTAGCACTTATCCTAATACAAAATTACTTTGAAACAACTGTCCCAGGCTACTGTCTAGAGAATGTGTTTTAGAAAAATTATGAATATGTATTTATCCAGTAGACTGGAATGCCTATTTGTTCTGGTCTGTCAGGTGTATAATGCATATTTTAAAACATTCTATATTTAACAAACCACAGAGGCTTCTACACAGCAAAACAATAATACTTTGAAATACATCAGCAATTGAAATGAAACTCTCTGATAGTCACTTCAGTCTATCAAGAATTTAATATGTATGTTAATTCGTTCCTTATTAAAAACCCAATGATGAAATATGGTAAATGCTCTCAAATCCAGGTGAAGGCTGTTAACATTTCACAGAAGGTGGTTGGAACCTCTCAGGATCAATCCTTGAAAACCCAATCCAACAATCCTTCCTTAATCTTATAAAACTCTCATTGAAATCAATGGGATATTTCCTGAACAAAACCCACATGATCAGGCCCAATATATCTATCTAATCTGTTTCATACATACCTTAAATCATTTTCTATATATTTTATTCCCTTGGAAAATTATACAATAATTAAATTTAACATGAAGAACTGTAAGGTAAAATGTCAGTGGATTTTGTCATTTTGCTGCATATGCTATTGACCCTGCATTAATTCTAAAGTGACAAAGCTAATGGTTACAAATGCCCCAGTATACTCCTGTAACTTCGGTATTGAATGCTTTTACTCAATGTTTTATTTGATTTTTCTTTACAAAAATTGCTTCCTTGAAACTGGCTATACAGGTTGTCCATTGATTTCAATGTGAGTAAGCTTGTAAGTAAGTCACAATGTGTTGTGACTGTAATATAAAATAATGCCAAGTCCCAGAAATGAAATGAGAAATGTCATTTGTAGATATTGAAATAGGATATATTGAAAATAACTCTTCACCAGTTATCCAGGTCCAACATTATTTGCAAGTAAATAGGTGAAGAAAACACAATTCAGAGAATATACATGGTAGGATGAAGAGGTTGTTGCTAGTCTATCCCTCAGAAGAGAGATCTATTCATTGTAAGATTGTTGGCTCAAAGTATCAACAGAATAAACTCAATGGCCAATTTATACCCTATCCATTTGCAAAAGAGTGTAAGGGTAGGAGTCTATCAGGATAATAAATTAATCTCCCAATTTCTTAAAGAGATCGCATCCATAAATACATGGTATTATGAAACAAAAGGGCAAATAGAAAGGAGTTCCTGATTAAGGTCCACAACATACTAATCTCAGAGAAAATATTTGATAATAAAATAGTAGGCATAATTAAGCAATTAAGTAGTATGGGTAAAATTTTCCATGCAACTGGCTCCGAAATAATCAAGATTCTGTATAGTGGGGTTCACTTAGGGGCCAGTAAGCATAGTTGGCAGGCCACAGAAACAGTCCCCAAAGCCTGCTGGCCACCCTCTCAGGCCTTACCCACAATCCGGATCCTTCCCCTGTGGATTCCTCTGTCCCAGAAGGGACTAACTGGATTCCTTCCTATAGACAGCCTCTCCTTCACTCTTCCTCTGCTTGATTCCCTCCAAAAGGAAAAGTGGGATGTGATACCGACAGGGACGTGTTTGGGGGAGCTGTATGTATGTATGTATGCTGAAGGAGAAAACCTGAGAGTTTTAAACTCCCCTGGAGTTTCAGCAAAAGGGGGATATGGGGGTGGCAAGTCTAGTGCTGCCAAGGATCCAGTTCCAGCATAATGGGTTTGAGGAAATTGCTGTGGCTGGGTCTCTGAGACAGGCTCAACCTGTCTGTCTTAGCTGGGACTGGGAGCCTGCTGTACTCTCCTCAGGGCCAGGGTGAAGGTCCCCTGCCTAGGGAGTGCCCTTCACGACTTGGTTTTGCTTTGGCTAATTTATATCCTACCTATCTAGTGTGTTAAACTCAGTTTGCATTTTTGGTTTATTTACTAAGGTAATCTGCTTTGATCTGTTGGCTATCCCTTATAATCACTTAAAATCTACCTCTTGTACTTAATAAACTTGCTTTTGTTTTAAACCCAATTCATAACTGGGCAGGGGGGAGGGGCAAAAAGCTGTGCATATCGCTCTCCACTTTAAGGGAGAGGGCGAATTTCAATTAGCTTACACTGTACAGTACTCTGTGCAGTGCAAGATAATACAATTTAGGGTTTACTCTCCAGAGGGGAAGTGCACTTGAGTGCTGGGCAATTTCTTAGCTAAAAGTCTTCCCATTCAGTACTGATTTCAGTTTCTGTGTCTTTCTGCAGCTGGATGTGTCCCTACCTGTGTGTGTGCTAGAGGAAGCTTGAGGGCGTGGCTGAGCAAGACAGGGTAAGGAAGCCCAGGCTGGCAGAACAGACGGGCTAAGTGGTGTCCCAGTACATCAGGTGGCACCCAAGAAGGGGGGGGGCAACCTGTCACAAAATTATTTTATTCTTTAATGTTCTTTAAAGAGTGCTTTTTGTCTTTGTTTTTGAAAAGTTACATCCTCGCAACCCTATTGATTTCAGTAGAACTGCATTCATGTTTAAAAGGTCAGACTCTCAGGTGCATTTGTTACTTGGGAAAAAATAATGTTCTAACTAGAATCCGTTTGGTGATACCTAACTATATTATGCACACATATCAAAGGGATAACAACAGTTTAGTTTTCTTACCTGCAAAACATCAATAGAAACAGGGCTTTGGAACACCAGAAAAGAGTGCACATTGTCAGAGATGGCTTCAAGAGTTCTTGTATTTCCTAAAAGCAAACATGGGAAAGGTTTAATAGTAAAGTATAATGATAAATATTTATTCTAAAAAAGGTTAAAGTAGATCAAACTTCAAATCACATGAAGCTTTTTATATGGTAATGGTATACAGTAAAGCCATGCTAATTTATCCTGAACAAGTGTTGCCACATATTTATTAGCAAATATCTAAAACAAGTAAAAAGACCCACATTTTTTTAAATTACAGTTTTGAAAGGGCAGCAGTATTTGATTTAACTCAGTAATAGATTGGCTCTCTAGCGAATTCAAGCTCTGTGTCCGTTTTGCGGACTAATCGTTTATTTATTTATTTTATTTGTATTACTGTAGCACTTAGGAGTCCTAGTCATGAACCAGGACCCCACTGTGCTAGGTACTGTAAAAATACAGAACAAAATGACAGTCTCTGCCCCAATGGACTACAGAAGAGTACAAGGAAATAGTGAGACAATATTGGTCAGTATGATAGGCTGTTGTCACTGTACACCAGCAGCCTAACTTTTGTTGAATGTTTTGTGTGTCTCCTGGCAAAGAAGAGTTTTGAGGCGGGATTTGAAGTTGGATAATGAGGTAGCTTTGCAGATATTCCTGGGGAACAACTCCCAAGCATGTGGGGAGCAATGGAGAAAGGATGCAGGAGACTGGTATCATGGGGTGATCAGAAGTGAGCACCAATAGTTTGATAGAGAAAATAGGGTGGGACTGACCATGAAGGGCCTTGAAAGTGAATAAATGTATCTTATGTTTGATGTAATAGAGAACGGGGAGCTAAGAGAGGGATTCAAAGAGAAGGATAACCTCTCCAGATGGGCTAGGAAAATTTGCAGCAGCATTCTGAATGCGTATGAGTGGGGCAAGACAGCATTTGTCAAGGCCAGAGAAAAGGATGTTGCCTTTATCAAGACATGAGGTGACGAAAGCTTGGATGAGCATTTTAGCTGTGTGGATGGATAAGAAAGGCTGTATCTTAGAGAAGTTATAATGAGATATGGCCTGGATGTGACGCCTGAGGGATCTGAGTCAAAGATGACAGCCAAATTACGGGCCTGAGTGACAGGTAGGATGATGGTGTTGTCCACAGTCATCAAGAAAGGAAGTAGCTGGGAGGGCTTGGTGGGGGAAGGACTTAGGAGCTCTGTTTAGTTTGAACTGTTGGCTACACATCCACAAGAACATGTCAGAGAGACAAGCTGAGATTGTAATTTGGACAGAGGAAAACAGGTCTGAAATGGAGAGGTAGTTCCGTGAGTCATCAGCATGGAGATTTGTGTTTTTAATGTTTTAACATTTAAATTTTATTATTTTTTGGAAAAGTGGCATTATACTTTAAAAATAACTGCATACTTTTGGTAAATTATAAACAACAAAAAGTTCAAGACAGTTTTAGCCTATAGTATCACTACATGCACACCCACACTCACACCCACAACCCACAGGTGACTAATCTGTAATTTCTTTTGACTGTATTTTTCTCATGTAGCAGTTTTAGGACCCATTGCTATCTAAGAATAAAATCCATGCTATATATGCTGTAGCTATATTTGTTACACATCCCTAGCAAGATTTTTGTTAATGGACAAAAGTTTAGATGGCAGTTGAAAAAAATGAAACTATGTTTTTCTACCTCTAGCCATAAATAAGCCTTGAACTGAAAAAATAAAAACATTCACATTCATCAAAATGTGTCTGGTTGGGGGCAGGTGTTTTAGTTTTAATATGGAATTTTCTTGCTTTTGTCAGATTGATTCACAACCATAATGATAATTTTAAAACAGTTTGTAAGATCTATAATCCATTTCCTGACTTTAAGATAGAGAGTATATCATTCAAAATGATTTTGTGCAAAACCACACAATAGATCTGAAATTAACTATTGATCATCAAGTCCCTGATAGGAATAGTTTTGCAGGCATGCTTTAAAATATTAAGAAAATGTGTACCAGAGAAATATTAACAAAAATTCAGAACAAATGATTTATCTTGGATGTGGATGGGTAAAAGAAAGTTTTAATACAGAATCCATGTTAAATGCTATGAACAAAATATCACATCTGACATGATTTTCAGTTTCAGGATGTATTTTGCAAGACCACAGGCTTTTGCACTTTGCAGGTTCATGGAAAATGTAGTAATAACAAAGAATTTGTTCAGGCTTTGCACAGGTTTGTCCCCATCCTTCAACTGAGCAGAGTGTGAACTGCTAGCAGCTTTTTTTACCCTAAGGTAACTTTTGTGTATATATATATATGGTATGATTGTATTGTTATTTGTTGAATTAACAGAATCTGAATGGTATGTTACTTCATTTGCCATATTAAAGAAGCAGTGAAGTGACAAGAGTAAAGGTAATGGTTATTACTGTCTCCAATAAAAAGGGAAAACTATTTCTGTATCTCCTTTAAAACAATTGAAGAATTCATTAACTATGGTCATTGAATATGGTAGGAGATATTGATATCAAGATAAATTATGTACTTACACACATTGTCCTCAGTGGAAAAACATGCATAAGACATTATGATGGCCTGTGTTAGGGGAATCTGGCTTAGTGCAAATGAGCAGATGGTGTTATCAGAACATTTCCCTCTGAATTTTGATTCAGTTTCACTCCTACTTCAAGTCACAGTATCAGTGTTGTGGTGATATTTTTTATTCTTCTTTTGGATGAATGCTTTCTGATTCTCTATGGTTCATCCTTTGAGCACACTTTCCTCATATATGAGAGTAATGCCTCCCTTATTTTTATTTTGATCTTTCGTTCCCAGGAAATTGTTTATTGTCTTTATAACAGGCTCACAAGCCTTCTTTTAAATGTAGCCTTTGTGTTGTTGCTATGGGCTTGTGAACATGTTTTAGGAGACATGCAAGTGGAATAAGGGAGTTTGCAGACATTTCTGTGACTGTATTTCTGTCCTT